>NC_089495.1:77123439-78415106 GCF_036850765.1 Saccopteryx bilineata | reverse complement strand
TTGAGATTTACAAGTTCTTTATAAATTTTGGTTATTAACCCCTTATCAGACATATTGTCAAATATGTTCTCCCATTGTGTAGTTTGTCTTTTTATTCTGTTCTTGTTGTCTTTAGCTGTGCAAAAGCTTTTTAGTTTGATATAGTCCCATTTGTTTATCCTGTCTTTTATTTCACTTCCCCATGGAGATAAATCAGTAAATATATTGCTCCGAGAGATGTCGGAGAGCTTACTGCCTATGTTTTCTTCTAAGATGCTTATGGTTTCACGGCCTACATTTAAGTCTTTTATCCATTTTGAGTTTATTTTTGTGAGTGGTGTAAGCTGGTGATCTAGTTTCATTTTTTTGCAGGTAGCTGTCCAATTTTCCAAACACCATTTGTTAAAGAGGCTGTCTTTACTCCATTATATTTCCTTGCCTCCTTTGTCAAATATCAGTTGTCCATAGAACTGTGGGTTTATTTCTGGGTTCTCTGTTCTGTTCCATTGATCTATATGCCTGTTCTTATGCCAGTACCAGGCTGTTTTGAGTACAATGGCCTTGTAGTATAATTTGATATCAGGAAGTGTGATACCTCCCACTTTATTCTTCTTTTTTAAGATTGCTGAGGCTATTCGTGTTCTCTTTTGGTTCCATATAAATTTTTGGAATATGTGTTCTATATCTTTGAAGTATGTCATTGGTATTTTAATTGGTATTGCATTGAATTTATAGATTGCTTTGGGTAATATAGACATTTTAATGATGTTTATTCTTCCTAACCATGAACACGGTATATGCTTCCACTTGTTTGTATCTTCCTTGATTTCTTTTATCAATGCTTTGTAATTTTCTGAGTACAAGTCTTTAGTCTCCTTGGTTAAGTTTACTCCTAGGTACTTTATTTTTTTGGTTGTAATTGTGAAGGGGATTGTTTCCTTAATTTCTCTTTCTGACTGTTCATTGTTGGTGTATAAAAATGCCTCTGATTTCTGAGTATTGATTTTATATCCTGCCACTTTGCTGAATTCATTTATCAGGTCCAGTAGCTTTTTGACTGAGACTTTAGGGTTTTCTATATACAATATCATATCATCTGCAAATAATGATAGTTTTACTTCTTCTTTTCCCACTTGAATTCCTTTTATTTCTTCTTCTTGTCTGATAGCTGTGGCTAGGACTTCCAGGACCATGTTAAATAAGAGTGGTGAAAGGGGGCACCCCTGCCTTGTTCCTGATCTTAAGGGTATTGCTTTTAATTTTTGCCCATTGAATATGATGTTGGCTGTGGGTTTCTCATAGATGGCTTTTTATCACGTTGAGGTATGTTCCCTGTATTCCCACTTTGCTGAGAGTTTTGATCATGAATGGGTGCTGGATTTTATCAAATGCTTTTTCTGCATCTATTGAAATTATCATGTTGAGTTGGTTTCTCTATATCTAAAAATATTAATAGAAACAGATAGGTCCAAGGAAACTTAAGAGTATTGATTTCTTCTTCCCACTCAGTGCTTGCTGCAAATTGAAGGATAGCTGCTTAGGTCAGACTTCCTGATGCTAGAGAATTGTTGTTAGCTTTGCTCTTGTCAAATGTCAAAAACTCTTTATCTCCCATTAAAGGAATCTGTGGGTTCCTTATTGCTTGGGAAATAAAGAGGTGCATCTTCCCAGCTTAACTCTTTGAGTTAAGGGACTTAATTTAGAAGTCCATTGACATTGTAGAAGTTGTAACCCTGAAAAAGAGTTTTTGTTCTTGGACTAACGGTATTCTTGATTTAAAAATAGTAATTATGGGGAATACGGTTATTATTTGTTGATTTAAGATATTTACTGAGACATGTTGCTGGAAATATAATAGGAATATGACAGAGTCTGTTTTTTATGAAGCTGACATTCAAGTGAGAGACATGATCATGAAACAAATAAGGTATCTTCAAGGTCATGTGGCATAGCATCACTTAGCAACGGCTACCTTAGGTAAAGAGTCAGCAAACAGCCTGACCAGGAGGTGGCGCAGTGGATAGGGTGTCAGATTGGGATGCGGAGGACCCAGGTTCAAAACCCCGAGGTCGCCAGCTTGAACATGGACTCCTCTGGTTTGAGCACAGCTCACCAGCTTGACCTCAAGGTCTCTGGCTTGAGCAAGGGGTCACTCAGTCTGCTGTAGCCCCTGGTCAAGGCACATATGAGAAAGCAATCAATGAATATCTAAAGTGCTGCAACAAAGAATTGATGCTTCTCATCTCTCTCCCTTCCTAGAGTCAGCAAACATTTTCTGTAAAGAGCCAGAAAGTAAAGTAAATATTTTATGCCTTGCATGCCACATATGATTTATCACATAGTTGTTTTGTTTTGTTTTGTTTTCTAAAAAACAACGCTTTACAAATTTAAAACTCATTCTCAGCTCATGGGCTGTACAGAAACAGGACATGGGTCATTACCACTGTTTATTTAACCCTTGCTTTTTTTTAGATTATATAATCAGAGAAGCCATTAGCAGATTTTAAGGCAAGTGGAATTACATATCCTGATTTTTGTATTGAAAATACCACCAAAGTAATAAACTAAGGGCAGATAAGATTGAAGCAGAAGATAGTTACTAGCGTGTTGGCTTATGTAAGATTCCTCTGAAGTTTTCAGCTTCATTAACTGACGAAATTTACTGGGAAATCAAAAACTGTGAGAAAACTGATCTGGGAGGTAAAATATGAGTTCTGTTTTGAGCATGTTAAACTTTAGATTCCTGTTGGACTCCTAAATGGCTTTGTCAGCTAGAGTTAAGGAAAGAGTCCATGACTAGACGTGTAAGTGTATGTGTGCACATATATAATACACATTAGCATTTGGATGGCACTTGAAGTTTAGGATTGGATTACATTACCTAGAGAAAGCAGAGGGCTCCAAATGCAGCAAATTAACCCGAGAAACTTGAGGTGTATACTGAGTTAGAAGGAAAAACAAAGAGAAGTTCCATGGAGGCCAAAAGATGAAGCTATCAGCTCTGTCAAATTATGCTGTCAAGTAATATAAATATGCAGAAATAATCATTGGGTTGGGAATGAATGGGGGTTTTCATATCTTTGACAATAGGGAATAATGTGGGACGAAAACCCGATGCTTTTATGGTAAGCAGAGAAATGATACTATAGCAAAGGAAGTGGTGTCATCAAGAGAGTGTTGTTCTATTTTTTTTTTAAGTAGGAGATATAACATGTTTGGCTAATGATAGGAATGATTCAGAGTGAGGGAGTTTGATGATATAAGTATTAAAGATTGGCTGTTAAACTGATCTATTTCAAAGCATGAATAACAATTGGCTTGGGTTGACAGAGAGAGAGAGAAAGTAAAGAATTTCCTATTTCCAAAATCCAAGTTCATAGAGGGCTTAGGAGAGAAAGAGCTTATTTGGAGAACAGCACGCTCCTCTTTTGGCTGGAACAGTGTTGCCTTTTAAGCCAGTAGGAAGAGAAGTGGTTGGCAAAGGCCAGGTAAAGAAGGACTAATACATTATGCCATAAAGTTTGGAATTTATTATGAAGACAGAATTTTCCAAAGGATTTAAAACTGAGGAAATAATTTTTTTATTGCATTTTTAAAAGGTGAAATAAAGTAAAATGGGTTTGGAGGTTGACAAAAATGGAGTCAGGAAAACCAGTGAGGAAACCATTGTAAGAATCCAGGTGATCACTGAAGGGTCTGACTGATGATTTGTCAATAGGTGTTAAAGAGAATGTAACAGTTTTGACAGCTATTTATGAAATAAACCGAATAGCAGTGTTTGATCAGAAAAACCAGTGAGGGAGAACTTGCCATATCAAGTGTGGCTCATATTTTTTTTTGCTTTAAAGACTTAAGAAAATGCAAGGAATATAAGATTAGGAAGGTGATGACTAGTTTCATTCTGGACACTTGAAGTAGTCAATTGAGAATGTGTAGTAGTCAGATATATGAATGTAAAGTACAAATTAAGGGTCTGGCCTTGAAATAATATCTGGGTGAGACATCAATATAAAATCCCAGTTTTCAATAGGTTTCTCAATGAGAGTGGGTTAAGGGGAAAAAATAGTCAAAGACAGCCTGGCAAAAAACAAAACAAACAAACAAACAAAAAACGTGTAGGAGGCAGCAGTTTAAACCACAGTTTAAAAG
Organism: Saccopteryx bilineata; assembly: GCF_036850765.1. Classification (NCBI taxonomy): domain Eukaryota; kingdom Metazoa; phylum Chordata; class Mammalia; order Chiroptera; family Emballonuridae; genus Saccopteryx; species Saccopteryx bilineata. The sequence continues at coordinate 78,410,978 of NC_089495.1, read as the reverse complement.
CCATTTGTATAAACCAGGGGTCCCCAAACTACGGCCCGCGGGCCACATGCGGCCCCCTGAGGCCATTTATCCGGCCCCCGCCGCACTTCCGGAAGGGGCACCTCTGTCATTGGTGGTCAGTGAGAGGAGCAAAGTTCCCATTGAAATATTGGTCAGTTTGTTGATTTAAATTTACTTGTTCTTTATTTTAAATATTGTATTTGTTCCCGTTTTGTTTTTTTACTTTAAAATAAGATATGTGCAATGTGCATAGGAATTTGTTCATAGTTTTTTTTATAGTCCGGCCCTCCAACGGTCTGAGAGACAGTGAACTGGCCCCTGTGTAAAAAGTTTGGGGACCCCTGGTATAAACAGACTAGTTTGTAGATATACCATTGTGTGTCTGTGTGTGGGGGACTATCCATTTAAAAACCTATATCTTTTTAGTGCTTTTTAATAATAAATTTGAAAATTGACCAGATAATTTACCTTTTCTTCTTTATTAAGATTGAAGAATTGGAGGAGAAACTTAATGACGCCCTTCACCAGAAGCAGCTGTTAACATTGAGACTAGACAACCAATTGACTTTTCAGCACAAGGATGCCAAGTAAGTTTTTAAAAGCATCGATACCTATTTAGCAGTAAAAATAATGTCATTACCTGCTCGTGCACACAATTTGATTATAAGCTAAAACAGAGAAATTTTATTTTTATTTTTTTAAACAGAGAAATTTTAAACCAAAGATGGTAACAGTTTTTATATCCACATCAACAAAAAGTAGGTTACTTGATACAGTCCACAAAATACAAAAAGTCAATATTCAACATTTATTCAACAAACATTGCCAATGTAACTGAACCATAAATGATAGTGAGAGCTCTCTAAACTGACCACTATTGAACCTTCTGTCTCAATTAACCTTTCATTTGCTCTGCAAAACATACTGATTGATTTTCATAGCCCTTTGAAACTCTCCTGGCATAAAACGCCTTCTACAATATACATTTGCTTGGATACTTTCTTCAACTCATTTGTGTATTTTTCAAGAATCTGTCATGGCCTGATCAGTGGTTATGCACTGGTTAGAGCATTAACCTAGGATGCTGAGGTCGTAGGTTCGAAACCCTGAAGTCACCAGCTTGAGCACAGGGTTGCCGGCTTGAGTGTGGGATCATTGAAATTATCCCATGGTCATTGGCTTGAGCCCAAGGTCACTGGTTTGAGCAAGGGGTCATTGGCTAGACGCCCTGTCAAGGCACTCATGAGAAGCAGTCACTGGACAAAAGTGTTGCAACTGCGAGTTGATTCTTCTCATCTCTCTCCCTTCCTGTGTGTTTCTCTTTCACACACACACAAAAGAAGAATCTATTGTATTTACTCACCAATATGACTATGCCAATTTTACTTATTATACTTATATAACTTAATTAAAATTATGTAAGCAAATGTGAATACAGAAAAGATGTGTCATTTTTATAAAAACTAGAATGAAGTCTTTGGAAAGATTCAGTAAAAAAGAGTGACTAAAAAATCAACTTAAGTGTAAGCAAGACCGATTTTGTGATTAGGGTGTAAAAATTAAATCATTAAAAAGTATCCTCTCAGATTTCTTCCCAAGTATCTTTAAAGTTCTCCTGCCATTATAAAGAAATTGAGCTTGGAATTTATGTACAACGATACACACACACACATACACTACATCCATATTTAGAAAAATCTGAAATTGATGAAAAAAATCTGGGCATATGAATGTTTATTTCTATACTTTAATTAAGGTAAATATGTAAAGTAGTTATCTTTTACCTTTCTAGCATTTCACTATCTGACATTTAAAAAAATTATCTGACCAAATTATTAACCACTATAATATCAGATTGGTGGCTCTCAAACTTTAGCATGCATCAGAACCACGTGGAAGTCTTATTAGAAAAGATTGTTGGGTCCCGCCCTCAAGTTCTCATTTGGGTTGGCATCCTGCAACTTTGCATTTCTGCCAAGTTCCCAGGTGATGCTGGTGCTGATGCTGGTTACAGGTAACACTTTGAAAACTACTGCAAATAATAGGGCTTCTAATTCTTTAGACATTTATCAGATTGATTAATGCTGAGAGTGCAGTTAGGCTATTGCATTAATCCTCTTGATCACTGATAGGAGTAAAAAGTTTATGGATTCTGAATCTATTGAAGGTAAGCTGAGAGGTGTCGTAATGGATTAGATGTGGGATTTAAGGAAAAAAGAGGGAAAATAAAAGGGATCCAAGGATTATGTCAACATCTTTGGCCTGAATAAGTGAAAGGATAGAGTTGCTGTCCACTAGGATGGAGAAACCATAGTGGAATAGATTTGTGAATGAAGAACAGGAGTTTATTCTGGACATGTTAGTGTAGAGTTGTCTGATTAGAAATCCATGTGGAGTTGTATGAAAAGTCTAATCTAAAGATATAAATCTGGGAGTCATTAGGATATAGATAGTATTTAAGTATAAGACTGGATTAATTCCCAAAGAGAGTGAATATAGACAGAGGAGAGGACCAGATACCCTCGCATTAACACAAACCAGACAGTAAGATTCAGAAAGCATCATCAGTAAAATAGGAGAAAAATGAAGAGATTATGGTGTCTTGGAAGACAGGCAAAGAAAGTTATAAGGAAAGAGAGATCAATTGTGTCAAGTGTTATCATTAGGTTTGAGATGAAAGGAACTGAAAATTGATCCTTAGCAGTCTGGATGACATTGGTGGCCTGAACATTTCAGTAGGTGGGGAGAGGGGGCTGAAAACCTAGTTGGCATGGGTTTCCCTGGCAAAGCATTGGAGGCAGCCTATTTCTTAGCAGCCGCAAGGCTGGCACTAGTGGCCACTGGCCTTAACTCCACAGTTGGCCTCCAAGCATACTCAGCACAAGAGGCATCTATAAATTACTTTGTAGCTTATACCAAGTGGCTCCAGGAGGAACAAAGGCAGCAGCTGATGCTGTCCTACACCAGAACTCTCCCAAGAGGCCTCAGGACCAACATACCCTGTGGCCACCTTCACACCACACCACATCACCTCCACAAATAACACACCCAAAGGATGGACTTGGCAGGCACCAGAGCACAGCCAAAGCAATTCCTGCTCAGTGAGGGCAGCCCAGGCACAACAGCTCCCCTGCTGTAATCACAGCCAATCACACAGGCAATTGGCCAGAGGGTCAATACCTCCCATCAATGTGCCAACAGCAGTCAAGGCTCAGCTACAACAGTAAGGCACGTACCACCCACCAAGGGACATACCTGGAACACCTAGTTTAGGTGACTCAGGAGACTATGTCACTGGGCCCCTTACATAGGGCCACTCTACCAAGGCAGGAGACATGGCAGCTCTACACAGAAAAAAATGGAGGCAGCCAAAATGAGACAAAGAAACATGTTCCAAATGAAATAAAATGACGAAACTCCAGAAAAAGAACAAAACAAAATGGAGACAAGCAATGTACCAGATACAGAGTTTGAAACACTGGTTGTAAGGATGCTCAGTGAACTCAGTGTGAGCTTTACCAGAGATAGGAAACAAAAAATTATCAGTCAGAAATGAGAAGTAAGCTGACTGAAATGAAGAATACACTAGAGGACATCAACAGTAGATTAGGTGAAGCAAAGGATCAAATCAGCAATTAGGAATATAAGATAGCAGAAAACACCCCATCAGGGCAGCAAAAAGAATAAGGAATCAAAAAAATGAGGATAGTTTAAGGTGCTTCTTGAACAACATCAAGCATACTAACGTTTTCATCATTGGGGTACCAGAAAGAAAAGAGAGAGCAAGCAAAGAACTGAAAACCTATTTGAATAATTAATGATGGAAAAAATCCCTAACCTGGAGAAGGAAGTAGGTAAGTCCAGAAATCACTGAGAATCCCAAACAAAATGAACCCAAAAAGGCCCACACCAAGACACATCATAAATAAAATGCCAAAGGTTAAAGACAAAGAATTTTTTAAGATTTTATTTATTGATTTTACAGAAGAGTAGGGGAGAACAAGAAGTATCAGACTCATAGTTGCTTCACTTTAGTTGCTCATTGATCCGTTGTTGTATGTGCCTTGACCAGGCAAGCCCAAGATTTCTAACCAGTGACCTCAGCATTCCAGGCTGACACTTTATCTGTTGTGCCACCACAGGCCAGGCTTTTCTTTTTTATATAATATTTTTTATTTTACTGATTTTAGAGAGCAGAAGGGAGAGAGCTGGAAAGAGATAGAAGCATCTATCTGTTCCTGTATGTGCCCTAACCAGGAATTGAACCAGCATCCTCTGCACTCTGGAACAATGCTCTAACCAACTGAGCTATCCAGCCAGAGCAAAAGTAAAAAATCTTAAAAGCAGCAAGAAGAAAACGGTTACCTACCCAGGAGCTCCCATAAGACTTTAAGCTGATTTCTCAACAGAAACTTTGCGGGGCAGAAATTACTGCTGAACAATATTCAGAGTGATGAAAAAAAATGACCTACAACCAAGATTACTCTACCCAGCAAAGCTATCATATATAGTAGAATCCAAGGACAGATAAAGAGCTTCCCAGAAAAGAAAAATCTTAACAGTTCATCGTGACCAACAGATGTTGCAAGAAACGTTAGAAAGACTTCTTTAAGAAGAAGAAAATATCTTAAACATGAATAAAAATAGCAATAAATGTGTATCTATTAACAATTACTTTAAATGCAAATAAATTAAATACTCCAATCAAAAAGAAATAGGGTGGCTGAACGGATTAGAAAACAATACCATTACATACGCTGTCTATAATAGACCCTCTTCAGATTGATAGACACATGCAGACTGAAAGTAAGAGATGGGAAAGATATTTCAGAAAAAAAACATAAGTCACTGGTCAAGATGGCCGCATAGGTAAATATGACACTCACTTTCTTCCAGAACTATATCAAAATTACAGTGAAACTACAGAACAACCATCATAGAGAACCACTTGAAATTTGGATGAATGAAAGTCCTACAACTAGGGAATTAAATCAGCCACATAGAAACTGGTAGGAGGGGCAGAGAGGCAGAATGTCCTGGTCCCACACCCATGTGTGGCAGATTAAAATCAGGAGGTATATCTCAGCTGGCAGAGGTCCACCATGAGGAGCAAGGGATCCCAGGCCCACTAGCCTATGGTTACAGTACCAGGAAGAGAAGTCCCCATGTCTTCGGGCTGTAAAAACCAGTCGGGCTGAGGGAGAAGGAGGGCTCCTGGAGTTTCAGGCTCTTCATATAAAGGGCCCATGCACGCACTTTGACTCATTCCCTCTGAGCTGCAGCCCTGGGGTGTTGGTTTGAAAGGCACCAGAGGCATAGTTAAGGGAGGAACTGAATTGCCGGCATCAGGACAAGAGCTTGGGTTTGGGGGTGGGGTGAAGAGGCAGTTTTCTGCCAGACAGCAGTGCTGGCACAGGCCATTGTTTCTTTTCTAAGCCCTCCCCCATATCTGAGGCGGTCCCATATCAGAGTCTCCATCAACCTAGTGAATACTGTTGACCCCACATTGATGATTCCCTGAGACCCACCCCACCAAACTTGCAGGCCCACCTGAGCTGTTTCCAGTGGCTCTTCCATACAAATGGCCTGTCTTGGCTCATGCTTCAGATTTTCCTAAAATCTCTCAAGCAGCATCTGAACTCAGCATGCCTTGTACCTCTCACTAAGTAGCTGCAGTTCACTTTGTAGTTCATGCCAAGAGCAGAACACTGGTGACAGTTGCCCTTGGCCTGCACCTCTCAGGAGGCCCCAGAATCAACACAGCCAGTAGACAGATTTAGACCACATCGAAGCACCACGTAGCCACTTCCACATGTGACACATTCAAGGGTGGACTCAGCAGGAACCAGAGCCCCACTGAAAAAATTCTTCCTCTGTGGGTGGGCCCCTCCACAGCTGATCCTCCATGGTGGTCTGTGGTTGCAGCTGGTCATTTCAATTTACAGCCCGGGGGGTAAATCTTTCCCATGATGTACCAACAGCAGTCAAGGCTCAACTACACGAGAGAGTGTACATAACCCATATGCAGGGTGCACCTCAGGTGCCCAGCTTGAGTGATCAGGGAGGCTGTATCACAGGACCTTACAGAACATCTACTATATGAGGCCACTCTGTCAAGCCTGGGAGATGTAGCAGTTCTACCTAATAACATAGAAACAAACACAGGGAGGGAGACTGCCAAGATGAGAGGACAAACACACATGTCCCAAATGAAAGAACAGAACAAAACTCCAGAAAAAGAGAACTAAGCAACATGGAAACAAGCAATCTACTAGATGCATGGTTCAAAACACTAGTTAAAAGGATGCTCAGTGAACTTAGGACCCAACAGCATAAAAAAGGACCAGTCAGAAATGAAGAATACTGTAACTGAAATGAATTAATTTACAGGGAATCTACAGAAGAGTAGATGAAGCCAAGAATCAAACCAGTGATTTGGAATATGAGGAAGCAAAAGATGCCCAGTCAGAAAAGCAAAATGAAAAGAGAATCCGAAGAATGGTAGTGTAAGAAGCCACTGGGACACCAACATTTGCATCGTGGGGGTGCCAGAAGAACACAGTAAGAAACTGAAAACCTATTTGAAAAAAAGGACAGAAAACTTCTTTAACTTGAAGGAAATAGACATACAAGTCCAAGAAGCACAGAGTGTTCCGAGCAAGATGAACCCAAAAATGCCCATACCAAGACATATCATAATTAAAATGTAAAAGGCTAAAGAGAAAGAATCTTAAAAGCTAAAAGGGAAAAGCAGTTATTTACCTATAAGGAACTCCATAAGACTGTCAGGTGATTTCTCAACATAAACTATGCAGGCCAGAAAGGAGTGGCAAGAAATATTCAAAGTGATGAAAAAGAAGGACCTAACAACAAGATCACTCCACCAGCAAATCTATCAGAATCAAAGGACAGATAAAGAGCTTCCCAGACAAGAAAAAGCTAAAGGAGTTCATCACCACCAAACCAGTATTATATGAAATGTTAAAGAGTTTTCTTTAAAAAGAAGATAAACAGTATGAAGAATAAAATGACAATAAATGCATATCTATCAACAATTGAATCTAAAAATCAGATTAAATGGACAAGCAGAAGAGAAACAGACTCATAGATACAGAGAACATTTGATGGTTCCCGGATGAGAGAGGGATTGGGAAGAGGGATGTAAAAGGTGAAGGGACTAAGAAGTATGATACAAATTGGTTGTAATAGAATAGGCATGGTGATGTAAAATATAGGGAATACAGTCAATCTAATAACTATGTATAGTGTCAGGCTATGTAGTGTATATACTGGGGTGTACACCTGAAACTAATATAATAATGTATGTCAACTCTAGTTGAAAATAAAAACTGATTCAAAAGAAAACTTTCATGAAAATGGAAATGAAGGGAAAAAGTGGGGTAGAAAGCAATATTTACATCAGACAAAACCAACTTTAAAACAAAGGCTGTAACATGAGATAAAGAAGGATCCAGCAGTTCCAATTCTGGTTATTTATCCAAAGAAACCCAAAACACTAGTTCGAAAAGACATATTGCAGCCCTCTATTCATTCCAGCCTTATTTACAGTAGTGAAGATATGGAAGCAACCTAAGTGTCCATCAATAGATAATGGATGTGGAAGACAAGGTATGTACATAAGAAGGAGTATTACTCGTGTATAAAAAAAATGAAATCCTGCCATCTGCAACAACATACATGGACCTAGAGGGTATTAAGCTAAGTGAGTTAAGTCGGGGAGAGAAAGACAAATGTTATACAGTTTCACTTATATGTGGAATCTAAAAAATTAAACAAAAATGAGAAACAAGCTCACAGATACAGAAAAGATTTTGATGGTTGGCAGATGGGATGGGGGTTGGGAGAATGAGTGAAAAAGAGGAAGGAATTAATATGTGCAAATTGCCAGTTATAAAAACAGTCATGTAGATATAAAGTACAGCATAGGGAATGTAGTCAATAATGTTGTAATAAGTACATGTGGTATCAGATGTGTCCTAGTCTTACCAGATTGATCACTTCATAAGTTATACAAATGTCTAACCACTATGCTGTGCACCTGAAACTAATATAATAGTTTAGTGTAATTGAAAAATAAAAAGTTATTTTAAAAAATATAGTGTGGATAATAATAACCAGAAGCCAGATGTTATGTGTAAGTTGGAATTTTATATTTAAAATGGAAAGTGGTACAAAATGTAGTTTTGAGTTTTTCCAAAATACGAACTTAATAAAATAATCTGTGATTTTGATATTTTGAAAGAAAAAGCATGAGAGGCACTGTATAGACAATTTTTGAGAAGTTTTGTTCCATGGGGTAGCAAACTAAGGGGGCATTGAAATGGGGTCAAAAGTTATATTTGTTTTAAAATAGGAGAAAAAACAGTGTTTGATGTTGATGGGAGTGATATAGTAGGGAGGGGGGAAATCAGAAGGTCTCTTCCTGCTCAAAATCTTTGGCTAGGCAACTACAAGTAGCAATGTCTACTACATGTATTCTTTGAAAATAACAATTACGTGCAGATTACTGTTTTCATTACCTTGTTGTTTGAATTAATACCTTATGATAGTAAAATGTTGCCGTCCTAAAAAGATACTCCTTTTAGTACACGGACAAAGAGAAATAACTACTTTGAGTAGGATCCAGAGCAGATGTCTGAGACTTAAACCTTAAGCAGAAGAAATGTATAGTTTCATAATTTGAATTTTTAAAATTATTCTTTAAGAATATTCTCTATTTAATAATTTATGTGGATGTACATTTAGCAATTAGTATAGAATTGTCATTTCATATTTAATTGGTAAGTAAGAATTTAGCTAGAGCCAAATATACTAGTTAAGCTTCTCATTTTAACTTCCTATATAAAAGTGACTTGGAGAAAATCAAATCTTGAGAAGTTTTTTAAGTTTGCCACAAATTCTCTTTTAACAGAAAATATCAAGAACTAATGAAACAAGAAATGGAAACTATTTTATTGAGACAGAAACAACTAGAAGAGACAAATTTTCAGCTAAGAGAGAAAGCTGGTGATATTCGTCGAAACCTGCGTGACTTTGAGTTGACAGAAGAGCAATATATGAAACTAAAAGATTTTCCTGAAGATCAGCTTTCTATTCCTGAATATGTATCTGTAAGTGTCTTGTAGCATTAAAAAAAAAACCCCCACTATGTTTTCAGAATAAAATTTACCATGTATGTTGTAGCCATAACTTCTGAAGTACTTAATTATTTTATGGCCCTGACCTGAAGATAGTGATCGGTGTTCAGATCACCAGATATTAAAGGGCTTTACTATCGATCTCTGAAGGAAGCAGTAAGTAGAGCTCTAATGTTATGGCTGCATAGCCTGTAGAAATGAGTTATCACAAACTGATGGTTTGTAACATTCTCAGCGTGAAAAATTTTTAAATACTGATAAAGTGGTTGCCTCGGGTTAGAGGTAGTAGAGGAGGGGAGTTGGTGTGATTATAAAGGGGTCGATCGAACAAGGGAGATCTATGTGGTTCTAGATCAGGATCTTGACTGCAGTGTTGATTACACAGTCTACATGTAGATTGATTTTTGGCAGTGGTTTCATGTTTCAGTGTCAGCATCCCCTTACACTCTAAAAATGACCGAGAACCCCAAAGAGCTTTTGTTTATATGGGCTATATCTGTTAATAGCTACCGTATTAGAAATTATAACAAAGACATTTTAAAACACAAGATTATATAAGCACATGTTCCTTAAGGCCATTGATATCTTCACATATCATGTATACTGGCAAACGCTGTTGAACAGCTGTAAGAGAATGAGAACAAAACAGGCAAAAATCTTAGTATTGCTAGGAAAAGAGTTTTGATCTTATGAATTCCTGAAAAGGGTCTCAGACTGGTGGGGTGAGGCCAACCCCCTAGACTACACATTGAAAACTGCTGGTTTAGGATATAAAATGTCATTTCACATTAAGAGGCTTGAATGTTTTCATCTATAAAAGGATTGATTGTAATAGCACCTTTCTATTGAGGTAATTATGGAGATGAACTGTGACTAAGTATGTAAAATGCTTAGCTTAGACCTTAGAGCAGAGTAAACTGTACAGTATTACCTATTGTTTTGTTTGAGTGGTGACTGCTACTCTTGGTTCTTATGTGGATAACGCTTTCCAGATTAATGATTTCCTACAAAATGTATTACTTTTTTGTTCAGCTTTCTATTTAAACAACTTAAATATAGTATTTCTGCCCAACATGTACTGTTCAAAACATATTTTAAGTGTTGTCCTTGAGGCTTTATCCATAATAACTATCAAGTATCCCATTAGAGTAAGTTATACATATTTTTCTCTGGTTTGTTAGTGTTCCTCATCAATATCTTTTGTTTTCACAGGCATTATCCTAACTACTTATTTATTGTGTTGAGGACTAATCTTAGGACTTGTGTCTTAACAATTGGGACTTTTGCAGTACAGCAGGATATTAAGACGTTTCAGATAGTACCTAATTGCCCTCTCCACATTTTCTCATGGCTTGTATTTTAGGAGCTTGTCACATGGAACACTTTACTAGGTTAAAGCAGGAATATTCCCCTAAGAGAATTATTGAAGGGAAGAGAGGGCTGAACTGAATGGCTGTAGTGATATGAAAGATCCTGATTACCCCTTACACTGTAGTTGCAGCAGTAATTAGAGCTTAGCCAAGAGCCTAGGGTATGGGCTTACTGTATATTTAGGCATTGGAGACAGAGCAATATACAAAGCAACAAATACTCCTGCCCCCATGGAGTTTACTTGTCAGCGGAGCAACATAGACAATAAAGTAAAATATGTAGAATGTTTGTCATGCATGCTATAGAGAAAAGAGCAAGAGTGAAGATTAGGGACTGCAGCCAGGTTGGGAGGATCAGGAAGAGTTTTACTGATAAGGTGACATTTGATCAGAGATCTGAAGGGAGTGAAAGCAATGAGCCATGTACTATTTATATGTGGGGAAAACTTTCCTACCAGAGGAAATAGCAAGACCAAAAGTCTTGAACACTTGATGTGTTCAGCAAATAACAAGCATATAGTGTAGAGTGAGGAGTAATAGATGAGGAGTAAGTAGTAAACGGAGTATTGATAGAAGAGAGGAAAGAGACTGTGTCAGGGGTTGAGAGTTATAAATAATCTGGGCCTTGAGGGAACTGAATTGAATATTGAGATTTAAAGTTAGTGGTTGGGTCAATTAAGGACTATCTTGTTTTAGTTTTATACAAATAAAACTTAATTGTATAATCATGTAATCTGAAACTGCTTAACACTGTTCTTTTATAACCTTAATATTTTGCTTTTATTAACAATGATTAAGAGTACTATATATTAGCAAATTTTAATTGTAATTTGGGTTTAAAGCCTGCTTATTCATTTAATTTTTTTAAAGATTCGTTTCTATGAACTAATGGATCCATTAAAAAAGGAAATCTTCGAACTACAAATGAAAAAGAATAACCTATCAGAAGAATTAACTGAAAACAAAAGCCAACTGAAACAACTGACAGAGGTTTGTATGATTTTGATCACTGGTGACAAAATGTGCCAAGTTTTTTCTGGGTTTTTTTTTTCTGTTTTTTGTTTGTTTGTTTTTGTTTTTTTATTAAGTGACAGGAGGGGAGTCAGAGATAGGCTCCCGCATGTGCCCCGATCGGGATCCACCCAGCAAGCCCCTACCAGTCAATACTCTGCTCAGCTGAGCCAAAGCTCTGTTGCTTGGCAGCCAAGCTATTTTAGTGCCTGAAGCGAGGCCATGGAGCCATATTCATTGCCCAGGCCAACTTTGCTCAAACCATTTGAGCCATGGCTGCGGGAGGGGAAGAGTGAGAGAGATGAGGGAGGAGGAAGGGAGAAGCAGATGGGTGCTTCTCCTGTGTGCTCTAACAAGAAATAGAACCTGGGACCTCCACATGGCAGACCTATGCTCTACCACTGAGCCCACCAGCCAGGGCCACCAAGTTTTTCTAAAAGGAATTCCTCAAGATTTGTGATTAGAATATAAAAGTCAGTGATAGAAAAATGGGACAAGAAGACGCTGACTGTTGTGATTCTTCATAAATGGTGGGAAGGAGGTTAAGTTGGAAATAATCTCTTAAAGATTAATAAAGTAAGTGCATGATAGTGACCTGTAATCCATGGTTGAACTTTTTTTTTTTAGTGAGCAAGTCGGACAGGGACAGACAGGAAGGCAGAGAGATGAGATGCATCAGCTTGTTGCGGCACTTTAGTTGTTCATTAATTGCTTTCTCATGTGTGCCTTGACAGGGGAGGGGGGAGCTTCAGCCGAGCCAGTGACCCCTTGTTCAAACCAGCAACCATGGAGTCATGTCTGTAACCCCATGCTCAAGCTGGTGACCTCGGGGTTTCGAACCTGGTCGTCAGCATCCCAGGTTGACTCTCTATCCACTGCGCCACCACCTGGTCAAGCCATGGTTTAACATTTTGTTGTAAACTCATTTTATTCTCAGCTCTTCATTATGGATTAGCCTTGTTTGTGACATGTGAAAGGAAGTGCTATCCACTTATCAGTTACTTTGTCCCTATATAAATACAATACTCTCCTCATACTTGTTCAGCACATGTGCACTGGTGCTAGCATTGGCCCCAGCGATGTGTATGGTACTGTGCTTGGTGCTGACAGCAGTGAACACTGAAGAAACAGGGTCTGGGCCCTGGCAGGTGGCTGAATAGATAGAGCATCGTGCTGGCGCACTGAGGTCATGGGTTTGATCCTGTCATGGCACGTGTGAGGAGCTATCAGTGAGTACACAACTAAATGGAACAACTAAGTAAAACAATGAGTTGATGCTTCTCACTTTCTCTTCCTCTTCCCCCCTCATCCCTGCTGCTCTCAATCAGTGGAAAAGTTTAAAAAAAAAGAAGAGACAGTCTGCCCTTCTAGAATTCAAATTCTCATACATTAAAGTTAGAACCTTGGATGATATCTTGACACTCATTTTCTTTGTGACCTTGAACAAGTCATTTAATGTTTTCCACTCTGTCACATGGAGAAAATAATACTGTTTGTCCATTCATTTCATTGAATTGCCAATTTTTGTGTTTCAAAGTAAGAACATGATTTTTAGCAAAGTTGTATATAAATACTTATTTTGGCCCTACTTCAAGGACAGCAATCAATGATCTATTCAGAAATAAATAATTATAATTTAATTTATATTTCAGTGCTGTAATTTTCTGCACTACTAATGCTGGATAGAATCGACTTATGTCATTAATGTACAGTCAATATTACAGGCGAAATAAAGACTCAGCTTCTTCCTCCCATAGGCGTGATGAACTCCTTAGGAGCAGTGCCAAAAAGACAGATGTGCCTTTGTGAACACTACTACAAGGTTCTATATATCATCATTGGGGCTTTTCCTTCTGCTAACCTGCACATTGTGTGGTAAACTATTTTGTGCACTTAGAAGATGGCTTTTAATTTTTAAAAAATTTTCATGTGAGCCCTGATTGGATGGCTCAGTGGATAAAGTGTCAACCCCTGGACACAGGGTACTTTCGAGAAGCAATTAATTTGTACACAACTAAGTGAAACAAGTTGATGCTTCTCACTCTTTCTCCCTTCCCTTCCCCCCTTCCTTTCTCTTTCTCTCAAATCAATGGGGGGAAATGATTTTTTAATTTTTCATATGTAGTCAAAATAATTAGGACAAAGTTAGAAGGCCTCAATTTGGCTACTAATTTTACAGCCTTAGCCAAGTCATTTAATCTCTGCTGTTTCTGTATAAAGCCCAGGATGGTGAGTGGCTGCAGGGCAGCGTTTATTGAAGACAAGGCAGTGAGACAAATTTTCCGGCTCGGTTCTGCAGCACCTTGTGGTACCTCAGCACCCCTCAAGGACTTCCCATTTTTAGAAGGGTTGGAGGAATTGTCTATCTTTGTTTATATCAAGTCATCTCTTTTTTTAATCACTTAAACATTTACGGATTCTAAGACTGTTTTCTCTTGAACAAATGATTCCTTGGGCAAAAACAAAAACAAAACAAAAAGCTCTAGAATTATCATTAGCATGTTAGCATGTGATATATTTTTACTCAGTGGTAAAGCGTGTGCCTCTTTCAAGGGTCATGAATGGCATTATATCCTAGATTTTAGTTTGTTTCAACTTTGCTAACACTTTTAGTATTTTATTGATAGGAAAGAAAATATAATTAACACAGTGTTCCTGACTTTTTAATGCACAGATTACTCTTGAACATAGAAATGATGTTCTTTTGTTTTGTTTTGTTTTGTTTTTAGAAATGATTTTGTTTTGTTTTGTTTTGTTTTTAGAAATGATTTTGTTTTTAAACCTGTGTTTAGTCAGGGTTCCCCCAGAGAAATGGTTTGTATATATGGAGTGTGTGTGTATGAAGAGATTGATTGGTTGATTGATTGATTATAAAGAATTAGTTCACATGATTATGGAGGTATGGAAAGTCGAGAATCTGATGGGACAGGCTGGCAGGCAGACCATTCAGGTCAAAGTTGAAGTTCAAATCCAAAAAGAATCTACTGACAAGAGTTTCTTCTTACTCAAGGGAGGTCAGTCTTTATTCTAGCAAGAATGATTGGATGAGGCCTACGACAGTATGGAAGATAATCTACTTTACTTAGAGTCTACTGATTTAAATGTTAATCTCATTTAAATTAAAAACCTTCTATGCATAGAAACATCTAAAAGTGTTTGACCAAATATTTGGGTACCGTGGCCTAGCCAGTTAACACATAAAATTACCATCACATATTCCTTCCTTGTATAGGTTTGTTACTTAAAGGTTTGTCACCTCTCAGCTAAAAGTATAATCCTGGTCCTGGCTGGGTAACTCAGTTGGTTAGAGCATCATCCTGATATGCCAAGGTTATGGTTAAATCCCTTGTCAGGGCACATACAAAAATTAATCAATGAATATTTAAATAAGTGGATGTTTCTCCCTCTTTCCCTCCCCCTTCTCTCTCTAAAAATCAATAAATAAATAAAAATTTTAAATATACAATCCTGTGTCTCATATGGCCTCTGGTGGTTCCGAGGATAAGAACATCGACCTGGGGCACTGAGGTAGCTGGTTAGAAACCCTGGGCTTGCTTGGTCAAGATACATAGAAGGAAGCAATGGACAGCTGAAGTGAAGCAACTAGGAGTTGATACTTCTTACTCCCCAACCCCTCCTTTCTATGTAGAGTCAATAAATAAAAGCTTTAAAAAAAAAATGAACTTTAAAAAGGCATACAGGCAAACTATCTGTAAACTATAAATAAGCAAATTGCTTAGTATGGATCGAAGGTAATAACTGCAAAGGAAAAAAGAAAAATAACAGATCAAGAGAATTAATAGTGCTGCAAGACACAGTGAGAAAAGCATATCCAGAATTGTATGGGGTCCCTGGTAGGCCTCCTGGAGGAGGTCAGAAGTTTGTAAAGATTTGGAGGTGAGGAAGAAAACAAAGCTCTCAAGGACCTCTAGGCAGAGGGAACAGCGAATGCCAAGGCAAGAAGTGTCTTGGTGTTTGTGAAAGCCAGTGTGACTAGGTGGCTGAAGCAGAGTATTGGGAGATAAATAAGATCAGAGAGGCGGTGGGTCTGTTGCGGTCATTTTAAGAACTTTGATTTAACCTTAAGTGAAAGGAAGCATTACAGGATTTTAGAAAGATGTAACATTATCTGAGATAACATAAAAAGGTCATTCTGGCTGGTACATAGTAGAGATTCAAAGACTATTACAGAAACTTTCTTAATTTTCCAGATAATGGTGTTTTGAATAGACTATATAGCTATACAGGTGGAAGCATGGAGACTTGTTATGAGGCTGTTGTAGTCATCTAGTTGAGAGGTGATATCTTGCTCCAGATCGGAGTGGTAGCATGGAAGTGGTATGAACTGGTTAGATCCTGGTTATATTTTAAAAGTAGAGCCAATAGCCAATAGGATTTCCTGATTAATTGGATAGAGGGTGTGAAAGAAAGATAGTCAAATTAACTCAAATATTTTGGACTGAGTGGAATTAAAGATTTCCATTCAGGTGAGATGGGTAGGCATGGATGAGACATTTAGGGTCAAAAGAGAGTTCAGGTTTTAGACATGTTGAGTTTTATTCAAACTGTATACTGTCTCTTGGGAAGCAGCTCAAGTTTCAGTTAAGTTTTGTTTGCCTTATTAGAACTGCTTGGGGCCCCAGCCGGTTGGCTCAGTGGTAGAGTTTCTGCCTGGCATGTGAATGTCCTGGGTTTGATTCCCAGTCAGATCACACAGGAGAAGTGCCCATCTGTTTTTCTACCCCTTTCCCTCTCGCTTCTCTCTCTCCACCCCTCCCCAGTCCTGCAGCCATGGCTTGATTGGAGTGAATTGGCCCTGGGTGCTGAGGATGGCTTCATGGCCTCCACCTCAGGTACTAAGAAGAACTCAGTTGCTGAGCAATGGAGCAACACCCCAGATGGGCAGAGCATTGCCCCCTAGTGGGCATGCCGGGTGGATCCCTTTCGGGGCGCATGTGGGAGACTTTGCCTTTTCTCCTCTCACTGAATTAAAAAGAGAGAGAGAAAGAAAGAAAGAAGAGAAACAGGGAAGGGAGAAAGGGAGGGAAGGAGGGAAAGAAAGAAAGAAAAGAGAAAGAAAAAGAGAGAGAGAGAAAGAAAAGAGAGAGAGAGAGAAAAGGAGAGGGAGACAGGGAGAAAAGAGAAAGAAAAGAACTGCTTTGGTCTGTCCTACATATTCATCCTTCAGAAGTCAGCCAGAGATTATCTGTAGAACTCAGTTCTTTTTCTTTGGCTGTCTTTGTAATTCCGTCCTCTTTTAATAGCAACTGAATTCCCCCAAACTGTCTTTTGATTCTTCAAAGTAAAAAGAGGAAAAGTTTTCTTTTACGTCTTTATCCTTCTAACTTGGCAGAGAATGGGCCTTGCACTCAGGCTAAAAGCCATTTAAAAATTTTTTTTTAACTAATAGGTGAGTCACCCAGTGCTGCTCCATTCCTCTCACAGATGGACTCAGCTCCAGAATCCGCCTGATTTTAGTTACCTTCCTGTGTCTTCAGGTAGCTTTGTATTTTGTCCAGAATTTATAGCTGTATCTACAGTAGGATTGGTCAGAGAGGAACTTAACATGGCCATTATTAAAAGTAGAACCACCTTATAGTTTTATTTTAAACAGAAGTAAAGAAAGAGGAAATCCAGTCTATGCTTGCAGCATATTTGACTTTGAAATTCCTCTAAAAAGAATCTTGGCTTCATTGGAGAATCTCTTTCTCAGCATGTTTAGCTTTGTACTGACATGGATAATGACATATTAGACATTAAGAAGCAAAATTAAACACACTACTAGACCTTGAACAAAATGTTCAGTTTTGAAAATTGTTAACTTTGGTTTGCACTTACTACCTAGTAATAATTATTGAATTCCTGGTAAAGCCATAGGGTTAAGAGGTTAGAAACTAAAAGCTGGCATTTGAAAAGCTGAGTTTAATATCTAAGTTTTGGTGGCAGCCAGAACGAAAATGGCACCAGGTGTTAGACTGGACCTTGATTCAGCAACCACAAGGCATGAGTTCTGGCTAGGAAAATATTTAGAGCCAAGACTCAAACTATAAGAGAAAGTTTATTTAGAAAATCACAGAGATAGAACAAGTGAGTGGTAAAAGAAACTGGCTTTAGGGAGCAGGTTTCAGAGGCAAAAAGCACGTCTGGAAGGAGAGGGAAAGACAGTAGCCTGCTCCAGGGAGTAAGCGCTCTGGTTCCTCCATCCCAAGGCTTTCAAGGCTGCAGACTTTAGGGGAGAGTCCCAGGGAAGGATTTCAATAGACTATCTATCAGCTCTCTGGGTGTGTCCTTTTAGGATCGTGGACACCACTGATTGGTTGGTGCCAGGGCAGCAGTCAGTAGTCTTTGCAGCTGGTGCACAAGTGCTCAAATCAGCTCTGGGGTCGCTTGTCTGGTTTTGTTGCTTTTCTGGGCTTGGAGCTGAAACAACTGAGGCCTACCCCATCACACTTGCTTTGGTGACCTTCTGTACCTGCCCCATCATTCTTGCTCTACTCATGTCTGTCTAACTGCCTACCACATAAGAACATACAAAGATTAGGATGTCAAATGAATACCACAGCTGGGAAAAAAGCAATGGAAATTCATAAATCACAATACAGATAAGGTGAGGATTGACTTGCAGGAGGATAAACTCCAGACAAATTTAAGAAGGTGTTACTATTTCATCAAATAAGCTGTAAATTAATAGATACTTAGACGATGCAACTGCCAACAAATATAGATGCCTGAAAAATGATATGACAACTGTCAACTAAAAAAAGTTTAGGCTGTTATAAAGAAGCGTTTATTTGTGCAAAAGGATTGAAATCCCAAAGACGAAAGCTCTGGTATCAACTACACTGGGCTGTCGGGAGAACAAAGAAAGACAAGGTTTATAAAGGCAAAAACCACAAAAGTAATTCTTTCATACAAATGAAGGATTGCTGGTTAGGTTAACAGGAATTGGTTGATCCCAGTATGTGAAAGGAGGGAGGTGAAAACTACAAGGAAGGAAGTGGAGTCCGTACCTGTCCAAGTAGCAGTTCCAGGATATTTCAGCTGAATTTAGCAACTGGTTTAGCAACTAAATAGCAGTTCTGGGAACTGAAGCATAAAGTGTGCATAGGCTACATGGGCCCCACTTCCTTAATAGCCTCCTGATTCTGTTTTAAGTGACTGCCTTGGCATTGTTTATTGTTTTATTTTGTCCATTATCACAATTCCATAGTGGTTTACTAAGGGAAACTAAGATCTTTATAGCTGGGTCACTGGGAACTTGGAAAACTTGCCACTTTTTCAGTAATGTCTTTTTTCCAAAAGGGTCTCTCTTTTACCACATGGTGGCAGTATGTATCCATCTATTTCTTCAGCTGTTTTCAGCTATTCAAAATCTTCTTTTTTGCCTAGAGGCCAAAGTATTATGTTAAATTACTTTATTTTCATTCAGAGCCCTAATTCCATGTCATCTGCCATAAACCAAATAGTGTTTTTTCCTAATATAATTCAATAGATCTGTAACTGGGGAAAAGAATTATAAAAAACTGAAACCGACCCGGCAGAACACATAGCCTTCAGATCAAAAGTTTCTCAATTACTACATTGATTTCATGATTATATCTAACATTTAAGATGGTAAAACTTAACCAAGTACACAGTTAATTCTTCTAGTTCATAGCAGAATTAAGGTGCAGCTGTTTAAGAAATTTAGAAATTTAATAGAGTGTGACCTTAAAAAAGAAGATAATCTTTTTGAAATGCCAGTTTTCATGAATTTCCAGGATCCTCTTTCATTAATTTTTTTCCACATCTTTAGTTATTTAGAAACTAACACTAGAAGATAGGGTACATCTTTTACTTCAAGTTTAGAGTTTGTTAGAAGTGTCAAATAACAGGCTATAGAATATAGATTATAGAGTCTATAATCATTGGGTCTATAATCTTCAGACAATATCAGAGTAGTTAACTCTCACAGACCCGCACGAAATTTCTGGTGGACCAGCACTGGTCTGTAGCATATTTTGAGCTATATTATGTACATGAGCTTGTGTACGGTACTTAGTGTGTTCATAATTGCTATACTTCTATTTCCTAATTATGAGATCTTTTTTTTTTTTTTTTTTAGATCTCTTTATAGCAGTCAGAATTTTGAACCAGTATATGTAGCTAAACTATGTGCAGCCATTTTGCTATTGTAGATTCATTTAATCATGCTTCTTTTATTTCAAAGGAAAAATTGTTAATACTATGTAGGGCATTAAGTCTATATTTTATATTGCCCGGGTTGCCACAGGATCAGATTTTCCTCGGCTTGGATCTGTGTGCCACAGCCTGGTTCGGCCGTTTGTGCCGCGGCGGCCTGGATCTATTCACCCCCTTTGCCTGCCTCAGTTTCTATATTCACAGTTACCAGAGAAAGCCGCCCTGTTTAGGTTAGTGAGGAAGGCGGAGCATTTCTTACTCCCTATTTCCTTCAGGGTTTGGTTATATATTTAGCCAATTTTTCACTCAATCATACCTTTGGGTGTATTGCGAAGCATCTGGAAGCTCCAAGTATAGGTTTTTCTGTTTCTGGTTGAAGATCTTGTTGAGTTTTGGGGGAGATTTTTCGGTATCGCTTCCTACCCCGCCATTACTCTGACGTCATCCTGTGAGTCTATATTTTATTAAGTCTATACTTAATAAAGCTATTAAGTTTCATGAGGAAATGGTGAAGTATTTTTCTCCTATGAGAACTTCGGTAACTAGGAAGCAGAAAGAGTGTTTTGTTCAAGGTAACTTCCTTGTTTACATTTATTGAGAAAAGTTCTGCAGGATTACCTTGAGTCTCATCTTAAGTAGTCATATGTGAGTAATCCAGTTAATTTTATTTGTATGAAAATCAGGTATTTCACTAATGATACATGCTTGTTACCTGGGTTTTTATATTTCAGGGATTATTAACTGCTTCCTGAAGTTTCTTTTTTATTCCTGCCCAATTTGTGAGAATTCTGAGGCATGAATTCTCACTTTCCCAAATGCCTAACCAAATCATTTCTTTGTATTTACTAAACTACTAACCAGTATAAACTAATTCTGATTTGAACCACTGACCTTAAGGTAAATGGCACTATATTCCATTTCCAATTGTCTTAGCTGCTCTTCCTCCCCACAGGCAGAAGATTGCTTCATTTATTAGAGATTTATTTTGCCATGTAGGTTACCACTCTCAGTTTACATGATGTGAGAGACAAAAGATTTAAAGCAGTGTATTATACCTTCTGGTGTACACAGCTGCTGACTATTTAAAATGACGTAACTGGCCCTGGCCAGATGCTCAGTTGGTTGGAGCGTCATCCCAAAGCGCAGAGGTTGCCGGTTTGGTCCCTAGCCAAGGTACATGCAGGAATAGATTGATGTTCCTGTCTCTCTCTCTCTCTCTCTTTCTTCCTTCCTCTCTTGCTATCAGTAAAATAAAAAAAATTTTATTATTATTAATTTTTTTTGTATTTTTCTGAAGCTGGAAACGGGGAGGCAGTCAGACAGACTCCCGCATGTGCCCGACTGGGATCCACCCAGCACGCTCACCAGGGGGCGATGCTCTGCCCACCAGGGGGCAATGCTCTGCCCCTCCGGGGCGTCGCTCTGTTGCGACCAGAGCCACTCTAGCGCCTGGGGCAGAGGCCAAGGAGCCATCCCCAGCGCCCGGGCCATCTTTGCTCCAGTGGAGCCTTGGCTGCAGGAGGGGAAGAGAGAGACAGAGAGGAAGGAGAGGGGGAGGGGTGGAGAAGCAGATGGGTGCCTCTCCTGTGTGCCCTGGCCAGGGATAGAACCCGGGACTTCTGCACGCCAGGCCGACGCTCTACCACTGAGCCAACCGGCCAGGCCTAGTAAAATAAAATTTAAAAAAAAAATTACCGCCTGACCTGTGGTGGTGCAGTGGATAAAGCGTCAACTTGGAAATGCTGAGGTTGCCGGTTCAAAACCCTGGGCTTGCCTGGTCAAAGGCACATTTGGGAGTTGATGCTTCCTGCTCCTCCCCCCTTCTCTCTCTCTCTCTCTCCTCTCTATAATGAATAAATAAAATCTTAAAAAAAAAAAAATTACCTAACTGCATAATTATAATTATTGTTTTAAAGGGAGTCTAACATTAAGTATGATTTATGCATGTGCCATATTTGAACTCATATAATTTTCAACTCAAGTTCTTAACACCCTGAATTTGAGCAGTAAATAATAATATTAACTTCTGATCCATTGTTTAATAGTTTCCAGAGAATCGATTCCTCAACAAATAGGTACTTACAATCAAGAAAAGAACAAACTATGGATGAGCTCAAGAACCTAGATTGTACCTCTGTCTTTACTAGCTCGGAGTCCTGGACAAACCATTTAACCCTCTCTGCCTTACGGTTCTTATCTTGAAAATAAGAAGATAGATGATCTCCAGGGTATCTTTTATCTCCCACAGTTTTAATAATCTGAAATGTTTAGCTGCTGATGTTTGGAAATAGGCTTGGGAAGGAAAGGCATCTTCTTATAAATATGAAAGGTCTAATAGTTGATAACTGTTGCAAAACACTGTATTTTATGATATTTTCAGTTTTTTGTGTACATCAAACAAACAGAGAAAAATATTGAGTTGAAAAAGTGAGAGTCTGTTCACTACCCTTCTTTCCTGCTCCCTCTCCTCTTCGATGTGTGACTCTCAGATGTCTCCCTCTCCATGCCAAAAACAAGCCTCCCTGCAGAACTCTGTCCTGTGACCATTTTCCTGGATGAAGCCTCATTTTACATACACAAGAAGTCTTCATTGAATTTTTACAAAGTCAGTATACCCGGTTAACCACCACTTAGATCTAGAAATAAAAGTTCCTTTCTCAAAATCTTTAAAATTTCCACATATATGATGCTTTGTCAGATGAGTTTTATTTGCAGATTTAGGATAATAGTATTTAATTTCATTTGGAAAAGTGATCATTTTTAAATATTTAGTAATTCTTAAAGTTACTTTTTCTACATCTTGAGCTGGTTATTTTTTAATTGAGTTAATGGGTGACATTGATTAAAAAAATTATGTAGTTTTTGGGTGTACAATTCTGTAGTGCATCATCTGTATATTGTATTGTGTGTTCACCACCCCACGTCCAGTCTCCTTCCATCACCATCTGTCCCCTCTGCACCCTCTTCCACCTCCCCCGCCCCCCTTTCCCTCTGGTACTCAGTGTCTGCCTCTGTGATGGGGTTTACTCTGCACCCTCTTCCACCTCCCCCGCCCCCCTTTCCCTCTGGTACTCAGTGTCTGCCTCTGTGATGGGGTTTACTCTGCACCCTCTTCCACCTCCCCCGCCCCCCTTTCCCTCTGGTACTCAGTGTCTGCCTCTGTGATGGGGTTTACTCTGCACCCCCTTCTACCTCCCCCGCCCCCCTTTCCCTCTGGTAGTCAGTGTCTGCCTCTGTGATGGGGTTTACTCTGCACCCTCTTCCACCTCCCCCGCCCCCCTTTCCCTCTGGTACTCAGTGTCTGCCTCTGTGATGGGTTTACTCTGCACCCTCTTCCACCTCCCCCGCCCCCCTTTCCCTCTGGTACTCAGTGTCTGCCTCTGTGATGGGTTTACTCTGCACCCTCTTCCACCTCCCCCGCTCCCCTTTCCCTCTGGTACTCAGTGTCTGCCTCTGTGATGGGGTTTCCTCTGCACCCCCTTCCACCTCCCCCGCCCCCTTTCCCTCTGGTACTCAGTGTCTGCCTCTGTGATGGGGTTTACTCTGCACCCTCTTCCACCTCCCCCGCCCCCCTTTCCCTCTGGTACTCAGTGTCTGCCTCTGTGATGGGGTTTACTCTGCACCCTCTTCTACCTCCCCCGCCCCCTTTCCCTCTGGTACTCAGTGTCTGCCTCTGTGATGGGGTTTACTCTGCACCCTCTTCTACCTCCCCCGCCCCCCTTTCCCTCTGGTACTCAGTGTCTGCCTCTGTGATGGGGTTTACTCTGCACCCCCTTCTACCTCCCCCGCCCCCCTTTCCCTCTGGTACTCAGTGTCTGCCTCTGTGATGGGGTTTCCTCTGCACCCTCTTCCACCTCCCCCGCCCCCCTTTCCCTCTGGTACTCAGTGTCTGCCTCTGTGATGGGGTTTACTCTGCACCCTCTTCTACCTCCCCCGCCCCCTTTCCCTCTGGTACTCAGTGTCTGCCTCTGTGATGGGGTTTACTCTGCACCCTCTTCTACCTCCCCCGCCCCCCTTTCCCTCTGGTACTCAGTGTCTGCCTCTGTGATGGGGTTTACTCTGCACCCCCTTCTACCTCCCCCGCCCCCCTTTCCCTCTGGTACTCAGTGTCTGCCTCTGTGATGGGGTTTACTCTGCACCCCCTTCTACCTCCCCCGCCCCCCTTTCCCTCTGGTACTCAGTGTCTGCCTCTGTGATGGGGTTTCCTCTGCACCCTCTTCTACCTCCCCCGCCCCCTTTCCCTCTGGTACTCAGTGTCTGCCTCTGTGATGGGGTTTACTCTGCACCCCCTTCTACCTCCCCCGCCCCCCTTTCCCTCTGGTAGTCAGTGTCTGCCTCTATGATGGGGTTACTCTGCACCCTCTTCTACCTCCCCCGCCCCCCTTTCCCTCTGGTAGTCAGTGTCTGCCTCTGTGATGGGGTTTCCTCTGCACCCTCTTCCACCTCCCCCGCCCCCCTTTCCCTCTGGTAGTCAGTGTCTGCCTCTGTGATGGGTTTTTTTTGATCCTTTTACCTTTTCACCCGTTCTCCCCAACTCTCCTGCCCCTCTGACAGCTGTTAGTTCCTTTATCTTTGAGACTGTTTCTGTTTTGTTTGTGAGTTTATTTTGTTAATTAGATTGCACATATGAGAGAAATTCTAGGGTACTTGTATTTCACATACTGACATTTCACTTAGCGCAATGTTGTCTCCATCTGTGCTTTCGCAAATGATAAGGGTTTATTCTGTTTCAAGTTCAGTAGTATATCATTGTGTAAATGTACCACAGCTTTTTTATCCACTCATGTACTGATGTCATTGGGGCTGCTTCCGAATTATACTCTTATAAATAACACAGTAAACATAGGAGTGCATAAGTGTTTTGGATTTCTTCAGATATATTCCCAGAAGTGAAATCACCGGATCATAAGGTAGTTCCATTTTCAGTTTTTTGAGGTAACTCCATACTGCTTTTCACAGTGTCACCCCAATCTGCATTCCAACTGTGCGCCAGGATATCCTATTATTAACATCCTTGCCAACACTTGTTTGTTGATTTATTGATGATAGCCATTCTGACAGGTGTGAGGTAATATGTCCTTGTGGTTTTAATTTGCATTTCTCTGATGATTTAGTGATCTTGAGCATCTTTTCAGATGTCTACTGTCCATTAGTATGTTGTCTTTGGAAAAATATCTATTAAAAGCCCTTTGCCCTTTTTTTCATTGGAGATTATTTTTAAGGTTGCTATCTAGGACTTGCATACTGCTCACAAAAATTAGGGGATATTTGATCACTTCATACTCATTTTTGAACTATCCCCTGATATAGTTATAGAGGAGAAGTCAGTGCCTGGTTTCAAAGCTACAAAGGATAGGCTGACTCTCTTGTTAGGGGCTAATGTAGCCGGTGACTTGAAGTTGAAGCCAGTTCACATTTACCATTACAGAAATCCTAGGACTCTTAAGAATTATGCTGAATCCACTCAGCATATGCTCTATACACAGAACAACAAAGCCTGATTAAAACATGGCTTACTAATGTTATAAGCCCATCATTGACCCTTATTGCTCAGAAAAATGATTCCTTGGAAAATATTACTGTTCATTGACAGTATACTTGATCAAGAGCTCTGATGGAGATATACAATTTAATCAATGTTCTTTTAATGCCTATGACACAACATTCATTCTGCAGCCCATGAATTAAAGGAGGAATTTTGATTTTCAAGTTTCATTTTTTAAGATACACATTTCTTAAGGCTATAGTTGCCATAGAGAGTGATTCCTGTGATGGATCTGGGCAAAGTAAATTGTAAACCTGGAAAGGGTTCACCATTCTAGATGCCATTAAGAGCATTTATGGTTCATGGGAAGAAGTCAAAATACAAACAATAGCAGAAGTTTATTCCACTTCTCATAAATGAGTTTTAGGGATTTCAAGACTTCAGTAGAGAAGGAAATAACTGCAGATATGGTAGAAATAGCAAGAGAACTGGGATTAGAAGTAGACCCTGAAAATGTGACTGAGTTCTTATAATCTCATCATAAAACTTGAATGGATAAGGTATTGCTTCTTATGGGTGAGGAAGGAAGTGGTTTCTTGATATGATGATGATGGGTTATCCTCAGCTATTGAATCTATAATCAATACCATAGTGAATTTTCATTCTAGAAACATGACACAGAGATAGAGTTTTTACTTATTTTCCCCTTTTGAATTTACAAGATCTTGCAAGCCACCATCAGCTTTACCCCAGAACCTGTCAACTTTTCATTTCCATATATATTTATTTCTTAATTTATTCAAAGCATTTATTTCACATTTACTGTATTGCAAGTACTGTGTAAAGTGTTGAAGATTCAGTGGTAAATAAGACAAAGTTCCTGCTTCGAAGATGTTTAGATTCTGGTGAGGTATATAGGATACAATTTGACGGTACAGAGAGATCGCTGTTCTAAAGGCAGATGTTCAGGTACTATGCAGCTATTCAGGCAGTAAGATCACATTAAAGAAAGGTTGGTGTGTTTAGAGAACTTGAGACCTTCATTAGGGTTGAAGGATAAATTGTGACCATGAGAAATGAGGCTCAGAGTAAGCGGGACCAGGTCATAGCTTTCAAGTTTCACTTCTACCTCTCTCCCATAGTTCTACATTCTCTTCCTACTGGTCTGGTGACTGGAGAAAAGATCAGTGTAGAAATATGTTCCAAGTGCCACAAAATTTCATTTTTTCTGAATACTGTCATGGAAACTGCATGATTAATCTCTTTAGTAACTTTATTTAATTGTAGATATTTGATATTTATGTGGCTCTTTGTTTCTAAATTGTGAACTCCTTAAGAACAGGGGCTATGTTTTATTCATTTCTGTGTCTTAAGCATCTGATAGTAACTTGGTATATGTTGAAAATGTCATTTAACATTTGTGGTTATTGTATGTAATATTCTAGTAACCAAGGCATAGGTGTACTATTTTTTTGTGTAAAAAACAGAGCTGAAATTTTAAACTAATAGACTTACCAACTACTCTGAGTTTAAGATTACCTGTTCTTGTATAGAGAAAAATACCTAAATAGAAAAATTAAGGATGTTTTTATATTATGAGGACATTCACAGCTTAACAGAATTCAATGCAGAATTTGGTCAACTGTGTTTCGTTTGAAATGTTTTATTATTGTTTTGGTGTATAGACTTATGAGGAAGATCGAAGAAACTATTCTGAGCTTCAAAATAGATGTCAACGTTTGACCTTAGAATTAGCTGACACAAAACAGTTAATTCAGCAAGGTGATTACCGTCAAGTGAATTATGATAAAGTTAAGAGGTAAGTAGTTAAGATGGTTAGTCATTTTTCTCGTTTTTAAAATGCACTGAAGTCACCTGAATTTTTACCATCGACATTGTTATTTCTGCTTTATACAGTCATGTACTGCTTAACAATGGGAATATGTTCTAGAGAGATGCATCGTTAGGCAATTGATCATTATGTGAAGATCATAAAGTACACTCACACAAACCTAGATGGTACAGCTGCTACCGTGATTGTATGCGCTGTACTTTCATACAGCTGGCAATGTAGTAGGTGTATTTGCATCAGCATCCCCACAAGCATGTGCTGCATTGCTCTACAATGTATGAGTATGATGTCATTAAACAACAGGGATTTCTCAGCTCCATTATAATCTTATGGGACCACCATCATATATGCAGTTCGCCTTTGACCAAAAATCATTATGTGCCATATAACTATACCTTACTCTTTTTCTGTCTCCGTAATTTTGACTTTTTCAGAAAGTCACATAGTTGAAATCATACAGTATAGAGTCTTTTCAGATTGGCTTCTTTTAGTAATATTTAAGTTTCCTCCATATCTTTTCATGTCTTGTAAGCTCTTTTCTTTTTAGCATTGAATAACATTCCATTAGCTAAAGTCATTCCAACATTTATCCATTCATCTACTAGAGGTCATCTTGATTGCTTCCAAGTTTTTGGCAGTTTGTTTTTTTGGGGTATTTTTTAAGATTCTTATTTATTTATTTTAGAGAGGGGAGAGAGAGAGAGAGAGAGAGAGAGAG
Source organism: Saccopteryx bilineata (assembly GCF_036850765.1). NCBI lineage: Eukaryota > Metazoa > Chordata > Mammalia > Chiroptera > Emballonuridae > Saccopteryx > Saccopteryx bilineata. Next base: position 78,383,203 of record NC_089495.1, on the reverse strand, counting down.
AGATAAAGGGGAAGAAGAAGGAAGCATCAACTTCCATATGTGTCTTAACCGTGCAAACCCAGGGTCTCAAACCAGCGACCTCAATGTTCCAGGTCAACACTCCATCCACTGTGCCACCACAAGTCAGGCTTGGCAGTTATGAATAAGGCTGCTATAAATATCCTTGTGCCAGATTTTTTTTTCTTCTTTTCAAAGTGAGAGGAGGGGAGATAGAGAGACAGACTCCCACCTGTGCCCTGACTAGGATCCATTGGCAACCCCCATCTGGGGCAGATGCTCTGCCCATCTGGGGCCATTTAGCACCTGAGGCAGAGGCTCCATGAGCCATCCTCAGCGCCTGGGGTGATACACTTGAATCAGTTGAGACATGGCTGCTGGAGGGGAAGAGAGTGAAAGAAGAGGGAGGAGAAGGGGCAAAGAAGCAGATGGTCGCTTCTTCTGTGTGCCCTGACCTGGAATCAAACCCAGGACATCCACATGATTGGCCGATGCTCTACCACCAAGCCAACTGGCCAGCGTTCCTTGTGCCAAATTTTGTATGGACACAGTTTTCAGCTCTTTTGGATAAAAAACAAGGAGCACAACATTTGGTAAAATTATGCTTAGTTTTGTAAGAAACTGCCAAACAGTCTATCCAGAAGTAGCTGTACCATTTTGTATTTCCACCAGCAGTGTGTGGGAATTCCTGTTGCTCCACAGTTTTGCCAGCGTTCGGTGTTGTCCGTGTTCTGGATGTCAGCTATTCTAATAGATGTTTTGGGGTTACTCATTGTTACTTTAATTTGCATTTCTCTGATGACATGATTTGGAGCATCTTTTCATGTGCTTATTTGCCATCCGTATATCTCCTCTGACAAGGTGTCTGTTAAGTTCTTTGGCTCATTTTTTAATTGAGTTGTTTGTTTTCTTACCATTGAGTTTAAAAGTTCTTTGTTTTAAGTAACAGTCCTTTATCAAGTATATCTTTGGCAAATATTTTCTTCCAGTCTGTAGCTTATCTTTTTATTTTTCTGACATGTATCGTATTCTTCATTGCATAAAAGCATGCAGTTTTGTCAGTTTGTGGGTTTTAAATTGTATTTTTATATCATTTTTTTTTATTTTGTTTAGAAGTTGCTGCTATTTTAAAATGTAATATCTTAGAAGATAGGGACCCAGTAAAATCCCATGTTTACAAATATTTTTAAAATTTTACTTGTTTTTATTTTATGAAATCAATTTAAATACTTTATTGTTTTATCTGAAGTTTTTTTTTTCTGTTGTTTATACATTAATGAAGCACTATTTAGTGTATGTCCCTTAGGTAAACCTTATCATTCTAAGCCAAGGTTTTGCTATCTCTGAGATGATGCTAATATAAATAACTGTACTATTTAAACTAAGAAGATCAAATAAAGGATTATTTATGAAAGTCATTATGTATTTACACACAGAGAGAGATTATCTGAATCGTTTACTGCTATATATACTGGTACATAAAATAATTTTTGAAATACAGTGGTCACTCAATGAATACTTTATAAATGAATGAACACTTTCATTCACTTCATGAATGAAAGAAGACATTGTATAACACCATAGGTAAATCTACAAGGATTTGGGGATATAACATTAGTGCTTCTACTCCTCCTATGACTGACATGGGTTATGTATTATTGCATAGGTATTTTTATGTCAAAATACAGTAATTATTGGAGCTTGAAATCCATGAGAGCTATACTCTTGGCTTTTGAATAAAGCTGGATTTCAAAAGAATCATTTCAAAATGAAGTAGATTGTGATGATAAAATAATACTTTGAATTGGTGTTTTGATATCCTCTCTGCAACTGTAACTCTGTAGCAATACAACATAAAATGTGGAAAGAGAAAACTAAAAAGCATAATCATCAGAACAATATAGTGGACATGAATGAAGGATAAAAGAACCAAGTTGAGTTCTGCATTGATAATTATTGAGGCTAGGTGGTGAGAGCATGGGTGTCAGTATATCATATGCATATGCCCCAAAATATGATAAACATCTTCATGTGCTAGAATTTGTAACAGAGAAGCAAACAAGCAAGAGGGGGCTCCCACTGTGAACCCTTCGGTTCACTCAATGGAAAGAAGGGATTTAAAAAAAATGGTCTGGTCACAAAGATATAGATAAATTGGGGTGAAAAATCACTTTTATGTTCTTTATAAATCTTCACAAATGTGCAAAAGGAAACAGGTATAGGTTAATTGCACCATTACTAGAAATAATTCATGTGCTTTTCAATAGTGAAATGGAAAATGAACTGTGATTTATTTCTACAATTAATTCTGTGTAGCAGTTAAATGATTAAATAAGATCTTTATCTATGTGGGTAAATGAAATACAAAGCATTAAATTTTGCAAAGCAAAGCCCTGGCCGGTTGGCTCAGCGGTAGAGCGTTGGCCTAGCGTGCGGAGGACCCGGGTTCGATTCCCGGCCAGGGCACACAGGAGAAGCGCCCATTTGCTTCTCCACCCCTCCGCCGCGCTTTCCTCTCTGTCTCTCTCTTCCCCTCCCGCAGCCAAGGCTCCATTGGAGCAGAGATGGCCCGGGCGCTGGGCATGGCTCTGTGGCCTCTGCCTCAGGCGCTAGAGTGGCTCTGGTCGCAATATGGCGACGCCCAGGATGGGCAGAGCATCGCCCCCTGGGGGGCAGAGCACCGCCCCTGGTGGGCGGGCCGGGTGGATCCCGGTCGGGCGCATGCGGGAGTCTGTCTGACTGTCTCTCCCTGTTTCCAGCTTCAGAAAAATGAAAAAAAAAAAAAAAATTTTGCAAAGCAAAAAATACATGTGCTTATTTTTTAATTTTTTAAAGCAGTTTTCTATTTTCTAGCATAACATAATGTTCTCAGTTTTATTTTGTAATTTCATTGCCTCAGCCCTTTCTATAAGGAGTCCTGATTCCTTTTAATGAGGAATACTATTCATAAATTAAGTTTTGGATGCTGGTCATTGCTTCATTGGTCATTGTTTCTAGGCCCTTTCAGTAGGCAGAGGTGATGGAGAGGAATCAGGTAGGATGGGAGAGCTTAACACACTGTGGAAAAATCATACTGATATTTCTAATTCTAATTCAACACCACAATAGCTGTTTTGAAGGGGCTCCAACTGGCCAAATATGGTGCAATTTAAATATCAAAATGAATATTAACAATAATGTTACCATCCATGGAATAGAATAAGAATCCCTGAGTAGATGCTAATAATAAAGAAGATATTTATATGTAAAATGTCAATAAATTTATATGCATATTAGAATTACTGTTTTCTAACTTCATAATACTATTTATAGACTCAGAATCTAATGTAAACTAAAACCATGGCAAGAAGTATGTTTGGGAACAGAATATTCAATTTCAAAGTAGGTACCCATAGATTACTTATTAAATGCAAAAAGCAAGAAGGTACCTTTATACTTGAGAACTTTGGCAGGTACAATCTTGGGCAAATGATCTAAATTACTATCAACAGTCAGTGGATCAAGTAACATCATGTGCCTCTTTATGTGATCTACGAAAAACACATTATTACTTATATAGTATTCTTGCCCAAAGTGCTTAATATGAATCTAATCAATGTCATGAAAGGCTAAGGAACTGTTCAAGGTTAAAGGAAACTAAGGACACATGACATCCAAATGGAATGCATGATAATACATTGGATCCTCGACCAGTGAAAAATTGCCATTAAGAATTGTCCAGGCCCTGGCCGGTTGGCTCAGTGGTAGAACATCAGCCTGGCATGTGGAAGTCCCAGGTTCAATTCCCAGCCAGGGCACACAGGAGTAGCATCTATCTGCTTCTCCACTCTTTCTCCTCACCTTTCTCTCTGTCTCTCTCTTCCCCTCCTGCAGCCAAGGCTCCATTGGAACAAAGTTGGCCCGGGCACTGAGAATGGCTCCGTGGCCTCCACCTCAGGTGCAGCTCCTGCTGCAATGGAGCAATGCCCCAGATGGGCAGAGCATCGCCCCCTAGTGGGCATGCTGGGTGGATCCTGGTTGGGTGCATGCGAGAGTCTGCCTCTCTGCCTCCCCGCTTTTCATTTCAGAAAAAAAAAGAATTATCCAGTTGATAATTTTGAAACTGGATTGTACATTTAAATACATATTGCATTAGGGCTAACTCTCCTGAATTTGATTGCTACTCTGCTTATATAAGCAAATATTAATCTTGGGAAATTTAGAGTGAATTATTTAGAGGTAAATGGACATAATGTTTGCATATAACTCTTAAATAGTTGGGAGAAATGCATATGTATATGTATGTAGATGAGCATACCTGTGTATATGTGTGTATCCATATATAGTTATTCACATATATGAACAACAAAGAATAAATATGACAAAGTCATGTATAGTAAATAATACAAAGTAAATATAAAACATTAACAATTGTTGAGTAATATGTAAAAAATGTAGAAACACTAAATTCATCATTTTATTATGGGGATGATATAGTAACAGTGAGGATAATGTAGAAAACTTCAAGTTTACTCACAATATTCTTTCTATTTTAAGAAAACTTTAATCTAAATATAGACAAATGTTAATTTTTATCAACTATGGATAGCAAGTTTATGGGTCTTTTGCTATATTGTGATTTTATAATTTTACATTTAAAAAACCCATAGCAAAGAGAGCATGATTATTAACTTGTGACAATGAAAACATCTGCATATAAAAGCACAACATACTTAAAGTAATATGTACCAAAATATAATACTGATAGTCATCTTTAGTTAGTGAGTTTAAGGATGATTGTTATTTTTAACTTGTGCTTTGCTCACTTTTCTCATTAAACACAATACTTTGTTAACTAGAAGAAATATATCTTTCTAAATGAGTTATTGGAAACCTAATGAAAAGTAAAACAATTCTTAATAACCCTCTCCATGGATATACCAAGTGAGTAAGTGAAATAAAGTGCAAAGGAACTGATTCTGGCTGGAGAGGTAACTTAAGAGTAAGAAATTTATTTCTCTGCTCATTTTTAAAGAAATCTAAAATAGGTTTGGTCCAATTCTTGGTTTTACTGTTGGGGGAAAGATCTGGTTTGAATATAGAAAATAGAATCTCTAGGTAATTATAAACAATTTATAAATGAAAGATTTATAAGAAACCTGCCTGTGTATCTGCTATTCAATCTGAGTGATGAGTTAAGGTCTTTTTGACCCAGAACTGAAAGCATCGAGCCATGTATAAATTCTTTAAAAAGTTGGGCTTCAAGTTAAGATTGAAAATGATTAGTGAAAAGCTATCAGAATGTACCTTATTTAGAAAGTATTATTATTTACTTTGCTGACTGGTGTAGTTTACATATTTTTAAAGATAATAAATATAAATAAAGATAATAAAGTATGTAGCTGGAAAAAATCTTGAACAGTCTTCTATATTTGAAAAGCAGATACTGTATTGTTTATTGAATGACACTAAAGCCCCACAACTAGTATCTTTGTTCAGTTTCCTGGAACATAGTTAACATTTTTAAAATATGCATTGTAAAAAGAGATGTAGCCTGATCTGTAGTGGCGCAGTGGGTAAAGCGTCAACCTGGAACACTGAGGTCGCAGTTCAAAACTCTGGGCTTGCCTGGTCAAGGCTCATGTGGGAGTTAATGCTTTATGCTCCGCCCCCCCTTTCTCACTCTCTCTCTCTCTCTTTCTCTCTCTCTTTCTCTCTCTCTTTCTCTCTGTCTCTCTCATTCTCTTTTTCTCTCCTCTGTAAAATGAATAAAATCTTTTAAAAGTAAATGTAAACCTTATATGTATATTTGAATTTTATATTAGTAAAAATGAATAAAAAATGTATTTGAATTTTTTAGTGAACGTGATGCACTTGAACAGGAAGTAAATGAGTTAAGGAGAAAACATGAAATACTTGAAGCCTCTCATACAATTCAAGCTAAAGAAAGAAGTGACTTATCAAAAGAGGTAAACTCATTTGTGTTTTATTGCACAATGATTGTGGACATAGGACAGAATTGTAGGAGGACCGTTTTTTCCTTTTTAATGTAGTTGCCTAGAAGAAGAGCCTTTAGTAGCTAACTGTGCTTGGGTAAAAAAATGCAGGGTGAGAATTAGCCCTTTTTATGTGGTGAGCAAAAGCACAAATGAAAGAAAATAATACAGTAAATGTTTAAAAGTAAAATGACATTGCTCTGAATGCTGTCTGTCTCTGCATATATGCAGGTAGCCACCTTACAGCACACTGTTACCTTACTGCAGAAGGATAAAGAATATCTCAATCGCCAAAACATGGAGCTCAGTGTTCGCTGTGCCCATGAAGAGGACCGCCTGGAAAGACTTCAGGCTCAACTCGAAGAAACCAAAAAGGCTAGGGAAGAGATGTATGAAAAATATGTAACATCCAGGCAAGATTTCCATTATTTTATATATAAATAGATATTAACGCCAACTTCTTTGTGGGAGAACTTGCATTCGGGAATAGTGATTTTTATGTTTAAGGTCTATAGGATGTTGTTAAGATAATACGAACTTCATTTTTGTTTTCTTTTAAGGTATTATCTCTTTATTTTTTAAGGGGAAGAGTTAAAGGGGAGAGAGAATCATCAAGTTGTTGTTCGCTTAGTTGTACCATCGATTGATTCTCCTGTGTGCCCTGATTGGGGTTCGAACCAGCAACCTCAGAGTAGAGCCAGTACCCTTGAGATTGTACTGTAGACCATGGCGCTCTAGGCCAACAGTATCCACTGTGCCACCAGCCAGGACAAGATGTTCTCATTCCAATTTATTTTTCTTAAAATGTTGTGGCTTTTCCAACCAAAAGCCTTTTAGGTAGGGATATATACATATACTGTAATTATTTTTATTTATTTTATATTTTACAACATAAGCTTCTTGATTGCCTATAACTTAAGATCTCTATATACATGTTTTTGAAAATAAAGTATATAAGTGTCTCCATAGAGATACCTTTTCAAAGAAAATCTAATCATACAGAGCCTGACGAAACTGACTTTTTCCTAACTGTGACACAAAAAGAAGATGAGGAAACAGCACTCCGTACTGTTTGAAGACACAGGCTCTGGACTCAGACCCCTCTATTTCACTTGTCTTCTCACTTCAACTAGATATATAAGCTACTAGAGTAACTTCATATTAATAGCCCTTATAATCCTTGAGTATTTATTTTTAGCAGTACATCAAAAACTAAAACAAATTCTAAATTTTATCCTTTAAGACTTTACATATTCATGACTTTTTTCCTAGTCTGTGGTATTTTTTATTTGTTTGTGTTTCTGCTAATACCCTGTGTAATGTTTTGTGACTTTGCTGAGAGATCACAGTGGCTAGGTTTTTGTGCTTTGAAGGAAAAGTTTTCTAAAGACTCAATTAGAGTCATTTTGTTCTTATGTATTTTTTTAATACAGGGTTGGGCAAAGTAGGTTTGCAGTTCAAGTGGAAAATAATACAATAAATAATAATACAAAAACAACTATGTTTCTCATACTCACAACTATTACCTACTTTTGCCTCACCCCGTATTATTTGTCTGGCAGCCTACACCATGCCAGTTTATATTTCTAAATGAAGGCCATTCCATATGTGTCAGTTTTCAAATCTCCAACCATATTCATTAAAAACTGTTAGTAAAATATTTTTGAAGATGAGTAATTATTCAAAATTAGTTAGCTAACATTTCATGTAGTAAGTAAGCCTTAAGGACAGACTGTTTAAAAGGAAATCTTAGATGAGACTAGTTGGAATAGTATTTTTAGGAATTACAAAACTTGATATGTAATAGCTATGTTTATCAGGCACATGGTCTTTAGATCATATTTGCCATATTACAATCTTACATGAACAGCAAAGAACTATTTTTTTACAAAAATAAATTCATGGATATTTCTTTTGATTCTTTGCAGAGACCATTATAAAACAGAGTATGAAAATAAACTCTCTTATGAACTGGAGCAAATCAAATTGAAAACTAATCAAGAAATTGATCAACTTCGAAGTGCCTCTAGGGAAATGTATGAACGGGAAAACAGGTAAAAAAAAAAAAAAAAGAAATTTATGGGATATTTTATTTATCCTTATTTGAAGCTTATAGTTTTGTTGAAATTAAGCTTTATTTTGTGATATAATGTCTTTTTGGACATTAAAGAAAATTTATCATAAATATAAATATAATTGAACATTAAAGTTTTAAGGTCTTTGATAATTAGCTTAGAACATGGTTTATCAGACCATAGGTCTCTTTACTCTGGAATTCCCATTATCCCTTTATTACCTTGATAACTTGTCTTTTTGCCTTTACCTCAGTTCAGATTAAGGACAGATGAAAGGAAATTAGAGAGTACTAACAGATGCCAGTTCTTCCTGTAACCATACCTAAAATCTCCAGGAAAATTTTAAACTAGAATAATTATATGAAATATTGCGTATACCTCAGTTGCCTGCTGGTCCTGAAAGTCATCATGTGAAATAATGTTAAAGAAGTCTATTCATGAGTCACCAGCAGACATGACTAGGAATGAAAGCCTCAGAGAGATGCAGCGCTGCTGGTTTGGAAGATGGAAGAAGGTCATGAGGCAAGAAATGTGGGTGTCCTCTAGAGGCTGGAAAGGATCTGGCCCAAGTTGATAGATGGCAGCGGAGTAGGCAGATGCAAAGACAGCAACCTCCTGTGACCAAACTGGATTACAAATTAATTTAAGAACAATCACCATGAAAAACCAACTTTGGACTAAAAGAACAGGACTCGAAAACCAAGAGCACAGAAGAATCCACACCAAGCCTGGTAGGGAGTGCAGGGGTGCGGTGGGGGCTTCCCAGCCCCCAGAAGTGAGGGGAGGCTGAGACTGAGGGTCCAGAAGTTCTCTCATTGAGAGAAGAGAAACCCTGAGAGGTGGGAGTCCTCAGGCCCAGGACCGGAGCCCCAGCCTAGAAACCAAGGGACTGGAGGAGACAACCTGACAGCATTGAGTGGGGAGAAGAGCAAGAGTTCTGTCTGTGGGAAGTGGCTGGTGAAAGGAGTAGCAGCTTTAAAGAGCCAGTGGAGAAAATATTGCTCACAGCTACTTGCCTGGGCTCTGGGGTCGAGGAGGGCTGAGAGGACTGGTCTTGCGTGGGGAGAGTGGGGAGATTGAGACACGGGGACACAAATGATGGTGGAGAGAAGAAAACCTGAACTGAGTCATTCTGTAGTGCCAAGGCGGCCATAGCTGGGGGAGCGGTCGCCCCCTCCTTCCTCCACAAGCCTATTGTGGAATCAGTTGACCCACCTCCAAAGAGCTCTCCAATCAGCGTGAAAGGTTGATCAGAAAGGAAGAAGTAAAGGGGAGGGGCAGTAACTCAGGTTTCCAAGGAGACCTGAGCTACACCTCCCCCTTCATACAGAGAATGCACCCTGCCCTCGGAGAGACAGTGGGTAAATCACACCTTAAGGTTCTCAGAGGTCACACCCACCGCATTCCTGGATAGAGTTTCAACTGGGGCCAAAAAAATAAGATACACCCACTTCCCTCCTCCTAAACACAGATGCTTCCTGCTGGACTCAGCAAACAAACAGCAGAAAAATTAAGACTTTAAAACGATTCTACTAGTTAAGGAGAATTAAAATCTGAGCAACCAGCAGAGGCTAAGGAATAAAGGCCTGGAGGAGAAGCCGCATTCCATAAACCAACCTCAGACCCACAACTCTAACAAGCTTGCAGACCGCACACAGAAAGAATCGAAAGACAGAGGAATGTAAACCATATGAATCAACAAGAAAAATCCCCAGAAAAAGAAGTGAATCAGATGGAAGTAACCAAATTACCAGATGCAGAGTTTAAAATAATGATTGTGAGGATGCTTAAGGATCTCAGAGCTACAATGGATGCACTTAATGAGCACCTAAATAAAGAAATTACAGGCATCAAAAAGGACACTGAAATCATAAAGAATCAATCAGAATTGGCAATTACAATATTAGAAATGAAGACTACACTAGAAGAAATAAAGAGCAGGCTGGATGAAGCAGAGGATCGAATCAGCAAATTAGAGGACAAGATAAATAAAAACACAGATATAGAGCATCAAAAAGAAAAGAGGCTCAAAAAGTCTGAGGAAACTTAAGAGAACTCTTAACAACATGAAGAGAAATAACATCCTCATCATAGGGGTACCTGAAGAAGAGAAAGAACAAGGGATAGAGAACCTGTTTGAAGAAATCATAGCTGAAAACTTTCCTAAAGTGATGAAGGAAAACATCACACAAGTTCAAGAAGCACAGAGTCCCAGTAAAGAGAAACCCAATGAGGCCTACATCAAGACATAGCATAATTAAAATACCAAAGTTAAGAGATAGAGAAAAAATACTAAAAGCGGCAAGAGAAGTCAGTTATCTATAGGGGAGCCCCCATAAGGATGACATTGACTTTTCAACAGAAACAGTTGAGACCAGAAGGGAATGGCAAGAAATATTCAAAGTAATGGAAAACAAGAGCCTATAACCAAGGCTTCTTTATCCAGCAAGATTATCATTTAAAATTAAAGGGAAAATAAAAAGCTTCCCAGACAAAAAAAAAAAAAAAAACTCAAAGAATTCATTACAACCAAAACAGTGCTGCAGGAAATGTTAAGGGGCTTGCTGTAGAAAGGGCAAAGGAAAAAAGAAATCGAGAAAAAGAGGATTATAGATCTAAAGAATAAAATGGCAGTAAACAACTACATAACAATAATAACCTTAAATGTAAATGGATTAAATGTTCCAATCAAAAGAATAGGGTAGCTGCATGGATAAGAAAACAGGACCCATACATATGCTATCTACAGTAGACCCACCTCAGAACAAAATATACACATAGACTGAGGGTAAAGGGATGGAAAAAAATATATTTCACACTAATGGAAAGGAAAAAAAAGCTGGGGTAGCAATACTAATATCTGACAAAATAAACTTTAAAACAAAGGCTATAGTAAGAGATAAAGAAGGTCACTACATAATGATAAAAGCATTACAACAGGAAGGTATAACTGTTATAAATATATATGCGCCTAATATAGGGTCACCTAAATATATAAAACTGATTTTGATGGACAAAAAGGGCAAGATCAACAACCAATACTTCAATAGTAGGGGGTTTTAATACCCCACTAACATCAATGGCTAGAACCCCCAGACAGAAAATTAACAAAGAAGCAGCAGCCTTAAATAACACTAGATCAGCTGGATTTAATAGATAACTTTAGAACAGTGGTTCTCAAAGTGTGCACCAGAGTGCACTGGTGCACCCTAGAAGATTTCCAGGTGCTTCCTATGGTATTCCAGAGAAATATGTGCCTGTTGGGGACCAAAGAACCACAGGGTTTTTGGAGTTTAGATTTTTGGGGGACAGGGGTGTGAGGAATTGGCTAAAGCTGACAGTCTGCCCAATCCCTCACCTCACTTGCCTGATTAGGTTGCAAAAGGCTGTTAAGCTGTGGTGCTGGATTGTTTACACTACCCCCCATGTTCCCCAAAAGACTGGAGGCAAGTTTCTTCTATCCTTTGTTTGGTATAAAGTTAAGATGATATGTATGGTGGGGGTTTTCTGCACTTGGTAAAATTCTTGGGTTGCCTTGGAAACATGATCAAAGATCTCATTGATTTCCTAATGACCCACTTTGCCCTATAAATAAAGTAAGATGTGATTTTTGGGCATACTTTGTTCCTGCCTGCAGCAATTACAGGCCCTCCTGACCACGTATCTTCTTAATTCCACGAATTTTCTTAATTCTGCACCATTCCCATTTGAGACCTGGAATTACTAGCTGCACTGGTTCACAGCATGTGCCCAGATATAAAAATAAATATAGTTACTCTATTACACCATTTCATTACCAAAATACCGCTTTTTGTTAACACATCATTATATTTATTTTTAACACATCATTATATTATTTTTAGATAAGTACACCCCAAAAATGGATAGATTTCTTATAAAGAAGCATGATATTGAAGAACCCGATTCTGGAAGTGAGCAATAGTTAAGTGTAAATAAAAAAGGACTTGAAGGCAGAATTTAATTTATAGCATTTTCTATCACTTCACACTGAACAATACGATTAGATTAGAAACCCATTCATGGAAGCTTCAAGTGATTTTGGTTTAACATTAATAGAAGAAGAAGAACTGGCAGCTATAGCCACTGATTGTAGATTGATGATTAAACACAAGGAATTGTCTCTTGAAGCCTTTTGGAGTTCTATAAAAGAAGAATATGTGGCAATATCTAAAAAAGCTTTGAACATTTTACTACAATTTTCAACATCCTATTGATATGAATTAGGATTTCTTCAATGTATTAACAAGGAAATAAGAGTTTGCCTTTCAAATATATGCCCAAACATTGAAGAAATCACTAGGACACATCAGGCTCATGTTTCTCATAAACACAAGAATGAAAAAACTTAACACATTCGCGCTGGGACCTGCCAAATTATTAAATCTTACTAAGAATATATATATATCTATATATATATACATATATACACACACACACACACACACACACACATATATATGATAACATTTTTGTCATTTTTTAAATTTTTTAACCCTTCTTTATTATGAATTCTAAAAAGCATAACTCAAGAAATGTAATATAAAAATGCATTTTAATGTCACAATAAATTTAATTATGTCATTCTTATTTAATTACCATAAAAGCATGCTTGGACTTTATATTTTTTCTTTAATATTGGACTTAATCATTTAACATATTTATCAGACATTTGTATATAGTACGCCTACAATTATCTGTAGTATTTTAAATGCACCCGACTTCAAAATGTTTAAGAACCACTGCTTTAGAACCTTTCACCCCAAAGCAGCAGAATATACATTCTTTTTAAGTGCTTATGGTACATTCTCTAGGATAGACCACATGTTAGGACACAAAACAAGTCTTAATAAATTTAAGAAGATTGAAATCTTATCAAACACCTTCTCTGACCACAACAGCATGAAACTAGAAATCAACTACAATAGAAAAACTGGAAAACATTCAAACATTTGGAGGTTAAATAACATGCTATTAAATAATGAATGAGTTAACAATGAAATCAAGGAAGAAATAAAAAACTTCTTTGAAAGAAATAAAAATGAACATACAACAACTCAAAATTTATGGGACACAGCAATAGCAGTCCTGAGAGGGAAGTTCATAGCATTACAGGCATACCTTAAGAAGAAGAAAAAGCTCAAATTAACTACTTAACCCTGAACCTAGAAGAACAGCAAGTAAAGCCCAAAGGAAGTAGAAGGAAGGAAATAATAAAGATTGGAGTGGAAATAATTGACATAGAGGCAAAAATAATAATGAAGAAGATCAATGAAACCAAGAGCTGTTTCTTTGAAAAGATAAACAAAGTTGATGAACCTTTAACCAGACTCACCAAGAAAAAAAGAGAGAAGGCTCAAATAAATAAAATTAGAAATGAGAGAGAAGTAACAACTGACACAGCAGAGAATCAAAGGATCATAAGAAAATACTGTGAAAAACTGTATGCCCAAAAATGGGACAACTTCGATGAAATGGATAAATTCCTTGAAATATATAATCATTCAAAAATCAATATGGAAGAATCAGAAAACCTGAACAGACCAATTACACCAAAAGAGATTGAAACACTAATCAAAAAACTCCCAAAAAACAGAAGTCTTGGACCTAATGGCTTCACTGGCGAATTTTACCAAATATTCAAAGAAGAACTAACTCCTATCCTTCTCAAGCTATTTCAAAAAATTCAAGAGGAGGAAAAACTTCCAAACTCCTTTTATGAAGTGAACATAATCCTCATTCCAAAACCAGGTAAAGACACTACAAAGAAAGGAAACTATAGGCCAATATCTCTGATGAACTTAGATGCTAAAATTCTCAACAAAATATTAGCAAATCAGTTCCAGCAATACTTGAAAAATATCATACATTATGATCAGGTGGGATTTATTCTAGGGAGACAAGGCTGGTACACTATCTGCAAATCAATCAATGTAATTCAACACATAAACAAAAGGAAAGATAAAAACCACATGATAATATCAATAGATGTAGAAAAAGCATTTGATAAAATCCAGCACTCATTTATGATCAAAACTCTAAGCAAAGTGGGAATACAGGGAAGATACCTCCATATGATAAAGATCATCTATGACAAACCAATAGCCAACATCATACTCAATGGGAAAAAATTAAAAGCAATCACCTTAAAACAGGTACAAGGCAGGGTGCCCCCTTTCACCACTTTTATTCAACATAGTTCTGGAAGTCCTAGCCACAGCAATCAGACAAGAAGAAGAAATAAAAGGCATCCAAATTGGAAAAGAAGAAGTAAAACTTTCATTATTTGCTGATGATTTGATACTGTACATAGAACACCCTAAAGTCTCAGTCAAAAAACTACTAGACCTGATAAATGAATTGAACAAGGTGTCAGGATATAAAATCAATATTCAGAAATCAGTGGCATTTATATACACCAACAATGAACTGTCAGAGAAATTAAGGAAACAATCTCCTTCACTATTACAACCAAAATAATAAAGTACCTAGGAGTAAATTTAACCAAAGGGGTTAAAGACCTGTTCTCGGAAAACTATAAAACATTAATAAAAGAAATCAAGGAAGATACAAACAAGTGGAAGCACATACCGTGTTCATAGATAGGGAGAATAAATATTATTAAAATGTCTATACTTCCCAAAACAATATATAAATTCAATGCAATTTCTATTAAATTACCAATGTAATACTTCAAAGATATAGAACAAATATTCCAAACATTTATATGGAACCAAAAATGCACATGAATAGCCTCAGCAATCTTGAGAAAGAAAAATAAAGCGGGGGGTGGTATCATATTTCCTGATATCAAGTTATATTCCAAGGCCATTTTTCTTAAAACAGCTTGATACTGGCATAAGGACAAGCATACAGAGTAATGAAACAGAACAGAGAACCCAGAAATAAACCCACACCTTTAAGGACAATTAATATTTGACAAAGTAGGTAAGTACATACAATGGAGTGAAGATAATCTCTTTAATAAATGGTGCTTGGAAAATTGGGCAAATACATGCAAAAAAAATGAAACTAGACCACCAACTTATACCATTCACAAAAATAAACTCAAAATAGATAAAAGACTTGAATGTAAGTCATGAAACAATGATCATCTTGGAAGAAAACATAGGCAATAAGCTCTCTGACATCTCTCACAGCAATATATTTGCTGATTTAACTCCACAGGCAAGTGAAATAAAGAACAGTATGAACAAATGGGATTATATCAAACTAAAAAGCTTTTGCACAGCTAAAGACAATATGAACAAAATAAAAAGACAACACACACAATGGGAGAACATATTCACCAACACAGCTGATAAGGGGTTAATAACCAAAATCTATAAAGGACTTGTAAAATTCAACACCAGGAAAGTAAATAATCTAATCAAAAATTGGGCAAAAGAACTGAATAGACACTTCTCCAAAGAGGACATACAGATGGCCAATGGGCATATGAAAAAATGTTCAACATCACTAATCATTAGAGAGATGCAAATTAAGACCACTATGAGATACCACCTCACACCTGTCAGAATGGCGCCCATTAACAAAACAACACATAACAAGTACTGGTGAGGGTGTGGAAAAAAGGGAACCCTCCTGCACTGCTGGTGGGAATGCAGACTGGTGCAGCCACTGTGGAAAAAAGTATGGAGATACCTCAAAATATTAAAAATGAAACTGCCTTTTGACCCAGCTATCCCACTTCTAGGAATATGTCTTAAGAATAACAAATCACTGCTTCAAAAGAAGAATGCAGCCCCATGTTTATTGCAGCATTGTTTACAATAGCCAAGATCTGGAAATAGCCCAAGTGTCCATCAGTAGACAAGTGGATTAAAAAGCAGTGATACATATACACAATGGAATGCTACACAGCCATGAAAAGGAAGGAAATCTTACTCCTTGAGACAACATGGATAGACCTGGAGTCTGTTATGCTAAGTGAAATAAGCCAGGCAGAGAAAGAAAAATATCATATGACCTCACTCATATGAGGAATCCAATGAACAATGTGAACTGAAGAACGGAAGAGAGGCAGAGAAGGGGTCAAAGAGTCCAGAGGGAATGCGGTCAAAGGTAAAGGGGATGAGAGGAGGGGATCAAAGAAAGGAAAGACATTAGTGAAAGTATATATACATAACAGAGGTAGAAGGCAGGATAGTAAATCATGGAGGAAAGTGGGGAAGGAAGTGAGGGGAGGGGCAAAGGGAGTGTCAAGAAGAACAAGGAATGGGAGGGAGATATGTTCAAGGGTACACTTGTAACTATGTAAACACAACATAAGAATCAATACAAAAACAAAAAAGTCCATTCATGCAGTTACTTTTAGATAGGTTCCTTAGTGATTGGCATTCTTGGCGAAAACAAATACTTATTTGAATGGCAGTTATTTTTATATGCCGTCATTAAAGTTTATATAGCTTTTGAAAATTTATATTTTAGTGGGAATATTATTTTGAAATTGTTATACTAGTTTATCAGCATGATTTGGGTATATGATATTGTGATCTTTGTCAACAAGCAAGACTTTAAATCAGACTAAGGTTGATATTGAAAAGTTTATATTCAAGCTCTCAAAGCAATACATTTACTTATTTAGCAAATATTTAGTGAGAACCACCATGTGCCAGATGCATGCTAAGTGTCATAAATACAGTGGTGGCCTGCGCCTTCACAAAGCTGTTAGTCTATTGCAGGATAAAGACAAATAAAGAAAAATGGTAAGTTTGATGGTTGTGCAGAAAACAGCAGGATACGCAGGATGAGATCACATGCCTCAAGGTGTGTCTAACGCAGCCTGGGGAGGAATCAAGGAGACTTCAAGGAGGGAGAAATAGCCGTACTAACACCTACATGAAGGCAAGTGTAAGACTAGGTAGGAAAGGTAATTAGGCAGTGAATTTACAGCATGTATAGAAAACTTGGAGGCAAGACATAAATGAAACTTTCTGAGAAAACAATATAGTGTGGTAGGGCTAGAGTGTAGAATGGGGAGTAGAGAGTTGTAAGAGATGAAGCAGAAGAAGGAAACGGGTCCTTATAATGCATTTGAGCTGTTGTCTAAGACTAGTGGGGACCTACTGAGTAATTTTAAGGATATGTATGATATCTGACTTTATGTAAAGAAGCCTAGTCTGCAATGTGAAGAATTGATTGGAAGAGTATAAGGCTATGGACTAGGGGTCTCCAAATTACGGCCCACAGGCCACATGCGGCCCCCTGAGGCCATTTATCCAGCCCCCGCTGCACTTCCAGAAGGGGCACCTCTTTCATTGGTGGTCAGGGAGAGGAGCACATTGACCATCTCAGCCAAAAGCAGGCCCATAGTTCCCATTGAAATACTGGTCAGTTTGTTGATTTAAATTTACTTGTTCTTTATTTTAAATATTGTATTTGTTCCTGTTTTGATTTTTTACTTTAAAATAAGATACGTGCAGTGTGCATAGGATTTGTTCATAGTTTTTTTTTTTTTTTAATTTTTTTTTTTCTGTATTTTTCTGAAGCTGGAAATGGGGAGAGACAGTCAGACAGACTCCCGCATGTGCCCGACCGGGATCCACCCGGCACGCCCACCAGGGGCAACTCTCTGCCCACCAGGGGGTGATGCTCTGCCCCTCCGGGGGGTCGCTCTGTTGCGACCAGAGCCACTGTAGTGCCTGGGGCAGAGGCCAAGGAGCCATCCCCAGCGCCCGGGCCATCTTTGCTCCAATGGAGCCTCGGCTGCGGGAGAGGAAGAGAGAGACAGAGAAGAAGGAGAGGGGGAGAGGTGGAGAAGCAAATGGGCGCTTCTCCTGTGTGCCCTGGCCGGGAATCGAACCCGGGACTTCTGCACGCCAGGCCGACGCTCTACCACTGAGCCAACTGGCCAGGGCCTGTTCATAGTTTTTTTTATAGTCCAGTCCTCCAACGGTCTGAGGGACAGTGAACTGGCCCCCTGTATAAAAAGTTTGGGGACCCCTGCTATAGACAGACCACTTTTAGAGGTTTTCATTATCAAGATGAGAAGTGATGATAGAACTGGATTAGCAGCAGCAGGGATAGAGAGAAATGGGCCAGATTGGAAAAAGGTTGTGGAACCAACAAGATTCAATGACTAGCCTGACCCAGTGATTATGCAGTGGATACAGCATTGGCCTAGGGCTTTGAGGACCTAGATTCAAAACCCCAAGGTCGCTGGCTTGAGCCCAAGGTCGCTGGTTTGAATAAGGGGTCACTGGCTCATCTGGAGTCCCCCGGTCAAGGCACATATGAGAAAGCAATCAATGAACAACTAAGGTGCTGCAACTATAAGTTGATGCATCTCATCTCTCTCCCTTCTCCCTCTCCTCCTCTTACTAAAATGAAAAAGAAAAAGATTCAGTGACCAGATTGGATTGGAGAGTGAGAAGAAATTCAGTGTGTCAGGTGTTACCAGGTTTATTTATTGCTTGCTTGCTTTCCTTCTTAATGTAAGTTCAGGTGTACAACATTGCACTTTGACACCTGTATGCACCCCCAAAAGTCTAGTTTACTATTCATTATCACCAGATTTCTTGATTGGGCAACTGTGTGGATAGTGATGCAGTTTTTAAAACATTAGAAAAAGACAAGGTTTTAATCCATAAACGTGATAAATTTAGTTTAGTTTCATTCTGAGATAGACAAATAGAAAAGTTGACTGTGTCTGGACATGAGATAGATCTGTGGCGTAGATGACATTATTTATATTTTACAAATACATACTTTTGTCCTGTGGCTCAATTCTGTTATGGATTTTATGAGTTTTTATTGCCTGACTTAATAACCTTCAATTTTATGGGATTATTTTTGTGATAACATGCATGATTATTTCCAAACAACCTGTACAGCCGCATAAACTTTGGTATGTAATCATTTGAAAGTGTCCTTATTTCTTAGTTTTAGTTTTTATTGTTGTTTTTTAAAAAATCCTTTAAAATGCAACCCATGGAAACATACGTTTAGATAAATTAGGCCCTATTTTCTAAGATAGTTGGTAGAGGTAGTACAACAGCTTACAGAACCACTTCTGGAAGCTAGGAGGATGAAAGGTTTCCTTCTCCCCACCATTCTGACCCCACATCGACCTCAAAATGAACACCACCTAATCAGGAGATTCCTGGGATTGGAGCTGCTGTCTGGAAGCCCCAGGCAGCCCCAGGAGCCAGAAAACCCTATGGCTTTTGAAGCTTCAGTGAACAGTTGCCACCAGGTGGTGCTAAGCTGCAGCCTGGACCAAATGGCCTGGAATTGCACGGTGACTCCTGGCCAGCTCGTTGTGTAAACTGGCCTCTTATCATTTTAGTGTCACAGTAATCCCGGTATTTTGTGTGGCTGAATCTTTCTGAATCACAGTTTCCTCATTCTAGCAGGATTTAACTATGGTTACAGTTTATGCCCCACTAGTCTTTTACAAGGTTAAAATAAATTATAAATTATTTCTTTTGAAATATTACAACTTAAAAATAATTAAGGAAAGGAGCTTAGTGTTCCTTGTTTATAAAGCATAAGATTTAGGAAATACTAGTTTATGCATTCAGATATTTTTATGTCTGGACAAATTACATGCTTTAGACTTGGATGTATAATTGTGTCGGTTGTATTTTATCAAAGTGTGCTGTTACAATATGAATTAAATGCATGAAATATTTATACTTGCATATTTGTATTTAATTTCCTTACCTCTCCCCCAATAAACATTTTTGGAAGAAAGTTAAATGATAAGATTAAAGAAATAGGTTTTGTCTTTGGTTTGCTTTTCATACATTGGGGGATATTAAGAGGGAGCCTTTTTATTTTCTCTTCCATGTGGAAAAGCAAAATTAAACTCATGCCATCTGATGTGGTATCTGTCTCTGCAGACTGTCAGACTTCTGAAGTAAAGGGGTTGAGAGGAAAGAGGAAGAAAGTAGAAAAAAGACTTGAGAAAAGGCAGAGATAAGCAAAGAAAGAACTTGAGTGTGGGTATGTGAAACATACCCTACAGTAGTCCCGTATCTGCAGGGAGTATATTCATGATGCCCAGTATCTACTGAACCTACCACTAGTACCAAACCATGTGTGTGATGGAGATACGGTTTTTCTTCCTATACATACATATCTTTTCACTTAAACCATTTACAGCATCTCTTTGGCATACCAGAATTGCCAGCATCACTACTCTTGCTCTTTGCGGCCATTATTAAGTAAAATAAGGGTTACTTGAACACAACCACTGTTTTTGTTTTGTTTTTATTGATTTGAGAGAGAGAGAAAGGAAGGGAGAGAGCTAGAGAGATAAAACATTGATTTGTTGTTCTACTTATTTATGTATTCATTGATTGATTCTTTATGTGTCCTGACCGGGGATTGAATCTGCAACCTAAGCATGTTGGAACAATGCTCTGACCAACTGCGCTACCCAGCCAGGGCTGAGCACAAGCACTCTAGAATTGTAACAATGAATCTGATAACCAAGAGGGCCATCAAATGACTAGTGGGTGGGGAGCATATACAGAGGGATGAATGATTTATGTCCCTGGCCAGATGGAGCAGGACAACATAAAATGAGCTAATACTATTTCACAGGGTGACCTATAAGATCTAACAGAGGTAATATATGTGAGAAGTACATTCTAAATTATAAAACTATATATAAATGGTTATTGTTTTGATACCTTTTGACTATGTGCAATACTTAAAAATTCTCTTATCATTGTGTAGACAATTTAAGTAAAGTGAGTATTATATAAAGGCCAACTGATAGCATTAAGGAACTGTTTATCAGCATTAAAAGGCACTGTTACAGAATAGTTTTTTGACAGGACCTACCTCTTTGGCCCTGCGCTTCTAAGGCCCACACTCTCCACTTGTAACTGGAGCCTGAGCCCTCTCCCTGCTCAAGGACCGGACTCCGCGGCCTCCCCTGTGTCTCCTCTTCTGGCAGTGTTCCCCTTGCTACCAGACAGTTTCCGCTGCGTACAAACATTACTTCTCCCACCTCTACAGAGCCTTTTTTATCTCCACGTCTCCCTCTGGGCACTGCCCCATTTCTTTGCTCCCCTTTGCGGCCAAATTCCTGCAGTGTCTTATGTGCTCATTCTTTACCACAAGTCCTCCATTTTTAAAAATTCGCTCTCGGGCTTCTGCCCGACTGCCACCCCTCATACCACTCCCACAAGGCTGCTCTCATAGGCCCCCCAAGACCTTTGTGTTGCCAAGAGGCTAATGGTCAGGTTCTCACTTCTCATCCTACTTGACCTATCAGCAATATTTAATACAGTTGACCACTCCCTACTCCTGGGGACACATATCTCCTTGGCATCTTTTGCAGCCTCCTCTTACCTTATTTCCTCTTGGTTATCTACTAAGCGTTTTAAGTTTAATGTGTCCTGAAGCAAACTTCTGCCCATTGAGTCTTGCTCTGCCTTCAGTGTGACCCAGCTTAATTAAAACAGCCCTGTTCTAGCCACTTAGACCAAAACCTTCAAATCATCTTCAACCTCTTCTCTCTTTTTCACATTCTATAATCTATCAGCGATCCTTTTGGTTGTGTCTTCAAAATTTTTGATCTCTTGCCATCTCACAGATACTACCTTGGTCTGAGCTACCATTATCCCTTACCTTAATCACCGCCAGAGCCTCTTAAGTGTCTCTCTGGCTTCCTTCAGTGCCCCACCAGTCTATTTGCAGCGCAGTTCCTGTTTAGTGGTAGCTCAAATTGGATCGCTCCTCTGCTCAAATATAAAGGCCCCCCATCTCATTCAGTAAAAATGCAAATGATTGTAATGGACTGTGATACTTCATGGTCTGCTCCCAGTTCCCCCATCCTCACTTTATTACTCTGTTGTAGTCACTCGCTTAGTCACAGTACCTCCTACTCCTTTAGCTATTAGGTATGCTTCTCACCTCAGGTCCTTTGTATTTACCGTCCCCACTGCCTAACCCTTCACGCCTGGGTACCCGAGAACCCGGTCTCCTCACTTTCTCCAAGTCCTCAGATGACATCTGTTCTCTGATGTCTTTCCTGACCACCCTATTTAAAGTTATGGAATCCCCCACAGCCCCTCACACTTGCTGCCCACTAGCCTCTCCTCTTTCTAATTTTTCTCCTGAGCACTTAGGACCTGCTAACAAAGTTTTGGTTTCTTTTCTACGAGGATATAATTTCCATGTGAGCAGCGATTTTCATTTGGTCAGTGCTGGATTCCATGTACCAATTTATGGTACATAGTAAGTGCTCAATAAACATTTGTTGAATGAAAGAATAAATTGGTCCTACTTTGGAAAAATCAGGTGACTATTGTTTTAGATGAAAACCTACACAGATGTTTATAATGAGCTTGATTTGATGAGGGCCAAGCGTGCTGACTGACGTGTAGGAGTCACTCTGTTAACGATCCACCAGATTCAAATGGTTTCACATTAATGGATTTTAGTCACAAGTATTTTGCATTTTGGTGCTGCAATTTTTTATAAGTTTTTGAAACCACAGTTTAAGTTAAATAATCATCTACTTTGGGCCCAAGTTTTCACATCTATAAAATGAAAAAAATGTGCGTGGGCCCCAGCTTTATAAAAGGATAGGAAAGTATAGCATGTTCAATCAGTAGTAACCTCAGAAAATTTCTACTCTTAAGTTGTATAACATACCCTGTTGTGTAAGTAAAATTTCTACTTTTTTTTAATGTGCCATTCACTTTTCAGCTAAGTTAATTACAAGAAAAATTATTGGTCATTGGTTATATAACAGCAGATAATTTACTTGTACCCCTCTATTTTATGTCATCTTAAAAATAAAAGCATTAGACATGGAAGTGAGCAGTTTTATATTTGTCCACAAAGAAAAAAGGTAGAAGTGATTAATTCAAATGTTTTCCCTATAAATAAGCTTGTCATATAAACAGCCTGTTTCAATTCCTTTTTGTTCCAACTGGAGGAAAAAATACCCACTTTTATTAACCAAAAATATTTTACATGGAAGCAGAAGGAAAAGAATGGGTTGCGTAGTTGTGCTGCTGAGCTCCTCTGACAACCATGTTTTTTTCACTGTTTATTCTTGGTCAAATGAAAACTCTGAGCATTAGTGATACTTATTCAAGCGAAGATGTGCTCTTGGCATTGCCAAACTCTGATTTGTTTCTGTTAGAATTTCAATGGTTCCTAAAGTTTTTCTCATTCTTTTAACATTTTTCTTATCATTTTTCGAGTGTAAATTTAGTTTTGGCATATTAGTATCATAAAATTTATCTTCTAGTAGTAAGAAGATACATTCCACCCTGTACAGAAGTCTGTTGTTGTATGTGTTGTGCTGAGGTCTTTAGGCTTTGGTTGTGAGATACTCTTGGATAAACTTAGATGTATGAAATCATCTCTGCACAATATATACTAGATTATATATGAAGTACATAGATTTTATTACAATATTAAAATCCTTTTTTAGAGAAATAATTACCACATTTTTCTCTCCATTAGACGCACCTGATCATAAGGCACAACTAGGGTTTTAAGGATGAAAATAAGAAAAAAAATATTCTGAACCAAATGGTGTGTTAAAATATTTAATAAAATACCATATTTTTTGCTCCATAAGACACACGGCCATTTCCCTTCCACTTTTGGGGAAAAAAATACGTCTTCTGGAGTGAAAAATACAGTATAACATTCTTTTTTGAATATTATAATTTAAGTGATGGTATTGCCAAGTTGTTTGTCATGAAAGTTCTGGTTTATGCCTATTTCTCTAGCATGATTTTTTTTTTTTTACGAAGACAGAGAGAGGGATAGATAGGGACAGACAGACAGGAACGGAGAGAGATGAGAAGCATCAATCATCAGTTTTTTTGTTGCGACACCTTAGTTCTTCATTGATTGCTTTCTCATATGTGCCTTGATCATGGTGCTACAGCAGACCGAGTAACCTCTTGCTCAAGCCAGCGACCTTAGGTCCAAGCTGGTGTGCTTTTTGCTCAAACCAGATGAGCTGCGCTCAAGCTGGCGACCTCGGGGTCTCGAACCTGGGTCCTCCGCATCCCAGTCTGATACTCTATCTCCTGCGCCACCGCCTGGTCAGGCTCTGGCATGATTATTAAGAGCACTCTCTTTCACTCTAAACAGTGCCTCAAATTGAAAATTACATTGTTTGGACACTAGTTATAAATAAGACTCACATACTCACTTTCCTTTTGTGTTTTACCTAAGAGTGATAAGATTTCATTTCCCTTTTCTGTCATCTTTCTTCTCAGTCCACCTCCCATACACAATTATAGGGAGCTTGGGAGGGATAAGTACGTGTATAACCAGTATAGTTTGTAGGAAACAATTTGAAAGAATTGTGAAAAACAGTTTTGTAATGAATTGTTAGCTTTCTAAAAGCATTTTTAAGGATGAAATATTTGAATTGTATTTTAAAACTTTTATTTCAACATCTTTTGTATTTCAACATCTTTGCTATTTTAATTACACTTGATATATACATATTTATTTGATTATATATAGGTTATATATTGGTGAATTGATTATAATTACATTTGGTTATATATAAAATATATATTCAGTTTGGACTTTTTACATTTTAGCTTCTGTAGCTCATACTTGCTACTGATAGTTTCTATCAATTTTTCAGTTTTGTCTTTTGAAGAACATTTGAATTCCTGCTATTCTTTGGTAGTATTTTGTTACCTTTTCTAATGTATTTAACAGTAAAATATTGATAACTTCTTAGTTATATGGCAGTTATACTTTTTTCTATGCTGGACTGCAATCCACCTCGTGTTTTTCAAACCAGTCTAAGTTTGAAACAGTATGGGACATAAGAACCAGTGTGTAATGTATTCATAGTTCTCTCAAGGCTTGTTTTTCACTTAACATGTATATATGCTATGAGATGATCATATAATGTAAATCTTGTAATGTCAGAATTTCCCAAGGAGAAAACTTATGTGAAATAAAGGAAATCGTAGTGTGATGAAGTGCATGACTCTAGAACCAGTCAGTTTGGGTTCACATTTGGACTCCGTAGTAGCTTACTTCTATGTGACAGTAGGCAGTTACTTCTGTGTTTCAATCTTCTCCTCTGTAAAATGGAGGTATTGATGCCAACTACCTTTTGTGGGGTTGTTGTGAAAATTAAATTATAATATCTTGTCATAACATAATATATTATTATAAATAATAAGAGTTATTATATGTAAAATACCTAGAATAGTTTCTAGCGTGTGGTAAGCACTCTTTGTTTACTATTATTGTCATTGGAAGAATAGTTAAGTTTGTCTCTCAGCCTTAATTTGAAACATTTAAAGTCAATCGATAACATTAAAGGCAGTATCTCTGTATGTTAAAAGGAATTATGCTGCTTCTTATTGATGTATACAGGTGTGGGCAAGGCTCTGGAAAGTGCAGTACCTGATTAGGAGGATGGGTTTGCACAGAAATCTTACCAGCAAACGCCTATGGAGCTGGTGGGAGCGTCAGCTTTGAGCACTCTCTTCATTTGTTTCAGTTTTCTGTTTCTTGAATTGCCTTTGCTTATTTGTCCTTCTAGGTCCAACTTACATATCTTCCCTTAATTCACTTACCTCTCTTCCTCCAGTGAAAAATAATCAGCTTTCTCTTTTTGGCTACAGAATTTTGGTTCTGCCTTCATAAAACTCTAATTATAGTTGACTGAGTGATATAGATTGTGGCAGGATGAATGCACTAGTACCCTGTCTACCTCCTCTCATAAGCCCTACTATTTAGTCTGTGTTTTATTTCATTCCCTATGACTTGCTTTTATTTTTAACCCATTTATGCCTCATGTTCCACTATTGGAACGGTAGTGACGTGGAAGCTATTTATATCGTACTGCTCAAGGTCATCCCCGAGGTCTGATTTTGTACATGTCTGACTTCTGAGGGTACATGTTATCACATGGGGCACAGAGTTAGTCACTGCTGCAGACACTGGCGTGCCGGGAGCTTGTCAAAAAGTGATGTGCGTTTTCAGAAAAATTTTGAAGAACTGAATTTCAAAAATTTCAACCTTCAGCATAAATGGGTTAATGCCCATTACTACAGGAAAGGCAGTAAAGTTGGGACTGAGGCTCCTCCACTTAGCAACTACACATTCAGGATTAACCAGTATTGTAAATGGAATTTTGCTAATGAAATAACAGAATAATGAGAGCATATTTTAGATACAAAAATTGCAACCAATTTGTGATGATTTACTGACTAAAATGTATAGATTAGCTAGGAATGAAAAATATATAAATGTCTAATATACTTTGAGGATTTTTGTTTTATCTATAAAAATAAATTTTTACATTTCAGTTCGATAATAGAATATTGTTTGAAGGTCATTGCAAACAGGATATCAGCAAATGACAGGCCATTTTATGATATCTACTTTATGCACTTATTTTCTTTTTAATAAGAGTTATCTGTACGCTAGTTTCTTTTAAATTTCTTGATTTCTGGCTCATAAACTGCTTCATTGATGAATTTCTATTGGTTGACATGTTTTAAAATTTAAATTTGTTGCATGTTTTGCACCATGCAAAAGATGAAGTTGAATACTGGCACAGCACATAGGACCATTAAGAATTTCTACTCAATAGTTATTAGATAGAATCATTCAGACTATGTGGGTTTTCATTTGTATAGAATTACACAAATTATAAAAACTGGATTCTACTATCCAGCTTAGTTTTTTATGGGAGATAGGGTGATAGGATATTAAATTAAAACAAACCAAAAAACCCCCACTCACTTTAGAATAAGGCATGGCTGGGCTCAAGTTGTGGCTTTAACACTTAGATCATATGACTTGGGGCTAGGTACTTAGGCTCTCTAAATTTCATTTTACTCAGCTATAAAATAGGTTAGAAAATGAAACATAAGGGAATTATAAGGATTAAGTGAACAAAATCATTTGTTACACTGTCTATTTGTGTTATAACTCTTTTAAAGAAGAATTTTTGAAAAAAATTGACTGAAAGAAGCTTACTGTTGGTATTTTTTTTTTAGATCCAAATTTCCACTATAATAAAATATTAAAAAATGAGATTTGTCATTAAAGGTTCATTCCTGGTTTATCATCTCCCAATTACTCACTGTTATGACCTTCCACCTTTTGGACATTTCCCTTAACTGTCACCAAATGTATCTTTGTGTCACTTTCAATTTCAATTATGGTGCTATCAGCACTGCAAGTGGATGATTTATCTAATACTCTGGCCCAGTGATTTTCAACCTTTCTAATCTCTTGGCACACATAAATTAATTACAATATGCTAAAATTCTGCAGCACACACCCCCAAAAATATGTTTCCTGCTAATCTGACAAAAAAAAAAATAGATATAATTTTGACTCATTCACACTGGCCCACTATTGTTGTATTGGCTGTTGTCATTTTTTATTTGATAATCTAAGGGAAAAGAGGTCAGCACCCCTGACTACATAGGTATTGCATGTTTTAAAAATTCTTGCAGCACACCAGTTGAAAAGCACTGACTACTCTGGCCTCATACTTCCTGAGCCTTACCTGAGTGTTGACCTTCATCTCAGCTCCACTTCATTGAGCTACTCCAGCAGTCACAGCTAACGTTCTGTTGCTGGAATACTATTCTACCTCCAAATCACCATTCTAACAGCAATCTCTAGTCTTTGATCTTGCTTGGACAACAACTTTCACTTTAATCTATCATCTCATCAGGATTATTTTATTTAAAATATATTTTAGAATATTTACTAATATTTCATAACCTCGGTTGTCTCATGGATAATATGTAATTATGCCTGTCTCATTATATCATATTATGGTATTAAACAAGTTACTATTTAGTCTACCTTCCACCCGTGTGGAGAGAAGTTGTGAATCAAAATAACATGACATTTGGAGATAGACCGTGTTTGCACCTGCACTGCTGCATTTTGCTGCAGAAACTCAAGCCAGGCAAATTTGTATCAGGTCTACAAGTTTCGACACGTAAGCACGTTTATTTGACGCATGTGTGCCTCTCTATTTTTATCACTTAATGTATACATACTGACGTAGCAAATTAACTAAAACAAAGTTGATTCACGTTAGTCTTATGTGTGAAGTGATAGTGTACCTATGGCTACTGATAAAATTCATTTACGCCACTGTATTTTTACGAATTTCAACAAGGAAGAAATGCTACAGAAGCACGCAGAAATTTATTGAAAGTGTTTGGTGAAGGTACCGTTTCTGATAGGGCATGCAGAAGATGGTTCAAAAAATTCGAAACAGGTGATTTCGACCTTTCTGATAAGCCACGTTCTGGGCGACCATCTTTGATCGATGATGATGTTAAGACCATGTTGGAGCAAGATCCTTTTCTGACAACATCGGAGACTGCAGAAAGGCTTAATTCAGCTCAGCAAACCATTTCGGACCATATTCGGAAGATAAGATTGGTGTGGAAATATTCAAGATGGGTGCCACATGAATTAAGTCAAATGAATTTGGATGATCGAGTCATCATATGCACATCTCTGCTTGCTCGGAATAAAATCAAGCCCTTCTTGAACCGGATGATAACTGGAGATGAAAAGTGGATTACCTACAAAAACATCGTAAGGAAAAGGGCATATTGTGAACCTGGAAAACCTAGCCCTTCCACCTCTAAACCAAATTTGACTCTGAATAAGAGAATGTTGTGTATATGGTGGGACATTCGAGGACCAATACATCATGAGCTTTTAAAACCGAACGAAAAGCTCAATTCGGAGAAGTATTGTCAGCAACTGGATAATTTAAAGACAGCAGTCCAAGAAAAGAGGCCTGCGATGTTCAATAGGAAGAACATCATACTGTATCATGATGTCAGGCCACATGCTACTTTGGGGACTCATCAAAAAATTGCAGAACTAGGCTGGGAAATTCTGTCGCATCCACCATGTTCCCCTGACTTAGCATCCTCTGACTATCATTTGTTTTTATCCTTACAAAATTTTGTTTGTTTGTTTGTTTGTTTTGTTCTGAAGCTGGAAACGGGGAGAGACAGTCAGACAGACTCCTGCATGTGCCCTACCGGGATCCACCCGGCACGCCCACCAGGGGGCGATGCTCTGCCCACCAGGGGGCGATGCTCTGCCCCTCCGGGGCATCGCTCTGCCGGGACCAGAGCCACTCTAGTGCCTGGGGCAGAGGCCAAGGAGCCATCCCCAGCGCCCGGGCCATCTTTGCTCCAATGGAGCCTCGCTGCGGGAGGGGAAGAGAGAGACAGAGAGGAAAGGGGGGGGGGGGAAGCAAATGGGCGCTTCTCCTATGTGCCCTGGCCGGGAATTGAACCCGGGTCCCCCTCACGCCAGGCCGACGCTCTACCACTGAGCCAACCGGCCAGGGCACAAAATTTTTTGAAGGCAAAAAATTCAAAAATGAAGAAGATATCAAACAAGCACTTGTTCAGTTTTTCACATCAAAAGATAAAACATTTTTCAAAAATGGGATATACAAATTGCCCTCACGCTGGCAAGAAATCATTAATAATAATGGCAATTATATTATTTAATAAAGTTTATTGATGGTAAGAAAAATTGTATTTTGTTTTATTCCAAAAATGGACAGAACTTTCCGGTAGACCAGATATAATACAGAG
The DNA here is from genome assembly GCF_036850765.1 of Saccopteryx bilineata. Lineage (NCBI taxonomy): Eukaryota > Metazoa > Chordata > Mammalia > Chiroptera > Emballonuridae > Saccopteryx > Saccopteryx bilineata. The sequence goes on along the minus strand of NC_089495.1, from coordinate 78,353,548 downwards.
TTTGGTTTGCCATCCTCGAGGGGCTCCTTAAGATTGTTAGGTAGCCCAATTCTACAAAAGCTCGTTTTTGAGGTCAAGCTCATAGGCCTGACCAGTCGGTGGCACCTTGGATAGAGTAACAGACGGGGAAGCAGAGGACCCAGATTTGAAATCCCCGACATCACTGGTTTGGGCACAGGCTCACCAGCTTGAGTGTGGGATCGCTGGCTTGAGCGTGGAATCATAGACATGGCCCCACTGAGTTGAAGTCCAAGATCCCTGGCTTGAGCAAGGGAACACTCGCTCTGCTGAAGCTCCCCTCTCCCCATCCAGGCACATATGAGAAAGCAATCAATGAACAACTAAGGAGCCGCAACAAAGAATTGATGCTTTTCATCTCTCTCCCTTCCTGTCAGTTTGTCCCTATTTGTTCCTCTCTCTGACTCTGTCTCTATCTAAAAAAAAAAAAAAAACTTGTTCACGAATCTTTAAAAAAATGGCTACTTTAGAATAACTGAATGTATGTTTAAATTTTAGAAATCTCCGAGAAGCGAGGGATAATGCTTTGGCTGAAAAAGACCGAGCAGTGATGGTTGAAAAGGATGCTTTAGAAAAATACAATCAGCTCTTAGACAGGTAAGCGTCCTGAAAATAGAATTGTTAAAATGCTTCAATTCTTGTTCTTGTTACTTTTCTTTTAGAAAATATATTTTCAATACAGTATAATTTTCATTTTAATTGAATTATAATATACATATACATATAGCATTATTTTTTAAATATGTAATTTTTTATACAGTGAAACAAGATATAGAGCAATTCAGTCACCCCTAGAGAGTTTCCTAATACCGTTTTCTCAATCTCAATCACTACTCCTCAAGAGACAAACCCTGATTTCTGTCATGATAGTTCAGTAAATGGAGACATACAGTATGTACTCTTCTGTGCCTAGCTCCTTTCACTCAGCCTTATTATGTTTCATGCATTTATTTTTGTATCAGTAGTTCATTTCTTACTACTGCTGAGTTTGAATATACCGCATTTGTGTATCCATTCACCTGTTGATGGACATTTAGATTGTTTTCAGTTTTGAGCTATCATGAATAAAGCTGCTATGAACATTTTTTATACACTTCTTTTTGTGGGCATATGTTTTTTTATTTCTCTTTAATAAATACCTAGAAGTGGGATTGCTAATCATCGAGTAGATGAATGTTTTAACTTTAAGAGAACCTGCCAAGCTTAATTCCAAAGTAGTTGTACACTCCCCAGTTCATTTTTTACAAATCATTATGTTCTGATTCATGTGTAGGATGGAGGAGAAGACAAGATGATTTATCTTTCATTTATCAATAGTAAATTATATTTAATAGCCTAGTTTAAAGGAAAATCACTGATGAATATTAACAGTATAAATATCATTACCTCATTGTACATTGAATTTTCAGTGGCTTGACTATGAGCAGAATAAACAGTGCTTAACATGCTTTTTTTAAATAGCTTCAGACAGAAAAGTTGCTGAGATAGTACAAAAGTTTCCATTATACCTTTCATAAACTTCGAAAATAAAGTGAATGGGTCTTTTCATTGTTTAATGTATACTTACAGATTTATTTGTGATTTAAGCAATAGATCAAATTTAAAATTGAGGTAAGTCTTTATATAATTAACCTATCTTTAATTCTGTAGAATGTCAAAATCTTTTAGAATGGCTTAAATTGTTATACTTCTGAATACACATCAACTTTATAAACTCGTACCCATAGAAGTCTTTTAATAAATGTGATATTGAATAAATCTTTCCTATAATGTAAAGTATATCTAATTCCAAAGATCTTAATATAAATTTTTAAATCAACTGTTTTTGTTGCAGTGCTATAACAAGCTGTCTTTAAACTATCTTTTATTGTGCATAACCCTTCTTTTTATAAATATATATGATTTCCACCAAGGATTTACTTGGCTTTTTTATTGATTTTTTTTTTTTTTTTTTTTTTTGCATTTTTCTGAAGCTGGAAACAGGGAGAGACAGTCAGACAGACTCCCGCATGCGCCCGACCGGGATCCACCCGGCACGCCCACCATGGGGCGACGCTCTGCCCACCAGAGGGCGATGCTCTGCCCATCCTGGGCGTCTCCATGTTGCGACCAGAGCCACTCTAGCGCCTGGGGCAGAGGCCAAGTAGCCATCCCCAGCACCCGGGCCATCTTTGCTCCAATGGAGCCTTGGCTGCGGGAGGGGAAGAGAGAGACAGAGAGGAAGGCGCGGCGGAGGGGTGGAGAAGCAAATGGGCGCTTTTCCTTGTGTGCCCTGGCTGGGAATCGAACCCGGGTCCTCCGCACGCTAGGCTGACGCTCTACCGCTGAGCCAACCGGCCAGGGCCGTTATTGATATTTTTGAACATGATAAATTTAGTAATGGCTCTAGAATAATATGTATAAACAAACTAACAAATTTTAAAAGAAAGCATAAGATTTTAGCTAGTAAACCAAGCAGAATTTCATAACTTGCTAGCTTTGGTATGTTTTTTGTGAATTTGGAGAGAAGAGAATAAGTCAGACTTTAAAATGGGCTACTTTATATTTATAATAAACTCTGTAAATCTTCTAAACTTTTTAAAAAATTTTTAAAGACTTTATTCATTTTAGAGAACAGAGAGATATATATATATATATATAGAGAGAGAGAGAGAGAGAGGGAGAGAGAAAGAGCAGGGGGAAGGAGCAGGAAGCATCCACTCCCATATGTGCCTTGACTGGGCAAGCCCAGGGATTTGAACCAGCGACCTCAGCATTCCAGATCAACACTTTATCCACTGTACCATCACAGATCAGGCCTTCTATACTTTTGACATCTAAAATTCTTCTTGATCTTAGTTGTCCAGAGACTGGTATTTTTCCTAAAGGCTTTGGCATACTTTAGTATCTAAAAGTAATTTCAGAATTACTAAGAATCTAATCATTTGATGTTTATAAAGCACATAGAATAGTTTTTTTCATATAAGTAGTACTATAGAAATGTTTGCTAAGAATATAGAAATGTCCACTATTTCTGTTATTAAGTTTTACTAACTGAATATTTTGCTATTCAACAGTCGATTTCTTTCCAAATCATTTTCCACTAGAATATTGAATAAACCTGTACAGGTCATTTAAACTGCCGGATGAGATGAACTTTATTATAATTCCTTGAAGTGATAGTAAAATCTTTGTTTACTCATAGCCTGATTTTCAAACAGTCTTAAATACTTATGATAGTTTTAAATCAAGACAAATAAGGAGGAAAAGAAAGTGTTCTACACTCACTAGAAATAACCTAGGAGCAGAAAGAGCCTAGGTGCTCACACTTTTGAAGGACTTTACCTGAGACCTCATTGCTTGTCACTTGAACCCTGTACCTGTCATAATCTGGTATTATGAACATTTGTTTTTTGAAGTGTGTATATCATCTTTTCATATTTTCAAGATGTAACATTACATTTCTACATTTTAAAAATAGTTTGGCCATAATCTAAACTCATGCTTCTAATAGATACCTGCATGTATAACCTTTGTGAATGGAAATTTGTATGCATAATCTTTGTTTACTTGTAACTTTCTGGTTATATACTGCTTATATCTGTGGATTCAAGTTTCTGAAGTGAATACCATTAAAAACCTAGGTCATGTTTATTGGTTATACATGTTTGGACTGTTAACCCCCCAAAAAATAGCAGGAAGACAAAAAGGACATTATAGGATCAAGTATTGAATGAGTGAATGAATGAATGAATGAATGAATGAATGAGAGTAATGTCTGGGAATCTAAAAGAAAATGGGCTTTAACAAAATGCTTAAAACAGCTAAAGGTACTTATGTGTTTTTTTTTTCTTCTTTTCCAAGTGAGAGGAAGGGCAATAGAGAGAGAGACTCCCACATGCACCCTGACCTGGATCCACCTGGCAACTTCGTCTGAGGCTGATGCTCTGCCCATCTGGGGCCATACTCGCAACCAGGCTATTTTTAGTGCCTGAGGTGGAGGCTTCACAGAGTCATTCTCAATGCCTGGGACCAATGCACTCAGGCCAATCAAGCCATGGCTACAGGAAGGGAAAAGAGAGAGAGAGAGAGGAGGGGAAGGAGAGGGGTGGAGAAACAGATGATCTCTTCTCCTGTGTGCCCTGACCAGGAATCAAACCCGGGACTTCCACACAGTGGGCTGACACTACCACTGAGCCAGCTGGCCAGGGCCTTATCTATTTTTTGTAGCTATAATATCGAAAAAAGGGACAATCCCTCTTCTTTAAGGCTATAATGTTGCTAGATGACTTAAAAAAAAAACAAGATTATAAAATGTCTCCACAATTTAATTTTTCCTTTATTAATCTATAAATTCAATAGAATTCATTTCAAAAATTTCAAAAGACTTTTTACTAAAACTTGAAAACTGACTCTAAAATTCTTTTTTAGAATTGCTGTGGCTATTCTTGTACCTACTGCACTTTCACTCTTCCATATGAGTGTTTATAGTTATATTTTTTACATTATACCTATCATCCATCCCCAGTTCATTTTGGAGAATGACGTGCATAGAGAACTATATTTTCATGAAAATGTCAGGTTTTCTAAGTTAAACTACACATTTAATCAGATCCATATGAAAATACCAGCATGATTTTTTTTTTAAGTCTACACTCTGACTTCCTCTTGTGTTGGGTGATGTTGGAATAGCACAGGCCATTTGAAATCCTGGTAAAGGAGAGTGGATTAGGGATGCACTTGGATTAAGTGGTTGTTTATAGTCATTCTGTTTTATCGTTAAAGTATTGCTAACCATTTCTGAGTAGCAGTGGCTTTCAGGAATACTTTTATTATCCCCTGTGCCAGACCCCCATGTGTGGTGAGAGATAAGAATGTGTTTCAGCTGCCCATTATTGGAACCAGCTTCGTTGGCTGGCTGGCTGAATTTTTCTTTCCTTCCTTCCTCCCTCCCTCCCTTCCTTCTTTCCTTCTTTCTTTTTTCCCTTTCTCCCTTTCTTTCTTTTTTTCTTTCTGCCTTTCCACCTTCCTGCCTTTCTGTCTTCTTTCCATCCTTCCCTTATTGCTTTCTTTTTGTTGTTGTTGATAACATGGAATTTATTAGATGTAGAATACAGAACAAAACCCGTCCAGAGGTCCCTTTATTTTTATAAGCTTTCCCACCCAAAACCTCTTAAAATCATTTCACTCCACAGAAAGGCTAGGAGAGACTAAAAAGATGTAAAGCTTCCAAAGGTGACAGATGCTCAGCCTGAGGGTGATGACTGGATCAGATGGGCCAGTTTCTGGAGGAGGCTGTTGTTTGCTCTGTTACAACAGCAGGTCAGTACTACAGCCTTCTGGATCTGAGGTGATTTCAGGGATTCCCTGAGCATGTGATTGGCTAGAGCTGCTGTTGGGAGGTGGATCGCTTACTATGCATCCTTCAGTTGCTTCGCTGTCAAATCCTGCTTCTGCTCCACTAGTGCCCGAGAGAACTGATGCATGGTGACTTTTAGGCGAAGGGGCTTATCCAAAAAGATAAGGCTGAGCCAGCCAGGCTCCTCTCACATATAGGGTTTGCCAGAGGACAATAATCAGCTGGTTGTCCAGGAAGCAATGAAGGAGCCTCAAATGTATATGAGTTCAGGTACTCTTTCAGGTTGATCTAGACAGAGACCAGAGCCACAGTTAATTAAAGGGATCTTCGGTGCCTTCAACTTTTTGGTGAGGTACCTGTGAGCTGCCTGCAGCCAGGAGCAATCTGTGGACAGGTACACCCTGTCAATCCATTCTCTCTCCTGGAGCAGCTGACACAGCTTGTGCTGAGTGAGGCCAGAGGTGCTGCAAAGATGTCAGAAGCACTCATGGCAGAGGCCCCCTTCTTGCTGTGAGTGTACAGAGTGCCAAAATGGAAACCGGAGATGTCTAAATCCTTACTGGTGCCCCAGATCACATGGGCCCTGTTGACCCAAGTTTGCCTGACCCCATCACAGGGTCAAAACAATGTGGAGTGTGATGGTTCATCACATTCAGACAGCATATAAATCTCCTCTATAATCACATGTTGGTTGTACCTCCTGGTAAATCCCAGGTATTTCTTCAGTGAGTCCCAGGAGAATAGTTCTCTCAGAGGGTTGGATTATGAGAGTTGATGAGCACAGGCCTTTGACCTTTTTCCATTTTCTCCAATTTGTCTACAGTCAGCTGGAGTGGACAGGTGTTCATCTCAGTGCTCTCATTCTCCAGGTGGACATAATCAGCTTTCACATAGAGGTGGGAACTATAAGTGAAGCCAACATAGAAGGAGGTGGGAGCTAGAAAGGCCTCACCTGTATCACACAGAACTGTGGTCAGTGCAGAGAAGACAGAATAACAGCCACGTAGAACAGCCACGTTTTCTGCATGAAGCTGGCAGGTGCTTTGCAGTAGGAGATCAGGAGCCGGGCCACTTCTTCCTGCAGGAATACTTGTGCCCTCCAGTCAGAGTATTGCAGATGGGCATCATCAATGTAATTCATGCCACTCCAACTCAACCTTTCGGTCATCAGATCAATGTGGAGCTGGTTCTATCACGGTTAATAAGGCCCAAAGTGTTCTTGTTCTAATGGAATTTGTCTCCTCGGTAGGTCATGTAGACCTGGAATCTGGAGTGGTAGGGGGGAGCTGTCAGTCCTATAGTTTGATAGGTCACGATTGGCAAATGCAACTTCCAAATCACTTAATTGATTACTTAGCTGGTCAGGCTGCCTGGACAATGGGTCTTGCTGTCCATTGAGTCCAGGGAAAGACAAGGCAGTTGGAACTCCAGGCTATGTATGGCTCCACACTGTAAGAGGTCGACTACCTGGCACATTAGGTGGACAAGGATGGCTTCCTGCTCCCTGGGGCCTGACTGTGCCCCTGCTTTTCCAGCACCAGGTCCTGCTCCAGGTGCCTGGGCTAGAGCTGCATGGTGGAGCCCTCTGTGGTCAGCTGCCAGCGCAGGACCAGCTCCATCAGCTGGGTGTGGGGGCTGTTCCTGGGGCCCTGGCCCTGCATCTGACCACAGGGCTCAGGGAGGGAGTTGACTGCTGGGTCTTTGTCTGGGTCTTTGTTTTGGCTTCAGCAGACTTGAATCTTTAGGGGAAAATTGAGAATGTTCTGAAAATGACCTCTATATTAATATGTAGTTCAAACAGGGTCACACTAGGTGGGTCTAAAGCTTCTCTGAGTGCCTGCAGTGTTTTTCTGGTAATAAAACCAGGACCACCAAAGTCAGGCCCGCATCGCCCTGTGAGAGGCACTGTGTTTCGTGAAGCTTCTGTCTGGATTAGGTTTGGCCTTATTTATCTTTTATATTGAAAGAGATCCCCCTGGTGTTCCTCAGACCTCTGGACACAAATTTTTTACTAATCTGGTGGATTCCTGAAGCTTCGTAGGGTCGCCCCACCCCAGCTTTATTAAGGTATAATTGACAAAACTCTAAGATACTGAAAGTGGACAGCCTCATGATTTGACATATATATACATTGTGAACATTTCCTCCCCCAAAAAGTTCATTAATATACCCATCACCTCACATGTTTATCTCTTCTTATGTGTGAGAACATGTTTTACTCTCAGAAAATTTCAGTCAATACAGGGTTATCAGCTATAGTCACCATGTTATACATTAGATCCTAAGACTTCATTCACATTACCACAAGATTTTTTTTAATCAGACATCAAATCTGTGGCTCTTATTGAAAAATTAAGTAAGTTTCTGAATAAAAACAAATTGTATCAGATCACTGAGGTAATCAAGCTAGGTAAAAAAGAACTGTTAGATTTATAACTCATGCTTAAATTAGGATAAATTGCAAATAGATCAGATATTTATATGAAAATCACTGGCCCTAGATGGTTGGCTCAGTGGATAGAGCATTGGCCCTGCATGCGGATGTCCCAGGTACAATTCACAGTCAGGGCACACAGGAGATGCGACCCTCTGCTTCTCTTCCCCTTCCTCTACCCCCCTTCCTCTCTCTTCCCCTCTCCCAGCCAGGGGTTCGATTGGTTTGAGTGTCAACCCAGACGAGGATTGCCAGGTAGATCCTGGTTGGGGCACATGCAGGAGTCTGTCTCTGTCTCTCTCTCTCTCTCTCTCTCTCTCTCTCACATAAAAAGAAAAATTATTAAAGTACTAGAGAAACCATAGGATAATATTTTCATAATACTGAGTTGTAGCACACTTTTGGAATTTAAAATTTGTAAATCAGGATTGATAAACTTGGCTACTGACAAATTAAAAACATTGGTGTGGAATTACTACCATAAAGAAGGTCAAAAGAGCCTGACCTGTGGTGGCACAGTGGATAAAGTGTCGACTTGGAAACACTGAGGTCGCCGGTTCAAAACCCTGGGCTTGCCTGGTCAAGGCACATATGGGAGTTGATGCTTCCTGCTCCTCCTTTCTGTCTGTCTATCTCTCTCTCTTTCTCCTCTCTAAAATGAGTAAATAAAAATATTAAAAAAGAAAAAGAAGGTCAAAAGACAAATGCAATCTGCAAAAAAAAATATTTGCAACTCCTATCATAGGAAGATCTCCCTGCAAGTGAATAATAAGAGAAAATTAGATTGGGTTTAAACCTGTAGTGATTTTCCAGCAAAAACTTAAAGGTTAATAATATACTATATTTCCATGGTTATAGAAAAATAGGCAGTCTCATACATTGGTAGTGAAATCTTAAATTGGTACAACCTCCTTGAAGAGTAATTTAATAATAACCAGTCAAAAGAACAAATGTGCATTGCTCTTGACCCAGAAATTTTAATTCTAGTATATTCTTACCAGATGCAAAATGAGATATATAGCAACTTATTCTTTATAGCATAGATTACCATTACAAAAGATTGAAATTATCCCACATATTCATTATAACTATGTTATAACATATTTAGCTATTTAGGCAGTAGATAAATATGTTATAGTATGTGGATACAGCTATGGAAGATAAAACTTGTAGCTTTCCAAAAGGGAAAAAGTAGCTCTATAGCCTGACAAGGAAAAATCTTTAAGCTATCTTGTTGGGTGACAAAAGGCAAGGTATGGAGCCTTATATATATGTAACAGGATAACCGTATATGTGCACTAATTTTTTTAGCCAGGATATATAGCACATGTCTATAGCTGTATATATATATATATATATATATATATATATATATATATATAAAATGCTGTCATTTCTATATAAATTAAGAACAAAGCAATATAATACATACATGTTTTCTGTTTGTATGTATTTGGTTATGTATATATAAATACTTACTGCTTGTGGAACAGAAATTGGGTGGCTGACAGACAGATGTGGGATATAGACTTTTTATAATACATTCTATTGTCCTATTTAAATATTGAAATGTGTGATACTTCCAGCCTGTCTTTCAGGATTGTTTTCAGGCCTAGCTATAGTAAAATATTGTAAGTGCATATCTTAGATTATACTCAATAAGCAGCCATGCTTGCAGTGGTTTTTAAGATTGCTGTTGGAGAAAGCAAGTATGACCAAAAGTTCGGATGGGGTCTCTAAGAATAAATGAAAGCAGATAATATTTCCATCTTTAATAGGGATATTACACTAGTAAAACAAATGAAGTTAGTGTACAAGTGATTTGCCAGGACTTTCCACAATATCTTTCTAAACAAGGCGGAGAATATATGGGCATAATTCAAGGCTAGGTAAATGGATTAGTAACTGCTTACAGGCTTTACCTAGATATTTTTAGAAAATCACTAATAATCAAGAGGTAGGTTTGTAATGGCTCTGTGGTGTTATGTTACTACATTTGGTACTGAATTTGCACAGTGAAGTCAGTGATTTAGGTAAAAATGAAAACACCTTATATGAAAAATTTGATAAAAGACAAAAAAAATACCAAAAAAATTGAATTGCAGAATGCGGATCTTTTCAGGCAGAATTAATGAGCTGAATGAAATTTAATGAGTAATCTGTTATTAGTATAATTGATGTTGAACTGAATGTGAAAACAAATCCTTAGAATTAAATGTGAAAACTTGGAAGGATTCAATATGGAGATCTTATCCTACAGTAAGAGAAGTTCTATCTAGAATGTGGTTGGTAATTACCTCATCTATAGAATTATGCTGGTATCTGAGCACCCAGCCATTAAAGCCAAGGTCTTAAAGAGAAAATGACCTAAACTGTGGAAAGATTAAAAAAAATCCTAACTATGTTATAACTGTCAACAAATATTCAAAGAACTCCTATATGAACGTAGAGCTGGCTTTCTCATTTGGTAAGACTTACAGTAGTAGAATTGGGATCACTGGGTAAACATTGCAAGAAAAAATAAATGCAGACTTTCTAGTGGGGCTTTCCTTATTTTTTATATTTTATTTTAAAAGTTACATTCAAAGGAGTGACATTGATCAACAAGAGTACATAGGTTTCAGGTAAACATCTCGATAGCATTTCAACTGTTGATTATGTTATGTGCCCATCACCCAAAATCAAATCATTTTCATCACAGTATATTTGTCCCTCTTTAATGCCTTGTCATCTAGCATTGACCATCAGTGGAAGCATTTAGGCAGTAGCTAGACACACATTCAGTAGGAATGTGCTTATAATGATTGAAGCATCAAGTGGGTAGCTTGATGAGTTTGAAGTCCCTTTTAATCCTGAAATTACAAATGACAACAGCTCAAAAGTGTTAATACACTAGTTAAGTTACCATGCAAAAGGAATGGTGAACCCAAGCTATTTTTAAGTGTAATTATTTTTAAATTTTTGCAGTTCACTTTTCCTGTGTTTTCTCAAAGTAAAAACTTAGTGCTTAGGACTATTTGAAAAAGACCCTCTTTTTTTTCATATCCAGTGGAATTCTTTTATGTGTAAATATCCTAGAAATATTTGAACTAATATATTTTGGGAATGTCATATATACTTTTGTATATAAGGAAACCCAAAGGGAAAATATTTTTATTTTTCAGAGGTTGAGTCTTTAGTACTCATAGATGTGATTCAGCTTCCTTGGTATCAAGGTGGAATAAACAAATGTTTAAATCTTTATATGGATTATCATCTTTCTGAATCATGCTTTGAATAAATGAAGCCTCAGACATGCCCATACACAATTTTCTAATCATGTATAATTAGTCTCAACTTCTTCATTTGTGTTAAAAGTATTTTTTATCACATGCCTCATTTAATGATTAACCAATGTTACTATAAAGAAAAATGTAAGGAAGTAGTAGGTCACTTGTAAATATACGGCTCACAAAAAAATAGGGAATATTTCAAAATGAATATGAAGCGATAAATATGCCCTAATTTTTGTGAGCAGTGTATGAATGAAAAAGGCTTTTTACTCAAGGACTTCAATTTTCTACAAAACAATGGACTTTTCTCAGGCATAAAAAAGGTTTCAATTCAAGTTCAATAATTTATCTAATAAGTAACAAACCCAGCTTTTATAAAATGAACAGTTATTACCTTATGTTCTGTTTCTTTGAATCTCTGCACACACTTGAGGATTCTGTTGAAAGGGAAATTTTTAAACTTGATCAGTGTGCATAATAGAATGAGTTGAATACACTGTTATATCTGTGGGAGCCTACATGAGAGGCAAGTAAGCTTTTGCAATCTAGAATTAATTTTAATAGTACTTTCCAATTGTGATTAACTTTTTAAAATATATATTTCATGTTTTGAAGTGTATTTGGAATAGTTTTCAGTCTGTTAGTATTTTTTAATTATAATTACTTGATGTTATATTTCAGTCCATACAACCTTTCTGATTATAGGAGGATTTTATCCTCATTTTTACATGTAAAAGACAAAAGTGAGAGGTGGGTCGCGTAAGTAATTTCTGTGTCATACTGGACTAGTTAAAAGCTTGATATGGAAGCTAAGTGTCTTAAATTTTCACTCAGTGCTTTTTCCCTAGGATTGGGATAGTTTTGACATGCTTTTGTTTGCCTTTTTTGTAGTCTTACTGTTTCATAGTCTTATGTTCTTTGTTAATCTGTCTTTTAATCTGCTACTGTCTCTTGAGCTTTCTTCAGGCAATCAATGTTATTATCATTTGCAAAATAAACTTAATGGAATAAAAGATATTAAGATTTGAAATAAAAGCTATAGTATTATACTTAAACTTTATTTTACTTTGTTATAATTTTACTCATAATATTCTTAGATTTCATGGTTATATAACATAATTCATATCACAATTTTTATCCGAATGCATAAATTCCTACTTTTCAATATTTATATTAAGTTACTCTTTTGTCATACTTTCTTGTGAAAGAATGTACATTAAATTTATACTTTTCATTCGTTTGTTTATTTATTTATTTTAGAGAGAAACAGGTAGACAGGGACAGGCAGACAGGAAGGGGGAGAGATGAGAAGCATCAACTTATATTTGCTGCACCTTAGTTGTTCATTGATTGCTTTCTCCTATGTGCCTTGATTGGCGGGCTCCAGCTGAATCAGTGACCATGGGGTCATGTCTATGACTCCACACTCAATCATGAGACCCCGCACTCAAGCTGCTGATCCTGCACTCAAGCTGGATGAGCCCACCCCTAGCTGGCTACCTTGGGGTTTTGAACCAGCATTACTGACTGATTCTCTATCCATTGTGCCATCGCCTTGTCAGGCTAAATTTATTCTTTTTAGATGAAATAATTTTTAGTATCTTAATATTTTGTTTGATAATTTGCAAAATATTCTCATTAATGGCCTGCCTACTCTGATTTTTCCGTTTATAACATTTTATTTTCTTTGATACTTGATTACTCTTATTCCTTGCAATGTTCTATTTTCCCGTAGGTTCACTTTGCTTATATTGAAATAGCACATGTTCTTCTAAAACTTTCTCTTCGGTTTTAAACTGCTGCTCCATCTGACGTAAATTTATTCATTTGTATTGGATTCTCTCTCAAGCTCTAGTCATTACTCACTAAATTAACCATAAGTGACCCCATTCCTTCCCCAGTAATAAACGTTTCGGAATGAGTAGTAATGTAGTGTACATAGAAGCATTAAGAAATCTATTGCTGTGGTGAAAAATATGTTCCTTTTCAGTCTAGTCATAAGGCTCTGAAAGAAACCGATATAAGACATTTCCATTTTCAGATCACAGCATAAGAGATTTTGTTTTATGTCACTTCTCAGCTATCTTCCTTTTTCTTTATTAGGTATTGGTCTGATCTGAAATTCCTTGTTTCTCTAGGAACAATGGCCAGGGAGTCCTTAACTATTCATGGATAATTTTTTGCTTATAATTGGGCTTAAATGATACTAGTTCTAAAATGATATACCTATTCTCCATCTCAAAAGAACAGAAATAGACTCACATTATCAGCATATTTTATGCATATTTTGTTGTGTAAATGGAGCAGTTGGTGTGGAGAAATGTTTGCGTACATACTGACATAACCTCTTTACTCCTCAGTCCTGAATAACTCTGACTGGCCATCACTATCAAGGGATCAATTCACTTCTTAAGTTCTTATTTCAAATAATTTCATATCACAAAACTACAGAATGGTACGAAGAATTTCTGAATATCTTTTACCTATATTCATCCCCTTTTTAACATTTTCTTTCCCTTGTTTTCCTTATTGTCTCCCCTCCCTCCCTTCCTCACTCACACACGTACACACATTATTTTTTTTTAAATAGTTTAGTACATTGACTACATCATATACTTTTACCTCTTCACAATTTATTTCCCACAAATAAAAATATTCTCTTATGTAACCCAGTGCACTTTCAAATATGGGACAATATCGGTAGCAGTACTTGTACCTATTTTGTCATTTGTTCCAATAATGTATTTTTATAACCGTCTGTCTCTGTCACAGGATCCATTCCAGAATCATGCATTACTTTTAATTCTCATGGCTCTTCAGTCTCCTTCAGTCTGGAACAATTCTCCAATTTTTTTCTATTTTGTTTTCCTGACATTTGGTCGTGTGTGTGTGTGTGTGTGTGTGTGTGTGTGTGTGTGTGTGTTCCTCTTGACCCTGGACCTCATCTTCTACTCAGTTTCCCCTGTTTCTTAGGAAATGACTGACAGTGGTCTTAAACTCAAACCATACATCTTCCTATGTCTTATAAACTAAGATTTCTAGCTACCTGATTGATATTTTTATGTGATTGTTTTTCTGGAATTTTAAACTCAGTATTTCTAAAACAAACTTATTTGCCACCACAGTTACCCTTCCCAAAACAAAATGTTGCTTCAACTGACTTCACTTCTATAATTACACTACCATTTTAAGCTATTTCTGTTTGAATCTTCAAAATAATAATCCTTTCCCCTTGCTCCTAAGCATAACTTCTTATCAGACTGTATACAGTTTACCCCAGTAGTATCTCTGAAATCCTCTTCACTCCTGCTGCCATCATTCCGGATCAGCTTCCCATTACTTCTGACTGGTCTCATGTAATTGTGCACAACACCTCTTAACTGGTTGCTACATCTTTCCCCATCGGTTAATCCTCTTGCCCAGACCTGTTCTTCCTCCTGTAGTTTTGTGTTCCGACTAACATCATTTAACCAGGCACTTGAACAAGAAAGCGAATGATTCACAATTACCTTTTCTTCTTCTCTCCTCTTTTCCATTTATTTGACCAACAAATAATTATTGATATCTCCTGTGTGTCAGTGACTGTGCTGGTGTTGATATGTTATGTATTAGTAAGTAAACTGCACAGTGCTGAGACTCAGTTGAGGGAGACAAAATAAACAAACATGTAATTATTCTAATTATATGTTTTGCTGATTGCTGTGAACTGGGTTGTGTAAGGAAGAAGAATGGCTTGGGCAGGATTAACCACAATAGTCAAGAAAGGCCTCTCTGACTCTGTGTGTGTGTGTGTGTGTGTGTGTGTGCGCACGCACATGTAAAATACAGTTAGGACAAAAATAATACTATATTCTTTGCACATCAGTAAGTGACTCAGGATGTTTTAAGATGAAAAAATAAAGAGGTTAAAATGAAATATAAAACTATTCTACAATAAATAGTTTATTAAAAGTTGTTTTAAAATAATCATTCAGGATCTTGAGAGTCCCTCTGTAATGAGTGTGTACATGATGAAGAGATGCTAGAGGGGAGAGGTGTGGGAAGAATGAAGAAGGTAATGGGGGTCAGTATATGGGGGTCAGTATATGGTGATAGAAGGAGACTAGACTTCTAGACTTAGGTGGCGGCTATATATGTTGTAGTTTAAAGTTGTACATCTGAGCCGCCTGACCTGTGGTGGTGCAGTGGATAAAATATCGACCTGGAACGCTGAGGTCACCAGTTTGAAACCCTGAACTTGCCTGGTTAAGGCACATAAGAGAGTTGATGATTTCTGCTCCTTCTATGCCTTCTCTCTTTCTCTCTCTTTTTCTTTCTCTCTTTCTTCTCTAAAAAGAAAAAAAGAGTTAATGTTGTACAACTAAAATTTATATATAACCATTGTTAGTCTATAAATTTAATAACTATATATACACATTCTTTTAAAAAGTGGATTTGCTCAAGAGCCTTTTTTTTAAGATTTTATTTATTGATTTTACAGAGAGAGGAACAATAGAAAAGATAATAGGGAAGAACATGAAGTATCAATTCATAGTTGCTTCAATTTAGTTGTTCATTGATTGCTTGTTTTATATGCATTGACCGAGCAAGCCCAGGATTTCGAACCAGTGACCTCAGTGTTCCAGGTTGGTGCTCTATTCACTGAGCCACCATAGACCAGGCTCAAGGGCCTTTCTATAACAAATTTTCAAGAGGGAAAGTGCTGTTGTCCTACCTTGGGTTATAAGCCCAAACCTACTCTGCTCAGTTGTTGTCAGAGGTGATGGTCACGTGTATTAAATATGGTTCCAGTTTAGGGATAGTTTCTTTTTTTCTTTTTCTTTTGTGAGAGAGAGATCTTCAGGGACAGACAGGAAGGGAGAGAGATGAGAAGCATCAGTGTATTGTTGCAACACTTTAGTTGTTCATTAATTGCTTTCTCATATGTACCTTGACCAGGAATCTCCAGCTGAGCCAATGAACCCCTTGCTCAAGCCAGTGACCATGAGATCATGTCTATGATCCCACACTCAACCTAGATGATTCCATGCTCAAGCTGACAACCTCAGGGTTTTGAACCTGAGTCTTCAGTGTCCCAGGTCTATGCTCTATCCACTGTGCCACCGCCTGGTCAGGCAGGATAGTTTCAAAATAAAAATTTCTTTTGGGTAGTGGGCACACAATGCAGAAAAATAATTCTAGCTAGAAAGTTGCAGAACAGATAGTTCAATGAATTGTTTGCTGCAGTTCCTAATCAACAAATAATTGATGAAGTAAGGAAACAAAGCTCAGAAAATTTAAACAAACTAGATAGAATTCATAAGTACTTTTTGATTTAATCCAGCTTAAGACCACATTAAAGTTACGATCAGGCCTGACCTGTGGTGGCGCAGTGGATCAAGCTTCGACCTGGATCACTGAGGTCGCCGGTTCAAATCCCTGGGCTTGCACGGTCAAGGCACATATGGGAGTTGATGCTTCCTGCTCCTCCCCCCTTCTCTCTCTCTCTCTCTCTCTCTCTCTCTCTCTCTCCTTTAAAATGAATAAATAAATAAAAATAAAGTCACGATCAAATATATATTTAAGTGTGTGGCTTATTAATTAGCTCAGAATGTTGGTAGTGACACCAGGATTTCAGGTTCATTCATCTTATAGACTCCTCGGTGCTTTGGGAATGGGGAAAGGATGGGTGAGTTCCATACTCTCTTTTCTCAGTCTAGCCAGCTGCCTCACAAATGTGTAACTTTGGGTTACAAGTGGAGAGAGTAGATGGAGTCAGCACTAAAATGTAGTTTTACTAGAAAAAACACTCAAGTAGATGCCTTTCTGGTGACTGATCAGTAACATCATGTTTCTAAGTGAAGGAAAGCATACAATATGTTTACGCACTTTTTAAGATGCTTTCTTAGAAATCTCGAGTCGTCGGCCATTAATCATGTGAATTGAACTAGTGAGAGGCGGGGGTATACAGCTTTCTTTATAGGCTGCTGCTCTGTTGCTTTGGGGGAAATTTTCATAGATTTACATTTGGTAAA
The DNA here is from genome assembly GCF_036850765.1 of Saccopteryx bilineata. Lineage (NCBI taxonomy): Eukaryota > Metazoa > Chordata > Mammalia > Chiroptera > Emballonuridae > Saccopteryx > Saccopteryx bilineata. The sequence continues at coordinate 78,336,472 of NC_089495.1, read as the reverse complement.
TATATCCACGTCCAAAAAAAGACGTATAAAAAATTGGGATGCCAGCTAACTAAATCAACTCATAAAAACTTAAGTTAAAAGTAAGATATTTTCCACAATTATTTTAAAATATGATGTTTACTTGAAGGAAAGTCCAGAGAATTACCACAGATGAAGTGTGAGTGTATTTCTCCCACTTGTAAATGAGCTCTTATTTCCTACAGTCTATATTCTGGTCCACAATGAGTCATTTTCAACATGTTTCAATTTAACTCCTAATACATTTTTAAACTTGGCAGGCATATTTAGATGAACATTACTTCCAGTTTTAGAGACTGCTTCTAAATTATACTTCAGTATTACAGTCATCGTGAAAAGTTCTTTCAGTAAAAAGGAAACAGGATTGATTGGAAGTGTATGTTTTAGGGCAGCAAAAAAAAAAAATGGTTACCACCGAATAAAAATCAGTTAATGCTTTTTAAAATTTTGTTACTAAATAACACCTCTTAACATTATCTTTTAAAAAGCTGTAGTTAAGAGCTCTTATTTACCAATACAAGATACTTAAAAGTAGAAAAGATTTAGCCCAGATAATAATGTTAATATTTATTGATTTCTTACTATGCCTAATAATATTTGTGTTTTGCATATAAACTTTTGTAATGCCCACATAATAGTAGTTTATTTTCTAAAATCATTCAAGCGTTGTTTCTATTATAAAACATGGAGCCTGGTATATTTCTGTATATATAACTAGAGCTACATGGGTGTTTTTAAAAACTACTGACTTTATGGAGAATTTTACATATTGCCAATTCTTGAATCTTTTGGAAGATTTCAGTTGACCAGCCTGTCCATTGCTAGTATTTTAGTTTATCTTATTTTTATTATTATGATATTTATACTGTGCTTTATGCTTTTTAACACTTTAAAAGTTCCCAAAAGTTTAGTTGGGAGGAACTTAGACTTCATTGAAAGCATTCTACTCATTTTGCAAATGAGGAAGCAAATCTAAAGAGGTAATATGACTTTTTTTCAGTTATACTGTTACGAGGAACAGAGCTAGGAATAGATATCTGTTCTTTTTTCCCTTCCCAGGTGTTCATTGTGTCACCAATTACATCACACTATTAATAAACAGTATATGAAGCACAATACTTGTGTTACATTAAACAAGATTAGCAGGTACATTTTTGTTCTCGAATATAGATATTAAAAACAACAAAATTCAGAAAAGTATTAATTATCTGTGGTTGCCATAATAAATTGTCACAACCTTTGATGACTGAAATTAATAGAAATTTATTGTCTCACAGTTCTGGAGGCCAGAAGTTTGAAACCAAGGTGTCTATGGGGCAAAACGCCCTTTAACAGCTCTAGAATCAGTATGTTTTTAGCTTCTTTCATATTCTCAGGGCTCCAGGTATTCCTTGGCTTCTTTGTCTTGTGGCCACATCACTTCATTCTCTTCCTCTGTTTTCACACCAGTCTCTGCCTCTGTCTTCACACTGCCTTCCCCTCTGCATGCCTCTTACAATGATACATGGGATTGTATTTAGGACCCACCCAGATAATTCAGGACAGGTTCTTCCCCTAAAGATACTTAATTTAAGTACATCTGCAAAGACCTTTTTTCCAAATTAGGTAATATTCACAGGTTCCAAGGATTAGGATGTGGACATTTATTTTAGGGAAGGGCCACCATTCAACCCTCTAAGTCAGTCTTTTTTTTTTTTTTTTAGAAAAATAATTTTAGAAGGGTGACATTGATCTATAAGTGTACATACATTTCAGACAAATATCACTCTATCATTTAAATAGTCAGTAATGTTGTATATCCATCACCTAAAAAGCCAAATAATTTTTCATCACCTTATTTTTGTCCCTCTTGACACCCTTCCCCTCCCCCTCCCCCCCCTCCCCTACATCTCCCTCCCCTTGGCAACCACTGCTCTCTTACCTGTGTCCATGAGTCTCAGCTTTGTATCCCACCTTACATATGTCTTTTAAGTCATTTGAATTAGTATTTATTTAGGTCAGCCTGACCAGGTGGTGGCGTAGTGGATAGAGCATAGGCCCGGGATGCTGAGGATCCAGGTTCAAAACTCCCAAGTCTCTGGCTTGAGCACAAACCATTCTGCTTGTCACGGGCTCACCAACTTGAGAGTGGGATCATAGACATGACCACATGGTCTCTTGCTTGAGCAAGGGGTCCCTGGCTCAGCTAGACCCGCCCACTCCCCCTCAAGGCACATATGAGAAAGCAATCAATGAACAACTACAGTGTTGCATGGACAAGTTGATGCTTCTCATTTCTCTCCCTTCCTGTTTGTCTCTGTGTGTGTGTGTGTGTGTGTGTGTGTGTCTCTCTCTCTCTCTCTCTCTCTTGCTAAATTTTTTTTAAAAAGTATTTATTTAGGTTCTTCAATAAAAGTTGCTTTTTCTTTTAATTTTTCAATCAGCATTTTATAAGGCATCATCTATTTTAGGAGAGATTAAAATTCTCTATATAAAGTTGGAATATTTTTTCAAGCTACTATTATGACATTTAACAAAATACTCTTGAAAAAAATGACACCTTAGGGATTCTATCCTCTATACTCTATGCCATATGACATATTTATTATGAACTAAAAGTTATCCTACATGACTTTTAGTCCTAAGAACATCACAATAGTGACATTAAGGGTTAAGAAACAGAGTTGGGACATGTTTATAACACAAAATTTGTCTTTGAGGTAAGCTATATTAACTTCATTTAAACCATTTAATTACACTTTTCTCTATATAGTTAAATTTTGCTTTACTGCAGTTGAGATTCATTAAATAAGATTTTGAATGTTTTAATAATAAAATGACTAATGTATTATTTTCTACTTATTCTTTTTATTAAGCAAACTTTTAGCCCTTCTTGGCTTTAATAAGTGTTTATGTATAACCTTTATATTCTATGATAGATGCCAAATATTTGTTCATTTAGTTTTTCCTTTTGTAGAGATCATTATCACTAGATGTGAAACAATTCTAGAAATCATTGTTACTAGATGTGAAGATATTCTCAATTCCTTTTAGTCGTTAAAGTGTTACTGTAAAGGAAAGAAGAAATATAAGCAATATATATAATTCTGTGCTTCATAGAATTAAATGAGATTTATTATACAATTTTAAGTTCTCAATACATATTAACTGTTATCATCATCATCCAGTTAGTTAATTTTTTAAATGAGATATATCTTTGTTCTCTTCCCAGTACCATAAAGATAAGGGATTAAGAGCAGTCTTTGACCAGATTTGGTAAAAACTACTTCATGCAGATGGTTGATCTTTACTGTTACAAAGTTGCAGATGGTTGATCTTTACTGTTACAAAGTTCTTCTCTAAGGGAGGTTCCTTTCCTCAACTTACTATTTATTTTAATTGTTAGTAATTCATATTACTGGGATTTCCCTTGCATTCTTTTGTAAGTTTTAAAAATATATACATATGGTTTTTAAATTTAAAAGGCATTGTGTTTTAATTTCATGAGTGAAAAGTGTATATTTGTAAGAAGTAGGAAATGAGTTAGTGTATCTTACAACAGCAGAACTTAAGTGACACCCACATATCTATTATTAGAATTCAGATGTTTTCTTTTAATTCACTGGGACCCCAAATATAAATTTTATTAGCTTGATTATTCATAGATACTCTGTATATAATGGTGCCTAGTGTTTCTAAAATTTTTTTAGTCCAAAATCACAGAGATGGAATATACCCAATAGAATACATTTTCCTGCCTCAGGGCAAATGTGTACCTAGATTATTCTGGTCAGATCAACCATCCATATATAAACTTGTAAAGGAACTAATGTACCTGGAAACGACAATGACATGTTAGCTTTGAAATAGTTTTTTAAAGTAGTTTACAGGAAAAGGACGGTATGGTTAATAGCCAATGTCATTTATGAGAATGGAATGTTCTGTATGTTAGTGCCACAAAACATGTCTATTCTTATTCGTCATCTCTTGCCATTAGTTAAACTCTGCATTTGATCCAGAAATAAGTCAACAGATGTTTAAACAAGAAATGTATGTTATGAAATTCAATCATTAGTATATAGTAAACATAGGAGTTTTTTTTAACCCAAAGTAAAGTGCTGATCTCTATTTTGAAAATTAAAACTATGAACTGAATGCTTCTAGAAGAAAACAGTTTATTAGCTAGTTTTCCATGCTGTGTACTTCCACTTGGTCCCCAATACAGCCAATATTGCCTCTTTTTATTATAGAAATTACCCCTTCCCCATTGCTATCAATAGCTCCCTTAAGTATTAAGCATTCCACTTAGAAGAAATTGGTAAGCTCTGATTGCCTTTCTGCAGGCTTATGCACCAGTTTTCATTCCACAAATTTTAGGCAATATTATATTTACAAATAATAAGTTAGACCAAGGCATAGTGAATGTTTATAGCTCCTTAACCCATACATCATCCATCTTTGGTGAGAGAACACTAGAGCAGTGTTGAATTAAATGACTCAACTTTCATGAACTTTCAATAAAAAGATTAGCAGTAGTAATTTTGGGGCTCATTTGGATAGAAATATATAAAAAGGATGTGGCTTTTTCTCCTTTTATGAAACTTATAAAAATCAAATGACTTAATTTTATACATACTTTTTATAAATTTTTGATCGCATATCAGATAAATATTATTTGTACCTACCCAATTGTACATGAGGTAAAATTTCATATAGCTAAACTAATTCTTTTTTACCATTTTATAATAGAACTTAGTGGAAATTAATCATCACCATGACTACCTTTTCCCTGTGAAAATGGAATCTTCATAGCCCAGTTCTGTGAACTATTTTCTGCCTCCCTTAATTCTTTAACATGTGAATGAACCTAGGGTTTTTTCCTGTCAATTCCAAATGTTAAACATTCCTTGCCTTATTTACTTATATTTTAAATGAGAGCCTACATTATGAACTCTGCACTTTACTGTGTACATCAAAAGGTGAAAGAGAAACATGTCTCTCCATGGTTTCAGAAGAGAAGGTGGAGAAAAATATGTATATTTTTCTCAGATCTCTCTTTGGTAGAATGTGAACAAATAAAGAGCTAAAATATCTAAAATTTGTCCTATGGTGAGCTAAAAATTATTCACTGAAACTTTGTGCATGATGCTGTAGAACTTTAAAATTGTAAGTCTTTATTATTGCCTGCTTGACCAGGCAGTGGCGCAGTTGATAGAGCATCAACCTGGGACGCTGAGGACCCAGGTTCAAAACCCTGAAGTCGCCGGCTTGATCATGGCACCATAGACATGAGTCATGATCGCTGGTTTGAGCCCAAAGGTTGTTGGTTTGAAGCCCAAAGTCTCTGGCTTGAGCCCAAGGTCACTGGCTTGAGCAAGGGGTCTCTGGCTCAGCTGGAGCCCCCCAGTCAAGCTACATATGAGAGAGCAATCAAGGAACAACTAAGGTGCAACTATGAGTTGATGCTTCTCATCTCCCTTTCTGTCTGTCTGTCTCTCTCTCTGAAAAAAATAAAACTATATCTGTTTCCAAAGAGCTAAAAGAATAAATGTGTATACATATTTATATTTTAAATCAAATTGTCAAATTTCTTAAGGAATCTATAGTGGTATCTAAATGGGTGATTCTTGTATTTGCCCTGATAGCAGATCAAACCTGCAACCTTAGCATAGCAGGACAACTCTAACCAACTCTAATCAACATTCTTAGTAAGGAGTGTTACATTCCACTGACAAATAAAAATAAGATTCTGTGCTTCCAAAATCTCTATATTTTAAATCATTAGAACAATTCATGGTTCATAGGTAAACATAAGAAATATGATGAGATATCTTGGCTTAGCTAGGAAACTGTGTAAGATCACTTATTTTTCCCATGACGGGCATAAAAAAAAAGGCATTAGCAACCCTAAATATTTACTCTTATTCAACAAACACATAGTGCTTACTATACCAGCACAGTTTTAAGCATTTTACTAATAATAACTTTTTTAATCCTCATAATATGATTAGTTTGTTACCATAACTAAAACCATTTTATAGATATGGGAACTGAGACACATGTAGTGAGGGGCAGATGTGGGATTTGAACCCACAACTCTGACTTTAGAATTCTTGCTTAATTTATTTATATGTAAATACTTTAAATTACATTATGTGGAAGAATACTAGAGTCTCATTACATGAACCTTCAAGGTCACTTAAGGCAGTGGTTCCCAACCTTTTTTGGGCCATGGAACGGTTTAATGTCAGAAAATATTTTCATGGACCAGCCTTTAGGGTGGGATGGATAAATGTATCACGTGACCGAGACAAGCGTCAAGAGTGAGTCTTAGACGGATGTAACAGGGAATCTGGTCATTTTTTAAAAATAAAACATTGTTCAGACTTAAATATAAATAAAAAGGAAATAATGTAAGTTATTTATTCTTTCTCTGCGGACCCGTACCAAATGGCCCACGGACCGGTACAGGTCCACAGCCTGGGGGTTGGGGACCACTAACTTAAGGCACTTTTCTTTTTTTTTCTTTTTTTTCTTTTTTTTTTTTTTCTTTTTTTTCTTTTTTCTGAAGCTGGAAACAGGGAGAGACAGTCAGACAGACTCCCGCATGCGCCCGACCAGGATCCACCCAGCACGCCCACCATGGGGCGACGCTCTGCCCACCAGGGGGCGATGCTCTGCCCATCCTGGGCGTCGCCATATTGCGACCAGAGCCACTCTAGCGCCTGAGGCAGAGGCCACAGAGCCATCCCCAGCGCCCGGGCCATCTTTGCTCCAATGGAACCTTGGCTGCGGGAGGGGAAGAGAGAGACAGAGAGGAAAGTGCGGCGGAGGGGTGGAGAAGCAAATGGGCGCTTCTCCTGTGTGCCCTGGCCGGGAATCGAACCCGGGTCCTCCGCACGCTAGGCCGACGCTCTACTGCTGAGCCAACCGGCCAGGGCTTAAGGCACTTTTCAAATCATCTAACAAAAGATTTCAAAACATATTGACAATCATTTTTTTTTTTTTACTGTTTGAATCCCTAGATGACATTGTCATTGTATTTTCAAAAATTTCTAGTCACAAGCATCCATTAAATATTAAATTTTTTTCCTTTTGTTTTTCTGATGTTTTTTGGATGTTCAAAATGTGATTAATTATATTTCTTTTTTTAATATAAATAAATTTTTATTTTAATGGGGTGACATCAATTAAATCAGGGTACATATATTCAAAGAAAACATGTCCAGGTTATCTTGTCATTCATCTCTGTTGCATACCCTAATTATATTTCTTATTAAAATAATCTTAAGATCTTTCAGAGTAGTTGTGAGGCTGTATTCCAGAAAGAATTATAAATCTGTATTAGTTTTTGCTTCCATATTTGATTCCTTTCAGCATTCAAATTTTCATTGATTACAGTCTTTGCAAGACAATGTGTTTTCCCTAAACAGTATTATACATTTCAAAAAAAAGTAATTGAGAGAATACTCAATGGGAGAGATTTTACAAGTACTGAAATAAAAAGTGACACCAGGAATACACAATATGCTGTGCAGAGATGTGTTCAGAATTGGGCGCCTGAAACCTGTATAATTATGTTAACCAGTGTCACCCCAATAAATTCAGTTTAATAAAAAGTGACACTCAGGCCTTACCTTATATTCATATTGATATTAGTATTGGTAGGGCACAGAGCCAATTTTCACACAAAACAACTTTTTCCTAGATGTCAAGGACATGTTTACACCCTCTAATGACCTGAACCTCCCTGAACCTCTGACCCAAAACACAGGTTTTCCTCCTCTGCCCTTGGGAAGCCTTTATGTGTTTTACTACCATATTCCCATGTATAAGACACACCATAATTTTGGGGTCCGAAATTCGAAAAAAAATGTATTACATAAAGTTATTGAACTCAAGTTTTATTCATCATAAAATTTATACAACTCCTCATCACTGTCAAAACTCCTATCCATTAGCTTGTTCTCATCTGTGTCTGATGACAAATCACTGTCTTCAACAATGAGCACAAAAACAAGCGCGAAAAAAGCAAGAAATGCAAATTAAAAAACTATATCACTGTATAAGACGCACTCAGTTTTTAGACCCCAAATTTTTCAGGGAAAGGTACGTCTTATACATGGGGAAATGCAGTATATGCTTTTATAGTGTCCTCACCTGTTTTCTTTGTTCACTTTCAGTCATGACCTTTGTTTCTGTCACCTTCTTCCTTTAGCTGTGCCTGTCCACTCTTACCTGCCAGTGATGTGTTGTTGCTTAAGATTGTGGATGTGTTTTTGATACATGCTCTATTTTTTATGTTTTTAAGTATTTTTTCCCTCTTAGATATGGGATATTATAGTATAAGAGCCCAGAAATTTGAGGCAGTCATGGGTACAAATTCCAACTTTTCTGCTTACTTGGTAACTTTTCTGAATTTTAGGTTTTTTTTTATCTCTAAAAAAGAGAATAATCCTAAATTCTGTGTTAGACTTTTGGAGATGATTTATGAAAAAGTATACCCACAAACACAAAGAAAGCAAATGTAAACATAATGCGCTAAAGTATTAGGCTCCTTTCGAAGCATCGACTCAAAGTAGCTTTCACTTTAGTTGTGTGTTGATTGCTTCTGAGAAAAGGAGGAGAGAGAGTGAGAAGCATTAACTCGTAGTTGCTTTCACTTTAGTCATACACTGACTACCACTCAAATGTGCTTGACCAGGGCCAAGCCAGTGTGCCCTTGCTCCAGACAGTGACTTTGGGCTTTTCTCATGCCATCCATCTTTGGGCTTAAGCTAGCAAGCTTTGTGATCATGTGGATGATCCCCAGCTCAAGCCAGGAACCCCATGCTGATGAGCGCATGCTCAGAGCCAGCGACCTCGGGGACCTTAGTGTTCCAGGCCATCATTTTTCCACTGCACCACCACTGGTCAGGCTCAGGCGCTCCTTTATTTTATATTGGTCTTTACAAATGCTGACTGTGAGTCATACCAATTCAAGTTTTCTCTTCAAAAATGCCTTTACGATTCATCTCTGACTTCTGATCACAAGTCCCTCATAACTCACTGGACAAACATTCTAAAAACATAAATGGAAAAAAAGAGAACAAAGTCAGAAGTATCTTAGATATATCTAAGTTCTGTAATGAGTTAAAATGTACACACAATTTATATATACAATTTCTTTGATTATATTAGGTACTTTATTATTTCATTTTTATTTTATATATATGTATATATTTTACATATATCTAGATAGATAGATAGATAGATAGATAGATAGATAGATAATTTTTTTTTTTTTAGTGAGAGACGGACCAGAAGGGAGAGAGATGAGAAGTATCAACTCGTAGTTGCAGGACTATTATTTGTGTGTGTATAACAGAGACAGTGAATGAGACAGAGAGGGACATATAAGGACAGACAGGAAGGGAGAGAGATGAGAAGCATTGATTCTTCATTGCAGTATCTTAGTTGTTCATTGATTGCTTTCTCATATGTGCCTTGACCGGGGGTCTCCAGCAGAGCAAGTGACCCTTGTTCAAGCCAGCAACCTTGGGCTTCAAGCCAGCAACCATGGAGTCATGTCTATGATCCCATGCTCAAGCCAGCGACTCCACACTCAAGCCAGATGAACCCGCACTCAAGCCAGCGACCTCGGGGTTTCAAACTTGGGTCCTCTGTGTCACAGCCCAACACTCTATCCACTGTGCCACTGCCTGGTCAAGCTGAAGGCTTTTTAGTTGTTCATTGATTGTATTTCATACATGCCTTAACTAGGGTGCTCTGGCTGAGGCAGTGACCCACTGCTCAAGCCAGCAACATTGGGCTCAAGCCGTGGCCTCAGGCTCAAGCCAGTGACCCTGGGCGTCAAGCCTGTGACCCCACACTCAAGCTGTTGGCATCAGGGTTTTGAACCTGGGACCTACCTCATTGTCCCAGGTCGATGCCCTGTCCACTGCATCACCATGGATCAAGTGAAACTCAATAAATATTAATTGAATAAAGAATTTAAACATTTAACACCCTACATTAAACAAGATTGTTACATTCGAGTAACTTCCATTTTAATATAGAAGACTCTTGTGAGCATATTACTGATATTAGCTTATTTAATCACCCAGAATTCAACATTCCCAAGTCTTTCCTCTAAGATTGTAACTCAGTAGATCTGATTTGGAGCTGTGGCATCTTGACTTCTCAGAAGTTCTACAAATGATTCTGATAGTCATCCCTAGTTGGGCTAGATAAAATCAAGCTTAGGAGTCATCCTCACCCTTGAAAAAGAAAAAAGTCTTACTTCACTCCAAAACCATCGATTTGAACCCAGTTCTCTGGTTTCTGGATTCCTATTCAAGAGTTTTCTGGAGTCTTGGCATTTTTTTTAACTCATTTTCAGAGAATTGATTTGTGTAAGTTAAGATTTATAGTGTTTGCCCTGTTAATAGGAAGTTGGTCTAAATAAATAACTTTAACATTTCTTTTTGCCTTCACTGTACTTTGTGTGTATATTAAATTGACTTTTTTTTCTTTGAGCTGAATATTATGGGAAAGTAGGACAAAACCATGATTAGCCTCTGTTCTCCTGCTATTCATACTTGACACTACATATTATTCATAGAACCATTTTCAAAAATACTTTTTCTTATGATTTTTTATAGTTTTAAGTTCACAGCAAAATTGAAAGGAAAACAGAGGCCTTATGACTTTCTTAGATTCCATTTTATTTATTCTAAATTTTTGCTTTAATGTAGACCAACACTGAGGTATATATTGAAAACAGCATGAAACAGTTTTGAGTGCTGTGAAGCACTGATATAATAACTACTCTTGGTTTAAAGGATGATTCAAGCTGAATTTTAAGTGTTTGTTGTCATGTTGCCACATAAAGGAAAACAGCCACTCATTCAAACGCTGTCAAAATATTTCACTCTAATTTTATCTCATGTATGCTTTGATTTATTTTAAGGCAACATTCCTTTCATTATATTTAAGTACTTTTATCTTCAGATACCTGAAGTATGTGTTCTTTTTTTTTTTTGCCTTTATTAGATGGCCAAATATTACTACATGTTATTTTATTAATGACAATACATATTTTATTTGATCATGATATGATAGATGTATTGAAGTACTCTAAATACATGCTTGAAATTCTTATAAATCCATGGTACAGTTGTTAAGCATACTCAACGTTTTTAACTCTGCAAAAAAAGATCTCTCACATTCATTTAAGAATTCTCTTGTAAGCCAAAAATGACAGATGTAGTATTACAGCTGAGAAATGAACTGGTTGAAGAGATCATCAAAATGGCAGAAACATTTGGACAAATAACCAAGTGCCTTTTGAATTCCTTTTGCTTGTCCTATAGTAACCATTGTTGCAACATTGATTTTAGTTTTATAGGTTTCTCTACCTGATTTCTTTTCAGTTTAGGAAATTTCACAATTGAAAGGAGAGGCTAGTTACTAGAACTCTGTCAATGAAAGGAAAGCAATTTCAAATTGTTCTTAAGCCTGACCAGGCGGTGGAGCAGTGGATAAAGCATCAGACTGGGACACGGAGGATGCAGGTTCAAGACCCCAAGGTCACCGGCTTGAGTGCGGGCTCCTCTGGTTTGAGCATGGCTCACCAGCATAAGCCCAAGGTTGCTGGCTTGAGCAAGGGGTCACTCAGTCTGCTGTAGCCTCCTGGTCAAGGCATATATGAGAAAGAAATCAATGAACAATTAAGGTGTCACAACAAAGAATTGATGCTTCTCATCTCTCCCTTCCTGTCTGTCTGTCCCTATCTGTCCCTTTTTCTGACTCTCTGTCTTTGTCTCTCTCTCTCTCTCTCACACACACACACACACACACACACACACAATTGTTCTTAACATGTTTTCTACCATGTTCAACATACATCTCAGTAAATTTCACTCATTGCATCCAGTGACTCTCAGAAAACAATTACATCCCACTGGGAGGGTGCATTACAATATACAAAGCTGATTGGTATGTTATTTGGATAACAGGAGATTCTGATCTACCCTCCTTTCCAATTGATATAATTTTTCTTTTTTCTTTTTTTTTTTTTTTTTTTTTACAGAGACAGAGAGTCAGAGAGAGGGATAGATAGGGACAGACAGACAGGAATGGAGAGAGATGAGAAGCATCAATCATTAGTTTTTCGTTGCAACACCTTAGTTGTTCATTGATCGCTTTCTCATATGTGCCTTGACCGCGGGCCTTCAGCAGACCAAGTAACCCCTTGCTCCAGGCAGCGACCTTGGGTCCAAGCTGGTGAGCTTTTGCTCAAACCAGATGAGCCCATGCTCAAACTGGCAACCTTGGGGTCTCGAACCTGGGTCCCCCACATCCCAGTCTGATGTTCTATCCACTGCACCACTGCCTGGTCAGGCTCCAATTGATATAATTGAAGAATATAATTATTATATTTAAATATTAATGATAAAATGATATGGAAAGTTATTTTAAAAGAATTATCTGTAGATTTTCACAAATCTACCTTTCCAAACTCAGTTGTAAATTATATTTATATAAATGGAAATATGTAGAAGTGTACATTAATTTGATATCTTCTGAAATATATAAAACTACATAAAAAAGTTTGTCTTCTTTAAAGTAACAAATTAGAAGTGTGGATTAGGTATAGTAGAGCAGGGGGCTTGTTTCTAGGTTCAGAGCTCTTTTATGTACCTTTTTTTTTTTTTTTTTTTTTTTTTTTTTTTTTAGAGAGGAGGGGGGAGGGAGAGAGAGAGAGAAGGGGGAGGAGCAGGGAGAGAGAGAGAGAGAGAGAGAAGGGGGAGGAGCAGGAAGCATCAACTCCCATATGTGCCTTGACCAGGCAAGCCAGGGTTTTGAACCAGCAACCTCAGTGTTTCCAGGTTGACGCTTTATCCACTGCGCCAACACAGGTCAGGCAGGTTCAGAGCTCTTTTAAATGTGTTCAGGGTATTTAAAACTGACCAACCAGAGCCTGACCAGGCGGTGGCGCAGTGGATAGAGCGTCGGACTGGGATGCAGAGGACCCAGGTTCGAGACCTCGAGGTCGCCAGCTTGAGCATGGGCTCATCTGGTTTGAGCAAAAGTCTACCAGCTTGAACCCAAGGTCGCTGGGTCCAACAAGGGGTTACTCGGTCTGCTGAAGACCCGCGGTCAAGGCACATATGAGAAAGCAATTAATGAACAACTAAGGTGTTGCAAGCGCAATGAAAAACTAATGATTGATGCTTCTCATCTCTCTCCGTTCCTGTCTGTCTGTCCCTGTCTATCCCTCGCTCTGACTCACTTTCTGTCTCTGAAATAAATAAATAAATAAAAAATAAAGACTTAAAACTGACCAACCAGAGACTTAATTTACTACACGTTGATGATGTCATAATAAGTACTTTATTCCATACTGGGCTAATAACACTTTGTTGTAAGAAATAAAATAGGTCTCAGCTGCAATTATTTAAATGAAAAAAATACTTAATTTTTCTCTTTTTAAATTGCTTATATCAAAAAAATTTTAGTTGCCTATAGTAAAATTACTGTGTTAAGTCAAACTGTAACATAAAAACTTTCTTGTCTAAGCTTCCTTCTCCCAGATATTTTTACCTACAGCCATATCATTTCTTCAGGCTATGCATACTTTTCTTTTTACATAACTGTAAATGTCCTATATAATTTTAATATATTCATGGTATATGTCTAAATATGCATGGAAATAAGTTAAGTTGTTTTTGTTGTTTTTTTTTAAATACATCAGGATATACGGATCCAAATGATAACATCTTCCAGCAAAGTAGGCACAGCTGGGCCTCTCTGCTTTTCCACCCGTCCTGGCAATGCTCAGCATGGCTACTTTACAGCACAGACTTACAGCATCTTTTAATTGTAATAGCCTTCTTTCTTCAAAGATGTATTTTGTTTTTGGAAATTTAGACTTTATTCAGAATAAAACTTTTTGCATCAGACAGGTACTACTATTTGGTGTGGGGAAATGAAGTGAGGAATTGGGGAGAAGCTAAATGTCTGACAATATTGAAAAATTAAGAATGGCAAATTACAGGGACAGTAGAAATAATACTTATGAAAGGGGTTTAATAGCATAGGAAAAATTTTAAATGTTAATATCAAAGGGAAAAGAATAGAAAATTCTATATGAAGGGTTGATTCAGATATAATGTGCATAGCATTTTTATATATGATAATATCCAATATTGGTGAGGATGTGGGGAAACCATATTTCATACATGTCTGGTAAGATTTTAGGTTGATATTGCCAATAGAAGGGAAATTGGGCAGTATCTATTAAATTTAAATTTCTTTGACCCAACAGTTCCACTTACATCTTTCTTAGAGGAGCATTCACTTGTCCACAGGAGACATTATTTAGGATGGTCTTTGAAGTGTAGTATAATGTTAAAAATTAGAGGCAATCTAAATGTTCATCCACTTAGAAATAAATACGTGAATTGGAATTAATTAAATGACTGTGTCCATTGTGGCCTGCTGTGCAGCAAATGAAAAGAATGAAGTACAGATATGGAAAGACCCCAAACTACTTTTAAAAAGGAAAGAGACTTTCTTTTTTTTTTTTTTTTTTTTGTATTTTTCTGAAGTTAGAAACGGGGAGGCAGTCAGACAGACTCCCACATGCGCCCGATCGGGATCCACCCGGCATGCCCACCAGGGGGCGACGCTCTGCCCATCTGGACGTTGCTCTGTTGCAACCAGAGCCATTCCAGCACCTGAGGCAGAGGCCATGGAGCCATCCTCAGCGCCCGGGCCAACTTTGCTCCAATGGAGCCTTGACTGCAGGAAGGGAAGAGAGAGACAGAAAGGAAGGAGAGGGGGAGGGGTGGAGAAGCAGATGGGTGCTTCTCCTGCATGCCCTGGCCAGGAATCGAACCCGGGACTCCTGCATGCCAGGCTGACGCCCCACCACTGAGCCAACCGGCCAGGGCCGAGACTTTCTTATTTTGAAGAATATTTGAATGTCAGGGGGCTTCATGGCTCAGGGGCCTCAAAGCCTGTCTGACCACCCCAGGTCTTACTCGTTGTTGCAGTCTGGTGCCTATGCCTGTCTCTGCCTGCCTGAATCTTTGACTGGCCTTTCCAAAGACTCGGGGGAGCGGCTGCCCCCGCCTCCATCGTGTCTGCCCATCAGTGATTCTGTGTATCACATCTGGGATCTCTGCCTTTTTGTAATAGACATGAGGCCTCACTGGCTGCAGTCACTGTGGCCGCTTCAACCTGAAAAACTGAGCTGTGAGCAGCTTTTTTTCCCTCAAAGGTGGGACAGCCACTTTCTCTCCCCCGTCACATCCAGTTCAACCTGGGAGACCGTCCAGAACAAGTACTGTGAATGAGTACCAGCTACCAGGATCCTAGGCTGCTCTGGCACTAGAGGCAGGGGAAGCAGCAGTGTTTCAATGTTAAGATGTATTAAAAAAGACCAAAAAAAAAAAAGAAGACCAAAAAAAAATTCTGTTTCTTTAAAAGTAAGAGAAAAACATCCAAACACTTTAACTCCACTGTACCAAGTAAATTGATACAGCATAAAAGTTTTTTCTTACTCCAACTGTCAATGCTGAAATTTTGTATGCTGTTTTATAAGAATTTAATAAACCTCATAAAGCTTAAAAAAGAAAGAAAAAGACTGATATATTCATCTGAGTATAACACATGTTGTTTTTTAAAAAAAAGCAACTGGGAAGATACTCAGAAAACTGATAAGTAGTTGTGTCTGAAAGGAAAAATAAAGTTGTCTGTGATGATTGTCTTTAAACTTTATTTGTAATATTTAATATTTTTACCCTAAGAATAGATTTGATAAATTACTTATAAAATTGGAAATATTTACTTGTTTAAAAAAGAATAGAAGGAAGCATATGTGAATATATACAGCAATTATTTTTATGGCTTATGATTGATATTTTTCTTTTTATTTACTGTATTTTCTAAAATTTTATAATAAACATTCATTGCTTATATAATCAGCACATAAATTAAGACATTTTTTAAAAGGACATTTCTTATGTGGCTTATTAATTACCTCAAAATAAAAATGAATTTAGATTTTTTTTTTTTTGGTGGAAGGTGGGGAGGCAGAGAGACAGACTCCCACATGCACCCTGATAGGGATCCACCAGTAAGCCCTCTGTGGGGTGGTGTTCTGCTGCTCAGCAACCGAGCTATTTAGTGCCTGAGGGGAGGCCATGGAGCCATTCTCAGCACCCAGGCCAACTTCCTTGAACCATTTGAGCCATGGCTGCAAGAGAGGAGGAGAGAGGAGAGGAAGGGTAGAGAAGCAGATGGTTTCTTCTCTGTGCCCTTACTGGGAATCAAAGCTGGGACTCCTGCACACAGGGCCAACACTCTGCTGCTGAGCCAACTGGCCAGGGCCAAATTTCTTTTCCTTATTGCCCTGACCGGGGATCAAACCCACAACCATTGTGTATCAGGATGCCACTAACAACTGAGCTATTTAGCATGGGCTAATTCAGATTATTTTAAAACAATGACAGGATTGTTTTTTCAAATAAATGTCTATTTCCTAGTCCTGTGAAATAGTAGCACTTACCCTGATATCACCAGTGCATTTGTTAAAAATTTATTAATAAAAAATTGTTAATAAAATTTAATAAAAATTTTATTAAAGCATTTTAGTTACAGTTTTTTTGGTTACAAGGCATAGAGATTAAATTCTAGTAGGTCAATTAGTATATTTTGGTATACATTTTTAGCTACTGGCTTAAGATCCTATGTTTTATATCAGTGTAAAGAATTTCGATTGCCTTCACATGTTTGTTGTTAAATCTTTTTTAAGTGAAAATTTCTATATTATATAAACCTTGAATATTTTACATGTCCAGTAAATATTGTCTGATTAATCAACTACCTCAGTTCTAAAATACAGATTTTAGTAAATCCTGGTATACGCATCTTTGCTCAGATACCACCTTAACAAAGAAGTGCATTCCCGCCTTAAAATAGAACTACCACTAATATCTTTACCTTTCCCTGTTCCCTCACTGCATTATTACTGTACTTGAACTTAACATTATCACCTTATATTTGTCTATCTTTCTTCCACCATTAAAATGTGAGCTTGAAGAGTAGTGATACCCTTTGTGGTTCACTGATATCTAATAGTACCTCACACGTTTAGGTGCACAAGAAATATGTTTTCATCAAGTAGATGTTGAGGAATGCAATACTTTGGTTATTGTAAAGTTAGCCCTATGTTAAATAGCAGTTTTAAAGAAGAAATAAAAAATAAGTAGTTTTGTAAAAAATATTGCATCTTGTGCTTGATACTCATTATGCTTTAGTTATGTATTTGGTAGAATACTAATTAATATAATATTAGATATACAGATAGATATATTATAGAGAGCAAGAAAATAAAAACTTTAGAAATGCTTGAAAAGTCAACAGCTTAGTATTTTAACCTGAGATGTTTAACTTTTCTCAGACATAAAAACAGGAAATTCAAACAAGTTTTTTCTCAGTTTTCCATAAGTAAGTCTTAGGATTTGGTTAGCTCTCTTTCAGTGCCTCCTCAGAGGCATTTTGAACATGTGGTACAGGCTGGAAGTACACCCAAAATCCTCTGTGAAAAGAAGGAAAGGGATTTGTATCCCCTTGAAATTGAAAGAGCAGGTACAAAGTAGTAAGGTGTAGATTAGTTACTAGCTCTACCAAAATGAATAATTTAAGAGAACTGAATATCAAACTCAGTCTTATTAAAAGAATAAGGAGAAAGAGAAGTCTGAAACACCGAAGTGTTGTGGGGTCAGTATCCCACCTATTTAAGCAAGATTAATCCTCGGTTGATTAGAGATGTCAGCCTCTCCCTTGTCAACTCCAGTTTCCCTCAGCAAATCCACCATCCACCCAAAGTTTCCCTTCTGGAGATTCAGGCCCATCTCTGTTTCAAAGCACGCTTTTTATGCATGGATAGTTTGTGTCAGCCTGACCTGCAGTGGTACAGTGGATAAAGCACCGACCTGAAATGCTGAGGTTGCCAGTTCAAAACCCTGGGCTTGCCTGATCAAAGCACATAAGGGAGTTGATACTTCCTGTTCCTCCCCCCTCCTTCTCTCTCTCTCTCACTCTTAACAACAACAACAAAAAAGATGCTGTGCTCTTGAACGTTGAATTACAGGAGCATTGGGAGCACCATTTAAAAAAAATAAAAAGTTTATCAGCAGCCTAATTATTTGAGGAAGATTCTTTCATGATATAAACAACATAGAAATAGGTTAATCCTTTAGAATTATCATTTGATTTATAGAATTATCTCTTTTGTCAATTTTTTTTTAAATTTGGTATTCTCAAATTTTATTTGGTCTATAGAATTAACATTACATTTGCCAGTTTATAATTTAGTATGCTCAGATTTCTAGAAGATTGCTATTGTGATGTAGCTTTTCAATATAAGGAAAGAATAATAGTTCTGAAAGTAACTTTCAAATGCCATATAATGAATAGGAAGAACGGTTGGAATTTAAGTTAGTCTTTAATTTCTTATTGGGACTTAGCATTGATCTCAGAATTACCCATAATGTGCTGAATCCATAAGCAGGCAAACTTTGCAGTTTAATCTTTTCAAAACAAATTATTTTAAAGATCAATATCACATTCTGAATGACTTATCCAGCGTTTATTTTAGTAATGTGGTCTAGTGTGTTCATAGTTTAGCATACAAAGCTGGTATTGATTTCACACATTTTATACATTTACATTTATAACTTAGTCCTAGAGTACAGTCATGTCATTAAAACGTTGAATTATCACGTTTTTGAGTAAAATAAATTACTACTTCACACCCATGGTAATGGCTATAATCAAAAAGGGACAATGAACTTTCACTTTGGGCCTCCAGAGAGATGGCTGTGGTGCAGGGGCCTTAGGTGACCGTGGACAGCGGCAGCCAAAACGGAGCAAAAGTGAGCTAAAGAGATGCCTAAAAGCTGAGAAGAAAATAGCATAGAAGGAAGCCGAGCAGAAGGATCTCCGAGAGAAACAACCAGCCAGGCCATTGCTGCTGCCCCCAGCCACACCATTGACAGCGATGGGTGCTGAGGAGGAGAACCTGCACCCAGACCAATAATACAAGATCCGCAGCCTGGCATTTCACCAACTGAAGGTCAGTGGGGAAGACCCACATATAAGTTCCATGTAGACATCTTATGTCATCCGAGAGCACGGTCATCTGTAGCCAGGGGACCACCTGAGTGACATTACCTTAGTGATGAATCCATGCCGAAAGAGTTTCTGAGGGAAAACTCATCTTCTATGACCTTCGAGGAGAGAGAGTCAAGTCATGGCCAATTCCAGGAATTATAAATCGGGAGAAGACTTCATTCATATCAATAACAGATTGCATCAGAGAGGCATAATTGCAGTTCAGGGATGTCCTAGAAAAGCCAAGAAGGGTAAGCTGAACCTCATTCCCTATAAGACCACACTGCTATTTCCTTGCTTACATATGTTACCTCATCTTCACTTTGGCCTCAAAGACAAGGAAACACAGTATCATCAGAGATACTTGGACTTGATTCTGAATGACTTTGTAAGGCAGAAATTTATCATCTGCCCTATGATCACCACATATATGAGAAGTTTCTTGGATGAGTTGGAATTCCTAGAGATTGAAACTCCCATGATAAACATCATCCCGGAGGGAGCTGTGGCCAAGCCCTTTATCACCTACCACAGTGAGCTGGGCATGAATTTATATATGTGAATTGCTCCAGAACTCTACCATGAGATGCTGGCAGTTGGTGGCACTGACAGAGTTTACGAAATTGGACACCAGTTCCAGAATGAAGGAATTGATTTGATTCACAATCCTGAATTCACCACCTGTGAGTTGTACATGGCCTATGCAGACTATCATGGTCTCACGAAAATCATGGAGAAGATGATTTCAGGGATGGTGAAGCATGTTACAGGTGGTGACAAGGGCTCCTACCATCCAGATGGCCCAGAGGGCCAAGCCTAGGAGATTCACTTTGCACCTCCCTTTTAGAAGACCAGCATGGTAGAAGAGTTTGAGAAAGCCCTTGGGGTGAAGCTGCCAGAAACTAACCTCATGCAACTTGCAAAATTCTAGATTATATCTGTGTGGCAAAAGCTGTTGAATGCCCTCCACCTCACAGTCCCTCACAAAGTTTTAAAAAGTGACCTAGTTATATAACCAAGAGAAATGAAAACATATTTACACAAAAATGTATGCACAAATGTTCATAGCATTCTTCATAGTCCCAAAAAGTGGAAAAAAAACTAATGTCTTTCAACTGATGAATAAACAAAATGTGGTATATTTATACAGTGGAATATATATATATATTTTTTTCATTTTTCTGAAGCTGGAAACAGGGAGAGACAGACTCCCGCATGCGCCCGACCGGGATCCACCCGGCACGCCCACCAGGGGCGATGCTCTGCCCACCAGGGGGCGATGCTCTGCCCATCCTGGGCGTCGCCATGTTGCGACCAGAGCCACTCTAGCGCCTGGGGCAGAGGCCAAGGAGCCATCCCCAGCGCCCGGGCCATCCTTGCTCCAATGGAGCCTTGGCTGCGGAAGGGGAAGAGAGAGACAGAGAGGAAAGCGCGGTGGAGGGGTGGAGAAGCAAATGGGCGCTTCTCCTGTGTGCCCTGGCCGGGAATCGAACCTAGGCCCTCCGCACGCTAGGCCGACACTCTACCGCTGAGCCAACTGGCCAGGGCCAGTGGAATATTATTTATCCATAAAAAGTAATGAACTACAGCCTGACCGGTGGTGGCACAGGGAATAGAGCATCGCCCTGGGATGTTGAGGTCCCAGGTTCAAAACCTCAAGGTTGCCAGCATGAGCACAGGCTCATTGGCTTAAGCACAGGCGTGCCAGGTTGTGGGCTTGCCGGCTTAAGTTCTTGATCATCATCATGATCCCAAGGTCACTGGCTTGATCCTAGAAGTTGCAGGCTTGAAGCCCAACAGAGGGTCACTGGCTTGTCTTGAGCCCCCCAGTCAAAGCAAATATGAGAATCAATCAATGAAAAACTGAAGTGATGCAACTATGAGTTGATGCTTCTCATTTCTCTCCCTTCCTTGTCTCTTCCTCTCTCTCTCTCAAAAAGAAATAAAAGTAATGAACTACTGATTTCTGCTACAACATGAATGAACCTTGAAAACATCAAAAGGCCATATAGAATGTGATTCCTTTTATGTGAAATAGCCAGGGCCTGGGAGGACAGGGGAAGGGGACAGGCTGCTAAATGGACATAAATTATCAGTGCTTCTTTTTGGGGTGATAGAAATGTTCTGTAATTAGATAATGGTAATGCACAACTTTGAGAATACGTAAATTGTACACTTTAAAAGTATGGATTTACTCTCTTCCTCCTGCTGTGGATTTCCGCAGAGGCCAAGGCTTGGGTACTTTCAAGATTCGGCTCCACCCATAGCCCACTCCAAAGAAGGCATTGCTGCAGGAGGTGAATGGACGTCATTACTGCTTACCCAGCAGTGCTGAAGACTGCCCTCATCCTCCATGGCCTAACGCAAGAACTCAGAAGCTGTGGATGCCTTAGGCTAGTGCCAAGGCCACCTTTGTGTGCTTGTGTCCAACTATGATGAGCCGATCTATGTACTTCAAGTTGGTGGATGCCATTTGTGCTTAACACCAAATCAACCTAGTTAAGGTTGATGACAACAAGAAACTAGGGCCCTGGTTGGCAAACTGAGGCTCGCGAGCCACATGCGGCTCTTTGGCCCCTTGAGTGTGGCTCTTCCACAAAAATCTCACATGCGGGCCCTACCTCGATAAGGAATGTACCTACCTATATAGTCTATGTTTAAAAATTTTGGCTCTCAAAAGGAATTTCAATCGTTGTACTGTTGATATTTGGCTCTGTTGACTAATGAGTTTGCCGACCACTGGACTAGGGGAATGGGTAGGTCTCTACAAAATCAACAGAGAGATAAACTCCACAAAGTGGTTAGTTGCAGTTGTGTGGTGGTTAAGGACTAGAGCAAAGAGTCTCAGGCAAAGGTATCATTGAGGAGTACTTCTAATGCAAGAAATGGCCAGATAAACTTGGCTTTTGTTCTTAAAAAAAAAAAAAAAATGAATGAACTTTATGGTTTCTATATTATATCTTAAAAAATTATCAGTGTTTGCTTGTTCATTTAAAAAGGTATTTTTATATTATAAGAAGTTTTGTGTGTGTCTGTGTATGTGTGCATGCACGCATGTGCCAGGACTTTGTAAAAATTAAACACATAAGCTGACTTTCACCTTAAAGCCTTGCTATATAGTAAATAAAGTATACCAATATGAATTGAACAGAACTTACATAATCTGACATGCTTTACCATAGATCAGAGTGCCAAGGGGGAAGTAGCCTATAGTAAATATCTAATATCTGTCTTCTCAGGTTGTACTTTGAATGGTATTGTTATTGTCACTTACAAGTGTGAAATGACTTTTAAAAAGCATTTGAAAGTTTATCTGATCTTAAAAATGTCAGTTAAGGAAATCATGTATGTGTATACTGATAACTTGACATTTCTATGGTCAGATAAACATGCAGTGGAATATTATGCAGCAATTTTAAAAAGAATGAAATCCTGCCATTTGCAACAACATGGATGGATATGGAGGTATTCTGCTAAGTGACATAAGTCAGCCAGAGAAAGACAAATACCATATGATTTCACTTACAAAACAAAAATAGACTCAGAAACAGAGACCAAAGGGATGGTACCAGAGGGGTGGAGGTGGAGAGTGGGTAAAAGGAGAAGGAGAATACGTAGTCAATTATATTGTGATAAGTTTGCATGGTAACAAATGATTACTAGCATTAGTGGGTAATCACACTGTAAGATATAAAAATGTCAAATCACTATATTGCACACCTGAAACTAATATAATCAATTAAAGATTGTACACCAACTATACTTAAATGAAAATAGTTTTTGAAAGAATATTATGTAATAGTGGAAAGGTCATTGCTATAGAGTTAAATATAGCTGGATTTGAGACCCAACCTAAAATATACTAGCAACTTATTCCTGTTAAAGAAATATTTGGTATCTCTGAGCCTCAGGTTCCTCATCTGCAAAACCTAATAGGGTTGTTGTAAGGATTTAGTGAGATACCATGAATTAAACAGACTATGCTCTCTGCTTCTCTATTCTATACATAGTCTTGCTTCTAGAACACTTCCCACTCCATACCTCCTCCTGCCTTACATACACACAAACACATACACACCCCTATGCAAACCAAGTTAAACCTCCTTTCTGTGTGTTCCCATTGAACCCAGAAATTACCCTAACAAAGAACATAACATACTCTGTTGGATTTTCATATTTATTTGCCTATCTTCCTCAGAAAACTAATTTCTTTAAGGGAGGAAAAGTTTTTTTTGTCTACCATTGCATACACATTTACCTGGCATATTGACTAGCTCAGTAAACATTTGAATAAGTGAATTTTAGTAACATATTTACCATTATACTGGGTTCAGAATAGCTCCAGTGTAACGTATCTATGTTTTGCTTTCTGCTGGAATATAAACTGAAACCTTTTTAAATTTACAATATGTGGTGATTTATATGTTAAGGGGAAATATTTTTTTACTAGTTATACCTATGAATTGAAGAGAATGTTTCTTACCTGTTGTAATAGACTACTTATAGTTGTATTTATCTTTGTAATTTGTACATTATGTTTTCTTATAATATCCAAGTATATAAATATATATATTTATTAACTTAAAATTTTATTTTAAACAATATAATTGAAACTTGCTCCTACCATTTTTTATTTTAAACGTCTTACAAAATAAAAATAATAATTGGCAATAATTACTTTTGGATGGAAGGAATGGAAATAATGGGATATTAAAGGAAGTTTTTAATTGGTACATTTTATTCTCTGGATTTAGCATATCACTGTACATATATCTATCTAAGGTATTTATTAAAGCTTTGCTTAATAAATGTTATTAACTGCATAATAAAATGGAGGTACGGGAAAATATAAGTGATGTTTATGTTTATGTAAATCATTCAGATTTCTTTAAAGTCTCATAACCATTCTGCTTCTTTCAGGTACAGAGAACTACAACTTAGTACAGAAAGCAAAGTAACAGAATTTTTTCATCAAAGTAAATTAAAATCTTTTGAAAGTGAGCGTATTCAACTTATACAGGAGGAAACTGCAAAAAATCTCACAATGTGTCAGGTGGAATGTGAAAAGTATCAGAAAAAATTGGAGGTACATGTACAAACTTTTCTTTCAAAATTAACAGTGTGTGAGCACCATAATTACAAGGTCGATATCATGTTGAGCTTTTTAAACAACGGTTACATTATATATGAGAAAGGATGCCTGTCCTTAGTTTTAAAAGATCTTTTATCAAGAGGACCTACCTACCTCTTCTAGAGAAGTACTGTAGATGGAAAGAAAAATGGAATGGAATAATTCTGAGAAAAAAATGCAAATTGCTAAGAAATAAATGAAAATATGTGTTCTCCCTAGTATTTAAAGAAATGTACATTTAAACTTGTTTTAACCTTTATATAAGTCTTTTGTTTTTAAAATGCTGTACCTTTAAATGGGAAATCTCCTGCAGTTAGAAATGTTCTCCCTTCTGGAGAACAATATGGTTATCTGGTTAATGCCCTTAAAAATTTGATCCAGTGCCTGAGTAGGTGGTGGCTCAGTGGATAAAGTGTCAGACTGGGACACAGAGGACCCAGATTCGAAACCCTGAGGTCGCTGGCTTGATCATGGGCTAACCAGCTTGATCACGGGTTCACCAGCTTGATCGCCAACTCACCAGCTTGAGTGCAGGGTTGCTGACTTGAGCTTGGGATCATAGATATGAACTTATGGTTTCTGGCTTGAGCCCAAAGGTCAGTGACTTGAAGTCCAAGGTCACTGGTGTGAGCAAGGGGTCACTCACACTACTGGAGCCCCCTAGTCAAGGCACATATGAGAAAGCAATCAATGACCCTGGGCAATTGGCTCAGTAGTACAGCATAGTCGACCCGGCATGTGGAAGTCCTGGGTTCAATACCCAGCCAGGGCACACAGGAGAAGCGCCCATCTGCTTCTACACCCTTCCCCCTCTCATTTCTATTTCTCTCTTTACCTCCCACAGCCAAGGCTCCATTGGAGCAAAGTTGGCCCAGGCACTGAGGATGGCTCTCCAACCTCCACCTCAGGCACTAGTATGGCTCTAGTTGCAACATAGCAACGCCCCAGATGGGCTGAGCATCGCCCCCTGGTGGGCATGCCAGGTGAATCCCAGTCGAGCACATGCGGGAGTCTGTCTCTTTGCCTCCCGGCTTCTCACTTCAGAAAAATATAAAAATACGAAAAAAAAAAAAAGAAAGCAATCAATGAACAACTAAGGAGCTGCAGTGAAGAATTGATGCCTCTCATCTCTCTTCCTTCCTGTCTGTCTGTCTCTATCTGTCCCTCTCTGTCTCTTTTGCTAAAAAAAAAAAAAAAAAAAAAAAAAATTGATCCAGTAATTTTAGTTAGAGGAATTTTACCTAAAGAAGTAATAGATACTGCCTGACCTGTGGTGGCACAGCAGATAAAGCATCAACTTTGAACACTGAGGTCGCTGGTTTGAAACCCTGGGCTCGCCTGGTCAAGGCGCATATGGGAGTTGGTGCTTCCTGCTCCTTCCCCCCTTCTCTCTCTCTTTCTCTCTCTCTTTCTCTTTCTTCTCTCTCTAAAAATGAATAAAACCTAAAAGAAAATTTTTAAAAAATAATGGATGCTTATAAAGGTTTACTAATGGTATATATCACAGTATTATTTAATACAGTAAAAATTGAAAGTAACTAAAATGTCTAATAATAGCTAATTAGAAGATTTTTGATTAGTATGCGGTATCTATTTTGCTGTATTCATGCTTGTATGATTACATGCAGTCAGTTCTTGAATATTTTAGATTTGAGGAAAACAATCATTAAAACATTGAATGATTTAGTAATCTCATTAGCATTATTAATTAGCTAACGATGTACGTGTTCATTATAATATCTCAGATTACATTTCTGAAAAGTACTTTTATAAGTAAAACTAAGATTAAAAAGATAAAGGGTCTCTCAGAAAATAAGCCTTAGGGAAAACATAAAAATGATATTAAATGCATGCATATTTAAGAAAACATAAGTAAAAATTGTAGATGGTGTCCACTGCTAAAGCAAACCAGTGTATGATATTAAATGCATGCATATTTAAGAAAACATAAGTAAAAATTGTAGATGGTGTCCACTGCTAAAGCAAACCAGTGTTCAGCATGTAAGACTCTTTCAAACACCTTCTTCAGGAAACGGCTGCAGCCATAATCTACTAGGACAGGTTCTTCCCTACATTTTCTTTTCTTTTTTTTTTTTTTGTATTTTTCTGAAGCTGGAAACGGGGAGAGACAGTCAGACAGACTCCCGCATGCGCCCGACCGGGATCCACCCGGCACGCCCACCAGGGGGCGATGCTCTGCCCCTCCGGGGCGTCGCTCTGCCGAGACCAGAGCCACTCTAGCACCTGGGGCAGAGGCCAAGGAGCCATCCCCAGCGCCCGGGCCATCTTTGCTCCAATGGAGCCTTGGCTGCGGGAGGGGAAGAGAGAGACAGAGAGGAAGGAGGGGGGCAGGGGTGGAGAAGCAAATGGGCACTTCTCCTATGTGCCCTGGCCGGGAATCGAACCCAGGTCCCCCGCACACCAGGCTGACGCTCTACCGCTGAGCCAACCGGCCAGGGCCACTTCCCTACATTTTCAATGAGACTATACTAGCTGATTTGGAATCCATCTTTTACAAGTTATGTTTTTATGGTATAAATTTTATAATTCCTAGCAAAATGCCTTTCCTTTTCCTTTTCGTATTGGATGACTGTATTTAAGGATGTGTCTTGGAGCAGGGGGGTGGGACTTTATAGGAAAACAGAGAAACACTTCCTTTCTGTACGTCTGAAACAAACATTTCACTAAACAACACTTTACAACATACAGTGCTTAGCCTGACCAGGTGGTGGCGCAGTGGATAGAGTGTCGGACTGGGATGTGGAGGACCCAGGTTCAAGACACCAAGGTCGCCAGCTTGAGTGTGGACTCATCTGGTTTGAGCAAAGCTCACCAGCTTGAACCCAAGGTCGCTGGCTTGAGCAAAGGGTTACTCGGGCTGCTGTAGCCCCACGGACAAGGCACATATGAGAAAGCAATCAATGAACAACTAAGGTGTCACAACAAAAAACTAATGATTGATGCTTCTCATCTCTCTCTGTTCCTGTCTGTCTGTCCCTATCTATCCTTCTCTCTGACTCTCTGTCTCTGTAAAAACAAAACAAAACAAACAACATACAGTGCTTATGTATTCTAAACCATTCCATGTTGTTATTTTTAGCCAGTTGCTATCCAAATTGATTTCATGACCTCATAAGGGTTGCAACTTATAGTATGAAAACCACTCTCCTATTGACCCTCCCACTTTTTCTGTGGATGCAAGTGAATAATAATTATGTTGCTCATTTGTGTAAATACCTTATATGGAAAGACACCTTTGTAAATAATATTGTGATCCTAAAAACCCTGATTGATAAAATCGAGGCTTTAAGGGAATTTCTGTACAATATCTGCTCTGATAATTTACTAACAAGATTTATAAACTTATTTATAAATTATTAATCTATTAATTTATAAATTCTCCTCTGGAAAATTTATTTTGTCTTAATTATCAATTGGAAGAGGTTCTCAAAGCACGGGCTTTTATATTTTGTCTACTTTTAAAGCAATTATTGGCCTCTAATTTTGTGTTTTATATTATGTAAATTTTGTATTTCGTTAAGTTATTTAAAGGAAGGAACTAAGAGCTTGATGTTTAATGGATTCCTAAAAGAAATTGACCTAATTTAATATATTCATGTTTAAAACTCAAGTGTTTAAATATTGGTTTTTCCTGAAGAATCTTTAATATAATAGCCTTCCATAGGTCTAATAATAAAGTTCTTTGACTTTCAGAAACAGTAGAGCATCTGTTTAGAGCAGACACTCAGACAAATCCATACTGACAGGGAATTCTCCACCGTGGAGTACAGAAGTGTGGGCAGATACCCTCCATCAGAAGTTTATGGGGATTCATATTTTATGAAATATCCCATCTACTGGTTTGTTTTTTTTAAGAATTTTTTTTTCGCCTGACCAGGCGGTGGCGCAGTGGATAGAGTGTCGGACTGGGATGCAGAGGACCCAGGTTCGAGACCCCGAGGTCGCCAGCTTGAGCGTGGGCTCATCTGGTTTGAGCAAAGCTCACCAGCTTGGACCCAAGGTCGCTGGCTCAAGCAAGGGGTTCCTCGGTCTGCTGTAGCCCCACGGTCAAGGCACATATGAGAAAGCAATCAATGAACAACTAAGGTGTCGCAACGAAAAACTAATGATTGATGCTTCTCATCTCTCTCTGTTCCTGTCTGTCTGTCCCTCTCTCTGACTCTCTCTCTGTCTCTGAATAATTTGACAGAGTTTCGAGTCTGGGTCCTCCACATTCCAGTCCAATGCTCTATCCGTTGCACCACTGCCTGGTTTTGTTTTTTGATTCTTTATCTGTTTAGATAATCTGTTTCTGTAGTTTTGCTTTGTGTGATGGTTGTTGTTGGTGGTAGTGGTCTTAGAAATGGGATACATATGAAAAATATCAGCTGTTCTGTGGAAACAATTTAAGACTGCCTTTACCAATCCTCTCTTATGACAGTGGAGTTAATAAGTGCCATCAGCAACCAGATTCTTAATGAATTCGGTCTCAGTATAATGAACTCTGTGAAAGCTTCAGATTGTTTCACTGTGTAGTGATTTTTTATAATGAATCAATAAGTCTCTAGAAACACATTCCAGCTGGCGGAATAAATAATGCTAAAACATGAATTTTCTTGTTCTGGCCCAATCAAGGACATTAGAAATCATCCTAAAAATATTTCCATATTATTCTTTCTGTGCCCTCCATTGAATGTATTTGAAGGATGTAGGATAATGTTTAGTTTACTTTTGGGAGAAGTTTTAATGGAAATAAGTGAAGGAGATGAGATGGAATAGATTAAGGAAAATTAAACTGTAATTTTTACTTGTTAAAAACTGAAAAATGGCCCTGGCTGGTTGGCTCAGTGGTAGAGCGTTGGCCTGGCGTGCAGGAGTCCCAGGTTCGATTCCCGGCCAGGACACACAGAAGAAACGCCCATCTGCTTCTCCACCCCTCCCCCTCTCCTTCCTCTCTGTCTCTCTCTTCCCCTCCCGCAGCCAAGGCTCCATTGGAGCAAAGTTGGCCCGGGCGCTGGGGATGGCTCCATGACCTCTGCCTCAGGTGCTAGAATGGCCCTGGTTGCAACAGAGCAGCGCCCAGATGGGCAGAGCATCGCCCCCTGGTGGGCATGCCGGGTGGATCCTGGTCCGGCGCATGCGGGAGTCTGTCTGACTGCCTCCCCGTTTCCAACTTCAGAAAAAAAAAAAAACTGATAAACTTCTGCATATTCTCTTCCACCTCACAGAAAGCACTCGGTCACATTTGTTAAGGTGCATTTTATGTTATTAGAGACAATAAGTCTTCTTCAAAATTGTTTAGTTATAGAGAATTCAGGTTCAGGATTATTAAATTCATACATCTCTATTTCTATGAGCCATTTAATACAACTTTTTATAATTGTATTTCTTACAGTAGTAATAATATTTTTAAAACCATACTATGTTCTGTGTACTCTGCTAAGCTCTGAATTTACCATCTCATTTAATCCTCCAATAATATTTGAAGTAGACCTACAAAAGATAAGTAATTTGCCTAAAATTACAACTAACAAGTGCCAAAGGTTAAATTGAAATCTAAATCCTTCTGGCTCCAAACCATTTTTTTTTTCTATTGGGTTGGCATGATTCAGCAAAGCTTATAGGTTTCAAGTGTACAACTCAATATAATACCATCTACATACCAGATCATGCCTCGTCCTGTCCCCCCCCCCTCCCGCCCTGGCCCAAGCAAAGTCTCTTTCTCCCTCACTTCCCCACACCCCCTTTTGCTCTGGCTATTGCCATTCCTTTGTCTGTATCTATGTGTTATGTATATGTTTTTCTGCCAATTTGTTCACCTTCTTTGATCCAATCCCCTCTTCCCCCTTCTCTCTTTCAACTGTCCATCAGCTTCCTGTGTCTATGCCTCTTTCTATTTTGTTCCTCTGTTTATTCTCTTCATTAGATCCTACATAAAAATGAGATCATTAGATCCCACATAAAAATGATATTTGTCTTTCTCTGACTGGCTTATTTCACTTAGCATAATAATTGCCAGGTCCATTCATGCTGTCACAAAAGGTCAGGTTTCCTTCTTTTTTATAGCCACATAGTACTATATTCCATTATGTAAATGTACCATAGCTTTTTAATCCATGTTGGACACTTGGGCTGTTTCCAGATCTTGGCTATTGTAAACAATGCTGCTATAAACATGGAGGTGCATATTTTCTTCTGAATTATTGTTTTGGAATTCTTAGGATATATTCCTAAAAGTGAGCTAGCTGGGTCAAAAGATAGATTCATTTATAATTTTTTTACTAAACTCCATACTGCTTTCCACAGTGGCTGCACCAATCTGTGTTCCCACCAGCAGTGCACAAGGATTCCCTTTTTTCCACATCCTCACCAGTAGTAGTTGTTTGTTGATTTGTTGATCATAGCCATTCTAACTGGTGTGAAGTGGTATCTCATTGTGGTTTTAACTTGCATTTCTCTGATGATTAGTGACAGTGAACATTTTTTCATATGCCTATTGGCCAGCTGTATGTCCTGTTTGGAGAAGTGTCTATTCAAGTCCTTTGCCCCTTTTTTAATTGGATTGTCTTCCTGATGTTAAGTTTTGTAAGTTCTTTATAAATGTTGGTTATTAACCCCTTATCAGATGTATTGGTGAATATGTTCTCCCATTCAGTGGCTTGTCTTTTGATTTTGTTGGTTTCTTTTGCTGTGCAAAAGCTTTTTAATTTGATTTAGTCCCATTTATTTACTTTTTCTTTTGTTTCACTTGCCCGAGGAGATATGTTGGCAAAAATATTGCTGCAAGAAATGTATGAGATTCTATGCCTTTGTTTTCTAGGATTTTTATGGTTTCATGGCTTACATTTAAGTCTTTTATCCATTTTGAATTTATTCTTGTGTATGGTGTAAGTTGGTGGTTTGGTTTCATTTATTTATTTATTTTTTGCATACACCTGTCCAAGTTCCCCAGTACTATTTATTTATTTATTTTAAGTGAGAGGAGGGGATATAGAGAGACAGACTCCTGCTTGCACCCAACTGGTAGGGCACTTCGACCAGGATCCACACAGCAACCCCCATCTGGGGCCTGTGCTCTGCCCATCTGAGGCCACTCACAACCAAGCTATTTTTAGATTATGAGACTGACACACTGCCTACTGCACTAAGGAGGCCACTAACCAAGCTATTTTTAGCACCTGAGGCAAAGGCTTGATGGAGCCATTCTCAGGGTTCTGGGCCAATGTGCTCAAATCAATGGAGCCATGGCTGCAGGAGGAGAAGAGAGAATGAAAGAGCAAGAAGGGGGAGGGACAGTAGGGGAAAAGCAGATGGTGACCTATCCTGTGTGCTCTGACTGGGAATTGAACCCAGAACTTCCACATGCCATGTCAAAACTCTACTGCTGAGCCAACTGGCCAGGGCTGATTTCTCTTTCTGACAATTCATTATTGCTGTATAAAAATGCTACTGAGCCTGACCTGGTGCAACACAGTGGATAAAGTGTTGACCTGGGATGCTGAGGACCCAGGTTCAAAACCCTGAGGTCACTGATGTGAGCATGGGCTCATACAGCTTAAGCACAGGGTCACCAGCTAGAGCATGAGATCATAGACATGACCCCAGGGTCACTGGCTTAAGCCCAAGGGTCACTGCCTTGAAGCCTAAGCTCATTGGTATGAGCCCAAGGTCACTGGCTTGAGCAAGGGGTCACTGGCTCAACCAGAACCCTCTGGTCAAGGCACATAGGATAAGTAATTAATGAACAACTAAGAGTGCCACGCCTGCGAGTGATGCTTCCCATCTCTCTCCATTCCTGTTTGTCCTTCTGTTTCTGTCTCTCTCTTTCTCTCTCTCACACACACAAAAAAAAGAACAGAAGAAAATGCTACTGATTTCATGATATTAATTTTGTATCCTGTTACTTTACCAAATTCATCTATTAGGTCTGGTACTTTCTTGGCAAAGACTTTAGGATTTTTATTGTACACTAACATGTTGTCAGAAAACAATGACAGTTTTATTGTTTTCTTTCCAATTTGGATGTATTTTATTGCTTTTTCTTGTCTGACTAGGACTTTCAGTACTATGTTGAATAAGAGTGATAAAAATGAATACCCCTGCCCTGGCTGTATAGCTCAATTGGTTAGAGTGCCGTTCCATAGCACAGAGGTTGCTGGTTCAATCCCCAGTCAAGGCACATACAGGAACAGCTTGATGTTCCTGTCTCTCCTCCCTCCCCTTCCTTCCTCTCTCACTGAAATCAATAAAATAAATAAATAAATAAACTGAACACCCCTGTCTTGTTCCTGATCTTAAGGGATTTGCTTGTAGATTTTGCCCATTGAGAATGATGTTGGCTGTGGGTCTGTCATATATGGCCTCTATTGTGTTGAGGTGTGTTCTCTCTATTCCCACTTTGCTGAGAGTTTTTGTCATAAATGAGTGCTGGGTTTCAGCAATAGTTTTTCTGCATCTATTGGTTTGATCATGTTATTTTTATTCATTTTGTTTATGTGATATACCACATTTATTGATTTGAAAATATTGTACCAGCCTTACATCCCTGGAATAAATCCCACTTGATCATGGTGTATAATATTTTCAGTGTATTGTTGAAACTGGTATTTGCTAATATGTTGTTGAGAATTTTAGCATCTATGTTCATCAGGGATATTGAGCTATAGTTTTCTTTCTTTGTAGTGTCTTTACCTGGTTTTGGAATTGGGATAATGCTTGCCTTCTAAAGTGAGCATGTTAGTCTTCCCGCCTCTTGAATATTTTGGAATAGTTTGGGAAGGATAGGTGTTTGTTCTTCTTTTAGTGTTGGTGAAGCTATCTGGTTCAGGACTTTCGTTTGCTGGGAATTTGTTGATTACTGCTTCAGTTTTATTCGTTGTAACCATTCTGTTCAGATTTTCTGATTCTTCCAGATCAAACTGTATTTTCAACCATAATATTCAATTGCTTCTCAGAAAATACTGAATCTTATGCTATATTAGGAAGCAAGTATAATACCACTTTATAATTTAGTCTGTACTAGTAAGTAACCTTTCTAGATAATTAGAATTTAATTTAAGCATTAAAACATCCCTTGGTCACTAGAAAAATCTCCTTTTAGTGAATTCATTATTATCACTATAGCAGTTTTCTTAGTGAGTTACCAGTGAATTTGTTCTTACACAAAATAACTTCATTTCCATGCCTTTTATATTACTTTTTATCATCTCTATCCTTTCTTTTCATACAAAGGCATTTTCTGATACAGCACCAAGTAGCATTTTACATTTACATTTTGATTTGCTGCTTTGTAGTTATGATTGTTCAAGAAACCAAAAGCATGGCAAAGGTAGCCCTGGCCAGTGGTACAGTGGATAGAGCGTCCTCCCAGAGCGCTGAGGTCACTGGCTCGATACTGGAGTAGCCAATCCTGAGGTCACAGGCTCCATCTCAGGGAGCCTAACTCGATCCCAAGGGTACCAGCTCAACCCCGAGGTTGTTGGTTCGAGCCCTAGTCAGGGCACATAGAAGAAATTACTGGCTACACAACTAAGTGGAAGAATGAGTCAATGCTTCTCTCTTTCTCTTTCTCTCTATCAAAAACAAAAAGCACATAAGGGTAGATAAAACAGTGTCTAGTGGAAAACTGCAGGGCTCACTATGAGTATATCACTTACACACAGCTTTATGAGCCTTCCCCAAACAGCTCCGCTTTCCAGGCAAATGAACTCCAGGTAAGTATGCCGTTGTTGCGTTTTTGAATTCTAACAAGCAAATGCTAATCTTGCGCCTACAACTATTTAAAGTTTTAAATGTGTTTTTTATTCAATTATATAATAAAGTACTTTGTAATTTTCACTTAAAAAAATGAATTGTTTTTCCATAGCAATAATTGTACTTTACTTTCTCAGTCACCTCAGCTGAGCTACTTTCTCTTTATACCTAAATCATTAAAAAGAGGGGGAAAAAACTAAAAATATTTCTATATCACATTTTTGTCTCAACTGTTAACTAATTTAATTCTGCCTTTGCAAATTTTTTTCTTTCACTATTAGGTTTTAACTAAAGAATTTTATAGTCTCCAAACCTCTTCTGAAAAACGTATTACTGAACTTGAAGCACAGAACTCTGAGCATCAGGCGAGGCTAGACATTTATGAGAAATTGGAAAAAGAGCTTGATGAAATAATAATGCAAACTGCCGAAAGTAAGCTTCCCACCCCCACCCCACGGACACAGTGTTTGTTCTTGTTTTTGTTTTTGACAGCACAAGGAACCAGTATTGTTTCTAAAACTGCTTGGTATATTTTTTTCAAATATAATTGGTGACTTTTCTTTAAAGAACATTTTATATTTTAAAAATTAGTGTTAATTCTAGTAGTTGAGATTTTAAAAAATAGTTTAATTATGGTAGACTTTTATCTTTTCATTTATTTAGTTCACTCATTCAATGAGTGCCTGCATCTGAGGATATGGAGTTTATACATTAATGCTTGCTTATAGGGAGTTTTTGTATAGTCTACTGGGAGAGACAAACAGATTAACAGATAATTAAAGTAGTAAGCTAAGTGCTGTTAGTAAGAGATAGGCAGCCCTTGCTGAAAGAACAGAAGAGATCCTGAGTTAATTCATCCTTGGTAATAATACCTAAGAGAGGAGATAATGTTTGAATGAGACTTGAACAACAGATAGAAATTCTTTGAATCTTTGACGCTGATTTCTACTTTTTTTGTGTGTTGTCCCTAAACATTTTCTTATAAAGATTATATTATATTTATAGGCATATTTAAATTGGTATTTTGTTCCTTTCATTGTCTTTTTTCCATTTCCAAAGCCTGATGATTGCAGTAGTTTTCAAATTTCTCTTCCATTTCTTCACCAGAGTTCAAGTACTCTGGTTTGGGTTATACCTGCACCGGCTCTAAGGCCTCTTGCATCTTACGACAGCCTAAAGTCAAATGCCTCACAGCATGACCTTTTTTGTGATTAGGCTCATTTACCTTTCTATTTTTCATGCTCTGCCATTTCATAGGATATTGTATTATTTTGAAAGTTCTATACTCTTTCTAGCTCTATAATTTTTTCTGTGTCCTCCTGTCTAAACAAATTAGGAATAGAAGAAACTTGCTCAATCTGATAAAGAGTATCTATAAAAGAAAACCTATAGCTAATATCATACCTAATAATAAAATACCAAATCCTTTCCCTTTAAGGGGGAGATCAGGGCAAGGATTTATATATTAGATTTAATCTCCTAGGAAGTAATATGAGATAAGAAAGGAAAAGTATAAAGATCAAAAATGAAGAGTTAAAACTACTATCAAATTACAGAGCAGTCAATACAATTATGAGTAAATTTAACAGGTATACTTAAAGTTTGTACCATTTATTATATGTAAATTTGATTTTTTACAAAAACTATAAATAAATGCTGTACTATAGTTAATGACATACATGTTGAACTGTTGAGGTCTGAAAGGCAGATGTCTGCAACATACTTAGAAATGTACCCCAAAAATAAGATAGATTCATGGGTTGATATGGGAATGGAAAGATGTGGGATAAATAAACATATTACAGTGTTTACTTTAGAATTCAGATATTTCATCCTGGCTGGGTAGGTCAGTTGGTAGAGCACCATCCCAAAGCACAAAGGTTACTGGTTTAATCCCTGGTCAGGGCAGGTGCAGGAACAGATTGCTGTTTCTCTCTCTCTCTCTCTCTCTCTCTCTCTTTCTTGTCCTTTCTCACTCTCTAAAGTCAATAAAATAAACATTAAAAATTTTGTTTTAAAGATTCCAGATATTCATATATGGGTGTACACTGTAGCTTTTTCAACTTTTCTATATGTATAAATGTTTTTAATAAAATCTTTAGAAGAAATACAGAAATTACTCTTTGTTCCGATATTATATAAGCCATCTTAAAACCATCTTAGAATAAAATATATTTCCTTGTACTTGGAAGATCAAGTAACTAGGCTCTTTATCCATTCACATTGGAAATTAGAATATTTTTATCTTTGTTTAATGAACACTTACTGATTAACCAAAATTTCAAAGATGTAAGCACAAAACATTCTTTTCGTACTACAATGTATACAATATTCAAGGGAGTACCATCTAATTCAGCTAATTTCAGTGGACATAAAGATGGTTAAACTTCATTTATTAGGCCTGACCTGTGGTGGCGCAGTGGATAAAGCGTCGACCTGGAAATGCTGAGGTCGCCGGTTCGAAACCCTGGGCTTGCTTGGTCAAGGCACATATGGGAGTTGATGCTTCCAGCTCCTCCCCCCTTCTCTCCTCTCTCTCTCTCTCTCTCTGTCTCTCCCTCTCCTCTCTAAAATGAATAAATAAATAAAATTTAAAAAAAAAAAAAAAACAAAAAAAAAAAAACTTCATTTATTAAAGTGTAACTATGGCTATTTGCAGTAACCTGTTTATAATTGAATTGCTTTTTATAATCGAATAAGTGTATTATTTGGATATTTGAGGAGTTTAGTTTTCGACATCTCACTGAGTTGTGAAGAATACAAATATTGCCAAAAGCTCAATAAATTCAAATATGAAATGAAACTTGGATTTCTAGTTCTCAAATTCAGGGACCCTCCATTCATTCTCATCCTGTTTGAAACCTTTGCTAGGCATCTGCCACATTTCTCAAAACCCTTCTCTTGCTTCTTGAATCACCTGCCTCTGATTGTTTTTCCCATCACTTTTGTTATCTCTTCTTCTCTCTAACTCTGATAGTTCCCAGGGTGTTTTCCCTCATCTTCTTCAGTTCTGGATAACCTTATCCCTTTCCACAATTTCATTTACTATTTATAGGCTAGGGATTCCGCAGGTCTGTATGGAGTCCTGCAGTCATTGAATATCTAACATTATTTATATTTTAAGTTTTTTTTTCTTTTTTTTTTTTTTTTCTAAAGCTGGAAACAGGGAGAGACAGTCAGACAGACTCCCACATGCACCCGACCGGGATCCACCCGGCACACCCACCAGGGGCGACGCTCTGCCCACCAGGGGGCGATGCTCTGCCCATCCTGGGCATCTCCATATTGCGACCAGAGCCACTCCAGCGCCTGAGGCAGAGGCCACAGAGCCATCCCAGCGCCCGGGCCATCTTTGCTCCAGTGGAGCCTTGGCTGTGGGAGGGGAAGAGAGAGACAGAGAGGAAAGCGCGGTGGAGGGGTGGAGAAGCAAATGGGCGCTTCTCCTGTGTGCCCTGGCCGGGAATCGAACCCGGGTCCTCCACACGCTAGGCCGACGCTCTACCACTGAGCCAACCGGCCAGGGCCTATATTGTAAGTTTTGTCTAATTTCACAACTAGTTTTTGTCAATCTTGATTCCTCCCTTATTCTATCAGTGACTCATCTCACTTTCACAGGTGTTCAGTTGTCTAGAATCCAAATTCTTCTCTCCAACCTCCATTGCTATTATGGACCATGTCTTAACTGGTTACTAATGTAACTTATGAGGAGTTCTTTGTGCTACCGATCTAGGCCATCTTTTTCCTTGTTATTGGAATTTTTTTCCTATAATATCAACATCAAAAACAAAAATCTGTTGGTCATTTCACTTATCTGTATTAATTTCTCGTTGACTATAAAATAAATTCCAAACTCCTTAGCCTAGCAAACAAGTCCCATTCACAGAATTAAATCTGTCTTTGTACTCCAGACTAACTCCAGCCATTTTTCTCACAATTACTAAGACTTCACAGCTTTGTAACTTTACACATGTAATTCCTTTCTGCACCTTCACTATGCATGTCAATCTCCTCACACCTTTCTAATCCCTTTAGCATGGGAAAAATAGTGGCATTCAGGTATATTTTTTGTGCTTCTGAGACACAGTCATATCTTTTCACTACCATTTACCATATTGTATAGTACATTGTTTCTGTTATTACATCACCACTAAATTATCTAGTTATCCCATGCGTTATTAATCTAATAAATATTGAACTCAAATTTAAGATATTCATAACTATCTAACTGATGGGTTAAGATGTTAACTAAGTTTAGCCCTTTCCCTTTTGGATTTAGAACTATTTAAGAGAGACACGTGAGATAGGGCTCTCACTCTAATTCTGCCAGCTCTAATTCTGAGAAAACTGAATTGGAGATATCGATTTGCATCTGAAGCCATGATAGCTGATAACACTACTGCCAACAGCATATATCATCTCCTGCATCCACATGTCCCTCAAATAATAGTTCTACTTCTGAAAACTAATCTCGGTTCACCTTGAAAAATCGGGGGGAAAATGGAAGGAAAACATGTATTTATATTCCTGAAACTTTAACTGTACTACAGAAGGATAAATCAACAAATAAGTGCACAATCATAATGATAGGCCTGCATATACTCAGCTTCTATTACTCATGTAAAATCCACATGTGGCTTTGTTTTCATTCTGAAACAGTTCTAAAAGCAGGGTTTCTTTTAACATTAAAATAATGTTGATGCATAATATTATAGAATTGCTTTATGTCACTGACAGCTTTTATTTGAGCTAGTCAATCTTTTGTTTTTATGGCCTTTGATTAAAATATTTAACTGTAACTTACAGTAAAATTGTCATTGCATTTAAACTTTTTAACTTTAAAATATGTACCTGTTAAAATTCTTTTGGGGCCTGACCTCTGGTGGCGCAGTGGATAATTAAAGCGTCGACCTGGGAACACTGAGGTTGCCGGTTCAAAACCCTGCACTTGTCTGGTCTAGGCATATATGGGAGTTGATGCTTCCTGCTCCTCCCCCCTTCCTCCCTCCCTCTCTCTCTCTCTCTCTCTCTCCCTCCCTCCCTCCCTCCCTCCTCTCTAAAATGAATAAATAAAAATAAAAAAATACATCAAAATTCTTTTTTGGGAGTGGTGGACTAATAGCAGAATTTAGAAGGAAATGGCTTTGCTGAGATTTTTTTGTAATTAAAAAAAAAGGCCACCAATACTTTATCGATACTTTCCTATTTTTTTTTTACAGAGTATCCTATTTATGTAGTTAATTTCACTATTACAAGTTAAGATACAGTTGTTCTTCTAATAAAATAGTGAACATCTTTTCTAATTAAAAAGTCATTTCTTTTTCAAGGGAAGTAGTGTGATTGATGTTAGTACTTTTTCATAATTACATGTTTTCATGCAGAAAGGCTTTGAATCATTTATAATACTGCAAGATCTGTATTATTATGTTTTATAACAAGAAAACTTTACATGTCATATGATCCAAACCCTTACATCTTTTAAAAGTAAGTTGGACAAATCCAAGCAAACATATACTTGAAGAAATAGGCTCTTGCTTACAAATGGCCTGTTTGACATTATGCGTTAGCCCTTTTTATGTTCTTTTACTCTCTAATTTATTATGATGATCTCTTTTACTTTCACTTCTGCCATGCTTCTTAAGAAAAAAATTATTTCATATTATACACTTTTAATATTTTCCAGTCGAAAATGAAGATGAGGCTGAAAGGGTTCTTTATTCCTTTGGCTACGGTGCTAATGTTCCAACTACAGCCAAAAGACGACTAAAACAAAGGTAAAATCAATATATATGTGTTTTACTTATCTATTCGAGCAAAATGTAATTACATTATGCTTTTTGATGATGTGTGGAGTTGCATGACAAAATAAAGTGCCTTTATTTTTAGTATGTGTGAATAGTAAATTGCTCACAAAATAAAACACTGTAAGTAATGTGCATTTTCTGTATTTATAAGTGAGTTTAATGGTCAGTAGACTAGAAGCATACATTAGAATTTTTCTAGATTTAGATTCATTGATAATGACACCATTTTCATTTTATTTCTACATTAATTTCAGATGAGTTACAAATGCTTTTGTACAAATAATTTTTAGGTTAAAGTTAATTAATTATGCTTCTTTTTTTCCTCTTGTTTTTAGTCAACTGCCTACATTCCTTGATATACACTTGAAAGAACAAAAGAAAGAGATCAAAAGAGAGGGAGATAGTACAAATATTGTAGATTAAAAGTATAGAAGGTTTTGTGAAGACGAACAATATTTGGGGATGTTTGTTTGTTTGTTTGTTTTGTTTTTGGGGGGGGAGAGAGAGAGAGACAGAGTCAGGACAGGAGAGAGAGAGAGCGAGAGAGAGAAGCATCAACTTGTAGTTGCCGCCTGACCAGGTGGAGGCGTAGTGGATAGAGCATCGAACTGGGATGTGGAGGACCCAGGTTCAAGACTCCGAGGTCACCAGCTTGAGCGCGGGCTCATCTGGCTTGAGCAAAAAGCTCACCAGCTTGGACTCAAGGTAGCTGGCTCGAGCAAGGGATTATTCGGTCTGCTGGAGGCCCGTGGTCAAGGCACATATGAGAAAGCAATCAGTAAACAACTAAGGTGTTGCAACGAAAAACTGATGATTAATGCTTCTCATCTCTCTCCGTTCCTGTCTGTCTGTCCCTCTCCTTGTCCCTATAAAAAAAAAACAAAAAAAAAATTGTAGTTGCCTTCACTTAAGTTGTGTATTGATTGCTTCTCGTAAGTGCCTTGACTGGGGATCAGATCTCGGACTCAAACTGAACCTGTGCCCCCTTGCTCAAGTCAGTGACCTTTGGATTAAAGCCAGCAACCCTGGGTTTTTCACACCAACGACCTTTGGGATTGTGTCAGTGATCCCTCACTGAAGCCAGTGACCCAGTGCTCAAGCTGACAAGCCTGCACTCTAGCCGGTGACCTCAGGGTTTTAAGTCAGCAACCTCAACATTCTGGGTTGACACTTTCTCTATTCACTGTACCATCACCAGTCAGACCAAGATTTTTTTTGTGGGGGGCAAGAGCGACAGAGACAGACAGGTCAGACATGGACAGACAGACAGGAAGGGAGAGAGATGAGAGCACTTGATTGCTCATTGATTGCTTTCTCATATGTGCCTTGATGGAGGGGGCTCCAACCGAGCCAGTGACCCCTTGCTAAGCCCCCAACCTTTGGGCTCAAGCCATCGACCATGGGGTCATGTCTATGATCCCACACTCAAGCCGGCGACCTTAGAGTTTCAAACTTAGGTCCTCCGTGTTCCAGACTGACACTGTCCACTGCACCACTGCCTGATTAGGCATACCAAGAAAATTTTTGAAAGATTCATTACTTATCTTATGAGATACTGCTTAAAATATACTGAGAGAAAATTGTATCTATAGTAATCACTTTTCTGGTTGACCTAACTCCTTTAGCCCACCTAAAATCATCCTGCTTTACAAAAACATTTCATTGCCTCATTCAGTACAAGAGCAAGTCTAAATGTTTCTACCAGACTTCTAAGCCCTTCCATGTGACCCCACCTCTCCAGCTTTATTTGCATCTTTATACAGAATGAGGGTAGTCTACATCTCTGCCTGTAAACCTCTGATTTCTTCATACTGTACAATAAAGCATTTCTCTTATCTGATTAGCTGCCATTTCCCACATGATGTCTTCAGCTAGATGGAAAGTTCCTCAAGGACATCATCTACATCTTCTTCTTGTTTATTCTCCACTCTCTCTATCTGACAGACACCTGATAGAATTGTCTCTTCATCTGAGTATTGGAGGACTCAAAGCCGCTTCTTTATCTTTTAATATGAATTGACTTAAACCTTTGGAGACATTACACATAAGAAAAATAATCCATCTAAACACCCAATACTTTTGTAGAAACTTGAAAGCGATGGCTCAGAGAATGTCTCTATGGCTGTCTGAACTGCTGTAAGATATAGCCTGGCCTGTGGTGGCACAGTGGATAGAGCATTGACATGGAATTGCTGAGGTCACCAGTTCTAAACCCTGGGCTGCCTGGTCAAGGCACATATAACATACAATCAGTGAACAACTAAGGTGAAACAACCATGAGTTGATACTTCTCACTTTCCATCCCTCTTTCTCCTCTCGCTGTAAAATCAAT
Organism: Saccopteryx bilineata; assembly: GCF_036850765.1. Lineage (NCBI taxonomy): Eukaryota > Metazoa > Chordata > Mammalia > Chiroptera > Emballonuridae > Saccopteryx > Saccopteryx bilineata. The sequence goes on along the minus strand of NC_089495.1, from coordinate 78,294,291 downwards.
AAATAAAATCTTTAAAAAAAACCCGAATTTAAAAAAAAAAAAAAAAGATATAGACCATTTTATGAGAAGTAAAGGATTGCTTAAATTTGTGACTTTTGCTGGTTAAACTAAATCTCTGAAAATCTTTGGGTCAAGTACAGATTACTAGCAAGTATCAAACAGTAGCTGGAATAGTTCATTCTATCTGGTAAAGATGCAAGCATTTCCAAATTATATATTATTTGAAAAAATCAATTATAGTCCCATCTCATTCCTATTCTTCCCCAATTTCTTCCAAAAATCACTAAGCTGACCTAGGATGTTTTGTAATTATAAGTATATCTCTGTTTTTAAGAATTATGTTACCTAGGGAGGGATAAAAACATAAGCTTCTGGACGGGTGACTTGTTTATCAGTGGTAAATGATTGCTAAAATACTAAATATTGAAATTTAAAGGAAAAAGTCCATTCTCTTCTCTATTTTAGCATCTGAATCTTTCAAAAGAATTGTGTCACACACAAAAAAGAACTTGTCTATTGTAAGCTCTCTTTCTTTAGCCCAAATATGAGTTCCTCCAAAGTTAAAAGCAATTGTTGCTTATTATTTTGAAGAATTTCCAAAATAGATGTTGATTTCTTAAAATTTAGAGTGAAGATTTATGGAACCACAACTGATTCATATTCCAATAATCTTAACTGTCCAAATATTTCTAAAGATTTTATCACTGAGCTATCTGTGTGCCTTGAACAAGTGCCTAATGGACATGCTATTAATATCTCCTACCAGCTGGTGCCAGGCATTCTTCTCATGGTGAACCAGAGGGTTATTTTGAGGAAGTGCTTTTCAGGTCATCTAAACTGAGTGAAGGGAAAGTAAGTCTAGATATGCAGAGAGGACATTTATGCATTCCTTTGTCTATCCATTCAACAACTTTTATTGAGTGCCTAATATATGCACAAAATTGACCAATGACACGGAACATTTCTGTTTAGGGTCTGATGCATTTCCGAAGATTGCAAAAAGTCCACATTTGATTTTTTAATGGATATTTTTAAAGAAGTCAATGGCTTTCTGCTCTGTTTAAAGTGAAAGCAATATAGCCTTTGAGAGAATCTATATTTAATTTTCACATTTGGGATTAAAGTAATAGCAACTTAAGGTATATTATAAAACACTCAGAACACTTTCATTATACCTGTCTATACCAAAATATATTAACATTTCAAAGGAACTTATTTCCTAACTATTGCACAATATATTCTATTCATACTAAATTGGATTTAAAATCACATATATTCAGTAACCAGATTTAGGTATTTTAGCATAACACTTAATTGAAGGGGATTACTGATTATAAAAATAATAAATATGTATTTATTTTAGAAATTAGGAAAATTTTTTGTAATTCTACTATCCAAAGATACTATTCAGAAAATGTGTACAGATTACATTTTTTCTTACATATTTAGGTTATTATTGTATATAATTTAGAGATGTATTTTTTTTATCTTATAATTCTATCCTGAACATTTTCATGTATCATCATGTGTTCTTTAAAAAGATAAATTTTGTTGGTAATCGAAAACTTTAATTTTCAGACTTTCAGTTTTTGAGTGTCATATTGCTCTTAATAAATTAAATAGCCACTGAAGTTTTTTATTAGTTGTCTGTTGCTACCCAAGCTATATTGTGAAATTAAAATGAGTGCCTGGCACAGAGTTCAATAATGTTAGTTTGTTATGCCAGTGAATGTTTCTTATAGTAAATTGCATAGTTGATCTTAGAGCAAAAGCCAGTGTACAAAAAACTTTAAGTAGGCACAATTTGAGTTTTATTTAAAACAATTTTGTTTTAAAATTTTAATGAGACCTCTCGAAATAATTAGTAGAGACACACCCTGAATATGAAACTAGTTTTGAGATTCACTTTCTTTGATATCAGTTTCTTAAAACATGTACTGTAATGCCAGTCTCCCATAAATTAACAGAATTAACTTTTTCAAAATTAGTTTGAAAAATAACTCCCTAAAATGTGTGTTAAACACATTATAATTAGTAAATAAGGTTACTTAAATCTTGAAGTTTTAATAGAATGAGGAACAATAACTAAATATTGTATTAAACTCTTTTCAACAAAGTTGTGGAGAGTTAAAGGGCTTATACAATTAAAGTAGATTCAAATAAAATGGACTCTTCTTGACTTGACTAAACTTGAAAATCTGAAGTAATGTTTTTCTTTCGGTCATGATTATTTTCAAAATAGCAAACAAGATTTTCTGGTTGCATGTTTTGGTTAGGCTCTTGAACCTGGGTGACACCCAGGCACTAGCGTGGTCTTAGTGTGTGCTTCTCTGTTTGTTTTGGCAGATCTGAATATAGAGACTTCCCTAGAGGTTTTTAAACTTTTAAATTACAAGATTTACTGCATACTATATACCTTTTTATTTGGGTTTCTGTCTAGTTTTATAAAGAGCTTTAAGTGAAATGTCACAGTCGATTGAGCTTCGTAAGAAAGGAAAGTAAGGGAAACTTTTATTTCCTCTAGCAAACATTTGTGTGTAACAAGAATTTGTTTTCCTCTCCTGTTCTCATATGTATGAGTTCTCATTTTTGTCTATAGGGAAAGCTGTGCTTATTTTATATGATTTGGTGGTGTGTTTTTTTAAGATTTTATTTATTCATTTTTAGAGAGGAGAGAGAGAGAAGAGGGAGAGGACCAGGAAGCATCAATTACCATATGTGCCTTGACCAGGCCAGCCCAGGTTTCAAACCAATGACATCAGCGTTCCAGGTTGACGCTTTATCCCCTGCGCCACCCCAGGTCATGCCTGATTTGGTTTTAGAATTAGTCCTTTCAAACATCAGTGCTGGTCTGTTCATGATCAACTTCAAACCTATGGAAGAGACTAAAGGAAGTCTCATGTGACATAAATGATCAACATGTGACCATTATTTAGTCCTCAGTAGCCTGCCAGCAGCAGGCGTTCTGAAATGCATCGTTCTGACAAATGCCCTCATTTTTATTAAAACCATTATCCATGCCATGGTTATAGAGACAGAACTTTGACCTGCTAAAACTAAAAAAGATTTAAAAAACTAAATGTTGTTTCAGACCAAGTGACTAATTGGCAAGTATCTAAATAAATCACTTATTTATTAATATTTAGAGTTTTGTGTTTTTTTAATACTAAGAGTACCATTGAAGGACTTGGGATAGAGCATCAGTCTTCCATTATGCTTTGACATCTTAGATATAAATAGAAGTCTGCTATGTTCACAGTGGTTGGGCTAATTATTATGAAATTGTATGTACTGACTGTCGTTGACAGATCCAAGAGAGTAACTTTTTTTTTTTTTTTTTTTAGTGAGAGACAGGAAGGAAGGAAGGGAGGAGGGAGAAAAGGAGAGGGAGGAGAAGCATCAACTCATAGTTGTGGCACTTTAGTTGTTTCCTGATTGCCTCATATGTGCCTTGAGTGGGAGAGAGGCTCCAACTGAGCCAGTAGGCCCTTGCTCAAGCCAGCAACCTCTAGGCTCAAGTCAGCAACTATGGAGTCATGTCTATGACCCCACACTCAAGATGGTGAGCCCATGCTCAAGCCAGTGACCTTGGGTTTTCAAATCTGGGTCCTCAGCATCCCGTATCAATGCTCTATCCACTGTGCCACCAGCTGGTCATGCCCAAGAGAGTAACTTTTATTTGGAGTCGAGAAGTGATGGTTATACCTACTTTAGTGTCTCAGTAGGTAGCCTGTAAAAGCTGTGCTTTCTTGAGTTCAGTATGTTCTGTACAAAAAGATAAATAAATAATGTGGATAACAGGAGTCATTTTCCCTGGCTGTATCCATAGTTACTTATTATGAGGAATTTTGAAAGAAATTGTTTTTATTGTATATGCATTATAGTTAAGGAGACATAAACTCTAGTTAAGCGAGTCTTTGTTTTGCTTTGAATTTCAGTTAAACTAAACCCCCCTCCTTTCTTCCAACTTCTGATATGTAAGATTTCTAAACAGAATCCAAATTTAATACCAAATCACTCCCCAGAGCAATATGCCACTTTTAAAGATTTGGTATCTGCCTCTTCCTTTATTATCGTTAGGTACTTATTACTAGTTCAACACTTAAATGCTGAGCATTAGTTGTACTTGAATATTGAGACTCTGCAACCTTGGAAATAGTTTCTAGAAATGTATTCATTTGAACAAAATTTACTTTAAAAATTTAATCAGGAAAGATGTATCAAGTGCCTACTCTGTTTATTACGTGCTGCAGGAGATAAGACCCCTGTCTTCATATAAGTTCACCTGCTGGGGGAGAAAAGATTAATACACATGAAAAGGTATCAAGAAACATCCAAACTCAATCATTTAGTACTGCATTATGTAGGAGGAGTAGAGATGAGGTGAGGCTGGTCAGAAATGGAGGAAGTGGCACTTCAGTTGTTCCCTGATTGCCTCATATGTGCCCTGAGTGGGGCAGAGAAAGAAAAGGTGGTCCCTTACCTGACCAGTGGTGGCGCAGTGGATGGAGCATCAGCCTCAGAAACTGAGGCACAGGTTTGAAATCCCAAGGGGTCACTGGCTCAGCTTGAGCCTCTGGATCAAGGCACATATGAGAAACAGTGAACAACTAAAAGTCGCACAAGTAGGAGTTGATGCTTCTCATTTCTCTTTCTTCCTGTCTCTTTCTCTTTCTCTCTGTCTCTCAAAAATGAAAAAGAAAAGATGGGCTCTCACACCTGGCCTGTGGTGGCACAGATAGAGCATCAACATGGAACGCTGAGGTTGCCAGTTCGAAACTCGGGGCTTGCTCAGTCAAGGCACATACGACAAGCAATAAATGAACAACTGAAGTGAATCAACTATGAGTTTATGAGTTTATGAGTTAATACTTTTTGTGCCTCCCCCCATGAAATTAATAAATAAAATCTATAAAAGAAAGAAACAGTGGGCTCTCAAGTAGTGGAATAACCTATCTTCAGGCTGGAGGAACAGCAGAGATATAGTGTAACAAATACACAAAAAAAGTTTATGGGATATTAAGTAAAGTAGACATAAGTGGGAAATAAGGTCGGTTCAGCTGAGATTATAGAAGGCCTTGATATTTTAAAATAATTTAGATGGAGGGTAGAATTAAACGTGTAGGTACGATTTGAAGTGAGTAGGGAAAGAATATAAACATCAACTCTTTAAATAAATACAAATGTGAGACAAACATAGAAGATGTATAACCTCACAAATAAAGAACTTTAATTTAAAATATATTCTATTGGCTTATTTATAAGGTTAAGAAAGTTTTTAGAGATTGATGATGTCCAGTGTTAGTATGAAGAAAACAGAAGATCTATATAAAATTCATTCATTCAGTAGTGTATTACTATTGGTAATTATTGTACCAAGTATTATTCAAAGCACTTAGAATATATTAGAGAACAAAATAAAAATTTCTGGTTTTGGAGAATTTTATACTAGTTCATGAGAACTTAAATTTGTACACTCTTGCTAGAGGAATGAATGTTTGAAAATTTGTAGTGCACATGTGTTTTGATTCATAGTGCTTTCTAAGGAAATCACAGTATACGGAATGCAAAGTTGTATGTATGCAATTATTTAGAACTTTCCACAGGCAATCCCCTGCTGTGACAACTCTAATTTATGTTTTCATTGATGAGCTGTAAGAGTTTTTTTATATTTTCTGGATACAAGTCCCTTATTAAGACGTATACTATTATTTGCCTGACCAGGCAGTGGCGCAGTGGATAGAGCATCGGACTGGGACACAGAGGTTCCATGTTCAAAACCCCGAGGTCACTGGCTTGAGCATGGGCTCACCAGCTTGAGCAAGGGGTCGCTGGCGTGAGCACGGGATCATATACGTGACCCCATGGTTACTGGCTTGAGCCCAAAAGTCTCTGGTTTGAAGCCCAAGGTCACTGGCTTGTGTAAGGGGGTCACATGCTCTGCTATAGCACCCCCCCCCCCAGATCAAGGCACATATGAGAAACCAATCAATGAACAACTATGGAAACTAGGGAGCTATAGTGAAAAATTGATGCTTCTCTTCTCTCTCCCTTCCTGTCTGTTTGTCCCTATCTATCCCTCTCTCTGTCTTTCTCTCTGTCTCTGTCATACACACACACACACACACACACACACACACACAAAGATACATTTTATATTTTTTTCTCCTATACCATGTCTTTTCACTCTCTTGATGGTGTCTTTTGAAGCTCAAAACTTTAATTTTGATATAATCTAACTTCTCTGATTTTTTGTTGTTGTTGCTTGTGCTATTGGTGCCATATTTGCAAATCCTTTGCCAAAAACAAGTAAATGATGATTTACTTCTGTGTTTTAGTTCTCATAAATAAGTCTTTGATCTGCTTTGAGTTAATTTTTCATATCATATGAGATAAGGGCTTTGTTATTTTTAATGTAGCTATTAGAAAATTTTGTATTACATGTGTGTGTGTTTCATTATATTTCTATTGGAAATATGTGTTTCTGTGGTCTTCAAACTTTTTTATATGAATCCCTATTGGGAAAAAATTGAACATATACCCACCTATATATATATATATATGTATTTTTTTAACTTTACTTATTCATAGATTACATGCATGTACTATCATATGAATAATATAATGTATACATTAGGACTTGAAACCTACACAGAAAATTAAAACTTAAAGAAACATAGCATTAAAATAAATATAAATAGTGTATTTCCCACACTTCAATGGATTATTTCTTTTTCAGTGGATTATTTTACATATATGTAACTACTTTTGGAGACCACTAGTTCAGACTATGACCTTAACCTTCTAACTGGCTCGAGTCTTCTTCCTTCTCTAAGCTGTCCTCCACAATATTGATAGAGGCTCTCTCAAGTGCAGATCATGTCATGCTTAACCAAGTAAGGATAAAATTTAAACTCAGCTTATCATACACGGCCTTCTATCAAATATCCCTGCCTCTATCTCTCTAGCTTCAACCCTCACTACGCACTGTATGTTTTTCCATCAAAACCATACTGCTTATAGTTTTCTGGAGCAGATTATCCTTTACTTATGCTTTTCCCTCTTCCCAGGATGCTATTTCTCTGCTTCTACACCAGATTGATCTATATTAGTTTTCATTCCTGTATGCCCTGTCATAGCATTTAGCACACTACAGTACTTTTTTATTTGCCTGTTTTCCTCAGTAGAATGTTAGGTCCTCCAGGTAGAAATTGTGTATTCCCAGAACCTGTATAGATTATAGACTTTTAATAAATGTTTGTTAAAAAAACATGTTCACAAATACCTTATTAAATTAATTAATGAATATATTTCTTCTAATTCAACCTCCTTTTCTGTAGTCATTGATATTCATGTTCAAAAAACATGCTAATTCCCTTTTTATCAATTTTTTAAATTATAAGTATTATAATGATGAAAAGTTACACTTGTTTCTCCTGTGTGTTCTTTCTATGTGCTTAAATATATATATATTTTTTTTTTAAGAAAAAATTTCATAATATTCCATTCTTGTTCTTTTCATTTTTTTTTCCCCATAGTATACAGGCTCAATGGGTCATTTACAGCCCCCTGAGACCTCTTTTTTTTTCTTCTTCTTCTTTTTTTCCAAGTGAAAGGAGGGGAGTTAGAGAGACAGATCCCATGTGCAACCTGACCAGAATCTACCAGGCAACCACCATCTGTGACTGATGCTCTGCCCATCTGGGGCAATGCTCGCAAGTGAGCTATTTTTAGCACCTGAGGTAGAGGCTCAATGGAGCCATCCTCAGTGCCTGGGGCTGATGTACTTGAACCAATTGAGCCATGGCTGTGGGAGGAGGAGAGAGAGAGAGAGAGAGAGAGAGAGAGAGAGAGAGAGAGAGACACTAATGGGAGCAGGGGGATGGAGAAACAGGTGGTCACTTCTCCTGTGTGCCCTGACTGGGAATCAAACTCAGGATATTTACATGCCAGGCCAGCGCTCTACCACTGAGCCAACTGGCCAATCTGAGACCTTAATATTATTTCTGATATATCTATGAGATGTGTTCTGCCATCCTTATAACTGATTTAGAAGTGGATTTTTAAGACACAACCAGTGGATTAGTTAGAAACCAATTACACCACAGTATCTTTTATATTATAACCATTATGGATAATAATAACACATAATAGTCACAATCATTCCATCAACACGAGTTATTAGAAAGTTTTTCTCAATAAAATATAAACTAGTAATCAGAGCCCTGTAGAACACTTTTATGAGCCATTTTGAAAAAATCATAAGGTATCTTTCTATAATTATAGTTGATTTTTCTCATTCAGAAATCACAACCAAACTCAGGGAAATTCTTAGAAGGAGGTATTCCTGATGGTAGGCTTACGCACCACATACCAAGAATTTCTTGAATGTGGCATTTTATATCATGTAGAAGTTTGCATTGATAAGTGATATCACTCCATATTTGCGCAAGAGCATTATGCAGTTTCCAAACAAAACAAAAAGTACCCAAACCCTATGAGCTGCTTAACTTTTTATAAAGATTTTAATTATTGATTTTAGAGAGAGGATAGAGAGAGAGAAAGGTAGAGAGAGGAGCAGGAAGCATCCACATGTGCTGTTAGCTTCTTGTATGTGACTTGACAGAGCAAATGCGCAGGGTTTCAAACCCACGACCTTAGCATTCCAGGCCAATGCTTTATCCACTGCACAACACAGGTAAGGTGAGCTGCTTAATGTTTTGAAACTTGATGTCTTCAACTCATAGTCTTCTTCAGAATGTTGGTAATGGATGACCTTTGCATCTCATTATTTTATTTTTATTTTTTTTGACAGAGAAAGAGTCAGAGAGAGGGACAGACAGGAAAGGAGAGAGATGAGAAGCATCAGTTCTTTGTTGCAGCACCTTATTTATTGATTGCTTTCTTAGATGTGCCTTGATGGGGGAAGGGGTGGGCTACAGCAGAGCAAGTGACTCCTTGCTCAAGCCAGTGACCTTGGACTCAATCCAGCAACCATGGGGTCATGTCTATGATCCCATGCTCAAGGCAGTGACCCCATGTTCAAGCCGGATGAGCCCACGCTAAAAACGGCGACCTCGGGGGTTTGAATCTCGGTCCTCCGCGTCTCAGTCCAGTGCTTTAGCCACTGCCTAGTCGGACTTATTATTTTCTAACATGCCTTTTTCTTCCATATTAACTCATCTATAACTGATTCTGCATAATAGCCTTTGGTTGTGTTCATTTTTCTATACTGAGCATTACACAAATATGGTCTGTATCTTCAACATACATTTTTTGGGAAATTACTTTCTACAAAATCACACTAATGCTGAGTTTTGTGGGAGACAGAGAGATAAAAAGACCAGTTCCTAACAAATGTGGAGAATGAGAGAGAATGAAAATATATATGAATGAAGAAAACGTCAGTGTTTTAAAATTAGCCTTAAAATAAAACAGAGCTAGTGACATAAAATACAGGTGTTTGCAAATACATATATATATATATATATTATTAAAAGATTTAAAATGTAAATGTAATACAACATTAGCATTAAGACTTATTTTATTTGTAGAGATTTTATTGTAGGGTCAAATCAAGAGAATTTGGTATATTTTAAATTGGAGGATAGAAAATGTAGTATTCAAAAACTATAAACACCTTAAAAATCTGTAAAGACAGAAAGTAAATTAGTGCTTGCCATGGTCTGGGCAGGGAGGATGCAAAGTGATGCTAATGGTACATCCTTGCTTTTGGAGCTAATGAAAATGTACTAGAGTTAGGTTATAGTGACAGCTGAACCACTCTGAGTGTACTAAATGCAATTGAATTGTACACTTTAAATGGGTGGACTTCATGATATATAAATTACATATCAGTAAAATTTTATATCAATAAAACTTTTCATTTTAAAAAAATGATTGTCAAAAACAGGGACTCTTTTCCATCTCTAACTTCAGCTGATTATTAATGCAAATTCTTATGCCAGTTTAAAGGATAAGAATTTAGATTTGAGCATATCTAAATAAGCTACCTAATTCATTATATAAACTTTTGCCAGAACTCATCTTTTTTATTTGGGAAAACAAGAACAAGTTCTTAGAAATTGTCCCAGTAGAGCCAAAGCTCTTGGTCAATCAGGCGTCCCTGATTCGGCTTCCCCACACAGTGGGACACTCTGGCTTATCAGCAGGGCTGGCAGCCTCTTTAAGACTACTCTTCCGGCGACTATGAAGATGCTACTAATCAGTGCTGACACTGCCACCAGATGAAAGACATGACCAACACACAAGCTAGTTGCAAGAATCACACAGGCAGTTACTCACAAATCCTTTTGTCCTGCCTGGGTACAGCTTAAAGGAGTCCCATCAGCATGCTCCTCTCAGCTGTCTTTAGAGTGGAGACAGTCCCTGTTCTGGGCGACTGCCGCGGAAGGGGGGGGGGGGACCCGCTTAGCTTTAGTACCTTTTCTGGCCAACACCTTCTAACAGGTGTCAGTCTACAAATTATCATCTCAAACTACCTTTTTAGGAGTTTCTAGAGGGAGCTATTTTTATGTTAATCTACTAAAATGTTACATCAAGCCACTTTTAAGATGTTCCTAGGGGAGCTTGGTGTCCACAACAATCCAAAGTTATGACATCAAGCCACTTCTTATCTATATGTACCTTCACACACACACTAACTGAGCCCTGCTCGAAAGACAGAGTCTGTTTATCATATCTGTACACACTATATTAATTCTTATCCAGACAGCGTAACTTTATTTAATTTCCTTAATTGCTTTTAATATTATATCCTAATTATTTTTATATATCTTCCATGTTTTTCTATATTTCTATATATTACTATAACCTTATATTACTGCAACAGATATAGATATGAAAGATGATATTTAGTATTATTTTTAGAGTTTTGTCTGCACTCCTTTATCTGATATTAGAAAATAAAAATGCATGGAATTGTTTTTGCCTTTAGTTTTATTTAGAAAGAAAATATTTTATTTCTTGTCACGGTAACACATCCTGTCTTCTGGGATTCCAATAGATTTTGCCAGTGTGGTATTAATAGGTCAACTCATAGAAAATGAAAATGTGATAAATACAAAATTTTTAAGTATTTGGAATTACAGAGAGGATCTTCGGAACAACATATCTTCTCAACATAATTAGTAGTTCTTAAAGAATTATTCCACTTTTCCCCCCTAATAGTTAGGAGAAATGATTTTATAGCTGAACTTTTTTTTAATTGTCTTATAAATAGAATTGGGACAGTTCACACTTAACGTGATTTTAAATTCTAAAGGTAACCTAAATTTAAAGGTTACACTCTCACACAATAGGCATTTTATACATCTTTTTCATCTCTGCTTTCAATAGAAAATCTATTTAGTTGTGTTTTGTATTATAAAATGCATCATGTTGTCTGAGGTAAACACTGATTCTTTTCAAAGTGCAAGCTTATTATTGTTTCAACTAATTGCCTGATTTGTTTGTAAATGAGAAATTTTTATAAAAATGAAGAAAAGCTGTAAATTGCTCTCTTGTGGTCTTTTCAAGCATATAATGTAGTAAGGGTAGAAACCATTACTGTTCTAATCAATATATAACACTTTTGGTTTTATGGAGATTTTATTATTACTTTCAAGATTCTGAGTGGTTGAAATATTGGTCTTTACTGTTGACATCTGAAAATATTTTTCAACTACATATTTTCTCTGTTAATATTTAAGTATTATTAAGAAATGGTAAGTCAGTTTTCAAGTGTACAAACACATTTTGAATATTTTAGATAGCATTCTCCTTTTCTCTAAGCATTAATTTTTTTTTAATTTCATTTGCCTAGTGTCCACTTGGCAAGAAGAGTGCTTCAGTTAGAAAAACAAAACTCATTGGTTTTAAAAGACCTGGAACATCAAAAGGACCAAGTAACACAGCTTTCACAAGAGGTAAATAACTTAAAAGAAACACATATAAAGAATCACAGTGTTCATTTTAATTCTTTGTTATTCCTTTATGTATTTTCTGAGCAGTTTTAAAATAAGCTGTTTGGTAGTACAAAATGATTTTACAACTTATGAAACTAACTTAATGTTAAAGCCTCATAAAACAACTTACAGTATATGGAAAAACTGAGATCAAAAGAGAGATTAAATGCCCAGACTAAATATAAATGCAGACTAGACAGCCAGAGCTCTGATTTCTGGGAATATCAACTGGCAAAACAAGTTTGACATATTTTGGTGGCATTTAAAGTTTTTAACTAAATCTTCATTTTTAAAATAGATTTGGTTTTTTACTTTTTCGATTGATAAAAAATCACTTATCTACTGAACACATTTAACTTGGGTATACACTTAAGCTCTCTCCATTCTTTGGTATATGATAGTTCCCACATTATGTATTCTTTAAATCAGATTTATATTTTTTATTTTCTTAATCTTACATAGTATCATTTAAAGAACATAGAGTTGAACCTTGACGAACACAGGTGTTAGGGACACAGACACCCCGCACAGTTGAAAATCTCTATATAACTTTTGACTCCCCCAAAACTTTACTGTAGATAATTGTCCTTAGGTAAGTGTTGGGAATTGATTCTAGGACCTACCCCCGACCCCCTGCCATGTGACCACACCCACACACAGGGATACCAAAATCCACAGATGCTCAAGTCTCCTGTATGAAATAGCATAGAAAAATGCATACAGTTGCCCCTGGATCTACATATTCCCACCCAAGAATGTGAAACCCAGGGATACAGAACCCAGGGATATGGATAGCTGACTGTATATTTATTGGAAAAAAATCTGCATTTAAGTGAAACGGTGCATCAAACCCATGTTGTTCAAGGGCTGTATATACATTTTACATAGTATTTTCACTGTTCTTATTACTTAAGTCATCTAATTACATTTTTCTGTATTTCTGAAATTCAAATAATAAAACAATTAAAAGCATAGCTATTACTTCACTGGTGTTTCTTTTAAAGTTATGATTAAAAAGTATTAATATATGCCATGCATTCTTTATTTGTTTTCCTAAGGACTTGCCATTCACATTTATCTTTTTAGATAGTGCCCTCTGTTAAGTGCTATTAATATTATAACATTAGGAATATCTTTAATCTCAAATTTCAAAAGATCAGGAATATATTATAATACTGTAATGCCTGGCATATCGTTACTGCTCAATAACTATGCTCATTAGCAGTGTTGTACTGGCAAATGTTTACAGCCAGCTCCAGGCATGGATGTGAGGCATGGCTCTGATTTATAGCATTTGCTTATGTCTGAGATAAATAGTCCCACTATGACTAACTTTAGCTGCCAACATAATGTTATTGAACATGGAGTAGAAAAAAGATGCTCAGTAGCACACCATTACATAATGTTTCCACCATACAAATAAAATAGATATATGTAATATAAGACCATAATAGTAAACAATAGTAAAATGATTAAACTTGATGAATTTTTTTAGTATTTGTTTCTTTTTTAATAAAAGTTTATTTTAAATCTAAATAAGGTTTTAAATAATGGGAGTATTTAACAGTCAGCTCACAAAATTCCTAAAAATTTAACACTCAACTCTTAAAAATGATAAGGCAACTGCAGCACACTGCAGGATGAAACCATGGAAGGCTGTATAGACGAATGACTGAAATAACAAATGAACCTCTGTTCGTCATCTTTACTTTACTTTCAGAATAACCTATCAAAAACATTTCTTAAAAAATATGCAGGGGGCAGTGACTTGGCAATCCCATCCCAAGACGTTTCTGTGGGGGCTGTGCACCAACCCCGGGGAGCAGTGTTTTACAGACAAGCTAAATTGGCATTCAAGAGCAAGGCTTATGGCTCCAAGTTTAAGGTGGCAAAGTAGGAAGATCCTGAGCTCTCTTCCTCTCATTGACACTAAAACTACAACTACATATAATTTTTTTTTTTCTGTATTTTTCTGAAGCCGGAAACGGGGAGAGACAGACAGACTCCCGCATGCGCCCAACCGGGATCCACCTGGCACGCCCACCAGGGGGCGACGCTCTGCCCACCAGGGGGCGATGCTCTGCCCCTCTGGGGGTGTCGCTCTGTTGCGACCAGAGCCATTCTAGCGCCTGAGGCAGAGGCCGAGGAGCCATCCCCAGTGCCCAGGCCATCTTTGCTCCAGTGGAGCCTCGGCTGCGGGAGGGGAAGGAGAAGGGGAGGGGTGGAGAAGCAGATGGGTGCTTCTCCTGTGTGCCCTGGCTGGGAATCGAACCCCGGACTTCTATACGCCAAGCCGATGCTCTACCACTGAGCCAACCGGCCAGGGCTTACAACTACATATAGAACAGCTATCTGAGAACAACATGACTACTAGCAGAATAGATTTTCTACAACTATGGATATAAAGAATTGGGTAGGAGGAGTAGAAACTAAGTCTAGTCAGGACCTACCCTACTTCACACCCTCCTTGCAGTGACTCACAAGTGGAAGGGAAATCATAATCACGGAGGTCATCCCTGAAGATGACCCTAGCCTGGTCTGAGCCCTAGCCTGGGAGACCTGCACCAGGAAAAGGAGTACCCAAAACATCTGGCTTTGAAAACCAGTGGGGCTTACATCTGGGATAGCCAAAGGGCTGTAGAAAACCCAGGCTATATTTTTTCTGAGTTTTGAGACAGGGACAACCGTTTGAAAAGCACCTAGGTCAATGGTTGGCAAACTCATTAGTCAGCAGAGCCAAATATCAACAGTACGATTGAAATTTCTTTTGAGAGCCAAACTTTTTAAACTTAAACTATATAGGTAGGTACATTGTTATTAACTTAATTAGGGTACTCCTAAGCTGGCCACACTCAAGGGACCAAAGACCCTCTTGTAGCTCGCGAGCCATGGATTGCCGACCACTGACCTAGGTCACATGTAAATTGACTAATATTAGGGTGTGTGCTGAAGGGACAGGGGTTTGTTGGAACTTTCTCCTGGGAGATGCTAGTGTGTGCCACCCACCCTCCCTTCTATAATTTAGTTGGGTTGACATTGGCAGGCACCATTTCTGACACTGTTAACCTTGCTAACAGTGTTCACTACACCCTGGCATTTCTGTGAGGATCCAGTCAGGCTAGCACCCCTCCAAAGTGACTCTTGTTTTTCCACAACCAGTAGGCGGCCTTAGTCGGCACCAGCACACACCAAGGTGTCTACAACAGTGTGGCTGAGCCTCGCAGCCAGCCACATCAGAAACCTGCCCTGCACACCAGTGAGTCTGCGACAGTCATGTCCAGGCCTCACCTGCCAGTGTGTCCATAGAAACTGGCCCAGATACAACAGGAGGTTATACTAGTCTACCCAGGGAACACATCTAGAACACCTGGCTCTGGTGACAAGGGGGATCCACCACTGGGCCCCACTGAACACTTTCTAAATAAGGCCACTTTTTCAAGACCAGGAGTTTTTCCTACCTACCTAATTCCTAGAAACAAACAGCTAAAATGAAATAAAAGAATATATTCCAAAGGAAAAAAAAAAAAAACAGGACAAAACCCCAGAAAAAGAACTAAATGAAACTGAAGTAAACTGTCAACTAGATGAAGAGTTCAAAGCAATAGTTATAAACATGCTCATTGAACTCCATGAACAAATGGATAAATTTGATGAGAAACTGAAAGAATAAAAATAATAAGAAAGGATCTATCAGAACTGGAGTATTTAACGACTGATATGAAAAATATACTGGAGGAAAACACTATCAGATCAGATGACACAGAAGAATGGATCAGCAATCAGGAAGACAGGATAGTGGAAAATATGCAATTGGAAGATCAAGAAGAAAAAAGAATTTAAAAGATTGAGGATAACATAAGGTCTTTTTGAGATAACATCAAACATACAAACATTCAAATAATAGGGGTCCCAGAAGGAAAAGAGAGAAAGGTACAGAAAACCTATTTGAAGAAATGATGGCTGAAAACTTTCTTAACCTGGTGAAAGAAATGGACATCCAAGTCCAGGAAGCAGAAAGAGTTCCAAACAAGGTGAACTGAAAGAGACCCACATCAAGACGCATTATAATTAAATTGTTAAAAGTTAGAGAAAATTAAAAGCAGCAAGAGAAAAACAACTAGGTGCATACAAGGGAATGCCCATAAAATTATTAGCTGACTTTTCAACAGAAACTTGGCAGGCCAGAGGGGAGTGGCACGATATATTCAACATGATGAAAGAAAAGAAACCTACAACCAAGAATACTTTGCCTGGCAAGGTTATCATTCAGAATTGAAGGAGAGATCAAGATTTCCCAGACAAGCAAAAGCTAAAGGAGTTCATCACTAGTAAACCAGCATTACAAGAAATGTTAAAGGGAATTCTTTAAGTGGAGAAGAAAAGGCCAAAATTAGAAATAAGAAAATGTATGAAAGAAAAATCTCACTAGTAAAGGCAAACATAGTACAGTGTGTCCATAAAGTCATGATGCACTTTTGACCGGTCACAGGAAAGCAACAAAAGACAATAAAAATGTGAAATCTGCACCAAATAAAAGGAAAACTCTTCCAGTTTCATACCTATTCACTGCAGTTCGATATGGGCTCACGCACAGATTGTTTAGGGCTCCTTAGGTAGCTATCCTGTATAGCCTCTACAGACTCGTCACTGACTGATGGCCTACCAGAACGGGGTTTCTTCACCAAACTGCCAGTTTCCTTCAACTGCTTATCCCATCGAGTAATGTTATTCCTATGTGGTGGTGCTTCGTTATAAACGCGCCGATATACACGTTGCACTTTGATCACGGATTCAAATTTAGCTAGCCACAGAACACACTGAACTTCCCTCTTTTCCATCCACATCTTGACTGGCATGGCCGTGGGCTTCTCCGCTGTATACACGGTGTTACATCATCATTTGCACATGCCCACATGCTACCACATCATCCTACAGAAACTGGGAGGGCTTTTCGTTTATTTGGTGCAGATTTCACATTTCTATCGTCTTTTGTTGCTTTTCTGTGACCGGTCAAAAGTGCACCATGACTTTACAGACACACTGTAGAGTTATTACACCAACCACTTATAAATTTTGTATGAGAACAATTAAAATGGCAATAAGCACATATCTATCAACAATTACATAAATGTAAATTGACTAAGTGCCCCACTGAAAAAACATAGGGTGACTGAATGGATATAAAAATAAGACCTTCAGAAATGCTGCCTACATGAGACTCCAGTTTGAAAGACATATAGACATAAAGTAAAGGGATGGAAAAGATATTTCATGAAAATGGAAATGGAAAAAAAACTGGGATAGCAATGTTTATATCAAACAAAATAGACTTTAAAACAAAGGCAATAACGAGAGGCAAAGAAGGACTCAGTAATTCCACTTCTGGGCATTTATCTAAAGAAAACAAAACACTAATTCGAAAAGATGTATGCACCACTGTGTTCACTGCCACATTATTTACAATGGTCAAGATATGGAAGCAATCAGTAGAGGAATAAAGAAGTCGATATGCATACAAACACAAGAACGTTACTCAGCCATGGAAAAGAATTAAATTTTGCCATTTGTAACTATGGATAGACCTACAGGGTAGTGTGTTAAATGAAATAAGTCAGAGGAAGACAAACATTATTATTTCACTTATGTGTAGAATCTAAAAACAAAAACAAAAACAAATGAACAAAAAGACTCATAGATACGGAAAAGTTGATAGTTTCTAGGGGGTTGAGCAGTTGGGGTCTGGGCAGAAAGGTGAAGGATTAAGAGGTACAAACTTACAGTTGTAACGTAAGTCTCGGGATATAAAGTAGCACATAGGGAATGAAGTCGATACCACAATAAACTTTGTGGTGACAGATGGATAGTGGACTTTATGTGTTGATCACTTTGTAAGATATATAACTGAAATTTCATTATGTTGTACACTTGAAAGTGATATAATGTATGTCAACTATAATTTTAAAAGAGCTTACATTCCAGAATGAAAATGAGACAGAAAAAAAATTTTTAATGAAAAAGCAAAATAAAATATTAAAATTTATATAAACTTGTATATATGTATGTCATTATATCACTTGGAAAAAAAATCTTGGAGCACTTCAGTTAATTTCAATAGGAATTTCTAAATGGGTAAACACTCCTATACAAATTGTAGGGGGAAAATGTAGGAAATGAAATTAAGTAATGAAACTAAATTATAATTAACTTTATATGAAGCAATTTTGAAAGAACTGTTATCCAATACTTAGAAAAAAACTTAAATATTGAAATATTTGTGACATGAAATGGTGTAGTGTGTGCATTTTGCTTTAAAATAATCCATGAGGAAGAAGTGGAAAAGGCTCAATAGAGTTAGAAAAAATTCAAAGTGTGTATAATGTTTGAAGCTGAGTGATGGGTACATAAACTATTATGCAGTCAGTACTTTCATGTATGTTTAAAATTTCTTAAGACATATGGAGAACAGGCCCTGGCTAGGTCATCCCAACATACTAAGGTTACAGGTTCGATCCCCGGTCAGGGCACATACAAGAATCAACCAGTGATGTCATGAATAAGTGGAACAACAAATTGATGTTTCTCTCTATGGCTATGTCTTTTTCCCTTCCTCTCTCTCTCTAAAAGATCAATAAATTTAAAAAAAATTAAGACATGGAAAATGAATCGGTAAACTTGTTTTAAAGTTTATGCTGAGTGTATAATTTCCCTTAAGATTGGAAATAAAGTATTACAATTTGAAATATTCCATGTATTTTACTTTTTTAACCCACAAAAATTTATGTTACAGACATAGCTCCTTTTCTTGTACTTTGCATTATTATGCTTCACAGTACTATGTTTTTAACAAATTGAAGGTTTCTGACAACCCTGCATTGAGCAAGTCTTTTGGCGCCATTTCTTTCAACATTTGCTCACTTTATGTCTCTGTGTCACATTTTGGTAATTTTTAAAATATTTCAAACTTTTCAATTGTTACATTTGTTATGGTGATCTGTGGTCAGTGATCTTTGATGTTACTATTATAATTGTTTTGGAGCTCCATGATCCATGCCCATATGAGACAGTGAACTTAATTGATAAATGTGTGTGTTCTGACTGCTCCACCTACTGGCCATTCTCCCATACCCTGGGCCTCCCAGTTCCCTGAGACACTACGTTATTGAAATTAGGCCAGTTAATGTTCAAGTGAAAGGAAGAGTTGCATATCTCTTCCTTTAAATCAAAAGCTAGCAATGATTAAGCTTAGTCAGGAAGGCATGTCGTAAGCCAAGAATGCTAGGTTAGAAGCTAGGCCTCTTCTGTCAAATAGTTAGCCAAGTTGTGAACTCAAAGAAAAAGTTCTTAAAGGAAATTAAAAGTGCCACTCAGTGAACACACAAATGATAAGAAAGTAAAACAGCCTTATTGCTGATGTGAATAAAGTTTTTGTGATCTTGGTAGATCAAAGTAGCCACAACATTCCCTTAAACCAAATCCTAATCTAGAGCAAGACCCTTGTTCTCTTCAATTCCGTGAAGGCTAAGAAGGGCAAGGAAGCTGCAGAAGAAATGTTTGAAGCTAGCAAAGTTTGGTTCATTTGCTCTAAGGAAAGTAATCATCTCTGTAACGTAAAAGTGCTAGGTGAAACAGCAAGTGCTGATATAGAAGCTACAGTAAGTTATCCAGAAGTTAAAGCTAAGGTGACAGTAACCAGAAGATTTTCAATATAGATGAAACAGCCTTATGTTAGAAGAGTGCCATCTAGGACTTTTCATAGCTAGAAACAAGAAGTCAATGCCTGCCTTAAAGGATAGGCTGATTCTCTTGTTAGGGGCTAATGCAATCGATAACTTTAAGTTGAAGCTAATGCTCATGTACCATTAAAGAAATCCTAGAGCCCTTAAGAATTATGCTAAATCTCCTCTGTCTTGTTCTATAAATGGAACAACAAAATCTGAATGACAGCATCTATTTACAATATGGTTTACTGAATATTTTAAGTCCACTGTTGAGACTTACTGCTCAGGAAAAAAAAAATTCATTTCAAAATATTACTACTATTGCCTGACCAGGCAGTGGCACAGTGGATAGAGCACCAGACTGAAACGCAGAGGATCCAGGTTTGAGACCCCGAGGTCGCCAGCTTGAGTGCGGGCTCATCTGGTTTAAGCAAGGCTCACCAGCTTGAGCCCAAAGTCACTGGCTCGAGCAAGGGGTCACTCAGTCTGCTGTAGCCCCCCAGGTCAAGGCACATATGAGAAATCAATGAACAACTAAGGAACCGCAACGAAGAACTGATTTTTCTCATCTCTCTCCCTTCCTGTCTATCTGTCCCTATCTGTCCCTTTCTCTGTCTCTGCCACTAAAAATAAATTTAAAAAAAATATTACTACTATTGCCTGATCTGTGGTGGTGCAGTGGGATAAAGGTCACAGGTTCAAAACCCCAGGCTTGCCTTGTCAAGGGACATATGGTCAAGGGATATATATATATATATATATATATATCATATCTCATATATATTACTACTGTTGACAGTATACCTTGCCATCAGAGAGCTCTGATAGAGATGTACAAATAGATCACTGTTGTCTTCATGCCTGTGAACACAATATTCATTCTGCACAAGGATCAAGGAGTAATTTCGACTTCCAAGTCTTATTATTTAAGAAATACATTTCATAAGGCTATAGCTGCCATACGGAGTGATTCCTCAGATCTGGGAAAGTAAATTGAGAACTCTGGAGAGGATTCAACATGCTAGATGCCATAAAGAACAGTTATTATTTATGGGAAGAGGTGAAACAATATCAACATTAACAGCAGTTTGGAAGAAGTTTATTCCATTTCTCAGGGATGACTTTGAGGGATTTTGAGACTTCAGTGGAGGAAGTAAGTGCAGATGTGGAGATAGCAAGAGAACTCGAATTAGAAGTCGAGCCTGAAGATGTGACTGAATTGCTACAATCACATGATAAAACCTGAGCAGATAAGAAGTTGCTCTTGTGGATGAGCAAGTAAAGTGGTTTTCTGAGGTAAAATCTACTTCTAGTGAAAATGCTGTGCCTGACCTGTGGTGGCGCAGTGGATAAAGCGTAGACCTGGAAATGCTGAGGTCACCAGTTCGAAACCCTGGGCTTGCCTGGTCAAGGCACATATGGGAGTTGATGCTTCCAGCTCCTCCCCCCTGTCTCTCTCTCCTCTCTCTCTCTGTCTCTCTCTCTCTCCTCTCTAAAATGAATAAATAAAAAAAAGTAAAAAAAAAAAAATTTTTTTAAATAAAAAAAAAAAATGCTGTGAAGATTGTTGAAATGACAAGATTTAAAATATTACACAAACTTAGTTGATAAGCAATAGGGTTTGAAAGGCTTGACTCCCGATTTTTAAAGTTATGCTGTAAGTAAAATGCTATCAAACAGCATCACATGCTACAGAGAGATTAATTGTGAAAGAAATAGTCAATTGATGTGGCAACCTTCATTGCTGTCTTATTTTAAGATATTAGCCTGACTGGGCAGTAGTGCAGTGCATAAAGTGTTGGCCTGGGACACTGAAGACCCAGGTTCGAAACCTGAAGGTCACTAGCTTAAAGCATGGCTCAACAGCTTGAGCGTGGGGTCCCCAGCTTGAGTATAGGATCAGAGCCATGACCCCATGGTCACTGGCTTGAGCCCAAAGGTCACTGGCTCAAGCCCAAAGTTGCTGGCTTAAGCAAGGAGTCACTGGCTTGGCTGCAGCCCCTTGGTCAAGGCACACATGAGAAAGCAATCAAGGAACAACTAAGGTGCCACAACTATGAGTTCATGCTTCTCATCTCCCTTCCTGTCTGTCCCTGTCTGTTCCTCTCTTTTTCTCTTTCTTCATCTCTTTCTCTCCAAAAGAAGGAAGGGAGAGAGGGAAAGAAAGAAAGAGGAAGCAAGGAAGAAAAGGAGAGAGGAAGGGAGGGAAGAAGAGAAAGAGAAAGAAATAAAGAAAGAGAAAGGCAGGAAGGAAAGAAAGAAAAGGAGAGAAAGGAAAGGGAGAAATGAAGGAAGAAAGGAAGGGAAGGAGGATAGGAAGGAAGGAAGGAAGGAAGGAAGGAAGGAAGGAAGGAAGGAAGGAAGGAAGGAAGGAAGGAAGGAAGGAAGGGGAGAAAGAATGAAGAGAGAGGGAAGGAAGGAGGGAGGGAGAGAAAAAAAAAGAAAAGAAAGGAAGGAAGGAAAGAAAGAGAGAGAGAGAAAGAAAAGAAAAGAAAGAAGGAAGGAAGGAGGAAGGGAGGGAAAGAAAGGAAAGTTGTCTTAGTAGTCAGCAGCCATCAACATTGAGGCAAGACCCTCCACCTAAAAAAGGATTATGACCCATTGAAGGCTCAGATCATGGTTAGCATTTCTTAGCAATAAAGTATTTTTAATTAAAATTTGTGCATTGTATTTTTACACATACTGCTATCACACACTTAATACAGTATAGTGTAAGTGTTTATATACACTAGGAAACCAAAAAAAAATTGTAGCTTGCTTTATTGCAATAATTGATTTATTATGTTGCTCTGGTCTGGACCCAAACTCACAATAACTCTGAACTATGTCTGTATTAGATTGCTTCTCTAACAATAGCCTCGGGATTCGTATTCTTTTGAACAGGTTAAATTTTTTTAAAGATTTTATTTATTGATTTTTAGAGAAAGGAGAGAGAGGGTGGGGGGGGGGCAGGAGGCATCAGCCCATAGTAGTTGCTTCTCTTATATGCCTTGACTGGGCAAGCCTGGGGTTTCAAACTGGTGACGTCAGCATTCCAGGTTGATGCTCTATCCACTGCACCACCACGGGTCAGGCAAGCAGATTAAAATATTTAAACTAGCTTGCAGTTTTGGATAATAAAACACAGATGAAACTCAATTATTGTTAGAATTACCATTAAGTTATATGCTTCAGAATATGTCTGAAGTTTTACTTAAATAGCCAAAATGAAAATGTTAAAAAGTACTCAAAATAAAAACAAATATTCCTTTTTTTTTTTTAAGCGGGAGAGACACACAGACAGAGACAGACAGGAAGGGAGAGAGATGAGAAGCATCAACTAGTAGTTGTAGCACTTTAGTTGTTCATTGATTGCTTCTCTTATGCACCTTGACTGGGGGGCTTGAGGCAGCAACCATGAGGTCATGTCTGATCCCACACACAAGCCTACAATGTTGGAGTTTCTAACCTGGGTCCTCAGCATCCCAGGTTGACATTATCTACTGCACCACCACCTGGTAAGGCACAAATACTCCTTTTATAGTAGTTTTATTAAGACATAGTGGGCCCTGGCCGGTTGGCTCAGTGGTAGAGCATCAGCCTGTTGTGTGGATGTCCTGGGTTCAATTCCCAGTCAGGGCACACAGGAGAAGTGACCATCTCCTCCTCCTCCTCCTCCTCCTCCTCCTTCTTCTTCTTCTTCTCTCTCTTTCTTTCTCTCTCTCCCTCTCTCTCTCCGTCTCTTTCTCTGTCTCTTCTCCTGCAGCCATGACTCAGTTAAAGCGAGTTGGCCTCGGGTGCTGAGGATGACTCGATGGCCTCCACCTCAGGTGCTAAAGAAGAGCTTGGTTGCTGAGCAATGGAGCACTGCCTCAGATGGCCATAACATCGCCCCCTAGTGGGCTTGCCAGGTGGATCCCAGTAAGGGTGCATGTGGGAGTCTGTCTCTGCCTCCCCTCCTCTCACTGAATGCAAAACAAAACATAAGGAACATAGAATGAACTGCACACATTCAAAGTGTACAGATGCTAACTTTTGACGTGTATATCCTTGAAACTATCATTAAAATGAAGATGGTGAACACATGCATCTCCCCAAAAGTCCCTGTGCTCATTCGGACTTCTGCCTCCTAAACCTCCCTACCTATATCCTGTTCTTCAAGTAACCACTGACTTCCCTTCTGTCACTTATAGATGTATTTAATTTCCTAGACTTTTATATAAATAGAATCATTACATGCTTTTTATACATACACACACCTTTTGTGTCTTCTTTTAGTCTGTGTAATTATTTCAAGATTCATCCATAGTTCATTCCTTTTCATTGCTGATTAACATTCCATTGTAGAGATATACAGTTTTTCATCCATTCATCTGTTAATAGATATTTGGGTTGTTTCTAGTTTTTGCTTATTATAAATAAAGATGATATGGTTACCATGTGCAAAACTTTGTATGAATATATGCATTTGTATCTCTTGGGTAAATAACCTTGGAATAGAGTAGCTGAATTATATATATAGTAGGTGACTAAGATTTTAAGAAACTTTCAAACTGTTTACCTGATGTTCGTAGCATTTTGTATTTCTACCATCAGCGTATGGAAGTTCTAATTCCTCTACATCCTTGCAAAGAGATGCTCAGGTCAGCCTTTCACATTTTAGCCGTTGTAATGGGAGTGTAAGGGTATCTCATGGTTTTAATTCTCATTTCCCTAATGACTTATGATGTTGAGCATCTTTTTATGTTCTTCTTTGCCCTCTGATTTTCCTGTTGGGGGAAGTGTTTTTTCAAGTCTTTTGTCCATTTTATCAGATTGTTTATTTCTTTATTAAGTTTTGAGCATTATTTACAGATTTTAGGTATTTAATTTAGCATATCTAATAAGCCTCTTATTAGATATATGATCTAAAAATTTTTTCTCCCACTCTTTGCTTGTATTTTTTATCTCTTAACGATGTTTTTTGAAGAGCAGGAGCTTTTATCAACTCCAGTTTTTCAGTTCATTCTTTTATGGGTTGTGTCTTTATTAAAATATCTTTTTAAACCCAGAATCACAAGGTTTTTGTCTATGATTTCTTCTAGATCTTTCATAGTTGTAAGCCTGTGATCCAATTTAAATTTTGTATACTGTGCAAACTGTAGATTGAAATTCATTTATTTACATATTGAAACCAAATTGTTCTAGTATCATTTGCAGAAAAGGCCCTTGTTGAACATTAATCAGTCACGTATGGGAGATTCTGTTACTGGACTCTGTTCTGTACCAGTTATTTCTTTGTTTTTGTATCAATACTACACCATCTTGATTACTGTAGCTTTATTCTGTCTATGACTTGTATAATCTTTTCTACAAAAAACAAAAATGGCTTTGAATTTGATTGGAATTGCCTTGAAATCTATGGATGAAAGGAGGAGAATCGACATACTAAAAATATTGAATATTCTCTCCCCATGAACCCAGTATATCTTTCCATTTCTTTAGATGGTAAGTTCTCTTAGTAGTGTTTTTATTTTAAGTTTTTAGTGTAAAAGTTTTATATCTTTTGACTAGTGTTATCTTGGTATGTTTTTCCATCCTTTATTCAACTTTTAACCTGTTAATGCCTAATTATTCTGTAGGCAATGTGTACAGTTAGAGCTTTGCTGTTTTTAGATCTTGCTTTTTTATCAACTCTGACAAAATATGACTGTTAAGTGGGGTTTTCCAAATATTTACATTTTAGTGTGTATACTGATAGGATTATTTTTAAGTCTGTTATCTTGATATTGGTTTTCTATTTATTCCATCTCTTCTTTCTTCCTTTCTTTCTCTGCTTTCTTTTGTATTAATTGAATATATTTTATCATTCTATTATCATTGTTGGCTTATTGGCTGTAACCCTTTGTTATTAGAGTGGTTGCATATGGTGTCATATACATATGTATATGACAAAATGGTTACCCTGTCTGGTTTTCCTTATGCTTTTGTGTAGATACAATCTTCATCTGTTATCATTATTGCTTCTGGTTGATGTACTTCTTTTAACAATACAATGGAGCAGATCTGCTGGTGGTGAATTCTGTTTACTTCTGTATGTTATAAAAAGTTATTTCACCTTTTTTTGTTATTTTTTGTTTCTACATTTCTGAGTATTCCTAAACAAAAATCAAGCCTGACCAGGTGGTAGCACAGTGGATAGAGCGTCGGACTGGGACGTGGAGGACCCAGGTTTGAAACTCTGAGGTCGCCAGCTTGAGCACGGGCTCATCTGGTTTGAGCAAGGTTCACCAGCTTGAGCCCAAGGTTGCTGGCTTGAGCAAGGGGTCACTCAGTCTACTGTAGCCCCCAGTCAAGGCACATATGAGAAAGCAATCAGTGAACAACTAAGATGCCACAACGAAGAATTGATGCTTCTCATTTCTCTCCCTTCCTGTCCCTATCTGTCCCTCTCTCTGTCTCTGACACACACACACACACACACACACACACACACACACACACACACAGAAGTCAAGATTAAAATATATTTCTCAATTTTATTACTAAGGCCCAATAAACTGCATGCATTTGAAGGGTCACCTTTTTAACCATTTGAAATTGAACGATTCATTGGCTTTTTACATGATTACAGAACATTATCTATTACCCAGAAGGAAACCCTGTTCCCATTAAACAGTCACTTGTTATTCTCCCCTTCTTCTAGCCCCCAGCAACCACTAACATGCTTTCTATCTCTACTTATTTTTCATATAAATGGAATTATACAATGTGACCTTCTGTGTCTGGCTTCTTTCACTTAGCATAATGTTTCCAAGGTTTACTTATAGTCTACCATCTATCAGTAGTTAATTCCTTTTTATGACTAAATAGTATTCCATTGTACAGACACAATACATTTTGTTTATCTCCTCATTCTCTGATGGACATTTAGGTTATTTCCAATATTTGGCTATTATGAATAGTGCTGTCATGAACATTTGTGTATAAGCTTTTGCCTAACCACCTGTTTTCAGTTTTTATGAATGTATACCTAAGAAGTAGAATTGCTAGGTAACATGGCAATTCTGTTTTTTGAGAAACTACAAATTGTTTCCCACAGCAACTTCACCATTTTCTATTCCCACCAGCAATGTCAACGGTGGAATTGCTGAGTTCGTCTTTGTTTTTGACATACCTATATATTTTTCCTGGGCAAAGAATTCAAGTTTGACTTTTTTTTTCTTTTCTATCTTTTTTAGTACTCAAAAGTTGTTACTTCACTGTCCTTTAGTTTATGTTGTTTTTACCAAGCAATATGCTGTCATCTTTATCTTTGTTCTTCTCTAAATAATGTGTCTTATTTCTCAAGCTGCTTTTTGAGATTTTTTTTCACTAGCTTTAAGCAATATGAATATAATGTGGCTTGATAAGTTTTTCTTCATGTTTCCTGTACATGGGTTCTCTCAGACTTCCTGTACATGTCATATCAGATATTGTTGTGGGGTTTTTAAACTTTTTTTTTGCAATTTTTTTGTATAATTTATTTTACTAATTCTCCAAGTCCACTAACCTGCTCTTCTCCAATGTATAATCTACTATTAATTCAATCCAGTATGTTTTTCATCTCGGAGATTGTAGTCTCTAGCATTAGAAGTTCATTTTGGGTCTTTTTGGTATCTTCTACGTCTCTACTTAACCTGTTTAAATTTTTTTTCTTGAGCATATGAAATATAGTTTCAATAACTGCTTTGTTATCCTTGTCTACTATATTATTTTGTTATTTCTTGATTGCTTTCAATTAAATTGACTTATTTCATTATGTATCTTTTTTAATTGATAAGATTTAATAAGCAGGGGTACATCAAGCTCTTCATCTAGAGAGCACACTTTGTTTTCACAGTACTATGTAGTTGGAGCATTACCCCAGGTTGACCTCATTATGTATCATATTGTCCTCCTTCTTTACTTGATGCCAGACATTGTGAATTTTATATTAGAGCTAAATCATTTTTGGAGTCTTATAATCTGTATAAGCTTAGGTCTCAAACATGGCTAAATTTCTTGGAAAACATCATTTCAAGTCTTGCTTTTAAGCTTTTATAAGCAAAGACGAGTTTATCTTCAGGCTAACTTTTCTTCTACTACTGAGACCAAAGCCCTTTAAGTACTCCACCCCATGTCCTATAAATTCATAGGCTTTGTATTTTGTCTGATGGGAATAGGTACTCTTACTGGCCCATATGTTCATTGGGAATTGTTCTTTCCAATATTTTCAGTGATTCTCTCAGTCGCTGATAGTTTCCTTACACATATGCATTGTTTGGTGACGAGGTGAATACTCAAGGACAGCTGTCTGTAAATTTCAGAGTTCTTTTTTCTGTACAGCTCTCTTTTCTTCAGTACTTTGCTGTATGAACTATGTCTCAGGGGTCATTGTCCTTCATTGCTTGATATCCAGTGTCTTCAGATCATTGCTTCATTAGTTGGTCCAGTATAAGAGAAAAAACTAATTGGATTCTTTTTTGTATTTGTTTATGTATGTGCCCACTTAATTCTCAAGAAATCCCCAAGTTAGTTAAGAGTGTTGACGTGCAGTTTACTAAACAGTAAAAGATCTAGGCTAACTCATAAAGCATGTCACATTACTGCCAACAAGAATTAGTTATCCTTAGCCTCCTTAAAGCTAAGTTCTTGCTCTACCTCTCTCCAGTCATTTAGTAAACATTTATCAAACTCCCACTACATTCAACCACTGATAGGAAAGCAGGCATGG
The DNA here is from genome assembly GCF_036850765.1 of Saccopteryx bilineata. NCBI lineage: Eukaryota > Metazoa > Chordata > Mammalia > Chiroptera > Emballonuridae > Saccopteryx > Saccopteryx bilineata. Next base: position 78,265,894 of record NC_089495.1, on the reverse strand, counting down.
ACTTGCACTCTTCACATGTTCAGCCTTGTTCGCAAAGGCTTTGTCTTCCAGTATAAGCACTTACCTGTTACAGCTAGCTTATTTCAAAAAACTTATCTAGAAAATGATACATGCACAATCTCAACTGACCAAATGGCAAGGTTTAGTTGCCTGGAACTAAAGGCACTTAGTTCTTAAAAGTCACCTAATGGAATTCAGGTAATTTGTTGCAAACGTGAAACTGCTAGATTTAAGAGAGACTTTAAGATGCATGGGTGCAGTAAAGTAGATCTATATGTGCTAACTTTAAAAAGCATTCATACTATATTGATAATTTTTTTAAAAAAAGTAAAAATGCAGAATAATATATGTATTGTGCTTCTCTATTTTGCTTTTTATATCTATATATATTTGTGTGTGTGTGTGTGTGTGTGTGTTTATACTGAATGCCAACCACCACGGAAGTAGGTAAAACAATGATTTACTTCTAAATTATATCCTGTTCACACATCAAATAAAATCTTTGTTTAAACTGTTTACCTAACTGATTGTGCCTTAATAATGCATCAGTGTCTATAAATTTTTCATTTAAGAGCTATTACAAATCACACTGCTCTTCCCACCCACCCCCATCAGCATTGTTATACCACTGAGTCACATGAAAATTAATTTCTCAAGGGTAGCTTTGAGGGGGAAAGAAATTTAAAACACTTGAACTTGAAGATTACATTCTTTTGCTACTTAATCTCCTGTCCTTCCAGCTCTCTCAGTCCTTCCAGCTCTCCTAGTTCTTTCATTCCCATAAATGTATGCTTAATTAGGCCTCGTTATAAGTCCCAGACTCATAAAATCTTTGTATTGTTCTAATCTGTCAAGCTCCTCCTGGCTGTGCTTTTCTTCTTAACCAATCCTGTACCTTATCCATCTGAATGCTGCATTGACTGGCACTGTAGCTAGCTATGTTGCCAAATTCATCCATCAGGCTTTTCTTGACAGTTCCTATGTTTATCATAGTATCTTACAACCTGGTAGTTACTCTATAAATATTTAATAGGAGAAAGGAAGAGGAAAACCTTGAGTTTTGTGGTAATGTGTTAAAAAATTCTTATGGAAATCTACTTTTTGTGCTTAGAAGCATTACAAATTTATGTTGAACATCAACCAGATGCTCATTCCTGTTGTCCAGTGTCTTTATTTTTCTATATCTATTATACTTACCATTTTCTTGATTGCAGAACACTCCCACACCCCAAATCATCAATCCATCCATCATCTCTATCTTTTCCTTATTACAATATGTCGTCTAAATTTACTTCCCCTGAATCCCTTTTCCTAAGGATTTCTTCTCTTTTTCTCCTCTGCCCCTTTGGTCCTTTAAAAAAAATGTGTGTGTGTACTGGGGAAGATGAAGAGAAAAGGGACCCTCATGCACTGTTGTTAGAATGCAGACTGATGCGGCCACTGTGGAAAACAAGGTACTGTTTCCTCAAAAAATTAAAAATGTAACTGCCTTATGACCCAGCAGTTCTACTTCTGGGAAATGTATCCAAAGAAACTCAAAACACTCCCTGACCAAGTGGCAGTGCAGTGGATAGAGCATCAGACTGGGACACAGAGGACCCAGGTTCGAAACAGCAGGGTCACCATCTTGAGCACAGGCTCATCCGACTTGAGGTCAGGCCCACCAGCTTGAGTGTGGGATCAGAGACTTGACCCAAGGCCGCTGGCTTGAGCACAAAGGTCACTGGCTTGAAGCCCAAGCTCACTGACTTGAGCCCAAGGTAGCTGGCTTGAACTCTAGTTTGCAAGGGGTCACTCGCTCTGCTGTAGCTGTGCCCTCCAGCCCCCCCCCATAAAGACGCATATGAGAAAGCAATCAATGAACAACTAAGATGCCACAATGAATAATTGATGCTTCTCATCTCTCTCCCTTCCTGTGTGTTTGTTCCTGTCTGTCTCTCTGTCTCTCGGGAAGGTAGAAGAGAATAAGGGGGTAGTGACAGAAGGAGACTTGACTTGGGGTTGTGAACACATGATGCAGTATTTACGGATGGTGTATTATGGAGTTGTACTTTTGAAACAATTTTATTAACTAATGTTATACCAATAAATTCAGGGGTTTATTTTTATTTTTATTTTTTTGTATTTTTCTGAAGTTGGAAACGGGGAGGCAGTCAGACAGACTCCCGCATGCGCCCGACCAAGATCCACCCGGCATGCCCACCAGGGGGCGATGCTCTGCCCACCAGGGGCGTTGTTCTGTTGCAACCAGGGCCATTCTAGCGCCTGAGGCAGAGGCCATGAAGCCATCCTCAGTACCCAGGCCAACTTTGCTCCAATGGAGCTTTGGCTGCAGGAGGGGAAGAGAGAGACAGAGAGGAAGGAGAGGGGGAGGGGTGGAGAAGCAGATGGGCGCTTCTCCTGTGTGCCCTGGCCAGGAATCGAACCCAGGATTCCTGCACGCCAGGCCAATGCTCTACCACAGAGCCAACCGGCCAGGGCCGAAATTCAGGGGTTTTTTTTGTTTTGTTTTGTTTATTTTTTGCAAGAGAAACAGTGATTCTCAGATATTAGTATGAGAAGTACCTTAGCTTCTTGCTTAAAATGTAGGTTACTAGATACTGCCCACTGAGATTGTGATTAAGCAGATCTAGAATAAAGTCCAGTTATCTGAATTTTCAATAAGCCCTTCTGTAGCTCTAATAAAAGTGATCCAGGGCCACATTAAAAAAAATAAGTTATGCTCTACAAACCTTTATACCCATCACTTCCATGCTGATTACTTTCACATATATTAACATCCTACTGTCACGAATATCTCATTATCTGGACCATGTGTGAGAATCTGAGGACCAGAGCAGGGCTGATAATAAACTAGCATGCACTTGCTCTTGGTTATTAAAATAATAAAATATTTGCAAAAACAGTGGTAAATAGCTGCTTCGCTAAGCCCGAGTGTCATTCTACCACCGCAGTCCCATGTGTCCCAGTCCCTCTTCAGAGAACCCCAGGCTTCTCTGCCATCTAGCAACAAAGAAGCAATACCTGACCTAGCAGAGTTTCTCAGAATCCTGCTCTGGTGCAAGGACTGTCATTCTAACTGGTTGAATTGTACCATTTAAATATTAACCCCTGTTAAAGAGGAAGATACTATGAGCCATATAGGGACACTAGAGAAGAAACCAGTTTTAGTGAGGAGGATGGTAAATTTAGGATATAAGATGTTTTGTGTACAGTGCTGTTAAACCTACTAAAATATACTGCTCACAAAAATTAAGGGATATTTCAAACTGAATATGAAGCTATAAAATATCCCCTAATGCTTGTGAGCAGTATAGTTGGAATGGCCTTCAGCAAGTCCAGGATCACCAAAGCTATCCTTTTCAAATCTGACTGCTCATCATGACCTAAGACATCTGAGAAAGTTTGTTTCAGTAGAACTGGGGATGAGCCCCAAAATTACTGGGGTGTGTATGTGTGTGTGTGTACACCATTTTCCACAGTGGCTCTACTGATTAGCTAGGTTAGAGAAATGCTACTTTAGATTGAGAACAGAGTAATACCAAAGTGTTGCCCCATATTGGATCTCAAATAGGCATTTTACATTTCATGGCACAATCAAAAAGATTAGGCAAGGATGTGTGGGTTTTTGTAGCACAGACCACCACCAGTACTGGAAAATGTTACTTGTATATATTCTATACCCAGAAAGCAACTCAGTGTTAAATTCCATTCAACAGCCTGACCAGGCAGTGGCGCAATGGACAGAGCATCAGACTGGGACGCAGAGGACCCAGGTTCGAGGCCCCGAGGTCACCAGCTTGAGAACGGGCTCATCTGGTTTGAGCAAGGGTCACCAGCTTGAGCCCAAGGTCGCTGGCTTGAGCAAGGGGTCACTCAGTCTGCTGTAACCTCTCCAGTGAAGGTACATATGAGAAAATAATCAATGAACAACTAAAGTGCCACAGCAAAGAATTGATGCTTCTCATCTCTCTCCCTTCCTGTCTGTCCCTCTCTCCATCTTTCTCTCTGTCTCTGTCACAGAAAAAAAAAAATTCCATTCAACAGAACTCATTTTGTCCCTGGCAAAAAAGAGTTTCATTTATAGGAATTTCTTTCAAAATAAACTCCAGAAGAAAAAAGTTTCCCATTTAAGACAAACACAACAAAATATAGTCACCATTACATTTTTTAAATTTTAAGAGAAACTTTATAAGAATAAGTTAAATTAGCATTTGACTCAAAATGCATAGTCATGTTATACTCAGATATTGCGTTTCTCTGAATCATATGTACAGTGCTCTTAAAACAAAAGAGGACTAACAGTTCTATAAAGTGTTGTTTCATGGGTTTAGACCTGAGTCATTTATTACGTATATGATTCCTGAGTCATTAATTACTAAAGCTTTCCTATAAGGAAAAGATTACAACAATAAGCAAAGTGAGTGATTGTGAAACATTTTAAATATTATAGTTACTGAAAGACTTTTTAAAATCATATTTCAAGAAATTAAATTGTTAAGATATATTTAGAAATTATCACTTTTCATTGAGAAATACGTACTTTTTTTTCTGAGGAATTAAAATATATGTTGGGGATTTAGAAGCCCACAAACAAGTTTATAAAGAAACATATCTTTAAAACCAATAGTACTATTCTAGTTTCTATTATCCAGAGGAGGAAACATTTGTAGGTTATATATTAAAGACACCTTTTGAATTATAGCTTTTGGCTCTTAATTTTGTTTATAATATTAAAACCTAATATATATAATTGCTGTAATGAAAAAATTGAACTAAATTAAGACTAATGACTGCTGTTACATTTTTATGCAATTGAAATTAGACTTGATATGTTTTCAACAGCTCATTCTAGACCACAGCTAACTACAATTTCTAAATGCCCTAGTCCATCCTACCTGGCTTCTCTTCCACCCCACATATGTACACAGCCACACAAACACACTCAGACTATTCTGCACTTTGAAATACAAAGCAACTTGTCAGTTCAGTTCATTCAGTTAGTGTCAGTTCTGTGAAAACAAAGTCAAGGCAATTGTTTGATTTAATTAACTAGTGAAACTGGTTATACAGGTAAGTGGAATTTCGTCTTATTTTTGTCAAGCTGCATTATTTGAATGTTCATAAAATAACTTAGTAGAGTAATAAGATTCCAATGACATTGTGGTAGATTTTAAAGAATAATTACCAAAGCAAGGAAAAAAGATGCTAATACCAAAACTATAGAAAATATTCATGTTTTTTCTTTCTTTATGGCTCTGCTTTCACTCTAATGAATTGTATCTGTAAAAATAAATCTTTTCTTTCACTATTTATTTCCTTTGAGGTATTTTTTTCTGGACTATACCTAATATATATATATATATATATATATATATATATATATCCAAAAGAAAATTTCAGAAGAATAATTTATATAACTTTTACAAAGTAGTTCTCAAACTGCAAGTACATACTCTGTAACAGTAGGTCAGTCACCTCTTGTCTTCACTTTTCTGCTCACCCATCTGGACCTCATGATTGAGTTTCTTTTCTTTTTCCACTGATTTGAGAGAGGAGGGAAGGGAGGGAAGGAGAGAGAGAAAAGCATTAACTCGTTCCAGTTAGTTGTTCCATTGAGGTGTGCGCTCACTGGTTGCTTCTCCCCTCCCCACGCCACCCCAGTTCTCTTCGCCTTCCACCGCACCTTCCCCACACTCATCCTGCTGTTCTCTAGATTGTCCCCTCCCCACACCCACCCAGTTCTCTTCGCCTTCCACCGCACCTTCCCCACACTCATCCTGCTGTTCTCTAGATTGTCCCCTCCCCACACCCACCCAGTTCTCTTCGCCTTCCACCGCACCTTCCCCACACTCATCCTGCTGTTCTCTAGATTGTCCCCTCCCCACACCCCCCCAGTTCTCTTCGCCTTCCACCGCACCTTCCCCACACTCATCCTGCTGTTCTCTAGATTGTCCCCTCCCCACGCCCCCCCCAGTTCTCTTCGCCTTCCACTGCACCTTCCCCACACTCATCCTGCTGTTCTCTAGATTGTCCCCTCCCCACGCCCCCCCAGTTCTCTTCACCTTCCACTGCACCTTCCCCACACTCATCCTGCTGTTCTCTAGATTGTCCCCTCCCCACGCCCCCCCAGTTCTCTTCGCCTTCCACCGCACCTTCCCCACGCTCATCCTGCTGTTCTCTAGATTGTCCCCTCCCCACGCCCCCCCCAGTTCACTTCGCCTTCCATCACACCTTCCCCACACTCATCCTGTTCTCTAGATTGTCCCCTCCCCACGCCCCTCCAGTTCACTTCGCCTTCCATCGCACCTTCCCCATATTCATCCTGCTGTTCTCTAGATTGTCCCCTCCCCACGCCCCCCAGTTCTCTTCGCCTTCCGCTGCACCTTCCCCACACTCATCCTGCTGTTCTCTAGATTGTCCCCTCCCCACGCCCCCCAGTTCTCTTCGCCTTCCACTGCACCTTCCCCACACTCATCCTGCTGTTCTCTAGATTGTCCCCTCCCCACGCCCCCCCCAGTTCTCTTCGCCTTCCACTGCACCTTCCCCACACTCATCCTGCTGTTCTCTAGATTGTCCCCTCCCCACGCCCCCCAGTTCTCTTCGCCTTCCACTGCACCTTCCCCACACTCATCCTGCTGTTCTCTAGATTGTCCCCTCCCTACGCCCCCCCCAGTTCTCTTCGCCTTCCACTGCACCTTCCCCACACTCATCCTGCTGTTCTCTAGATTGTCCCCTCCCCACACCCCCCAGTTCTCTTCGCCTTCCACTGCACCTTCCCCACACTCATCCTGCTGTTCTCTAGATTGTCCCCTCCGCACGCCCCCCCCCCAGTTCTCTTCGCCTTCCACCGCACCTTCCTCACACTCATCCTGCTGTTCTCTAGATTTGCTTTCAGTCACTCTTTTCTTTCTTTTTAATGTGAGCAGAAAACCAAAAAGTTGCAGTGCTAAAATAAATATGTTTAGATCTTAATTTTTTAAATGTTGATCTTGTAAATGTACTTTATTTGAGAAAAATATATATATAAATCATTTCTTGCTCCAGAGAAGCAAGTTTTTAGCCTCAGTTGAACTTGTTAAGGATTATAAAGGAAAGAGGGGGGGAAATGTTTAAACATGCAAAAGGCTAGAGATCTTTTTTTTTTATTTCCTAGAGGCAGGGGACTGACAGACAGGAAGAAAAAGAGATGAGAAGCATCAACTCGTAGTTGCAACACTTTAGTTTTTCATTGATTGTTTTCCCATACATGCCTTCTCATTCCAGGGAGCTCCAGCTGAGCCAGTGACCCCTTGCTCAAGCCAGCAACCTTGGGCTTCAGGCCAGTGACCTTTGGGCTTAAGCCAGTGACCATTGAGTCATGTCTATGATCCCTCATTCAAGCTGGCAACCCTTCATTCCAGCCAGATGAGCCCGTGCTTGTACCAGCAACCTTGGAGTTTTGAACCTGGGTCCTCGGCATCCCAGGGTGATGCTCTATATACTGCACCATCACCTGAGCAAGCTAGAAAGCTATTGTTAAAGAATGTTTTAAGGTCAAAGTAGTTTGTAATTTTATAATATCTTTTCTGTGTAATAAAATACTCCCTCCCACATTCCCTAATCCTTATAATACTGTAGATACCTGCCCGTTTTGTTGTGATTGTTCAGTTTTTGCATATCCAACATTAGAATATATTTTTGAAGAAGTGTGTGCCAAATTGGGGACCTGATAATACTGATAGTGCTGTTTATCCCTATACTAATAAACATTTTGTATTTGGTTAGGAAAAAAGAGCAAATACAAATAAACAAACCAAAAAAGAAGATTGATTTGGGTATATAATTTAATAAAATTCTTTAGAAAAGAACTTTGGTCAGTGTGTCAAGATCATTACTCATATCCTTTAACCTAGTACATCTTAATGTTTTTACAAAAAACTGAACAAAGAAAATATTAAATTAAAAATATGCCTGACCAGGTGGTGGTGCACTGGATAGAGTATCAGCCTGGGACACTGAGGACCCAGGTTCGAAACCCCAAGGTCGCCAGCTTGAGCCCAGTCTCATCTGGCTTGAGCACTGTCTCACCAGCTTGAGCATGGGATCATAGACATGACCCATGGTCGCTGGCTTGAGCCCAAAGGTTGCTTGCTGGCTTGAATCCCAAGGTTGCTGTCTTGAGCCCAAGGTCACTGGCTTGAGGTAGGGGTCATTGGCTCAGCTGGAGCCCCAGGTCAAGGCACGTAAGAAAGCAGTCAATGAACAACTAAGGTGCTGCAACTCTGAGTTGATGCTTCTCATCTTTCTTCCTTCCTGTCTGTCTGTCCCTGTCTCTCTCTCTGTCTAAAAAAAAAATTTTTATAACATCCTAAATGTTTATTACTGCTTATGCAGTGTAATTAAATTATGGCATACTAGCTTACTAGATAGTTTTGGAACCATTAAGAATATAAATTGGCCTGACCTGTGGTGGCGCAGTGGATAAAGCGTCAACCTGGAAATGCTGAGGTCGCCGGTTCGAAACCCTGGGCCTGCTTGGTCAAGGCACATATGGGAGTTGATGCTTCCAGCTCCTCCCCCCTTCTCTGTCTGTCTGTCTGTCTCTCTCTCTCTCCCCCCCCTCCTTTCTAAAATGAATAAATAAAAAATTAAAAAAAAATAACAATTTATAAAAAAAAAAAAAAAAAAAGAATATAAATTAATATATTAAAACACCCTAGAAAAATCGGTTATGATATAAGGTAAAGTGACAAGGCATATAATTGTACATAGTATACTAGTAATGAGCAACCCAAAATCAAAATTAATTCCATTTGCAATAGCTCAAAAAAATAAAAATAGGAATATTTAATCAAACAGGATAAAAACTTGTATGTGGTCTGACCAGGCAGTGGCAAAGTGGATAGAGCATCGGACTGGAATTCGGAGGACCCGGGTTCGAGACCCCGAGGTCGCCAGCTTGAGCGCAGGCTCATCTGGTTTGAGCAAAGCTCACCAGCTTGGACTCAAGGTCGCTGGCTTGACCAAGAAGTTACTCGGTCTGCTGAAGGCCCATGGTCAAGAAACATATTAGAAAGCAATCAATGAACAACTAAGATATTGCAACGAAAAACTAATGATTGATGCTTCTCATCTCTCTCCGTTCCTGTCTATCTGTCCCTATTTATCCCTCTCTCTGACTCTGTCTCTGTAAAATAAATAAAATAAAAAATAAAAACTTGTATGTGGAAACCTACAAAACTTTACTAAAATATAGGTAAGTGGACAGATATCCCATATTCATATTCATGGAAGGCAATATCATTAAGATGATAATACTGCCCAAAAGAACTTATAGATTTAATTCATTCCCTATCAAAATCTTGATAGCATTTGTTGCAGAGATAGAAAAACCTATTCTAAAATTCATATGGAATTTCAAGGGACTCTGAATGGCCAAAACATTCTTGAAAAGGAAAAACAAAGTTGGAGGACTCAATCTTTCAGATTTTAAAACTTATTACAAAGCTACAGTGATCAAAACAATGTTGTACTGACCTAGAGTAGGCATATGGACTAATGGAATAGCATAGACAGCCCAGATGTAAACCCTGATATATAGTCAATGGTTTCTCTACAAGGTTGCCAAGACCATTCAAGGAGAAGACACAGTCTTCTCAACAAATGGTGCTCTAAAACTGCACACCTACATGTAAAAGAATGAAATTGAGACCATACTTCACGCTATATACAAAAATTAAGTCAAAATGGACCAAAGACCTAAACTTCCAGAGCTAAGGATATAACACTCATTGAAAAAAAAACATAGGAGAAAATCTTCATGACCTTGTATTTGTCAGTGGTTTCTGTTAGATGACATCACAAGTACAAGCACCAAAATAAAAAATAGGTAAGTAGAATTTCATCAATGTTAAAAACTTTTGTGATTAAAAGACATTATAAAGAGAATGAAAAGACACATCAAAGAAACAGAAATGTTTGCAAATAATATGTCTAATGAGAGTTTAATATCCAGAATATATAAAAAAAACCTACAACTCAAAAAAAGACCTACTTAAAATTTAAATGGACAAAATACAAATGGTGCTGTAAAACACATTTCTCCAAAGAGGATATACAAATGGCACATGAAATATTTGGCAAGGAAGTCAAGAAATCGGAACCAAGTGCATTGCTGATAGGAGTGTAAAATGATGCATCCTCTGTGGAAAACAATTGGCAGTTTCTCAAGAAGTCAAATATAGAATTACCATGTGACCCTGCAATCCCACTTCACTCTTAGATAGGTACCCAAAGGAATTGAAAATGGAAACTCAGATTCTTAGACACCACAGTTCATAGCACATTAGTCAGCATAGCCAAAAAGTAGAAACAACTGAAACACTTATCAACAGATAAATGAATAAACAAACTGCTATAAATATACAATGAAACATTATTTAGCCATAAAAAAGGAATGCAGTACTGATATAAGATACAACATGAATGAACCTTGAAAACATTACATTAAGTGAAATAAGGAAATACAGAATGTCAAGTATTATGTGATTACACTTAAAGAATGTACACAAGTTCACAGAGACAGAAAGTAGAAGAGAGGTTTCCAGGAGCTAATATTTTGAACTTCGTGGATTAGTCTGCAGGCCGCACAAAATTGTTCGGCGGGCCGCGAGTTTGAGACCCCTGAGCTAAGGGGTAAGGAAAATGCTTTGGCTTAATGGGTACATAGTTTCTTTTGGGGCTGATGAAAATGTTCTGGAAATAGATACCAGCAATGGTTACACAACATTGTGAATGTGCTTAATGAAAAAGTTAAAATGGTTAATTTTATGTTATTTACATTTTTTTTTTTTTTACAGAGGCAGCGATAGGGACAGACAGACAGGAATGGAGAGAGATGAGAAGCATCAATCATCAGTTTCTCGTTGCGCATTGCGACTTCTTAGTTGTTCATTGATTGCTTTCTCACATGTGCCTTAACCGCGGGCCTTCAGCAGACCGAGTAACCCCCTGCTGGAGCCAGCGACCTTGGGTCTAAGCTGGTGAGCTCTTTGCGCAAGCCAGATGAGCCCGCGCTCAAGCTGGCGACCTCGGGGTCTCGAACCTGGGTCCTTCCGCATCCCAGTCCGACGCTCTATCCACTGTGCCACCACCTGGTCAGGCTGTTATTTACATTTTAATCACAGCTTAAAAATTTTTAAATTATATGTAGAGATTTAGGTACATGAATTATCTATTTTACAAATAGAGATGGAAGAAGATATGAAGGCATGAAAAAAATACTAAATTATGTGATGATACTATTTTGAATAAAAATAAAGCTTAAATAGATTTCCATTTTCAGTTAATGAATATTCATTAAAAGAAGATAAAATTTTACAGCATAGCTTCTCAGAACAACAGATGGCAAGAAAATGTAGGTAACCTTTCCCAAAAGTTGACAACAATATTTAAAATTCTCTTTCCTTTTTTAAAAACTTCCCAATTTTAACAGGAAAAGCTTTTCAGAGTAATTCACATAACGGAGAGTTGGTGTAGTCTGCTAGAGCATTTTGAATACTCTTGGTTTCCTGTAAAATTTTCTAGATTTTTTTTTAATTTTAATTATTTTTTTAATGGAGTGACATCAATAAATCAGGATACATATATTCAAAGATAACATGTCTAGGTTATCTTGTCGTTCAATTATGTTGCATACCCATCACCCAAAGTCAGATTGTCCTCTGTCACCTTCTATCTAGTTTTCTTTGTGCCCCTCCCCCTCCCCCTTTCCCTCTCCCATTCCCCCCTCCCCCCCCCCCGTAACCACCACACTCTTATCAATGTCTCTTAGTTTCACTTTTATGTCCCCCCTACGTATGGAATAATGCAGTTCCTGGTTTTTTCTGATTTACTTATTTCACTTCGTATAATGTTACCAAGATCCCACCATTTTGCTGTAAATGATCTGATGTCATCATTTCTTATGGCTGAGTAGTATTCCATAGTGTATATGTGCCACATCTTCTTTATCCAGTCATCTGTTGATGGGCTTTTTGGTTGTTTCCATGTCCTCGCCACTGTGAACAATGCTGCAATGAACATGGGGCTGCATGTGTCTTTACGTATCAATGTTTCTGAGTTTTTGGGATATATACCCAGTAGAGGGATTGCTGGGTCATAAGGTAGTTCTATTTTCAGTTTTTTGAGGAGCCACCATATTTTCTTCCATAATGGTTGTACTACTTTACATTCCCACCAACAGTGTATGAGGGTTCCTTTTTCTCCACAGCCTCTCCAACATTTACTATTACCTGTCTTGTTAATAATAGCTAATCTAACAGGTGTGAGCTGGTATCTCATTGCCATTTTGATTTGCATTTCTCTAATAACTAAAGATGAGCATCTTTTCATATATCTGTTGGCCATTTGTATTTCTTCCTGGGAGAAGTGTCTGTTCATTATCCTCTTCCCATTTTTTTATTGGATTGTTTGTTTGTTTGTTGTTGAGTTTTATGAGTTCTTTGTATATTTTGGATATTAGGCCCTTATCTGAGCTGCTGTTTGAAAATATCATTTCCCATTTAGTTGGCTGTCTGTTTATTTTGTTATCAGTTTCTCTTGCTGAGCAAAAACTTCTTAGTCTGATGTAGTCCCATTCATTAATTTTTGCCTTCACTTCTCTTGCCTTTGGAGTCAAATTCATAAAATGCTCTTTAAAACCCAGGTCCATGAGTTGAGTACCTATGTCTTCTTCTATGTACTTAATTGTTTCAAGTCTTATGTTTAGATCTTTGATCCATTCTGAATTAATTTTAGTACAGGGGGACAAACTATAGTCCAGTTTCATTCTTTTGCATCTGGCTTTCCAGTTTTCCCAGCACCATTTATTGAAGAGGCTTTCTTTTCTCCATTGTGTGTTTTTGGCCCCTTTATCAAAAAGTATTTGACTATATATATGTGGTTTTATTTCTGGGTTTTCTATTCTGTTCCATTGGTCTGAGTGTCTATTTTTCTGCCAATACCATGCTGTTTTGATTGTCGTGGCCCTATAATAGAGTTTGAAGTCAGATATTGTAATGCCCCCAGCTTCATTCTTTTTCTTTAGGGTTGCTTTGGCTATTCAGAGGTTTGTTTGTTTGTTTGTTTGTTTGTATTTCTCTAAAGCTGGAAACGGGGAGAGACAGTCAGACAGACTCCCGCATGCGCCCGACCAGGATCCACCCGGCACGCCCACCAGGGGGCGTCGCTCTGTCACGACCAGAGCCACTCTAGCGCCTGGGGCAGAGGCCAAGGAGCCATCCCCAGCGCCCGGGCCATCTTTGCTCCAATGGAGGCTCGGCTGCGGGAGGGGGAGAAAGAGACAGAGAGGAAGGGGGGGGGGGTGGAGAAGCAAATCGGCGCCTCTCCTATGTGCCCTGACCGGGAATCGAACCCGGGTCCCCCGCACGCCAGGCCGACACTCTACCGCTCTACCGCTGAGCCAACCGGCCAAGGCCTATTCAAGGCTTTTTATAGTTCCATATAAATCTGATGATTTTTTGCTCCATTTCTTTAAAAAATGTCATTGGAATTTTGATGGGAATTGCATTAAATTTGTATATTGCTTTGGGTAATATGGCCACCTTGATTATATTTATTCTTCCTAACCAAGAACAAGGAATATTCTTCCATTTCATTATATCTTTTTTGATTTCCCATAACAATGGTTTATAGTTTTCATTGTATAAGTCCTTTACATTCTTTGTTGTGTTTATTCCTAGGTACTTTTTGTTGTTGTTGCAATCGTGAAGGGGATTATTCTTTTGAGTTCGTTCTCAAATGTTTCATTGTTGGCATATAGAAAGGCTATTGACCTCTGTATGTTAATTTTGTATCCTGCGACCTTACTGTATTGGCTTATTGTTTCTAGTAGTCTTTTTGTGGATTCTTTGGGGTTTTTGATGTATAGGATCATATCATCTGCACAAAGTGATACCTTTACTTCTTCTTTTCCGATATGGATGCCTTTTATTTCTTTGTCTTATCTGATTGCTCTGGCTAGAACCTCTAGTACCACATTAAATAAGAGTGGAGAGAGTGGACAACCCTGTCTCGTTCCTGATTTAAGGGGGAAAGCCTTCAGTTTAGTGCCATTTAATATGATGTTAGCTGATGGTTTATCATATATGGCCTTTATCATGTTGAGATATTTTCCTTCTATACCCATTTTGTTGAGAGTCTTAAACATAAAATTGTGTTGTATTTTATCGAAAGCCTTTTCTGCATCTATTGATAAGATCATGTGGTTTATGGTCTTTGTTTTGTTGACATGGTGTATTACGTTAACCGTTTTACATATGTTGAACCATCCTTGAGATTCTGGGATGAATCCCACTTGATCATGATGTATTATTTTTTTAATATGTTGTTGTATTCGATTTGCTAGTATTTTGTTTAGTATTTTAGCATCTGTATTCATTAGAGATATTGGTCTGTAGTTTTCTTTTTTTGTGCCATCCTTGCCTGGTTTTGGTATGAGGGTTATGTTGGCCTCATAAAATGTGTTTGGAAGTATTGCTTCTTCTTCAATTTTTTGGAAGACTTTGAGTAGAATAGGAACCAAGTCTTCTTTGAATGTTTGATAAAATTTGCTGGTATAGCTGTCAGGGCCTGGAATTTTATTTTTAGGGAGGTTTTTAATGGTTTTTTCTATTTCTCCTCTACTAGTAGGTCTGTTTAGGCTTTCTGCTTCTTCTTGACTCAGTCTAGGAAGGTTGTATTGTTCTAGGAATTTATCCATTTCTTCCAGGTTGTTGAATTTAGTGGCATAAAGTTTTTCATAGTATTCTACAATAATTCTTTGTATATCTATGGTGTCCGTGGTGATTTCTCCTCTTTCATTTTGGATTTTGTTTATATGATTTCTTTCTCTTTTTTCCTTGGTAAGTTTTGCCAAGGGTTTGTCAATTTTGTTGATCTTTTCAAAGAACCAGCTCCTTGTTCTATTAATTTTTTCTATAGTTTTTCTGTTCTCTATTTCATTTATTTCTGCTCTGATTTTTATTATCTCCTTTCTTCGGCTGGTTTTGGGTTGTCTTTGTTCTTCTTTTTCTAGTTCCTTAAGGTGTGAAGTTAAGTGGTTCACTTGGGCTCTCTCTTGTTTGTTCATATATGCCTGGAGTGATATGAACTTCCCTCTTATCACTGCTTTTGCTGCATCTCATAGATTCTGATATGTCGTATTGTCATTTTCATTAGTCTGTATATATCTTTTGATCTCTGCACTTATTTCTTCTTTGACCCATTCATTTTTTAAAGGTATGTTGTTTAGTTTCCACATTTTTGTGGAATTTTTTTCCTCTTTTTTGCAGTTGAATTCTAGTTTCAAGGCTTTATGATCAGAAAATATGCTTGGTACAACTTCGATTTTTCTGAATTTTCTGATGTTGTTTTTGTGGCCCAACATATGGTCAATTCTTGAGAATGATCCATGTACACTGGAGAAAAATGTATACTCAGTCACTTTGGGATGAAATGTCCTGTAGATGTCTATCATATCCAGATGCTCTAGTGTTTTGTTTAAGGCCACTATATATTTGTTGATTCTCTGTTTGGATGACCGATCTAGAGCCGTCAGCAGTGTATTGAGGTCTCCAAGTATGATTGTATTTTTGTCAGTTTTTGTTATAAGGTCAATAAGTAGCTGTTTTATATATTTTGGTGCTCCTTGGTTTGGTGCATATATATTAAGAATTGTTATGTCTTCTTGATTCAGTGTCCCCTTAGCCATTATGAAATGGCCATTTTTGTCTCTGAGTACTTTTGCTGTCTTGTAATCAGCATTATCAGATATGAGTATTGCTACGCCTGCTTTTTTTTGGATGTTATTTGCTTGGAGTATTGTTTTCCAGCCTTTCACTTTGAATTTGTTTTTATCCTTGTTACTTAGATGAGTTTCTTGTAGGCAGCATACAGTTGGATTTTCTTTTTTCATCCATTCTGCTACTCTGTGCCTTTTTATTGGTGAGTTTAATCCATTTACATTTATTGTAATTATTGACACTTGTGAGTTCCCTATTGCCATTTTATAAATTGCTTTCTGTTAGGTTTGTATCTTGTTTGATCCTTCTCTTTCATCTTTGTATCTTTTGTTTTTATTTGGTTATATTCCATATATATCTTTTCTCTGTTGCTATCTTTTTTTTTTTTTTTTTTTTGTATTTTTCTGAAGCTGGAAACGGAGAGAGACAGTCAGACAGACTCCTGCATGCGCCTGACTGAGATCCACCCGGCACACCCACCAGGGGCAACGCTCTGCCCACCAGGGGGCGATGCTCTGCGCCTCCGGGGCGTCGCTCTGCCACGACTAGAGCCCCTCGAGCGCCTGGGGCAGAGGCCAAGGAGCCATCCCCAGTGCCCGGGCCATCTTTGTTCCAATGGAGCCTTGGCTGCGGAAGGGGAAGAGAGAGACAGAGAGGAAGGAGGAGGTGGGGGTAGAGAAGCAAATGGGCACTTCTCCAATGTGCCCTGGCTGGGAATCGAACCCGGGTCCCCCACATGCCAGGCCGACGCTCTACCGCTGAGCCAACCAGCCAGGGCCGCTATTTTTTTTAAATCATGTGCTTCTGTGGTGGTTTTTCAATGGTGGTTACCTTTAAGTAATGAAAAGGGTTCCTACCCTGTTCATTGTAGTGCACTATTTTGTGAGTACTTTTGCACTCCCATCGTCCTTTGCTACTGTTAATCTCCATCCTCTCCTCCCCCTTTCTTTTTGTTGTTGTCACAATTTTAATTTGGTTTTATTGTGTTCTTCTTGGAGCTTTTACTTGTGGCTTTGTTTTTTTTTTGTTGTTCTTTGTATCTGATTGGAGAACCCCCTTTAGTAATTCCTGGAGTGGAGGTTTTCTGATGATAAATTCCCTCATCTTTTCTGTATCTGTGAATGTTTTTATTTCTTCTTCATATTTGAAGGATAGCTTTGATGGGTATAGTATTTGTGGCTGAAAGTTTCTCTCTTTCAGGACTTTAAATATTGGAGTCCACTCTCTTCTAGCTTGTAGAGTTTCTGTTGAGAAATCGGATGATAATCTAATGGCCCTTCCTTTATATGTTGTATTCTTCTTTTCCCTGGCTGCCTTGAGAATTTTTTCTTTGCCATTGGTTTGTGCCAATTTCATTATGATGTGCCTTGGAATAGGTTTGTTGGGGTTAAGAAAACTTGGAGTTCTGTTTGCTTCTTGAATTTGAGGCTTTAGTTCTTTCCACAGGCTTGGGAAGTTCTCATCTATTATTTGTTTGAGTATGTTCTCCATTCCATTTTCTCTCTCTTCTCCCTCTGATATACCTATTATTCTTATGTTATTCTTTTTGATGGAGTCAGATAATTCCTGTAGGGCTATCTCATTTTTTTTCATTTTTGAGTCTCTTTCTTCTTCTCTCTTTGTACCTCAAGTTGCTTGTCTTCTATTTCACTAATCCTACCTTCTATCTGGCCTGTTCTATTAGCTAAGCTTGTTACCTCGTTTTTCAGTTCGTGTATTGAATTTTTCATCTCTGTTTGATTTGCTTTTATAGTTTCAATTTCCTTGGAAATATATTCTTTGTGTTCATTGAGTTGTTTTCTGAGCTCCCTAAATTGCCTTTCTGTGTTTTCTTGTATATCTCTGAGTATTTTTAGGATTCCTATTTTAAATTCTCTGTCGTTTAACTCTAAGGTTTCCAATATATTAAATTTTTTCTTCGTAGATTTTTCCTCATCTATCTGTGTTACCTCTCTTTCTTTTGTATCCATGATATTTGATTTTCTCTTCCTTAATGGCATCTGAGGGTGGTTTTGTTGATAGTATTAATGAGATTTAATAAAAAATAAAAAGTTTAAAAAATTTTAAAAAATCGAAGAGTTGTTTTTTTTAAAAAAAATTAATAATGAAATAAAGAAAAATGAAATAAAATTAAAAATTAAAAAAGGAAATTATCCCCCCCCCTTTCTTCCTCTCCTCTCCCCTCTTTCTTGAGAAAATCTTGTGGTGAACTGTGAATTATATTGTACTAAATAGAACAAACAATGCCTGTACTGGAGGGCCTGATTTGGGGAGAAGTAGTAAAGGGGCAAAAAAAAAAAAAGAGATAAAAAGGGGGTATGGACCCACAAAAAGCAAATAAGGAAAAAATTTGGGTCAAGAATAAAATTATTTGCTTTTAGGTGTTGGTTGACTAAGAGTTATGATGAGAGGAATAAGAGGGAAACAGGAAAATGGGGGGACAAATTAAAAAATTACTATTGTATTTAGTGGAACAAGAACTAGATAAAATGGAGAGCCAGGGATGGGAGCACTGCTAGTGAGTTAAAAAGGTGAAGTAAAAACTCCCCAAAATGCCACAAACATAAGTTTGATTCCCAGATAAGATAATTTGTTCATTATTGAGGTTTGAATGAGAGGAAATGTAAAGGAGAAAGGAAGAAACTAATATAGAGGGAGAAAAGAAAGAGAGAGAGAAAAAAAAAGAGGGAACCACTAAAAGAAGAAAAAAGAGGAGAGAGAGAGAGATAGTTAAGGGTTTTGGAGTGCAACCCTCATAGAGAGAAAGGAAGAGGAAAGAAAAGATAATGGGAGATGTAACACTTATCGGTGGTGTAGTTCAAGGAGAGGAGAAAGTAAGACCGGCAGAGAGTTAAACGACCAAATTGGAGGTGGGAAAAAGGAAAAAAAAAAATCGAGAAGAAAATAAAAGAAACAAACGAACAAATATAATAAAATGGGATAGGTTATAAAGTCTGCGGATTATTCTTAATTTTGAGAGGTTATCTTCTTGCTTTTTCTTTTCTCTCCCTCTTCCTGGTCAGTGACTCTGTTCCCTGGGTTCTGCCCCTTTGGCACACTCAGGTAGAGGTCTGCAGTTGATAAGTCTCTATGGCAATGTCATGTATTGTGCTTCAGTCTCGTTGGCAGTCGAGGCTCATTAGCATTTATAGGCTCCGACAGTAAGAAAGTTCGTGTTCCTGGAGCCTCTCTCCTAGTCTTTCCTTCCTCAATTAGTAGCCTGATAATCCAGCTATGGGGTTGCTGCTGCCTCTGCCTGGATAGTAAGAGGCTCAAAAGCTGGCAACTCCCCACTCTATTCCCACTCAGCACAGGGCTCTGGGTAAGGCTTAGTCAGAGCTGCTAGCATAATCAGGCGGGGCTTCTGCCCACTCAAAGACCTCTGGCTCTGCCACTCTGTCCGGTAATATGGGTGAGCACCCACTCCTGGGGTGCTTGGAGGAAACTCTCGCTCACTATCTGCACGCACAGACCAGGATATCAGGCCGGAAGTCTCACCCTCTGAATGAAACCCCCGTCCACACGGAAAAGTTCCAGCGTTGGAATTGGTTCTCGCTCTCTCCCCATGCCAGCTTTTTCAGGGCACTGGGGCGGCCCGAGATTCCGCTTTTGGCCCACACAAAGGCCCCTGACTCTGCCCCTCTGTGGGATAACACAGGCTCCCACTCCTGAGGTGCTGGGAGGAATCTCTTGCCCACTCTCCATGTGCGCCTCACCCTCTGAGTGAAACCCCTCCCGCATGGAAAAGTTGCAGCGTTGGAATTGGCTCTCACTCCCTCCCCATGCGCGGCTGTTTCAGGGTGCTGGGGCAGCCCGGAGATTCTGCTTTTGTCCCACACAAAGGCCCCTGACTCTGCCTTTCTGTGGGGTAACACGAGCGTCCACTGCTGAGGCACTCAGAGAAATCTCTCGCCCACTATCTGCGCGCGCCGACCAGGGGATCGGGTAAAATGGCTGCCCCACTTGTCTTTCTTTGTCTGGGTTTGGCGTGAGAGCTAGCTTGTATTGACTGGGTTGCCACAGGCACAGTTTTTCCTCGGCTTGGATCTCCGTGCCACAGCCTGGTTCAGCCGTTTGTGCCGCGGCCTGGATCTATTCACCCCCTTTGCCCGCCTCAGTTTCTATATTCTCAGTTCCCAGTGAAAGCAGCCCTGTTTAGGTTAGTGAGGAAAGCGGAGCATTTCTTACTCCCTATTTCCTTCTGGGTTTGATTATATATTTAGCCAATTTTTCGCTCGACCATACCTTCGGGTGTATTGCGAAACATCTGGAGGCTCCAAGGATAGGTTTTTCTGTTTCTGGTTGAAGATCTTGTTGAGTTTTGGGGGAGATTTATCGGTATTGCTTCCTACTGTGCCTTTATGCTGATGTCATGTCTAAATTTTTTAGATTTTAATGAAATCTGTTTTTCTTTAGCTTGACAGGGCCAATTCTCTGCTAAACCAAACTCAGCAACCTTACAGATACCTCATTGAATCGGTGCGTCAGAAAGATTCTAAGATTGATTCACTAAAGAAGTGTATTACACAGCTTGAGGAAGATGTCAGGTAAACCATATACAAATCTTTTATTTGAATAATAAAGACATTGTAAACATAATACTGTTATAGATTAATTTGGTTTATAAATTGTGAAGAAAAAAATTTTTTTTTAAGATTTTATTTACTGATTTTAGAGAGAAGAGAGAGATAGGGGCAGGCGTGTGCTTTGACTGGGGCAAGTCCGGGTTGCAAACCAGGGACCCCAGCAGTCCAGGTTTATGCTTTTCCACTGCACCACCACAGGTCAGGCTGTGAAGAAAAAATTTAAGTAATGAAGTTGTCTTAAATATAATGAGTATTGAATTTCTATTAGAAAAACTAGGTCACATCATGTTAGATGTTCATATTCCACATTATGGTCAGAAGTTTTAGCCTGGACATAACAATGCTACACTTTTAACAAAAGACACTACCCACAAGACAGCCATCCTGTCCTTAATCTCTTAGATATTTTTCGTGGGTTGCAGGTTGACCAAAGGGACAGGATACAACAAGGTGCCATTTGTTGAGTCAAATTACTTCTTAAACATGAAATGTAGACATTTACTTAGATTCATGTTAACTTTGCCAAGGAATTTTTAGGCTGTTCTTCTGACTCTTTAGGTAACCCATGAAATACCTAAATGTAAATGTAAAATTTCCTTTTGCTTTTTTAAAGTTGTTTTCTTACATGACACCTTATCCAAAAGACTTGCTTCATTTAATAATTATCCAAATTCTTTAGATTTTCTTCTTTGTGATCATGTTAGCCTTTTTAAATTTCAATGAAAGAATGATATTATACAAAAAGAAAAGGGTTTTAAGTTGTGGGTGGGTGGTTAATTGGCTTGTTTTTAGATTTGAAGATTATTAGAATGAGTTATTCTAATACACAGATTATTAACCAATTTATAAATATTGAAGCAGAGAATTAGATGGGAATGGAAATTGTTAAATTAAAAATTGAAAAGCTTGCCTGACCAGGCAGTGGCACAGTGGATACAGCGTCTGACTGGGGTACAGAAGACCCAGGTTCGAGACCCCGAGGTTGCCAGCTTGAGAGCGGGCTCATCTGGTTTGAGCAAAAGCTTACCAGCTTGGACTCAAGGTCGCTGGTTCAAGCAAGGGGTTACTTGGGCTGCTGAATTCCCGCGGTCAAGGCACATATAAGAAGCAGTCAATGAACAACTAAGGTGTCGCAACAAAAAACTAATGATTGATGCTTCTCATCTCTCTCTGTTCCTGTCTGCCTGTCCCTGTCTATCCCTCTCTCTGACTCTCTGTCTCTGTAAAAAAAAAAAAAAAGAATTGAAAAGCAATAAGGAAAAGATAGTTATTAAATCCAGGTTTTCTATGGTATATAACCAAAAATATAAAACTATTAACTCCAAAGTATGAGTCTTGTTTTTTTTGTTGTTGAATCAGAATAATTATCTTCTCTTATTTCTACCCCACCCAAAACAGTTGTTCCAGAACTTTACTACTAATATTAGCTATTGAAGATTTGATAAAATAATTTAAAATTACACCTGACCAGGTGGTGGCACAGTGGATAGAGCATCAGACTGTGATGGAGAGGACCCAGGTTTGAAACCCCAAGGTCGCCAGCTTGAGCGCAGGCTCATTTGAGGAAAGCTCATAAGCTTGAGCCCAAGATTGCTGGCTTGAGCAAGGGATCACCACTGGCTTAGCTGGAGCCCCTTGGTCAAGGCACATATGAGAAAGCAATCAATGAACAGCTAAGGTGCTACAACGAAGAATTGATGCTTCTCATCTCTCTCCCTTCCTGTCTCTCTGTCCCTATCTGTCCCTCTCTCTGTCTCTGTCATAAAAATAATAATAATTTAAAATCACATTTATGCTTTAAATGTCAACATCAATAATTTATTTCTAGATTAAATTTAAAGTTAAAAGTTATATTTAGAATGTGTGTAAATGAGAATTAATAAATTGATCTAGGCCCTGGCCTGTTG
Source organism: Saccopteryx bilineata (assembly GCF_036850765.1). Lineage (NCBI taxonomy): Eukaryota > Metazoa > Chordata > Mammalia > Chiroptera > Emballonuridae > Saccopteryx > Saccopteryx bilineata. The sequence goes on along the minus strand of NC_089495.1, from coordinate 78,243,637 downwards.
GCTCAGTGGTAGAGCATCAGCCTGGCATGTAGAAGTCCCATGTTCAATTCCTGGTCAGGGCACACAGGAGAAGCAACCATCTACTTCTCAACTCCCCCTTCTCCTCTCTCTCTCTCTCTCTCTCTCTTCCCCTCCTGCAGCCATGGTCCAAATGGTTTGAGCAGAGTTGGCCGTGGGCACTGAGGATGGCTCCAAGGCCTCCCCAGATGCTAAAATAGCTCAGTTGCCAAGCAGTGGAGCATTGTTCTCAGATGGGCAGAGCATCACCCCAGTAGAGGGCTTGCCAGGGAGATCCCAATTGGGGTGCGTGCAGGAATCTGTCTCTCTGCCTCCCTGCCTCTCACTTAATAAAAATAATTAATCCAATGAATTAAGTAGTTATTCTATAAATAGTTATTGTGGGCAATAGGTCCTGTTTTATCATTAGCTGCATATGTGATTATCTTAGGGGAATTAAAGAAAGAACCCTAAATAAAACTGTTTTTTCCTATATTACATATCTCTTATAGCTGAAATTTTGTACTGAGTCATTTTATCTTGTAATCTTGAAGAGGGATATATGAAAGGCCTGTGGAAGAAATTGCTTCTTTCATAATTGCCTTCAAATAAATGTATTTGAATGTCTATCTTAGATAAAAATTTAAGAATTAAATAGCTGAATTTATATTAACTGTTGAACATGGAGAAAAATAATAGATGACTATAGGAGAAAATTATTAAAATGAGCAAATTCAGCCCTAGAGAAATGAAGCAATTTTTCATCTAAGAACATAATTTGGTGGCAGGGCCAAAATTTGAATACAGATCTGTGCTTCCTAATTATATACACTTAACCATTATGTTATACTGCCTCCCTATGTTCTATTCTGAATAAGGGAGAATTTTGCATTTACTAATATAATTAAGGAAGAGAAGCAAAAAAAAATAGTGTAGAATAATGGTTAAAAGTAGGGCATTGATGAATTGATAATTGTTGAAACTGGGTGATGGATACATGGGAGTTATATTTTCTTACTTATTTCAAAATATTTCCTCATAAATTTTTTTCTCCCATTGACTTGAGAGAGAGGAAGGGAGAAAGACAGGGAAAGAGAGAAAGAGAGAGGCATCAACTTGTTCGTTCTGTTTAATTGTTCCATTTAGTTGTGCATTCACTCGTAGCTTCTTATTTGTGCCCTGACAGGTATCAAACCCGCGACCTCAGTATACTGGGACAACGCTCTATCCACTGAGCACCTAGCTCAGGGCCCATAAAAAGTTTTGTGTTTTTTTTGTTGTTGTTTTTTTTAATATTTTAAAGGAATCCTGGCCAGGTTATGGCCCAGTGGATAGAGCATTGAACTGGGATGCTGAGGACCCAGGTTCAAAACCCCAAAGTTATCAGCTTGTGTGCGGGCTCACCAACTTAAGCTGGCTTGAACCCAAAGGTCACTGGCTTGAAGCCTAGGGTCACTTGCTTGAGCAAAGGGTCACCACTGGCTTAGCTAGAGCCCCTTGGTCAAGGCACATATGAGAAAGCAATCAATGAACAACTAAGGTACCACAACTATGAGTTGATGCTTCTCATCTCTCTCCCTTCCTGCCTGTCTCTCTCCCTGTGTGTGTGTGTGTGTGTGTGTGTGTGTGTGTGTGTGTGTCTCACTAAAGATAAATAAATAATTAATTAAAAAGATACAAAAGGAAGTATAGGCTCTATAGATATATTGTATGGGTTCAAATCCAGCTCAGTACTTAGTGTTAAATTGGAACAAGTCAGTTGAACTTTCTAAACCTTTGTTATTCAATAGAACTTTGTGTAATGATAAAAGTATTTCACATCTACCCTATCCAGAATGATAGCCACATGTGGCTGTTGAGCATTTGAAATGTGGCTAGTGTTACTAAGAAACTAAATTATTAATTTTATTTAAATTAAATTAATTTTAATTTCCACTTATGGCTCATAGCTATGGTTTTGGACAGTACTGACAGTTTTTTCATCTGTAAAATGAGGTAGGACTGATAGCACCTAATTTTAATTTATATGATTATTCTGAAGATTAAATGATATAATGTTTATAATATATATGGCACTGTGCCTATACATTATAAATGCTCAGCAGATGTTTGATATTAGTATTTATCTCACATTTAACAAAATTTTATGTTGAAATTACCTTAAAAATGAGAAATACGGCCCTGGCCGGTTGGCTCAGCGGTAGAGCGTCGGCCTAGCGTGCGGAGGACCCGGGTTCGATTCCCGGCCAGGGCACATAGGAGAAGCGCCCATTTGTTTCTCCACCCCCACCCCCTCCTTCCTCTCTGTTTCTCTCTTCCCCTCCCGCAGCCAAGGCTCCATTGGAGCAAGGATGGCCCGGGCACCGGGGATGGCTCCTTGGCCTCTGCCCCGACGCCCAGGAAGGGCAGAGCATTGCCCCCTGGTGGGCAGAGCATCGCCCCTGGTGGGCGTGCCGGGTGGATCCCGGTCGGGCGCATGCGGGAGTCTGTCTGACTGTCTCTCCCCGTTTCCAGCTTCAGAAAAATACAAAAAAAAAAAAAAAGAAAGAAATACCATTTCTCAAAATATGTTGAATTTGGACAAAAATTAGGACTCCTTTGATAGCAGTAATCATAAAGTTTATCCCAATTATGGAACTTAATACAAAAACAGTTTTGTGCTAAACATTTGAGTCCTTTAAAACTATATGTTACATAAACTTATATTTTAGTATATTCTGAAAGGATATAAAAGCTTGTTCTTAACCAAAGCAACTACCTTATAAAGTGAAAAATTAAGTTGCTTTCAATAGTTTAATTATGGCCTTTGAGATGCTGTAGATGTGCCCTGATGGCATGAGTGAAATGCTGTAATGCCATAAAAAGTCCCGTCAAGGAGTCAGATACTGCAAGTTAGGCCATCGTTCTATCTCCTTCCACCTTATTCTAAGCTAATCACATTTCAAATACTATACGGCAGTGGTCCCCAACCCCCGGGCCGTGGACCGGTACCGGTCTATGTGCCATTTGGTACCAGTCTGCAGAGAAAGAATAAATAACTTACATTATCTCCGTTTTATTTATATTTAAGTCTGAATGATGTTTTATTTTTAAAAAATGACCAAATTCCCTCTGTTAAATCCGTCTAAGACTCACTCTTGACGCTAGTCCTGGTCACGTGATACATTTACCCGTCCCACCCTAAAGGCCAGTCCGTGAAAATATATTCTGATATTAAACCGGTCTGTGACCCAAAAAAGGTTGGGGACCACTGCTATACGGCAATTTTCCTGGGCTTTAATATACATTAACCTAGTTTCTTTTCTGATGATAAAATGTGTCTGTAAACTATAGATATTGATGTGAATATCAAGGGATAGTTGTGAAAATTAAATGAAGTAACACATATAAAGCATCTGGCACATGGGAGAAACTCAGTAAATGTTACATTCATTAGTCCTTCATTAATTTAAAGTTTAAACAATAGATGACCCATATAATAAAAGATTACTAAGTGATTATGTTCCTTGAAAATTCCTATTCCTCTTTGCTGGTGCTGTTACCATTTTCTTAGAAAATAAAACAATATCACTATACCACACCCACAACTTGCAAATTTAGCTAGTTATACAATATAGTCATGTCTAGAAAGATTAACTGTGCACTAAAATGAAATCGTCATTAACATGTGAAAAGCTAATATTTGGGCCCTGGCCGGTTGGCTCAGCGGTAGAGCGTCGGCCTGGCATGTGGGGGACCCGGGTTCGATTCCCGGCCAGGGCACATAGGAGAAGCGCCCATTTGCTTCTCCACCCCTAACCCCTCCTTCCTCTCTGTCTCTCTCTTCCCCTCCCGCAGCCAAGGCTCCATTGGAGCAAAGTTGGCCTGGGCGCTGGGGATGGCTCCATGGCCTCTGCCCCAGGCGCTAGAGTGGCTCAGAGTGACGCCCCGGAGGGGCAGAGCATCGCCCCTTGTGGGCGTGCCGTGTGGATCCCATTCGGGCGCATCCGGGAGTCTGTCTGACTGTCTCTCCCCGTTTCCAGCTTCAGAAAAATACAAAAAAAAAAAAAGCTAACATTTGGTCTATTACTATGAACTACTGTTAATTCTCCTCCACCAAGCCATAAGAGATAGTCTGCGTTATATAGTTTAATCTGTAGCTCAAAACTGAAGGAAGCATAGAAACAATAATTAGCATAAACTTTATTTCCCTGTTGTCAGTTTCAGTTTATTCATAACTAGCAGTTTAAGAAGAAAAGATTACGTTGTCAAGTTCTTTTGTAAGGCTAAGGCAGGATATATTGATCCAGGAAGTTAAGGAACAAGATAGCAGGAATATATTTTCGTATAGCAGGTGAAATAGAGCCATAAACATGAATTCCTGAGTAATAATTAACAGTAACTTGAACAATTATGGGTGTAATATACCATTCACGATAGATGTGCTTATAAGGATATTTGTCTGGTAGTCGCTTTATGAGTCATACACAGAAGCTTTGTATTTTTAAAGGTTTGCACTGTTATGAAATGTGTGTTATGGAGACTGAACTTCCATTGAGTAATTACATACATATTGGAAGAACACAGTATAGTCATCATAGTTAGGTTTAGAAACTCACATGTTGAAAGTGGTCTCCCTTGTGATTTAAGAGTATATTACGTATAGAGAAGGCTAAGACTTTGAAAATATATACCACGTATTATCAGTGGAGTCCAAACTGTTTGTGATAAAACCAACGTCCTGCAACTAGAACACTGTTGCTCTGTAAGCCAATTTACCTACCCACCATTGTTTTGTGTTACATGGTTATTTAGCTATTTAAATAAGAAATACTTACTTTGTTCTGGAAAAAACTAAACTTTACATAGAAAGCATTTCTAGTGAATTGTCCAGTTAAAATCTTTTTTTTTTTTAATTTTTAAAATTTTTTTTTATTTATTTTCTACAGAGATAGTGAGTCAGAGAGAGGGATAGACAGGGACAGACAGACAGGAACAGAGAGAGATGAGAAGCATCAATCATTAGTTTTTCGTTGCACATTGCAACACCTTAGTTGTTCATTGATTGCTTTCTCATATGTGCCTTGACCGCGGGCCTTCAGCAGACCAAGTAACCCCTTGCTTGAGCCAGCAACCTTGGGCTCAAGCTGGTGACCTCAGGGTCTCGAACCTGGGTCTTCCGCATCCCAGTCCAATGCTCTATCCACTGTGCCACCGCCTGGTCAGGCCCAGTTAAAATCTTTAATTAGCAACATTTCATTCCTATTACACTACATTTTATTTAATGGACCTGTTGGTATTTGAGAGAGAGAGAATGTGTGTGTGTATGTGTGTGTACATGTATATGAACGTTAACATATTATCTGTTCCTTGAAAAATTCTATTTCTATTTACTGGATATTTATTTTAATCCTGAAAAATGTTTTCTAGAGAAAAAACAATATTTTATTTGACTATGAAAAGGAATTACCCATAAAAAAAAGTGATTATAGCTAAAGATAGATTAGAATTCTAGAGATAAAGAAATCCGATCTTTACCATGCTTTGGTGGACTCTGACAGAACTCAGCTTCCTTTATATCATTCAGTTCTTTTTAGTTCTGTGGCTCAGTAGAATCTCTGATGCCTAACTCTAAAAGTCAATTTGTTTTTCTGCTGAGCTACATTTACCTTTATTGGCATTTAATTACTATTTTCCCCGATGCCTGTTTTTTCATCTAAACTAGTAATACTATATAGTATTTATATAGTTTTATGTGTTTAGTGCTTTATATAATTATTCATTCGATAATTCACATATGCCTTTGACATGCACAAGTATTATTTTCCACAATAACAGATGTAAAAACTGAGGTTCGGTGGGAGAGGGGAGTGCCCTCTCCCGCTGAGTCAGTGGCATAGTTGAGTCAGTGGCATAGTTGGAACAGATTTGCATCTAGTCTTTCTTCTCAGAGAACAAACCATGATGCTTCCTTGGGAAAGTTCTCAGTTACTAGGAAGAAGGAGACTGTCAGCTTTTTCCTCTCAAGTCCTCAGAATTACCAGTTTGTCTAGAATACCTACTATATATAATACATTGAATTTTTAAAAAACTACCTGCCCAATATTTTTTAAATGTGTGGCTTTCCATTTACTTAAAGTTATCACTTAAACCATCTTACCTATTCAGCAAAACGATTCTCATTAATTTTACCTTCATAGACTTTGTTTTGACATTTAAGGAGTTATGTATCTTAATTTCATTATTGCTTTTCTTAATTCTTGCTGTAATGCTGGCTGAGTAGATTCATTTTTACGTTATGCCAAAAGAAACCAGATGCAGCAAGATAGATCATGGTTCTTCCACCATCACTCTTACTCTGAGCTGATGTATCACTTATTGGTTCTAATTAATTTTTATGTATTGAGTAATAAAACTCCAGACAGTATAAGATAAGCCTCAAGTATTTATCTTTTAAAATGGTACCTGTCTGGTGGTGGTGCAGTGGATAGTGTCGATCTTCAACACTGAGGTCCCAGGTTTGAAACCCCGAGGTCACTGGCTTGAGCACGGGGTTGCCAGTGTAAGTGCAGTATCATTGACATGATCCCAAGGTCACCTGCTTGAGCCTAAAGGTCACTGGCTTGAGCGATGTGTCACTGGCTGGGCTTGAGTGCTCCCACCCCCACCATTAAGGCACACAGGAGAAGCAACCAATGAACAACTAAAATGAAGCAACTATATAAGTTGAGGCCTCTCATCTCTCTCTCCTCCCTCTCTCTCCCTACTCTCTCTTGCTCTCTCTCAAAATCAATAATAAATAAATAAAATAGTATGTCTTAACAATTAGGTTCTCACCCTTTCTTGTCAGAAATAGGTCACATCAAAGGGAAATTCACAGACTTAGAAATTGAACTTTGAACTAAGAATTTGAAGAAAAAAATTGTTTTCCAAGTTTGCCACAGATTAAACGTCTGATTCATTTATCTGTCTCAGTTATATATCTAATAATTTAGTAATGTGGTAAATTATAAAATATATACTACTTTGGTTTTAAGTATAAATGTTTTAATTTGACTTCCAGTGCGTAGAGAGTTTTACTATTTTGTCCATACATACTTTCTTTTTACCTTTTTTTTTTTTTTTTTTTTTGAGAGAGAGAAAAAGGTAGAGAATGCTCACATGTGCCCTGCCCGGGGCTTGAACCAGGGATCTCCAGGTCAAGCCCATAACCGTGAGAGCTCTGGGAAGACTCTGTTCACTGCACCACTGGCCAAGGCCTCTTTTTACCTTTTATTTAAGTCCCACTTCACCTTTATACACTTCAGAAGTGAAGAGTCATCTTTAAAAATACTAATATCATGCCCCTATTAGGCAGGAAAATTTTCTCAGAAAGCATCTCAATTGCATTGTCAAATAATTATTAAAAGAAAAGACCTGAGCACTGCCCCAGGGGCTCAGAGGATAAAGCGTCCTCCCGGCGCACAGAGGTGTGGGTTCGATCCCAGGTCTCAGCACCTGCGAGAAGCTGTCAATGAGTCCTCAACTAAGTACAACAGCAAGTTGATGCTTCTCTCTCTCTCTCTCCTTCTTTCTCTCTCTTTCTCTCTCTCTTTAACCCTTTCTTCCTCTCTCTCCTCTTTCCCCCTCTCTCTCCCCTCCCTTCTCCCTCTCTCTCAACCAGTGGACAGTTTTTTAAAAAAGAAAACATCTGCATACAAAATAACTAGGTGATTAATTAGATGAAACATTGCAGCGTTTGGTCTGATATCTTCGTAGGCTATCAAATTAACTTATCTTTGTGGGGGTATGGACAGATTGACCAAAAAGAAGCAAAGTGAAACCCATGGACATGTACAACAGCGTGGTGATTGCTGAGGGGGGTGTGGTGTGGGGACCGTACAAAGGGTCGGGAGCAGAGAAATGACAGTGGAAGGAAACTTGATGCGGAGTGAACTACAATATGGAGTACAGAGGTGTGTCATAGAATTCAGCACTTGAAACCTGTATAATTTTGTTAACCAGTGTCACCCCAAGAACGTCAGTAAAAAGGAAAAAATAGCCTGACCTTTGATGGTGCAGTAGATAAAGTGTACACCTGGAATGCTGAGGTTGGGGGTTCGAAACCTTAGGCTTACTTGGTCAAGGCACAGGTGAGAGACAACTACCACAAGTTGGTACTTTCTGTTCCCCCCTCTGCCTTTCTCTCCTTCTTTCTCTCCTCTTGCTAAAACCAATTAAAAAAATTTTTAATAAATAAATAAAAATGAAAAAAATAAAATATACATTTAAAACTTATTTAATTTTTAATTCAAAACATCAAATTTGTCTTTAGTCTTTTGCTATTTACTATTTATTAATTAAATGTAAAGCAATCATATGACTTTAAATCTTGGTGGGGGTTTTTTTCCAGCAATTTAAATAAAGAAAAGTCAGCTTTACAACAGATGAAGAATCAAATGGCATTAGATTTAGAACAACTTCTAAATCATCGTGAGGTATGTTTTCCGTTTTGCTATCATTTTTACCACGTTAGGATTTTTTAAAGTCCCTTGTTGCGTTAAGATTATTTGATCCCAGTTTTCCATGTTCATTAATATCTTCCTACATTTACATCTTATTATGATCTGTCCCTTTATATTCAACTTGTGATACTTTATTCTTTATTAATTAATTTATGCTTTATTTTTTATGAGTTAATTTTTATTCCTGGAGTGCCCCTTATTGCCTTATTCATATCTGTCATTAAACTTCCATGTTATTTAATAATTGTTTTATCTTTCTTCCACTAGACTATAAACTTTTTTACTGTACTTCTATCTTATTCATCATTGTAACCCCAGTGCGTAGTGTACCATATTTGTGTTACATTTTAAATTTTATAAAGTTTACTTCCACGTTTCTCACCAAAAATCTTTTCTTTTTTTGTGGCAGAGACAGAGTCAGAGAGAGGAACAGATAGGGACAGACAGACAGAAAGGGAGAGAGATGAGAAACATCAATTCTTCATTGCAGCTCCTTAGTTTCTCAGTGATTGCTTTCTCGTATGTGCCTTGACTGGGGGGCTACAGCAGACCAAGTGACCCCTTGCTTGAGCCAGCGACCTTGGGCTCAAGCTGGTGAGCCTTGCTTAAACCAGATGAGCCCACGCTCAAGCTGGTAACCTCAGGGTCTCGAACCTGGGTCCTCCATATCCCAGTCCAACGCTCTATCCATTGTGCCACTGCCTGGTCACGCCAAAAACCTTTTAGAGTTAATGGAATACCCATTTTATAGAAGGATAAATGAGTTTTAGGTGGCTTGCCCAAAGCCAGTAAGTAACTAAGTCAGATTTATTGAGGTTTAATATACTTACACTTAAATTTATTCTTTTTAGCCTACATTTCTATGGTTTCTTACTAACTCACGCAGTTGTGTAACCATCACCACAGCTGATATACAGAATAGTTCCATCACCCCAGAAAGTTCCCTTACACCCCCTTTGTAGTGATATTGTTCCCCAAATGAAGTCCTAGCAACCACTGATCTGTTTTAGTCCTTTGTTCCTTCTATTGAATAATTACTGAGTAATATTCCATTTTATGGATGTACCAAAGTTTTTTAATCCACTCACCAGCTGAACATTTGAAGGCATCTGTAAGTAAAGCTGCTATAAACAATTGTAGATGTGTTTTTGTGTAAGAACAGTTTTTATTTCTCTTGGTAAACACCCAGAAGCAGGTAAAGAACTGCACGTTTAACTTTATAAGGAACTGCCTGTTTTTGCGAAGTGATGGAACCTTTGCCTTCCCCCCAGCAAAGAATGAGTTCCAGTTGCTCAGCAGTCGGTGTTATGAAACCTAGTTTTTTAATCCAGTGCATTTTTTTCCACTGAACTATCACCACCTTATCTTACCTGTGTTTTACCACAGTGGTCCCCAAACCTTTTTTGGGCCACAGACCAGTTTAATGTCAGAAAATATTTTCACGGACCGGCCTTTAGGGTGAGATGGATAAATGTATCACGTGACTGAGACAAGCGTCAAGAGTGAGTCTTAGACGGATGTAACAGAGGGAGTCCGGTCATTTTTTAAAAATAAAACATCGTTCAGACTTAAATATAAATAAAACGGAAATAATGTAAGTTATTTATTCTTTCTCTGTGGACCAGTACCAAATGGCCCACGGACCAGTACCAGTCTGCGGCCCAGGGGTTGGGGACCACTGTTTTACTATTTTGTTATCCTAAAAGAGAAAGAAATGCTCAAAACAGATTATTGGTTTATGAGTATCCTGAAGACATTTTTCCAGTCTGGGAAAAATATATACCAGAATTTTGGGAAGAAATTATTGGAAGGCTATAGTTTAAAAAGAAAATTTTTTATTTATTGATCAGAGAGAAGGGGGCAGAGAGAAAGAGAAAGATGATTTGTTGTTCCACTATTTATGCATTCATTGGTTGATTCTTGTATGTGCCCTGACCGGGGATCAAACCCGCAACCTTGGTGTAGCAGGGTGACACGCTAACCAATTGAGCTAGGCAGCCAGGGCTTGAAAGGATATTATTGAGAGAGATGAACTTGGGAATATTCCTGGAAGCACTTCAAAGGTGCATTTCCTAGAAATTGAATCAGGGGATTTGGGAATTGTCTCTACCATAGAAATGGCCTTTGGAATGAGTTCTTTTCAAGGTGTATTTTATGTGATGGGTAAAAGAGATAAGATGTCCCTGAATTAGATTTTAGAGATGACTTTTAGGTAGATAAGTAGATCTAGCTACAGGTGACAGACATGAAAAGCTCTGAAGATATTTATGCTCCCAACATTCCAGGTCTTATCTACTGTCACTTATGTCCCAGGATTCTGCCTTCAAATAATTGTTTCTTCACTGTGGAAGCCTGATTCATTTACTAAGTAGATTTTCTCAAATGTGTTTAAATTAAATATTTAAAAGATAGTAACTACAGATTTCTGTTCAGTCATACCAACTTTTTTTTTCATAAAGCTACATAATAAGTGTTTTTTAGAATGGCAATTCTTACATGATTTTTAGAGAATTATGCTAAACTCTGAGGAATATATGAACAACTTTAATTTATAAATTTTGTACATCATACTTGGAATCAGTCCAAACAAAAACTAAAAGTTTTACTCATTGGTTTAAAAATTGAATAGATTTATTTAGCCTGACCTGTGGTGGTGCAGTGGATAAAGTGTCGACCTGGAACGCTGAGTCACTGGTTTGAAACCCTAGGCTTGCCCGGTCAAGACACATACAGGAAGCAACTACTATGAGTTACTGCCTCCCCTTTCTCTCCCACTTTCTCGGTCTCTTTATTTCTTTCTCTTCCCTTTAAATATCAATAACTAAAATCTAAAAAACAATTGAATAGGTTTAAAACAAAATGTTTAAACATGAAATTAAATATTAGCAAGATGAAACTACTCATAGAAATATCCTACCACTGCATGGAATCAATGAAATGCACATGGATGCATATCTAATTAAATGTTGTCAGTTAACATTCATGCATTTGATAATATCTTCATTTTGACAATTATAGTCTAATAATCCAACTTTATGACTTTTATTAATGCCAAACATCTAAAAGAGTACCTTTTTTTCCTTTACAAAGAAAAGTAAAGGTTTAAAGAAACAAGTGTGAAACAAATTTTCAATCTTTTTCTAAGAGGCCATTTAATAGCAGTTTATACAGTGCATGCAGATGCAAACACAAGTACAAACTGGTTTTAGGAAAACAGAACAGCCGGACCAGGGAGGTGTTTGACCATTCGCCTGACGAGACAGAGCCTGCAGGACTGCTTTGTCCAGATTATAGCTCTCGGGGGTCAAGAGCTCAGAATAGTTAGTATGTACAATTGGATGAGGATAATTCTGATAAGTATAATTTTTTTGAAAGGGAAAACTAGGGCTGAGGCTAAAGTGAGGCAAGCAGGGCAGAAGGAGCCCAAGGTCCAGGAGGTGTCCGCTCTCGGAGAGGTGCACAATGCAGCTGGCACCTGATGGCTTGCCTTACCCTAGTCAGGGACCCGGGAAAATTATGTAATATGTGTCGTTGTTTTAATCAGCTAAATTTTCTGTTTAAATTACTGATTCATAAAGAGAACAAATGAACATTATAAATTTTAACGGTTTTGGGGGGGGCTTTTTGTTATCTTTTTTTCACACTGGATAACTCTAACTTTTTAAGCAGTGTCACTTAGTTCTGATGAAACTTCATAAACTCTATAATATAAAATGAGATCACCAACTTATTTATGTAGTTATAAGGTATATATTAAATGAAAAAAGAAAACTGGTGGGATAAATCTAGGTTAACAATTCAAGGACATTTGGAACATGGCCACATAGGGGTTTCATTTTCTTTATTAGTGTTAGCTCAAAATTATTATTTTAAAAGTAACTCCTCTCATATTAAGAGTTCACTTGTGATCTAAAGTTTTATAAGAATGATAAAATTGCCTGACCTGTGGTGGCGCAGTGGATAAAGCGTCGACCTAGAAATGCTGAGGTCGCCGGTTTGAAACCCTGGGCTTGCCTGGTCAAGGCACATACGGGAGTTGATGCTTCCAGCTCCTCCCCCCTGTCTCTGTCTCTCTCTCCCTTACTCTCTCCTCTCTAAAATGAATAAATAAAATAAAATTTAAAAAAAAAAAAAAAAAGAATGATAAAATTATTATGGGCCTCCTAGTTTATAAATTCTTAGCATTTATTCATTCAAAAACAATGGTTGCATTTGGAACTCTGAGTTGTATATTAGATAATTTTTTTCTAAGTGAGAGGAGGGGAGATAGAGAGACAGACTCCCACATGCACCCCAACCAGGATCCACCCAGCAACCCCTGTCTAGGGCAGATGCTTGAATCAACTGAGCTACTTTTAGTGCCTCAGGCCAAAGCTTAAACCATTCGAGCCACTGGCTGCAGGAGGGGAAGAGGGAGAGAAGTAGGAGAGGGAGGAAGAGAGAAGCAGATAGTCGCTTCTCTTGTGTGCCCTGATGGGGAATTGAACTCGAGATGTCCATATGCCAGGCCGATTCTCTATCCACTAAGCCAACTATTTGGTGATTTTTATTCTCAACTTTTCCTTAAAGAAAATGTATTAATATTAAAATATATTTGCCTGACCAGGTGGCAGCACAGTGAATAGAGCATCAACCTGGGATGCAGAGGACCCAGGTTTGAAACTCCAAAGTCACCAGCTTGAGTGCTCGCTCATCTGCTTGAACATGGGCTTACCAGCTTGAGCATGAGCAGGTTCGCTCACTTGAGTGTGGAATCATAGACATGACCCCATGGTCTCAGGCTTGAAACTCAAGGTCACTGGCTTGATCCCAGGGTCGCTGGCCTGAGCAAGGGGTCACTGGCTCAACTAGAGCTCCCCAGTCAAGGCACATATGAGAAAGCAATCAATGAACAGCTAAGGTGCCGCAACAATAAGTTGATGCTTATCTTTCTCCCTTCCTGTCTGTCCCTGTCTGTTTCTCTCTTTCATTAAAATAATAATAAAAAACATGTTAAAGTATAAAGAGAATGGAGAAAAATAGCAGTTTTAGTTGACTTTTCAGACTACAAAGCTCAATTGGTGTGATCAAATATATTAGGTTGGCCCTGGCCGGTTGGCTCGGCGGTAGAGCGTCGGCCTGGCGTGCGGGGGACCTGGGTTCGATTCCCGGCCAGGGCACACAGGAGAAGCGCCCATTTGCTTCTCCACCCCCCACCCCCTCCTTCCTCTCTGTCTCTCTCTTCCCCTCCTGCAGCCAAGGCTCCATTGGAGCAAAGATGGCCAGGGCGCTGGGGATGGCCCCTTGGCCTCTGCCCCAGGCGTTAGAGTGGCTCTGGTCTCGGAAGAGCGACGCCCTGGAGGGGCAGAGTATCACCCCCTGGTGGGCAGAGTGTAGCCCCTGGTGGGCGTGCCGGGTGGATCCCGGTCGGGCGCATGCGGGAGTCTGTCTGACTGTCTCTCCCCATTTCCAGCTTCAGAAAAATACAAAAAAATAATAATAATAAATAAATAAATAAATAAATATATTAGGTTAAAGGATCTGTACGATAAATACTATAAGATGTGATCATGAATTGAATAGAGATCTCATACCTGTTTACATCTCTCCATTTTAAATTTTCCAAGTTCTCTCCCTGTGAAACCTTTATAAAGCAGAGTGAAAGAAGAGGCAAAATGTCTCTCCTGACAAAATTCCTTTCATTAAGGTACAATTTAATATCATGCCCTCTGCCTTTAAAAGATCAAAACAAGATCTGGTGTCATCTCTCTTTGTTTTTGTTTTGTTTTGTTTTGTTTTTAGATTTTATTTATTCATTTTAGAGAGGGGAGAGAGAGAGAGGAGAGAGAGAGAAAGGGGGAGGAGCAGGAAGCATCAACTCCCATATGTGCCTTGACCAGGGAAACCAGGGTTTTGAACCGGCGACCTCAGAATTCCAGGTCGACGCTTTATCCACTGCGCCACCACAGGTCAGGCCTCTCTTTGTTTTTGTGAAACTATTTAAGGCAGTCTACTAAGTACTTCTATTTATATTACATAATTTAGTCTTTACTAACATCCACTGAGATAAATATCATTCCATTTTTACAGATGAAATTGGTGTTGATAAGTGTTAAGTAATCCAACCATGATTACATACTTATTGTCAAAACTGGAAGTATTCCGCCCTGGCCGGTTGGCTCAGCGGTAGAGCGTCGGCCTAGCGTGCGGAGGACCCGGGTTCGATTCCCGGCCAGGGCACACAGGAGAAGCGCCCATTTGCTTCTCCACCCCTCCGCCGCGCTTTCCTCTCTGTCTCTCTCTTCCCCTCCCGCAGCCAAGGCTCCATTGGAGCAAAGATGGCCCGGGCGCTGGGGATGGCTCTGTGGCCTCTGCCTCAGGCGCTAGAGTGGCTCTGGTCGCAATATGGCGACGCCCAGGATGGGCAGAGCATCGCCCCCTGGTGGGCAGAGCGTCGCCCCTGGTGGGCGTGCCGGGTGGATCCCGGTCGGGCGCATGCGGGAGTCTGTCTGACTGTCTCTCCCTGTTTCCAGCTTCAGAAAAATGGAAAAGAAAAAAAAAAAAAAAAAACTGGAAGTATTCCTTTTTTTTTTTTTTTTTTTTTTTTTTACCTGAAACAAAAGCTTGTGTGTGATCTTTCTTCTCGGTCTTATTTAGACAAAAACCTCATGATGAATTGCTTGTTCTAGTTCCCAGAAAATTTTTGCCTTATAGATGAAGTTATATCATTTGTTTTTTATCAGAAAATGAAAATTATGTGATTTAGTATATTTCCTATTTTCTTAATTGCCAGAAAACTCAGAGCTGCATATCTTATCCAGGTGTTGAAATCTTTTTTTTCTCTTTTTTCCTTTTGATACCTCAGAATAACTTTTTTTTGTTTTATTCAAGTGGGTTGCAATCTTTTTTACTCATTTTGTGTGTGTGTGTGTGTGTGTGTGTGTGTGTGTGTGTGACAGACAGAGACAGACAGAGAAAGGGACAGGTAGGGATAGACAGACAGGAAGGGAGAGATGAGAAGCATCAATTCTTTGTTGTGGCACATTAGTTGTTCCTTGATTGCTTTCTCATATGTTCCTTGACCAGGGGGCTACAACAGAGCAAGTGACCCCTTGCTCAAACCAGTGACCTTGGGCTCAAGCTGGCAACCTCAGAATCCAGCTTGGGTCCTCTGCATCCCAGTCCAATGCTCTATCCACTGTGCCATCACCTGGTCAGGCAGTCTTTTTTACTCTTAAATATCTTTATTTATACTCAGAACTCAGAGGTAAAAATATAAACTATCAAAAATATAAACCTTAAATAATTGGGTAAAAAGAGGTAAAGGAAAAGATCAATTAATAGGATCTCATTCTTGGATAACAGTGGCAGGACTTCAAATTAAACCTTCAGGCTTGAGTACAAGTAATGTGGTTCTTAGAATGGCTTCTTTCTTGTTCAGTGTACGTCTCAGGAGGCCTCTTGTGCTTTTCATTTTTCATCCATTTTATCCACTCATTGCTTTTATGAAACAAGAATTTCTCATTACCTTTGTATATGTTCAGATTTTCTTTGTATATGTTTTATCATGTGTCCACAGAATATAAGCTTTCAAGAGTAGTAAAAGTATTTTTTTTTTTTTTTTGCACTTTTCTGAAGCTGGAAACAGGGAGAGACAGTCAGACAGACTCCCGCATGCGCCCGACCGGGATCCACCCGGCACGCCCACCAGGGGGCGACGCTCTGCCCACCAGGGGGCGATGCTCTGCCCATCCTGGGTGTCGCCATGTTGCGACCCTCCTGGGTGTCGCCATGTTGTGACCAGAGCCACTCTAGCACCTGGGGCAGAGGCCACAGAGCCATCCCCAGCGCCCGGGCCATCTTTGCTCCAATGGAGCCTTGGCTGCGGGAGGGGAAGAGAGAGACAGAGAGGAAGGCGCGGTGGAGGGGTGGAGAAGCAAATGGGCGCTTCTCCTATGTGCCCTGGCCGGGAATCGAACCCGGGTCCTCCGCACGCTAGGCCGACACTCTACCGCTGAGCCAACCGGCCAGGGCTAGTAAAAGTATTTTTAGTCACCTAAATGTCTAATTGAATAATGAGCATAATTTTAAGAAACTGATATAAAAGCCCCTTTCTAATTTCTCTTACATCTCTATTAAAAGCAGTAGTAAAAGCCCAGTTAGGAAGCTATTCCACTATTTCAGTGAGTGATGGTATATCATGGACTAGATTGGTAATGATGGTGTCTGACAGAGTTGACCAATTTGAAAGCTATTTAAAACCAGAATTGAGATCCAAGATGGTGGTGGACTAGACGGAAGCTAGATTCACCTCCTCCCAGGACCACCTGGAATTACAACGTACAATTATAGAACGATATCCTGAATAACCAACTTAAGACCAGCTGGGAAGAAGTCCAATAACCAAGTATTTTAGAAGAAACCTCATCAAAATGGTAGGAAAGGCAGAGACACGAAAATGGCTGGCCTTGCTCCCACAGTCAGCTGCTAAGGTTCCAAAGGGATATATCAGTTGTGGGTGGTTCCCTCTTAGAAGCATGAGGTCCAAACCTCAAGCTGGGATGCCCAACCCAAAGCATCAGAACCAGGAAGAGGAACCCACATAACGTTTGGCTGTGAAAGCAGTGGGTGGAGTTTCTGTCCACCAAGGAGAGATAGGAGTCCACTAGCATAGAGACATAGGAATCCTTTTAAAAGGCCAGTGCACAAAATTTTGTTCACAGCCACTCATCCTGGGCTTCAGTGGCAGGAGAATGGAGAGGACTAGGATTGTGTGAAGAGAGACTAAGGTGTATGGCTCTGGTGAGAGAACTGAAAGGACAGCCTCCATGATCCCTGTGCTGAGTCGTTCTCCCATACAGAAGACACTGCTTTCTTCAGTGCAGCATCAGCCTGGGGGAAAGCAATAGCCCCTCCCTCTAGATTCCCCTTGCCCCACCCTGTGGAGCTTACTTACTGCTGAGGAGTACAACCAGAGGCTCTTTCAGCGACTGAGCCTAATAGGCAGCCATCAGGTGGAGGCTGGTGGAAGCGAATCTTGGGGTGCCTTAGGACTTTTGGTGCACAGTTTGGTACTCCACATATGCACCCAGGCCCAGCAGAGGCAGCCACCAATTGAGGCTTCCTTACAACTCCAAACAGGTTGCTGAGGGCCTGTCACAGGTAGCATCTGATATTGGCCTGCACCAGAGTCCCTCCCATGAGGCTCAGAAACAACACACTCAGTGGCCATTTTCAGACAGTGTCAGAGCAGATTTCTAAGCTTCAAAAGCAGGATATCCAAAGGAAGATCTCAGCAGTAAACAAACCCTGTTGAGACAAATTCCACTTTTGAGGTCAGCACCTCCACAGCTGCTCACAGGCTTTGATCAGGGTTGAGCTTCACAGTCAGCCTGAGGGGCAATCCCTGTATGGCCAGTAGCCACGGCCACCATCACAGCCGCCTGGCCCATGCAGGTTCGCATTTGATTCGGACAGACGATGTAAAGCCAGTAGCCAGGGCCACCATCACAGCCAACTGGCCAATGCAAGTTCGCATTTGATTTGGACAATCAGTAATGAAACAATGGAGCCAAGAACTGGTGGGCCATTATCTTTAATCCTAGCTTGCTCCCGGTGGGCAAGTAAGAACACACACTGGGCTCCAAAACCCACTCATTCAGTGCTCACAAAGCTACTGACTTATCCGAGTTTCCTAGAATCAAAGGTTTGTAGCTCACCAGACTTATTCACCTCTGTTCCCCATCTCTTTCTCTCTGCACAAACTCTGAACAAACTGGCTTCTCCTTCACCACTCCGCCATCTTGGCTGCTTCTCTTCTCCTCCACATGGCCTTTCTGTGCTCTCCTCCAGCATGGGCTCCTCTGCCCCATTTTATAGTGTAGAAATCAAAACCTTTAATCCAATATACAAACAAGGAAGTCTCTGATACAGAAGTCACTTAGGGTGGGAAAGGCTTAGTCTTAAAACTAAGCCTTAGGCTATAATGACCCTGCCTGCTTACAGCCTGCCCCCACACCCAATGCAAACTATAAGAAAGCAAACATATATATTATATTTACAAACTTATTTGACCAACAATCCCACACATGAACGGGTCAATAACAATCAAAACTCAGTTATAATAGGAGGACCCATATAACCCACATAAAGGACATTGGTACCCAGCTCAGATGAACAAGGACACTGCACCATTGGATCCCACAGGACACCTACTACATAAAGCCATCTTACAAAGACTAGGAGTCATGGCAGATCTATCTCATACATAGAAACAAACACAAAGAGGCAGCCAAAATGGGGAGACAAAGAAGCAGGCCCAAATGGAAGAACAGCAGAAGTCTCCAGAAAAAGAGCTAAATGAAATGGAGAGAAGCAATTTATCAGATATAGAGTTCAAAGTAATGGTCAAAAGGATGCACGACAGCATGAAAATAGTCATAAAGAAAGAAAAGGACCACTCAGAAAAAAAGAATACGATATCTGAAATGACGAATACACTGGAAGGAATAAATAATAGGTTGGATGAAGTGGTGGATTGAATCAGCGATTTAGAAAACAAGGTAGGAAAAAGAAAACACTCAATCAAAACAGGAAAAAGATAAATTAAAATGAATGAAGCTAGTTTAAGGGACCTCTAGGGCAACATGAAACATAACATCATCTGTATAATAGGGGTAATAGAAGAAGAGAGAAAGCAAGGGATCATGAACCTATTTGAAGAAATAATAATCAGCCCTGACAAGATAGCTTGGTTAGTGAGGGCATCATCCTGAGGCACAGAGGTTGGCAGTTCGATTCCCACTCAGGGCACATACAGAAACAGATTGATGTTCCTCTTTCTCTCTCTCCCTCACTCCCTTTCTCCCTCTAAAATCAAATTTGAAGAAATAAACATTGAAAAAATAAAGAAATAATGATTGAAGACTTAACCTGGTGAAGGACACACAAGTCTTGAAGCACAGAGAATCCCAAACAAGATGGACCCAAAAGGATCACTTGAAGACACATCATAATTAAAACGGCAAAGATAAAAGACAAAGAGAATCTTTAAGGCCGCAAGAGAAAGACAGGTACCTACAACGGAGCTCCTATAAGGCTGTCAGCTGATTTCTCAACAGAAATATTTCAAGCTAGAAGGGATTGGCATGAAATATTCAAAGTGATAAAAAAAACAAGGACCTGTACCAAGACTATTTTACCTAGCAAGGCTACCATTGAAAACTGAAGAAGAAATAAAGAGCTTCTCAGACAAGAAAAAACTAAAGGAGTATGTTATCACCAAACCAGTATTACAAGAATGTTAAAGGGCCTGCTTTAAGAACAAGAAGAAGAAACAAACAGTTAAAAAACAACATTGCTGCCTGACCAGGCGTTGGCGCATGGATAGAGCATCGGACTGGGATGCGGAGGACCCAGGTTCGAAACCCCAAGGTCGCCAGCTTGAGCGCGGGCTTGTCTGGTTTGAGCAAGGCTCACCAGCTTCAGCCCAAGGTCTCTGGCTTGAGCAAGTGGTCACTCGGTCTGCTGTAGCCCCCCAGTCAAGGCACATAAGAGAAAGCAATCACTGAGAAACTAAGGTGCCGCAACAAAGAATTGATCCTTCTCATCTCTCTCCCTTCCAGTCTGTCTGTTCCTCTCTCTGTCTCTCTCTGTTTCTGTGACACACACACAAAACCAGAACATTGTTAAAATAATGGCAATAGATATGTACCTATCCATAATCACTTTAAATGTAAATGGCTTAAATGTTACAATCAAAAGATACAAGTTAGCTGAATGGATAAGAAAACAAGACCATGCCTGACCAGGTGGTAGTGCAGTGGCTAGAGTAGTGGTTCTCAAAGTTTTTGAAGTTGGGGCACATTTAAAATTCGGCAAATAATTGTAGGTGCACTATATACAAATTTCTGAGAAATATGTTATAATGATTAAGTCAAATATTAAGGAAAAAAATATAAAGTCCAAGCATGGTTTTATGGTAATTAAACAAAATAAATACGACAAAACTAAATTTATTCTGACATTAAAAAAACATTTTTATGGCCTGACAAGGCGGTGGCACAGTGGATAGAGCGTCGGACTGGGATGCAGAGAACCCAGGTTCGAGACCCTGAGGTCATCAGCTTGAGCACGGGCTCATCTGGCTTGAGCAAAAAGCTCACCAGCTTGGACCCAAGGTCGCTGGCTCAAGCAAGGGGTTACTCGGTCTGCTGAAGGCCCGTGGTCAAGGCACATATGAGAAAGCAATCAATGAACAACTAAGGTGTCTCAACGAAAAACTGGTGATTGATGCTTCTCATCTCTCTCCATTCCTGTCTGTCTCTGTCTATCCTTTTTTCTGACTCTCTCTCTGTCCCTGTAAAAAAACAAAACAAAACAAAACAAAAACATTTTGTTACATTCTTTGAGTTATGCTTTTTAAAATTCATAAAAAGAGGGGTTAAAAATAAAACAACAAAGTAGTTTTATATCTATATCTATATATCAATATATAGATATAGATATAGATATATAGATAGATACATTCTTAGTAAAATTTAGTAAATTCAGCAGGTTCCTGCGTGAATGTGTTTTTTCATTCTTGTGTTTATGAGAAATATGAGCCTGATGTGTCCTAGCAGTTTCTTCAATGTTTGGGCATATATTTGAAAGGCAAACTCTCATTTCCTCATCAATACATTGAATAATTTCTCTCTTTTTACTCTTAATTGTGTTGAGTGCAGAAAACCCCCACCATACATATCAACTTAACTTTACACCAAACAAAGGATAGAAGAAACTTGCCTCCAGTCTTTCGGGGAACATGGGGGGTAGTGTAAACAATCTAGCACCACAGCTTAACAGCCTTTTACAACCTAATCAGGCAAGTGAGGTGCAGGGTTGGGCAGGCTGTCAGCTTCCAGCCAATTCCCCACACCTCTGTCCCCCAAAAATCTAAACTCCAAAACCCCTGTTAGTTCTTTTGGTCCCCAACAGGCACATATTTCTTTGGAATACCATAGGGCGCACTGGAAATCTTCTTGGGCACACCAGTGCACCCTGGCACACACTTTGAGAACCACTGGGCTAGAGTATCAGCCTGGGATGCTAAGGACCCCAGGTTCGAAACCTCGAGGTCACCAGCTTGAGTGCTGGGTCACCAGTTTGAGCATGGGATCATAGACATGACCCCATGATCCCTAGCTTGATCCCAAAGGTCACTGGCTGAAAGCCTAAGGTCGTTGGTTTAGGCTCAAAGTTGCTGGCTTGATCTAGTTCACCTGGAGCCCCGGTCAAGGCACAAATGAGAAGCAACTACCCCTAGTTGATATTTCCCGCTCCAAGTGCACATGGCACTGGCCAATTTATTAGCTGAGTTACTTAGAGCATCATCCCAGAACACCAAGGTTGCAGGTTTGATCCCCAATCAGAGCACATATGGGAAGCAACCAATGAATACACAACTAAGTGAAACAAAGAATGGATGATTCTCTCTCTCTCCCTCAATCAATCAATAATTTTTTTTGAAGAATAAAATGCACATGGAACATTTTCTATTATTATAGACCATGGTAGGACACAAAACAAGTCTCAATAAATTTAAGAAGATTGAAATTATAGCAAGCATATTCTGTGATCATAATGATTTGAAACTAGAAATCAACCACAAGAAAAAACTGAAAAACACACAAAGACATGGAGGCTAAATAACTTGTTGTTAAGCAATGAATGTGATAACAATGAGACCAAGAAATAAGTCAAAAGGCACCTTGAAACAAATGAAACTGAGAAAACAAGCCAAAAGCTATGGGCCACAGCAAGAACAGTCCAAAGAGGGAAATTCATATTATAGGCCTATCTCAAGAAACAAGAATCATCTCAAATAAACAGTCTAACTTTACACTTTAAGGAACTTGAAAAAGATCAACAAAGCCCAAAGTGAGTACAAGGAAGGAAATACTAAAGATCAGAGCAGAAATAAATAAGTCTTTAAAAAAAAGATACATAAGATCAGTGAAACCAAGAGCACGTTCTTTCAAAAGATAAACAAGATTGACAAACTTTGAGCCATACTCATCAAGAAAAAAAAAGGAGACCCAAGTAAATAAAAGCAGAAATGAAAAAGCAGTAACAACTGACACCAAAGAAATGCAAAGGATTGTAAAAAAAAAATTACAAACAACTATATGCCAACAAACTAAACAATCAGTCGAAATGGATAAATTCCTAGAAATCTACAGTCTTCCAAACCTAAATCAGGAAGAATCAGAGAATCTGAACAGGCAGATTAAAACTAGTGAAATTGAAGGTGTAATCGAAAAGCTTCCACCAAACAAATGTCCCGGACGGAATGGCTTCACAGGTGAATTTTACCAAACATTCAAAGAAGAACTAACACCTATCCTTCTCAAACTATTTTAGAAAATTCAAGAGGGAAGATTCCCAAGCTCATTTAATAAGACCAACTACAAAGAAGGAAAATTATAGACCAATATCGCCAATGAACATAGATGCTAAAATCCTCAGCAAAATATTAGCAAACCAGATCCAGCAACACAGGGGGTCCTCAGGTTACAACACAGTTCTGTTCTTATGAGAGTGATGTAACCTGAATGTTGATGTAAGTCAAAACACTCCTTAGTCTATATCACTTACCTATCCTAACTGGTATATTCTCTGATGCTATTTTTCCAACCACAGAACTAGCAATCTTTCCATCTCAATCATTCCACTTCACTGTTTAGTAATCACAGACGATGTCATCACAGACTGATCCCTTCACATGCTCAAGGATATGGTCTTTATCCTTGATAATTGTGGCTACAGTAGAGCAGCTAAGGCCTAGCATGTGGCCGATGTTCATCGCTGATTCTCCTTTTTCTGATCTCTTGACAATGTTTAATTTCACTTTCATCATGATAGCTTTCTTCTTCAAAACACTACCATCTGAAAACTCTGACTTTCATTTATGAGCCATGATAAGGGCCAAAAAGTCACCAAATAAAGCAAGACAAACGGAACACTTGCACTTTTAACAGTCCAAAATGGCGTAGGTAAGTGTACTGGGGGACACCATCTCCCTCACTCATGTGCCACATTACTGTATATTCTCCCACTGCGGGCAACCAAACTACAGTGTGTCTAAAGTCATAGTGCACTTTTGACTGGTCACAGGAAAGCAACAAAAGACGATAGAAATGTGAAATCTGCACCAAATAAAAGGAAAACTCTCCCAGTTTCACTCCTATTCAGTGCAGTTTGATATGGGCTCACGCACAGATTTTTTAGGGCTCCTTAGGTAGCTATCCTGTATAGCCTCTACAGACTCATCACTAACTGATGGCCTACTATAATGGGGTTTCCCCACCAAACTGCCGGTTTCCTTCAACTGCTTATCCCACCGAGTAATGTTATTCCTATGTGGTGGTGCTTCCTTATAAACACGCCGATATTCACATTGCACTTTGGTCATGGATTCGAATTTAGCCAGCCACAGAACGCACTGAACTTTCCTCTGTACTGTCCACATCTCAACTGGCAGGGCTGTGGGCTGCTCCGCTGTATACACGGTGTTACATCATCATCTGCACATGCGCACATACTGCCACATCATCCTACAGAAACTGGGAGGGCTTTTCGTTTATTTGGTGCAGATTTCACATTTCTATCATCTTTTGTTACTTTCCTGTGACCAGTTAAAAGTGCACCATGACTTTACGGACACACTGTAGTTCGCCCATGTAGTCTGTAAGTATGATGCTAATGGCGTAAGCAGTAACACTCATGTCTCAATTTATTTAAGAGTTTATGGGCTGACCTGTGGTGGCGCAGTGGATAAAGCGTCGACCTGGAAATGCTGAGGTCGCCGGTTCGAAACCCTGGGCTTGCCTGGTCAAGGCACATATGGGAGTTGATGCTTCCTGCTTCTCCCCCTTCTCTCTCTCCTCTCTCTCCCTCTCTGTCTCTCTCTCTCTCCTCTCTAAAAATGAATAAATAAAATAAAAAAAGGAAAATAAAATATTAAAAAAAAAAAAAAAGAGTTTATGGGAATGAGCACCATAAACTCAAAACATAGTATATTGAGACTATCATAACCCAAGAATCCCCTGTACATGGAAAAGATTTACTTACTAAATGGCTTTTATTTCAGGTATGCAAGGTTGGTACAATATCTGCAAATCAAACATGATATACCATATTAACAAAATGAAAGATAGAAACCACATGATCATATCAGTACATGCAGAAAAAACTTCTGATAAAATCTAGCACCCATTTCTGATAAAAAAAAAAAAAAAAAAAACACACAAAACTCTCAGCAAAGTGGGAATAGAGTGAATGTATCTCAGTATAATAAAGGCCATATATGACAAACCCACAGCCAATATCATACTCAGTGGGCAAAAATTACAAGCATTTCCCTTCATATCAGGAATAAGACAGGGATGGTTGCTTTCACCCCTTATTCAGTATAGTAGTGGAAGTTCTAGCCACAGCAATCAGACATGAAGAAGAAATATAAAAGACATCCAAATTGGAAAGTAGGCCCTGGCCGGTTGGCTCAGCGGTAGAGCATCGGCCTGGTGTGCGGATGACCCGGGTTCGATTCCCAGCCAGGGCACACAGGAGAAGCGCCCATTTGCTTCTCCACCTCCCTTCCTCCTTCCTCTCTGTCTCTCTCTTCCCCTCCGGCAGCCAGGGCTCCATTGGAGCAAAGATGGCCCAGGCGCTGGGGATGGCTCTTTGGCCTCTGCCCCAGGCGCTAGAGTGGCTCTGGTCACGGCAAAGCGACGCCCCCGAGGGGCAGAGCATCGCCCCCTGGTGGGCAGAGCATCGTGCCGGGTGGATCCCGGTCGGGCGCATGCGGGAGTCTGTCTGACTGTCTCTCTCTGTTTCCAGCTTCAGAAAAAAAAATATATACAAATTGGAAAGTAAGAAGTAAAACTATCATTATTTGCAGATGACATGATACTATATATAGAAAACCCTAAAGCCTCTACCTAAAAGTTACTAGGACTAATAAATAAACTCAGTAGAGTATCAAGATACAAAGTAAAGATCTAAAAATCAGTTGCATTTTTACGCAGTAATAATGAACTGTCAGAAAGGAGAACTAAGAAAACAGTGCTATTCACAATTTCTTCAAGAAGAATAAAATGCTTAGGATTATATTTAACCACGGATGTAAAAGATCTGTACTTAGAAAATTATATAATACTGAAGAAATTGAAGAAGATAAAAATAAATGGAAGCATATACCATGTTCATGAATAGAAAGAATCAACATCATTAAAATTTGCATACTACCCAGAGCAATCTATAGATTCAATGCTATTCCTATCAAGATACTAATGGCATGTTACAAAGGAACAAATATTCCAAAAATGTATATAAAACAATGAAAGATCCCGAGTAACAACACTGATTTTGAGAAAGAAGAACAAAGTTGGAGGAACCATGCTACCTGTTATCAAACTATACTCAAAACCATAGTAATCAAAACAGCTTTGTACAGGCATAAAAACAGACATATTGATCAATAAAACAGAATAGAGAGCTTAGAAATAAATTTACACCTTTATAATAAATTAATATTTGACAGAGGCAAAAACCTACAATGTACTAAAGATAGCCTATTCAATAAATACTGTTGGACATATTGGGCAGATACATGCCAAAAAATGAAACTAAGACCACCCTCTTGTCCCATAAACTCAAAATGCATTATAAACCCTTAAATGTTTGACTCAAGACCTGTGGTGGCACAGTGGATAAAGTGTCAACCTAGAAATGCTGAGGTCGCTGGTTCAAAACCCTGGGCTTGCCTGGTCAAGGCACATATGGGAATTGATGCTTCCAGCTCCTCCCCCCTGTCTCTCTCTGCTCTCTCTCTCTCTCTGTCTCTCTCCCTCTCTCCTCTCTAAAATGAATAAAATAAAAAATTTAAAAAAATAAAAAATGTTTGACTCAAAACCATAAATTTCCTTGAAGAAAACATAGGCAATGAAATCTGAAATATTTCTCGTAGCAATATTTTTTTCTGATATACAGGCAACCCCTGGGTTATGAAAGAGGTAGGTTTTGTAGGTTTGAATTTTTATATAATTTGGAACAGTTACATTTACCTATTAAATGCAACTTAGATGTTTGTCTTAACATTGTATTTATTTTTACCTTTTTGTGCATATAAATACTTAAACATTTCCAACCTACAGAACCTATTTTGTTCATAACTCTAAGACTGCCTGTATCTCCTTGGGCAAGGGAAACAAAAGAAAAAATACACAGCCTGACCTGTGGTGGCACAATGGATAAAGAGTTGACCTGGAATGACGAGGTTGCTGGTCCAAAGCCCTGGACTTGTCTGGTCAAGGCACATGTGACAAGAAATCAATGAGCAACTGAAGGGAAGCAACTATGAGTTGATAACTTCTCACTCCCTCCCCCCTCTCTCTGTAAAATCAATAAAATTAAAAAAGAAAGGCCCTGGCCGGTTGGCTCAGCGGTAGAGCGTCGGCCTAGCGTGCAGAGGACCCGGGTTCGATTCTCGGCCAGGGCACATAGGAGAAGCGCCCATTTGCTTCTCCACCCCTCTGCCGCGCCTTCCTCTCTGTCTCTCTCTTCCCCTCCCGCAGCCAGGGCTCCATTGGAGCAAAGATGGCCCGGGCGCTGGGGATGGCTCTGTGGTCTCTGCCCCAGGTGCTAGAGTGGCTCTGGTCGCAACATGGCGACACCCAGGAGGGTCGCAACATGGCGACGCCCAGGATGGGCAGAGCATCGCCCCCTGGTGGGCAGAGCATCGCCCCTGGTGGGCGTGCCGGGTGGATCCTGGTCGGGCGCATGCGGGAGTCTGTCTGACTGTCTCTCCCTGTTTCCAGCTTCAGAAAAATGCAAAAAATAAATAAAAAATAAAAAAATAAAAATAAAAAAGAAAAAAGAAACAAATGTGACTGTATCAAACTAAAATGTTTTTGCACAATAAAGGAAACAATCAATGAAATTAAAATACAACCCACCGATTGGGAGAACATATTTGCTAATATCCAAAATTTATAAAGAACTTGTAAAACTCAACACTAAAAAAAAAAATAAACAATCCAGTTAAAAAATGGGCCAAGGAAAAAAAATGGTCAAAGGACCTGACTAGACAGTTCTCCAAAAAGGACATACAGGTGGCCAATAGACATTTGAAAAGATGCTCAATGTCACTATCTTCAGAGAAATGCAAATTAAAATTACAATGAGATATTACCTCACACCTTTCAGAATGATTTTCATCAGCAAATCAACAAACAAGTGTTGGAGAGGATGTGGAAAGGAACCTTCGTGCACTGTTGCTGGGAATGCAGACTGGTGCATCCACTGTAGAAAGCAGTATGGAGTTACCTCAAAAAATTAAAAATGGAACTGCCTCATGATGCAGCAATTTGACATCTGGGACTATCTCTGAATAAACCCATAACACTGATCCAAAAGAATATCTGTACTCCTATGTTCATTGCAGCATTATTTACAATAGCCAAGATTTGGAAGCAGCCCAAGTGCCCATCAGTAGATGAGTGGATAAAAAAGTTGCGGTTTATTTGCATAATGGAAACTCGGCCATAAAAATTAAAGAAAGAAAGAAACTTTTTTCATGTCAGAAAAAAGGAGAGAGGGTGGGAGGGAGGGAGGAGGAAAAAGAAAGAAGAAATCTTACCCTTTGCAACAGCATGGATGAACTTCAAGTTCATTATGCTAAGTGAAATAAAACAAGTACCATTTGATTTCGCTCATATGTAGTGTCTAATGAACAAAATTAACTAACAAGCAAAATAGAGACAGACTCATAGAAAGAGGCTGACGACTGTCAGTGAAGGGAAGAGAAATTGAGCAAAATAGAAAAAAAAAAGGAAAGTAGAATCATGGGGTTTAATGATTGATTTATTTTAGAGACTAATAAAGAGGGGAAATGAAAACTGAGGCCCAGTGTTTTGGTTTGTGTCCTGGGTTTATGGTGGTGCTACATAATACATTAGAGGAATAGGTTTGGGCAGGGGTCCCCAAACTACGGCCCACGGGCCGCATGCGGCCCCCTGAGGCCATTTATCCGGCCCCCACCACACTTCCGGAAGGGGCACCTCTTTCATTGGTGGTCAGTGAGAGGAGCATAATTCCCATTGAAATACTGGTCAGTTTGTGGATTTAAATTTACTTGTTCTTTATTTTAAATATTGTATTTGTTCCCATTTTGTCTTTTTACTTTAAAATAAGATATGTGCAGTGTGCATAGGGATTTGTTCATAGTTTTTTTTATAGTCTGGCCCTCCAACAGTCTGAGGGACAGTGAACTGGCCCCCTGTGTAAAGTGTTTGGGGACCCCTGGGTTTGGGGAAGAAATGGTCAAGAAAATACCTACATGGCTGTAACAAGTGGGGTGTAAAAAATGTAGGTTCTGGAGCTTAAGCAAGAGAACTCTCATCGGGAGGCAGGATGTGAGGGGACAGCGTAGGATGGAGCTGTGCGTGAATGTGGGAATTACTAGGTTAAATGAACCAGTAAGAGTATATAGGGTGAGAACCAAAACGCACCAATAACAAAATCCTAAAGAGCAAAACAGTTAAGAAATGGGTGGAGCCTGACCAGGCAGTGGCGCAGTGGATAGAGCGTCAGACTGGGATGCAGAAGACCCAGGTTCAAGACCCCTGAGGTCGCCAGCTTGAGTGTAGACTCATCTGGTTTGAGCAAAATTCCACCAGCTTGAGCCCAAGGTCGCTGGCTCCAGCAAGGGGTTACTCGGTCTGCTGAAGGCCCGTGGTCAAGGCACATATGAGAAAGCAATCAATGAACAACTAAGGTGCTGCAACGCGCAATGAAAAACTAATGATTGATGCTTCTCATCTCTCCATTCCTGTCTGTCCCTGTCTATCCCTCTCTCTGACTCACTCTCTGTCTCTGTAAAAAATAAATAAATAAATAAAAAATAAAGAAATGGGTGGAGGCACCTGACCTGTGGTGGTGCAGTACAGAGCACCGACCTGGAGTGCTGAGGTCACCGATTCAAAATGCTGGGCTTGTTGGGTCAAGGCACATACAGCAAGCAACCCGTAAACTGCTAGAGTGAAGCAACTATTTCTGGTTCCCCGCCCCTTTTCTTTCTGTAAATTCAATAAATAAAATCTTTAAAAAGAAATGGTTGGAGGAAAAGTGCTTACACAAAGAAGACTAAGGAGTGACCAGGTTGATGATAGCAACATCAGGATGACAGCATCAGCCAGGAAACTGGGAAAGAACCATTAAAAAGGAACAGAGTTGCCAAGCCAAACAAAGATAAAAAAAAAAAGAAAGTGTGATTGGCTTTAACAAGATAGTGAAGCAGTTTCAGTGAAGGTAAAGACAGATTGCAGTGAATTAGTGAATGAATAGAAATTGAAAAGTAGTCATAGAATATATAGATGGCCATAAGGTATTTGAATAAGAGCACGTAGGATGATCAAGGAGGGAGCCTTCGACAAAGGGCATTCGATTGTATCAAAGTTGGAGAATATCCAGTTTAAATGGTGATCAGAAGGAGCCAAACAGAACAAGGCATCGAAAATACAAAAGAGAGAAAATAATCAGTTGAGCAGAAGTGTGGGGAAAGGAAAAAATCCAGAGCAAAGTGACGGGATTTAACTTCAGATAGGTGAGTGCCTTTTCCATTTTGAGAAGTAAAAATAAAGACCAAGATACTAGTAAGTTTGTGAATTGGTGGTAAGAACTTAGGGAGTCCCATCTAATGGCTGTTTTCTAAAGGCATGGCACAGAGTTTTGAGAAAAATTCTCCAAGAATGTTTGTTAAACTAATAATGGTCTTTTCCAGTCTTCAATAATAATTGTACTAGAAATTGTCAAGTAAGATAGGAAGCTTTAGAAACTGGCCTTTAATATACCCTTCTTACTTCCCCTCAAAAAAAAATAAAACTCATTCTGATAACTGATATTTCGCTGAAAACGTACGGAAGCTCTCCTACACCCAAGAACAATTTTAGAGAACTACCGAAAAGTAACGATAGCAAATCATATCTTCAAAGTTTGTCTAGATAGAATACAGCTACTCCTAAAATCCTGGACATGGTAGTTGTAGCCATAGTAACCTGTATGGCTAGCAAGCCTGTCAAGAATAATATATATTTGTGGATTGTAAGATCTTTTTCTAAGACCTGGGATTCTTCTCTTTCATTCAGTGCTCCTGCCAAGAATATTTCTGAGGGTCCACACAGGCATGATAGCCAAGCACTCCTTACTAAGTACCTGGAATGGGCAAGGCCCCATACTTGCTGAATGGTAGGCTAACTTCCACTCTCCCAGATAACTTGCCTCTTACTGCAATGCATGTCACTTAATAAAGAAAACAAACCCCGCAGTTAGCCAGGTTTCTTAAAAGTGAAGTCAGTGTAATTATCATTCTTTTATGGTATGTTTATGTTTCAAGATTCTAACTCATGTTCTTTGTGATTTCTCGGAAAGTTCAAGAACATTTCAGCATTACAAGTGTCCCTTAGGCAATGTACTTCATAAATGGTTCAAACAAATTACATTTTTCTACATGTGTGTCATTCTTCTTGGTTCATACTTAACTGTCTTGATATTTTCTTAAGAATACCTTCTTGCATGGTTTTCTTACACACCTATGTAGTTAAGTTTTATAGTCAGCATGACTAGAAAAAAAACACTGAATGGGGAAGTAAATTTTATTTTAATGAAGATATAATTATTTTTCAGATTCATACATTTTTTTCATCATAATACTGCTCTTCAAGTTAAAATTTGTTTCTGATTGAATGTAAATGAGTGTTTTAAAGAAAGACAATTACCTGACCAGGCAGTGGCTCAGTGGATAGAGCACCAGACTGGGATGCGGAGGACCCAGGTTCGAGACCCTGAGCTCGCCAACTTGAGTGCGGGCTCATCTACTTAGAGCAAAAGCTCACCAGCTTGGACCCAAGGTCGCTGGCTCGAGCAAGGGGTTACTCAGTCTGCTGAAGGCCTGCGGTCAAGGCACATATGAGAAAGCAATCAATGAACAACTAAGGTATCGCAATGCGCAACGAAAAACTGATGATTGATGCTTCTCATCTCTCCATTCCTGTCTGTCTGTTCCTGTCTATCCCTCTCTGTGTCTCTGTTAAAAAAAAAAAAGACAATTATTACAGTAAAACCTAAAGTGCACATCGAGCATAAGTCATATTTTCATTATACTGTTTTAGAATGCTTTTTTTTAAATCTAAGGGTATGTGTATTGAGGTCTGAGGAAATTAAGGAAGAAAAATATTATAAAACATACTCATCGCAAATGTTGAATTTGCTTGTACTTTAAATATGGCAGAACCAAATCTATTGTATAACAGTGATAATAACTTGAATTTTTATAACTTTTTTCTACCAAAATGTTTAAAACACTTTTAGATTATTATATTATGCTATTCATTTAAGGATCAGTTATATATTGCTTTCAGTCAAGTACAATATATCTGGGCATAGCAACCAGAGAAAGGAAATGTTTTAAATTATCCTTCCATGAGAAAGGTGGCCTTTGGCTTATGCCTTCTAGATATCAATAGAGCATTAAGTTTTTCCCCAACATAGATATTTTTCAATTCTTAGTAAGTATGTTTAATATTTATATATTACTCTATAGTTCTTTTTCTATTCATTTATTCCACTTAAACCTCACAAGAGCCCTGTGATGGGCTCACACTCGTTTCACAGAAGCAGCAACTGGATCTCAACTATGCATTCTCTCCTCAATTTTAGTGTTAACTCTCCTCAATTTTGAGTTGCATAAAAGACACTTGAATTTCTTTTAGATTGTACTCTATGGACTTCTGTTTTTGTGAGGACTTGTACAGAGAACTTAGTAGAATTAAGTCAAATTATTTTGAGTTCCATAAGTATCTTGGCTTCTTCTTTAATCTTTTCATCATATTCTTTAAAATTACATATGTCTTTGTTGTATTCTGTAAAACTCTGTCTTGTGTGAATCAATATATTATCTCCTCATAAAAATATTTTGTGTATATATGCCCTTTTAACTTTTTCACATCACATTTTCACATCTATTATGTATTGTGTGGACCTATCATTTCCTTTCCTTTTCTTTTTTTAAAGAATGAAATGTGTATTTTTCCCCACTACATTTTAGAAGTTTGATATGTTTTGTTTCACAAAGTTAAAAAGTCAAAAAGTTTCACTCTTATTTTCAGTCAGTAAGAACAAGTAAATGACCTCTTGCTATCATTTCTAACCTTGTGTTTTTATGATTCTCCTAGTATAGTAGCAATTTATAACAAGACAAACAATGAAAACACATAAGGAGACACACAAAACAAACTGTAAAGCTGTAAATAAGTCTCTAGAGCTTGTGGCCAGGAGAGAATATTTACAATGATATTGACAATGAATGCACTGTCAATGAATATTGACAGTGAGATAATTATTATCATAATTCTGTTAGGTACCACATTGGTATATTTTGATATGAACTTAACAAGTCACTGATCACATACCAAGGAGCCAACACTGAGAGAGGCTGGGAATACAACATGAAGGAAGTATAGGCATTGTTGTGAATCATACTCAGGAAACTGGTGCTCAGAATGGAGGATAGAGTTTAGAGTCTGAAACTGATGATGAAAATTAGCAAGAATATGCATCAAAACCTATCAGATTATACTGAAATAGTAAAGGCCAGAAAATAGACAGCAGCTAGATGAAGACTGTTACAGAAGGGTAAGCCAGGCACTAAGAGGACATGAATACCAGAAGACAAAGCAGTCAGAAGTTTAAGGTACCTGGCCTGTGGTGGCACATTATATAGAACGTGGACCTGGAATGCTGAGGCCCCCTGTTCACAGCCCTGGTTTGGCCTGGTCAAGGCACATATGACAAGCAAGCAATGAACAGCTAAAGTGAAGCAACTATGAGTTGATACTTCTCACTCCCCAATTCTGTATATAAAATCAATAAATAAAATCTTTTAAAAAAAGAGAATAAAATCTTTAAAAAAAAGAGAAGAAGAAGAAGAAGAAGAAGAAGTCCTAGGTACTATCAGTAATCAGGTGAGCTAAAGGGTCCACACAAACCAATCAGAACAGACTCAAGATGCCTACACTGTTTTAATCAACAATGGCAGTAGATTTCAACTCGGAGGCCTATTTCAGCATGTTAATATTAGTTTCCTCTACTTGGATCACTGTTGAGAATGACCTTAAGATAATATCCAAGTTCAGGGAAGGCTGCTTCAGGTGATTAGTTATGTCCCCTAAGCTATGGCAGCATAATTATCTCATTCCTGTAAACACTTGAGCTCTCACTAAGCCTTCAGTCATAGATTGGGTATGATTCCAAATTGTTTATGTCCTCAGAAATGTTTTGACTAAGCAGTAGGTAGGTCTTATTCTCCTTTGCTGTAACCAGCACTTCTTTCTTTATGTGTTCTGAATTAGAAAAATGAATGAACTGAGCGTGTTTAAATTTAAGAAATTCAAAGCAGCCATGTGAAAGAGGCAATAACAGACTTGTTACATATATCTCCAAAATTGGAATGAAAACCTAATGGTAGAAGTTATAAGGAGACATGTTTGTTTTGTTTTGCTTTATTTTGTTATTGTTGTTATTTTGCTTTGTTTTATTTGGAGAGTAGGTTAAATAACTAAAGATCCCATTTAAACATGAAATTGGGTATGTCAAAAGCTTTTTCTTTTAGCAAGAGAACAGAGAGGGATAGACCGACAGGAAGGGGGAGAGATGAGAAGCATCAGTTCTTTGTTGAAGCACCTTAGTTGTTCATTGATTGCTTTCTCTTATGTGCCATGATGGGGGTAGGGGGCGCTACAGTTGAGTCAGTGACTCCTTGCTCAAGCCTGTGATCTTGAGCTCAAGCCAGTGACCTTTGGGCTCAAGGCAGTGACCATGGGGTCATATCTATGATCCTACACTCAAGCCAGCTACCCTTCACTCAAGCTGGTTAGCCCACACTCAAGCCAGCAACGTCAGAGTTTCAAACCTGGGTCGTCTACATCACAGGCCTGTGCTCTGTCCACTGTGCCACTGCCTGGTCAGCTCAAAAGCCTTGAAAAAAGGTGTCTGCATTATTGTTTAAATAATGACAGGTCTGAAACCAAAGAGACCTGCATTTGAATCCTAGTTTCACTTGTTAGTAGTCAATGAACTGGGCTAAATTTCTTAAAACCTTCTAAATCTGTTTCCTCTTCTTCAAAATTGAGGTACTATCTACCTCCTGGTATTTAAGTGAGGTGTATGTATGTATGTATGTATGTATGTGAGATGTGAGAGCTGGGGAGATAGACTCCCATATGCATCCGGCAACCCCTGTCTGGGACCAATGTTCAAATCAACCGAGCTATCCTTAGCACCCAGGGCTGACGCTCAAACCAGTCAAGCCACTGGCTGTGGGAGACAAAGAGGGAGAGAAGGGGGAGAGGTAAAAAGCAGATGGTCATTTCTCTTGTGTGCCCTTACTGGGAATTGAACCCAGGAAGTCCATATGCCAGGCTGACGCTCAATCCAATGAGCTAACCGACCAGGGCCAGGAGAGAGAATTTTTTTGTTTATTTTTACTTTTTTAATTAATTTATTTATTTTAGAGAGGAGAGACAAAGGAAGAGGCAGAGACAGAGAGTGAGAGAAGGGGGGAGGAGCAGGAAGCATAATGTCCTATATTTGCCTTGATCAGGCAAGCCCAGGGTTTCGAACCAGCCACCTCAGGGTTCCTGGTCAATTAATTCCAAGAGGTCAGGCCAAGAAGTTTAAATTATTATGTAAAATACTTAACTCCAAGCCGAGCACAGAGTAGACTTGGTGAATGATAATTCTTCTCTCCTTTTTTTTTTTAATTTTATTTATTTATTTATTTTTTACAGAGACAGTGAGTCAGAGAGCGGGATAGACAGGGACAGACAGACAGGAACGGAGAGAGATGAGAAGCATCAATCATTAGTTTTTCGTTGCGCGTTGCAACACCTTAGTTGTTCATCGATTGCTTTCTCACATGTGCCTTGACCGCGGGCCTTCAGCAGACCGAGTAACCCCTTGCTGGAGCCAGTGACTTTGGGTTCAAGCTGGTGGGCTTTTGCTCTAACCAGATGAGCCTGCGTTCAAGCTGGCAACCTGGGGGTCTTGAACCTGGGTCCTCTGCATCCCAGTCAGATGCTCTATCCACTGCGCCACCGCCTGGTCAGGCTGAATGTTAATTCTTGTCTTTTCTCTTTCTCTCTGTACCTAAAAACTTTATATTCCCTCCTTGAGGCAAAGAGGCAATGCTAAGATGAGATTAACCCAGGGGTCCCCAAATGTTTTACACAGGGGGCCAGTTCACTGTCCCTCAGACCGTTGGAGGGCCGGACTATAAAAAAAAAACTATAAACAAATCCCTATGCACACTGCACATACCTTATTTTAAAGTAAAAAACCAAAACGGGAACAAATACAATATTTAAAATAAAGAACAAGTAAATTTAAATCAACAAACTGACCAGTATTTCCATGGGAACTAGGCTCCTCTCACTGACCACCAATGAAAGAGGTGCCCCTTCCAGAAGTGCGGTGGGGGCCGGATAAATGGCCTCGGGGGGCCGCATGTGGCCCGCAGGCCGTAGTTTGGGGACCCCTGGGTTAACCCATAAATGGGAGCAAATATTCAGATGGATAGACTGAGGGACAGAAAACAGTTTGCAGTTTTAGATATTCATGCTATTCTCTTAGTAATTTTGTCATACAAAATGTTTCGTCTAATATTTATAGAGTATAGTGCATGGGCACTTAAGGGATATTTTTAATTTTTTCAAAAATCATATGTTAAATTGTGCTGAAATTTGCTTTGATAATAATTTAAAATTGTTACTGAGCACTTTATAGGATGGATGACTTTAAATTAAATTTATGTTTTCTTTTAAACTATGAATTGTGTTTGATATGCTAATGACATCTTGGTATTTTTTTAAACTTATCTGTTAAAAGCTCTACTGTAGTGTTTACAAGTGAAATAATCTGAGGTCTGAAATCTACTTTAAAGTATTTTCCAAAAGTCTGGTAAGGCAATAGTAAAAGAATGTTGACAAAACAATCTGGCAGTTCCTCAAAAAGTTAAAGCTGTAGTTACCAGGTGCCCCAGCAATCCCACTCTGAGATATATGCCCAGGAGAAACGAAAACACCCACAAAGACAGTTCCAGGGATGTTTAGAGCAGCGTTATTCACAATAGCTAAAAGGCAGATACAACTCAAATGTCCATCAACTGAGATGAATGGAAAACAAAATGTAGTATAGCCATTCAGTAGAATAAAAAATAATGAAATACTTATATATGTTACAACATAGATGAATCTTGAAAACATTATGCAAAGTAAATGAAGCCAACCCTGGCCAGATAACCTCAGTTGGTTGGAGCATTGTCCTGGTATGAAAGAGTTGCCGGTTCAGTCCCCGGTCATGGCACATGCAGAAACAGATTGATGTTTCTGTCTCCTCCTCTCCTTTCCTTTCTCTCTAAGATCAATAAATAAACTTCTTTTAAAAAAAGTAAATGGGCCCTGGCCGGTTGGCTCAGTGGTAGAGCATCGGCCTGGCATGCAGGAGTCCTGGGTTCGATTCCCGGCCAGGGCACACAGGAGAAGCGCCCATCTGCTTCTCCACCTCTCCCCCTCTCCTTCCTCTCTGTCTCTCTCTTCCCCTCCCGCAGCCAAGGCTCCATTAGAGCAAAGTTGGCCCGGGCGCTGAAGATGGCTCTGTGGCCTCTGCCTTAGGCGCTAGAATGGCTCTGGTTGCAACAGAGAGACGCCCTAGATGGGCAGAGCATCGCCCCCTGGTGGGCGCGCCGAGTGAATCCCGGTCGGGCACATGCGGGAGTCTGTCTGACTGCCTCCCTGTTTCCAACTTCAGAAGAAAAAAAAAAAGAATAAAAACAATAAAAAAAAGTAAATGAAGCCAGTCACAAAAGACCATGTAATATGAATCCATTCATATGAACTGTCTACAACAAGGAAATCTAAAGACAGAGAATATATTAGTGATTACTTAGGGCTTGGAAGTTGGGGACAAGGCGGGATCAAGAAGCAATATCTAAAGGAATCTTTTTGAGGAGATAAAAAAATTGTTAATTGTCTGAAGTAATGGTGCACATGTCCATAAATTTACTAAAATCCATTGTTTATACACTTTAAATGATACTATATGGTGTGTTAATTACATCTAAATAAAGCTGTTAAAACATTAGAAAAATGTTGATAATTACTGAAGTTGGATAATAGAAACTGAAGGTTCCACATGCTGTGTTCTCTTTGTATATCTTTGATTTTTTTTTTTATTAAGTAAGAGGCAGGGATGCAGAAAGACAGACTTCCACATGCACCCCAACTGGAATTCATTTAGCAAGCCGCCTAGGAGATGCTCTGCCCATCTGGAGCTGCTGCTCCATTGCTTGGCAACCGAGCTATTTTAGCACCTGAGGCAAGGTTATGGAGCCACCCTCAGTGCCCAGGGCCAATTTGCTCAAGCCATTCAAGCCATGGCTGCGGGAGTGGAAGAGAGAGAGAGAGAGAGAAGGGGGGATGGAGAAGCAGATGATCACTTCTCTTGTGTGCCCTGATGAGGAATTGAACCCAATACTTCCACATACTGGGCCAACGCTCTACCACTGAGCAAACCAGCCAGGGCTAATTTTTTCATAAAAAATGTTTTTCAGCTTGACCTGTGGTATCACAGCGAATAAAGCATCAACCTAGAATGCTGATGTCAGTGGTTCAAAACACTGGGCTTACCTGATTAAGGCACATACAGGAGTTGATACTTCCTGCTCCTCTCTCCTCTCACTTTCTCTCTCCCTCTAAAATGAATAAATAAAATCTCTCTCACTCTCCTCTCTAAAATGAATAAATAAAATCTTTTTAAAAAATGTTTTTCAAATACCCTTTTAGATGAAGTTTAAATATTGTATGTAGGCCCTGGCTGGCTGGCTCAGTGGCAGAACATCGGTCCAGTGTATGGATGTCCTCAGTTTGATTCCTCATCAGGGCACAGAGGAGAGGCAACCATCTGCTTCTCCATCCCTCTCCCTTCTCTCTCTCTCTCTCCCTATCTCTTCCTCTCCCGTAGCCATGGCTCAATTGATTTGAGAGTGTTGGCCGTGGGCACTGAGGATTGCTCCGTGGAACCTTTGCCTCAGGTGTTAAAAACAGCTCAGTTGTGGGCATGGCCTGAGATGGGCAGAGCTGGGCCCAAGACAGGGATTGCTGGGTGGATCCCAGTCAGAGCACATGCAGGAGTCTGTCTCCCTAACTCCTCTCTTGTCACTTGGAAAAAGAAGAAAAATAAATAAATATTGCATGTATTGTTTTAAATAAAGTTAGTTTTTATTTTGTGTACCTAAAGTAGAAATGATACACAGAATTATTTGACTTGTTCATCGTGATGCTGTTACTCCTATATAAAAGCAATTAACATTTAACCTGCAGTGGAACACATAGTTTGCATTATACTTGTCAGTGCTATTTTCATCAAGAAATGCTATCTATGTGTACCCTTGCCAACATCTTTGCAGAGTTTACAACTTTCAGCAATTTATTGGCATGAACTATGCGATACTGTTAAGCAGCTGCTCTGCATTGAAGCTGTTTTAATATGTACCACTCTATGCAAAAACTTTATATAAATGGCCGAGATACATGTTTTTGAATGCAAGACAGCAATATATCTCTTTTCATGGAGATTATTTGTACAAGGACAATCATCATCCTCATCATCTGTAAGTTTCAAAAGAATGCCCTTGCCCTTAACTTTTTTTCTTTTGAAGAATAATTATTTTACTACACTGTGGGTTTTATTGTTTTCTTTCAGTTTTATCCTAAGTTCCAACTAGATGATTAGATATAATTCTACATTTATTAATTTTAATGAATGGTTCATTTATTCTTAAAGTTACTGTGATTTTCTTAGGTATCCAATATGCTAGAGTTATAACATATATACTATTAGCTTTTTGGGCCTGACTTGTGGTGGCATAGTAGATAAAGCATCAACCTGGAGTGCTGAGGTCGCCAATTCAAAACCCCAGGCTTGTCTGCTCAAGGCACATATGGGAGTTGATGCTTCCTACTCCTCCCCACTTCTCTCTTTCTCTTTCTCTCTCTCTCTCTCTCTCCCCTCTCTCTAAAAAATAAATAAATAAATAAATAAATAAATAAATAAATAAATAAAAGTCAGTATTGAAATGGGAACTGAATAAATGGCATGACTTTGAGCAATAGATGGAATGTAAGGAAAAGAATCCAAAAAAAATTCCCTGCCCAGTTAGCTTAGTGGTAAAGTGTTGGCCTGGTGTGTGGATGTCCCAGGTTCGATTTCAGGTTAGGACACACAGGAGAAGTGCCCATCTGTTTCTCCATCCCTCTCCCTCTCCCTTCTCTCTCTATCTCTCTCTCTCTTCCTCTCCCGCAGCCATGGCTTGATTGGAGTAAGTTGGTCCTTGGCACTGAGTATAGCTCTAAGAAGAGCTCGGTTGCTGAGCAACAGAGTGGGCAGAGCATTGCCCTGCAGGGGGCTTGCCAGGTGGATCCCGGTCAGGCTCATGCAGGAGTCTGTCTGCCTCCCCTCCTCTCTCTTAGTAAGAATCAAAACATAAAAAAAAAGAAGAATGTAGTTGAACTTGATACTTGATACATTCTCCTTTGAACATCAGAGGTTCTTTTAATGTGAATCTAATCACATCTCTGCTCTGCAGTGAACAGTATAGACAATACCATAACTAACCCTACTGACCAATCAGAAAAGGACAGTTACAAAACAGAGTAAAGCAGAATCAAAAGCTAAGAAAATGATATTTAAAAGTCAAGTCCAGCCTGACCAGGTGGTGGCACAGTGGATGGAACGTCGGACTGGGATGCAGAGGACCCAGGTTCGAGACCCTGAGGTCGCCAGCTTGAGCGCGGGCTCATCTGGTTTGAGCAAAGCTCACCAGCTTCAGTCCAAGGTCGCTGGCTCCAGCAAGGGGTTACTCGGTCTGCTGAAGGCCCATGGTCAAGGCACATATGAGAAAGCAATCAATGAACAACTAAGGTGTCACAATGAAAAACTGATGATTGATGCTTCTCATCTCTCTCTGTTCCTGTCTGTCCCCATCTATCCCTCTCTCTGACTCTCTCTCTGTCTCTGTAAAAAAATAATAAAAAAATTAAAAAAAAAATTTTTTAAAGTCAAGTCCAAACAATAAGAGCAGAATCTTAAGTAAGAGATGGAATCGGGCAATAGGAGCCAGGCAAAAACATGGTAAGAACTAAATCGGGAACAAACCAGAAGATTTGAAGATGACTTCCTCTTACTACAGGATTACATTTTGTAGTGGCAAATATGCTTTCTAGTTCCTGTATGTTGGTTTATTTGTTTTTATTTGTTTTATCAGTTTGTGAATTGGGATCTTGTGAATCAACCATTTCATTAGGGTAGTTAAGACATGACAATTTTTGCCAAAAAATGTAGGTGAGAGATAAAGTATTTTCATGGTTAGGAAAACTCAATGTTATATAAATTCAGTTCTTTCTAAGTTTTTTTTTAATTTTTTTTAGATTTTATTTATTCATTTTTATTAGAGAGAGAGGGGAGAGAGAGAGGGAAGAGATAGAGAGAACAAGGGAGGAGCAGGAAGCATCAACTCCCATATGTGCCTTGACCAGGCAAGCCCAGGGTTTTGAACCAGCGACCTCAGCATTCCAGGTTGACACTTTATCCACTGCGCCACCACAGGTCAGGCCTCTAAGTTTTTTTATATATCCCACCACTATCCCTAAGAATATAGTCAGAAGACTCTTTAATCATTAAAATAAAAACAGTAGGTCATGGATACATGAATCAACAGGCCACTGGAATAGAGTTTAAAAGTCCAGAAATAAATCTTACACCTATGGATGTTTAGTATATAATAAAGATAACATCTCAAATTAGTAAAAAAAAAATTTGTCTCTGTAGTACATACATAATGTTGTTATTACAGAATAGCCATGGGGAAAAGATGTTGAATCCACCACACCAATCACCAGAAGCCAAGATAACATTCAAACAGATCAAAGATTTAAATGTTTGAAAAATAAAAGAAAAACCATAAACATAACTTGAGGAAAATGGAAGAAAACCATGGAAAAGGCTATAAAATTAAAGATTGACATCAGAATCAGAAAGTGCATGGCAAAAAAAAATTTTTTTAAGTGTAAACAAAGTCAAATAAAAATTAATGGAAAAACATTGCCATCACCTGACCTGTGGTAATGCAGTGGATAAAGCATTGACCTGGAATGCTAAGGTCACTGGTTCAAAGCCCTGGGCTTGCCTGGTCAAGGCACATATGAGAAGCAACTGCTGCAAGTTGATGCTTCCAGCTCCTAGCCTCTCT
Organism: Saccopteryx bilineata; assembly: GCF_036850765.1. Taxonomy (NCBI): domain Eukaryota; kingdom Metazoa; phylum Chordata; class Mammalia; order Chiroptera; family Emballonuridae; genus Saccopteryx; species Saccopteryx bilineata. Next base: position 78,201,778 of record NC_089495.1, on the reverse strand, counting down.
CTCTCTCTCTCTCTCTCTCTCTCTCTCTCTCTCTCCTCTTTCTAAAACTAAAATAAAAATTGCCACTCATATAACAGAGGGCTGACATCTCTAACATATAAAGAATTCCTTGCCTGACCAGGCAGTGGCGCAGTGGATAGAGCATCAGACTGGGATGCAGAAAACCAAGGTTCTAGACTCCGAGGTCACCAGCTTGAGCAAGGGTTCATCTGGTTTGAGCAAAAAGCTCACCAGCTTGAGCCCAAGCTTGCTGGCTCGAGCAAGGGGTTACTCGGTCTGCTGAAGGCCCGCGGTCAAGGCACGTATGAGAAAGCAATCAATGAACAATTAAGGTGTTGCAATGTGCAATGAAAAACTGATGATTGATGCTTCTCATCTCTTCGTTCCTGTCCATCCCTCTCTCTGACTCTCTGTAATTTAAAAAAGAAAAGAATTCCTTGAAACATATTAGAGAATAACCAATCACCCAGTGGAAAAATGGGTCAAGTATAACAACAGAAAAGGAAATACCCTCTTATATGTATATGAAAAGCAGCTCAACCTCACAATAGAAGAAATGTAAAACAAACATATCCAAACACTTATCAGACTGGCAGAAATCCAAAAAGGTAACAATACAAGCATATATTTTATCAATTAGAAAGCTGAAATTCATTGAACCAGTGTAGATTGCCGAAGTTTACACAATTAATAATAGAGTCAGGAATAGATGTGACTTTGACTTCTAACCTAATACTAAAATATTTGCACTACATGTGCTTGGCTTTCTTTGTGTTCAGTAGATGATGGCGTTTTAGATGCTATTGAGTTTAAAGTAGAATTTTCTTTGCTCAAATTTACCATTGACATGAAAGGGATCATCTATATGTTCAAGAATAATAAAACTGAACAAAATCTTATTTTTGTACTCATTGTATTATCTCAATAGGAATTTTACAGAATTTTGCTGCTTTTAAAGTATTCCTTACCTGGATTTTAGAAACATGCTAACACTGTTTAATGCTATCGGTAAACAAAAGCAGCACTTAGCCTGACCAGGAGGTGGCACAGTGGATAAAACATTGGACTGGGACACGAAGGACCAAGTTCGAAACCCCAAGGTCTCTGGCTTGAGTGCAGACTCATCCAGCTTGAGCACAGGCTCACCAGCTTGAGCACAGGGTCACTGGCTTGAGCATGGGCTCATCGACATGACCTCATGGTTGCTGGCTTGAGCCCAAAGGTTGCTGGCTTGAAACCCAAGGTCACTGGCTTAAGCAAGGGGTCACTCGCTCTGCTGTTGCTGCCCCCACCCCACCACAGCCCACCCCACCCCAGATCAAAGCACATATGAGAAAACAATCAATGAACAACTAAGATGCCACAACAAAGAATTGGTGCTTCTCATCTCTCGCTTCCGGTCTGTCCCTATCTGTCTCTCTCTCTGACTCTCTTTCTGTCTCGATCAAAAAAAAAAAAAAGAGCAACACTTAGACAACAGCCTAAGTTTGGATGACCCTAGTCTGGATAAAGCAAAGACGAGTGAGTTTCTCTTCTTGTCTCCTGACCAGCTACAAGGTCATCTGTTCTCTATACCTGGCCTACACCAGTAGCAGAGGAAGCCAGAGAGAAGCACAGTCTGTCCTAGGGCACTCTGGACCGTGTCCTGCACACCTGGAGCCCCTTCCTTCTCTCCCTCCCCATGCGCATTGTTTCCCCTCCCCTTTCCCCCAGCAAGTATGAGCCCCTTTACATTATTTATCTGGTAAATTTTTCCTCTTTTAAAAATCTTCATACCAAGATACAAAAGTTATGGTCACTAAAAAGAGGTTCCACAGGCAGAAAATGTTTCTTTTGAAGAGCTGAGAGACTGTCATCCCCCTTTCCCCGCTGCTTGTAGAGGTGAAGTGGAACAGGAGCTGCAAACTGCCAGATACCAGGCAGGTTCACCATTAAATCAGTGCTCATGTACTTCACTCTAAGGGAGCACATAAATGGATTAGCATAATCTTGAAAGCAAAAATAGCCTTCAAAAGGCTCAAATAATAGTATCGCTTATTGGCACTGTCTGAGGCATAGCCACGCTCATGAGCATTGGCTCCGCAAACCCCAGCCCTGCAGAAAGGAGAAAGAGGATTCCAGTACCATTGCTTCTAGCTCCTCTCTTGGCCCTAAGATTTATTAAGCTCGGTGGCTTAAACTCAACAGCTCTGTTTTAAAATACCTACTCAAGCTAGATGGTTCTAAATAGAACTAATGACAGCCAGAAAAAAAAAAAAAAAAAAAAAAGGCCTGTAGGAACTTGCTCTGACACAGAGCTGATGATGTCTATAAACAGATTAGTAGAAGAGAGCAGAACATCTTTCTATCACCATAATGTTTGTGTCTTGGCGTGAAGATGAAATAAAAGAATAGGGGAAAATACCTCTAACACAGCCTACCCACTGTTCTGTATATAATAGAGGAGACTTAGCCTGTCCTTTGTCCATAATGCTTGTGTCTGATTGAGTCAATTTAGTGGTTAATCATAACTATCCACTAAGTAATGTTCGTTGCTAAAAGTTTGACTATAGGGAAAAATAAAAGACAAAATAGACTTGGAAGAGGAAATGAGTGATAATTTTTATCTGAATTCTTTAATAAGTACAGCATAATAATTCTTAGTCCAAACAGCAACTAGATACAGCTAACTCTTGTTTTCATTTGTAAGAGAATAGGGAATAAGACGATTAAATCCCGAAGCTATATTAAACTTACTGTTTGAACCGCTGAAAAGAAATGTTTTACTTTTTTTCTTACCATCTTTATATAAAATTTCCAAAGAGAATAGGCTAGTTTAAGAGGTAGAAAAAGTAAATATCTGAGTAATTTACTCAACAAACGTAGAAAAACTATAGTGGAACGTAACTATGCCACTGGTTCCCAAATGTGTCCCTTAGAATCACCTGGAGATACTTAGGTCACACCCAACCCAGTTATTTACCATAGCTGGAAGTGGGACTTAGGCATCAGTGGTTTATGAAGCTCCACAGGTGACTCCAAGGTGCAGAAAACCTTAGGAACTGCTAGACTGTGGAATGATGTATTTATTGTTTATCATACAAAAACTATTAATGACTATGGGAGTTGTGTGTTACTTACTGTTCATTAATATTTTATATACTGTAATTGCTTCAAATGTTTCTTCTACTTCAGGCATAAAAATAAATGTTTTAACATCAATCGTTATTAGTCTACTTGCTGAAATCATACTTGCCATTTTCTGTTTTCATGTATCAATAGGAATTGGCAGTAATGAAGCAGATTCTCACTAATATGCGCAGCAAGCGTTCTGAGGACAGGTTACATTTTACTAAAACAGAATCAAAAAATATGACAGAAGATCAAAAATCAAAGACTTTGAATGTGCCTAGAGAACATGAAGACAATATATGTATACCCAAGCCAACACTCTTTGTAAGTACAAAAAATTTTTTTGATTTCTCTAATTTCACTAAACATATTTTACTTAAATTTCTTTCCTCTCATTCATATTGATTTTAAACTAATTTTAATAGTTTAATGGAAGGGCCTGGAAATATATGTATTAATCCCTTTTTGGAATATGTGTATATAATCTATCTTACAGCTGATAATTGAGTTTTATATTACTAGTTAATATGTTGGACTTGCCCAGAAATTAGCCTAATCTAGCATTACCTCCTTCAGTCTCCAGGGACTAATTATAGGGGAATCAGGAAGACATTTTTATTTATTTATTTTTTTTATTTGAGAGAGAATCACCGATTTGTTGTTCCACTTAGTTGTACATTCATCGACTGATTCTTGTATGTGCTCTGACCAAGGATTAAACCCGCAACCTTGACATATTGGGATGACACTGTAACCAACTGAGCTACCTGGTCAGGGCCTATAAATTTTCTATTTATATAGGAATAAAAGGAATGCAAAATATCATCTGCCCCCTTTTATTTGTAAAACCTTATATTTTACTCTAAGAGTTCCCTCATAGCCTGACCAGGTGGTGACACAGTGGATAGAGAGCCAGACTAGGACACAGAGGCCCCAGGTTTGAAACTGCAAGGTCACTGGCTTGAGTGAGGGTTCACCTGGCTTGAGCGCAGGGACACTGGCTTGAGCCCAAAGGCTGCTGGCTTGAAGCCCAAAGTCGCTGGCTTGAGCCCAAGGTCGCTGGCTTGAGCAAGGGATCACTCGCTCTGCTGTAGCCGCCCGGTCAAGGCACATATGAGAAAGCAATCAATGAACAACTAAGGTGCCGCAACTATGAGTTGATGCTTCTCATCTCTCTCCTTTCCTGTCTGTCTCTGTCTGTCCCTCTCTCTGTCTCTGTCAAAAAAATTAAAAAAGAGTTTTCCCTCATAAAGTATGAAACCAATCATATTAACATTAAATGAAATGTTTATTAGAATCTTGTAATAAGGAATTTATGATACAAATATTTGAAAATAAGATCTAATGATTTTATAATCTTGTGGTTTTATAGCTAAAATGGAAACATTTCTAATTTACTTCTAGATCCTTTGGCTGAAACTATTTACTGTTGATATTTTTTCCTGATACTAAAATTTAGAAATGGGTGGGTGGCCCTGGCCAGGTGGCTCAGCTGGTTGGAGCATCATCCTGATGTGCAGCGGTTGTGGGTTCAACACCCGGTCAGGGCACATGCAGGAGGAGATTGGTGTTTCTCTCTCTTTCCCTCCCTTCCTCTCTCTCTAAAAATCAAGAAATAAATTTTAAAAAATAATGGATGCATGCATACATGTTTATATGCATTAAATATAGGAGAAAATGGCCTGACCTGTGGTGGCACAGTGAATAGGAGTCAGCCTAGAACACTGAGGTCGCTGGTTCAAGACTCCTAGCTTGCCCAGTCAAGGCACAAATGAGAAGCAACTGAAAGTTGATGCTTCCCATTCCTCCTTCTCCCTGCCTTTCTCTTTCTTTCTTCTCTAAATCAATAAAGTCTTTAAAAAAATTTTTTTTTCATTTAAAAAAACACATATGTGAGGAAAACACTAAGTGGGCAATGGAGTGGGGGTAGAGCAGTGATACAGAGAAGGGGAAGGAATAGGAGCGTGAGGGAATGTTTTGCAATGCTCGTGTGATATTTACATATGAATGGAACCCAAAAGATGCGTTTTATAGAAAAGCTCTGGCCATTGGTGAGGCAGAGTTGTTTTTCGGGCATTTAATGCACCAACAAAGACTAGATCAAACCATAGAATGTGAGTGCGTCAAGGACAGAAGCTGTCCCCATTGTCTGGCGCAGCACATGAACAATGCAGACTGTATTTCCCGTGTATAAGACGCACCCCTTTTCCAAAAATGGGTCTAAAAACTGGGTGTGTCTTATACAATGGTTGTAGTTTTTTTACTTGCATTTCCTGCTTTTCCACGCTTCTTTTTACGCTCATTGTTGAAGACAGTGATTTGTCATCAGACACAGATGAGGACTAGCCGATGGATAGGAGTTTTGACAGTGATGAGGAGTTGTATGGATTTTATGATGAATAAAACTTGAGTTCAATAACTTTATGTAATACTTTTTTTTTTTCAAATTTGGGCCCCAAACTTAAGATGTGTTTTATACATGGGAGCATCTTATACATAGGGAAATATGGTAATAAATATTTTCTGAGGATGAAAATTCATTTCGTGTACTGACAGTGTGCCAGAACCTGGGCCAGACATTACTGAATACAGGGGCAGCTTAACGATGCTTCTCCGCCAGGATCAAGGATAAGTGAACGTAGCAGTTAAGGCAAAATTGAGTGGACTACTTTAAAGGCAGTACAAACTGCTATGGAAATTTAAAGAAAGAGTGGATGCTGTGATATTGACAGGCTCCCAGGAAAAGAAAGTATGTGAAATTGACCTGGAAGAATGTCTAGGATTTTGACAGGTGACAATGAGGGTTAGAGAGTGAGAAATTCCAAAGGCAGAGAAAGTACAATATGCACAATATATTTTCTAATTTGTGCTCCTTTTCATTAATCAAGAATAGTATGTCTAATATGTATTTTCTTTATCTACACATTTTCCTTTCTTACCTCATTCTTTTGTCTAACTTTAGCCATTTCACCGCTCATTAACATTTTTCCTTAGGACAAAAAAAATAAAAGTATATAGCTTATACCTAGAGTAGTCAGATTCATAGAGGCAGAAAGGAGTGGTGGATGCCAGGGGCTGGAGAAATAGAGAGTTATTGTTTAATGTGTACAGAGTTTCAGTTATGCAAGATGAAAAGAGTTCTGTGGTGATGATAGCACAGTGTGAATATACCTAATGTCACTGAACTGTACACTTAAAATGCTTAAAATGATACATTTTGTTATATGACTTCTATAATTTTTTTAAAATTTTTTAAATAGATAAGATGTAAATAAATACAAATATAATAAATAGATAAGTTATAGGTTTTTCTCATTATTTGTGGAGAAAAGTGTATAATTTTATCTGGAATGGAATTTAGCTGTTATTTGTAAAATAGTAATATAATGATTATAATTAGATGTGTTAAGACAAGTGACATAGGATGCTACCCTCGCAATACCATCAGGTCATGCCTACGTTGGTGCCTCTCAACATTTTCCACATTGTAATACACCTAGAAAAGCCTACTATTTCTGTGGCACACCAGGGCAAATGAAGTTTAGATTGGAGGGGCTCCAGCCATCGCTGGGATGGAGGGGATCCATAGTTCATCGTACCTATAACACTTTCTTGTCACATTTGTTTGGAAGCTCTGGCCTTACTTTTTAATGTTGAATCTAGATTTATCTTGAACAAAGTACTCTCTGACTTCAAGATATCCAGCTTTGTACATTTACATTTTTTTAAAGTAATTTTTTAACTTCTGGAGTCAGGAATACCAGTTGCAACTTCTTCCTGATTTAATTTCGCTGGTAATTCCCATTTCCGATTTAGTGAGGCATGAAGTAAGGCAGTAGGATTGGATGACCTAGGTTGGTTTCTCATTTAGTTGGTAGGAAAACCAGATCTTCTATCCTAGACTAACTTAAATCACATCCTGCCTGTGAGGACTGATAAATACTTACTCATTTGATTCTCAGCTTGTGTATCTTTTTTGGAAAACAAAATAACTATAACTACTAAGTATAATCTTTCTTTAGAAAATAGGTAGGGGGTGAACACTAATAGATTTCTTAATTTCTAGCTCATTTTCTAGATCCCAGGAAAAGTCCACAAGGCTTATTAAGTCTGCATTTATCAGTCATCATTCTTTTCTTTTTTTTTTTTACAGAGAGAGAGAGAGTCAGAGAGAGGGATAGATAGGGACAGACAGGAACGGAGAGAGATGAGAAGCATCAATCATCAGTTTTTCGTTGCAACACCTTAGTTGTTCATTGATTGCTTTCCCATATGTGCCTTGACCGTGGGGCTACAGCAGACCAAGTAACCCCTTGGTCAAGCCAGCGACCTTGGGCTCAAGCTGGTGAGCTTTGCTCAAACCAGATGAGCCCGTGCTCAAGCTGGCGACCTCGGAGTTTCAAACCTGGGACCACGGCATCCCAGTCCGACGCTCTATCCACTGTGCCACCTCCTGGTCAGGCAGTCATCATTCTTTCTTATTTTAACATACTTTCTAAATATGTTATAATCCCCAAGTTATATAGTAATGTTTTAGTAGGCTGATTCTGAATGACAGAAAGGTACCTGTCGTATTAGTATTTATCTCCATAAGTACTCTGTAAAGTACTCATCTCCAAAATCACATTGGAAATTCCTCTGATAGGTTTCCAGGCAGTCCTGTCATTTGTTTCTTCCACAGCTCTCTGAACTCTTTCCTAAACACAGTCACGGGAGGGCCTGTTAACACTCTACCAATTATCCAAAGTTTTTATTTTTTGTACTGTTTCTTTATAAAATTCAAATATTTATATTATAATGTTTCCATTACAAAAGTTCACTTTAAGTAATTTGTATATCTCATACAATGTTCATACCAGTTTATATAATGGAGCCTATAAGAGGCTTAAAAAAGAATAGAAATGTGGGCCCTGGCCGGTTGGCTCAGCGGTAGAGCATCGGCCTGGCGTGCGGGGGGCCCGGGTTCGATTCCCGACCAGGGCACATAGGAGAAGCGCCCATTTGCTTCTCCACCCTCCCCCCTCCTTCCTCTCTGTCTCTCTCTTCCCCTCCCACAGCCGAGGCTCCATTGGAGCAAAGATGGCCCGGGCACTGGGGATGGCTCCTTGGCCTCTGCCCCAGGTGCTAGAGTGGCTCTGGTCTCGGCAGAGCGACGCCCCAGAGGGGCAGAGCATCGCCCCCTGGTGGGCAGAGCTTCGCCCCTGGTGGGCTTGCTGGGTGGATCCCGGTCGGGCGCATGCGGGAGTCTGTCTGTCTCTCCCTGTTTCCGGAAGCTTCAGAAAAATACAAAAAAAAAAAAAAAAAAAAGAATAGAAATGTGAAAGCCAGATAATAAAGGACCCTCCTCAGCAAAAGGTTAGCTCTGTTAATAACTAAAGAAGGTTAACAAAATTTGTTCCATAAAGTACCAGCTTATGGGTGTGAAGGATAAATAATATTATTAAGATGGGAATATAAAAGAAACACTACTGTTTAAATAGGTAAGAGAGTGGAAATACCAAAATAAAAAGCAGTTAATTGTGGGCCTGACCTGTGGTGGTGCAGTGGATAAAGCGTTGACCTGGAAATGCTGAGGTCGCCGGTTTGAAACCCTGGGCTTGCCTGGTCAAGGCACATATGGGAGTTGATGCTTCCAGCTCCTCCCCTCTGTCTTTCTCTCTCTTTGTCTCTCTATCTCCCTCTATCTCTCCTCTCTAAAATGAATAAATAAAAAAAAATAAATAAAAATAAAAATTAAAAAAAAAAAAAGGCAGTTAATTGTGTATCTGAATTGTTTTATTGTGCCCACTTTATCTAACAGTCATTTATCACGAGTGGGCAGACTTTTCTTTAAAGGGCAAGACAGTAAATATTTTAGGCTTAGAGCTACGTACAGCCTCTGTTGCTTGTCTGTTTGTTTCTTTCTTTGTTTTTATCTTTTTTTTTTAATGTCAGATCCATTCTTAGCAGGCAGCCCATACAAAGGTAGACCAAGGACAATAATTTGCCAATCAGTGATGAGCTTAAGCTCCTTGCTCAGTACTAATCAAGGCTTGGTAAAGGCTTAGAAACTTCCAGTATCTGGAACTTAGGACTGTCAAGAATAGATAGTACCTTACTGATAAAATAACTAGAAATGGAGAATACACATCTCATGAGAATATGAAATCAGCTTTTCAGAATCACTTGTCTATGTTGGAATGTATGTGAATTTTGGTAGTGATTAGACATACATAGTGATGTAAATGAGAAACCAGTGTGACATAGTCTATCCAAATGTAATTAACAGGCGACCTGAATTTCATATAGTAACATGACTAAGGGCAGAAGTTTACCAATAGAAAGTTTAAACAGATCAGTGAACTTTAATCCATACAGATAGAATATACTATTTCCGTGCCATACTATTTACTGTCACTTCCACTCAATAATTGCAGTGTTACTGAGAATCATAAATATTGCCCACCATGCAGGGGGGTTGTTGCCTGATTGTTGGAGCCATATTAGGGTTAGGGTTAGGGTTAGTGGCATTTTTTCACATTATGTAGGGGAAACTCATGGATGTAGACTCTCAGGAGACTTTATGTCCAAACATTTGTATTCTCATAGCTGGACAGCAGCAGAGAAAGATGAATTAGAAGAATGAAGGAAGCAGACATTCATAATAATTCAGACAAATTTAAAAGGTGGGATGGTAGTGATGGAGAAGGACGTGGCACTGATAAGGAGTAATTGGAGGAAATAAGAAACACCCCTACAAGAGACAAAAGGAGTGAAGACAAATAATACTTGCTAACCAGTTGGAAGTGGAGTGAAAGAGGCATTATGGGAATGGAAAAGCAGTCATCGTTGTAAACACACCTCTTCACTGCTCTGTGTATTTGCCTCTTGTAGACATGAAGACAATTGAGATCACATAGGACGAGAGTTGAAAATTAAGTGCTTCCAAATATTAGCTTGATAAATTTGAGTACCAGTACAGAAATTATTTTAAATTATACACATAGAAGTTTATTTTGAATCATATAGTTACAAAAGTTCTAAGGTATTTGTCTTACATTCAAAAACTGAAAGTTAGCCTGACCAGGCAGTGGCACAGTGGATAGAGCGTCGGACTGGGATGCTGAGGACCCAGGTTCAAGACCCCAAGCTCACCAGCTTGATCTCAGGCTCATCTGGTTTGAGCAAAGCTCACCAGCTTGGACCCAAGGTCGCTGGCTCCAACAAGGGGTTACTTGGTCTGCTGAAGGCCCACAGTCAAGGCACATATGAGAAAGCAATCAATGAACAACTAAGATGTCACAACAAAAAACTGATGATTGATGCTTCTCATCTCTCTCCATTCCTGTCTGTCTGTCCTATCTATCGGTCTCTCTGACTCTCTCTCTGTTTCTGTAAAAACAAACAAACAAAAAAACCCCTGAAAGTTAGGCCTGACCTGTGGTGGTACAGCAGATGGCGTGTCAGCCTGGAATGCTGAGCTCGCCAGTTTGAGGCCCCAGGCTTGCCCAGTCAAGGCACATATGAGAAGCAACTACTACCAGATGATGCTTCCTGCTCCTCCCTCACCGCCCCCTCTCTCTCTTTCTCTTTCTTTCTCTCTTTTTTCTCTCTAAAATCAATAAATTAAAAATATATTTTTTTTAAAAATTTAAATAAAAATTAAAAACAAGTTTAGGCGGCCCTGGCCGGTTGGCTCAGCGGTAGAGCGTCGGCCTAGCGTGCGGAGGACCCGGGTTCGATTCCCGGCCAGGGCACATAGGAGAAGCGCCCATTTGCTTCTCCACCCCTCCGCCGCGCCTTCCTCTCTGTCTCTCTCTTCCCCTCCCGCAGCCAAGGCTCCATTGGAGCAAGGATGGCCCGGGCGCTGGGGATGGCTCTGTGGCCTCTGCCCCAGGCGCTAGAGTGGCTCTGGTCGCAACATGGCGACACCCAGGAGGGTCGCAACATGGCGACGCCCAGGATGGGCAGAGCATCGCCCCCTGGTGGGCAGAGCGTCGCCCCCTGGTGGGCGTGCCGGGTAGATCCCGGTCGGGCGCATGCAGAGACAGTCTGTCTGACTGTCTCTCCCTGTTTCCAGCTTCAGAAAAATGAAAAAAAAAAAAAAAAACAAAAAAAAAACAAGTTTAGGCTAAGAAATATTGAGTATTCAAAAATCTAATTGCATTCAGTTGAAATTGTGTATAATATAGGGATCAGCCACGTTCATTAATATATAAAGCATTTAGATTTTAAAATGATAGTAAAAATAAATTATTCATTTAACCAACATTAATTGTGCATTATTTTGTGACTTGAAGGAATACAGTTTATTGAGTGACTGATTTGAGTAAACAGTTGTAATAATTATGTAATAAGTTAAGTATTGAAGGCTTTAGGTTCTTGAAAGGAACACAGAAGAAGCCTTGATGTAACAGAGCAAGTTCTTAAAGGGGGTGATTTGAGCTGAATCCGGAAAAACACATAGGAGTGAGCTCTTTGGGCAGAGAACATGGATGGGAAATACTCTGCATAGGTAGCACTTATTAGGGACTTGGTGCTTTTACATAGATTATCTCAGGTTATTCTCTTGGCACCCTCTGACGCAGGTTACTGGATCAGTCAAGGTCCTTTTACCAAACAGATGTTACATTCTGAAGGGACTCTACAAGTATGTGAAAACCACACAATGGTGAACATTTCAGGAGGAATAACTGTGTGAAGCTTTTTCCACTCCAGGGTCTCAAGACACAATAAGAGGAATTGGAGCCTTCTTATGAAAACTTTGGTCTCCTATAGAAGAATTTAGCCAGTACCAAACTATGACCAGGCAAATAAGGAGCAAGAGAATAAATATTTCAATTTCTTTCTCCTTCCACCTACAAGCCCACTGTGCATCCCATTGACTAAACCTGCTCAGAAACTAGAAGACACGGGGGGGGGGGGGGGGGGGCAGAGCAGGGGGGGAGAGGATGGAGAATAGACCCCTGAGGGTCCTCAGAATAGCCAGCACAGTTATTTTCTATTCTCTCGAATTACACTAGAAGTCATCCACTTGCCCACATTTACAAATGAATGGATGAAGCCTGTTTCATCCCAGAACTTGTTCTTTAACCACTGTGCTGAACTGTGCTCAAGCCACAAAAATCAAAGGAAGTGTGGCATTGAGTACCTACTGCGGGCCAGACACTTTCCTGTTTGCTAAAGATACAACATGAAACAAAATAAACACTGCAACTTACTTAAGGTTAAGTGTCAGTATCTAGGAATTGTTTTACACTGCTAGTTCAGTGGCTTAAGCAAATTGTTCAGTCTCTCAGATAAGAATAAAGGGCTAGTATGTGGCCCTTTGAAGTCATCAGGTACCTAAGCTACTTCTGCCTTTCTCCTCAGCCATCCCTGGTATGTGGCTTCTGTCCTGAGGTTCACAGTATGGTTGCTGTAGCCTCAGCCATCACATCTGCATTCTAAGCAGGAAGCAAGCAGAAATGGGGAATGTACCTTCTCCCTCCTAAAGGAGTTGTCCCTGTAAATTCTACTCATATCGTGTTGGCCAGAATGTAGTCCCATGACCACACTTAGTAGCAAAGGAGATCCATTAATGTAGTTTTTACCTGGATGAGCCCCTTATTCTCATAATAAAATCAGAGTTCTCTTATTTGGGAAATAGATATAGGCTAGGCAGCTAGCAGGCTTTGTCACAGGGTCTTAATTCATTTTTATATCCCCATAGCCTAACACAAGGACTGGCACATAGTGTTCAATGCAGTGCTATTAAAATTGATCTCAATTACAGATAACTCAGTTTATGTAGGAGAGTGCCAGATCCTAAGGGGCCCTGTCTTCTAAATTAAAATAGTTGGGCCTGACCTGTGGTGCTGCAGTTGGGAAAGCGTGGACCTGGAACGCTGAGGCCGTCGGTTTGAAACCCCTCCGGTCAAAGCCCATACAAAAAGCAACTACAAGTTGAAGTTTCACACTCCTTCCCCACCCTCACCTTTCTCAGTCCTCTCTCCTCTCTCTAAAATCAATAAATAAAATCTTTATAAAACATTTTTAAAAAGCAGTTGGAGCATGACAAAAGTGAAGTCCCTCCACAATCACCTAGGAATAAGGAACATGCATTAGTCCTGTGGGAGCCTGCTGTAAAATGAATTTTAAATGGTTATAATCAAGACCTGCAAGGTCCATTTAGGAAGTGGAAAAGCAGTTAATCCTCAGGACAGAGGTACACTTGTGGCAAATCTCCTTCATTAACACATCTGAAGAAAGAATGTATTGGAGGGAGGGTGATCTGTAATGGACCAAACACAGATAAAAGCCGTCAGGAAGAGCTGTCTGCCATTGAAATTCTTGTACCGCCCTTTGGGAGTCTTAAGATTCCTTTATATCAAAAGTTTTAGTTAGCTTCTTCTCATACACACATAGTAGTTATAAAACTTAGCATCAGTTGATTGAGAAAATGCAGATGTACGAATTTTATACCCTTTGCTGTGAGCTGGACTGTCTGTAGCTTGGTGTATGGAAGTTGCTTTCAGAACTTTTTTGTCCAGGATCCACAGTTAAGAAAACTATTTTACTCAAAACAGAACTTACCCCCACAATGGCAAGGTATTCTGATATTTTGAATTCTAATCTTTTAAATTTTTTTTCCCCTCAAATCTGGCTTAAATTCATTTTTTTACCCATGGATTGAGAATCTATAGTGGTTTTTTTTTCCTTCCAGTTTTATTGAGATATAATTGAAGAGACCTACAATTTCAAAAACACTGGCATAGATGTTCTTCTGTGACTGTGAAAACCATAGATTTTTTAGCTGACCTTTTTCAGTCACCCAAACCTCTTGATCTGAGTATAAGAGAACCAAGCAATTCCCCAGTTTTACTCTGACTTTTTTTTTCTTTTTCTTAGATTTTATTTATTGATTTTTTTAGAGAGAGGGGAGAAGGGGGGGGAGAGTGGGAAGCATAAACTCATAGTAGTTGCTTCTTATATGTGCCTTGACCAGGCAAGCCCGGAGTCTTGAGCCGGCAACCTCAGCATTCCAGGTCGATGCCTTATCCACTGCGCCACCACAGGTCAGGCCTAATCTGACTTTCTTTATGGTCTCTGGCTGTTTAACAAAAAACTTTTTAATAAGACTGGCAAAACTCTCAGGCGTTCCTGGCCCAATGACAGTTACACTTCTCATCACCAGTTAATAAACCAGCATTCTGATCTGTACTCTGTTTTCTTTTGGATTTGGTTAGCCTCAGCCACCTTTGAATTCTGTTGAATTCACCTAGCCTTTCCCTATCATGGAAACTTCTTTCTCCTTTAATACTTAGGACTTCGGACTTTTCTTTTAAAGAAAGAACTCTGAAGTGTTTTAATGCAGTTTTGCATTTTAGAAAGATAAGCTTGGACTGATTGTGGCCTGTGAATTGAACAGAATAAAAGAGCCAAATCAGAGTTAGGAAGCTCTGGCTCTTTCAGGAATCAAGCCAGAAATGATAAGAACCCAAGGTAAGCCAATGGGGTCAAGATAGGAACAGAGTGAGTAGTTTAAAAGATATTACAGTAAAAGGTAGGGACTGTTTAAAATGGATGTAGCAAGTGAGAGTAGGAGAAATCTACAATGAAGAAGAATTAGCCCTGGCCGGTTGGCTCAGCGGTAGAGCGTCAGCCTGGCGTGCAGGAGTCCCGGGTTCGATTCCCGGCCAGGGCACACAGGAGAAGCGCCCATCTGCTTCTCCACCCCTCCCCCCTCCTTCCTCTCTGTCTCTCTCTTCCCCTCCCGCAGCCAAGGCTCCATTGGAGCAAAGATGGCCCGGGCGCTGGGGATGGCTCTGTGGCCTCTGCCTCAAGCGCTAGAATGGCTCTGGATGCAACAGAGCAACGCCCCAGATTGGCAGAACATTGCCCCCTGGTGGGCATGCCGGGTGGATCCCGGTCGGGCACATACGGGAGTCTGTCTGACTGCCTCCCCGTTTCCAGCTTCGGAAAAATGAAAAAAAAAAAAGAAGAAGAAGAATTAAACATTTCTGGTTGAGGTGACTGAGCAATGTAGGGTGCCATTCACTAAGAAAGAATATAAAAATGATGGGGAGAGTTTGATTTGACATACTGAATTTTAGTTGCCTGTGGGGATCACTATGTAAAAGTGTGTGTAGCTAGCCTGACCTGTGGTGGCGCAGTGGATAAAGTGTCGACCTGGAATGCTGAGGTCGCTGGTTCAAAACCTTGGGATTACCTGGTCAAGGCACATACGGGAGTTGATGCTTCCTGCTCATCCCCTTTTCTCTCTCTCTCTCTCTCTCTCTCTCTCTCCTCTCTAAAATGAATAAATAAAGTCTTAAAAAAAAATGTGTGTAGCTCAAGTTAGAGCTATGGGGGGGGAGGGGGCTGGAGGAAGGAGGGGTAGGGGAGGGAGGGCTCACCAGCTCATTTGCTGGTAATTGAAGCTGGCCAAGGGTATGAATAAGGTCAAAAGGAGCTGACCACTGATATTACAATATTTTTTATCAACTGTGGCATATAAAACTATGAAAAAGATAAAATTATAAGGTATCATCTGTGCCTACATACATATATGTATATATATTTAAGAATGTAGTCCTTCAGCCTTACCAGGCGGTGGTTTAGTGGATAGAGCATCAGACTGGGATGCGGAGGACCCAGGTTCGAGACCCCGAGGTCGCCAGCTTGAGCACGGGCTCATCTGGCTTGAGCAAAAAGCTCACCAGTTTGGACCCAAGGTCACTAGCTCGAGCAAGGGGTTACTCAGTTGGCTGAAGGCTCACGGTCAAGGCACATATGAGAAAGCAATTAATGAACAACTAAGGTGTCGCAACAAAAAACTGATGATTGATGCTTCCCATCTCTCTCCATTCCTGTCTGTCTGTTCCTATCTATCCCTCTCTCTGACTCTCTCTCTGTTCCTGAAAAAAAAAAAAAAGAATGTAGTCCTTCATAATTTTAAACAGAAGAAAGCAGCAAGCTGCATATTTAATTTATCATAAACATGACTGCTTATATAGTGCCAATAAGGAGTTATGAGTGTTTTATTCTATAAGTCTACCTTCCTTGCTCTTTTCTTACTCTATGTGGCCAGTCTCTTTTTACACTGAAATGATTGAGCAATAAACCCAAGAAGTACTCGGGTAAGTACTTAGCAATTCAGAAGATCCAAAGCACACTGATTTGGGTCTAGTAATTCTTTAATAAATATTTACTGAGTGGGTGAATATCCATATATAGATGAATAGATAAGACTGACAAAGAAGAAGCTGTGTTCTTGATTTTTTTTATAGTTCTCTTTGAAAATAGAAACAATTCTTACAATACTCGCTTCTGTAAAGTATGTTAAGTACAGGCTTTGAGCCAGAAAACACAGATGTGTATGTTTTCTACAGACATACCAGGTGGGAGATTATTTCTGACAAAACATAAAACCTTTGCCCCTAAAGTATCTTTCTGCATTAAGAAAAGCAATTATTAACTGTAATCTTACATAAAAAGCCCCAGTGTGTATTGGTACTTAGTTCTCTTAATTGCCTCTCTTATCCTCCTAGTAAGTACTTTACTTGATTTTCTTTTTTCTTTTTTTTCAACAGACCAAAAAAGAAGCACCTGAGTGGTATAAGAAACAGAAGATGAAGACCTAATGTTTTGAATGGATTGGCTATATCGTTATTTACTCCCAAAGTTCTTTTTCTGATCAACAAAAAGTTAATCATGTACTTGGCATTTTTTTCAATAACTAAAATAAAATTTATTTTTGCTCTTTCCGGGACGGTGTCTCCAGTCATTCACAATGACCCAGTGTGAAGCCAGTTGCCGTGGCCGCCATCACAACAGCCTGGTCCACGCAAGTTCACATTGGATTCGGACAGACGGTAATAAAACAACGGAGCCAAGAACTGATGGGCCATTAGCTTTAATCCTAGCTTGCACCTGGCAGGCAAGTAAAAACAGACACTGGGCTCCAAAACCCAGTCACATTCAGTGCTTACAAAGCTACTGACTCATCCGAGTTTCCTAGAATCAAAGGTTTCTAACCTCACCAGACTCAATCGCCTCTGTTCCTCATCTCCTCTCTGCACAAACTCTGCACAAACTGGCTTCTCACTCAGCACTCCGCCATCTTGGCTGCTTCTCCTGGCCTCCTCCACGTGGCCTTTCTCTGCTCTCTCCCCTCTGCTCTCTCCTCTAACGCTAATCTCAGGAACCCAGAGAAAGCAAGCTCCCGGTCTGCCCCACTTTATAGTGCAGAAATCCAAACCTTTGATCCAATATACAAACAAGGAAGTCTCTGATACAAAGTCACTTATCTGAGGCATGATGGGTTTGCACCACACCACATCAAAAAGGGTGGGAAAGGCTTAGTCCTAAAACCAAGCCCCAGGCTACAAGGATCCTGCCTGCCCACAGCCCGCCCCCAACACACATTAATATCACCTGGGTGACGGGCTTCCACGTGGACAACACCATCTTTAACAAAGTGAGCATAATATATTTTATCTGCCCAACACCCAGCATTTGACCTACTGTTGGAAACTGTCCCCCAATATAGCCTCTAAGAAAAACTAGGCTGCCCCAAACCCCTGGTAATCGAATTGTTTACCTTTATACCGAGAAGGTAGGGAAAGCCCCAACATCCACATGCGGTGTGTGCACAGGCTGGCTCTGGGAAGTTCATGCAGTGAGGCCTAAAGTTTTAACAAGGTTGTCTGAAATGAAAAAACATGTCACACTCAATAATTGGCCCTTGAGGGGGCTGCTGGGTGAATCCTGGCCCAGGGCATGCTGGAGTCTGCCTCATTATCTCCCCTCCTCTCACCTTAAAAAAAAAAAAAAAGAGCCTGACCAGGTGGTGGCGCAGTGAACAGAACGTCGAACTGGGATGCGAAGGACCCAGGTTCGAGACCCCAAGGTCGCTAGCTTGAGCACGGGCTCATCTGGCTTGAGCAAAAAGCTCACCAGCTTGGACCCAAGGTCGCTGGCTCAAGCAAGGAGTTGCTTGGTCTGCTGAAGGCCCACAGTCAAGGCACATATGAGAAAGCAATCAATGAACAACTAAGGTGTCGCAATGAAAAACTGATGATTAATGCTTCCCATCTCTCTCCATTCCTGTCTGTCTGTCCCTGTCCCTCTCTCTGTCCCTGTAAAAACAAAAACAAACAAAAATTATTTATGAAATCTACTAGAAGGCACTTCAAATGCCCAGTAGTGGTGGTCTGATGGTCAGATATTATATATTAGATATTATTATGAACCAATAAAGCCTGGTAGAAAGTCTGTTATTTCATTAGTCAAGTAAAAATTTGGTGGAAATTCTCCTGTTAACAGTCAAAACAGTGCTGATTCAAACATAACATGGCCTAAATTTCTAGTGAATGAGAAAAAAAACAGTAAGATTTTCATGTATAAAACATGTTCCATTTCTCATTGAAGAGATACAATTTAAAAGAAAAAAGGGCTCCTGACCTGTGGTGGCGCAGTGGATGAAGCATTGCCCTGGAATGCTGAGGTTGCTGGTTTGAAACCCTGGGTTTGACTGGTCAAGGCATATTTGGGAGTTGATGCTCCTTGCTCCTCTCTCTCTCTCTCCCTCTCTCTCTCTCTATTTATCTATCTATCTTTTTCTCGGTTTCCTCTCTAAAATGAATAAAGTCTTAAAAGAAAAAAAGGGTTTGAGGGAGAGCGAAAGAGAAGAAAAGGTAAGATACATTTATACTTACTAGATTTTTCAACTACAATACTACTGACCATGTCAGGATAATTCTTTATTCATGGTGGGAGGGGGCAGTCCTTTGCATTGTGGGTGCATAGCAGCATCTCTGCACAGCACCACTAGATAACAGTAACTAACACCACTCGCCAGTTGTGATAACTAAAAATGTCTTTTGTCCCCTGGGGTAACAAACCCCCCTGCCTCCTAGTGAAGAACCATTGGTA
Source organism: Saccopteryx bilineata (assembly GCF_036850765.1). NCBI lineage: Eukaryota > Metazoa > Chordata > Mammalia > Chiroptera > Emballonuridae > Saccopteryx > Saccopteryx bilineata. The sequence goes on along the minus strand of NC_089495.1, from coordinate 78,182,770 downwards.
CACATATCAGTGATAATCCTTACAGATACAAATAAAGAATATTATCTGTTCAGTGTGTTCTTTGAAAGTTACAGTAGCACAGGCTATTAGTTGAGTGAGAAATCAGGTAAAGCCTTTGATGATATATACTTATAAGTCTGTTGTTGGCCTGAAAACCCAAATCTCATCTCTTTTCATTTCATCTGGATACATCTTCTGATATTATAACTTTCTGCAACATAGGTTTGTGAAAATGGTCTTTCTCCATCATGCATCTTAAATCCAGGGTACCTTGATGATTTTATTAATACTAAATTAACTTGTAGGCATAGTTTGTTTTTTTCTAAGATGCTAGGAAAAAATTTTTTAATTCTAGTTACTAATCTAAAACCATTTAATAATTTAATTTGGTCAACCCCATTTGTTATATCTATATATTTTTTTATATATTTTTAATATAAAAAAATACCAATTGATTATCCAGGTTACAGTGATGGTGTGGACAAGCATAGAAATAGGAAGTTTGGACCTAATTTAAGAAATAGCTCAGTGATAAAGAAATTGCGGGCCTGACCTGTGGTGGTGCAGTGGATAAAGCGTCGACCTGGAAATGCTGAGGTCACCGGTTCAAAACCCTGGGTTTGCCTGGTCGAGGCACATATGGGAGTTGATGCTTCTAGCTCCTCCCCCCTTCTTTCTCTCTCTCTCTCTCTCTCTCTCCCTCTCTCTAAAAATGAATAAATAAAAAAAATTTAAAAATTTTTAAAAAAAAAGGAATTGAGGAAGTCTTCCTCCAAATCCGTAATTTTTCCCCCCATCCTTTTATTTCTAAATATAAATTACTCTTTTTTTTATTAAGGCTGAGAAAGCCATTTTTTTTTTTAGATTTTATTTATTCATTTTTTAGAGAGAGGAGACAGAAAGAGAGAAGGGGGGGAGGAGCAGGAAGCATCAGCGCCCATATGTGCCTCGACCAGGCAAGCCCGGGGTTTCTCACCGGTGACCTCAGCATTCCAGGTCGACACTTTTACCCACTGCGCAACTGCAGATCAGGCTAAATATTACTCTTGAAAAAAAAACTGTTTCTTTTATCATTTCCTACAATAATAACTACTAATAAATCTTAGTGTTAGATTGTGCAATGAAAGCTTTTTGGAAAACTGAATTTTCAATTCAGATGCCACTCCTTTCAGAAAGTCTTCTCTGTTCTAATCTGAATTATGTACTCTCTCTGTAAGTCCTCTTACCATATATTATAATAACTGTTTACTTGTCCTTTTTTTTTTTTTTTTTTTTTTGAGGGAAAGAGTGCTCTTTTCAGCCCTTGGTATTTTTTAGCACCGTGCCTTGAACTTAAACAGCAAATGTTTAGTTGATGAATTTGGGCAAAAGATAAAATGATGTAACTTTTTTTTATGTCTTCAGAATTAAAGATGATTTTTTAATGTCATACAGAGAATTCATTCTGGCTCATTTCTTAATATTACTACAACACTTTCCTCCAAATTTTCAAACTTTTTTTTTTTTACTTTTCTTTTCTCCTTCCTTTTTTTTAAATTGTGTAAAAGAAAACACACAACATAGGACTTTCGGTCAAGATGGCAGCAGTGGTAAACAGTACTTGAGTCCTTCCACAACCACATCAAAATTAAAACTAAACTACAGAAAAACCATCATTCATAACAGCCTGAAATCTAGGATCTAAAGAAGAAGCCACAGCCAGAGAGGCAGGAGGAATATTTTGGCTGCAGAAGTTCCCCTTGAAGAACAAGGGGTCCCGGGCCCACACGAGCCCAGGGTCTCAGTGCCAGGAAGTGAAGTCCCCATAACTTCTGGCTGCAAAAACCAACAGGGATGGAGGCTGAGGGAGACAGAGGGTTGCCTATGAAGGGCCCACACATGGACTTACTCTGACCACTCCCTCTCAGCACCAGCCCTGGAGTGTTGGCTTGAAAGGCACTAGAGACGTACAGAGAGGAGCTGCACTGCAGGCATCAGGAAGAGAGCTGAGGGGTCGCAGCTTTGTCCCAGACAGAAGAGCAGGCAGAGGCCATTGTTCCTCTTCTGAGACCTTCCCCCACAGAGCAGGCAGGCCAGGGACATATTTGAGTCCCCGTCAACCTGGCTGAGACTCTTGGCCCTGGCGATTCCCTATGACCTGCTCTATCCAAGCTGTTTTCAGTTGCTTTTCCATACATACAGCCTGTTTTGACTCAGGCTTCAGATTTTCCTAAAATCTTTCAAACAGGCAGCGTCTGGCCTAAACATGCCCTATACCTCTCTTGCTAAGTGGCCCCTGGCCAGGCACTAGCAGCAGCCAGACTTGGTTTATAGCATGGTCCTGTCCTGACACCTCCAAACCCAGGACAAGTAGCAGCCATCTGCAGTTCACTTTGTTGCTCATGCTGACTGGCTTCAGGCAGAACGCAGGTGGTGACTGACCTTGGCCTGCACTTCCCAGGAGGCCTGAGCCAGCGAACCCAGTGGACAGCTTTAGACCACATGGAAGCACCAGCACCCAACCACCTAAACAAGTGACATACTCAAGGGGAAGAGCCCCGCTGAAGTGATACCTCCCCGGTGGGGTGCACCCCGTGCAGCTGACGGTCCACAGTGGTCGGGGTGGCAGCCAGTCAGGGGCACCCCGTGCAGCCGACGGTCCACAGTGGTCGGGGTGGCAGCCAGTCAGGGGCACCCCGTGCAGCCGACGGTCCACAGTGGTCAGGGGTGGCAGCCAGTCAGGGGCACCCCGTGCAGCCGATGGTCCACAGTGGTCAGGGTAGCAGCCAGTCAGGTGCACCCCGTGCAGCCGATGGTCCACAGTGGTCAGGGTAGCAGCCAGTCAGGTGCACCCCGTGCAGCTGACGGTCCACAGTGGTCAGGGGTGGCGGCCAGTCAGGGGCACCCCGTGCAGCCGACAGTCCACAGTGGTCGGGGTGGCAGCCAGTCAGGGGCACCCCGTGCAGCTGACGGTCCACAGTGGTCAGAGGTGGCAGCCAGTCAGGGGCACCCCGTGCAGCTGACGGTCCACAGTGGTCAGGGTGGCGGCCAGTCAGGGGCACCCCATGCAGCTGACGGTCCACAGTGGTCGGAGTGGCGGCCAGTCAGGGGCACCCCGTGCAGCTGACGGTCCACAGTGGTCGGGGTGGCGGCCAGTCAGGGGCACCCCGTGCAGCCGACGGTCCACAGTGGTCGGGGTGGCAGCCAGTCAGGGGCACCCCGTGCAGCCGACGGTCCACAGTGGTCAGAGGTGGCGGCCAGTCATGTCAGCTGACCAGCCTGGGGGTAGCTGCCTCCCACTGGTGTGCCAACAGCAATCAAGGCCCAACTGCAAGAGGAGGGTGTGCACAGCCCACATCGGGGGTGCACCTTGAGTGCCCAGCTTAGGTAATAAGGGAGGGTGTATCACAGGGCTCTACAGAACACCTCCTAACATAAGGCCAGTTTATCAAGTCTGGAAGACATAGCAAATCTGTATAACACATAAAAACACACACAGAGAGCGAAAATGAGGAGACAGAGAAACACGTCCCAAATGACAGAACAGAACAAAACTCCAGAAAAAGAACCAAACAACACGGAGACAATCTACTAGATGCCAAGTTCAAAACACTGGTTATAGGGATGCTCAATGAACTTAGTGAGAACTTCCACAGCGTAAATAAAGGGCCAGTCAGAAAGAAAGGGTACACTAACTGAAATGAAAAATAATTCACAGGGCATCTACAGTAGAGTAGATGAGGCAGAGAATCAAACCAGTGCTTTGGAATATAAGGGAGAAAAAGCGCTCAATGGGAACAGCAAACTGAAAAGAGGAATCCAGGAAAATGAAGAGAGGGTCAGGAGCCTCTTGGACAGCTGTAAGCACACCAGCACTCACACCATGGGGCTGCGGAAGGAAATGAAGACAGGGTCAGGAGCCTCTGGGACAGCTGTAAGCACACCAGCACTCACACCATGGGGCTGCGGAAGGAAATGAAGACAGGGTCAGGAGCCTCTGGGACAGCTGTAAGCACACCAGCACTCACACCATGGGGCTGCGGAAGGAAATGAAGACAGGGCAAGGAGCCTCTGGGACAGCTGTAAGCACACCAGCACTCACACCATGGGGCTGCGGAAGGAGAAGAGAGGGTCAGGAGCCTCTGGGACAGCTGTAAGCACACCAGCACTCACACCATGGGGCTGCGGAAGGAAATGAAGACAGGGCAAGGAGCCTCTGGGACAGCTGTAAGCACACCAGCACTCACACCATGGGGCTGCGGAAGGAGAAGAGAGGGTCAGGAGCCTCTGGGACAGCTGTAAGCACACCAGCACTCACACCACAGGGCTGCCAGGAGGAGAAGAGAGAGAGCAAGAAACAGAAAACCTATTTGAAAAAGCAATGACAGAAAACTTCTCTAACTTGAAATAGACATACTAGTCCAGGAAATGGAGAGACTTCCGAACCAGGTGAACCCAAAGAGGCCCACACCAAGACACATCACAATTAAAATGCAAAAAATTAAAGACATAATCTTAAGAGCGGCAAGAGAAAAGCAGTTAGTTAGCTCCAAGGGAGCTCCCATACGACTATCAGCTGATTTCTCAACAGAAACTTTGCAGGCCGAAAGAGATTGGCAAGAAATATTCAAAATGATGAAGAGCAAGGACCACCTGACCTGTGGTGGTGCAGTGGGTAAAGCATCGACCAGGAACACTGAGGTCACTGGTTCAAAACCCTGGACTTGCCTGGTCAAGGCACATGCGAGAAGCAACTACTACTGTAAGTTGATTCTCCCCACTCCTCCCCCGTCTTTCTCTCTCTTTCTCTCCTCTCTCTAAAATCAATAAATAAAATTTTAATAAAAGAAAAGGAAAGAAAAGCAAGGACCTACAACCAAGCTTACTCTACCCAGCGTAGCTATCATTTAGAATCAGAGAAGGGGGGGAGGAGCCGGAAGCATCAACTCCCATATATGCCTTAACCAGGTAAGCCTAGGGTTTCAAACCACTGACCTCAGCATTCCAGGTTGACTCTTTATTCACTGCACACCATGGGTCAGGCCTTTAAGATTTTATTTATTGATTTTATAGAGAAGAGAGAGAGGAAGGCAGAAGGGAGTATCAACTTGTAGTACTTGCTTCTTGTATGTGACTTAACATGGCAAGCCCAGGGTTTCAAACCAGCAAAGCATTCCAGGTCAACGCTTTATCTACTGTGCCGCCATAGGTCAGGCAGCCTTTCTTATTTAAAAAGGTAAATAAAGGCCTGACCTGTGGTGGCGCAGTGGATCAACCGTCAACCTGGAAATGCTGAGGTTACCGGTTCGAAACCCTGGGCTTGCCTGGTCAAGGCACATATGGGAGTTGAAGCTTCCAGCTCCTCCCCCCCTTCTCTCTCTCTCTCTCTCTCTCTCCTCTCTCTCTCTCTTTGTCTTTCCCTCTCCTCTCTAAAATGAATATAAAAAAATAAAATTAAATTAAAAAAAATTAAAAAAAAAAAGGTAAATAAAGCCTGATAGGTGGTAGTGCAGTGGATTGGGACACGGAGGACCCAGGTTCAAAACCCCAAGGTCACCGGCTTGAATGCAAGCTCATCCGGCTTGAGCACGAGATCACCAGCTTGAGTGCGGGGTCACTGCCTTGAGCAAGGGGTCACATGCTCTGCTGCAGCCCCCTGGTCAAGGCACATATGAGAAAGCAATCAATGAACAACTTGGTCTCTAAGGAGACCAAGGAGCTGCAATGAAGAATTGATGCTCATCTCTCTCCCTTCCTGTCTGTCTGTCCCTATCTATTCCTCTCTCTGTCTCTCTCTGTCTCTTTCACACAAAAATAAAAACAAAATTAACAAAATTCTTTTTCTTTTTCCTAAATGTCATAAAAATTGTCCAAATGTAAGAGTAATGGCTACCATTATCAAGCTGATTATATCCAGTCGATATTACATGCTCTCTACTCCTTAATTAATCTTCACAGTAACTTTGCCAATTAAGCATTATCTTTATTTTTAAAAAGAAGAAACTAAAACTCTAAGACTTAAAACTTAATGACCCAAGATCAGACATGTGATAAACAGCAGAAATTGATTTGAACCCTTCTGGTGTCTGATCTCCACAGCCATGCTCTTTGCAGTCCACACTCCTCATTGTGCTCTGTATCCCCACCTGCCAACCCAGTGCGGGGAGAGAAAAAAGGAAAATCTTGATCTATCAGCTTTTCCTGGAAAAAATAAAGTGGGTCTTAGCATAGTTTAATTTTTGTTCAAGGTAAGTTCATGGGGCCCTGGCTGGTGGGTTCAGAGCATCAGACCGGCTTGTGGACGTCCCGGGTTCAATTCCCAGTCAGAGCACACCTGAGAAACAATCATCTGTTTCTCTCCCCTTCCCTCGCCCCCTTCTCTATCTTCCCTTCCCGCAGCCAAAGGCTTGACTGGTTTAAGCATTGGCCCTGTGCACAGAGGATGGCTCGGTTGGTCCAAGCATTGGCATCAGGCTCTGAGGATAGCTCAGTTGATTCTAGCATCGGCTCCAGATGGGGCTTGATGGGTGGATCTAGGTCAGGGCACATAAAGGAGTCTTTCTCTCTACTCCCTCCTCTCACTTATAAAAAAAAAAAAGTAAGTTTATGAATATCAAATCTATTCTTAAATATTTTAATGTTGCAGTGATAAAATATTCTAATGCTAAAATGTTCCATGAATCTAATAATTCTAAGTTAATGGGATATGGTTAATTTTTCAGAACCAACTAAATGGCATCAATGTGTTTTATTGATTTATATATTTTTTCCTCAACAAACATGAAAAACCTAAAATGTATAAAGCATTCAAACTGTGTACTGTTTGTCTTTGTCCTTTTTTTAAAGGGCCCTGAAAAAGAATTCTATGACATCTCAAATACCAGAGGAGAGATTTTATTTGTATCATTCTCAAAATAAGAATTTTCTTTAAAAAGCTATCACATAGTAAGTGATCCAGAGGACTCTAAATTCACTGTGTTGTACAGTCAGTGTTTGGATAATAATCCATCAGAAAGTTTAAGGTAACATTCCTACATGGAGGGGAGATTGAAGTTGTTAATAAGGTAGATTTTCTTTTTCATTTTTTTTAAGATTTATTTATTGATTTTTAGAGAAATGAAGAGAGAGAAGCATCAACTCATAATTGCTTCACTTTAGTTGTTCATTTCTTTTTTCTCTCTTTTTTTTTTTTTTACAGAGGCAGAGAAGAGAGTCAGATAGATAGGGACAGACAGACAGGGATGGAGAGAGATGAGAAGCGTCAATCATCATTTTTTTGTTGCGACACCTTTGTTGTTCATTGATTGCTTTCTCATATGTGCCTTGACCATTGGCCTGCAGCAGACCGAGTAACCCCTTGCTCGAGCCAGTGACCTTGGGTCCAAGCTGGTGAGCTTTGCTCAAACCAGATGAGCCCGCGCTCAAGCTGGAGACCTTGGGGTCTCGAACCTGGGTCCTCCTCATCCCAGTCCAATGCTCTATCCACTTTGCCACCACCTGGTCAGGCTGTTCATTATTTTTTGTATGTGCCTTGACCCCACAAGCCTGGGGTTTTGAACTGGCAACCTTAGCATTCCAGGTCAACGCTCTATCCACTATACCACCACAAACCAGGCTTCCCTGTCATTTTCACATCCCGAGAGGCTGATGATATACAAAAAGCAAAAGTTTATTTTAATAGTTTATTTTAACATGACTCATTTTCAAAAATAGTAAGTACTGTAAATGCTTCAAAGAAAGACTTCCTAAGGCTTAGAGGTCACAAGACAATGCTAACCAGTTAGCTATCAAGAGTCCTAACTGGGCAGTTTATTTTAATTGATTGAGAGTCCATAATTTAATTTTATTAATGTACTAAAGGTGATACATCTTTCGAGAGTAATCCCAAACTGTTTATAGTCATAATGTGCTAATTTTGAAGGAAAAGTAAAACTACTATTATACAGAATATGGCTTATGAGATCAGCACAAATTGGACATTCTCTCCCTATTTTCCCTTGGCCTCTGTGTTACTGTTCCCTCAATATTTTCCTTCTTCCTCCTCTCCTAACTGATCATAAAACATTCAAATTTTTTCAGTTTTGTATTCTGCTACTTTACTAAATTCATTTATTAGTTCTAGTAGCTTTTTGGTGAGGCTTTTAGGATTTTCCATATATAGTATCATGTCATCTGATAATAATGACAGTTTTACTTCTTTCTTTCCAGTTTGAATGCCTTTTATTTATTCTTCTTGTCTGATTGCTCTGACTAGGACTTCCGATACTACGTTGCATAAGAGTGGTGAAAGCAGATATCATTGTCTTTCTCACAATCTTAAGAAAAATATGACCCAGCCTGACTAGGCTGTGGCGCAGTGGATAGATTGTCGGACTGGGACTCAGAGGACCCAGGTTTGAAACCCTGAAGCTGCTGGCTTGAACGCGGGCTCATCTGGTTTGTGCAAGGTTCACCAGCTTGAGCCCAAGGTTGCTGGGTTGAGCAAGGGGTCACTCAGTCTGCTGTAGCCACCCCCCCGCCCCCGTCAAAGCACATATGAGAAAACAATCAATGAACAACTAAAGTGCCTCAACGAAGAATTGATGCTTCTCATCTCTCTCCCTTCCTGTCTGTCTGTCCCTATCTGTCCCTCTCTCTGTCTCTCTCTGTCTCTGTCACAAAAGAAAGAAAAAAAATGTGACCCAGCTAGACAGCTCAGTTGGTTAAAGTATTATCCAAAAGCACAGAGGTTGCTGGTTCAGTCCCTAGTCAGGGCACATACAGGAACAGGTTGATGTTCCTGTTTCTCTCTCTCTCTTCCTCTATCTAAAATCAATAAAATAAAAACATTTTTAAAAATACTATTAGTTTCTCTCATCGAATATAATGTCAGCTGTGGGTTTGTCATATGTCACTATTCTTATGTTGAGGTATATTACCTCTATGCCCAGTTCTTGAGAGTTTTTATCATAAATAGATGCTGGAGTTTATCAAAGGCTTTTGTACATCTGTTGATACGATCATGTGACTTTAATGCTTCTTTTTGTCTTATGTGTTGTATCACTTTAATTGATTTGCAGATATTGTACCAACCTTGCACCCAAAAATAAATCCTACTTGATCATTATGTGTGAACTTGCTGGATCCAGTTTGCTAATATTCTTTTTTTTTTTTTTCTGAAGTTGGAAACGGGAGGCAGTCAGACAGACTCCCCCATGCGCCCGACCGGGATCCACCCGGCATGCCCACCAGAGGGCGACGCTCTGCCCATGTGGGGCGTTGCTCTGTTGCAACCAGAGCCATTCTAGTGCCTGAGGCATAAGCCATGGAGCCATCCTCAGTGCCCGGGCCATCCTTGCTCCAGTGGAGCCTTGGCTGCAGGGGGGGAGGTGGGGACAGAGAGGAAGGAGAGGGGGAGGGATGGAGAAGCAGATGGGTGTTTCTCCTGTGTGCCCTGGCCAGGAATCGAACCCGGGACTCCTGCACACCAGACCAATGCTCTACCACTGAGCCAACCAGCCAGGGCCCAGTGTGCTAATATTCTGTTGAGTGTTTTTGCATCTATAATTTTCCTTCTTTGTAGTGTCTTTATCTGATTTTCTAATTAAAATAATGCTAGCCTTGTAAAATGAATTTGGGAGTCTTCCCTCCTCTTGAACTTCTTTTGGAATAATTTAAGAAGGATAGGTGTTAGTTCTTTGAATGTTTGGTAAAATTCATCTGTGAAGCTATCTGGTCCAGGACTTTTGTTTGCTGGAAGTTTTTTGATTAGTTTAAGATCAAAGCACCGGAACAGGGGTCAGAAAACTTTTTGGCTGAGAGAGCCATGAACGCCACATATTTTAAAATGTAATTCCATGAGAGCCATACAATGACCCATGTACGTTAGGCATTATCCAATAAAAATTTGGTGTTGTCCCGGAGGACAGCTGTGATTGGCTCCAGCCACCGGCAACCATGAACATGAGCGGTAGGAAATGAATGGATTGTAATACATGAGAATGTTTTACATTTTTAACGTTATTATTTTTTTATTAAAGATTTGTCTGTGAGCCAGATGCAGCCATCAAAAGAGCTACATCTGGCTCGTGAGCCATAGGTTCCCAACCCCTGCACCAGAAGATTCAATGTCTGGTGAGGACCCACTTCCTAGTTCGTGGACAGCTATGTATTCTTGTCAATCCTCACGTGGCAGGGGTCTCTCTGGAGTCTCCTTCATAAGGGCACTAATCCCCTTCCTGAGGGCTCCATTGTAATAGCCTAATCACCACCCAAAGACTCCACTTCCTAATACCAGCACATTAGGAAGTAGGTTTCAATATAGAAATTTTGAGGGGAATAGTCTATAAAAGAAAAAAAATTAATAACTAATTAGACAACTCTTTCTCTCATGGTACCCAGGAAAACAAGATTGTTTTCTCTCTGCATCTTTTTTTTTTAATTTATTTTTAAATTCATTTTACAGAGTTGGGGGGGAGGAACAGGGAAAAGGTGAAGAGGGAAGCATCAACTCCCCTTTGTGCCTTGACCAGGCAAGCCCAGGGTTCTGAACCGGCGACTTCAGCATTCCAGGTCGAAGCTTTATCCACTGCGCCACCACAGGTCAGGCCTCTCTGCATTCCAGCAAATGCTAACATCCAAGGACAGGACAAAGAAGAAAGAAGACAAAAAGGAGAACCTCTGTCACTCTCATTTACCCTTTTGCAATCTGGTTCCTGCCTGAAACCACCAAATTAACACTCTTCTCCCGAAGGGCACTTGCTGCACCTTCTATTAGTGAACGTTTCAACCTTCATCTCTCACTACTTCCTATATAAAAACCCTTCTCTCTCTAGCCCTTTGAATAAAGTCATTTCTCAGTGTCCAACAGTGAGTCCCATGTTTGGTTTTGTTTTTCTTTATTTAGAAAGTAATAGAAACTGGCTGGGAGCATAGTCCAGTTATGCCAAGGTTGCAGGTTTAATCCCCAGTCAGGGCACATATAAGAATTGACCAATGAATGCATGAGTAAGTGGTACAACAAATCGATGTTTCTCTCTCTCTCTTTTTTCTCTCTCTCTCTAAATAAGTAACAATTTAAAAGTAAAATATGCCTGACCAGGCGGTGGCGCAGTGGATAGAGCGTCAGACTGGGATGCGGAAGACCCAGGTTCGAGACCCTGAGGTTGCCCGCGGTCAAAGCACATATGAGGAAGCAATCAATGAACTAAGGTGTTGCATTGCGCAACGAAAAACTAATGATTGATGCTTCTCATCTATCCGTTCTTGTCTGTCTGTCCCTGTCTATCCCTCTCTCTGACTCTTTCTCTATCTCTGGAAAAAATAAATAAATAAATAAATAAATAAATAAATAAATAAATAAATAAATGTAAAATATTAGCCTGACCTGTGGTGGTGCAGTGGATAAAGTGTCGACCTGGGAACGCTGAGGTCACCAGTTCGAAACCCTGGGCTTGCCTGGTCAAGGCACATATGGGAGTTGATACTTTCTGCTCCTCTCCCTCTTCTCTCTCTCTCTAAAAAAACTGAAGCCTGACCAGGCGGTGGCACAGTGGATTGAGCGTCGGACTGGGATGCGGAAGGACCCAGGTTCGAGACCCCGAGGTTGCCAGCTTCAGCACGGGCTCATCTGGCTTGAGCAAAGAGGTCACCAGCTTGGACCCAAGGTCGCTGGCTCCAGCAAGGTGTTACTCGGTCTGGTGTAGCCCCACAGTCAAGGCACATATGAGAAAGCAATCAATGAACAACTAAGGTGTTGCAACGAAAAACTGATGATTGATGCTTCTCGTCTCTCTCCATTCCTGTCTGTCTATCCCTATCTGACTCTCTCTCTGTCCCTGTTAAAAAAAAAAACAAAACTGAATAAAGTTAAAAATAAAATAAAATATATCTTTAATAAATAAATAAATAAAAGTAAAATATTAGGAAAAATTATTAGATGGTAATAAATGTTATCTCCTTTGACTATTTCCCATCCCCCCTTCATGTTTTCCACAGGGGTTACCTCCTTTTTTTTTTTTTTTTTTTTAAGGGAGAACAGGGGAGATAGAAAGACGGGCTCCCACATGAGCCATGACCGGGACTCACCCAGCAACCCCCATCTGGGTCTGATGCTCAAATCAATCGAGATCTCCTCAGCACCCAAGGCCAGTCAAGCCACTGGTTGTGGGAGGGGAAGAAGGAGAAGAGGGAGAAAATCAATAGTCCGAGAGAGGCAGGTGGGCGCTTCACCTGTATGCCCTAACCAGAAATTGAATTCAGAATCTTTATTATATGTGGCTTAAGTGTCTGTTTGTTGCCGATAGCTTATTGGTTGCTTACGTAACTGTACTAGCCAATGGGGTGAAGTTGCCACGGCATTCAAATAGTCCCGCCTTCCCATGCCACCTCACAAATTGAGGTTAAAGATTGGAGCAATTATTATGCTGTTAAGAAATCTTAACACCAGAAGGGGTCTTTGCAATGGTACAAGACTAGAGGTTCTCCAATTGAAAAATAATGTCATAATAGCTAAGTCTTTGACTGGCTCCTCTAAAGGTGAAATACATGTCATTCCAAGAATTGATTTGGCTCCATCTCAAACATGGTTGCCATTTCAATTGAGACGTAGACAATTTCCTGTAAAACTTGCCCTTGCTATGACCATCAATAAATCTCAGGGCCAAACACTTAAGTGTGTTGGCATTTTTTTACCTGAGCCTGCATTTGGACACGGTCAACTTTATGTTGCCTGTTCAAGAGTTCGTGAAAGAACGGACATAAAATTAAAAATAATTGATGGTCCTCTGCAAGGCGAGCTTAAAAATGATGGAAAGATCTACACAAGAAATGTTGTGTACAAAGAGATCTTTGACATGTGAATTAACATTTTATTATTATTATTATTTTATTTTATTTATTTATTTTTTACAGAGGCAGAGATAGACAGGGACAGACAGGCAGGAATGGAGAGAGATGAGAAGCATCAATCATTACTTTTCGTTGCACATTGCGACTTCTTAGTTGTTCATTGATTGCTTTCTCATATGTGCCTTGACCACGGGCCTTCAGCAGACAGAGTAACCCCTTGCTGGAGCCAGCGACCTTGGGTCCAAGCTAGTGAGCTTTTTGCTCAAGCCAGATGAGCCCGCGCTCAAGCTGGCGAACTTGGGGTCTCGAACCTGGGTCCTTCAGCGTTCCAGTCCGACGCTCTATCCACTGCGCCACCACCTGGTCAGGCAACATTTTATTATTTAAATCACCTTTATTTATTGAGCTAGCGGTGGCTCTTAAGAAATGTACCGCCAGTGGTTTCCTTCATTGCACTCTACTTTAAGCAATTAAGCAGGTAGAAGGGGGAAACTCCGTGGGGCAGTAAGCAAAGGGGCGTCCTCGCCGCCTGCCCTGGGTAATTCAGTTTGAATTAGCAGACACCTTTGCACAAATCATTTTAATTACAATTTATAATATCTAGAACAGCAGTCATTTCGTATGACCGCCGGGCTTTCTAGTATCTGCATACCGGGCCGATTCTCTACCCTCTGAGCCAGCCTGCCAGAGCACCTCCTGACTATCTGTTTCGTATGCTTTGGTTAAGAAACTGTGCTTGTGCTTGACCAGGTGGTGGCACAGTGGATAGAGCGTCAGACTGGGACGCAGAGGACCCAGATTTGAAACCCTGACGTTTCTGGCTTGAGCAAGGGGTTGCTATCTTGAGCATGGGATCATAGACATGACCCCATGGTCTCTGGCTTGAAGCCCAAGGTTGCTGGCTTAAGTCCAAGGTTGCTGGCTTGAGCAGGGTGTCACTCACTCTGTTGTTGCTCCCTGGTCAAGGCACATATGAGAAAGCAATCAATGAACAAATAGGGTGCCACAACAAAAAATTAATGCTTCTCATCTCTCTCCCTTTCTGTCTGTCTGTCTGTCCTTATCTGTCTGTAAGGCCAGTAGCCACGGCCACCATCACAGCCACCTGGCCTGTGCAGGTTTGAATTTGATTCAGACAGACGGTAGTGAAACAACAAAGCCAAGAACTGGTAGGCCATTAGCTTTAATCCTAGCTTGCACCCAGTGAGCAAGTAAAAACACACACTGGGCTCCAAAACCCACTCATTCAGAGCTCACAAAGCTACTGACTTATCCGAGTTTCCTAGAATCAAAGGTTTCTAGCTCACTAGCCTCATTCTCCTTTGTTCCCCATATCCTTCTCTCTACATAAACTCTGTACTAACTGGCTTTTCTTTCAGCACTCCGCCATCTTGGCTGCCTCTCCTCTCCTCCACGTGGCCTTACTCTGCTCTCCAACCTGCTCTCTGCTCTAATGCTAATCTCAGGAACCAAGAGAGCAAGCTCCTGGTCTGCCCCACTTTATAGTGTAGAAATCAAAACTTTTAATCCAATATACAAATAGGGAAGTCTCTAATACAAAGTCACTTATCTGAGGCATGATGGGATTCATCATGAGATTGTACCACCCTAAATCAAAAAGGATGGGAAAGGCTTAGTCCTAAAACCAAGCCCCAAGATACAAGGATCCTGCCTGCCCACAGCCTGCCCCAACACATATTAATATAATTACACCCATTCCAAGCATAAGGGCAACTAATATCATCACCTGGGCGATGGGCTTCCATGTGAGCAGCGCCATCTTTAACAAAGTGAGCATAATATATATTTATCTGTCCAACAAATACACACAGTGGGAAAACACTTCCCTTTCTCTTCAAAGCTCCAAAAGTCACCGTCTCATCCGAGTATTTTTAGAACCAAAGGCCTCACCAGCCTCATTATACCTCTGTTCCCCATCTCCTTCTCTCTGCACAAACTCTGCACAAACTGGGTTCTCCTTCAGCACTCTGCCATCTTGGCTGTCTCTCCTATGCAATGCTAATACGGTAGCAGGAACTAAGAGAGAGCAAGCCCCCACCCCTCGACCCCCGGTCTGCCCCATTTTATAGTGCAGAAATCAAAACCTTTAAGCCGATATACAAATAAGGAAGTCTCTGATACAAAGTCACTTATCTGAGGCATAAATGGGATTCCTCAAAAGAGTGCACCACCCCACATCATGCCAACAGTCAAGAGTGTGGGGAAAAGCTTAGTGTTGAGAAGATTTTAGTATTAAAAAGGTGGGAAAGGCTTAGTCTTTTTTTTTTTAAATTTATTATTTTTACAGGGATAGAGAGAAAGTCAGAGAGAGGGATAGATAGGGACAGACAGACAGGAACGAAGAGAGATGAGAAGCATCAATCATTAATTTTTCATTGCGCATTGCGACACTTTAGTTGTTCATTGATTGCTTTCTCATATGTGCCTTGACCACGGGCCTTCAGCAGACTGAGTAACCCCTTGCTCAAGCCAGTGACCTTGGGTCCAAGCTGGTGAGCTTTTTGTTCAAGCCAGATGAGACTGTGCTCAAGCTGGCGACCTCAGGGTCTCGAACCTAGGTCCTTCCACATCCCAGTCCGATGCTCTAGCCACTGCACCACTACCTGGTCAGGCGGAAAGGCTTAGTCTTAAAACTAAGCCTTAGGCTATAATGACTTTGCCGGCTTACAGCCTGTCCCCCACACCCAATGCAAACTATAAGCGAGCAAACATATATATCATATTCACAAACTTATTTGACCGACATATTTAGTATTTATTGACTTGATGAACTAAATGTGTCAAGCTCTGCATTGAGCACCTCTTTGGATGGGCCCTTTATATTATGTAATTCTCCCAATTTCATGAGATAATTATTATTTGCATTTTGAGATGCGGAAACAGGTTCAAAGTGAGACTTACAGAAGTGAAAGAAATGGAATTTAGTCTCGAGTTGATTTTTCAGAATATGAGTAAAAGTCTTTTCTTCTCAAGTATCATTTCAAATGTCTGCTCCTTATTATATCCTGTTGATTCCTGGCTTTGCTGTTAGCATTTTCTCCCAACTTGGATCTTTGGGACTCCAATATCTTCCTCTAAGTCATTGATTAAAATGTTGTTCAAGAGAGAGTCCTACGATAAATGCTAAACATTTTCTTGGACGTTGAAATCAATTACTCTATATAGTTTTTTTTCAAATAGTTATGAATAAATCTTGTTGGATTGTGAGCTAATTAACCTACAACCATCTTATTCACAATAACAACTAAGGTATCTTCTTCTCTTGCCTCTGGCATCCCTCCTGGCTACAAATCTAATAGCACCATGGGGGGAGGAAGGGATGTTTATTTTAGCTTAGCTTGTTGCAGAATTTATTTATTTATTTATTTATTTTACAGAGAGAGAGTCAGAGAGAGGGATAGACAGGGACAGACAGACAGGAACAGAGAGATGAGAAGCATCAATCATTAGTTTTTTTGTTGCAACACCTTAGTTGTTCATTGATTGCTTTCTCATATGTGCCTTGACCATGGGCCTTTAGTAGACCGAGTAACCCCTTGCTTGAGCCAGCAACCTTGGGTCCAAGCTGGTGAGCTTTGCTCAAACCAGATGAGTCCACACTCAAGCTGGGGACCTCGAGGCCTCGAACCTGGGTCCTCGGCATCCCAGTCCGACACTCCATCCACTGCGCCACCACCTGGTCAGGCTGTTGCAGAATATTGGTCAATAGTAAGTATTACTTTTTTTTTTCCTTACAAATTCTCTCTTTAATAATCTAGTTTAGAATTTTGATAGCTGTGAAATCAAACAATAGTAGTTTCCAAGATTCTGGTTCCTTTGTAACAATGTCACAGAGTTGCTATTTGACCTAGAGAAGGTCACTCTTTTAACCCAGACATTTCCACACACACAAAAAAAAAAAAGAAAGAAAAAATTGAATCTACTATTTATTAAGTTTACTGTGCTACTATGTATATTTTATTCTGGCTATGACCTATGCAGTAAATATTATCTCTGTTTTACAGATGAGAATACTGAGACTTGAGAAAGATTAAAAAACTTACCTAATTCACTCAGGTTATTAGTGATGGAGCTGCTAGGCATATTGCCCCAAAGTGGCAAATTTTTTGCAAAATCTTATGCTGTAATTTACTTTCTTTAGTTCACCACTACCAGTGGCTGTTCATTGGTACCAAATAATATAGAAGAAAAAGTAGATTTGCTTGAGCATCTAAATGCTCCTGACCCAATCAAATCATTAACACATCAGAAAGCAACAATTCCCAATGTGTTTCAAAAGCATGCTAGGTTCCCAGCAGCCTCAGGATAAAGCAGTTCGACACTCAAAAGTTGGACATACATTTCATACCACTATGCTCCTCCGCCATTCGCTGGGTTCCAAAACTCTTAACTCTCTCCAACCGCAGTGCCAGCGTCGTGAAGCACATTCAGCATAAACTGTTATCGGTGTTAAAGTAGGGTTTTTGTTAAAGTAGGGTTTTCTTTCTTTCTACTCTTTGGCACTCCCAGGATGTTTAGCCAAAGTTGCGATGGGCTTTAAAAACGTATCTTCTTATTTAAATGAACAAGCCACGTGATTGCTTGCCTTCTCCTGTCCAGAGGTGAATTTGGCCTTCACAACCACTTACTTCAGGAATGTGCTTGTTATTCTTATCTTACATATGCAAAGAAAGTTTTTAAGGAATTTGCTTAATGCCTTACAGCAAGAAAAAGGCCACTCAAATTCAGATTTTTCTTAAACCCAACTGGATACTTTTTCACTTGATTAATATCTTGGTTTTTCTGCCTTTGATCATTTAAAAAGCTTGTTGACATTTTCAAAACCAATCAACTTTAGTAAATGCATAAAGTTATTTTATAAAGTTATATTAAAAATATAACCGCTTTAATATATCCAAAGGTGATATTTGGAACTTTTCCCTTTTAAAATGTTATTATTCCTTAGCATCAGCACGTTGGGGTTTGGAGTGAAAACCAGTCTATAGCATCCTAAGTTTGAGCCCTGTGAGAAAACGAGGGGATCCTGGAAACAGCAAATTAGCCCACAGCTATACCTGTTTACATAGTCAGTGTGTGCTGGTTCTGTTTGAAGATTCTTCAAAAATAACAATTGTAAAAGAGATTACTGCTTTGATCATAGAATCTGAATCTCCTTTGTTTGACCATGCATAATTGGTCTTTGTAATGTTAATGTTTCTTTTAAGGAATATCAGATCTGTAAATGCCCCTTAATTACAGGCAAGCAGTTTTGGAGGGAATTCCGGACAGCGTTTTATTGAAGGTCTTTTCTAGTTCCACTTCAAATCTAATTATAGTAGAAAGATTACTTTAGGTCAAGCAGCAAAAAAGCTATAATTACTCGTGTTTTCATTAATGTTCACGTGGGTTAAAATTGGCATCTTATTGAAGAATAAGATTTAAATCTTAAAAATGTCATATTTGTCCTCTAAAGCACAGGACAAAAGGTGAAGCCTCAACTGAGATATATTTGTTAATCTGTTAGCCACACTTCTGCAGCTCAGAAGTCTGTTTTCCCTACACCTTACTGTTTGAGCACCAGTGGGAATCCACAGCTTCAACACTAGTTCAGTCCTAAAGCTTGTTTTTAAATTCAAGACCAACTAAATAATCCAGTTAGAGGATATGAGTACAGTATGGAAAGAAGAAAGTACTTTTTTTTAAGTCCTCCTATTTTAATTTTGTGGTATTCGGCTTGGGTTGTAAGGAAACATGTTAATATAGAGGGTTAGATGTTGCTGAAGACCTGAGGAAATGGCATTGCTAAACTGCAGATTGGGTGATTTAGTTAGATACGCGGAAGACTTTCCCAACAGCAGAGTGAAATCTCCATATGTGGAGGTGGTTTGGAAGTTGCGTTTTTCATGAAATGTTGTGGGGCAAAGCTTGTGTGCCAAGCAAGGCCTGCTCTGGGAAGGGGAACCTTTCGATTGATTGCATTTGTTCTTTTACATTGTAGTAAATCTCAAAGTGGGATTTTCTCCTCCCCTAGCCAGAATGCTAAGACCCTTTAGCATTTATATTAATAACTGGCACTAGCTGCTACCTTTCAATTTACAAGGATGTTTTCAATGTCATGTTAACACTTAAACTATCACTTAGAAGCCATGAATAGAGCCCATCACACCTATATACAGGGAAAAATCTTTAGGGTTTAAACTATACTGAATTAGCACATTCCAGGTCATTTCATGTGGGTTTTTTTTTTTCTTCCTAATTATGGCCTCAATTAACTTTGCCGCATTGCATTCATTCCAAGCAGCAGGAATGGAGAACAATAATCTTGTTTACCCTGAGCTGGAGAGAGTGTACCTAGTTTTGTTCCCTCCACAGACTAATCTAAATGCTTTGCTAGGTGCCATCCCACACAATAGAGTGTGACTGGACCCCTTCAAAGAACCTCCCTCACTGCTTTATTCAGTTGTCACCGAAAGCCTCTACAAGGTCAAGGAAAAACGAGTAACAGGCCATTTCAAACTCAACAAAGTGGCACATTTTATTTACATTTATTTGAAAGATAAAGGCTTCAGATATACAAATACTTTTCAAATTGTTTAATTTGTTAAATTACTACAGGGAAAATAGTGGAACTTCTCTCTATTGTTCTTGACGACTAATGGAATAGAAAGGTGGTGGTCACAGAGAGCTCTCTGCAGTAATGCAAAAAAAGGACATTATTTAATGGACAATTTATTTGCATTTGAAAATAAACTGCATCTCACACTGAGAAATTAGCTTGCAGGCATTCTGCTTTACAACATGAACATGTCATTAGCTTTAATTTCCACAACAAAGATTTTAGGGTAATTTGCCTTCATTAAATTGGAGTAATTTCTTGTCTATATTCATTATCATTCAACAACTCTGTTGTCACCATTAGAGGGTTTTCCCCTCTCTTTTTCTTTTTTATTTTTTTTTATTTTTTTTATTTTTTTATTTTTTAGAAATTTTTTTTTTTTAATTTTTATTTTATTTATTCATTTTTAGAGAGGAGAGTGAGAGAGACAGAGAGGGATAGAGAGGAGAAACAGAGAGAAGGGGGGAGGAGCTGGAAGCATCAACTCCCATATGTGCCTTGACCAGGCAAGCCCAGGGTTTCGATCCGGCGACCTCAGCATTTCCAGGTCGACGCTTTATCCACTGCGCCACCACAGGTCAGGCCCTCTTTTTCTTATTGTATAAGAAGAACATCCTTGCCTGGCCAGGTGGTGGTGCAGTGGATAAAGTGTCGGACTTGGATGCAGAGCATCCAGGTTCAAAACCCCAAAGTCTCCAACTTGAGTGTGGGCTCATCCAGCTTGAGTGCAGAGTCGCTCGCTGGCTTGTGCATGGGATCAGAGACAAGACCCCATTGTCACTGGCTTGAGGCCAAAGGTCACTGGCTTGAAGCCCAAGGTCAACTGGCTTGAGTAAGGGGTCACTTGCTCTGCTGTAGCCCTCTGGTCAAGCACATATGAGAAAGCAGTCAATGAACTAAGGACCCGCAATAAAGAATTGATGCTTCTCATCTCTCTCCCTTCCTAACTGTTTGTCCCTATCTGTCCCTCTGTCTCTATCTGTACCAAAAAAAAAAAAGGAAGAAAAGAAAGACAAATATTACTGATTTTTCTAAGTATCTAAATATCTGACAAACATTTTATTGCATTCAGCGGGAGCTGACAAGGTGGGCGAGCACAACGCAAACGTATCATAACCAGTGTACAAGGCCAAACGTGATAATACTATGAAAGTATGCTGCCAGCATTTGACATGTGTACGGCCAGTAGCCACGGCCACCATCACAGCTGCCTGACCTGTGCAGGTTCGCATTTGATTCGAACAGACGGTAATGAAACAACAAAGCCAAGAACTGATGGGCCATTAGCTTTAATCCTAGCTCGCACTAGGCTGGCGAGGAATACACACAGTGGGAAAACACTTCCCTTTCCATTCAGGGCTCCTAAAGCCACTGACTCATCTGAGAATCAAAGGTTTCTACCTCACCAGCTTTACTCATCTCTGTTCCCCATTTCCTTCTCTCTGCACAAACTGGCTTCTCCTTCAGCACTCTGCCATCTTGGCTGCTTCTCTGCAATGCTAATTTCAGGAACCGATAGAAAAAGCCCCTGGTCTGTCTCATTTTATTGTGTAGAAATCAAACCCTTTAAGCCAATATACAAATAAGGAAGTCTCTGATACGAAGTCACTTATCTGAGGCATAAATGGGATTTCTCATAAGAGTACACCACCCCACATCATGCAACAGTCAAGGATGTGGAGAAAAGCTTAGTTTTGAAAAGATCTGAGTATTAAAAGAGCGGGAAAGGCTTAGTCTTAAAACTAAGCCTTAGACTATAAGGATTCTGCCTGCTTACAGCCTGTCCCCCACACCCAATGCAAACTATAAGCAAGCAAACATGTACATCATATTTGCAAACTTATTTGACCAACAACATGTTTTAGTGTTTTAGGGCGATTAGTGTACACAATGTATTTCTCTACTGTAAAATGTGGGCTACTACAGAGAAAGAACGATAATCAGTTACACATTAACCACAAGAGGTCATTTCTTGTGGCAAATGCAAGGTCTATTGATCAAGTAATATTTGTCAGTAGAAATGAGTCTCATTACTGAATGAAGCTTGTGAAGGAAACCATTGTCTAATGGGACACTCTGATATTTGCAAATCATCCATTTGCTTAGGGTGGTTTGAATTATCATTGAATGTTTATCTTTACTTTTATAATGTGATTTACTGACTTTTCAGCTAATCAATCCCTGAAGCTGCATTCATTCTTTTGTTAACTTATTCTGTACATTCAAACAATGATTAATTGCCTAATGTTAACCATTAGATAAGAAAAAAATTAAAAGAAATTGTATGACGTATTCATTTGTGTTACAAAATTGGCTATAAACTACTTTCTCAGAAGTAGTTGTGGTTTATTTTCAAACTTAAATAACTTGTCTGTGTAACTTTATTTTTCAGATACTTCCTGAAACTTCATCTATTATGCAATCAAGCCCATAAACATAGGTAGAAGTTAACGAGTAGTTGAAACAGAGTTAATTACACACATGTAGTTAAAGCTTTATCACCATTTCTGTCATAAACCTCTCCTTTTCTTTAACAGATTTACCAAGCTATCATAAAAATGGCTGTATCATTGCAAACCATGAATTCCAGAAGTGACCTGCCTCTTTAAACATGATGGAGTGGGGTTTAAAATCCCAAATAGTGCAACATATGTGCTGCTACATGTCAGGCTGGTCAATGTGTTTGTATATTGTGTGTCACAGTGTTAAGGTGGCACTGGCATTATTTCCTCCATTTTTTTGTGTGTGAATTCCTTTTTACTTCTTTTTCTTATTTATCCAAGTGAAAAGAGGGGAGATAGAAAGACAGACTCCTGCATGTGCCCCAACCGGGAACTAGCCTCAACCCCATCTGGGGCGATGCTCTGCCCATCTGGGTCCATGCTCGCAACCAAGCTACTTTTAGCTTTTGAGGCAGAGGCTCCACAGGGCCATTCTCAGCACTGGGGGCCAACACAGTTGAATCAATCCAGTCATGGTGCGGAAGAAGAAAAGAGAAAGAGAGGGAAGGGGGAGGGGCGGAGAAGCAGATGGTCACTTCTTCTGTGTGCTGTGACTGGGAATCAAACCCAGGACATCCACACACCAGGCTGGCACTCTATCCACTGAGCCAACCGACCAGGACCATAAATTCCTTAAAAATTAACACAGTGTAACTCCAATGATGACATATTATTAGAGGCATACAATTAAATACTTTAAACCAATTTACCAAATAAACAAGGACAAGTATAAAATAGAATACTTTACAGGGAAAAAAAAGTGATTGTATATAAATAATCAGATATCTGTAATAAGAGGGAATAGAAAACAAAAAGGGGAATAGAGGTTTTCCAGGGATACAATCAACCTAAGACAATTGGGCGGGAACATTGAAAGATCAGCTCCCCTAAACCGACTTGGTAAAAGGCTGTGTAACAAGCATCATACCAGTGACTCTGCTGATTTATTTCCTGGAGCTACTGCCAGTAGCATTGTATCTTACTTACAGTACACTGAGAAACTAAACTCAGTCGTTGTGCCTGACCTGTGGTGGCGCAGTGGATAAAGCGTCGGCCTGGAAATGCTGAGATCGCCGGTTCGAAACCCTGGGCTTGCCTGGTCAGGGCACATATGGGAGTTGATGCTTCCAGCTCCTCCCCCTGTCTCTCTCTCTCCTCTCTAAAATGAATACATAAAAAATAAAAAAAGTTCTCTCTCCTAAAAAAGAAAAACTTAGTCGTTGCAAATATTTTATTTTTTCTTAATGAGTAGACACAGAGCTCTCTTGCTATGAATGACTTCCCTCCAGAAATATAAGATAATTTTTAATTAGCTCTTATTTTCTCTGTTTCTGTTTTAGAAACCTGAGGGTCACAAGGTGGCAGATTACTGCACTTGAATAAAAAAACTGAGTTCATGTTCTTCAGGGCCTTTCTCAATGGTTCCTTCCTCCAGGCAGGCACAGGAAATGTTGTATCCTCCGGGTTTTCATAGTATTTTAGGCTTAACCTTTAATAATACTCTTAGTCACCTTTGAATCCTCATAGCATATGCTTTTGGTAAAAATGCTTATGGAATAGTGGGGGTTTATTTCTTCTCAAACTGAAAGGAATCTATTAGAATAAATGAATTCTTTGGTTCTTTTCAGATCAATAAATTCCATGAATGCTAGCTTACCTCCCCAATAGTAGACATTTGTGAAAGTAGGCTACTTTGCACATAGTGTTGTCAATGCTTAAGAATATGTGTGTTGGCCCTGGCCGGTTGGCTCAGTGGTAGAGCGTCAGCCTGGCATGCATGAGTCCCGGGTTCGATTCCCGGTCAGGGCACACAGGAGAAGCGCCCATTTGCTTCTCCACCCCTCCCCCTCTCCTTCCTCTCTGTCTCTCTCTTCCCCTCCTGCAGCCAAGGCTCCATTGGAGCAAAGTTTGCCCGGGCGCTGAGGATGGCTCTGTGGCCTTTGCCTCAGGCGCTAGAATGGCTCTGATTGCAACAGAGCGATGCCCCAAGATGGGCAGAGCATGGCCCCCTGGAGGGCATGCCAGGTGGATCCCGGTCGGGCGCATGCGGGAGTCTGTCTGACTACCTCCCCGTTTCCAACTTCGGAAAAATTAAAAAAAAAAAAAAAAAAGAATATGTGTGTTACTTGTAAGTTGAGTCAGCTCCAACTCCTGGTGACTCTATGAATGAGTGATAATCACAATGTCCTGTCCTCAACAGCCTTGGTCAACTCTTGTGGACTCACACCTATGGCTTCTGTGTATTGGAGTCAGTCCACCTCATATTTGGTCTTTTTCTTGCTGCCTTCCATTTTTCCTAGCATTGTTGTCTTTTCCAAAGAGCCTGCCTTCTCATGATGTGGTCAAAGTAAAACAACTTTAATCTTGTTTTTGTCTCCAGCGATGATTCACGCTTAATTTGCTCTAAGACTCACTTGTTTATCTTTGTGGTGGTGCAGGGTATCAAGAGAGCTCTCTTCTAACTTCATATTTCACTTATTTATTCATTTATTTTTTTTAGAGAGAGAGAGAGACAGATATTGATTTGGTGTTTCACTTATTTATGCATTCATTGGTTGATTTTTGTAGTACTACAGCTCGCTGGGAAATACCAGTGTTGCGTGGAAAAAACCTACTCAAGACACAAACTTACGTCAAGAGGAAGAGGGAGAAGCCTGTGAAGGGAAGCAAAGAAGACCTCTTGAATCTCCTTCTCCCTTAGCTTTTATTGATCAGAAGCAGAACAGAAGTAACAGGATTACAGGGGAGGGAGGCCAGGTGATAAGGGGAAAGAATGACTAATGGCCATTTTGCTGACTTGGAGAAAAGGCTAATTTGGTCACTACATTCTTCTCTTTTGCTAATTAACAAGCACAAAGGAAGGGGCAATCTAGAACCTCTAGGCTAATTTTCTAAAGCGCGTTCACATGCATTCCTTTGTGTCTGCACAAAGGTCACCCACTCACACAGTTTCTTGGTGTCTGTATCCAAGAGACATTCACTCAGGGCTTTTAACTAAAGTTCCCCAATCCAAGTCATAGAAGGGTCAAGGTTAGAGGGGTGATTTCCTACAGATTCTTATATGTACCCTGACTGGGGATCAAATCCACAATCTTGGCATATCTGGACTATGTTCTAACTTACTGAGCTACCCAGCCAGGGCTTCCAACTCCATATTTCAAATGAATTGATTTTTTTCTTCTCTGCCTTCTCCAATGTTCAACTTTCTTATCTGTTCATAGTAATTGAACATACAAGGGTGTGGATGATCTTAGCCTTAGTCTAATGACACATCTTGATGATTTTTCCCAATTCTTCCATTGCTGAGCTTCCAAGGCTCAAAATTCCCTTGATTTCTTGGCTGTGTCTCAATTTAAATTGATGACTGAACCAAGGCAAGTAAAGTAGTTAACAATTTCAGTGTCTCCACTGTCTATGTTAAAGTTGTGCATTTCTTCTGTAGTCCTCTTTGTCTTCTTTTTTTTTTTTTTTTAAGTTTTATTTATTCATTTTAGAGAGGAGAGAGAGAGACAGAAGGAGGAAGGAGCAGGAAGCATCAACTCCCATATGTGCCTTGACCAGGCAAGCCCAGGGTCTCGAACCGGCAACCTCAGTGTTCTAGGTTGACGCTTTATCCACCACAGGCCAGGCCTCTGTCTTCTTGATGTTCAAATACACTCCTGCTTTGACACTTTCTTTTTCTTTTTTTAATTAAAAAAAATTTTTTTTTGTATTTTTCTGAAGTTGGAAACGGGGAGGCAGTCAGACAGACTCCCGCATGTACCCGACCAGGATCCACCCGGCATGCCCACCAGGGGGCGATGCTCTGCCCATCTGGGGCGTTGCTCTGTTGCAACCAGAGCCATTCTAGCGCCTGAGGCAGAGGCCATAGAGCCATCCTCAGCGCCCTGGCCAACTTTTCTCCAATGGAGCTTTGGCTGCGGGAGGGAAAGAGAGAGAGACAGAGAAGAAGGAGAGGGGGTGGGGTGGAGAAGCAGATGGGCGCTTCTCCTGTGTGCCCTGGTTGGGAATCGAACCTGGGACTCCTACACTCCAGGCCAATGCTCTACCACTGAGCCAACCGGCCAGGGAAACACTTTCTTTTTCACTTTCAAATTATTCCTACTTTCCACCAGTAAGATGGTGTCGTCTGCATATCTTAAGTTACTGATATTTCTTCCATCAATTTCCACTCTTACTTCCTCTGAGTATAGCCTAGTTTTTTCATATGACATGTTCTGCATACAGACTAAAGAACTGGGGAGATAAAATGCACCCTTGTCTGACACCTCTGCCTATAGGAAACCATTGTCTCTTTATATTCTGTTCTGATAGTGGCTTCCTGCTGCTCTACAGGTCACACATGGGGACAAAAAGGTGCTGAGGCACACCCATTTCATTCATAGCAACCATAGCTTTTCATGATCGACAGTCAAAGTCTTTACTATAGTCTACAACACATAAACTAATGTTCTTTTTTTTTTTTTTTTTTGTATTTTTCTGAAGCTGGAAAGGGGGTGAGACAGTCAGACAGACTCCCGCATGCGCCCGACCCGGATCCACCCGGCACGCCCACCAGGGGCGATGCTCTGCCCACCAGGGGGCGATGCTCTGCCCCTCCGGGGCGTCACTCTGCCGCGACCAGAGCCACTCTAGCGCCTGGGATAGAGGCCAAGGAGCCATCCCTAGCGCCCAGGCCATCCTTGCTCCAATGGAGCCTTGGCTGCAGGAGGGGAAGAGAAAGACAGAGAGGAAGGAGGGGGTGGGGGTGAAGAAGCAAATGGGCGCTTCTCCTATGTGCCCTGGCCGGGAATCGAACCCAGGTCCCCCACACACCAGGCCGACGCTCTACCGCTGAGCCAAGCGGCCAGGGCCTAAACTAATGTTCTGAAATTGTTTGGAGCAATTCAATATCCAAACAATGTTCGCCATTTAATCTTGAGTGCCTATTCCTTTTCTGAATCCAGCTTGAACATTCAGCTTAATCGTAATGCTGCTGTCTTCATTACTCTTGGAATAGACGCAGCAATCTCCTTTCCTGTCATCCATATGGCCCCTCAGCTCTCTTCCCTCCCCAGAGATAAACTATTAACAGTTATGTATTAGCCATTTTATAATGTTTTTTATAGAATTTTTTTCTAATTCAACATCTAATCCAGGATTACATATTACATTTAGTTTTCATGTCTCTTTATTTTCTTAAGACTTTATTTATTCATTTTAGAGAGGAGAGAGAGAGAGAGAAGAGGGAGGAGCAGGAAGCATCAACTCCCATATGTGCCTTGACCAGGCAAGCCCAGGGTTTTGAACCGGCGACCTCAGCGTTTCCAGGTTGACGCTTTATCCACTGCACCACCACAGGTCAGGCTGTTAGCCATTTTAGACAATGTACACTGCATATAAATTATTTAGACGAGTGGTACCAGTGACATTTATACATTAAACAGAGACTTTTTTTTCACTTATCATGCATTTAGAGGTCATTTTATAGTAGTACAATATAGCTACTTGATTCTGTTACTATTGCTAGATAGAATTTCATAACATGGGTAAATTAGAGTTTACTCAATTATTTACTTGATCCTTGTGTTATTTATTATTGGATATTTAAATGGTTCCAATTTTTTATTATTACAAATAATGCTGCAATAAACTTTCTGGTATAGCTTTCTATCTTTGTGTACAATTAAGTGATTTTGAGGAATAAATTCCTAAACGCAGAATTTCAATGTGTATGCAAATTTTACCTTTTCACAGATGCTTTATTTATTTATTTTTGTGACACAGAAAAGAGTGAGACAGAGAGAGGGACAGATAGGGTCAGACAGATGGAAGGGAGAAAGATGAGAAGCACCAATTCTTTGTTGTGGCACCTTAGTTGTTCATTGTTTGCTTTCTCATATGTGCCTTGACTGGTAGGGCTACAGCAGAGCAAGTGACCCCCTTTTTTTTTTTTTTTTTTTTTTTTTTTTACAGAGACAGATAGGGACAGACAGACAGGAACGAAGAAAGATGAGAAGCATCAATCATTAGTTTTTCACCTTAGTTGTTCATTGATTGCTTTCTCATATGTGCCCTGACGGTGGGGCTACAGCAGTCCGAGTGACCCCTTGCTCGAGGCAGCAACCTTGGGTCCAAGCTGGTGAGCTTTTGCTGAAACCAGATGAGCCTGCGCTCAAGCTGGCGACCTTGGGGTCTTGAACCTGGGTCTTCCGCATCCCAGTCCAATGCTCTATCCACTGCGCCACTGCCTGGTCAGGCGAGCAAGTGACCCTTTGTTCAAGCCAGGGACCTTAGGCTCAAGCCAGCAACCTTGGGCTTCAAGCCAGTGACCTTTGGGCTCAAGCCAGTGACCATAAGTTCATGTCTCTGATCTCACGCTCATGCCAGCGACCTCATAGCTCAAGTTGGTGAACCCACGCTCAAGCCGGATAAGCCTGCACTCAAGCCAGTGACCTCAAGCCTTAAACCTGTGTTTTCTGCATCCTAGTCTGATGCTCTGTCCACTGTGCCACCGCCTGGTCAGGCTCATAGATTGCCCTCTGTACATGCTTTAGATTGCCTTCTGTACAAATATATATTTCACAGAGTCCATACAAAGTTATATTTTCACTAATGTTACAAGACTTCCAGTTTACCAGCACCATCACTAAATCTTTTTCATTTTTATATTTTAGTTGAGCAAAAATTTTACTGCACTACTGTTTTGATTTGCACTTTCCTGATAGTAGTAAAGTTGAGAATCTTTTTGGGTTTTTTTTTGGGGGGGGGGTTGGGGTTTTTTTTGTATTTTTCTGAAGTTGGAAACGGGGAGGCAGTCAGACAGATTCCCACATGCGGCTGACCGGGATCCATCCGGCATGCCCACCAGGGGTTGATGCTCTGCCCATCTGGGGCATTGCTCTGTTGCAACCAGAGCCATTCTAGCGCCTGAGGCAGAGACCACAGAGCCATCCTCAGCGCCAGGGGAAACTTTGCTCCAATGGAGCCTTGGCTGTGGGAGGGGAAGAGAGAGACAGAGAGGAAGGAGAGGGGGAGGGGTGAAGAAGCAGATGGGCGCTTCTCATGTGTGCCCTGGCCGGGAATCAAACCCGGGACTCCTGCATGCCAGGCCGATGCTCTACCACTGAGCCAACCGGCCAGGGCTTGAGAATCTTTTTATATGTTTATCAGCCACTTGTATACCTTCTTTTGTGAATTGCCTATTTTCTGTTGGGTTCCCTTTGTCTAACAGTTTGGGTTTTTTGTTTGTTTTATGTTTTTTTTTTGTTTTTTTTACAGAGACAGAGAGGGATAGACAGGGACAGACAGACAGGGACAGAGAGAGATGAGAAGCATCAATCATTAGTGTTTCGTTGTACATTGTGACACTTTAGTTATTCATTGATTGCTTTCTCATATTTGACTTGACTGCGGGCCTTCAGCAGACCTAGTAACCCCTTACTCGAGCCAGTGACCTTGAGTCCAAGCTGGTGAACTTTTGCTCAAACCAGATGAGCCCGCGCTCAAGCTGGTGATCTCGGGGTCTCGAACCTGGGTCCTCCGCATCCCCGTCCGACGCTCTATCCACTGCGCCACCGCCTGGTCAGGCTGTCTAACAGTTTTGTTTTGATTTTTTTTTTTTTCCTGAAGTTGGAAACGGGGAGGCAGTCAGACAGACTCCCACATGCACCTGACCGGGATCCACCCGGCATGCCCACCAGGGGGCGATGCTCTGCCCATCTGGGGCGTTGCTCTGTTGCAACCAGGGCCATTCTAGGGCCTGAGGCAGAGGCCATGGAGCCATCCTCAGCGCCCGGGCCATCTTTGCTCCAATGGAGTCTTGGCTGCGGGAGGGGAAGAGAGAGACAGAGAGGAAGGAGAGGGGAAGGGGAGGAGAAGCAGATGGGCGCTTCTCCTGTGTGCCCTGGCCGGGAATCAAACCCAGGACTCCTGCATGCCAGGCCGACACTCTACCACTGAGCCAACCGGCCAGGGACTTGTTTTGATTTTAAAAGATATTATTTATTGATTTTAGAGAGAGGACAGAGAGAGAGGGAGAAAGGGGGGAGGAGCAGAAAGCATCAACTCATAGCAGTTGCTTCCTGTATGTGCCTTGACTGGGTAAGCCCGGGGTTTCAAACTGACGACCTCAGTGTTCCAGGTCAACCGCTTTCTCTACTGCACCACCACAGGTCAGGCTGTCTTTAAATTTTTTTTAAATATCCCTTTTATGATTTTGATTATTTTTAAAAAATATCTCTTTTATGATTGTAGATATTAATTGTTTGTTGCAAATATTTCTCCCAGATAGTCATTTACCCTTTGGGTGGGTTAAAAGTGAGGGGTCACTTGTCTTTTAACTTGATAGTCACACTGATTTACAAGATTCTCAGTTGTATTAGACATTCTCCTGGACTGTGTTATATAAATTCTTTATACAGCATATAAAAAACAGATTTGATCAAATCCATGGGCTAGCTGCTCTCACCAATTTATCCATTAGTAATTTGAGTTAATAACTAAGCACTATACCAGTTCTTGCCTAGAATTCCCTCCTCTTTCTTGCTATCTACAGTTTTTTTGCAGAATCTAGCGTTTTCTTAAGGGTCAATTTAAGAATCAAAGTCCACAGCAATTTCTCTCTTTCTTGTTCTCCATTCATTTGTACATGATCAAGTTAGTTTGTATTTTTTGTGTGCAAACACTGTAACGTCAACCTAATGGTAAGTTACTCCACTGAAGGACCTTGCTATTGCTATACCTCCAGTGTTTCACATATAGTAGGAATCTAGAAAATAGTTGTTGGTTGTTTTAAAATTTCTTTTTTATAGTGTAATACATATTCTGACTTCTCCGCCTATACACACACATACACACACATACACAATGAGCAATTTCCCTATGCATTTCTTCAATCATCTTTTTTTGTGTATAACTGTCTTTTCCATTTCTCATTAGGCCACACCTGTTCATAATGCCTGGGGTTCTAAACCTCAACAATAAAGTGAATGGTGTAGCCCTGGCCGGTTGGCTCAGCGGTAGAGCGTCGGCCTAGCGTGCGGAGGACCCGGGTTTGATTCCCGGCCAGGGCACACAGGAGAAGCGCCCATTTGCTTCTCCACCCCTCCGCCGCGCCTTCCTCTCTGTCTCTCTCTTCCCCTCCTGCAGCCAAGGCTCCATTGGAGCAAAAGATGGCCCGGGCACTGGGGATGGCTCTGTGGCCTCTGCCCCAGGCGCTAGAGTGGCTCTGGTCGCAACATGGCGACACCCAGGATGGGCAGAGCATCGCCTCCTGGTGGGCAGAGTGTCGCCCCCTGGTGGGCGCGCCGGGTGGATCCCGGTCGGGCGCATGCGGGAGTCTGTCTGACTGTCTCTCCCTGTTTCCAGCTTCAGAAAAATGAAAAAAAAAAAAAAAAAAAAAAAAAAAAAAAGTGAATGGTGTAAAGGATCTGATTTCTCAAAATTCTTGGGCAGCTCAAGGAAGAACCTGGCATATATCAAATTTGGAAGACACATCTCTAAAGTTCAACTTATTCCCTGGTAAGTCTTTTTTTTTTTTAATTTTTAATTAATTTTTTTTATTTATTAATTATTAGAGAGGATAGAGAGAGGAAGCGAGAGAGAGAGAAGGGGGAGGAGCTGGAAGCATCAACTCCCATATGTGCCTTGACCAGGCAAGCCCAGGGTTTTGAACCGGCAACCTCAGCATTTCCAGGTCGACGCTTTATCCACTGCGCCCCCACAGGTCAGGCCTTAAAAAAATTTTTTAAAAATATTATTACCTGACCAGGTGGTGGCGCAGTGGATAGAGCGTTGGATTGAGATGTGGAGGATCAAGGTTCAAGACCCCAAGGTCACCAGCTTGAGCGTGGGCTCATCTAGTTTTTTTCTTTTTTTTTTTTTTTTAAATTTTTTTATTTATTCATTTTAAAGAGGAGAGGGAGAGACAGAGAGGAGAGACAGAAGAGAGAAGTGGGGGAGGAGCTGGAAGCATCAACTCCCATATGTGCCTTGACCAGGCAAGCCCAGGGTTTCAAACCGGCGACCTCAGCATTTCCAGGTCGACGCTTTATCCACTGCGCCACCATAGGTCAGGCAGCTCATCTAGTTTGAGCAAAAGCTCACTAGCTTGGACCCAAGGTCGCTGGCTTGAGCAAGGGATTATTCGGTCTGCTGTAGTCCCATGGTCAAGGCACATATGAGAAAGCAATCAATGAACAACTAAAGTGCCACATCGTAAAATTGATGATTGATGCTTCTCATCTCTCTGTGTTTCTATCTGTCTGTCCCCATCTATCCCTATCTATCCCTCTCTCTGACTCTTGCTCTGTCTCTGTAAAAAAATAAAAAAATAAAAAATTATTTATTTTAGAGAGAAAGGAAGGGAGAGAGAGCTACAGGAACACTGATCTGTTCTTGTATGTGACCTGGCTAGCGTTGACCAGCAATCTCTATGCTTCAGACCAGTACTCTGGCCAACCGAGCTGTCCAGCCAGGGCCTTAGTATAGGTTTTTATTTCAGGCTACCTGAGCTCTGGTTGCTCAGAAGCTACCACAGTGCTTGGTGTTATGATGCAATGTGGGCCTACTGAAGACGGACCATGACTTTACTTTAGTTTTTTGGCTTATGTGTTTGTTTTTCAAAGTTGAAAGTCAGAACCTAATCTAAACTACATTAAAATAAAATTGATATTTCATTGATTATTTATGCTGTGCTGATTATTACTTCTGCTTCTATAGTACTTACCTCAAAAGCATTTTTTAAAATTATAGAACATTTCAAAAAGATACAAAAATAGTTTGAATGAACCCTCATGTACTCATTACTCAGCTTCAATGACTCTTAACTTGTGGCACTTTGAGCGCTTCACACCTTCACTCAACGCTCACCTCTTGGGGTGATTTTGATGCAAATCTCAAAACAGCACATAATTTTATACCTAAATATTTTCCTAAGGCTTTTGAAAGACATTGCTGAAACAATGTCCTTTCTGAGATTTGGTTCAAAGCTCTAGAGACTAAAGGTCCATGGTGTGTGTGTTAATCCTCTTCATTTAAACATACATTTTCATTTACTACTCCACATGGCAGTGACTGAGCTGGGAAAACAATGATGAATGCAACATGGAATATAGTAAAAATTAATTTGTTAAGTGTAGCAATGGTGGTGGAACTCAGGGCATCAGGGGACATCATGACAGAGAAATGATAGGCTCTTGAAGGGTGAGGGATGGGATATATTTTAGCTAAAATGCAATTGCTCACGTGGGTTTGTAATGGGTTCTCTTCAATTTAACACTGTCTTCTGGCCCTAGCCTGTTGGCTCAGAGGTAGAGCATCGGCCTGGTGTGTGGACGTCAGGGTTTGATTCCTGGTCAGGGCACACAGGAGAAGTGACCATCTGCTTCTCCACCCTCCCCCCCAATCTTTCTCTCTCCTCTTCCCACAGCCATGGCTTGATTGTATCGAACAAAGTTGGCACTGGGCACTAAGGATAGCTCCATGACTTCAGCCACAGGCACTAAAATAGTTCAGGTGCCGAGCTACGTAACAGTGGTCCAGCTGCGCAGAGCAACACCTGATAGAGGGCTTGCCAGGTAGATTCTGTCCCTGTCTAGGTGCATGTGGGAGTCTGTCTCTGCCTCCCCGCCTCTCACTTAATAAAACAACAACAACAAACACTGTCTTCTACAAATACAGATCTGTGAAAGCTAGTCCTAGAAAGCAGGATCTCATCTTTTGAAATAAGTCAAATAGTTTCCAAACTTCCACTTTTATTCTTTTTTTTACATTCAAATTAACTTCAAATTTGTTGCAAGAATAAACAAAATATTTCCATATACTTTTTAAAAACACACAGATTATTAGCATTTATACTTTATATATACGTGGGAGATACCTAGGGAAAAATTAACTCAAGTGTGGATCATTGTTATGTCTTCAGAGAAACCTCTCCATCTTCTTGGAATTCTAAAAACATTATTTATTTGGAAATGTTTTCTGCCCCATTTGCGCCACTCATTTGCTCTGGTAGGTCTGTGTTTGAGTCCCTGCAGAGGCAAATATTCAAACCTTGTGTGTAAATTTCCATATGCAAGAGGTCTAGACGAATTGCTGGGCCCAGACTTCTCTTTCATACCTGATCTTTTTTCATTTTGAGATGAAGGGAGACATGGTGGGTTAAAAATTACACGCTCTTTGGGGCTCTCTTGCTTCTCTACCTTGGAGAATCTTTTGTCTCATTGTCCTGTCCCAGCTCGAATAAACAATGGTCTCCAGTACTTTTTACCCAATTCACCGATCGCTAACATTTTGTCATGTCTGCTTTCTCTCTGTCTCTCTCTCTACACACACACACACACACACACACACACACACACACACACACACACACTTTGCCTTGATTAATTCTAAAATTAATTGTAAACATCTATATTATTTAGAGTACACATCTTAAGAAAAAGATATTCTCATGTATAACCACAGCTATGTTATTAAGTTCTGAAATGTAGCTTTATCCATACTCAAATTTTGCTAATTGCCTGACCTGTGGTGGCACAGTGGATAAAGTGACAACCTCGAACACTGAGGCGGCTGGTTTGAAACCCCAAGCTTGCCCAGTCAAGGCATCTATGGGAAGCAACTACAAGCTGATGCTTCCTGTTCCTCTTTCCATATCCCTCACGGTATTAGTCTCTCTCTCTCTCTCTCTCTCTCTCTCTCTCTCTCAAAATGTAATAAATGAAATCTTTAAAATATAAATAAATAAAATGATACATTCATTAAGAATAATATGCTATTTCCCCCAATGATGTTCATTACAAACAACGCTGCCATAAACATTCTGGCGTGTCTGTCTTTTGTGCACATTTTAGTGGTTTGGAGAAATAAATTTCTAAAAGTGGAATTCAAAGTGTAGGAGAATTTTATTTACAGTTCATAACTCAGATTTTGCTAATTTATAGTCTATACTTAAATTTTGCTTATTACCCCAGTAATGTTCATTGTGGCCATCCTCCCCACCCCCATCTAGATCAAGGCAGGGTTATTTGTTTCTTTACATAGAAAACAATTACTGGGCCTTTCTTTTGTCTTTCATGGCTCTTTCATTACATTTACATTTTTGAAGAGTGCAGGTTAGTTGATTGTAGAAACTTCCTCAATTTGAATTTGTCTGATTCTTGTTCACCCTTGGGTTTAGATTATGCGCTTTTGGTAAGAATACATGATAATGTGGTGTCCTTCTCAGTTCATCACTTCAGGAAGGAGGACACAAGGTCAGCTTGTCCCATTTATGATGATGTTAATTTTGATCATTTGCATAAAGTGTCTACCAAATTTTTCCATTGATAAGTTAGCATTTTCCCCTATGTAATTAATACCTCACCTTGGGGAACTATTTTAAGGCTATGTAAATATCCTATTCCCCATCTGAATTTCACTGTCACTTTAGATTCCATTGATTCTTGCCTGAAATCAGTTAATACCATGGTTGTTATGAAATGGTGATTTTTCTAATTCTTATTTCTTCTACATTTTTAGATGGCATTCTATCAAACTTTTATTTTTAATTTTACCTTTTATGTCTATAATGAATAAAACTGAGTTCACCAAACATCAATTACCTATTTTACGTAGGACACTGTGCCAGGAGACATCACAAGGAACACAAAGACAAGAAGACCCTGTGGCCCTGCACAAGATTTATTAGGAGAGACAGACTTAAAACAGAAGGTAAGAAAGGCTTTCCTAGGGATCCAAAGTTAATGGGAAGGAAAAGAAACCAAGAGAATGTAATTCTTACTGGGATATACAGAGTGACCTTGGGAGAGAGGTGGGATTTTAGTTGGGCTTATAATTTATGATATGTGTGGTCAAAGAGGCATTTAGAGTTGGAGGGAACAAGAGCAACATTTGAGAAATGACAAATAATCCCTGCGATTAGAGCCTAAGGTTCTTGAGGAAAGTGGCAGGAGACACAGTGAGATTTCAGGCTGGAAAGATTGGCTGGAGTTCCACAAGGTTCTGAGCTGAATAGTGTGGACTCCAAACTATGTACTGGGGGAAGCAATGAAAAATATTTGAGGAGTGGATTACATATCAGACAATGCTTAGGGCATTGACTGTATCTTATTCATTTTTGTATTGTTAGGGCCTGCAACAGTACGCAGCACACAGTGTGTGTTGGATAAATGTTTGCAGGCACCAATGTACCAGATGATTTAGAATAGTGATTGGTCTGTGAGTGTGTGTGCATGCGCACGTGTGCATGTGTGTTTGTGTTGGTCATGATGACGTGTGTCGTGGTAAGGAGAAAGTGGGTCCTTAACTCAGTTCTCTGTTGAAGTGTTCATAAAAAACATTTTAAGTATCAAGGTCTTAGACCACTCCCCCCACCCCAAACTTTATTTTCAATCTCCAGTAAGCAAATTTGGGAATTATTATGGCCATCCTATTAGAAACTATTTCCTTCAATATCTTCTGTGGACTATTTTACAATTTAAAAAACCAAACAATGCAAACAGCTCGTTAAAGATGCATGTAAACTTTAGTTTTAAGAGTCTATACATTTTGCCTGCCTGGGCTGTGGCGCAGTGGATAGAACGTCAGACTGGGATGCGGAAGACCCAGGTTCGAGACCCTGAGATCGCAGCTTGAGCGAGGGTTCATCTGGTTTGAGCAAAAGCTCACCAGCTTGGACCCAAGGTCGCTGGCTCGAGCAAGGGGTTACTCAGTCTGCTGAAGGCCTGCGGTGGTCAAGGCACATATGAGAAGGCCATCAATGAACAATTAAGGTGTTGCAATGCGCAATGAAAAACTAATGATTGATGCTTCTCATTTCTCCGTTCCTGTCTGTCTGTCCCTGTCTATCCCTCTCTCTGACTCTCTCTCTGTCTGTGTAAAAAAAAAAAAGAGTCTATGCATTTTATTAAAACACTGTAAAAAAGTGTATTTTTCACTTACTAGAGGAAAGCAAAGCAACAAAGTAAAGTGAGAAACCCAAAATAACTTTAAGAAAAAAATAATTGTAGCCTGACCAGGCAGTGGTGCAGTGGATAGAGTGTCAGCCTGGGATATTGAAGACCCAGGTTCAAAACCCGGAGGTCTCCAGCTAAGTGCGGACTTATATCTGGCTTGAGCGAGGATCATAGACATGACCCCATGGTTGCTGGCTTAAATCCCAAGGCCACTGGCTTAAGCCAAGAGTCTCTGGCATAGCTGAAACCCCCTCTTCTCTGACACCTCCCATCAAGGCACATATGAGAAAGCAAGCAATGAATAACTAAGGTGCTGCAACTATGAGTTGATGCTTCTCATCTCTCTCCCTTCCTGTTCTGTTTTTTCTCTCTCTCTCTCAAAAAAAGTAGACATTTCACTGTCATTTAAAAAATGAATTAAAACATGTTTATGTTTATAGTTCAAACTTCATAATCTCTCTTCAGCTTGTGTATTCTGCATTGAATCCTGAAAATGTAGTGGCTTCATTAAGAAAGTTTACATGCTGCCCTGGATGGATAGCTTGGTTGATTAGAATGTATCATCTTGATAAGCAAAGGCTCCCGATTCGAGCCCCAGTTAGGGCATATACAGGAACATATTAGTGATTTCAAGCCCCAGGTAGGGCATATACAGGAACATATTAGTGTTTCTGTCTCACCCTATCTGTCTCTCCCTTCTTCTCTCTCTAAAACCAATCAATACATTTTTTAAAAAGAAAAAGTTTACATGCGGGGGTAGGGAGAGTGGAGGAGGATATGGGGGGGATAAACAGTGATGGACAAAGACACACAATACGCCATACAGACATATGTTGTAGAATTGGGTACCTGAAAACTGTATAATGCCATCCCAATAAAATTCTATTTTTTCTTAAAAAAAGAAAGTTTACAAATTTAGACAGTGCAGGGTGTTGGCATTTGTGGCTGTACTTGCTGGTTGCAAATGGAAAACCGTTTGATCATCACCTACAGTTCCAATGAACCTTTAACTGTATACAGGTAACATTTACTTGTTTTCATTAAAAACACTTACAGTGGGCCTTCCGCATCTGCAGGTTTCTCACGTGCACATTCAACCATCTGTGGATCAAAAACACGCCGAAAAAGGCGGCTCACTCTATGGAGCATGCCCACACCTCTCCCCACGCTCTCTCCCCAGGAGCACTCGTCTTGCCTCTCTTTCTCCTAAGCAACAAGGGCCCTTCTTTTGACTCTGTAAGTTGTCTCCTGAATCCATTTCTTCTATGGCTCACTTTTTCTACCTCTGTGACTATCTAAAAACTTTCCCTAAAAAAAAAAAATAATTTGAAAAAGAACAACCCCAGAAAGTTCCTAAAAGCAAAAG
The DNA here is from genome assembly GCF_036850765.1 of Saccopteryx bilineata. Classification (NCBI taxonomy): domain Eukaryota; kingdom Metazoa; phylum Chordata; class Mammalia; order Chiroptera; family Emballonuridae; genus Saccopteryx; species Saccopteryx bilineata. The sequence goes on along the minus strand of NC_089495.1, from coordinate 78,144,541 downwards.
TTGAACTTGCCACAAGCCAAGCACTATGCTGAATCCATGCAAATGAAGTGATGTGTTGGTGTACCCTGTCACAGCCCATATGCAAATAGAGGTTACATGCAAATACTGTGCCATTTACTATAAGGGATTAGAGCATCACGAGATCTTGGAATACAAAGGGATTCCTGGAACCCAGTCCCCTCCAATACCGAGGGACAACTGTATTCTGATTGCAAATGGCAATTGTAGAAAATTGAAAAATTACTGAAAAGTATAAAGCAAAATTGCTGACCTGTGGTGGCTCAGTGGATAAAGCGTCACCTTGGAATGCTGAGGTCACCGGTTTGAAACCCTGGGCTTGCCTGGTCAAGGCACATCCGAGAAGCAACTATCACCAGTTGGTGCTTTCTGCTCTTCCCCAACCCTCTCTTACAACAAACAAACAAAAAAAGCAAAACAAAACTACCCATCATATGTCCATCCAGTGATAGTCACCAAAATATACCTTTTGTATTTTATTTGTATGTGTTTATAAAACTGAAACATTTTTAATTAACATACCATGAATATTTTCCCATGTGACTGACTGTTCTTTAAGAAAACGATTTTCAGTGGTGAAACAGTAGCCATTGCACAGATGTATTATTTAATTATTTTTATATTGTTGGACACCTGGGTTATAGATCTCCTAGAAGGGAAATTATTCCCTTAAACGGGTTGTTTACATTTTTAGCTTTCTTCATATTTAGTGTCCAGTTGTCCTCAAATGTTATACAAGTTCACACAACCATCACCATTGGGTAGAATTTAAGGTATGAAGAGTCAGCATTGGTATTAGCACTATTTTTACACATTTCATTGACAGAGCAAGCTCCAGAAGGGTGTTCTCTTGTTCGATTAAGCAGTAGCTGCGCTTGCTCCACAGCCCTGTTAGCCTAGTGCTCCCTAATCATCTGAACAGTCAATTGCTCATTGTGATGCCAGCGATGTGTCTCCTTAATGTTCTAGAAGATTGTTTGGTGCAATTGCTTCAGTTCAGAATTTTTCTCTTCACCTTCCCTTATGATGTTTAGAGTCAGAATTCAAATACTATACAATTATTAAAGCTACAGTATGCCTGATCTGTAACTTGGTTCAAGGTATTCTATTTACATCTTTTTTGTCTGCCTATCACACCAACAAAGAGGAACAAAGCAATCCCAGTTTCCCTGAAAGGTAAAATTCTACCTTTTTTTGGTTGTATCATTAGAGTTTAAAAAAATATGTTAAATTATGGTACATGTGGAATAAGTGTGCAGTGAGAGTTTGATGAGATAGTTCAGGAATACATTTAAATCCAGACTTAAATATAAAATTTAATTACTGGGGTAGGAGATAGTAAAAATATAATTTTTTTTCTTAAGATGTTATTTTAATGTATACAAAAAAAGAAGGATATAATACCATTTAAATTGGATATTTTTTCATCACAAAAGAAATGAACAGAGAATCTTTTCTCATGTCTCAATCTTTTGAGTCAAGTAGTTTGAATTTTGCCTAATCTCATTGAAGCTGGTATTTACTATGTTATTTTCTCAATTACTTTTTTTTGGATGTGGGTCTTGCAGCAGTTGTCATGAATGAAAAAAAAATTAAGAACGTGAAATGTTTTAGAGGACAATAATTATATTTTATGTGTCTATTCAGACAGATTCTAACACTAGATGGACAAGCAAAAAATATCATAAAAGTCTATTTAAATTGAGTAATCTAATTCTAGAGAAGATTGTATTCTCTTACAATTTTTTTTTTACTCGTTCTTGCGATTTTCCTGTGGCCCAATACACTCAGTAATTTGATTCTGATATTACAGAAATGGAATATTCCAATAATAATATCTTCCAATCAAAGTGAATAAAATGTTATCTAAAATGCCCTAGCTTCCTTAATTTCAAACTCTCTCTGACGTTTTCGCCAAACAGCTGAACACAGATATTTCTTTTGCCGTTGTCGTCCTGTGAACATTGCCCTAGAGATAGCTCCATATTTCTCTCATCTCATCATTCAGAAGCTATTTATCCCATTTTTTTTCCACTGCCTCCTTCAAGCTCCCCCTCCCCCATCGTTGAATGCCTGTTCAGCCCCCACACATTCAGGAGTATTTATTCCCGTAAAGATAGTGACACTTATGGTTTATTCTAAGACTAAATCTGTGTTGCCCAGTGACTAAGGACTTAAGTATGCACACTGCTTCTACCCTTACCCTCCTACCTAACTTGACTACTCAACTTTTTTATTTCTTCTCCCTCAGAATTCTCTGTTTTGGCACAGTTCAGTTAACACACCACTGCCAGGCCACTAATTGATTTCTGAAACCTGACATTTGTTTTTTGTTTTCTCCTATCTTCCCTAATGGTACAAGCACTACTAAGCAGGAAGGAATGCAAAGAACTAGAAAGTTCAAAGTAATTGAGGATCTGTCCATTCACACAGCCTGGCATCAGGCCAGTGTAGAACCTGGAACATTTGAAAAATATTTATCAGGTTTTAACCCTTTTTGCTAAGTCGGTGAAGCAGGTTTGCTGCTGTAGCATTTGTGTTAACACTAGCAGCAAGTGAGCTTGGTTGAGCATGTTCTATGTTCAGAATCACATGGCAAACGTCTCAAAAAAGGATTACTTTCCCATTTCCGTACTATTGTACAGTGTAAGCTAGTTATTTTCTGTGAGATTGCAGAGCTGGACATTTCAGGGAAACCATTACTTAAAAGCGGCAGCCCTATTTAATGAATTCTTATGTCAGAAATGAAATTTAAACAAATGCCACTGTATTTGGGCCAAAAAAAATTGTATTTAGCTTTTCTTAATGTAAATGTGTTGCAAACCCAACCATAGCTAGGCTCATATATATATATATTCATTAATAAAAGTGGAAATATGAAAATAATGAATAGGACTATAAAAATGTCTTATTATTTATCAAATAGCTGAGTTTTTTTTGTGTGTGTGTGAACATTAGGAAAGCGTTTTTTAAATGAAATCAGGTTTATAAATGGTGTGAAATATAGAAACATTTCCAGTAAAATAACTGGATTTTACTGCAGTGACAATTTAGGTTGAAGTAACAGCCCACTGCCACTGGTAAAAAGAAAACAAAAGGAAACATTTAGATAGTCTTAAATGCAAAATAAAATATAAATGAATACTAAAGTGTATTAATACTAAGTTAGATTTAAATTAAAATTAAGAAGAATACAGAAGTTCTATTCCTATATCACAGGTTTGATCATGTCATCAGCATTAAATAACTGAAAATCTTTCAAAGTTAAATTTTTTTAAAAGAGTTATGTTAAATTCCATGCCAGTTCTATAAACTGTTTCTAAGTTATTAATTACATAACTGGAATCACTATTAGAGAAAATCAGGATAGCTTTTAAGAGGTGAAGGTGAATAATACGGGATTGCATCTTTAGAAAAAATTTTGTAAAAACATAAATTTGGCAAGATGAAAGTAGTCGTCAGGCATTCTCTGAAAGCAGTGATCACAACTATAACAAAAGGAAATGAAGGGCAGAAAAAATTTCACAGCATAATTTTGATTCCTAATAATAAATACCTCTAATAGTTAATGTGTAGATTAATTTTCAAAATATACATACTGAAGTGAGATTCATAACTGATAGATTTACTCTTTAAAGTGAACATCTTTCTACAATCTTTTTAAAGCTGTTTTACTGTGAAGGGATGAGTAGTGGGCTGTAGTATATGTAAAATTGTCTATTGGTACAATGTGCTGTCCACATATATACATATGTAGTAATACTTCAGTCATTTTTATTGCAGTTTATTGTTCCAGTTTTCAAATAAGCCAGATAAAGTCATATTCGAGAACATTAAGGATTAAGGAAAGAGGTTTCCTTGGGTGATTGATGGCAAATTCACATTCTCATTGTAACAGTAAATGGACAGTAATAGATTTGGCTATTACTTTCCTAGATATTTGGATTTTCCGAGTTGCTGCGTGTCTGTTTGTGGCATTTTTGGTTTTCTTTTCGTAGGAAAAGGTGCCATAGTGTTGGGTAAATGTGCTACGTTTCTTTGTAAATATTTAACTCCATTTTTTGAACATTCAATGGTAGCAAAAATAAATCAAAGATGTAATGTCTATTTAAATGCATTTGATCTACTTGTTAGTGCTTAAATTAGATGCCATGCTTCGGCTTGAACCAACAGTGTATTAAAACTTCAAAATTGATACGTTCCATTCTCTCCTCCATATACGGATACGAGGTAGAAATGTGTATGAAAACTAACCATTTAAATACTGTAAGAAAAACAAGCATTTTTGCATGGGCTTTAAAAAAACACTTGCCATAAATCCTTTTACTCAGGACATTCCGAATTTCCTTTGCTTAATGGATATATAAACTGCTAAAGAAACAGACAAGATTTGCTTTTTAATTTCTCATTTTGCCTCTAGTATTCCGATAGAGTACGTTTTGTGTATTTAACACACTTATACAAGTCTTTCAAAATCTTAGTGCCCTCTCCTAGCTGCCTTCTGGGTTTCAAATTTTCAGTTTCAGGTCCTCGCACAACACCTAAGACGTCCAAAACTCTCTTTCTTCCTAATTCTGGCAGAGCACACAGTCCAGAGATCTCCCTCCACGTCTCCACCCTAATTCCCTTCTCTCCTTGCCTCCGCCCCCGGCTGCGCCAGCCCACTCTGTCAGAGAAGTTGTGTACAAACTGCGCGGCCGCCCTGAGCGCGAAGCTCGTGGCCCGAGAGGGGTGCGGTCAGCGCGGCCAGGGCGGGGCTTTGGAAGAACTCTTCCTTTTCATAGGCTAGGCGCTCAGGCCCGGCCGGACTCGGGGCCTCGCGATTCGCCGCAGAAGTGCCAGTCTGGCTGGAAGGCCACGCCCACCCAGAGTTGGGTAAAATAGACGCGGGCGTCAAGTGTCAGTAGTCGCGGGGCAGGTACGCGCGTTCGCATCTCGCTTGCGGAGTACAGCGGTGGCGGGAGCGGGCTCCGGCGAGTGAGAGAGCGCGGTGGGGCGGGGCGGGAGAAAGTGGCCGCTCGGGGGACGTTGGCGTTTACGCGTGGCGGAGCGGAAGAGTTTGGCTTTTCGTGCGCGCCTTCGAAACCCGCGCCTTCCGTTGACTGAGGGGTCCGCCCGGAGCCTCCCCTCCTCCGCCTGCCACCCCGCGTGGAGCTCGCTGGCCCGAGCCAGCGTGGGCGAAGTGGGAAGCGCGTTCTATCCGTTCCCCGCCACCGGAGCTGCCCCCCGAGTGCCCATGGCTACGCGGGTGCTGACCATGAGCGCCCGCCTGGGACCCGTGCCCCAGCCGCCGGCCCCGCAGGACGAGCCCGTGTTCGCGCAGCTCAAGCCCGTTCTGGGCGCCGCGAACCCGGCCCGCGACGCGGCGCTCTTCTCCGGCGAGGAGCTGAAGCACCCGCACCACCACCCGCAGGCGCAGCCGGCGCCTCCGCAGCCGCCGTCCGCCGCGGGCCCGCGGCTGGCCCCGGAGGAGCTGGTCCAGGTAGGAAGAGCGGCTTCCCTCCCTCCCGCCGGGGCTCGGGCGTGTCCCGCAGCTGCGACGCGCGGGCGACAGGGGCCGCTCCAGGCTGCGGCGTGCGCCGGGGTGCCCGGGAGCCGGAGCCGGAGCCGGAGCCGGCGAGGGCAGCCCCGCCCTGCCCTCCTGGCCGGGGCACCCGCAGTGCACGGGAGAAAGTGGGCCGCGCTGGCGAGGAGGGGGGTCGCAGAGGAAACTGTCCTGGCGGGTTTGTCCCGGAAAGGGTCAAGAGAACGGGGTGCTCACGCGCACCTTTGTTTTTTCCTTTTATTTGGAAGATCAAGCTTCGTACCTCTCGCCGAACTTTACTTAAATGGCACCTTTCGCCTGAACCCCTTCCCCCGCCCCGGCCAGTGGCCTCGGAGCTTCCCGCGGGTCCCACGTCGTCTCGTATTAAGTGGAAGCGCACAGCGGGGTGCCCGGAGGGGCTCCCTCGGGGTCCTGTTTCCTTATCTCTCGGCTCACCGTGCCTTAGACGCGGCCGTGGGGCTGCCTTTGGGGAGCCGGAAAATCAGAGGTTGTATTGGAGTGCTTATTTTTTTCCTTAAAAAGAAAGCTGGGGTGGTGTTTTCATGTGCGCGTAAATTTCCTTTCCGAGCCGCGCTGAAAGCTGGCAGTTGGCTTTTACACTTGCCCGGCAGCCGAATTAGAGCAACCGCCTGTTTCTTTCGCCCACGCAGGGAGTCATATAGCCTAGAAAAAACTTCCCGGGACTTTTAGCCTGTCCCAAGGAAAAAAAATTGGAAACATACCCACACGCAAACAGCTGGAAGAGCTAAAATCAGAAACCACTAACCACCACGGGAGCGAAGTGCACGAAAGGGTTTAGTTCGGTTTATTTCCAGACGCTTCATTTAATATCCTTGGTTTGGTATATTGTCTGTTTGCTACTCTGCGCTTACTCCGGGGGGGGGGGGGGGGGGCGGGTCTGAGAGTGTCGCAGTTCTGTGAAAGGACGGTGGCATTTGTCAGAGGGATGACTCACATGATTAAAGCGTTAATTTTTATTTTTAAATCATGTTTATCCGAGAAAGCGCGTCTGCATCCTCACTGAATTGATACGAGGTCTGATATGAAACGCTTTGGAAGTTAAGGAGTAGCAAAAAAATGATGATTATTCACCGGTTAAGATGCCACGGTTAATCATTCTATGAGCCATCTAGTTGGTTTTTTTGTTGTTTATTTTAATTTCCTTTATGGTGTTAAAAGTTAAAAGATGAGTTAAATTTATGTTACATTGGGAGAGAGGATAGCTGTAAAAAGAATAAGATTTTTTATAAAGCTGGGTTATGTCTTTAAAAAACCATTTGAAAACGATTTCAGTTTGTTAATTTTTTGCTTATGAGATACCCAAGAGTATCAGGTATGACTGAGCTTTTTACAGAGTAAGGGGGAATGTAACATTGTCCCACTGAGGAGGACATGATAAATGTTTTGCTGATGACTGTGCTAGGGATACAGCGGTCAGTTCCACCCGTGGGCTCCTTAGCACCACTCTACCAGGGGAGTGATTTTCCCCTAGGTAATTAAAGATCTGTTTTAGATAGGGATATGAATAGGAACATTTCATTATCATATTAACCAGTTACAGAATCTGCTGATTAAAATCAACGTTTAGATCAAATGTTGAATGTGAACTTGTTCTTTCAGTGGATACTATGTTTTGATTAAAACATTGTATTTAGGTTTCCATTGAACTAGACCCAGAAAAGGCATTGATATACCCAAGGAATATATGTTTTTTATTCCAAGGAATATGTTTTTCAACAGTATCTATCTAAAGCAAAACAAACGAACCTCCGGGACTTTGCAATATTATTTTTAAGGTTTGTATAGTGAAAATACTCACAGATGTTAAAGGTGTCTGCATGACACGAATAGAATTGAGGTAGTTTGGTAATATTACAGTAGGGTACTTCATTTGGAAACTTAACTGAGTAATGGGCAGGGAATCCTGCTTGTGAGTGATAATAAGGTATACTTCATTATTGCATCAGAAAGGAATATGTTTTCTGTTTGCTTCCTTTTTTCCTTTTGCCTCATTCACTTTTTGATTATGGGAGCTATTTTACCAAGTACATGTTTGTTACACAAAGTTTCATAAGATTTTGGTGAACCAATTATTATACAATTGACAAGTAAACCTCATGTTTATAAGCAACACTTAGGAATTTGCCTAGTATTTTCAACAGGGTTTGTTAGAATGTTTAGTAAGCAGTTGTTTAGCCTCCCTGAGATGATGAATTAGATGGATTATGCATGTTTATATTTCTTCTTTTTTAGACAAGATGTGAAATGGAGAAGTATCTGACACCTCAACTTCCTCCAGTTTCTATAATTCCAGAGCATAAAAAGTATAGACGAGACAGTGCCTCAGTCGTAGACCAGTTCTTCACTGACAGTGAAGGGTTACCTTACAGTATCAACATGAACGTCTTCCTCCCTGACATCACTCACCTGAGAACTGGCCTCTACAAAGCCCAGAGACCGTGCGTAACACACATCAAGACAGAACCTGTTACCATTTTCAGCCACCAGAGTGAAACGACTGCCCCTCCACCGGCCCCGACCCAGGCCCTCCCTGAGTTCACCAGTATATTCAGCTCACACCAGACCGCAACTCCAGAGGTGAACAATATTTTCATCAAGCAAGAACTTCCTACACCAGATCTTCATCTTTCTGTCCCCCCACAGGGCCACCTCTACCAGCTACTGAATGCACCGGATCTAGATATGCCCAGTTCTACAAACCAGACAGCAGTAATGGACACTCTTAATGTTTCTATGTCAGCTGCCATGGCAGGTCTTAACACACACACTTCTGCTGTTCCGCAGACTACGATGAAACAATTCCAAGGCATGCCCCCTTGCACATACACAATGCCAAGTCAGTTTCTTCCACAACAGGCCACTTACTTTCCCCCGTCACCACCAAGCTCAGAGCCTGGAAGTCCAGATAGACAAGCAGAGATGCTCCAGAATTTAACCCCACCTCCATCCTATGCTGCTACAATTGCTTCTAAACTGGCAATTCACAATCCAAATTTGCCTGCTACCCTGCCAGTTAACTCGCAAAACATCCAACCTGTCAGATACAATAGAAGGAGTAACCCGGATTTGGAGAAACGGCGCATCCATTACTGCGATTACCCTGGTACGTGATCTTACCTGGTTTGAAGCATCGTGTTTTAAATGTCTGTATGTGTATGCCTTTTCCAAACTCAGGTTTTACATTTATACAAGAAAATAGTGCCTGACAATAAAAACCACCTGCTTTGTTCTTTTTATACCCCAGTCTCAGTGCCTTACCCTGGTGTAGGTACTGTTTAGTTGTCTATTGTTTGTTTGAGGTAAAAAACAAACAAACAAAAAAACCTTAAAAACCAGGCTAGAATATTCTGGAAAAAGTTACTTAGAAATTTTTCTCTTTAATATTAAATAGAAATTTGAATTTTGGGTTAACACCAGAGTTATTTTGTTTAACATGACATTTCCAATCATGAATTTTTGTTTTAAATTATAAATTAAGTATCCTGAAAAGAGATTATTTAATAGGTAAGGTAGGAAAAAGTATGGTGTGGTAATGAAGTGAGGATTGAGTAGGCTGCTACAAGACCAAGACTGTCTACAGAATAGATTTGAGGCTGGTTCTGATAGCATACGAGCATATGCTTATTCTTGAATGAGCTATATGGCCCAAAATATGAATTGATGATGGTAATAGATATATCTGCAAGTTGCTGGTGTAAGCTAGTTTATGATTAATAAAGGGTATACTTTATTGACCGTGGTTCATGATAGGGCATTACATACTACATGGGAAAAAAAGAAATGTAAGAGTACAGAAAATGACAGTACTCTTGGATAATAGTTTAACATTGTCAGCTCTGGAGCCATTAAAAATTTTAAATCACTAAAGTATGTGTTAATAGTATATATAAAGCGCCTACTGGAATATAAACACATTTCCCATTTGTAGCTTGGCTTGGTTATCTTCTTTCTGCTAAAGTGATACAAACATAAAGCAAATCACTTTAATACCTTTAATAAGGTAATAGGGGAGTGCTTTTTAAAACTCCTTTTTAAACAGAAGCTTCAGATACCTAGCATGAGAGATTTCTTTTTTAAAGCCAGATTTTAAATACTGAATCATCAAATGTAAAGATTTCAAAGGATCTTCAAAATGACAAGCTATTTCTCTCCTTTATTTTAGGCTGCACAAAAGTTTATACGAAGTCTTCTCATTTAAAAGCTCACCTGAGGACTCATACTGGTATGTAATTTTCTTGTTAATTCTGTGAGTTGTGTAAATAGTGTAAGTGGTATTCATCCTTTTAAAAGCCAACACTTGTTTGATCTCTTCTTTCTTCTGTCAACTTTTATTTTTTAATGGCCTACCTTTTCAGCACTGGCTTGGCTCAAAATTCAGTTCCCTGAAAAAGTCTGGTTCCAGGAAGGCTGACGTTCCCTCACTGAGGTCTTACCCTGTCACCTCACATAGAATTAATTACCCAAAAATGTAAACAACGCTGTTTACTAATGGACTTTAAAATTCGTAATGGCACTGCTATTTCTTATCATAAAAGGAAAAAATGTAACTCATTTTTTTCTTTCACAAACCAGTTGACTTCTATAAAGTTATATTAAACACTAAAAACTTTTCAAACATTTAGCAGTAAAGCATCGCTGCTTAATATACATTATTTTTAGTTTTACCTTTAGCTTAAAATGCAGCATTTAGTATGTTTTCTGTGCTTGATGAAAGGAAGGGCCAAAATTGCAGAATATTAAAATCCAAGATGAGGTCGTGATTTAAAAAGTTTTCTACACCTTACCCCAGCCCGCATTTGATACATTTGAGAAACTTTATTCTAGCTTATATTTCATCTCTTTTCAAAACGTGCATTTAAATATAGTCCCTTTAATTTCATGAACCTTTATTTTGTCAAACCACTTTTAAATGCTTTTTAATTTTAAAACTTTTCATCAAAACCTGTTTCATGACAAAACCAAGTGGCATTTTTTCAGAACCTCCAAATACCTAATATATTTTCAAACATAGATGGTTACTACTTGTGATTATGTTAAAATGACAGCGCCGAAGGAAAGAACTAAGAAGAGATTATTTTTTTCTCTCAGTAAACACAGTCTTACCTAAAAGTTCAAAGAATAAGTTGCTAATAAAAGCAATGACCTAGCAAAATGTTTTATTCCATTATTGCTATGGAAACCAAAGTATTCAACAGTTCCTTTGAATGGGTTGTTGGATTAGTGTGAGGACTTGAATCTCCCCAGGCTAGATGTTACTATGGAAATCGAGTTTTGATAAATGAAGTAGTTATCTCTAACTGCTGCATTAAAAAGTAAAAGCCTTTGAACGAAGGTCAGTGCTGACACACAGCATTAAGGAATATGGCTGCAGACATTTTGTATGCCTGTTAGGTATTGCTTGATGACCCAGTGAGCAACACTACTTATTAAAATCTAAATAGTGTGGGCAACAATGCGGTAGATGCCAGGGCTTTCTGAGAAACTGCTTTTAAAGGAAAGGTATCTCTTGTATTTATCAATGAAATGAATAAGTTGCTTTGGCCTGACGGTTTTAGATATAGGTAAATTGATTGTATGAAGGGAAAGATCCTACGTAGCAGCCCCAAAGTAGAAATTATATTTATAGTTGAACAAACACCCATTAAGCATAGAATAAGCTCGATCTAAAGCTTTCAAAGTACAAATGACAAGCCCCAGAACACATTCCATATAGAAATACTAAAACATCCTTTTATTGAATATATGTTAAGGAAGTGAAACATTGAAAATAGGTTTTTACCCGAATTTTGGTTAATGGGAAGTGGAAGTAACTTTGAAACATTCAGACTGTTGGTGTTTTTTGTTGTTGTTATTTGTTTTCTTTGAAAGTCCTTGAAATGAGAGATAGGGAGGAAGGAACATGTTTTTCATGAGGTTAAAGTCTCCTAATAAAAGGGGTGCAATTGCATATAGAGATGTAATCAAGTATTATTGCAGGGTTCTAGTCAGCATATCTAAATGGCCTTGCAACCCCTGCAAGTCAGAGTTTAGTGCTCTGAATGCTTATACCTGCAATTCTGGAACTTGACCTGCTGGCAAAGAAATTTAATAGTGAGTTGTTTTAACAGTGCTTGTACTAATAAAAACAAACCGAAAAGAGGACCTAGGCTAGTTTGGGTTCCATGCATCGACTTTTTGACCTGATCATAAACGTGAGGACATCTAATGAGTGAGACCATTTAATCCAGTTTAATAAAGTTTTGTTTGATAGTCTTTCAAATGCCTTGGGGAGAGTTTGCAGCCGACTTGTTCATCTGGCTAAACCCGTTCTTGGGTAATCATAGAGCATTGAGGTTGTTTTCTCCTCATTTCTAGTTCTAGACAATGCCTTTTAAAATTACCTCTCTCATTGCATCCTTCCAACCCTGCCTGTTGTTTTTTAATGAATGTATCTAAGCGAGCAAAGCCTTGGGTTTGTTTTTTTTTTTTTTCTTTCTTCCTCTTAAGGCCCAGGCATTTCTAAAGTATATTTCTCATTTAAAATAGCTTTTTGGTTTTCTTTCTGTTACCTCTGCACAATTTATTACGGGGTTTATAGAACAATCTACATGGGAACATTGATCTTCTATTGATTGATATAAAAGTTATATTTAAAATGATTGCCATTTTGCAGGCAGAATGTGAAGCATCCTAGCATTTCTTTGGAATGTAATTGTAAATGCTTTAAAATGTCAAGTTACCTTATGTTTTAAAAATGATTTAAGCAATTGAAACAACCTACATCTGAGTTCTAGTTAATTGCTTATTCTGATTTTTAGATGGTAAATACTTGTTGACTTGCAGAATGAACATAAAGAAATAGTCTTTTCAGAACAAGACCTTTTAAAAACAATTTTGGGTGAAAGAGTAGAAGTATTTTCTTGAGCCAGAAGTCTTACAACATTCAAGTTTTTCTAAGTTTTATACCCTTCAGATTTTTATTCAGAAAGAATATAACAATAATGCAATGTTCCATCTTTGGATGGTTAGACAAAATAGCTCTCTAACTCTATTCTAGGAAATAATTGTATTTCACTTAAAAACATGTTATGTCTTTTATATTCATGGACAATGTACTTCAAACCTATAGGGGTTGGGGGGGTATATGGGTGGTTGTGTGTGTTACTTAAAATGTATGTCGTGCCCCTGATTAGACATAATTGTGGCTGCTTCTAGACAACAGTGTGAAGATGTAAATTTCAAAGTCAAAATATTTGTACTTGTTTTGTATAGTATTTAAATGCGAACGTTCTACTGAAATTTGAGTATGCCTCATGATATATACAAGGGCCCATACTCATAGCCACTACTTAAAAGTTACTCCTCCCTAAAAAGATTCACACACCATTTTGCCCTTACAAATTAATGTGTGTGTTAAACCGATTTATGAGTCAAATGGGGAAATCAGCAACCAGCAGTAGTTATTTCTGTTCATATACCTCTCTTTAACTTCATAATGATTTAAAATAATCCAGACCATATATCCAAAGAAAAATTTGCAAGAAATTGAAAACTTTATTCTTATCTCTTGTACTGGTTTTTTGGTATGTCTATGAGTACCATAAGTTAAAATATTTCTTTTACGTTGAGTGTGGAAGTTTTTTTGAAATTTGTGTTTACATGTTAGTGAAAAGTACTTTCCAGAGAAAAAATTCTGAAAAAGAAAATAGTGAACTCAGTGCACGTGTTTGACATCTTAGTGGTTTTAGTCACACGTGTCAATGTGCACTTAACCATAGAGAATATGCCAGAGCAGTCGGGAAATCAGGATATAGTAGCATTTTCAGATCATTTATCAGTTTTGGCTATCTGGAGCGGGGCAGAAAAGGAGCAGTTGTACAGAGAAGTCTGAGCAGCACACACACTTGGCTTAAGTATCCCTTAGACCCAGACTCTATTATACATGCTGTTACGGGTGCACTAAATGATCCCTAAATGGTTTGCTAAGCGTTGACATGGAAAGGACAATTGGAAACAACCTCACAAAAGAAAATGGAAACCTGCAAATAACCTAGGAATACAAGATGGACTCTTGGGGTAAAGCACTATACTGGTAGTGCTGCATTTCACAGTGAGTTGTGTTCGGGATTCCACAGCAAGTCTTAGATTGATTGTTCCCCAAGCTTGCAAAGGGCTTGAATTCCCATGTTCAGCTTTACTTGCTTATGTAGGACACTATTTCCTAGTGACATTTGTATTAAGATGTTACTATGTGTGCTTAAAAATGCGTAATCTTGCTGGAGATTTGTTGCTAAATATTTATTTTAATTTCAGTTTGAGTACTAAAAAAATCTTTACGTATAAATTTCTGTATAATTGTTTGCTCCTGTGTTATTTATTAAGTATACTAGGTATACGTTTTTATTTCAAAATATTGACAGTGTTGACAATAAAGATTTTTATTTCTGGCACTTCCCCACTAAAAGAAATAATTGAAAATGTTCTGGAAATGAGTTACTTCTTTTTTTGTGGAACTGTGGGAAAGAGTGAAAGACTTAAAAATATAGGAAGGATTTTACTTCCTTAGACAATTATTTAGAGCTCAAATCAGCATAAGGTTGTATATATAATATATACTCATAATTATATATGGGCTTAATGGAGATGAATGATACATTTGGATCAAGGGATCAATATTGGTTAAGTGTGTAACCTATGTTACTGGTAGAGGGGTTAAGTTTTACAGGATGAAATTTAGTACCCAATGATTTTTTGAGTTTATATTTCAAAACTAGGCAGGAAAAAGTATCACATTTAGCCTGTAATAGTGTTAGATGTTACTGGTTAAACATCCTTAAATTATTTTCATTTGCAGCTTTATTTACATATTGACAGTTTCAAGCTTATGTAAAAACAGGTAGTGATTTAAGAGACTTGCTCTATTCAGACCTCTGGAAAGGTATTTATGGGTTTGAAAGCTTAGAAACAATTTCTTCTTACGTGACGTCGCTTCTAGAACTTGTTCTTTCCTCTGAAAAACATTTATAGAGGAATTTTTGGTTCTGCGATGATAAAGTTTATCAAAGGTTAAGAAGTTTAATTTGATTAAACAAACATTTTTGACTGATCTTGCAGAGAATCCAAAGAGAATCTCTTTCCTTTTCTTATAAACTAGTGGGAGAAGCTAGTTAGTTCCTATGCAGATTAAATGGCATTGTTGAAGTTGAGGTAGAAATAATCAGCATAAAGATAGAGAAAATGTAATATATTTTTTAGAGCAATAATTTTAACCACCCAAGATTTTTATTTTGGCAGACATTTTTACTTCTATAGAATGTACTGGCTGTTTACTTGATGACCTACATCTTTTCTGGTGAAAGATTAGAAACAAAGTAATGTCCTACTTTAGTAAGAGTATCGCTGTAGCAGCATTCTTATTCTGTCAGCCTGTATTATTTATATTCAAGGATCTCAAACAATTCTAATTAAGGATGGTTTACTGTTTTTAGAAGTGTAGATAGCTGTCATTAAAAAAACATCTAGGTAGAAGAATAAAGTTAATCTTTCTGACTACTTTATAAATGCAAACCTTCAAGTTGGGAGGAATCCTCCCGGGCAAGGTAACCACATTAAGTGCAAGTTAAAGGACAGATTATTTAGTTACTCATTCAGTGCTAGAAAATTGAAAATAGGGAAATTTTTTACTTTGGCTTAAAAAAGGTAAAATATCTCATCAAAACTCTTAGACTCCTGGCCTGTGGTTGCACGTGTATAAAAGCATCAGCGTGGAACAGTGAGGATTTCAGTTCGAAACCCTGGACTTGCCTGTTCAAGACACAAGGGTGTGGGGGTTGATGCCCCCTGCTCCTCCCTTCTCTCTCTCTCTCCCTCTCTCCTCTTGAAAATGAATAAATCTTTCTTAAAAAAAGTAAAAGAAAATATTTTCAGAAAAATTTAGTTGAATCTGAGTGTTGTTTGTCAGGAAACTCAACAATTGGTATTTCATTTTTATTAACTGTTAATTATAGGGGATGCTTTTCATTGTTTTTGTTGAGCCTAGAGATCCTATCTGCTGGGAGATAGACTGCAAACCTTGTCGCCTCCTATATCCCTGTAGATTTGGCAGGCCACTCTTCTCTGGCTTCAGGAGAAATTCCCTTGCTGCCTTTGACCAGCAGTAGGGCATCCAGAACTTTTTAGTTGTCATCAAATGCAATTCAGTACTGTAAAAAAACTTGACTTGGAGTTTATTTTTATCTCTGTACCACTAGAGTATGGGTAGTAGCTGATTCTGAACATGGCCTCCTGAAGAGACAAAAAGTGTGATTCTCACACAGACGCACACTTGCTCAGGTTATCCTCTGTGGTCCTGGGCGGAATAGAACCAGGCAGAGCCCTTTCGCAGATAGGGCCATAGTGAAAGGACAATCGAGTAGACTCACACTAGATCCTTTCCTGTCTTATAACACCTTCTCTTTTCACTAATGGGAATAACTGAGTTAGTTGGTCAGACTTGGGCCAAATATGTGATTGTTTTAAAGAAACATTAAGAGAAGTATGGCATTTACAGCTGGAATAGAAGACAATCTCTGCCTTTGTGGAACTTTTAAAACCAGTTAAGGAGGCAAAATAAAGCTATTTAAAGCCTTCATAAGATAATATGTGCATAAGTGCAAATCAGTCATTCAAAAGGAATTTAAAGGATTGATGGGGATACAAAGAAGTGATGTCTCCTGGACTATTAAGAGGTTTTCTGGAAGGGGTAAAGTGACTCAGATTTTTAAGAATTTTAATTTATTGATTTTTAGAGGAAAAGAGAAAGAAACATCAACTTGTACTTATTCATGCCGTCTTTCATTGATTCTTGTATGGGCCCAACCAGAGATTGAACTCCTCAGAACCTTGGCATGTCAGGATGATGCTCTCACCAACTGAGCTACATGAACAGGGCCAGGTGAATCAGATTTTAAGGAAAGAGAGAAATATAGACAGACAGGAGAAAGAAGGGATTTTCTTACTTAATATATACTTTAAAGAAATCAGATTGTTTAAAGTTGGGTACATTATTGATAGGAATATTATAGTAAATATTAGGTACATATTTTATAAGTACTGATAATACTATACGAATCTTTGAAATGAATTGCCTACCCTTTTGTTCCAAGTATAGGAGATGTATTACAATGAGCTTTAAATAAAAAGATTTTTTAATGGAAAATTATTGGCATTGATATATAAAATGAATTAATAAGCTCAAATCATCGTACTTTATCTTTGTTTTAGATATGCAGTATTCATGAAATTCTTTAATTCAGGATTAATGTTTCTTATTTCTTTACCTTTATTAAAATATGGAGAGACTTTTTCAGACTCCAAATTTAAAAAGTCTGATGATGAAAAAAAATCTATTGAATTGCATGAAAATATTTTCTGCCTGAACTAGGCTCATTTTGAGTTTCAAGACTTTAAATTTCAAGAATTAAAATTAAATACTAATTATTGAAATGATTTATTTTACATAACAGTTGGTTTGCATTGTTTTGGGACTCAAAACAGGATATGGATTTTAAGTTTTTTGAAGCCAGAGACCAAGTTTTATTTGTTGTGTTTTGCAAGTCTTTTAGTACAGGTTAAACTCTCATTTAGTAAACATTGACTTTAATTCTGATGCTTTTTAGCCTTTCTCAGATACTGATTTTGATCATATTTTAGCCTTCAGGAAGGAAACTAGAAGTGCGCAAATTTGCTGTGATAAACTTAAAAAGTCACATAAAATAACTAAGGAAAAGTTTTTATGTTATTTTTATTTTGTTAGAAGAAACTATGTAGAACATGCTAGGAGAGGCCTTGGTATGAATCTGGTGAATATGTTCAGCAGAGCAGAGAAACCTCCCGTTCTGTTGTGCTAGTTACATTTTTATCTGTTCATCACAGGGGGTAAAAAATAAGATATTTTTTTGTTCATTGCTGAAGATTTTTCAAATATTGCATGCACAAATATCTTCTGCTAACCCACTGAAATTCACTTAGCCTGGGGTAAAGGGGTATCATTAGAGAATATTTTGGGGGTTGTCAACACCAGCACAAAATAGTTTTCAGGACCCCACAGGTCCTGAAAAGTGGGTCTGCACTGAGGACCCTGTGTTTCTGTCAGTCTGAGGGCCTGCTAAGCGTCCAGTAAGCTGTTTCTTGACTGACCTTCACAAGTGCTTTGGAGTCTTTAAATAAATTTGAGCAATACTTCTGTGTTCCTTAAATCATTCATATAAAGTGTATTGTTTGCTAATGGAGGATTTAGGTAGGACATTAAGGGTAAGTGGCAGGCTAGGATTCTTAATGTGGAGCTCATCATTTTGCTACTAATTCAGAGTTCCTGTGAGGCGGAAGAGAAATATCCAGAAGTACCTGATACTGGAGTATGTGCTCAACAGGTATTTGTGCCTGTGCCTTCCTTTCAAAGTAATGGTTTTTGCTTAACCTTTTAATAAAATGTATTGATTAACTTTATCAGCATAGATAGTATGTATGTTTAATGTAAACTTTAAAAAAAAAAAGATTTAGGGATTTCTAGCAAAATAGTCCTGGTAGTTTTAAAATAGAACGAGAAAATGCATACTTTATTTGAGAGGTAAAGTAGAAGCTTGTTTTCCATATTGTACGAAGTTGTCACTTTTTTCTTTTTTGCCTTTGGAAAGTTTCACATTAACAGCATGAGAACTTAAAAAATACAGTTGATGTTGAAAGAGCTTAACTAAATATTTTAAATTGGTGGTATTGGAAAAGGATTCTGTAAAAATCCAATTAAACTTTTGAAAGCTCTATCCTGTTGAAATAACTTAAAGGAAGTCAGTTTGGTTTCCCAGAAGTACTGTGCATAGTGTTTCTGGCTGAGGAAGAAAGGCCCAAATTGCTCTTTGGCCAGAAATTGGGTACCAGCTTCCTCTACAATGTTTTACTTAAGCAGTGTTGACACTTGAACAAATCCCATAGAAACTGCCCCAGGTGGGGAAGAGTTGTCCTTGCGTTTATAGTGAAGACTTGGTCCCATAAACTTAACGTCTCACACACTGGTAGTATTCTTCTTGGCTGAACAATCTATAGATGTGCATAAACTGGGAGCAAAACCCCAAATGTTTTAAGAACTTGAATGGCTACTGTTTTTCAGCTAATCAGTAAAGTAAACTTAAAAAATACTGGTACAGTTTATTGCTTTACAGCCAATAAAAATAGTGAACAAAAAGAGTCTAGTGTCCCTTGATTCTTAAACTCTGAAAATTCCATTCTCTTGCTATTTAAGTTCAAAAGACTAGAATTTCTTTTAGAATTGGGGCGCTCCAGGAATTTTTTTCCTTGCTTCAGACATCAGAAATACCTTTTTCATTAAATGACAGTAAAGTATTTAAAAACATGTTTTTTTGTGCGCTTTCTTTTCATGGGAAACAAAAACAAACACTGTGTGCAAAAAATTTTTAATTTGATTTACGTCCACAGGAGTTGATAGCTCCCTTTCCTGTTAGCATTAAAACTTATCTATATATGAAACAGATTAAATGTAATTATAAGTGAAAGAAAATTGGTTTATTTCTTACGTTACTTAAAAGGTTTGAGTGTATTAGCTTAAAATCTTAAAATTGAATATGAGAAGAAAAAAAATGAATTGTGATGTCCATTTTACAAATAGTGATAAGAGCCAAAAAGGGAATTAAAAAAATAATACTTGTGTCTAGGTTCAGAGCCAAAGGAGAGGAGAATGGGAAAGGTGATTCTGGTATGCACACCAAACCAGGTGACAGAGAAATGGCATGGGAAATCATTGGTACAGATTTCACGGAGCCATTCTGAACCTTTCCTCATTGTCCTTACAGAATTTTGTTTGAGAGTCAGACTGGTTATCAGAATAGCAAAAATATATTAACCACAAACTGTAGTAATCTCAGTGGATGTGAACAATGTCTTTTAAAATTTGGGCACAGTTGAGTAATCTTACAACTTCCTGAATATGATACTGCTAAATCAGGCAGAAAGGTTGAGTTCCATGGTGACAGTGTTTAAGGCAACTCTGACATTCTTCTTTTAGAAATATTTTAAAAAGAGTTTTAGAGCTTGGCTATTCAGAATTTTAAAAGGTAGCCATATAAAACTAAGCTTTAAGCCAACACTACTTTAAACAAATTGACCTCACAAACTCTCTTAAACTAAAGAAATCATAGAAAATTACAACAATAAGTCATAACTATAGGAACCGCTAGTCAATCCTCAGTGAGAAATTCTTAAATTTGGGGATTTATTTAGGGGTCCACACGATCTCAAGATTCATTAATTGTAAAACTGGGAGTTAGGACTGCATTATAAATGTTAAGTAGTTTTAAAAGAGTACCAAACTTCAGATAACGTTATGAGTAATACAAATTTCAGTGGGGCAGCAGCTCCGTTAGAATTCATATTTAAGTGAAGAGAACTGAAAACAATTAGGTAGATTTTTAAATATATATGACACATGTAAGCTCCGTGAGGCCAGGCATTTATATTTTGCTGACTGTTGTATTCTAAGTGTTCAGGGCGGTGTTCTGCATATAATGGAACTTGGTAAATCATTTGTAAAATGAAGTTTGATGATCTTTTTTGGCAGCAAATGTTAGAATTATTACGGTTTATGACCCTTTCCAAAGTGAAATGATCAGTACCAGACTTTCTGATCTGGTTGAGGATTTTATTTATTTATTTATTTATTTATTTATTTATTTATTTATTTATTTATTTCAGAGACAGGGAGTGAGTCAGAGAGAGGGATAGACAGGGAGAGACAGACAGGAATGGAGAGAGATGAGAAGCATCAATCATTAGTTTTTCATTGCACGTTGCAACACCTTAGTTGTTCATTGATTGCTTTCTCATATGTGCCTTGACTGTGGGCCTTCAGCAGACCGAGTAACCCCCTGCTGGAGCCAGCGACCTTGGGTTCAAGCTGGTGGGCTTTTGCTCAAACCAGATGAGCCCGCGCTCAAGCTGGTGACCTCAGGGTCTTGAACCTGGGTCTTCCGCCTCCCAGTCCGATGCTCTATCCACTGCGCCACCGCCTGGTCAGGCTGGTTGGGGAATTTATTAAATATCAAATGCATAAGGTTTAAGACCATTTAATGTAAAACTTTTATGCCTTTGTTCTGCTTCCATTTGAAAAATGGGAGGGTATGGAGTATATGTGCTAGTGTGACTATCAAAGAATAAGTACTCTAATATGCCATTCTGGAAGCTGTGTTCAAGGAAACTGTTGTATGTGCTGAAGTTTCAGTCTGGCTAATTTAGAAACCTCTAGGACCAGTTTGAAGTAAAGGTTTGTAACTGTGGGACCTTAAATTCATTGTATTGGTGATCTGGGCAGCTCCCCCTTATAACTCCCAAATTTTTCCTCTCTTGGCCATCTTAAACCTATGCTCAGTTAATTTGGGTTGTTGGCATAGACATTATATTCACACGATAATGATGAAGCCACCCAAGCTATCTAGCCATTTTATGAACTTACATATACAAGAGCGCAGACTCATCCTGCCCATTTAAATTGTAATTTTTTTACTTTTCAATGTTACACAGAATACTGTTTTCTTTGCATAATTAGGTGAAGTAGCATTCTATGAGACAGTGGCCCTGTTCACTAGATGACTTTGAGGGAAGTGAGTTCTTAACAGAGTTCATGAACTTTCCTTTTTTTGGACCATGTCCACCCCCCTAACCCATGCCTGGCTACGATGTTTGTCTTACAAGCCCTGTCCCTCACCTCTTTTCTTAATTTATTGTCACAGGTGAGAAACCTTACAAATGTACCTGGGAGGGCTGCGACTGGAGGTTCGCCCGCTCCGATGAGCTGACACGCCACTACCGGAAGCACACCGGGGCCAAGCCGTTCCAGTGCGGGGTGTGCAACCGCAGCTTCTCCCGCTCTGACCACCTGGCCCTGCACATGAAGCGGCACCAGAACTGAGCCGCGGACACCTGCCACACCTGCTGCGCCTGCGCACTTCATACGACGCTGTGCGGTTCACTGGACGAAGTTTTAAACCACAAACTTAACTATATATATATATATATAAAAAGGAAAAACAAAAAAACTGGAAATGTATATTTTGTATATTTGAGAAAACAGGGAGTACATTGTATTGATACCAAAGTGTGTGGTCCTTTTAAGAATCCGGAATGCTTGCTGTATGTATATGGCGCTACTCAAGCAGACTTCATCTCATGTCAGGCAGCCACATCTCAGTGTGTGTCGGGGTGGGGGCGCATGGTGGTTTGCAGTGTTTTGACTTAAGCACCATCATTTAATGTGACAGTGTTTAGTAAACAAGTCAGTCAGCAGGCACAGGAAGAAGGCTGGATTGTATGTCAAGATTTTACTTGACATCAAGTAGTTTTTCAATGTTAGAATAATTTCTTCGAGGTGCGCATTGTACCTGGCAATTCACAAATAGCCATTGAACAAATAAGTGTTTGTTTTGTTTTTTATATGAGTTGCCTATATTTGCTACTCAAAATTTTGTAAATATGCAAATCAGCTTTATAGGTTTATTACAAGTTTTCTAAGATTCTTTTGGGGGACAATAGTAAGAAATTTGAAAATAACCATGAATACACTTGCAGTTAGAATTTATGTTAAGATACCTCTTAATACCTTACCAAATTCATTTCTTTAGGGGAAAGAAATAATCATTCAAATGAACTTAAAAAGCAGATTTAATGCACTGATTAAAATAGGATTGTTTATTTTAAATATGAAAGACGTTTTATATGAATTGTGAACTCGAGCTTAAAAATAGTTACAATATACAAAAGTTAAACCTCTTACAATAAGCTAAACAGTATCATTTTTAAGAAAGAGGACTTATGTAGTTTTCACATGGCAATGTTGAACTTGTGATGCAGTTTTCCTATACTAAGATTATTTGTTCATGTAGTACTGTTGGTTAAATGCCAATTTATGTGGATTTTGCATGTAATATACAGTGACACAGTAATTTTACCTAAATTACAGTGCAGTTTACTTAATCTGTTGTTCCCACTGACGCAGTGTCTGCCTTTAATTACAGATGACATGTTGAAAACCTAAGGAAGCAAGTGCTACATATATGCAATATAAAATGGTAATGTGATGCTGATGCTATTAACCAAAGGGCAGAATAAACAAGCAAAATGCCAAAAGGGGTCTTAATTGAAATGAAATTTTAATTTTGTTTTAAAAATATTGTTTATCTTTATTTATTTTGTGGTAATATAGTAAGTTTTTTTAGAAAAATTTCATAACTTGATAAATTATAGTTTTGTTTGTTAGAAAAGTTGCTCTTAAAACATGTAAATAGATGACAAGTGGGTGTAAATATTTTGTAAGAGGCTTCAAAATGTTTATACGTGGAACCATACCTACATAAAAGCATAAATCGGTTGCTGTTTTGCTTCTTTTTTCCTCTTATTTTTGTATTGTGGTCATTTCCTATGCAAATAATGGAGCAAACAGCTGTATAGTTGTAGAATTTTTTTGAGAGAATGAAATGTTTATATATTGACAATTTTTTTTGGAAAATAAAAAGTGCCTAAAAGATACATGTTGTTCCTTCTTCACTTTTTTTTTTTTTTTAATTTTATTTATTTTTTACAGAGACAGAGAGAGAGTCAGAGAGAGGGATAGACAGGGACAGAGAGAGATGAGAAGCATCAACTATTAGTTTTTCATTGCGCATTACAACACCTTAGTTGTTCATTGGTTGCTCTCTCATACGTGCCTTGACCGCGGGCCTTCAGCAGACCGAGCAACCCCTTGCTCTAGAGCCAGTGACCTTGGGTTCAAGCTGGTGGGTTTTTCCTCAAACCACATGAGCCCGCATTCAAGCTGGAGACCTCGGGGTCTTGAACCCGGGTCCTCTGCATCCCAGTCCGACGCTCTATCCACTGTGCCACCGCCTGGTCAGGCCCTTCTTCACTTTCAATAGAACATTTAGCAAATTTCAATTCCAAACTATTTAAAAAGGCCTATTTATCAGGGCAGTTAATAAAAAACCAGTTTCCACATTGAACTAATACCTACCTTTGTTTAAGACAAAAGAGATTTGTTTTTAAAATATGATTAGATGTATAAAGATAGGCATAATTCATGAATGTTTTTTGGTTTGGATCCTTGATTTGATGTGACAAAATAGAACTTTATGGTCTTCCTCCTAAAAACATGTAACCCCAGCAGAATCATGAGAAACTCATGAAACAAATCCCAATTAAGGGACATATAATACTATAAAATACCCAGTACTCAGAACTGTCAGTGGCATGAAAAACAAGGGTAGTGAGAAGCTGTCATCCAAGGGAAGCCTAAGGGAACACAAGTAAAGGTAACAAACTAAATGGGATTCTGGAACAGAAAGGACTTAATAGAGAAGAATTAAATCTGAAAGTATGGATTTTAATATTTCAAAATTAATTATGATGTGTCATACTAATGTAAGCTATAGTAGAAAACGGGGAGGTGTATACAGGAATTTGGTTTTTTCTTTGTAGTAATTCTATAAATTCTAGAGTGATAGGTTTATATTTAGAAAAGCAAAGGGAAGAGTATCACTATTAATATGTTAACCATAAAAGGGAAATTTTCAGTTATATAATACAGATTAAGTTTAGCCTCACTGAGTCCTCATTCTTCCCTGTGGTTCAAGTTACATCTAGCTCCAGAATAAAATACAAATCATTCCCTAGCCAGAAAGTCTTAACTGGGGGAATAAGTTGATTATTTCTTTAGTTTAAATTATTTCTAGAAATTTAAATAGGAAGGCAATAGGATTTTTGGAGCAAGAACTCTGTATGTTCAGTAATAAATTAGGGGTGTTACCAGTCTTCAGTTGTAGCTGATAATTGTATGAAGAAAGAAATTTTCTTGTGAGTTGAAACCACCACTCTTCATTTGGTTTCCAGCATTTTATTGGATTCAGCTTCCTAAAAGTTAAATACCATTTTACTCCAGGTTACAGAGCATAGCTGTTTCCAGTGTTCTTTCTGTCTCTTCCTTCGTTCATAGACTCCTTTCTCCTTTCTGGCCAGCTACCTGTTCAAATCCTGTCCGCCCGAGTTCACTTCAAACCCTCAATCTTCATTAACCACACTCATTGGAACTTTTATATTTGGATACATGACCATTTAGCATTTGTATTATTTTCCGAGGTCTACCATACGTACTTGATTGTCAGCTCCTTGAAAGAAACACCGCTTCTTAGCCTTGATATTTCTGCTGCTATAGATTGATAAAGCAGATGTCAAAAAGTAACTTGATGGGGCTGGATGAAATGGCTTAAACCCTGCAGGGACTGAGTCTTAATTTTCGCCAACTTCCCCTTCATCTTGCATTGTTGCTGTAGTGTTGGTGTTGAATTTTTGACAAGGTATGCGACCGTGAAACTGATTATAAGGTGAGCAAACAGGTAATGCCTTGTAAATTTTTAAACATTAGGGTATTTTTAAGTAAAAATTATTTTAGACAACTGTGACTAATACTCTTCAAAGCTGCAAATAATTGCTGATTATTAGCATGTCCATTAAATGAATATTTGGTTTCAAATATATTCTGACCATTCTTATGGTAAACAGGCTGTGCCAACTAGACAAAAATTGATAATCACCAGGTGCCAGTTAGCCAGAATGCAATGGTGGTTTGATTTCAGGTAAGGAATGCTCTGAGTTGGTTCAGTTGGGTCTTCCTCTCTTCAGCCCCACCCCCAATTTACCTTGTTTATTGTTTTGCTTCATTTTGTCTTTCATGTGTGAAGTACATTTCATGGGATTCAATTAGAGAATCCTTAGGTAAGCATGACCTGGCCTGCCTACATAAAAATGTTCTTCAAAATCTCGTTAGATTCCTTTTCCTATCTGCAATAAGCCCACCAGAGCTCTTTGGATTAACTTGTGGACCATAACATAACAAAGAGGGGTTTTATTCTCCATTACGAAATCTGGTCTCTACTTTGAAGTTAACCAAATTCTGTGTCTCGTTAGATTCTTCACTGCAATGTTAATCAGTAGAAGACCCTCTCCCCTTCTTTAAACTCATACCAGAGTTACAGGTAACAAAACCTGACAATTATTTAATACTTACTGTCACAGCAACTATGAAAAATAATATAAATCATATGAGAGCTATGTGTAATTGGGAGAGATGGTGACATGAAGACATGAAACTCAGAATTTTGCTTTGTAAACCAGCAATGTTTATTTTATTTCTTCTTCTCGGTGCATATCACTCCACAAAAGCATTTGGAGCTAGAAATGGTAATATTCTTGACTATAAATGTAAAAGGTTAATGCTATTTGTCAATCAAAGACATCTGAACGATAATATATGTTAAAGGAATTGAATGGAAAACTAAGCTCTTATAAACTAGGTAAAAGTGGTATGCATCTAATTTTTTTTTTTAAATTTTATTTATTTATTTATTTATTCATTTTAGAAAGGAGAGAGAGAGGGAGAGAAGAGAGAGACAGAGAGAGAGAAGGGGGAGGAGCAGGAAGCATCAACTCCCATATGTGCCTTGACCAGGCAAGCCCAGGGTTTTGAACCGGCGACCTCAGCATTTCCAGGTCGACGCTTTATCCACTGCGCCACCACAGGTCAGGCAGTATGCATCTAATTTTGCAGTCTCCTAAAACCCCATGGAAATGAAGGGGTTTCCCCCCACACACCACAAGGCATAAACCTCTGACGAAGTAGAACAGAACAACAGACACCATTACACTGTGGGAGCTGGAAAGAGCTAGAGAGAAGAGGCAACAAACTGGGCAGACTGAGAAAGCAGAATCCTAACATAGTAGCAGGGAAAACCAGGAACTAACCTAATTCCAACTCCCACAGAAACCCCAAGAGATCTCAGGAATTTGTCACATCAAGTACTTCTAGAAGAAGAGCTAAAATATGATTTTTAAAAACAGTTTGTCTCGCCTCACCTGTGGTGGCCCAGTGGAAAAAGTCAAACTGGAATGCTGAGGTTGCCAGCTTGAAACCCCAGGCTTGCCAAGTCCAGGCACATATTGGAGTTGATGCTTCCTGCTCCTCCTCTCCACTACTCTCTCTCTCTCTCTCTCTCTCTCTCTCATTCTCCTCACTAAAATAAAATTAAAAAACCCCATTTGTCTAAGAAGTTTTTAATTCCTAGTCTTCCTCTCCCCTTCATTCTCCCCACTACCCCCACCAATGCATCCAACATATATACACTGTGAATAGGGAATCCTCAGCTAGTCCTCAACCCAGCAGAAGAATAAAGATTTATATGCGTATTCTTTGGAAGTTCAAAGACTTAGGGTCTCTAAATTAATAGATAACAGTTTCAGTTGAGGGCAGGAGTGGCAAATAAAATAGTATTGAATGAAAGTGCATATTAGCTCTTAGACTCATTTCTGTTATTCTCCCCATTTAGTTCCTAAAATGCTGGAGTCAAGCCTTTATCTTCCAGTCAGGAGACTGGAAAAGTCTTCAGAATGGACCATTCCAAGAGGAAAGGCCTAAATACACTTAAAATCCCAAGTTCCTTAATAATATGGCCCAGCCAGGGCACTCATAGAGAAACCCACAGATGATTAGCCTCACACATGTTCTGAGCTTCTAATCTTTGATCTCTCTCTCTCTCTCTTTTTAGTGAAAGAGATGGAGACAGAGAGATGAAAAGAGGGACAGATAGAGACAGACAGGAAGGGAGAAAGATGAGAAAGCATCAATACTTTGTTGTGGCACCTTAGTTGTTCAATGATTGCCTTCTCATATGTGCCTTGTCCGGGGCAGGCGTGGTGGTGCCAGCTGAGCCAGTGAGCCCTTCCTTGCTCAAGCCTTGGGCTCAAGCCAGCGACCTTGGAGTCATGTCTATGATCCCATGCTCAAGCCAGTGACCTTGGGGTTTCGAACCTGGGTCCTCTGAGTCCCAGGCAGATGCTCTATTCACTGGGCTACTGCCTGGTCAGACTAATATTGTACTTGATCTCTTACTATTACAGTTAGTCCCTGAGTTACAAATATCTTCTGTACAACTCGTACTTAAGAACAGGGCGCCACAAGGGCTATGGCTAATCAACTGCATTTGGACATCAGTGAAAATGATGTAGAGTTACTCAACTCCCATGGTAAAGAACTACCCATTGAAGACCTTATGGAACTAGAGCAGCAGATGATAGCATTTGGGAAAGAAGACAGGGACCTAGAAACTTCAGAACCGAAAAAGTTTTCTACAAAAGAGCTGATGCTTTTTGTCTTGCTGAAGCAGGAATGGCAAAGTTAGAGGAGTAAGATCCTGACACAGAGAGCTTCACTGAAGTGTGCTGTACAGTTACTGAAAGCCTGAGATGCTACAGGGCCCTTTCTGATGAGAAAAAGAAAAGCTCTTTACAAACCCCCCCTGATGCTACTTCAAGAGACTGACTCCAGCAGCAGAATCAAACCCTGACTCTGACACCAGTCCCATCCTCTCCAGCAAGTCCATCATCTTCTGCATCATCCGAGATTGTTTAAGATTATTTGAAAATGTTTAAGTATTTACATAAACAGAAAAGTAAAAATAAATACTATGTTAAGATAAACATCTAAGTTGTATTTAATAGGTAAATATACCTGTTCCAACTTACATACATATTCAACTTAAGAACAAACCTACAGAGCCTATCTTGTTTGTAACCTGGAGACTGTCTGTAAATATTAACAAATAACCAAGAACTACAGATACCAGAGGAAACCATCTAAAATAAAAGAGAAAACAAATCAAATTAGAGAAAAAAGACTATCTAGGGTGGGTTAAGTATTTCTATTTATTTATTTATTTATTTTAAAAGATTTTATTTATTGATTTTACGGGTGGGGGGGGTGGAGTGAGAAGTGTGAACTCATAGTTGCTTCACTTTAGTTGTTCATTGATTGATTTTTGTATGTGCTTTGACCGGGCAGAGCCAGGGTTTTGAACCAGCGACCTCAGCATTCCCGGTCAATGCTCCAACCACTGCACAAGCACAGGCCTGGCTAATATATTTTTTAAAAAGTTATTATTAATAGCTTCAGAGATAAAGGAAAGATGTTATAGCTATGAAACAAACAGGATACTCTAAACATGTAGAAAACAAAAATAATTTTTTTGAAATTGAAAATATGAGAACAGAAATAAAAGAATCAAAACTAAACAGAGAAGTGCGAGAGAAGTAAATTAGAGTTCCAGTCGAAGAGGTCCACTATTTACAACTCTTTTTTCTTTATTTATTCATTTTTAGAGAGGAGAGAGACAGAGGGAGGAGCTGGAAGCATCAACTCCCATATGTGCCTTGACCAGGCAAGCCCGGTCCACTATTTAAACAGAAGTTCCAGAAAGGAGAGTAGAAAAAATGAGTGTAGAAAGAGAAAATAAGAAAATAATTTATAAAATTCCTTCAAACCAAAGGACATAAATTTAAAACGTAAAAGGCTTTGGGCTGCCATAACCAAGGAGTGTAAATAGACCCATGTCAGTATGCAATTTCAAACCTTGGGACCAAAGAGAAGTTCCTAAGACCCTTAGAGAGAAAAGAAGTCATACATACAGGAAGCTGAATTGTTTCAGATTTTCATCAGTGACACTGAACTCTTGAAGACAGTGGAGAAATACCTTTAGGATTGTAAAAAAAAATGATTTTTAATCTGTAAATTTCTACCTAGCCACAATATATAAATCAAGTACAAAGAAAGAATAAGACATATTTTTGACATGCAGGGTCTCAAAATTTTTATTTTTAAAGGTTTTTTATTTATTGATTTTAGAGAGAGGATAGAGAGAGAGACAGGATGGGGGAGGGACAGGAGGAATCAACATGTAGCAGTTGCTTCTCCTACGTGCCTGGACCAGGCAAGCTTGGGTCTCAAACCGGGGACTTCAGCATTCCAGGTCAACGCTCCATCCACTGCACCACCACAGGTCAGGCCAAAACTTTTACTTTTTTACCTCTCAGTAAGCTACTGAAGTCTACACTTCATCAAAATGTGGGAGTAAATCAAGAAAGAGAAAGCCCTGAGATAGTGGAGGTGGGATCCTGCGTGGATGAGAGGCAAAGCTGAGTCTTCAGGAAAACCGTCAGAGCAGAGCAAAGGGAGGCAGCGTACACTAGGCATCAAGGGCACTAGTGTGGGTTAGAATGAGTTAAAAGTGTCTAGATACCATGCCCTGGCCAGGTAGCTCAGTTGCTTAGAGCATTGTCCTGATACCCCAAGGTTGGAGATTCGATACCTGGTCAGGGGACATACAAGAAACCAATGAATGCATAAGTGGGTGGAACAAAAATTCAAAGTTTCTTTCTCTCTTCCTCTTTCTAAAAAAAAAAAAAAAAAAAAAAAAAAAGAGTTAAGTTCCTACAGCATAGGAACACATAAAAACATCACTAAACTTCTAAATAAAGACCCTGACCCCCAAAGACTGATCAGGCAATAGTGCAGTGGATAGAGCATCAGACTGCGACATAGAGGACCCAGGTTTGAAACCCTGAGGTTGCTGGCTTGAGCACATGCTCACCAGCTTGAGCATGGGGTCACTGGCTTGAGCAAGGGGTCACTCACTTTGCTGTAGCCCCCTAGTTAACGCACTATGAGAAAACAATCAATAAACAATAAAATGCTGCAACTACGAGTTGATGTTTCTCATCTCTCTCACTTTCTGTCCCTGTCCCTTTCTCTCTCACTAAAAAAAAGAAAGAAAAAAGACCCTTGAATAATCCTAACACGAAACATTGAAATAAATGTAAGCTTTATAAATGTGTTGACATTAAAGAAAGATGAATAATAACAGGCAAGATCCTTCTCTTTCTTTTTAATTTTTAAAAAATATTTTATTTATTGATTTTTAGAGAGAGGAGAGAGAGAGAAAGGGGAGGAAGAGTGGGAGGCATCAACTCATAGTAGTTGCTTCTTGTATGTGCCTTGACTTGGCAAGCCCAGGGTTTTGAACCAGCAACCTCAGCACTCCAGGAGGACACTTATCCACTGCGCCACCACAGGTCAGGCAAGGTCCTTATTTTCCAACCCATTTATTCCAGTTCAGTGTCATGAGTGGCCAAAGCCTATTCTGGCAGCTCAGGGTGCAAGGTGACATGACACCCTTCCATCACAGGACACATCACGTCCATTCCCACACTCACTCACTGTCTAACATAAGTTAGGCCAATTCACCAAACATTTACATATTTGGGATGTGGGAGAAAACTGAAGGACCCAGAGAAAACCCATGCAGACATGAGGGAATATGCAAACCCCACACAGACAGTGGCCCCGGCTCTGGGGATAGTTTTTTTTTTCTGTCAACGTTATAATGAAACAAGGTCTATGGTTTATAACGTACAGAAATGTAACAAGATGTTATCTTCAAAAAATTCACAGGTGAAGAATCATTTTTCTCTGGTCTCTGTTTTGGGCTTGGAACATAGTAAATACTCTATCAATATGTGTTGTCTAAATAAATAAATATGTAAAAATACCTCATAAAGATAGAAGACGTTTTAGGTATGTTAGACTAAGAAAGTTAGAGGGAGCTAACTTTGGTTAAAAGATAAAAACAGTGGTCATGAGTTCTCACCAGAAATGATTGAAAAGCTGTTGTTCTTTGTTATGGTAGAAAATGTCTTGCAATCAGTAAAACATTTTAAAGATTGAGTATTATAAATTGCTATATTTGAGGATATCGACAATTACAATATTACAAATTGCAATATTTGACAGTATTGCTCTATTAAAAATGAATATTCTGGGATCTACATAGTAGGAGTCAAGGGCACCTTTGACACCTTTTGCACTTAAACTTACTCTGCTAAATACATCAATTTCTTATATGTTTGAAAGACACACAAAAAGTGATATTTATTTATTTTTTATTCTAAAATTAGCAAAGAAAATAATACACTTTGTGTTTACATAGGAAATTTTATCTAAGAAGTCATAACTCAGAAAATAATAATTCATCATCACTGTACCACTGTGAATTACATTAGTAACTCATCCTACGTCCACCTGCAGAGACACTAAAATGAAAACGTGATATGTACTGCTAATTTTCTGTGTTGTTGAGGCATAGGGAACTTTGCTTTTAAAGAAAAGCATGCTCAATTGTATTGCCACAAAATTACCTTTTATTTAAAAACACCTAGACAGACGCATAGATACAAACAGACTGACAGCTGTCAGAGGGGAGGGGGTTGTGGGCTGGGTTAAAAAGGTGAAGGGGGCCCTGGCTGGTTGATTCAGGGTAGACCATCTGCCTGGCATGCGGACGTCCCAGGTTCGATCCCCGATCAGGGCGCGCATGAGAAGCAACCATCTGATTCTCTTCTCTCTTCCCTTTCCTCTTCCCCTCCCTCTTCCCCTCTCGCAGTCACTGGCCTCTTTGGTTCCAGTGTCGCTCAGTCGCTGAGGGCAGATTGGTTGGTCTGAGCATCAGCCCCAGATGGGGGCTGCAGGGTGGATCCTGGTCAGGGGACATGTGGGAGTCTGTTTCTCTATCTCCCTTCCTCTCACTGAAAAAAAAATAAAAGGTGAAGGAATTAAGCAAAGAAAAGAAAAGCTCATAGAAACAGTCAACAGTGTGGTGATTGTGGGAGGGGGAGAGGAAGGTAGTAGTAAAGGGGATACATGGTGATGGGAAGAGACTTGACCTGGGTGCTGTATGCATGGTACAATGTACAGATGCTGTGTTGTGGAATAGTAGCCCCGAAACCTACATAACTTTATTATTCAATGTCATCCCAATACATTCCATTTTAAAAAGCAGAAAGAAAATAAAAACACTGGTAGAAACTTAAGGTTTAAAGTAAAGAAATGACTTTCACAAAAATAAAAGCATGATAACTAATATTGTAAATTCTTGGGTGGGGCGGTGATATATTTTATCTGTCTTTGTTTTATTTTCTAAGGCTTGTAAGGAGCGGAAAGGGCAGGGCCAGAGCTAGTCTTAACCTCAGAGTGTTGTGTGAAGACAACAACAGCTAAGATCCCCATGCATTTACCAGAAGATATTTTTTTTCTTCAGATAAAAGATTTTCCTCCTATCTCTTAAGAAGGATACAAGTGCCTTAGCAATGTTTCCTATTTTGCCTCTCAGAAGGTTTTAGGATATGGTGGAGAACCAGAGGGTCTGTGGGCTTGCAGTACCAAACTACTCTTGTCATCGTTATAATAGGGAATCAGGTAGATCGCTAACTCTACAGATTGCAACCTGATTCCCCACAATAATTCATACATTTTGCAGAAATAGAAGTTTTAATTATCTATATTTATAACTGGAGCATCCTTGGAGATACAATCTGGATGTCTTGAATGCTGTTTCAGTCATTGTAAGAATAACTACCAAATGAGCAGATTATTACAAAATTGGAAGAGCCAATAGAATGTCAAAGATCGAGGTACTCACCATATTTCCCCATGTATAAGACACATATTAATTTTGGGGCCCAAAATTTGAAAAAAAAAGTATTACATAAAAATATCAAACTCAAGGTTTTTTTTTTTTTTTTTTTTTTTTTTTTTTTTTTTTTTTTTTACAGAGGCAGAGATAGACAGGGACAGACAGACAGGAACGGAGAGAGATGAGAAGCATCAATCATCAGTTTCTCCTTGCGCATTGCGACTTCTTAGTTGTTCATTGATTGCTTTCTCACATGTGCCTTGACCGCGGGCCTTCAGCAGACCGAGTAACCCCCTGCTGGGGCCAGCGACCTTGGGTCCAAGCTGGTGAGCTCTTTGCTCAAGCCAGATGAGCCTGCGCTCAAGCTGGCGACCTCGGGGTCTCGAACCTGGGTCCTTCCGCATCCCAGTCCAACGCTCTATCCACTGCGCCACCACCTGGTCAGGCCAAACTCAAGTTTTATTTATCATAAAATTCATACAACTCATCCACGCAAAAAAGCTGGAAAATGCAAGTAAAAAAAATCTACAACCACCGTATAAGACGCACCAAAGTTTTAGACCCCCTAAATTTTTCTAAAAAGGGTTCATCTTTTACATAGGGAAATACAGTATCTGTTTGAAAGATGTGTTAAATTTCCTGCCTTGGCAATGTGAATTTTATGAAATTAGTGACAATGCTGATGTTTTGGCCAAAAGTAAAACAAATGGAGAGATTTTGTCTAATGCTATGTTTTTTAAAACTCCTTATAATTTGGGATGGCTTTAGATAAGCTAAATCTAAAAAAATAAAAAATAAAACCAGTTTCTTGGAGATAATAAGAAGAAACTTAGGTATAAAGTGCTTAGATCTTCTAGGCAGTTTACTAAGAAGAGTTTCCTGTAAGAGAATTAGAGATATTTTGCAAATGTAATTTTTCCCTGCTAATTTCTTTATTATTATTATTATTACTAATTTTCAGAGAGAGAGAAGAAGGGAGAGAAAAAGAGAGAAACATTGATTGGTGTTCCACTTATTTATGCATTCATTGATTGATTCTTGTATGTGCCCTAACTGGGGATCAAACCCACAACCCTGGCATGTTGGGGTGATGCTTACCGAGCCAGTGGGCCAGGGCCTTCTCTGCTAATTTCTTTACATTTCATGTGTTTAAAAACAAAAATTATTGCATTGTCTCATGGGGCTTATAACATAGATGGAATACATTTAACAATAATAGCAAAAAAGCATGAAGGTAAGCGGACTTATATGATTGCAGGGTTTCTGCATTTTACATAAAGCAGCACAATATTAACTTTAGACTGTGGAAAGTTAAAGATGAGTATTGTAAACCCTAGGCTAGAGCAACCAGTAAGAAAATAGAGATATAGCTAAAAACAAACAAACAAACAAAAAACAGGTAAATTAAAATAGTGTTCTAAAATTAAAAAAAAAAATTACAAAAAAGGCAGGAAAGAACGAACAGTGGACCAAACGGGCCCCCCCCCCCCCCATAAAAAAACACCAAACAGTGGGGACAAACAAAGATCAACAGTAAAATGATGGATGTAAGTAAGTCTTATCATATCAGCTACTATATCAATGTCAACAGACTAACATGCTGCAAGGAGACCTTTTCCTTTAAGGAGTTGAAGGCCTATGTTCATTTCTGGAGCTGATTGCTCCCAATTTTTGGAAAAACTCCCTTTGGATGGCCCCTTTGGTTACACATACATATATCAAGGATCTGCCCCTTGTTCTGGAGGTAACTTTTGGATGTAGTCATTATTAATAATCTGATCGTGGCTCGGTGATAACTAGAGCTGGGCAAGGGGCTTCCTCCCTGATTAGAAATGCGGATCAGTGACCGGCAGAGCTGCACAAAGGGCCCTCTGGACAGAGGACTGCCAAAGAGGAAAGTGACACTGTTTTTCTTTTCTGGAAATCAAGTTCGTTTTCCATAACTACATCCCTGTAAATACCTTGTGTGGTGTAGCCATCATGCCATGATTATAGGCAATAGTGAGTCGAGTCAGAGACAACACAATAAGCTGACCAGGAGAACCGAGAATTGTTGAGAGAGGAAGGGACCAGTGTTTGGAAAGTGTTAGCCAAAATGAATCTGGGGTCAGGGGTTCAGACACAATATTGTAAGTCTGGTGGTCATAGCCAAGGAGTGTGTTGAAAACGAGGCGATTTCTCAGACATAACCCACATATATTAGGTGCCAGAGTACTGCCCTAGGTCCTTCAGCACATGGTACCCACTAGACTATAATCTTATAATGAAGTTATTATTATGCCAGTTTGGTACCTGAGGAAAATAATACTCAGAAAGGTGAATTGACTTCTTTTTCCTTATGGAAACTGAGCTAGTAAGACACAGGAATGGGTGTTCTGATATCAACTTCTTGACTCCACCTGCCTCAAGAGTCAGGAGACTCAATCTAGGCAAAGCATAGGAAAGCCTATCAGAGTCAAGGAATTCAGGAAACTGGACATGAGGTATTTTCCACCTCTTCTAGATGGATTCCCAGTCCCCCTTTGGGGCCGGAGTCCATTCCAGCATGCAGCATGTGGGGCCTGCTGAGAGGAGCAGGTGAGCGGCGATGAGAAGGTGGTAAGTGGATTAGTCTGCTTAGAGAGAAGCACAGATCCTGACTGTATTTTGGGGAAAACGTTGGAGGATCGGACTGCTGAATGCGAGAACAGACCTCAGAGCTCGGTGGGCCTCAGTGCTCTGTCCACTGACTTAAAATCACCTCATCCAAGCTGAATACTACAAGTCATCTGAGGGACAGAATGACAGGTACATTCCTTGAGATTAGATCTAAAGGGAGGCAAGAGTAACGGGAAAGTGGGGGGTGTTCCCAGACTTTGATCTTGTCTACCTGCACAGTCTTCTCCTCCTCCTCCTCCAAGACACTTCCCGAGGCAGGAAATGATGACCTCACCGTGCTTGTCAGCACTCCCTGGATCTGAATCATCAAGATTGTTGGCATAGTTCTCCTTATGATTTCCAGGTAGGAAACTGACTCCCCTGTGAGGGGCTTAGCATTGTGCTGAGAGGCTTTCAGTCAATGAACCGCCAGACATCCATTCAGCTCTGATTTCCTCCTTAGAATGTCATTCAGGGTCCTTGCAAGCAGGATCTTGTTTTATTAACTAACTCTACACGGGGGGCCGGAGGCATAAAAATAGACAGTGGAGTGAATTACAGTTTATTTTAACTATTCCCCATTGTTGAACATGGATGTAGTTTGGAATTATTTGTTATTCCAAACAGTGTCAAGAAACATCTCTTTCCACAGAAATGTGTGCATGTGGACAAGTGTTTCTTGTAGGGTAGCTTTCTGGGTATGGAATTGAGGGGTCATTAATTTAATGCTTGTATTTCTGTCATTTTAACTTATCAAGTTAAAAAGAAATTTCCAACAAATATAAAAGTAGAGAGGACACTGTAACGAACACACCCCTCACTGTCTATCTAGTTTTTCCTATCCTCAACTCACAGCCAAGCTGACTTTACCTACTCTCCCACCTCTCCCCCATCTTCCTCCCACTCAGGGAATAATCACTGATCATTTTAAAGCAAATTTGAGACATTGTATCATTTTATTTGTAACTGTTTCAGTATGTGGCACTTAAAGATTATAAAAAAAAAACCCATAACGTCATTTGTTCCTCAAAATTAATAATTCCTTAATATCATCCAGATAGCATTTTTAATCTGAATAACTTCTTAAAAATTGTCCTGAAAAAAATACTAGTTCATCTTTCCACCAACAGTGCTGCTCTCAGAAGCAGAATTCTGGAGGCAAATGCAAGCTCTAAGGGAAGGAACTTGCATTAGCCAATGTTGAGACATAAAGAGCCGCACCAAGAAATGGCACTGTAGCAAGAGAGGAAGCTGAACCCACCAGTGGTCTGTGAGCTCTCATCTACTTAACTCCCCTAAAGAACAGTCTTGAATAACAGACATCAAAAGGCAGCTGTGCTTTTCTCAGAATAAAACAGCTGAGCTAAACAACCACAACCAAACAGCTGTACTGCCTTTGGATTTAGTGTTACATTAAAATTAGATGTTTTCTTTCTCTAGCCATCTTTTTTTTTTCCCCCTGAAAAAAACAATTGAGTTTTATTTCAGATACATTACGTTCAAATCATTTGCAAACAGCCCACAGTAAAATGTTAGTTATTATGGAAATTTGACTGATAGCATTGCCACTCATAAGTATAGACTATTGTTTTCATTATTCAATACTACTTAATTATTTAGAATTTGTGTGTGTACAGTGAACACCATTTATGATCCAGAAGTGGAGGTTTCAGCTACAAATTTTTCGGATATTTTATTTGTAAAAATATATGAAAATTTCCTGTTGAATTAAAACAACTTAAACTTGATTTTTAAACAAGTATTATTCCTTTCCTTAATGGAAGGTTAATGATTACCATACAATCTAAACAGAATGGAACAATACGGGCAAAGAATAAAACAACAACATGGTCTTAACTCTTCCTTACAATAAACCTTCTAAAAAAACGTGATAGTATTCATTCAACTTTTACATTTTGAAATAAGATATTACATGTTCATTGTAGAAGATACAGTTAAGCTGAAAGAAGAGAAATAAAGATTCCTATAGTTCCAACATTGATTCTTCAGATAGTAACCTGGTGCTCTATGTGAGGCACCGTTCAGATAAACTGTCTAAAGCAACGGTAGTCAACCTGGTCCCTACCACCCGCTAGTGGGTGTTCCAGCTTTCAGGGTGGGCGGTAGCGAAGCAACCAAAGTATAAATAAAAAGATAGATTTAACTATAGTAAGTTGTTTTATAAAGATTTATTCTGCCAAACAGAGAAAATCCGACACAAAGTACTTGGTAAGTAATTATTATTATATGCTTTAACTTGCTGTAACTCTGCTTTATAAATTTTATAAAGTAAAGTTACTTCCTTACTTTATAAATCACCATTACTGTGGAACCGGTGGGCGGTTAGAAAATTTTACTACTAACAGAGGTACAAAAGTGGGCGGTAGGTATAAAAAGGTTGACTACCCCTGTTTTAATCTGTAAGTGTACATTTTGGGTATGAGAATGTCCAGAAGTGGCAAGAGGAGACCAACTAGAGACCAATGCTTCTCAATTTATCTGTGACGACAGGCTAGTTTTTAATTTTTTTTTTTTTTTTTTTACACAGAGACAGAGAGTGAGTCAGAGAGAGGGACAGACAGGGACAGACAGACAGGAATGGAGAGAGATGAGAAGCATCAATCATTAGTTTTTCATTGCGCGTTGCAACACCTTAGTTGTTCATTGATTTCTCTCTCATATGTGCCTTGACCGTGGGCCCTCAGCAGACCGAGTAACCCCCTGCTGGAGCCAGTGACCCTGGGCTCAAGCTGGTGAGCTTTTTGCTCAAACCAGATGAGCCCGCACTCAAGCTGGTGCCCTCGGGGTCTCGAACCTGGGTCCTATGCATCCCAATCTGACGCTCTATCCACTAGGCCACCGCCTGGTCAGGCATTTTGATCTATGTATTGTGGACTGATAGTTTTCAAAAACATAAAAATGAGAGAAATGGAACATTAATTTAAAAAACTATTTTTAAGAAAATGTTAAATATATAATAGAAAAATAAAATAAAGGTATACCAAGAACCAGCCCCAACTTTTTATTATGACATATGATAGATATAAAATTACTCTGTGAAATTGTTTTCCTATCTAACAGCTAATTTGTGTCTGATTGGAGCATTTAATCCATTTACATTTAAAGTTATTATTGATAGGTACTTATATAGTTATTGTCATTTTATTTATTTATTTTAGATAGGAGGAGGGGAGATAATGAAACAGACTTCTACATGTGCCCCAACTGGGATCCACCCAGCAACCCCATCTTGGGCTGATGCTCAAGTACTGAGCTATTTTTAGTGCTGAGGCTGACGTGCTCAACCAACCAAGCTATCTTCAGTGCCTAGGACCTTGCTCAAACCAATCCAGCCACTGGATGCTGGAGGTGAAAAGGGAAAGAAGGGGGAGAGGGGTGGAGAAACAGATGGTCACTTGTCCTCTGTGCCCTGACCAGGAATCGAACCCAGGACGTCCATGTGCTGGGCTGATACTCTATCCACTGAGTCACTGGCCAGGGCCTATTTTATTTTATTTTATTTTATTTATTTTTTGACAGAAAGAGAGAGAGTCAGAGAGAGGCACAGACAGGAAGAAAGAGAGATGAGAAGCATCAATTCTTTCTTGTGGCACCTTAATTGTTCATTGATTGCTTTCTCATATGTGCCTTGACTGGAGGGCTACAGAAGAGCGAGTGACCCCTTGCTCAAGCCAGTGACCTCGGGCTCCAGCCAGCGACCTTGGGGTCATGTCTATGATCTCATGCTCAAGCCAGCAACCCTGCACTCAAGCTGGTGAGCCTGCACTCAAGCCACATGAGCCTGCACTCAAGTGTGACCTCAGGGTTTCAAACCTGTGTCCTTCGTGTCCCAATCTGATGTTCTATCCACTGCGCCACTGCCTGGTCTGGCCTATTTTATTTTTTATACTTGTGTTTCTCTCTCTCTTTATTTCTTTTTTACTTTCCTTTTCCTTTCTTCTTTTTAAAGCAAGCCCTTTAACATTTCTTGCAATATTGGTTTGGTGGTAATGAACTCTTTCAGATTTGTTTTTGCATGTACTATACTGCGTTATACCTTAGCAAAGACATTAAATAGATGTTAGTAATCATAGACAGTATAGAGTAAAAGGTTAAATAATAATTTTAATTTGCTATTTGAGAGTAACATCAACAATTTTCCACTCTTCCTCACTTTCCACGCAGAAGAAAGCCCAGAAGAGACCCTGGGATGGGTTTTAGTTAATGGTCATGATTGTATCATTCCTTGGGTTTCCTTACCAACAGTCTTGGCCCCACATTCATGAAACAGTGTGTGCCAAAAAGCTATCTTTCTATCTCTCTTCTACTACAGGCTCCTTCCAGAATGATTCCAGACTGTTCTCTGGATGAGTAAGCCAAGAATGAAATCACATACATCTTGTTTTTACTGTGATTGATTTTTAAATCAGCTTCATTAAGGTATAATTGATATATAATAAACTGTACACATTTAAAGCATACAATTTGATGTTTTGACATATGTATATACCTGTAAAACCATCCCCACAATCAAAATAGTGAACTTGCCTGACCTATGGTAGCACAGTGGATAAAGCGTTGACATGGAATGCTGAAGTCGCTGGTTTGAAACCCTGGGCTTGCCTGGTCAAGGCACACAAGGGAATTGGTTCTTCCTGCTCCCCCCTTCTCTCTTTCTCTTTCTCTCTCTCTCTCCTCTCTAAAATGAATGAATAAATAAATAAATAGCTTAAAAAATTAAAAAGAACGGATAGTGAACATATCCAGCATTCCAAAAGTCTCATGGCGCTTGAACATTTCTTCCTTTGCCTCCTTGTCCCTTCTCATCTCCCAGCCAACCAAGATCTGCTTTCTGTCAGTGTAATTTAGTTTGCGTTTTGAAGTGTGCTTTATGTATTCATTGTGATTAGCTTCTTTCAATTATTTTGAGTATATACTATATAATTATTCTGAGATTCATTCATGTTGCATGTATCACTGTTTCATTCCTTTTATTACTGAGTAGTATACTATTGTATGGATAGAACACAGTTTGTTTATTCATGCACCTGTTGATAACATTTGGTTGGTTCCAGCTTTGGTTGATTACAAATAAAGCTGCTATGAACTCTCGTGTAAAAGTCTTTGGATTAATATAAGCTTTCTTTTCTCCTGGGTAAATATGTAGGTGTAAAATGGCTGAATCATATGGTAAATGCATTTTAAACTTTTTATAAAATTGATAAACTGTTTTCCAAAGTGGTTTTTATCATTTTATGTTCCCATAAGTAGGGAATGAAAATTCCAGTTACTCTGAATCCTTGTCAACATTTGTTTGGTCAGTCTTTCATTTTTAGCCATTCTATTAAATGTGAACTGGTATCTTATTGTGGCTTTATTTATTTTATTATTTTTAAAATAGTTGAAATTTATGATGTACTTACTATATACCATAGACTAATTTACTTATTTGGTTTTAAAAAAATTGTTTATTGATAGATTTTAGAGAGAGAAGAGAGAGATATTTCTTTATTATTCCACTTACTTACACATTCATTGGTTGCTCCTTGTGTGTGCCCTGACCCGGGATTGAACCTTTGCATGTCAGTACAAGGTACCAACCAATTGAGATAGGGCTCTCACCGTAGTTCTAATTTACATTTCCCAAATGGTTAGTGATGTTAGCATCTTTTCATGTGATAATTTGCCATTAGTATATTTTTATTGATGAAGTGTCTGTTCAAATTTTTTGCCTGCCTTGGCCGGTTGGCTCAGTGGTAGGCCGTCATCCCAGAGAGTGGAAGACCTGGGTTTGATTCCTGGTCAGGGCACACAGGGGAAGCGCCCATCTGCTTCTCCACCCTTCCCCCCTCTCTTTCTTCTCTATCTCTCTCTTCCCCTCCCACAGCCAAGAATCCACTGGAGCAAAGTTGGCCCAGGCATTGAGGATGGCTCCATGGCCTCTGCCTCAGGTACTAGAATGGCTCTGGCCACAATGGAGCAATGCCTCAGATGGGCAGAGCATCGCCCCCTGGTGGGCATGCTGAGTGGATCCCAGTCGGGGCATGTGGGAGTCTGCCTCCCTGCTTCTAACTTTGAAAAAATACCGCCCCCCAATCTTTGCCCATAAAAAAATTGGATTTTTTTCTTCTTTTGTGTTGAGTTCTTAATATAGACTAGATACAAGTCCTTTATCAGATATATGCTTTGAAGATTTTTTCTTCTAATCAATGCTTTTTTTGTTTTATTCTTCTAACATGTTTTTCAAAGAGTAGAAATTTTTAATTTTGTTGATGAATTTTGAAAGTCGTAACTGGTCCTTGATGTTTAGCCACTACTAGAAGATAAACCCAATTTCAGAATAAAAAAATAAGAACAAAATAATTCAGGAAGTATTTGGTGTTGTAAAGTCTCACCACCAACCACAGATCGGGGAACAGGCAGGATAGCTGTTTTATACTGAAGAGTGTCAGGGCCAGAGACCACAACCTTAACCCCGGTCAGCTGGCTCGTGTTGCTTAGTGTTAACCTTGGTAGATAAGTTATGAGAATGTAGAGAATTAACGTGCTTAAAGCAGTGGTTTAGAAATTAAAAATGCCTGAAAACACTCTTTGTATTTGGGTTATGTGATTGAGGATGACCATAAAATAAGCCACTTTATTAATTTGCTGTGGCTTCCATTAGAAAGTGTCACAAACAACAGGAATTTTTTTTCTGACAATTTTGGAGGCTACAAGTCCAAGATTAAGGTGTCAGCAAGGTTAATACCTTTCTTCTTGGCTTGTAGATGACCATATCAACATGGTCTTCCCTTTGTGCATGTTTGTATATTAATCTCTGCTTCCAAGGACACCAGTTATATGGATTAGAGGTCACCCTACTGACCTCCTTTAATATTAATTATCTCTTTAAAGACTGTAGCTCCAATTGCAGTCACATTTTTAGGTATTATTCTCTCTAGTGATCCAAACTGTATGGCACTGGCCATAGTCTACCTCATCAGTAGGTGAGCCTTTCCAGAAAAAGCTTCTTTGTGAATTGTGAGTCACTCTCTCCTTTTGTTAGCTGTTGATCCCTGAGGAAGTTAACCAACACCTGGTCAGGCTGTAAAATGAAGATAATAGTAGTACTTGCTTATAAGGCTATTATGAGGATTTAAAGAGATAATAAATGACTTTAGAGCAATGCCTAATACTTAGTAAGGGCTCAAAAATGTTAGTTATTGTTATTTATTCAACAAATATATACTGAATTCTGGCTTAGAAATAAGTACTGTGTGATGTGATGTGACA
Source organism: Saccopteryx bilineata (assembly GCF_036850765.1). NCBI lineage: Eukaryota > Metazoa > Chordata > Mammalia > Chiroptera > Emballonuridae > Saccopteryx > Saccopteryx bilineata. Next base: position 78,101,683 of record NC_089495.1, on the reverse strand, counting down.
GAGTCAAAGGTAGATGAGTCACGAATACAGTATTAAAGGAAATGATTAATACATCAATAGTATTAATAGCTCCCATTTACTGCACATCTTCTGTGGGTCAGCTTCTATTATGCTAAGTGTCCTATATTTGTTATTTTGTTTATTCTTCAAAAAGACTTTGTAAAATAGGTCGTATGTGTCCTATTTTAATGGGTGAGGAAACAGAAACTTCTAGGGGGAAATGAAATACTATAAATCAGCTATTTATTCATGCACGTGAGATTTATACTAGATCCATCTGATGCTTAAGTTCTTTTTTTCCTGTGAGTTTATGGCCATGTAAGAGGTACTGTGTATGTATTATGAATCACACTCCCAAGGAAACAATGTTATGTGCCTTAGGAGAGATACCAATAAATTGTTATAAGGATTAGAGTAGGAAGAGATTTTTTTTTTCCCTTTGGTGTTTTAGGGAAAACCCATAGAACAGATATAATTTGGGCTAAATTTGCATGTGTAGAATTGGCAGGGTTGGGGTGGCTGGAATTGTTCCTGACTATGAGAATCAAAATAAATAAAAAAATACTTAAAAACACAAAAACGACACAACAGGAAATTGTAATTTTTTAAAGAGGAAATTTGTTTTGAGAAGAATATGAGGGAAACCCTCATCAGCTCTATCGTGAACCACTGCCTCTTTGTTCTCCCTCTAACTTGCCCTTTATCTCATCCTTCTGAGGACGTGGTTCCCCAAATACTGTCTGCATTGCTGGGGGATAGATGATTTTTCTACATCTGATCATGTTACACCTCTACATGAAATTCTTCAATGTTTCTCTACTGTTGGGCAGATAAAATGTATTATGCTCACTTTGTTAAAGATGGCGCTGCCCACGTGGAGGCCGTTACCCAGGTGATATTAATGTGTGTCTCTGTGGGCTGCGGGCAGGCAGAATTCTTGTAGCCTGGGGCTTGGTTTTAGGACTAAGCCTTTCCCACCCTTTTTGATGTGGGGTGGTACAATCCCATCATGCCCCAGATAAGTGACTTTGTATTAGACACTTCCCTATTTTGTATATTGGATTAAAGGTTTGGATTTCTACACTATAAAATAGGGGCAGAACGGGAGTTTGCTCTCTTGGTTCCTGAGATTAATATTAGAGGAGAGAGCAGAGAGGAGAGCAGAGAAAGGCCACGTGGAGGAGGCCAGGAGAAGCAGCCAAGATGGCGGAGTGTTGAGTGAGAAGCCAGTTTGTGCAGACTTTGTGCAGGGAGAAGGAAGGAGATGGGGAACAGAGGTGAATAAGTCTGGTGAGCTAGAAACCTTTGATTCTAGGAAACTCAGATAAGTCAGTAGCTTTGTGAGCACTGAATGTGAGTGGGTTTTGGAGCCTAGTGTGTGTTTTTACTTGCCCGCCGGGTGCAAGCTAGGATTAAAGATTATGGCCCACCAGTTTTTGGCTCCATTGTTTCTTTACTGACTGTCTGAATCTAATGCAAACCTGCATGGGCTGGGCGGCTGTGATGGTGGCCGTGAATCCTGGCTTTACAGAGGCCCAGGAATTTGAATTCTATTAAGTGTCCAAGTGATTCTGACATACAGACCAGCAGCTGAAACATTTGGTATAAATCTCTTCCAGGGTAAGCACAAGTGAAGGGAGATGGAGATGTTCAAGGAGATGTTCAAACTGGTAGAGGCAGAGGTGAGAGGGAAGAAACCCCTGAGGTTTGCTTTGTCTGAGTCTGCCCTTCATGGTTATCTATGCATTTTTACTTTTATATTTATTTATTTACTTATTATAAAAATTTTAATATAGAATTTTATTTAGAAACTTTTTAAAGTAGAAAAAATCCCTGTCAAGAAAAACCAGATGGAAAACGGGATCCCAATAAAATGGAATCTTAGTGCAACAAATATCTAAATGGCCACAAAGGAGAAATAATCGCTATTATTTCAACAATGGTTAGTCACTTGCATTTTTGGGAGTGTTAATCACTGAATTTAGGTGTTCCTTTGAATTCCACAGAGCATGCACAACAATTTATCTTAAACTATCTTCTTTCTACATACATCTTAGAACAAATTCCCACCAGAAACAAATCAATACAAATACACCAGGGACTGAACAGTTTCAATAGTGGGTGGCACACATGAAGCAGAATTCTGCCAAACAATGGAACTGAATAGGCTGTGGGCAAAGCATACTTCTACATTTAGAAAAAATACTTTTCACAGTTAACACGTACAGGAGAGCTGGAGGCCCTAGGACTGCTACTACATTTGCATTAAAAGCAAGAATTTCCGTGAAAAGTAACAGGCCGGTGGTATTCTTTTATCTTACAATCCTAGAATTGTTAGGAATCTTAAAGGTCCTTCAGTGGGACACGTAAATTTTTAAGATTACCTTTGATATCTAAAGGACAATGAGATAAAGATTCCCAATACACGTGACTGTGGTGAACAGCTTAGCCAAGCTTTATCTGAGGCTTCCTGCCCCCAGCGTTTCTGTTTGGGAGATCAGGGTTTCAAAGAGTAAAGGTTGAAGCGAGTCAGATGTGGAGGGTCCCGTGCTGGAAAATGAAGGGAGATAGGATTGTGAATGGCAGAGCCCAGGGAGTGGGGCAAGGCTATGCCTGGGAGCAATCTTTCAGTGTAATCAGACTCAAAGGAATTCATTTACTTTCTAACAAACCTTTATTAGTCATCTTCTTGGAGACTGATCAGACAGTAGGCATAGTTCCTGCCTTCAGAGAGCTCTCAATCTAGCAGATAGAGAAAGATACATTACAATGGAGGGTGATAAGTCTCACAATAGAGGCAGATAGAGTAATGTAAGATATGCTAAAACAAATTCTCTTTCCCAATCTTTCAAAATGCCAATGAAATTTCTTTTGTGTTTCCTTAAATACAAAAGTATTTCTCTCTATTGGATGATGTGACAAATGAAAATGATGACACTTTGCCTTCATTTTTCTTCTCCAACCTCTCCTATAATTGCAAAGCTACTATTAGGTACTAAAGACCGAAGGTATTTTATTGTTGTGATATAAAATGGGAACTATGTGAAGAGTGGACGTTAAGATGTTTTGGGGATGGACTGGAGAGAAGAAAGAGACTGAAGGTGCTCCCAGCTGGTATCACGTATCAGGGCAGGGAGATGCGGGGAACCAGAGAAGGGTTTAACTGGAGAACGGGAACGAAAAAAATCCAACCATAGAATTGGCTACAAATCGAAACTATCAGGCAGTTTCGTTTAGACCTGTACAGTGGAAGATAAGCATTCAAAATGAGTTTTTCATACCAATTAGCAAGGAAAAAAATATATCTTCATCTTTAACCAAAGACATGCATAAATAGAAGTGCTGGCAGATATTAGGGAAGATTTTGTACTGTTATATAATTGACTGTTATAACTGTTAAATTAGTTAAAAATTAATAATCACATTGGTTACAGTAGTAAAGTATGTCTGAATAATACCCAGTGCTTAAAATTACAATTATTGGGCCCTGGCCAGTTGGCTCAGTGGTAGAGCGTCGGCCTGGCGTGCAGGAGTCCCGGGTTCGATTCCCGGCCAGGGCACACAGGAGAAGCGCCCATCTGCTTCTCCCCCTCTCCCCCCCTCCTTCCTCTCTGTCTCTCTCTTCCCCTCCCGCAGCCAAGGCTCCATTGGAGCAAAGTTGGCTCGGGCTGAGGATGGCTCCATGGCCTCACCTCAGGCGCTAGAGTGGCTCTGGTTGCAACAGAGCAATGCCCCAGATGAGCAGAGCTTCGCCCCCTGGTGGGCATGCTGGGTGGATCCCGGTCAGGCGCATGCGGGAGTCTGTCTGACTGCCTCTCTATTTCCAACTTCAGAAAAATACAAAAAAATAAAATAAATAAAACAGACCCAGAAAAAAAAATTACAATTATTACTTTTTAAAATGTTTATTTTATTGATTTTAGAGAAAGAGTAAGGGAGAGAGAGAGAGAGACAGGAACATCAATCTGTTGCCGCACGTGCCCTGATGGGGAATCTAACCGGTAACCTCCACACTTTGGGATGATGCTCCAACCACCCAAGCTATCTGGCCAGTGGCCAGGGAAAATACTTTAAAAATTATTATGTTACTATAATTGAGTAAGTTGATGCCAATTTTAAGTAGAAGTTAAATAAATAGCTCCAAATAAAATTTAAATGATGGTACTGTTTTTTTCCCCAAAGATTAATAAGGTTCTTATTGCAATGGACTCTGTTGGTCAAATAAGTTTGTAAATACGATATATATGTTTGCTCGCTTATAGTTTGCATTGGGTGTGGGAGACAGGCTGTAAGCAGGAGGGTCATTATAGCCTAAGTCTTAGTTTTAAGACTAAGCCTTTCCCACCCTTCTGATATGAAAGTCTTCTCAAAACTAAGCTTTTCCCCACACCCTTGACTGTTGCATGATGTGGGGTGGTGCACTCTTATGAGGAATCCTAGTTATGCCTCAGATAAGTGACTTTGTATCAGAGACTTCCTTATTTGTATATTGGCTTAAATGTTTTGATCTCTACACTATAAAATGAGGCAGACCGGGGGCTTGCTTGCTGTCTTGGTTCCTGAAATTTGCATTGCAGCAGAGAGGCAGCCAAGATGGCAGAGTGCTGAAGGAGAAGCCAGTTTGTGCAGATTTTGTGCAGAGAGAAGGAGATGGGGAACAGAGGTGAATAAAGCCGGTGAGGTAGGAACCTTTGATCCTAGGGAAACTTGGATAAGTCAGTGGCTTTGGGAGCCCTGAATGGAAAGGGAAGTGTTTTCCCACTGTGAGTATTTCTTGCCTGCCGGGTGCAAGCTAGGATTAAAGCTAATGGCCCACAAGTTCTTGGCTTCGTTGTTTAATTACCGTCTATCCGAATTCAATAAGAACCTGCATGTGAATGGCCATGATGGCGGCCACTGGCCTCACATGTATCTTTTCATTTCTAACTGTTTCACAGATTTAGTGATTAATAGATATAATTCAGCCCTCTTCACTAAACTCAGTGTTTCCTTTTTATTTCTTTTTGTGCCTGATGCCAGGCAGGCATGAACTAGGCATTTAAAAAATAATTGTTGAATGATCAAAACCTTTGACTAAATATGCACAGACTCAGAGTTCATAATTTTGATGTTATAGAAAAGAATAAAAATATGTATTCCATAATTCATAATCATTTAGACTCATAATATTTTTCTCTAAGCACCAGGAAATATTTACAGTTCTGAACAGATTTTTTTTCCAATAAAAGTGAGATCTGCCTGACCGGGCAGTGGCACAATGGATAGAGCATTGGACTGGGATGTGGAGGACCCAGGTTCGAGACCCCAGAGTCGCCAGCTTGAGCGCAGTCTCATCTGCTTTGAGCAAAGCTCACCAGCTTGGACCCAGGGTCGCTGGCTCAAGCAAGGGGTCATTCAGTCTGGTGTAGCCCTCTGGTCAGGGCACATATGAGAAAGCAATCAACGAACAACTAAAGTGCCACAATGAAGAATTGATGCTTCTCTTCTCTCTCCCTTCCTGTCTGTCTGTCCCTATCTGTCTCTCTCTGTCTCTGTCACACATACACTCACACACACACACACACACACACACACAAAAGTGAGATCTAAATTCAGCCCACTTATTCAGAGTTCAGGCCTAACATTTAGTTATAGGAAGGTATAGTTCATAATTCAGAGTTTACTCCAAGTACACTTAAAAGGGAGCTAAATAATGACCTCAATTCTTCACTCCTTTCTCTGCTGCAGGAACCGGTCACCTGGATGTCCGGTTGCATGGGCAGACCTGTCAGCTTGGCCTCTTTTGCATGCAAAGGATGGCTCCTATGACTACATATAATAAAAACTCAAATGCAGGTGTATTTGCAAATTGGATTTTGAGGGGGAAGTTTAAGCAAATCCTTTTGAAAGTGAATCCCTCCAAGGTGTGAATAATGAAGAAACTCGGAGAGAAGTGACAATCAAAAACCTATTAAAATCTGGTTTCCAGAGAAAAACCTGACTGTCTAATGACATTTATGCTTCCATCGTTTAGCATTTAACAGTCATTTTGTGTCAGTGACTTCCTTTATAAATGCCATATGACAAAACTTTTCAGTTCCCTGTATTTCTGAGACTCTAATCCCCGCCACTCTTAGATGCTCAAAATAAGCTGCTGGCCACTGAAGATGAGGCTCCCAGTCCCTCTGAATTTCTCCACAGGAACCTACATGATGCCTCAAACACTAATATGTGAAATCAATCAATCAATCATTCATCCAATCCATTCATTCCATTCATTCTTTCTTTTACTCGGTCCTCAGAATCAAGGGTAAATTATCATGGCCAAAGTAAAGACTATATTTAGCAGCTGTTTAAAGTATTTGGAATTTGGGATGGCAATGGAACTATGTTTCTACATTAAAGGAAGCAATTGTTCTCATCCAATTCATCACTGATATTTTTTAGTTTGCATTCCTGTTTGCCTCCCCGATTTTTTGATTTTGTTAAAAAGTCACTTTACCCCCACAAAAGTTTTAGCCTAAGTGGTCTATTTTGTCTCTGGACTCTATGGCTATTGCTGTCATCCCTGTTGGGGACACAAGAAATGGTTGAGAAGGTAGCAGTGGAGATGAGGAATCAGAAACAATAGAAGCCTAGCTCTTACACTTGAATCAGATTATCAATGTGTGACAGAGCAAAAAATTATCAGCTTTTCATTGTGTTCACTTTCCGATTGACACTGATTATTTGGGGTTAGGGGCAGGCAGGCTGCATAAATCTCTGGTTCAGGATTCAAGTTTCTCTTTTCCCTTCATAAAAAAAAATAGTTCTTTGATTAGGATTATATTGAAGTATTAATACATCAAGCAGTTTATAAGATAATCTTGAGTGATCGATTACAAATGCATTGAAAAAGTGGGGTTGATATTTTATTTGATCTCTGTGGATTGTATGAATTATATTTAAACCTGTTGTAGGCCTGACCTGTGGTGGCGCAGTGGATAAAGCATCAACCTGGAAACGCTGAGGTTGCCGGTTCAAAACCCTGGGCTTGCCTGGTCAAGGCACATATGGGAGTTGATGCTTCCAGCTCCTCCTCACCTTCTCTCTCTCTCCCTCTCTGTCTCTCTCTCTCCCTTTCTCTCTCTCTCTCTTTCTCTCTCTCTCTCTCTCTCTCCCCTCTCTATAATGAATAAATAAAAATCTAAAAAAAAAAAAAAAAAGTTTTAAACCTGTTGTATATAAATGCCATATACAGAAATGTTTTCTGAAAGCACAACCTGATGTTTGCAAAACTTATAGGCTTATGGGTTTCTGACTGGGAGAGTGCACACAGACCCTTCCAATGTAAATACGTACACTATAAATTTACCTGAGCGCTTTAAGCAGCTCTTAACATCATATGACAAGGAGAACATTTGTTAATCAGAAAAATTACAACCTATTCAGACTTATTGTTTGATTATTTCTTTGCTGACCTCTGAGGTCCCATTGTTGATTGAATTAGTTATAGTAACTCATATTTATTTTAGCAACTAGCTATTATGAATGCAAACTCTTCTTATCGCCAGATGATTGATAGGCACATTAAGAAGTTGTTCAACAGGTTGCTGGGTCTGAAGAAATGCTTAAATCCTGATAGGTTACTTTTTTTCTTTCTTTATCAACAGAGAGTAGGAATGAACACAGATAAGACCTTGGTAAGAACAAATTTATTTTCAAAGTGAAATATTGTTATTTCTTCAAATATAACTCTTTTAAGCAGTAGATTTTAGTTAGTTCCCTTTTTTAGATTTAAATGTATAAATAACATTTTTGCAGGTTGGAAATGTTCTGAAATGAAACGCTTTTCTAGTGTTGGCTCAAGAAGGTAGGCCGTGAGGAATATTGTAGCAGCTGAAGCTGATGAAGTATTGTTGGTATTAATCTATATCCTCCCCCCACTTAAAAAAAAAAGTTATTATTCTTTGTTTTGTTTTGTTTTGTTATTGCTTGGGGCCTCCATTTTGTAAAGACTTTCAGGCACTTAAAACAAGTTAGGCCTATAAGTGCCTCACATTTTTTCCCCATTAGTAAAAGTTTTTTGATTTTTTAAAATGGAAACATAAGCACAAGTGATAACATTGCCCATGGTTATCTGATAGGTAAGTGACAGGGTTAAAGTTCATAGATTGTCACCTTTAACCTAGTCTTTGGTGTACAGGACCAACAGAGCTCAATCAGATTGGCTGTCATTTTGTCATATCTCTTCCTGAGGACCGAGGTACTGTAGTGATAAGCACCACAGAAAAACCTTAATATGGATACGATGGATAAGTTAGAACAAATGAGTAAAAAATTTTTTCTTGAATGGAAACTGACTGCTGTTGCTAGAAAATTCTGTTGCATAATGCCTCAACTTCAAAAAAGTTACCTGATGGCTTATCAGGGCTTTTCATGTGACCTCAGTTTCTGATGGTGAGTCTTCACATAGAATTGTTTGGGTTACTGTATCATTTTACGCCAATGTTTTGAAGGCAGATACTGAGAAATCCAATATCATATACAATTATATGCCGTGTAATTTTGAAATAAAAAGACCAAAAGAATATGAAGATTGATGATATGAAGTTCCTGAAATTATAATAGGCCTGCTGTCATCTGGTCAGGGTTTGCTGGCTTGCTGGTGGCTCTGTTGTGGACACTGTGAGCACTTTATCTATCGGCATATTCATGGATGATATGGAAGATGACAAAATGGCACCGTGTCTAATTATTAAACAAATCACAGGTTAATATCTTCCTCCCCCTTCTTCACTGTTTCCTTGGAAACCCAGTTCCTTGTCAGTTTTCTGAATTACATTAATATTAAACTATGACTTTGAATCAGGAAGAAGGTGAAGTATCTGAAGAGTAATATTTATCTTATAAGTGACATTTGCATCATGTGGATAAATGTTTAAAATATTCTTGAGAACACTGAAAAAATAAGGAAATAGAGTTCAAAAATAAAGTATAGAACTTGTCGGACTAGTTTCTGTTTAAAACTTGGTGGATTATACCCCTTTGTTTTAAACTATCGGAACAGCAATGATTAAATATCAGATTCTTTAAAGAGTCACTAGTTCCTTTTGGAACGTTTTGATTACAGGATTGTATTTATTAAACTGTTCTACCCACACGTCTTTCTTTCAAGATGTTGTTGTTCCCACGTCTGCTGTTTTATTACATGACAGTTATTGAAAGGTTAGATGCTGTTTACTTTCCCAAGGTTTATTTTTATATTATAAATTATTCTTTTTTTTTTTTTAAATGTATCACAGGAAGAAGTGTGGTCTATTCAAACCGGGTGTCAGGAGACCTGACACGTGACTTTGACTAAGTCAGTGAATTCATACGTGTCTCAGTCTCCCTAGCCACATAATGGGGATAATAATATCTCCCTTTTACCTACTTCACAGGGTTGTTTTTTTTAAAAGATTAATTAGTTGATGTTTGCAAACCACTTTGAGCTCCTTTGATAAAATACAAAGCACCATTATTTATGACAATAATAATAGTGTGTTGGACCTGCAGGCTTCCTTTCATCCAAGGATCCCTAAGTACTTGAGCACTGGGATTGTAACTTTACAGAGGGTTCCTGTGTGGTGGTTGGCTCCTCCTTGAAGAAACAGATGGTAACAAGCAGTCTGGGTTTTCACTAGAGAGTAATTAAATCTCCCACCGACTCCTTACATCATTTGCATAAACTTGCCAAGACAGAAGAGCAACTAACTCCCCAAAGAAAGCTGAGGTAGACTCCTGATCCCTCGTCACTATTTAGAAACGAATCACACGGGATTTAGAATTAGGAGTATCAATCTTTTCAACCTCCAAGTCTATATAGTTCAGAATGTGGCACATCATGGGAATATTTAGACGGCAGGTAAATTAGTTTCAATCAAAATATAATCACCACAAGTGTGTTCTCTGAAGGCCTTTCAGGTTGTGTCCGCCGGTTATGCGCGAGACCTGTGCGCTCTGCCTGGCAGTCTGGTTAGATTAACTTTCAGTTAATTGACAAAAATGAATTAAGTGCCTAACTCAGGTGCCTGTCTGGAGTTGTTAAGAAGAAAAAGTCTACAATGCGATTCCTGCCCTCAAGTTGTTTGCAATTATTTGAGAAGATGAAACTAAGATATAGGAAATAATTAGTGGAGTGTGAAAGACAGTAATGTAATTAAAGGCTGACTTGTGTGAAATAGACCACAGGAAGTAAAGAGTAGGGAGCCCTCAGTAAGGACCAGGGTAGTTTAGGAAAAGCTTTACTGAAGCGGTGAATTTATTTTTAATTTTTTTTATTTTTTTATTTTTTCATTTTTCTGAAGCTGGAAACAGGGAGAGACAGTCAGACAGACTCCCGCATGCGCCCGACCGGGATCCACCCGGCACGCCCACCAGGGGGCGACGCTCTGCCCACCAGGGGGCGATGCTCTGCCCATCCTGGGCGTCGCCATGTTGCGACCCTCCTGGGTGTCGCCATGTTGCGACCAGAGCCACTCTAGCGCCTGGGGCAGAGGCCACAGAGCCATCCCCAGTGCCCGGGCCATCTTTTGCTCCAATGGAGCCTTGGCTGCGGGAGGGGAAGAGAGAGACAGAGAGGAAGGCGCGGCGGAGGGGTGGAGAAGCAAATGGGCGCTTCTCCTATGTGCCCTGGCCGGGAATCGAACCCGGATCCTCCGCACGCTAGGCCGACGCTCTACCGCTGAGCCAACCGGCCAGGGCCTGAAGCGGTGAATTTAAAGGAGCATGTTTTCCATAGACCAATATCAGGTGAACAATGTGTGTGATGCGTGTCCAGACAGTGGTGCTGGGAGACAGGGCGGCTGGGGGAGACTCTCCCCAGGTAACCGGGGCCTCCGGGACACGCAGCCGGCAGGAAGCTCCCAGGAGATGGGGAGATTTCATAAGCAGGCTGAGGAGTTTAGACTTAATTTAAGTCACTTTTTCTTTTTAAAGACATCAAAATTCAGGGGACTTGATGAAATCAGTATTTTGGAATGATTCTGGAACAGGAGAAGACTTAAAGCCGGGAGGCTGGCTGAAGTGGTATAATAGTAGGAAGGGAGGTAGGACATCATCTAGAAGCGTTGTGGTGAAAATGGAGGGAAGGAATTTAGAATAGAGCTTCTAATGAGAGTTTATTATGTGCCAAGAATGAATGTTATTCTCACAACAACCCCAAGGTGACTCTAACAGTAGCTCATGTACGCACCGATATCCCGCTATGGAAACAGTGGCACAGAGGGGTTAAGTATCTGGCCCAAAGGGTTAAAACCAAGGTTTGAGCCCAGTGCGAATCCTAAACCACTATTTAGTTTTAAGAGGTTAATATAACAAAGGTAGCCCTTTTGATGACAGAACAGCTGGCTGTCCAGGCTAGATGCTGGATTAAATAAAAGGAGGACATTTACTTCTTTTTATTCCTTTTATTCACATGGAGCCTCCACTGAGCCACTTTCTGCACTTGGTGAATCCACAGGGGAATTTAGTCTGAGGAGCGTGTCCCACCTTGGCATTGTGCAACACTAGGAAATGTTGATGTGGAATCTCTCTTCATAGCCACGGTCAGGTTCAGGGTCAGGAATGCTAGGGGGCCAGCAAGGCTGGGAGTGGGGGCATTCCAACCACAAATGGAGAGCCATGACTTAGGACCATGGTTAAGGGAGGAGAAAGAAGAGAGACAGACAGGGAAGGCAGCCGAACTAGGGTTAGGAAGCTGGAAATTCAAAGGGGTAGAGTTTAGATCACAAGCAAATCAGTTAGAGAGAACCTGGCACCTGAAGTTCAGTCCCCACAGTTCCTGATGTTGGGTCCCTTGCCTCATCTAGTGAGACAGATCCTGCTAGTTTCACCTGTCTCCACTTTACAGTTTCTGAAAGTGCAAAGACTGAGCAGCTGATAGTCTTTTTAATTTTTAAATTTAATTTGCTGGGGTGACATTGGTTAATAAAATTATATAAGTTTCAAGTGTACAATTCTATAATACATCAGCTGCATACTGTATTGTGCAGGGGTCCCCAAACTACAGCCCGCGGGCCACATGCGGCCCCCTGCGGCCATTTATCTGGCCCTCGCAGCACTTCCGGAAGGGGCACCTCTTTCATTGGTGGTCAGTGAGAGGAGCGTAGTTCCCATTGAAATACTGGTCAGTTTGTTGATTTAAATTTACTTGTTCTTTATTTTAAATATTGTATTTGTTCCCGTTTTGTTTTTTACTTTAAAATAAGATATGTGCAGTATGTATGGGGATTTGTTCATAGTTTTGTTTTTTTTTTATAGTCTGGCCCTCCAACGGTCTGAGGGACAGTGAACTGGCCCCCTGTGTAAAAAGTTTGGGGACCCCTGGTATTGTGTGTTCACCACTCCAAGTGAAGTCTCTTTCCATCCCCGTGTATCCCCCTTACCCTCCTCCACGCCCCCTCCCCCCCGTTCTCTCTGGTAATCACTGTGCTGTTGTCTGTGTCCATGTCAGCTGACACTCTTGATGCAGGCTTGAAGAGGTGAGCTAGTTCTCCTGGTGGAGAAAGATGTGAGACTTAGGTTGCAGGCAAGAGTAGATCTGGTTGGTGTCCTGGATGCCATGCCCCAGATTATAAACTGTGACTGACTTAAGATAAAACTGCGACTATGATTCTAATGAGAAAAGAAGGTTCTTGCTGCTCATTTCTGAGGTATTGAAAGGAGAAAACATTGAAACAAAACTACAACTGAGTCTAAACCCCCAAGAAACCTTAAACATTGGTTGGTTTTAAAATTCTACTACAAAGGATCAGTGTCATTTATTTCTAAAGCTTGCAATTTGACTTATGAATCTACTCACTGATTACATTTTGGATACATTTGGCAGACAAAGTAGAGCAGGAAATCATTAGTGGATAAAAAGGGCCACACAGGAGGAAGTTTTTATTGGCAAATACTAGCTTATATTTTCACAGAATCCTATCATCTTAGTACCAGAAAGAGTCTCTCCCCCTGCTTCATGAGGATTTTGATAAAATGTGTCCAAAGAGATAACAAATCTCTTCTTTTTTTATGTCTCCCCCCCCTGGCCACCCCCAACACATACATTGGGGTCCAACGCTCTGAACTGTGCATATTCCAAACTACAGTACTGCAATCATGGACTACAGTCACATAGCAGCTTAAACCCCTTTCCCCACTTTTTTAGTTATCTCCTCTGTGAACATGGAAAACAGTTATCATCTTTTCTTTTAAAATCCTTCACATTATGGAAAGGCTGTAATTACGTTTCCTGCAAGTTTCTCAGCTTTAGATGGAATAGTACACATGTGTAAGTCTGACATTTGTTGGCTCCTTCAGATATGCAGGGCACCGAGCATGTCAAATAAATTATCTCATTTACTTTGGACAAAATCCTGTGAATCAGGCATTTTTATCCCCATTGGAAAGATAAAGAAATTGACATGAAGTTCAGAGGTTAATAATACCTTTCAAATAGTTGCTGAATAGAAGACCCAGTGAAAAACTTTCACGCAAGTGAAATAAGCCCGTCAGAGAAAGACAAGCACCATATGATTTCACTCATATGTGGAATCTAATGAACAACATAAACTAACAAACAGAATAGAGACAGACTCACAGATACACAGAATAGACTGACAGCTGTCAGAGGGAAGGGAGGTGGGGAGCTAGGTGGGGAGCTGGAGAGATTGAGCAAAAAGAAAAAAAAAAGCCCATGAACACAGACAACAAACAGTACAGTGATTACAGGAGGGAGAAGGGGATGAAGAGGAGAATAGTGTAAAGCAAGGGTCGGGAACCTATGGCTCGCGAGCCAGATGTGGCTCTTTTGATGGCTGTATCTGGCTCGCAGACAAAATTGTTAATAAAAAAAATAATGTTAAAAATATAAAACATTCTCATGTATTACAATCCATTCATTTCCTACTGCTCATGTTCATGGTTGTGGGTGGCTGGAGCCAATCACAGCTGTCCTCCGGGACAACACCAAATTTTTATTGGATAATGCATAACGTACACGGGTCATTGTATGGCTCTCATGGAATTACATTTTAAAATATGTGGCGTTCCTGGCTCTCTCAGCCAGAATGGTTTCCGACCCCTGGGGTAAAGGACGGACAGGTGGTGATGACAGGAGACTTGACTTGGGGTAGTGAACACAGTACAACATACAGATGATGTATTATAGAATTTTACATCTGAAACCTATATGATTTTATTAACCAATATCACCCAAAACATTCAACAAAAAGGAGTCATAAAAATATTTTATTTATTTGTTTTAGAGAGAAGAGAGAGGCTTGACCTGTGGTGGCGCAGTGGATAACACATCAACCTGGAAATGCTGAGGTCGCCGGTTCGAAACCCTGGGCTTGCCAGGTCAAGGCACATATGGGAGTTGATGCTTCCAGCTCCTCCCCCTTTCTCTCTCTCCATCTTTCTCTCCTCTCTTTCCCTCTCTGTCTCTCCTTTCTAAAAATGAATAAATTAAAAAAAATTAAAAAAAAAAAAAAGGGAGAAGGAGAGAGCATCAACTCCTATATGTGCCTTGACCAGGCAAGCCCAGGGTTTCAAACTGGCTACCTCAGCATTCCAGGTAGACATTTTAACTACTAGGCCACCACAAGTCAGGCCAAAAAAGAGGTCATTTTTCCTACAATTTTAGGCTTGTGCACCATTTGGGTTCACAGTGTCTATTAATCAATGAAATAATTTTTTTTTCTTTTAGACAGAGAGACTGAGAGAGGGACAGATAGGGACAGACAGACAAAAAGGGAGAGAGATGAGAAGCATCAATTCTTTGTTGCACCACCTTAGTTGTTCATTGATTGCTCTCTCATATGTGCCTTGATGGAGGGGTGGAGGGGGGGAGCTACAGCAGAACCAAGTGACCCCTTGCTCAAGCCAGCGATTTTGGGCTTTAAGCCAGCGACCTTTGGGCTCAAGCCAGTGGCAGTGGGTCATGTCTATGATCCCATGCTCATGCCAGCAACCCTGTGCTCAAGCTGGTGAGCCTGTGCTCAAGCTGTGACCTTGGGGTTTTGAACCTGGGTCCTCCGTGTCCCAGTCCGACCCTCTATCCACTGCATCCACTGCACCATCACTTGGTCAGGCAGTGAAATAATTCTTTAAAAAATCATACTTATATTTTAAATAGTTCAATGATATTGTTTTGTATGTATTTTTAAAATTGTCATTTTTTAAATGAAAGCATGTAATATACAGAAAAAGAAGATAGAAAACTCCCATTCTGAATGAGAACTCATGGATTGAATTTCTCAACCTTTTGAGTCATCTCTCCTACAACACTCCTTTATTTTCTTTGATTCGTTCACTTTCCTTCAGTGCTTAGTTGTCCTCTACCCTCTTTCCTTTCCTCCATGCTTTGTTGACTATTTGAGGCCTCAGTGTTCTTTATAGCTATATGTTTTAAATATATTAAACATATATGTACACCTTGCAAAGATTCGGGGATATTTAAAAATGAATATGAAGTAAGCATTTGATTTTTTTTTATTAAACAAGAACATCAGAAAAGCAAACAACAAGTCAAAGAAAGTTATTTGATTATGCAAATGTGATGCAAAGCCAACTTTTATTTCATTGGTGAAAATACACTGTACAAAAGGCTGAAAGTACTGGAATGTCTGCATGTTCCCTGATCCCCTAATTTTTGTGAGCAGTGTATTATTTACATATTTTATAATTTTTTAAAAGTAAAACTTTTTTTTTTTAGAGTTTGTTTTATTGATTTAGAGAGAAAAGGGAGAGAGAAAGAGAAAGGCAGAGAGAAAGAAGAATGGGAAACACCAACTCACAGTTGCTTCTCATATGTGCCTTGACCAGACAAGCCCGGGGTCTTGAACCGGCAACCTCAGCATTTCAGATTGACACCTTATCCACTGCGCCACCACAGGTCAGGCTTTATTATGTTTATACATTGTTTTCCCCACCATTCTATCTAAAATAGAATTTCCTTCACAGTAAATTATTGACATTGTAGCCAAAATGTATTTTGAGTGTTAATTGTCTTACTAGGGAATGAGGGGGAAAAGATCAAATCAAGGGGAAGATAGGGACTCTTGTGAGGACAGATCATTCCTCCTCCCTCTGTGCTCCTAAAGCACTTGGCACAAATGCAACCAAGTATGCAAAAAAGAAAAAGGGTGCTGAATTGGAAACCCAACTCTAAAATCTACTATCTCTTCATCTTGGGAAAGTTACAGCGTTCTAAGGATCGTTGTAAAGGATCGTTCTAAGGATGATTTTTCTCCTTGGTAAAATGGGGATGATAACACTAATCTTATAAGGTTCTTGGGGGATAGAGAATGCAGTCAGGTGGGGTACAGCTTTTATAATTAGCCCATATTTTACATTTGCATGCCTTTCACAGAAATCACTCTATTACTGGATGGTAATTTCCTCCTGGGCAGAGAGCATCCTTCACTTTTTTTTTTTACAGAGACAGAGATAGACAGGGACAGATAGACAGGAACGGAGAGAGATGAGAAGCATCAATCATCAGTTTCTTGTTGCGCGTTGCGACTTCTTAGTTGTTCATTGATTGCTTTCTCACATGTGCCTTGACCACGGGCCTTCAGCAGACCAAGTAACCCCCTGCTGGAGCCAGCGACCTTGGGTCCAAGCTGGTGAGCTCTTTGCTCAAGCCAGATGAGCCCGCGCTCAAGCTGGCGACCTCGGGGTCTCGAATCTGGGTCCTTCCGCATCCCAGTCCGACGCTCTATCCACTGCGCCACCACCTGGTCAGGCGCATCCTTCACTTTTACTGTTGCCTTTCCACCCTCCCCCTTAGCTCAGTGCCTGCCCCTTAATAGCATTCAACAATTTTTAAATGACTACATACACGGAAAGGAACTCTATAGAAGGGTCCAAGTTGGAAGAATCTGTAAAAGACTCTTCAAAAGTGAATGCATCCAAGTTCTGTAAGCCGTACTGTCTACCAGACTCTAACATGGGGCTCTCCTCACAAAAAATTGTGCTCAGGTAAGTATTCTTCAACTACTTGAATTTATCTCAGTGACTGTATTTTGATATCTAGTATTTCATTTTAAAATATGGATATGTTTTTAAAAAATGTCTTGTCCTTGCCTTATAGATTCTATTCTTTCCTTAGCTCTACACATTTTAAACAAATTTATTTTAAAGTCTCTTTGTTTCAAGTTGTTTTATTACTCCTAGTTCCTGTACTGTACGTTCAGTCTTTATTTGGAGTTGGTGTATCCCTTTCATGGTGGTTGGTTTTCCCCTTGTGTTGTAATTTTTGAGACGGAACTCACGTTCAGTGGTTCCAAGCACGGCCTGAACTGTGACAGTATCCAGTGGAATGGGTTCCCATTTGTGTCTGTTATGACCTGGAAGGGGTACACAAACCCAGCATGGTTTCTGTTAGTAACAATAAGGCCTAGAGAGCAGGCCCAGGAGAGAGGCCTGCGGATGGCTTCCTCCAGGCCTTCCTAGTCTACCTTGACAATTAGCATATGGTTAGAGTCATGCATCTATACTTTCTAAGATATGATAAGGGCCTTGTAAAAGTCCATCTTCTTCCTATTCTTCCAGAACTGTCACTCTGATATGGAAACTAAATGATCCAGAAAGGATTAGTTATTAGGAACCATTCTGGTTATTATTTAGTACCAGTTAACTAAATTGATTTGGTGATGATTTCTTTCCCCTTGAGTACAGAAGAGAAGCACACAGTAGATATATTGCTAGTCTTTTATTTAAAAAAAAATTTATTTATTGAATTTTAGAGAGAGAAGACAGAGAGAGAAGGGGGAGGTGAAGGAGCTCATAGTGTTGGATTCTAAGTCAACCCTTTATCCACTGGACCACCACATTTTTTTTTTTTTTTTTTGGTGATTACAGATAGTTTCTTTACTTTATATTTTCCATTTTTTTTTTACAATAATTTCTCTTTTTTTCTTTCCCTCCCGCCCTCCCTCCCTTCTTTCCTTTCTTCCTTTCTTCTTTTTGAGAGAGACAGGAGGGAAAATAGATGGGAAGCGTCAGCTCAGAGTTGTGGCACCTTGGTTGTTTATTGATTGCTTTCTCATATGTGCCTTGACTAGGGGCTCCAGCCAAGCCAGTGACTCCTTGTTCATGCCAATGACCCTACGCTCAAGCTGACAACCTTGGGGTTTTGAACCTGGGTCCTCAGTGTCCCAGGCTGATGCTCTAGCCACTGCAACTCTGCCTGGTCAGACATGCAATAAATTTCTAAAAATTAATTTTTAGAGAGAGCGCAAAGGGGAGAGAGAGATTGAGATGTATTTGTTGTTCAATTCATTCATGCCATCATGAGTTGATTTTTGTATATGCCTTGACCGGGAATCGAACTCACAACCTCAGCATGTCTGGATGATGCTCTAACCAGTTGAGCTACCTGGCCAGGGCCTACAATAAATACTTTTAATAGAAAATAATTTTCAACACCTTTCTCCAAATTTCAGTTTTCTTAGATTTGTCAAGTCAAGAAATCTACTCAACTACCTCAAGATTTTCCAAGCACAGCTACTAGGCTTTCTTTTTCATGGGTTAGAATCTGCCCCTCTAATTTCCTGTTAAGATTTCATAGAATTGGGAAACCAATATCTCAACTATTTCAAGAGAGTCCAGTTTCATTCTCATACTTGTAAAATCAATATTTAATTCAGAAAGTGTGGTTATTACTTTTAGGGATATATCCCAAAAATACCAAATCACTGATTCAAAGAAGACATACATCCCCATGTTTATGGCAGCGTTGTTTACAGTAGCCAAGATCTGGAAACAGCCTAAGGGTCCATCAGTGGATGAGTGGATTAAAAAGCTGTGGTACAGCCTGACCAGGCAGTGGCGCAGTGGATAGAGTATTGGACTGGGATGCCCAGGACCCAGGTTCGAGACTCCAAGGTCGCCAGCTTGAGCACGGGCTCACCTGGTTTGAGCAAAAGCTCACTAGCTTGGACCCAAGGTCACTGGCTCAAGCAAGGGGTTACTCAGTCTGCTGAAGGCCCATGGTCAAGGCACATATGAGAAAGCAATCAATGAACAACTAAGATGTTGCAACAAAAAAACTAATGATTGATGCTTCTCATCTCTCTGTTCCTGTCTGTCTGTCCCTGTCTATCCCTCTCTCTGACTCTCTCTCTGTCTCTGTAAAAAAAAAAAAAAAAGCTGCGGTACAGATACACAAAAGAATACTACGCAGCTGTGAAAAAGAAGGAAATCTTACCTTTTGTGACAGCATGGATGGACCTGGAGACTATTATGCTAAGTGAAATAAACCAGGCAGAGAAAAAAAAATCATAAGACCTCACTCATATGAGGAATCTAATGAACAATGTGAACTGAGGAACAAAATAGAGGCAGAGGCAGGGTCAAAGGGGGCAGAGGGAAAGCGGACAGAGAGAAAGGGGATGAGAGGATGGGATCAGAGAAGGGAAAGAGATTAGTGAAATTATATATACATAACCCAGCGTTATAGAGAGCAGGACAGCAAATCCTGGAGGGAAGGGGGGAAGGTGTTGGGGAGGGGACAAAAGGGGTATCAAGGGGAACACAGGGGTGGGGAGGAGGGAGATATATTTGGGGCGACACTTGAATCTATGTAAACACAATCAATTAAAATTAATTTTGACCTGTGGTGGCGCAGTGGATAAAGCATCGACCTGGAAATGCTGAGGTCGCTGGTTTGAAACCCTGGGCTTGCCTGGTCAAGGCACATATGGGAGTTGATGCTTCCAGCTCCTCCCCCCTGTCTCTCTCTCCTCTCTCTCTGTCTCTCTCTCCCCCTCTCTCTCCTCTCTAAAATGAATAAATAAAATAAAAAAAAATTAATTTTAAAAAAAGAAAGTGTGGTATTGTACCTGTAAGGTGTTTTAGCTTCTCCATAGGCCATCATCCTTCCCCACTTCCCCATTTCCTCTCTAGGGTCTTATTTATTTAACAGTTTGAAAAAAGTTTTACAGTTTTAATGCCCAGAACTAATAAATATGTATGTTAAATGTTATGTTCATACACAGAGTATACTATGCTGTTTTTTTCCCCCAATACCTAAGCACCTCCTCAGGCTTTGTGGAGTTTCCTGGAAGATGATGAGGGTTCCTTCCTTGAGGGTCCTTTGCTGGTGATAGCTATTTTTTTTCTTTTTTTAGCTAGAGAGAGACAGACAGATAAGAAAGGAAAGAGATGAGAAGCATCAACTCATAGTTGTGGCACCTTAGCTATTCATTTATTGCTTCTCATAAGTGCCTTGACCAGGGGGCTCCAGCTGAGCCAATGACCCCTTGCTCAAGCCTGTGACCTTGGAGTTTCAAACCTGGGTCCTCAGCGTTCCAGGTAGAGGCTCTATCCACTGCGCCACAGCCTGGTCAAGCTCGCTGTTTCTTTTTTTTAATCTTTTTGTGTGTGTGTTTGTGTATTTTTCTGAAGCTGGAAACGGGGAGAGACAGTCAGACAGACTCCCGCATGCGCCCGACCGGGATCCACCCGGCACGCCCACCAGGGGCAACGCTCTGCCCACCAGGGGCGACACTCTGCCCACCAGGGGCGATGCTCTGCCCCTCCGGGGCGTCGCCCTGCCGCGACCAGAGCCACTCTAGCGCCTGGGGCAGAGGCCAAGGAGCCATCCCCAGTGCCCGGGCCATCTTTGCTCCAATGGAGCCTTGGCTGCGGGAGGGGAAGAGAGAGACAGAGAGGAAGGAGGGGGTGGGGGTGGAGAAGCAAATGGGCCCTTCTCCTATGTGCCCTGGCCGGGAATCGAACCCAGGTCCCCCGCACACCAGGCCGATGCTCCACCGCTGAGCCAACCGACCAGGGCCAAGCTCGCTGTTTCTTATAGTAGACTTGGATCTGAGAGACTGGAAATGGTGTTTCAAGGATGACTAAGGCACTTTTTCTCATTAAGGAATTTATAATCTAGAAAAGATGTATACACCTTTAGGTGTTTTTCTCAAGAGTTTCCACAACAAAGACTTCACTCAGCAAACTTCAATGTGTGTACCAGTTACCCGAGTTATTGTTGAAATGCAGACTCTAATTCAGTAGGTCTGGGCTGGGGCTAAGATTTTGCTGTCTGGGGACTGTATCTTCAATACCCAGACAAGGAGGTCTAGGATTCTGGCTGTCAATCTGGGAGTCATGTTGGAGAAAAGGACTGGGAGATCTCAGCATTCTATATGTGATGTTTACCTCCTTTGCACAGAGACTTACTTCATCTCCTTGCTTTTAGTATGGTGACCTTGTACTCAATTTCACATGGTGCCCCTCTGTCCCCAGACCCTATGCTTCACCCTCTCCAGGAAAAAGAGCAACTTTACTGTCCTGCTGGGGATGGGGTGAGAGAAGCAGCTGCTTGGTCAAAGGACAGGGGGAGAGTGTTGTTGTTGGTGATGGGCTGGGTGTTGTCTGATTTCTTGCACGCAGACTTTCATCAGTCTGTTTCACTCTTATCTTTGCCCATGCTTCCACAGGTACCTGCTTCTGCCAATTTTTGAGGATTAAAAGAAACACGCTATACAAAGCCAGCTGGGTCGCTGCTAGACGCCCTCAGCTGCTGCTTTTAAGATTCAACTTTTTTGGACTCTTGTCCTTCTACTTTCCAACATTTATTTTTAAAGTTAAAAATAATTTTTTTTTCTGTTTGATCTCTTCTCCTACTTTGTTGCCCTTGGGAGTGGTGCTGGGCATAAAAGTCTCTTTACTGTAGTTTTAGGGAGTTTCAGGAGAGAGAAACAATAACTGTACATGTTTAGTTGACCACCTTTAACCACAACCCCCCTGCTTTCATATTTTACTTTATGCTTCTGACTGTTGTCCTCAGAGTCCTTGAAAATAGAGTTTACAATACACAATTTATGGGACTCCTTTTTTCCAATTGAAGTTTGCCTTTCCAAGACTGAGTAATCTGGGCTCATAAATTTTGAGTGTAGTCTTCAAAGACTCTGTGTGCAAATGAGACAAACATCATTGTTTTATTGACCAATTTCCAATATTCTCTCTGGTCTGGAATCATAAATATCATTTTTTTTCTTTATTCTGGAAGCAACTATTATAGCATAATTCGAATAATATGAGGCTCCGATTCGCCTTAGAACTGATTTATTTATAGTTGGAAAGCTGGTTTTGTATTACAGTATGGGACTCTGATTTAGTTATACTTGTTACCCGCTCCTTCCAGATAAGTATAAAGGGACTATCACCAAGCGATGCCCTGTGATAATCTAGACTTCTTTTTCCATTTCTCTTTTTTCCCCCTATTAAACTCCTCTACAGGGAGCTGAGCCTAGATATTCAATAGAAATAGTATCTGGGATGCTGAGGGAATTAGAGTACAAGATAGGAGAACACACTCTGAGACTGCATGGCTCTGTGAGAACCTGCCTGTCAGAAGGTGCATCCTTGAGCAAGTGTGTTTTCCTTTCCCCGAACCTGGTAGTATGAGGAAGTAGAGAATTGGCTAAGAACATACATGCAGCTTTGGAGTCCAATAGATTTGAGTTCAATTGACTTACTTATGGGGCTGATTTGCACAAGATAGTTAATCTTTATATGCTCCTGTGTCCTCACCTGTAGAGTAAGAAAATTAATGCTTGCCCTACAGGTTATTATAAATATTAATGTGATACTGTACAAAAAGCTTCTAGGACAGTGACTGGCTTTTAGAATGCACTTATTGCCTGTAGCTGTTTGGGAGCATTACCGATGCCTTTCTCCCCTTCTTTTGAAAAAAATTCAGCATCATCTGCAATTATAAGAGTAACTGGACTATGTTCTATTTATTTGTATTAAATAACAGAAAATCTTTGAGTCATACTATAATGATATATTTGACAACACTGGAGAAGTTAATTTTGATACAAACTTCAACAAAACTCCCCCAAAATTCAATTTGTTTTCACAGAATCCCCTGTCCTTTACAAAAAAAAAAAAAAAAAATCAAATAGTTAAAAAAAATTCTAGCTACTTTGGCTCTATGAAACTCATTAAGATAAAGACGTAGAATTAGGGGTTTTTTGAATGAAAGAATCTTAGTGCAGAGTGCCAGACCGATTCTGAGGCGTGTAGGGTTATGTTGTAGTTCCTCAAGTCACCTTTAGTATTCAAATTATTGTCTGATGTATTTGTTTTATAAAATATTACATTAAAAAACATTGAACCGGCCCTGGCCAGTTGGCTCGGTGGTAGAGCGTCGGCCTGGTGTGGGGAGGTCCTGGGTTCGATTCCCAGCCAGGGCACACAGGAGAGGCGCCCATTTGCTTCTCCACCCCTCCCCCTCTCCTTCCTCTCTGTCTCTCTCTTCCCCTCCCGCAGCCAAAGCTCTATTGGAGCAAAGGATGGCCCGGGCGCTAGGGATGGCTCCTTGGCCTCTGCCCCAGGCGCTAGAGTGGCTCTGGTCACGACAGAGCGATGCCCCGGAGGGGCAGAGTGTCGCCCACTGGTGGGCAGAGCGTCGCCCCCTGGTGGGCGTGCCGGGTAGATCCCGGTAGGGCGCATGCAGGAGTCTGTCTGACTGCGTCCCCGTTTCCAGCTTCAGAAAAATACAAAAAAAACCTTAAAAAACAAAACAAAACAAAAAAAACATTGAACCAGTCCTGGAATGGATAGAAATATACAAACTGACCTTTCCCCTTCTTCTTCAAGATAGAAAAGTGACTGCTATGAATCCATTACCTGGTTTCTCCTTTCAATCCCTCTTTCTCTTCTTGCCTTTTTTTTTTTTTTTTTCTCCAAGAACAAGGCAGAAGCCTGATATTGCTTCATTAGACAAGACGGAAATACTCTGCTGGCCTAGTTTGCTATAACTTCCCTATATGACTACCCTGTGCAGCTAGGACCTAGACATACCTGTCTTGTTACTAACCTGTCGTTTAAGACAGCCTCAAATGGTTTAGTGTGATTTAATCACTCATTCTTTCTTTCTCTCTCAATAGCTTAATATGCAGTTGCCATCGTGATTTGTTATCAATATGGGACACCAACTGATGCTTTTTGAATTCTTAGTGTGTTTGGAAACTCCTGGCATGGTGTCCAGCTGCCTGTGGATGAAACCCACAGCCTGCATTGTTTTCACACACTTCCTTCAGGTCGCACTCTTCCAGTGGTCTAGCTTGACTCCAATTAGCAAGTCGTACTACCCTTTGGAGTCAGCAAACCCAGGCATTTGGGTAGACAAAGAGATGCAATGAAGCCTAGGCTATCTTTACAACAGCCCAGGGCTCTTGGAGAGCCTGACTGGAGAATAAACTTCCCCTCTGCCCTAACAGGTTCCTTCTTGGCACCAAGAATAACTATAGGAAGGAAAGATAGACAAGCCTGAGATAGGAGGGCCTGTCTTTGATCATGGGCCTGCTATGTCCAATGTGCCCCATGACATTAATTCTTGCATCAACCTGGAGCAAATTGTATGATTTTCTAAAAGCTTAAAAATAAAAAGGACCAAGAATATATTTCTACTTTTTATCTTTGATTGACAGAGGAGAATACACTCGAATTTAGTATTATGTACTGTTCACAGCTAAAAGTCAAATTGTTTTTGAAGCACAAACATTTTTATTTTGACAAAACCACTATGCACTTTTAAAAAAATTGGGTCATCACAGTGTTCTATCTTTCTACTTCTATCATTTTCCTGGAGCGTTGTTTATGCAGAAAGTAGTTTCTTACATTTAAAAAAAAATCACATGACTCAACATTTCAAGATTTTTTTGGTTTGATCGCCTTTCAACCTTTCTCTTGATTATCAATGAAAACCCTCCGGGGTCTGGGGACCTGGCCTCTTCTCTTTCAAGTATGCTCAGAATCAGCAGGCTCTTACATTTCAGAATATAATTTTAGGGCTGCGAGAACGATTCAGCATCCCAGTTTTGGAATTTGATGCCAACTTCTCGTCATTATCCATCTTTTCTTCTTTTCTTCTGCACTCCTCTGTCCTCATTCACTGAACTCTCCCATGACATCAAAAGGAGTCCTGCTCTGAGGGGGCCGAAATCACACTCACAGGACATTCTGTTTCAGTGTTTAAAATTTAAATTGTGATTCTGCTTTATACGGACCATGTTTTCTTTTCTGTTTTTCTTAGAACCCAACCCATTACTGAATTATAACAAATGGAAAAAATGCTGAGATGAAATTAGTGAAATATTGTATTAGAAAATGCTCAAAAAAGGTTGAAAATTATTATAAGCCTCTGCTTTGTCTAAAGTAATTTTAATGTTTTTTAAAATTGTATTGCTTGATTTTACCTTTTTTTAAAAAAAACCCAGAATGTAATGGAATACAATCAATCAACCCTAAATCGCTGAGCTACATTTAAGAATTAATGTGCCTGACCAGGCGGTGGCGCAGTGGATAGAGCGTTGGACTGGGATGCGGAGGACCCAGGTTTGAGACCCCAAGGTCGCCAGCTTGAGCGCGGGCTCATCTGGCTTGAGCAAAAAAAGAAATAAAGCTTACCAGCTTGGACCCAAGGTCGCTGGCTCGAGCAAGGGGTTACTCGGTCTGCTGAAGGCCCGCAGTCAAGGCACATATGAGAAAGCAATCAATGAACAACTTAGGTCTCGCAACGAAAAACTGATGATTGATGCTTCTCATGTCTCTCCATTCCTGTCTGTCTGTCCCTATCTATCCCTCTCTCTGACTCTCTCTGTTCCTGTAAAAAAAAAAAAAAAAAAGGAATTAATGTGACTTCTTACTTCTACATTAAAAAGCAGTTGTTATGTTCATAATTAAAAAATAGATCAAACAGAGATTGAGATAAATATCCTCTGGCTAACCTCATAGACAGATATCAGAAAGAATAAATGAAAAATGATCACTTTAGATAGAAGTAGTGGAAAAGACATACATTCTGGGCAACACAGAAGAATCACGATTGAATGGGGTGTGTGTGTGTGTGTGTGCATGTGTGTGTGTGGCAATTTAGCCTTTCTCCATTTTTACACTCTCCCTGCAGGTGCTGGGACTATGGAGAACTGAGTGAGCTCTTGTCCCATTCATGTACCCATCAAGTTATGTATCTCTGGTCAGGAGACTATCAGATTTTCCATTTCTTAAACTAGGGGTAAATTTTTGTCCATCTGTCTCCCCTTGGGTCGCCTCTTCATGCTAATATTTGGAAGTATTACAAAGAAAGTATCTTAGCATTAATTTCAGCCCATGTTTTTTTGTTCCTGTTCTTGGACCATTGGTTGGTTTCTTTGGAGACAATTTCTGACTGTTATGCCAATTGTTACAAAGTTGTGCATATCGAATTACAACCTATAGTTAATATTCAGCATTAATAGAATATTTTAAAGAGAAATTCACCAAGTGCAGAACTTGTGTCATACAGAGACTATATGACATTGCCTTTCTCCCTGGAATGCTTCCATAAAAGCTGGTTCTATGGAACTAAAATTTAAAGTGTTTATAATCAGTGATGGCATTTCATAGTGCAGTAACTTCTGTGAGAAGAGAATAAATATAAGTGAATAAATATAAGAAACATACTCCAAAATAAAATAAAGAAATTTATATAAATGTAATTCCTTTGGTAACAGCAGAGTGCAAAAATCACAGAACTATTTTATAAAAAACTTTTATAGAGAGATTGAGATTATTGTGGGAATTTTGTATTTAAAGAATTGAATTGATTCTATTTGATCTTGTGAATATAGAACCAAGTTCTATATTTTTTTCTAAGTATCCTGTAGAACTAACTATCAGAGAGCTGTATGCTTATATTTTGTTAAACTCTTTGTGTGTACAAGGAATTTATTGAGGGAAATGTTTAAAGTAAAAAAAATACTCTTCTTTTTTAGTTAGTGTCCAATAAAAATTAAAGGTTTTTTGGCTTGTTTGTCTTTTTGTAGAAGTAACTCTAAAAATGGAAAATAAAAGCTATCTGGTATTAAGATAGGAAACTTGATTCCCTGTGATAATATTAGTTAATTTTCAAAACTTAGCAGCTCATAAAGGACAGAGGTCTCATCTGTTTTGTTTATAGCTATATCACCAGTTATATATGTGGTATATGTTCATTACATAGTTGATTGTTGACTAGGTATAAATTTTTTTTTTACTATATGTCTTTGTTTATATACTTCTGGACAATGATTATATGTCATTGCATACCAAAATTATTTGATTCACATCTTCTAAGTTTTATGCCTTATTTTGACTAAGACAGTATTTATAGGTCTGACTTGACCATAGATAAAGTCATCTTACTGTTGGCCATTTTATTGCTCTTGTTTTAGTGATTAAAAGACATCTGTATTGTGGTGATTGTTTTGCAATATTAAATCATTATGTTGGAAACCTGAAACTAATAAAATATTTTAACTCAATAAAAATAAGGCAAATTTCCTCCCCCACCCCCAAATTTAGGGTCAGATCAGATGCATTTATTACTCTGTTCCAGACTCAAAATGATTTAGACATATAAACTCACATGGGTACTTCTTAAATTGTCTGCCTTAGGCATTAGAAAAATTTTCTGTTTGTGAGATCGAGAGGGTGACATCTGATATCTTGATGAACTAACTGTATGGACAGAATATAACATTTGGCCTTTGTAATTAGGAACTGATAACTAATCACTGTACAAGGGTTAGTCATTTGGTAAACCATTGATAGCCTATGTCTAAAGGGCATTATTCGGCTAATTTAATTAAAAAGTTTTTAAGATATGTTAGATGTGCAATAATGACTATAGTCATTTAGGAATAGTAAGTTTGTTGACAATATACTTATAAAATGGTTGCATGTTTATATAGAAGCCAAATTCTGTTCCTGAGCATTGGATTCTTCGTCTCATTTCTCTAGTATTTGATGGTTTTCTGCTTATTGACGCCATCTATTCAGGTGATTTTGATTAGGAAGTCACAGTGGGTTGTACTTCCATTTGTGTGACTTAATCTTCTCTTAGTTCCTAGCTGAGGGACCAAGTTATCAGAGAATTCAACTGTATTGCTTGGCCCACTGATGTGATTTGTTTTAGGATCAAGTTAAAGCCTTTTGGGGTCCCAAGTCAGCCTTACAGTATATATTTTACATTTGCAGATACACTCGTATGGGACTCTTCATGCAGTGGCAGCCAGTTTCATTTGAGCAGCCTTACAATTTCAAAACAAATAATGCCAAACTTAACCAGATGGTGTGTATGGAGTTACAGATAAGCTTGACTTGACACCAATGTTTTTACATACATCCAACAACTAATTAGTTTTAAAATGCTCCTTCCAAAATAGCACACAAAACCATATCCATTAGGCATTAATAATGTGAAAAAAAGGCATTAAAAATTATCAGTCTTGTGGTCTTTTCCTTGTTTAAAGGAGAATGTGAGCCTGACCTGTGGTGGCGCAGTGGGTAAAGCGTCGACCTGGAAATGCTGAGGTTGCCGGTTTGAAACTCTGGGCTTGCCTGGTCAAGGCACATATGGGAGTTGATGCTTTCTGCTCCTTCCCCCTTCTCTCTCTCTCTCTCTCTCTAATGAATAAAAAAAAACTATAAAAAAAAATAAAGGAGTATGTGATATGCTAGCTGGTAGAAATTTAGTCCCTGCTTTTCAATTGCTTTGCTTTTTTTCCAAGCATTTATTTATTTATTTTTTTCATTTATAATGCAATAAAATAAATAAAAATATTGCCTGACCAGGTGGTGGTGCAATGGATAGAGCATCAGCCTGGGACGCTGAGGACTCAGGTTCAAAGCCCTGAGGTCGTCTGCTTAATCATGGGCTCATCCAGCTTGAGTGTGGGATCTCAGACATGACCACATAGTTGCTGGCTTGAGGCCAAAGGTCGCTGGCTTGAAGCCCAAGGTCATTGGCTTGAGCAAGGGGTTACTTGCTCTGTTGTAGTCTCCTGGTCAAAGCACATATGAGAAAGCAATCAATGAACAACTAATGTGCTGCAACAAAGAATTGATGCTTCTCATCTCTCTCTCTTCTTGTCTATCTATCCCTCTCTCTGTCTCTCTCACTTAAAAAAATAAGTAAAAATATTATTCTTTTAAAAATTCAACTTACACAAAAGTATAAAATATATATGAAATTGCCCTTTCCTAAGATGCTTCTTCTTGCTCTGAATCCCATATCCCATTTCCATCCCAGAAGTAACCACTTTGTTATAGTATATTCTTCTTGACCTTTCTTCTCTGTGTAAGTATAAAGTGTTATCTGTTTTGAATTTCATATGTGGGATTGTATAACACATATTGTTCCATAATTTATTGTTCTCACATGGATTTTTTCATATCAGTACATAGAGTTCCAGCTAATTAAAAAAAAATACTCCAGAGTAAGTAGTCAAGAGAATACTACTAAATGCATTCTATTTTTTAGATTACCTTTCTTTACTAACAAATCATTTGTTCCCCCTCAGTATTTCTGTTACCAAAAATGTAGCCACAAACTTTCTTGTACATGTTTTCTCAAGAGCTTCCATTTTTCTGCACTTTTTTGATCTTGTATGTCTTAAGTAAAGGTTGGAATGTGAAATTCCGAGGTGCTCCCTTGGACTTCTCTGAAGTGTTACAACTAAATCCAGGATAAGGAGCTATTATAGTTATTGAACTGCTGAACTCCTCTCTCCACGGATAATCTCCATGAATTTGGGAGAGGTAAGAACATGGTAATGGTAAGAAACTTGGTGATCCACCTGTTGACTCACCCACTAATTAGCTCTCATCTTCAAAAGAAACAAACAAAAACCTTCTTCAACACTACATTCCTTTACAGAGATGGTTTCTTGTTGTAGTGTTCTCTTCAGATTGTGGTCAAACTTCACCGAAGAGGAACCTCTGTTAGCTCACTTAACATTCAGTTCTCCACTCACTGCATCCTCTCCATCACAGCTAGTTCCCTCCCCAATGGATTCCCTTCAAGACCTTTTCTTTGGGTGCATTTCAGCCCCATCATCTGGCCTCTAGGCATCACTCAGGACTCTTGGTCCCTTCCTGTAGAAGTTCTCACTTCTGGCTTCTGTGACACAAATGTATCAGTGCTGCTTCAGAGGAAAGTAACAGAAAACTCAACTCAAATTGGTTTAAGCAACAAAAAACTTCATATACTGCTCACAAAAATTAGGGGATATTTCAAAATGAATACAAAGCAATTAAAAAAATGCATTTTATAATTTTTTTTACTAAACAAGAACATCAGAATACAAACAGCAAGTCAAAGAAAGTTGTTCAATTATGCAAATGAGATACAAAACAACTTTTATTTCATTGGTGAAAATGCACTATACAAAAGGCTGAAAGTAAGGTCCTGGCTGGTTGGCTCAGTGGTAGAGTATTGGCCTGGCGTGTGGATGTCCCAGGTTCGATTCCCAGCCAGGGCATACAAGAGAAGTGCCCATCTGCTTCTCCAATCTTCCCCCTCTCTTTTTGCTCTCTCTCTTCCCCTCCCACAGCTAAGGCTCCATTAGAACAAAGTTGGCCTGGATGCTGAGGATGGCTCCATGACCTTTGCCTCAGGTGCTAGAATGGCTCCGGTTGCAATAGAGCAACACCTTGGATGGACAGAGCATCGCCTCATAGTGGGCATGCCGGGTGGATCCTGGTTGAGAGTATGCGGGAGTCTGTCTCTCTGCCTCCCCACTTATCACTTCAGAAAAATACAAAAAAAAAAAAAAATACACACAAAAAAAAGGCTGCCCTGGCCAGTTGGCTCAGTGGTAGAGTGTTGGCTTGGCGTGCGGGGGACCGGGGTTCGATTCCCGGCCAGGGCACATAGGAGAAGCGCCCATTTGCTTCTCCACCCCCCCCTTCCTCTCTGTCTCTCCTTCCCCTCCCGCAGCCAAGGCTCCATTGGAGCAAAGATGGCCCGGGCGCTGAGGATGGCTCCTTGGCCTCTGCCCCAGGCGCTAGAGTGGCTGTGGTCGCGGCAGAGCGACGCCCAGGAGGGGCAGAGCATCGCCCCTGGTGGGCGTGCCGGGTGGATCCCGGTTGGGCTCATGCGGGAGTCTGTCTTTCTCTCCCCGTTTCCAGCTTCAGAAAAATACAAAAAAAAAAAAAAAAAAGGCTGAAAGTACTGGAGTATCTGCATGTTTCCTGATCCCCTAATTTTTGTGAGCAGTGTGGCTTACGCAAGAAGTTAGAAGTAGACCAGGCAGCAGGGTTGGCTCTAGCTCCCTATCTCTGGGATTCTTTCCCCTTGTTTTTCTTCTTTTGGTGGGCTTCTTTCTCAGACTGTCAGGGAGAAAGGTTTGTAGCAAGTCTGGGCCTCAGAGTTACTTAAGATGACATCTGGAGGAAGGGAAATCATTGCTTCTAGAAGTTCTTCGAAGAGAATAATGAAGAATTTATCTAGAGTCCCATCAAACTTTTCTTTCTTTTTTATGTATTTTTCTGGTTTTATTAAACTATAATTGACATATAACAATGTATAAGTTTAATATGTACAATATAATGATTTAATAGATGTACATATTTCAAAATGATAACAATAAGTTTAGGTACCATCTATCACCTCACATAGTTACAATGTTTCTTCTTTTTTTATGATGAGGACTTTTAAGATAGACTCTTAACAACTTTCAAATATACAATACAATATTTATTTTTATTTTTATTATTTTTTTTTGTATTTTTCTGAAGCTGGAAATGGGGAGAGACAGTCAGACAGACTCCCGCATGCGACGGACCGGGATCCACCTGGCACGCCCACCAGGGGCGACGCTCTTGCCACCAGGGGCGACGCTCTGCCCACCAGGGGGCGATGCTCTGCCCCTCCGGGGCGTCGCTCTGCCATGACCAGAGCCACTCTAGCGCCTGGGGCAGAGGCCAAGGAGCCATCCCCAGCGACCTGGCCATCTTTGCTCCAATGGAGCCTTGGCTGCGGGAGGGGAAGAGAGAGACAGAGAGGAAGGGGGGGTGGAGAAGCAAATGGGCGCTTCTCCTATGTGCCCTGGCCGGGAATCAAACCCGGGTCCCCTACATGCCAGGCCGATGCTCTACCGCTGAGCCAACCGGCCAGGGCCACAATACAATATTTTTAACTATAGTTACCATATTGTATATTATGTCCCCAGAGCTTATTTACCTTATAATTAGAGGTTTGTAACTTTATTTTTACTGATTTATTTTTAAAAAGATTTTATTTATTGATTTTACAGAGAGAGAGGGCAGAAAGGGAGGTAGAACAAGAAGTATCAACTCATAGTTGCTTCACTTTAAAATATATTTTTTTTATTTATTCATTTTAGAGAGGAGAGAGAGAGGGAGAGAGAGAGACAGAGAAAGAGAGAGGAGAGAGAAAGGAAGAGAGAGAGAAGGGGGAGGAGCAGGAAGCATCAACTCCCAGATGTGCCTTGACCAGGCAAGCCCAAGGCTTCGAACCGGCAACCTCAGCGTTTCCAGGTCGACGCTTTATTCACTGCACCACCACAGCCCAGGCACTTCACTTTAATTGCTCATTGATTGCTTGTCATGTGTCTTGACTGGGCAAGCCCAGGGTTTTGAACCAGTGACTTCAGCATTCCAGGCTGATGCTTTATCCACTGTGCTACCACAGGTCAGGTGAGGTTTGTAACTTTAGATACCTTTACCCATTTCATCAAATTTTCTTGAAACTTATTTGGTAACTTGGTCCTTACAACCCCCAGCCAAAGGAGTGGGATTATCTTTAGACTAGTTATGTCAACCCTCGGAACTAGAGACATTCAGCTTCTCTGAGGCTTATGCACTTCATGAAAGGAGGAAAGATTATGTGAAGAAGGAGAGGAGAACAGGAAATTGACACCTGTTAGGAAACCAACAATGCTCGCCATAATTGCTGTCTCCTGCCTATTTTAAAAAATTTTAATTTCATGTTGTTCTTCTTGGTTCCTCAATGGTTTCCTCTTTTTTTGCACAGCCCTTAAATGAGGATGAGTCCCAGAGTACCACTTTTGCTTTCTTCTCTTCTGTTTATGTTATCTTTGGGACAATTCAATCACTTTTGAGGCTGTATATGGTGATGATCCCCAACCTACCACTTCAGTCCATGGAGTTTTCCTAAACTGTAGACTTTTTTTTATCCAGTTGTATATTGGTCCATCTCAACTTGATTATCTCATATGCACCTTGAACTCAATGTACCCCAAACAGAATTAATCCACATAACCCAAAGACCAGTACTTCCTTCTGTATTCCCAGTCTTAGTGAATAGCAACATCAAACACTATTCCCTAAGTCATTATAGACCTCTTTCACTTCCTGACATTAAAGCAGTCACAAAGCCATGTTGATCTAGCCATCCAAATTTAACAGGACCACAAGCTATGAGAAACAGTTCCTCTGTTACCTTTTCTGTCTAACTTGGAATGTGTTCTTATGTGATCCTATGGCACTTTGTATAAAACTTTATAAGAATACCTCAATTGTTCACTATCTTCTTCACTGGAGGGGCTACTCCTTACTAGTTTTTAACATCCTTATTTTTTTTTTGGAGAGTAACTTGAACAGTGTAGGTATTCAGGAAATGTTAAATGATTGTTAAAAGACTTTAATGTTTAAAGACTTCACGGGTCACTATTACTTCCAGAAATTCTTCTTAGCTCTGAGTGTCTTCATTGACAGATTTAGTCCTGTAGTTGGGGTGGGTGGAGTCAGTTCTAAATGACATGAGCTGTGTCCTAGGGCAGTTAGTCCTTAGTCCCAGCTTAGAGCCAGTGTAAACAATTTCAAACCACCTCAGAGATTCAAATAAGAACGGCTGAATCTAGGAAGCTAAGGCATGAAACTAGTTAGGTTGGTGTTTGAAGTTTTGAACAAGCTGGTGGGAAGAAAAGTTTGGAATTATTTCTAGGTGCATGAAAGACATCTATGGCAGCTTTTCATCTAGTTTAAGATGCTCAGAGTGTCATCGTCATTGGGATACAAAGATGACTAGAAAATGATCCCTAATCTCATGGGAAAATAGATGTGTAAAAAAAACTTATACTTCAGTGTAAGAAGTAATATATTTCAACATATGTATATAACATTAAAGAATCCAGAGGAACAAGCTAATGCATGTGCTTGGGAGAAGTTGTGATGATGTTGAAGTGATCCTTGTTAAGGAAGGTTTTTTAAGATAACATCTTAACTTTGGCATTTTAGCTCCATAGATATCCTCAGGACAAACCACTTCCTTTAATACACAGGCAGAAGTTGGTTTGTTCCACTGTATTCAGATGTCACCTCTTCTTCTTTTTTTTTTTTTTTCATTTTTCCAAAGCTGGAAACGGAGAGGCAGTCAGACAGACTCCTGCATGCGCCCGACTGGGATCCACCCGGCATGCCCACCAGGGGGCGATGCTCTGCCCCTCTGGGGCGTCGCTCCACTGCGTCCAGAGCCACCCCAGCGCCTGAGGCAGAGGCCACAGAGCCATCCCCAGCACCCGGGCCATCCTTGCTCCAATGGAGCCTCGCTGCGGGAAGGGAAGAGAGAGACAGAGAGGAAGGAGAGGGGGAGGGGTGGAGAAGCAAATGGGTGCCTCTCCTGTGTGCCCTGGCTGGGAATCGAACCTGGGACTCCTGCACGCCGAACCGACACTCTACCACTGAGCCAACCGGCCAGGGCCTTTTTTTTTTTTTTATTGTTCTTTTCCCAAGTGATAGGAGAAGAGATGGAGAGACAGACTTCTGCATGTGCCCTGACCGGGATCCACCTGGCAACTCCTGTCTGGGGCTGATGCTCTGCCCATCTGAGGCCATGCTTGCAACTGAGCTATTTTTAGCATCTGAGGTGGAGGATCCAAGGAGCTATCTTCAACATTGAGGCCCATGTGCTTAAACCAACCAAGCCATGGCTGCAGGTGGGGAAAAGAGAGAGAAAGAGAGAGAGAGAAGAAGGAGGGGAATGATGGAGAAGCAGATGATCGCCTCTCCTGTGTCTCCTGACTGGGAATTGAACCCCGGACATCCACACGCAGGGCTGATGCTCCACCACTGAACGGACTGCCGTGGCGGTCACATTTTCTTTCCTAAGCTCATAGGGACTGCTATCCCATGGCCGTCTTTCTGGTAGCTTGTTAAACTATAAATACCGAAGTTTTTTTTTTTTCTAAGATAGTGTTTAGGTAAAAAAAGATTATTTAAATTTACTTTAAATATAAAAATTAATAGTCAATATAGAAATTCATCAACTACATATTTAAATTATGAATCACAAATGCTTGGTTCTTCCATAAGCTTTTAAGTGTAGCTTATAAATCTTATTCTACTTAAAAATTTAAGCAACACTCCCATAATATATAAGGTCATCCTATTAAAAGCTGGCTACTCTTCAATGTTTTGCTTTAATAAATTCAAAAATTTGAAGGTCATTCGGATGACTTAAACCAGCCAAGATCCTTTAATGTGTTTGCTAGTCTTCTCTCTAAGGCTGGCTGGCTCACTCTGTGGCTCGACTGTCTCATCCTCAGAGCTCCTCTCTGACTGCCCTTTCTAAGAGGGGCTCTTTTATTACTTCATGCCACAGCATTCATTAGAAAATGTTCTTCACACTACATAAAGTAACCTGGGATGATTTATTAATCTCCTTGTTAGCCGTCTGTCTCTCTCACCAGGGTGTGGGTTCCATGACATAAGCTGCTCTTTTTTTTTTTAATTAAACATTTTATTTTGAAATAATTTTATGGTCACAAGAAGTTGAAAAGATACTAAAAAGGTCTGTGTACTCTTCATCCAGCTTCTCCAAAGAATAACATTTGTAGATAACTATAATAAATGATCAAGACCCAGGAAACTGACATTACTAGAGTATTTTTGTCTAGACTTACAGACCTTATTGGGGTTGCACCAGTTTACATAGACTGTGTGGATATGTGTGTGCATGTGCACACAACATGTGTTTCTATGAAAGTTTATCCCACACATAACTTATTGTGACTACCGCAGTTAGGACACAGAACTGTTTCATTACCACGAAGACAGTCCTTTTTGTTCTCCCTTTAGGAGGACTTGTCTGTATTGTTCACTTTGTCCCCCCAGTGCCCTGTGTAGTGACAGGTACAGGACAGGCACCCACTAAATATTTGTTGAAGATACCAATATGAAGCTATACATCATTGGAAGAATTCATCTAATTTGTTTAGATAAAGAAGTATTAATCTGTTTACCAGATTTCAGTTACTAAGAGGATATTTGAGGGAAAAAAAATATCATCAAACTCCATAATGCAATGACTGTTTTGCAAAGAACACAAAAACCCGTAGATTACTGCCAAATCACTAATTAATCCAGATCTTATAATCGAGCTGTTGCCAACGTGAAAAGGTTCTACGCCTTAATAGACACTATCTATATAAATGCCTCTATACATATATAAATATGTACATTTCAGAGAAATGATGTGAAATGTCATTTAACATCCTCTGGAATCCGGACTGGAGAATGGAGGCAGCCCGTGCGGGAGTGCGGAGTGCCCATGAGGGGCCTCGCTTCCTCCTGGTTCTGATTACTAATACTGTCCCAGAGTAAACAGAAATGTGACTCTCCATTAACTTACTTTAGACTCACTCACTACAATAAAATTTCCTTTAATGGTACTAGGGGAAGATCGACTACTCCTGAAAGATATTTGCACATTGTTGGAGTTTCTTGACCTTAAGATATCTTTTGGAAGCATTTAAGGAACTAAAGAAAGAAATTGCCCTTTAAGTAGACCTTGTGACAGAAGTAAGTGGGAAAATAATTGCACTGCATACCAGACCTTACCTTTGCGCGGAGTAACCACATGACGAATGCTAAAGCAAACATGCTATAAGAATACCATAATATTCGTTCAGCCTCTTTTCTGATAAGAGAGGTTTATGAATTTTTATATCTTGAAAACCTTTGTTTTGCAGGGTTTGCTTTTAGCAGGTTGCCTCTTACAGTGTGTGGAGATTGAATCACTTTGGAATCCATTTTTATTTAGTTACTTGAGGTGTAGCATTTAGTGTATGTTGTATTAGAAACCACAGGTCGGACCTGTTTTCTGTAAATGATTTATTTCCATGGATCTGTTCCTTTAATTGATTTGATATTTACTTAAGAAAGTTTTTTCTTTGCCTGCCCCGTCACCCCCTCTGAGAGCTTTTGTAAAGTTGCCGTCATAAATGGACTGATTCCTTCCCGGACCAGCCGCTTCTCTGAAGTTTATACATCATTAAATGGAATCTGGGCACCGTTTCACAAGGGATTTTTTTTTTTTTTAAGTTCTCTTTCGGGATAAAAACCTGTGGCTCAGGAAGGTTTTAACCTGGACCTCAAGCAGCTTGGCAAACCCAACACCGTAATCGTAACAATAACACAATCATAATGGTGACTGCTACGGAGGACTGAGATTCCTCAGTCTTACATGGACTTGACATAAATGCATGTTCAGAAAACTTTGATGGTTTTATTGATTTTAAAATTCACTCTAAATAAAAATAGAGTGAGTCCCCGGTTGGTTGGAACAGCTGTAGAGTGTCAGCCTGGTGTGTGGAAGTCTTAGGTTCGATTCCCAATCAGGGCACACAGGAGAAGTGACCATCTGCTTCTCCATCCTTCTTTCTCCCCCTTCTCTCTCTTTCTCTCTCCTTCCCTCTCGCAGCCATGCCTCGAATGGCTCCATGTCCTTGCCTCAGGTGCTGAAATAGCTTGGTTGCTGGGCATTGGAGCAGTGGCCCCATATGGGCAGAGCATAGCCCTGTAGGGGGTTTGCAAAGTGAGTCCCAGTCAGGGCACATGAGGGAGTTTGTCTCTCTGCTTCCACGCCTCCCTATCTTTCACTTAATTAAAAAAACAACAACAACAAAACAAAACAAACATTGGTGATGGCTTTGAAAACTCAGTGTCAGTACAAGCCCAGTGCTGGCCCACCCAGACGTCAGTCATTCTGAAGTGGTCACTACATATATGACCTGTAATGCAAAGTCCTTTAACTGGGAGAACAGCAAGCCTAGCAGGCTTCAGTCTCTCCACCCCCTGGGTAACAAGGATTTTAAGATATTGAAGTAAATTTGCGAATGTTTAGTCTCCATTC
Organism: Saccopteryx bilineata; assembly: GCF_036850765.1. Taxonomy (NCBI): domain Eukaryota; kingdom Metazoa; phylum Chordata; class Mammalia; order Chiroptera; family Emballonuridae; genus Saccopteryx; species Saccopteryx bilineata. Next base: position 78,063,753 of record NC_089495.1, on the reverse strand, counting down.
CATTCATACTCTGGTAAGTAAGCAGGTGCAGGTCATGCTCCTGGACTTGAGTTTTTCGGCTCCCTGGAGCTGTGGAGTGCAGGCCTCAGGCCTAGAGCCTGGAGAGGGGGGTTCCCATTCTGCATCCGGCCTCCTTTCCTCAACAGCAGCTGGATGTTGTTCAGTTCCTGTTCACCACCACTTCTCTTCCTGTTAATAAAATAAAAATTGCTGCCCTTCTGCAAAGTCATATTTCACAAAGCCCCTATGCTCTTTGTCTCCAGCTACTTGAAAGGAAGAGTGGTTTTTATATGGAGAGGAAAACCAAAGCCCAAAGTCACCAGACCAAAAGAGAGCTACGAAAGAAAACTGCCTTCAAAGCTCCCAGTCGTTCCCAGCCACTGGACCCCGTGGGTATCCAGAGCTTGTGGTCCAGGGGACCTTCGTTCAGCCCAGGGCTGCACACTCTGAGTTGGCCCCTGAGGCCTGAAGGGAGTCATTGAATTTCAACTTCGCTTCGGGAAGGCCACGGTGCAGGGAAACCCTGGTCAGCCTTCCAGGGAACTTCCAGAACTACTGACTGGGGGCTGTCTGACTTGGTCAATTAGGTGAATTTTCCAGATGGTTGTGCTTCGTTTTGCCCTCATTAACGTGACTATTTGCCTAAATGTTGTGTTCTGCTTTACTCCTGCTTCCAAGGAGGAAAGTGTTGGTAATGAAGAGGGCAGAGAAAGGGCAGAGGACTGTTTGTTTTTCTGCATCATGGAAAATATAGGATGTGCAGGAAACATATCCTTTAAACTGGCTTAATCCTTTCAGTGAGTCTCATTTCAATGAGCTCTATTGTGTTCAGTCTTTATTGGAACATGATAAAAATAGAACACTTAGAGGACTATGTCTATAGAACCAGAGTGAAACAGAGAGTTGAAGTAATTGTCCAGATAATCCAAGCAAAACAAAACGAAACAAAATAAAACCAACCATTGTTAAGAAACAGGCAGCGTTAGGAGACTGAACGATCCAGTCTAGTCCTCTACATTGTTCAAATTCACCAGCTCGGCTTCTATATTTACTTTTTCTACATAGACTGAGCCTAAGTTATGTTGAGGAGTTTTTATCCCGATATTATCTCAAGTACTAACAACCTCCAAAAATGCCTTTGCTTTAAAGTATCCCTCTCTACCCCATTTCTGTGTAAGCAGGAAAGTAACTCACAAGAAATTTACACATGCTTTTTTACAAGACTGCAATATAAAGAAGAGATGGTTCTGGAGTTTGGGAAATTTCATTTTCATTTGTTTTTGTGAATTCCCCTTAGCTGATTGCTAAGGCTGGAGATGGTTTATCTACACACTAACATGTTTTAAACCTGTTGCTTTATGCTTGGCTAAGTGCCTGTCATGTGTGTTGGCTGCCAGCTTGGCTCATTTGGAAAATCAAGAAACCCAATTTCCTTTGAGACAGTAGCTGGTAATATTCCACTGGGTGCTAGTGAGATACAATCCAGCTTGGTGATGCTGTCTTGGCCAGAATTCTCAAACTGGCTTTCCATGATGGGATCGTGACTTGCCTCTCGCATTACACTCTCTGACCCCGTTGTTTTAAAGGTACTGCTTCTCACACCATCCCTCTCAAAGGGACTCAAACTTTTCATTCATTCATTTGATTTTTTTCTTCTGCCTCTTTCTCAATATAACCAGTTGTCAAGTTCTGTGGACACTTCTTTCTACAAAGCTTTCCATATTCTAAACTTTTATTACCATTCCTTGAATTTGGGTTCTTATTTTCTTATCCCTCCTAATAATTGCCTGCTTTTTTCAGTGACATTTATTTCTAATTTGTCCTACATAAATGGCCGAACGACCTTGCTTGAAGCTTTGCTAAATTTAATTTTATTGTCTGGTATAAACATCTTCAATAGCTCCTTGTTTGCAAAAAGATTTTGTTCAAATTTCTCACCCAGGCATTGAAAACTTTTGTCATTTTGGTTCTAATGACTTTCCAGCCTCCTGGAAACTCATCTCTAGCAAGTTCTTCTACATGAAATGCCCTTTCCGGCTCTTTCTTACCCATCAAAATCCCAAACATCTCCTACGGCTAGGTTAGGCACCCTAGTTCTTCCAGAAAGCTTTTTCTGACCCCTTTGGAAGGAAGTGGCTGTCTTCAAAATGGAGTCACAGAACCTTAGGGTTTGAAAGCATGTTGTAGGATGTAAAATCCAACTTTCTACTCTCAACACGCCATATGATTTTTGCTTGAACATGCCCAAGATCGGAACGCGTGGCAACTCACTGCATTTTTTGATAGCTATTATTGATAAGAATTTATTCTTTTCTCTTTTTTAAAGTCTCTCTCAAATTTCTGCCTGGCTGTACATTACTTGTTTTTGATCTGTCCCAGGAACAATACAAAAGAAGTATTTTCCTTCTATAACAAAGACCCTCAAATATTTGATGAATGCTATCATAGCTATCTTGACTAATCCAAATACGAGTCTGATTCTTCAGTATTTTTCTAAGTATTAAAATGATTTTAAAATTATTCTCTATCTTGGCTCTTTATCTGGAAGTGCTCCAGGGTGTTAATAATCCTAAAATGTAGATTCCAGGAAAAACACAACTTTCTTGATCCATAACATTCATTCAGAGAACTTAATATAGTAGTATCACTCCTTTGGCTCATTATGCATTATAGTATTTACAGGTTATTTTTACTTTATTTTTGGTCATGGAGGAGGGAGGGACTATTTCCTGTGCCTTTGCATTTTTTTCTTGTAAATTAGATGATCAGCCCTTGGAGAGCAGCAACTTGGAGCTGGAAATTCCTACATCCTTCAACGTAGGCCCTGCGGCTAGTAGGCATTCAATAATTGTTTTTAAGATTTTATTTATTCATTTTAGAGAGAAGAGATAGAGATCATTTATTATTATTATTATTAAATTTAATGTAGTGACATTGATAAATCAGGGTACATATGTTGAGAGAAAACATCTCCAGATTATTTTGACATTTGATTATGCTGCATACCCCTCACCCAAAGTCAAATTGTCTTCCGTTGGCCTGACCTGTGGTGGCGCAGTGGATAAAGCATCGACCTAGAAATGCTGAGGTCGCCGGTTCGAAACCCTGGGCTTTCCTGGTCAAGGCACATATGGGAGTTGATGCTTCCTGCTCCTCCCCCCTTCTCTCTCTCTCTCTCCTTTCTAAAATGAATAAAAAATAAAAAGTAAAAAGACAAAACAAAACAAAAAGAACAAAAAAAAAGATTTAAAAAAACAAACAAAACAACAACAACAACAAAAAACCAAAATTGTCTTCCGTCACTTTCTATCTGGTTTTCTTTGTGCCCCTTCCCTCCGCCCTCCTTCCTCACCCCCCCCCCCCCCCGTTACCATCACATTCTTATCTATGTCTCTGAGTCTCATTTTTATGTCCCATCTATGTATGGATTCATATAGTTCTTAGTTTTTTCTGATTTACTTATTTTACTCCGTATAATGTTATCAAAGTCCATCTATGTTATTGTAAATGATCTGATGTTATCATTTCGTATGGCTGAGCAGTATTCCATAGTATATATGTACCAAAGCTTTTTAATCCACTTGTCCTTTGACGGACACTTGGGTTGTTTCCAGATCTTCGCTATTGTGAACAATGCTGCCATAAGCATGGGGGTGCATTTCTTCTTCTGGAGCAGTTCTATGGTGTTCTTGGGGTAAATTCCTAAAAGTGGGATAGCTGGGACAAAAGGCAGTTTGAGTTTTTGAGGAATCTCCATACTGTTTTCCACAGAGGCTGCACCAGTCTGCATTCCCACCAGCAGTGCAGGAGGGTTCCCTTTTCTCCACATCCTCGCCAGCACTTATTCTGTGTTGTTTTGTTGATGAGTGCCATTTTGACTGGTGTGAGGTGATATCTCACTGTGGTTTTAATTTGCATTTCTCTAATGATTAGTGATGTTGAGCATTTTTTCATATGCCTATTGGCCATCTGTATGTCCTCTTTGGAGAAGTGTCTATTCATTTCTTTTCTCCATCTTTTGATTGGATTGTTTGTCTTCCTGGTGTTGAGATTTACAAGTTCTTTATAAATTTTGGTTATTAACCCCTTATCAGATGTATTGTCAAATATGTTCTCCCATTGTGTAGTTTGTCTTTTTATTCTGTTCTTATTGTCTTTAGCTGTGCAAAAGCTTTTTAGTTTGATATAGTCCCATTTGTTTATCCTGTCTTTTATTTTACTTCCCCATGAAGATAAATCAGCAAATATATCGCTGCGAGAGATGTCAGAGAGCTTACTGCCTGTTTTCTTCTAAGATGTTTTGGTTTCACGACTTATATTTAAATCTTTTATCCATTTTGAGTTTATTTTTGTGAATGGTGTAAGTTGGTGGTCTAGTTTCATTTTTTTGCAGGTAGCTGTCCAATTTTCCCAACACCATTTGTTAAAGAGGCTGTCTTTACTCCATTGTATTTCTTTACCTCCTTTGTCAAATATCAGTTGTCTATAAAGGTGTGGGTTTATTTCTGGGTTCTCTGTTCTGTTCCATAGATCTATATGCCTGTCCTGTGCCAGTACCAGGCTGTTTTGAGTACAATGGCCTTGTAGTATAACTTGATATCAGGAAGTGTGATATCTCCCACTTTATACTTCTTTTTTAAGATTGCTTTTCGTGGTCTTTTTTGGTTCCATATAAATTTTTGGAATATGTGATCTATATCTTTGAGGTATGTCATTGGTATTTTAATTGGTATTGCATTGAATTTATAGATTCCTTTGGGTAATATAGACATTTTAATGATATTTATTCTTCCTAACCATGAGCATGGTATATGCTTTCACTTGTTTGTATCTTCCTTGATTTCTTTTATCAATATTTTATAATTTTCCAAGTACAAGTCTTTAGTCTCCTTGGTTAAATGTACTCCTAGGTACTTAATTTTTTTTGGTTGTAATAGTAAAGGGGATTGTTTCCTTAATTTCTCTTTCTGACCATTGTTGGCATATAAGAATGCCTCTGATTTCTTTTTTTTTTTTTTTTTAAATTTTTTTTTTCATTGTGATTTTTTTTTTAATTTTTATTTTATTTATTCATTTTTAGAGAGGAGAGAGAGAGGGAGAGAGAGAGACAGAGGAGAGAGAGACAGAGAGAGAGAAGGGGGGAGGAGCTGGAAGCATCAACTCCCATATGTGCCTTGACCAGGCAAGCCCAGGGTTTTGAACCGGCGACCTCAGCACTTCCAGGTCGACACTTTATCCACTGCGCCACCACAGGTCAGGCTCTGATTTCTGAGAATTAATTTTATATCCTGCCACTTTGCTGAATTTATATATCGGGTCCAGTATTTTTTTGACTGAGACTTTAGGGTTTTCTATATACAATATCATATCATCTGCAAATAATGATAGTTTTACTTCTTTTTTTCCAATTTGGATGCCTTTTATTTCTTCTTGCCTGATTGCTGTGGCTAGGACTTCCAGGACTATGTTGAATAAGAGTGGTGAAAAGGGGCACCCCTGCCTTGTTCCTGATCTTAAGGGGATTGCTTTTAATTTTTTCCCATTGAGTATAATGTTGGCTGTGGGTTTGTCATACATGGCTTTTATCATGTTGAGGTATGTTCCCTGTATTCCCACTTTGCTGAGAGTTTTGATCATGAATGGGTGCTGGATTTTATCAAATGCTTTTTCTGCATCTATTGAAATTATCATATGGTTTTTCTCCTTCTTTTTGTTTATGTGATGAATCACATTGATTGATTTACAAATATTGTACCAGCCTTGCCTCCCCAGAAAAAATCCCACTTGATCATGGTGTATGTTTTTTTCCATATATTGTTGGATCCGGTTTGCTAATATTTTGTTGAGGATTTTAGCATCTATATTCATCAGAGATATTGGCCTATAATTTTCTTTCTTTGTGTTGTCTTTGCCTGGTTTTGAAATCAGAATTATGCTCGCCTCATAAAAGGAGCTTGGAAGTCTTCCTTCCTCTTGAATTTTTTGAAATAGTTTGAGAAGGATAGGAGTTAGTTCTTCTTTGAATATTTGGTAGAATTCCGTTGTGAAGCCATCGGGCCCTGGACTTTTCTTTGTTGGGAGTTTCTTGATAACTGTTTCGATCTCCTTTGTTGTAATCGGTCTGTTTAGGTTTTCTGATTCTTCCAGATTGATTTTTGGAAGATTGTATGTTTCAAGGAATTTTTCCATTTTATCTAGGTTGTCTAGTTTTTTGGCATGCAGTTCTTCATAGTATTTTCTTACAATATTTTGTATTTCTGTTGTGTCAGTTGTTATTTCTCCTCTCTCATTTCTAATTTTATTTATTTGAGTCCTCTCTCTCTTTTTCTTGATGAGTCTACTTAAAGGTTCATCAATCTTGTTTACCTTTTCAAAGAACCAGCTCGTAGTTTCATTGATCCTCTGTATTGTTTCTTTAGCCTCTATGTCATTTATTTCTGCTCTGATCTTTATTATTTCCTTTCTTCTACGACATTTGGGCTTTACTTGCTGTTCTTTTTCTAATTCTTTTAGATGCAGGGTTAAGTTGTTTATTTGAGCTTTTTCTAGCTTCTGAAAGTGTGCCTGTAGTGCTATGAACTTCCCTCTCAGCACTGCTTTCGCTGTGTCCCATAAATTTTGAGTTGTTGTATGCTCATTGTCATTTGTTTCTAGGAATTTTTTTATTTCTTGTTTGATCTCATTCTTCTGCATCCCAGTCCGATGCTCTATCCCCTGTGCCACCGCCTGGTCAGGCAGATCTCATTCTTAATCCATTCATTATTTAACACCCTGCTATTTAGTTTCCATGTGTTTGAGAATTTTTGAGCTTTTCTGCTGTGATTCATTTCTAGTTTCATGCCGTTGTGATCAGAGAAAGTGCTTGATATGATTTCAGTTTTCTTAAATTTGTTGAGAGCACTTTTGTGCCCTAACATGTGGTCTATCCTAGAGAATGTACCGTGAGCACTTGAAAAGAATGTATATTCTGCTGCTTTAGGGTGAAAAGATCTGAAGATATCTATTAAATCTTGTTGATCTAGTGTTTCCAATAAGTCTGCTGTTTCTTTGTTAATTTTCTTTCTTGAGGATCTATCTAGTGATGTTAGTGGGGTATTGAAATCCCCTACTATTATAGTATTGCTGTTGATCTCGCCCTTTAAATCCATCAAAGTCTGTTTTATATATTTGGGTGCTCCTATATTAGGTGCATAGATATTTCTAATAGTTATATCTTCCTGTTGGATTACTCCCTTTATCATTATGTAGTGGCCTTCTTTATCTCTTACTATATCCTTTGTTTTAAAGTCCAATTTGTCTGATATAAGTATTGCTACCCCAGCTTTTTTTTCATTTCCGTTTGCATGAAATGTTTTTTTCCATCCTTTTACCTTCAATCTATGTGTGTCTTTTGTTCTAAGGTGTGTCTCTTGTAGACAACATATGTATGGTTCCTGTTTTCTTATCCACGCAGCTACCCTATGTCTTTTGATTGGATCATTTAATCCATTTACATTTAAGGTTATTATTGATATGTAGTTGTTTATTGCCATTTTCTTCTTTAAAGGTGTATTCCTTTTTTTGCTATATTCTTTTCCAACTTTGATCTGTTTACAACAGGCCCCTTAACATTTCTCGCAGAGTTGGTTTGGTTGTAATGAATTCCTTGAGTTGTTTTTTGTCTGGGAAGCTTTTTATTTCTCCTTCGATTTTAAACGATAGCCTTGCTGGATAAAGTAGTCTTGGTTGTAGGTTCTTGTTCTGCATTACTTTGAATATTTCTTGCCATTCCCTTCTGGCCTCAAGTGTTTCTGTTGAGAAGTCAGATGTCATCCTTATGGGGGCTCCTTTGTAGGTGATAACTTTTTTTTCTCTTGCATCTTTTAATATTTTCTCTTTATCGCTTAGCTTTGGTATTTTAATTATGATGTGTCTTGGTGTAGGTTTCTTTGGGTTTCTCTTTAATGGAGTTCTCTGTGCTTCTTGGACTTGTGAGAGTTTCTCTTGCATTAATTTAGGGAAGTTTTCAGTTATGATATGATTGAACAAAATCTCTATCCCTTGTTCTTTTTCTTCTTCAGGAATCCCTATGATGAGGATGTTATTTCTCTTCATGTTGTCACAGAGCTCTCTAAGTGTTTCCTCTGACTTTTTGAGTCTCTTTTCTCTTTTCTTCTCTGCTTTCATTCCCTCATTCCAGTTGTCCTCCAACTCGCTGATTCGATCCTCAGCTGTATCCATCCTGTTTTTAATTCCTTCCATTGTGGTCTTCATTTCTGATACTGTATTTGTCATCTCTGACTGATTCTTTTTTAATATTTCAATATCCTTTTTTATACTTGCTATTTCTTTATTTAGGTTTTCAAACTGCCCCTCCATTGTTGTTCTAAGATCCCTAAGCATCCTTACAATCATTATTTTGAACTCCGCATCTGGAAGTTTGATTATTTCCATATCACTCAGCTCATCTCTCAAAGGTGTGTCTTGTGGTTTCATTTGGGTTGCACTCCTTTGTTTTCTCATAATGGTGTTTTATTTGTAGAGTTGGTTGAGTCTAGGCTTGGTGTTGTCTGCCTCCAGTTTTCAGTTGTGTTATTTCTAGGTCTTCTTGGGTTGGTATCAGCTATTATTTGTAATCCACTTTCGGATTTGGGCAGCTTTGAAGTCTTGATTTGTTTGTTTTCTTAACAGGTGATAGTCTTGTTAACTGATCTCAGCAGGGGGCTTCCTTGAAACTGTAACCAGGAATGCTGTGGGTGTAACCTGAGATGCTGAAGGTCTCTTCCACCAACTAATCTCACTGGGGGCAGGGTTTTTTCTCAGCTTCAGTAGGGGGAGGTGTATCTCAGATCTCCATGGAGACCTGAGTTTCTGCCCCTCCTCCCCTGGCCTCAAGTGTTTCTGTTGAGAAGTCGAATGTCATCCTTATGGGGGCTCCTTTGTAGGTGATAGCTTTTTTTTCTCTTGCAGCTTTTAATATTTTCTCTTTATCACTTAGCTTTGATATTTTAATTATGATGTGTCTTGGTGTAGGTTTCTTTGGGTTTCTCTTTAATGGAGTCCTCTGTGCTTTTTGAACTTGTGCGGGTTTCTCCTGCATTAATTTAGGGAAGTTTTCAGCTATGATATGATTGAACAAAGTCTCTACCCCTTTTTCTTTCTCTTCTTCTTCAGGAACCCCTATGATGTGGATGTTATTTGTTTTCATGTTGTCACAGAGCTCTCTAAGAGTTTCCTCAGACTTTTTGAGTTTCTTTTCTTTTTTCTTCTCTGCTTTCTTGCCTTCATTCAAGTTGTCCTCCAACTCGCTGATTTAATCCTCAGCTGTATCCATCCTGTTTTTAATTCCTTCCACTGTGGTCTTCATTTCTGATATTGTATTTGTCATCTCTGACTGATTCTTTTTTAATATTTCAATATCCTTTTTTATACTTGCTATTTCTCTATTTAGGTGTTTGTAATGACCATCCATTGTTGTTCTAATATCCCTAAGCATCCTTACAATTGTTATTTTGAACTCCGCATCTGGAAGTTTGGTTATTTCCATATCACTCAGTTCATCTCCTGAAAGTTTCTCTTGTGGTTTCATTTGGATTGCACTTCTTTGTCTTCTCATTATGTCTGTGTTTTGGGTATTTTGTTTGTAGAGCTGATTGAGTCTATGCTTGGTGTTGTCTGCCTCCAGTTTTCAATTGTGTTATTTCTAGGCCTTCTTGGGTTGGTATCAGCTATTATTTGTAATCCACTTTCAGATTTGGGCTGCTTTGAAGTCTTGATTTGTTTTTTTTTTTAACAGGTGATAGTCTTGTTTACTAATCTCAGCAGGGGGCTTCCTTGAAACTGTATCCAGGAATGTGGTGGGTGTAACCTGAGACTCTGAAAGCCTCTTCTACCAGGTAATCTCTCTGGGGGCAGGGTGTTTTCTCAGCTTCAGTAGGGGGAGGTGTATCTCAGATCTCCATGGAGACCTGAGTTACTGCCCCTCCTCCCCACATCTTGTTTTCAGCTGTGTCTTTTTGTGCTGCTTGGAACTGGAGAGATGTCTAGAGATCTGTGATCCAGAAGCACTTTAGTCTTGTGTTATGTGGAAGAATCAGTCCCTCCCCCAGCTATGGCTGCCTCCAGCACTGAATGAGTCAGCTTTTTAGGTTGTCCCCTGCATTCCTCTGCCCCTCACCATCTGTCCCTCTCTCTCCCTTTTCCTCTTGGAATACAAGCCGGTCCTTTCAACAAATCTCGCTCCCTGGTTGCCAGGCAAGTGGCTGTGAGTAGTATTTTCTGCTCTTTTCCCTGGAGTGAGAGCTGCTCTGGGCTCTCAGCCTCACCCCCACCTTCGTTCCTGTTAGCAGAAGAGATTCAGGTGCTCCCTACCAGGTTTGTTGTGTCTTCTTCTTTGCTCCTTGATTTTTGAGAGCTGTTCTTGTAGTCCATAGTTGGTTTTTCATGCTGATTGTTTCTAAATTGATTTGTATTCCAGTTTGTTGGTGAAAGCTGGGAATCTGTGCATCTGCCTACTCTACTGCCATCTTCCCAAATAGAGATCATTTTGTAATGTATATAAATATTGAGTCACTATGATATATATCTGAAACTAATAGAATATTGTATGTCTAGTATATCTAGAATGAGAGAGAGAGAGAGAGAGAGAGAAGGGAGGATGAGCAGGAAGCATCAACTCTCATATGTGCCTTGACCAGACAAGCCCAGGATTTCAAACTGGTGACCTCAGCATTCCAGGTTGATAGTTTATCCACTGTACCACCATAGGCCAGGCCAGCATTCAGTACCACTGGGGAACAAAATTTTTCTTGCATCCACAAAAACACTTGTTCTTACCTAATTCAAGTGTGCTGACCTCAAATCTGACATTAGTTTTTCTCTGTAAGCTACAGAATTCTTTTGCAATTCAAGATTTTAGGTTTTCATCTTATTGTAAAATTTTCAACATTTAGTTTAACATAATGAAGTAGAATGTCTTCTTGTGCATCATCTTTGTGAAAATATAATAATTTATATATGTAGTAAATACACTAATACACTAAAAGATATGATTGCATCAGAATTTGTCTACAATTTTGAAATAGAACATATTAAAACACTTATTTTGATCATAAAATTTGCACAAAACTTATTTAAATTCTATCCAGGCAAAAATTTGCGTTTGTAGCTCTTGCGTTTGTGTACTTGTTGAGGACAATCTTGTTTGATGCTCTAGCAGTAGTGTGCTCATCACTAACAACTCCAAGGTTTTCAGGAAACTTATCAAGGTGACTGTTCAGGAAGTGAATCTTAATGCTCATGTTACATCCAATATCGTGGAAAGCCAACAGCATCCTTTGAACCAGAAGTTCATAGTTTTCTGCTCTTTTGTTGCCAAGGAAGTTCTTTGTAACTGCCACAAAAGACTGCCATGCTGCTTTCTCCTCCTTATTCATCTTCCTGGCAAATTCTTCGTCACGTATGAGGGTTCAAATTTGAGGTCCATCCAATACACCTGCTTTTATCTTCTTTAAAGACAAGGCAGGAAAAGCAGAAATAATATGTTGAAAGCATTCACTTTCTCTATTCAAAGCCTGAACAAACTGCTCCATTAAGCCAAGTTTGATTTGAAGTGGAGGAAAAATGATCCTGTCTCAATTAACTACAGATTTATTCACAATATTTTGCATCCCTACTTCCAGAGATTCAAGTTTTGACCACTCCTTCTATGTCCAGTGTTTCTCCTGAGCTCGGCTGTCCCACAAACAGAGAAAGCAAGGATACTTCGTGAAACCTCTCTGTTGTCCTAGCAAGAAATTTACTATTTTAAGGTTCACACAAATGATCCAGTTATGCTCCTCATACATTAGAAAGTCGAGGACAATTTTTATGTCATTATAATCTCGCAGATGAGTTGAATAACCAATTGGAACCTCTGCATAAACATTACCGTTGTGTAGAAGAACACATTTGAGACTCCATTTAGAGCTGTCAAGAAATAGCCGCCATTCTGTTGGACTGTAAGTGGTAACACCTAGCTGACTGAGAAGACTACTGATATCATGACAGTAAACAAAGTGTTTATCTTTGGAAAAAAGTCCACAAAAATTTGTTCACGCTTCCTGAAATGGAATACATTAGCTGACCGGTAAAGTACATTCTTTTCTTGAAGCCTAGAGGCTAATAACTCAGCTGCTTTTTTTGACAGGCCCAAATCTCTTACTAAGTCATTCAATTTGAATTGGCTAAACTGCTGAGGGCTTAATGACTGCTTGACATCAGAAGACCCTTCAGATTCTACAACTATTTTCTCATGCATCTTATCAAAATACACTTGATCACCATGTTCACTTTTTTTGTCCTTAGAAGAAATAAAATCATTGAAAACTGGAACTGGGAGTGTCTCAGAGAGTAGGATAGGTTGGCCCTGGCTGGTTGGCTCAGCGGTAGAGCGTCGGCCTAGCGTGCGGAGGACCTGGGTTCGATTCCCGGCCAGGGCACACAGGAGAAGCGCACATTTGCTTCTCCACCCCTCCGCCGCGCTTTCCTCTCTGTCTCTCTCTTCCCCTCCCGCAGCCAAGGCTCCATTGGAGCAAAGATGGCCCGGGCGCTGGGGATGGCCCAGGCGCTAGAGTGGCTCTGGTCGCAACATGGCGACGCCCAGGATGGGCAGAGCATCGCCCCCTGGTGGGCAGAGCGTCGCCCCTGGTGGGCGTGCCGGGTGGATCCCGGTCGGGCGCATGCGGGAGTCTGTCTGACTGTCTCTCCCTGTTTCCAGCTTCAGAAAAATGAAAAAAAAAAAAAAAAAAAAAAAAAAAAAAAGAGAGTAGGATAGGTTGTATTGCTGAAGGAATATTAGGATATGGGATCATATGCCATTTTTTCTTACCGATGCCCTTTGTATGGATCAGACAGAAATAACAGTCACTGCTGTGGTCCTCAGGATCATGCCAAACCATGGGAATACCAAAAGGCATTCCTTTGCGTTTTCCTTTTGTCCAGTCACGAAGCATTTCCTCACAATTATGACACACAATATGAGGAGCCCAATTCTTGTCTTGATCGCCAAGGGGAACTTGAAAATAGACAATATATGCACGTGTCACAAATGATGAAATATTGCACCTTTGACATTGAAGTGTGTAACAGCCACATATATAACAGAAGGTGTCAGGACTATTCTTACATTTATGCCTACCTGAAGAAGCCATGATTCAATCTTAAAACAAAATAAGAAGGTGTTTTTATCAGATAATAATTTTTTACATTTAAAAACAACTACAGTTATGTAAAAGTGATGTTTGTAAAACATTAATTGCCTTGTGGTTATGTTCAATCCAAAAGTCGTTGCCCTTTAACTCCAATTTATAAACCAATGCATGCCATTAACTGTAACAAAAAAATTAAAATTGCATAAAAACTAGTGTATGCACCACAAAATGGATTTCAGATTTGGAATCAGCGATGCGGAAATATATAGAAACAGGTCTAAAACCTCATGCAACAGAAAATGAAAAAAAATTGTTCCCCAGTGTAATTTTATTTTGAAAAACTGACCTCGGATGATGAACTTTGCTAAGTCTGGTGTTCACATCTTTGCTCTTGTATTATTTGATCTCTTGGCAGCAGTGTCACTGTTGATCAGTTCTCTGAGAAACTTTCCCTTTGGTTTCCATGAGAGTCTGCTCTATGGGTTTTCTACCTAATTCTCTTCACTTCTCAGTCTTCTTTGTAATTTCTCTTTAACATTAGTTTTCTTCAGGGTTCTTTGTAATTCCCATTTTTCTTCTACTTGACTACTCCTTGGTCATCTATTTCCACGTCTTCCTTTTTTTTTTTTTTTTTTTTTTTTGTATTTTTCTGAAGCTGGAAACGGGGATAGACAGTCAGACAGACTCCGGCATGCGCCCGACTGGGATCCACCCAGCACGCCCACCAGGGGGCGACGCTCTGCCCACCAGGGGGCGATGCTCTGCCCTTCCGGGGCATCGCTCTGTCGCGACCAGAGCCACTCCAGCGCCTGGGGCAGAGGCCAAGGAGCCATCCCCAGCGTCCAGGCCATCTTTGCTCCAATGGAGCCTCGCTGCGGGAGGGGAAGGGAGAGACAGAGAGGAAGGAGAGGGGGAGGGGTGGAGAAGCAGATGGGCGCCTCCCCTGTGTGCCCTGGCCGGGAATCGAACCCGGGACTTCTGCACGCCAGGTCGACGCTCTACCACTGAGCCAACACGTCTTCTATATCATCTAGTTACAAATGATATCTTTTTCTTTGCTCAAGGCCAGTGCTTCCAACTGTTTTCTGCATTTGGGTAGGCAAACGTGCTCATATAAACAATTTGCTGAACATATTGAGTCATTCATATTTTTTTATTTTACTGGAAGCATATCTCTTCTTCTGTGCTCCCCTATCCACCAAGGAGTTTAGCCTAGAAGTCTGGGTATCATCCTCCCGTCTTCACTCTCCATCCTTACTCCCACTATCCTTTCCAATCAATAACTAAGGGCTTTCAATTCACCTCCCTAAAAATTCCACAAGACTGTTCACTCCTCTGCATCGCCAATGTCACTTTCCTCCGCTGACTACCATCTTCTGGGGCACAGATTATTGTAATAATTTTGAAAGTTTGAGAATGATTAAAAGTAGTTCAGCTTTAAATTCTTTTTTTAGCAATAAAGGTAGTGGTAAAAACATAACTCAAGGGACTTGAGGGATATTTAAGAAGTAGTAATGAACTTAGTTGTTTATTGGATTCTATGATGAAAATAGGGTAAGAAAGAGTGAGACGTAATGAATAATGATGACATCTCTGGCTTGAGGTAGTAAGTATATATGGGGAATTTGTGACACAAAATTTTGGGACATCACATTGCATACTACGGTTCCCCATCACAGCACTACCCAGGCTCTACTGTAACCTTCTGCTTACTTGTATGTTCCCCACTGTAGACCTATACTGCAAGTTGTGGGAAAGCAAGAACTATGTGTCTATTATGTTCATGGTATATCCCCTTTCCTTTCAGAGAGTTTAATATAAGTGTTCAATATATAGTTTTCCAATATATAATTGTTGAGTGAGTGGGTTCTTATAGGTTAATACCTTAAAATGTGACATGTTTAAACATATGTTCTTTTATTTATTTATTCATTTTTCATTCATTCATTCATATCAAGTGAGAGGCAGAGAGGTGGAGAGACAGACTCCTGCATGCACCTTGACCGGGATTCACCCTACAAGCCCCATCTGATCATGGCTGCTGATCCATTGCTTGGCAACCAAGCTATTATAGCAGTTGAAGAAAGGCCATGGAGCCATCCTCAGCGCCCGGGGCCAATTTGTTCATTCCATCCATGGTTGTGAGAGAGGAACAGAGGTGGGGAGGGGTAGAGAAGCAAATGGTCACTTCTCCTGTGTGCCCTGACTGGGAATCAAACCTGGGACTTCCACATGCCAGGCTGATGCTCTACTGCTGAGCCAAACAGCCAGGGCAAAAATATGTTTTTAGAAAAAGGTTTGATGGGGGCAGTTTAAGATTGATTAGAAAAGAATCTGCTATCATATATTGCTGCATCTAACTGAAATTACAAAACAAAAGAAAATAAAAGGGCCAAGAAATACACTGTGGCACTAACTGCACATCAAAAAAAAAAAAAAAAAAAAAAAAAAAAAAAGGAAAGAAAAAAGAAAGAAAAAAGCACAGCACAATAGACTCAGCCAGTGAAGTAATAGTTACTGAACATCTATTCTTGACAAAGCTCCATGTTAGGGCTTATTAGTAGTGCTTGCATGTCCTTGTTGGCTCAGGATAGTTTATGCCTCTAGTTTGTGTCCGAGCTGAATTATTAAAATAAATTTTTTAATTTTTTTTTTTGAGACAGAGAGGGAATCAGAAAGAGGGATAGATAGGGACAGACAGACAGGAATGGAGAGAGATGAGAAGCATCAATCATTAGTTTTTGTTGCAACACCTTAGTTGTTCATTGATTGCTTTCTCATATGTGCCTTGACCATGGGCCTTCAGCAGACCGAGTAACCCCTTGCTCAAGCCAGCGACCTTGGGTTCAAGCTGGTGAGCTATGCTCAAGCCAGATGAGCCCGTGCTCAAGCTGGCAACCTCAGGGTCTTGAACCTGGGTCCTCCGAGTCTAACACTTCTATCCACTGCGCCACCGCCTGGTCAGGCCTCAGCTGAATTATTGTTTTCTCTTGTATGGCAAAGTTTTCTAATATAGATAATATATTAACTAATCACACTCTTCCTGGGGGATAAAACTAATTCCAACTCAGGAAAAAGGATTTTCTTGATGTTGGGTGAGATGAGATTCAGAAATTCAGCTGGCAGACATGGGGAGGGGTTGAGATTCAGGGTTGTCCTGAGGAAATCCACCTAAAAAATTGTTGGGAGAAACAAACAAACTCCAAACCCTAGAATCCAGAAATCTATAAAAGGAAGATCTCATGGCTGATTTAGACAGAGGTCTAAATTAGCATCATCGTCAAGATGCTATTATCTCTTCTTTACTTGGTTTGAAATTTCCACTGTAAGAGTCACCGCTGGGTTTCCATAGAAAAGAGGTGTGCAAAGGTTAGAGGCTTACCTTCAGAATACCACTACTAAACAACAATGTGGCCAGAGAACGATGGAGACCTCTTCTTCCAGTCTTAGAAAGTCTTTTCCATTGGCTGATGAGCATCGGTACTGGGTTTGGAGAGTGCCGGACTCTCACCTTGGCAGGGCACGGGGGGGGGGGTAAGAAGGCATAGGCTCTGGGGAAGCTTGATAAAAATTGACAACAGCTAGGATCAGTATAAGCCTTGAAATGGCACGTGAGCCCAGAGTGCCTGGAGAAGTTGAGAAATTGTAACTGGAGGAAGTGGCGAGCAAGGAAGCAAAACTAAAATGAAGTGTAGTGATGTGAAGGACTGCTTCTCACGAGAATTCCAAAGGGGGCTCCCCACATAACAAAAATGGTGAGAAGCACGTGATGAACAGGGGCCGAGCCTCCCAGGAACCGGGGGCCGCAGGAGAGCCCTGGCACAGTGAGGAGAGGAGAGGCCACTGCCAAGTGCTTGGAGTGGGAAACCGGGGGAGAGGGAGAGAGGGGTCTAAGAAAAGTTTTTAGGAACTTTTACTATGTATGCTTTATAAAAGTATTTTCCTGATTTATGGGAGTTGTATAGGCTTCACCAGCTTCGTCCAATAGCGTGGACACAGGGATAAGGGTCTGGGCCCCTCCATGTATGCCAAGCACATAATTTATATGGTTATTTTTTAACAGAATAAAGATATGGTTATAGTTAATCAAAAAAATCTCTTCATTTACTATCTAGCAAGGGGGATATCACAATGATTTCTTTATATGTGTGTGTGAGAGTGTGAGGAGTCCTTAAAGGTTTCAGAAGCAGAAGGTGACAATCACAGGTCTAGGAGCACCCTCAATTATTTATCAGTCTCCCTGTGTCTTTACTGCTTCATGCATCAACATGTAGTGTTGAACCTCCCTGTAGACTGGAGCATGGTTCTCACTTTTAATAAAATCCTGGAGGTTATTTCTTTTTTTCTTTTTATTTATTTTCTTGACAGTGACAGAGAAAGATGGAGAGAGGGACAGATAGGAACAGACAGACAGGAAGGGAGAGAAATGAGAAGCATTAGTTCTTCGTTGTGGCACCTTAGTTGTTCATTGATTGCTTTCTCATATGTGCCTTGACTGGGGGGCTACAGCAGAGTGAGTGACTTCTTGCTCAAGCCAGCAATCTTGGCTCAAGTCAATGACCTTTGGGATCAAGCCAGTGACCATAGGGTCATGTCTATGATCCCATGTTCAAACCAGCAACCTTGGAGTTTCAAACCTGAGTCCTCCATGTCCCAGTCCGATGTTCTATCCACTGTGCCACCACCTGGTCAGGCTAGAGGTTATTTCTAACATAGGAATTTGACATCTTCCATGAATTTCTTCTTGGTAAATGAGAAAAAAAGGGGCAGATACACACTTTGGGCATGTCTGGATTTTATTTTTATTTTTTTTTTACCATAACAATGTTAAAAATATAGCTGAGCAAAAGAAAAATGACTCACTGTTAAATAGGCTTTGCATTTATTTCTGCAGCGATTAACTAGTTATGTGGTTTTCTTGTAAATTCTCGTGTTCTCTTCATTCTGTTCTATTTTTCTTCTCTTTTCTAGTTCTGCTGGGCTAGCTATTCTACAGGTTTCAAACCTCGCTCTCTGAAAGCAGAATATTCTTATGAAACCTTTTCTAAACTGAAATGGCACCAAGTGAATTAACCGAGGACACATTTTGCTTTCAAATGCACACAACCAATCGAGATATAGCCCAGACGCTCACAGGCACAGCTCAAGGCCACAGGCTTGATGCTGAGATGCTGAGTGCAGTCCCCAGGGAAGGAGTCTGGCAGCCACTCTCCCTGCGTGGGGTGCCGCCCTCTCTCTTATGGCTCATGGCAAAACAAGTGTGGAACCTTATTTTGCTTGTGGAACCTTATTTTGCTTTTCTCCTATTTTTTTTTTTTTTGAAAAGCAAAAATACTCTTTGGATTCCTTTTGGTCAGTGAAAACAAATACTAATGTAGGTCTTTCATAAAAGCAAAGTGGTACAAAGTGAACTTTGAAAGCGGCATACTCTTGCACTAGTTTCTTCCACTGTTAGCATTTAAGGATTGTAACATGTGTGTACAATATATATGTGTATACTGTATTTATGTCCTTTATAGTTAGCTCCTTTCACTTAACATATATTAACTTTTCCACACCATCCAAATTTTCATTTAAAATTACTGTTTTTCCGGATTCCAATATGTACATCCTGTAATTCGTTAAACTCTTTTGTGGGTAACTTCCCAATTTTCACCATTAGACATATTGCTGCAGTTTACAGTGTTGTGGGAGCATGTTATTCCCCCAGCCTGCCCAGAATTAGTCTTCTGGTTGTAGTAGTCCGGTGCTCTGGGTGCCACATTCTCGCACTCGGAACCCAAGTGCCCAGAGCAGGGCTCAGGACAGGCACATGGGCTCGGTCTAATGGCAGGATTCCTCTGCCCACAGAGATTGGCTCAGCGATGGGCCTGTGATCCAAAAGACCCAACTAGATGCAGGGATTCCCTGGTGGGGAATTCTGAGAGACTCACCCTCTTTCCTCAGAGGACTTACAAATGAGACACCATAAAAGTAACACTGTTGAGACCATCTTGCTACCATGGAGAGTGTCAGAGTGACACCCACGAGGAAAGCAGAGTGGAACCAAAAACAGAAACAACAGAAAATAGCAAAAGCAAATGAGACTTGACTTTTAACAAAGTTGTTTGAACCCTGAGGTTAGCCTGTTAAGCACCTTGATGTTTCATTTGTTGAAACAATAAATCCTTTATGTGAAGTCTATTTGCATTGAGCACTTGGTCTCTCAGTGAGAGAGTCCTATTGTAACCTCTGTTCATATATCACTAACTTCTCCGTGAATTATATTCTTCCGGTAATAACAGCTAACTTGTATTGACTGAGCACCTCGCATTAGACATTATGTTAAAGACTTTATATTCACTATAGCATTTAGTTCTTTCAATAGTCATTGTCAGTAGCTATTATTATAATCCTCATTTTACACATAAGGAAATCGAGGCCCAGAGAAATGACAAAAACAAACCTTTGTGCAGTATCAGGTACTAGCAAGTGGCAGAGGCAGGATTCAATCTTAGATCTGTCTGTTTACAGAGCCAGGGCAATATCATAACCTGCCTTTCTGTTACTTTGAATTTCCATTATTTATTCCTGAAGAACAAAATGACTTCTGTGTGAAATCAGAAGACCTGAGCAGGCAAAGTTTCTTGAAAGAGTAGTATAGTTAAAGGTTTTGATCTTGGAGCAGGATACAAGAAAATAAAAAGCTGAAGTTTAGAAGGAAGAAAAGAAGAAAAATCATCTGAGAAAAGTCCCAGAGATGGGACTGAGGTGGTGTGTGTGTGCGCATGCGCTCGTGCTGTGTGTGAACTTTAGGATTCTTTCCAATCACATACTCTAGGATCCTAAAAGATCAAGTTTATCCAGAGCTGAAAGCTCATGTGAAAACGTGAGTGATGAGATTGGATCAGATTTTGAATCTTATAGCTCAGTTGTTCAGAGCATCATCCAATACACCAAGGTTGGAGGTTTGATGCCCAGCCAGGGCACATAAAAGAAACAACCAATGAATGCATAAATAAGTAATAAATGAATGCATAAACAAATCAACGTTTCTCTCTCTCTCTTTCTAAGATCAATAAATAAGGAAACAAAATAAAACCCAGCGCAGTCAATAAAAAAAAGTCTAATTGTGCTATTAATGGGAACGGAGAGCCCTAATCCCTCCAGGAGGTGAGGTAGGCTGTTGCGCTGGTGGCTCTCTCCTGTTCATGCGCTTGCATACTTTCCTCACCTCAAACAGCTTTGGCCAATGTGACATTAGCACACATAATGAAAGTGGATGCTCAGTAAGCATTTGCACATTTGGGTTTATTCTCTTGGAAGTCTTTCTTAGAATGCAGCTGCCAATTGTGAGAAGCCCAAGCAGCCACAGAGAAAGGCCCCTGGAGGAGAAATGAGGTCACCTGGCTGGAAGCCCCAGCTGGGCTCCCTGATGGCACCCACTCTCCTTTGACAGCCATGTTCAGCGAGGCTGTTTTGGATGTTCCAGCCATACTAGTGCTTCGGTCATCACACCTGAAGCAGGAAAATCCTCTAGTCATCACTTAGAACCATGAGAAACAATAAATTGTTACTTTTAAGCCATTAAATTTAAGGTGGCTTTTGATGTAATAATAGATCACTGAAATGGTTGAAAGTGGTCTTCCTGCTCCTTACCCTTCCTGCCCTTCTTCTGGCAAATATATTGGGCTCTGTGGTCCATAGATGATGCACAGAGAGAAGAAAGTCCCATGTCCCCTGTCCTGAAGGACAACGATGAGTCTTGCACCTCCAGCTCCACCGTGTGTGTTTCTGAGCTTAGACTTTCGTTTCTAGCCGGCTATCAGTATTCCCAAAGGAGAAGTCCTCATGTCATTTCAAAACTCCCCTTCCCCATTATCCATTTTGGTTATTGACATTGCCGTGGACCTAGCTGACCAAGTTAGAAATATCAGATTCATTTCTGCTGGCCCTTCACTCTCACGCCCCGTGTTGAAACCGCTCATCTTGTTCACTCACCACAATGTTGCTGCCAGCCTGCACTGGGAAGGGGACGGCTAGATCCCAGGAGAGGGACTGCAGCAACTGTATTCATGGCTGCCGGCAGCTGCAAAATGGACCTGTTTTAGAAAAGGGATGGTAGTGAGGCCTCAAGCCGAGATGGAAAAAAATCTCTCTTCTGGTAGTTTTCCTTGCATAGTGAATGGGTTTGGTTTCTGTCTGCACCTCCAGTCCTAGCTGGATGGAAGGCCAATTCCAGTGAGGGCAGCGTAGACCTGGAGGAGACTGCACCCCCTTAATCTTTAGAGAAGACCTATTAGGGCATCCTCCTTTGTGCAAAACCTAAAATGATTGCACACCTTTTCCAAAAAGTGTTTTAAAGAGTTCAAAACATCTAATTAATACGGAGTTGAATCGTTTCAAATACATTTAGGTTGTGTTAAATTATAATCAGAATGAAGTATCCGGATACTTTTTTTTAGCCAGGCAAGCTGGTTGGATTGCCTTCTTGGTGTACAATAATGCCACAGAATTTAGAAACCACATGTCATTCTTGGTTTTCTAAGTCAACTTGTCTTTCCTATTTAGCATGAGAAAAGGAGTCCGGAGACTTTGACTCTGAGCTGTTGTTGATCTGTATGGTGTATTTGGTACATGTTAGAAGAAGGTGATCTTTCTGTGTAGCAGCAGCCCTGTGGGCTGATGGTATCCCTTCTTTTGGGTGGATGCAGAGGTGGATTAAAGTTGATTGAGTCCCCTGGGTGCAGAAGAAAATATTGGGCCCCTTCCATTAGATAAAAGTGTAAAGCTGGGGTTTTGCGGGGCCCTTCAGAAGTTGGGGCCCAGGGTGTGCCTGGTGTACCCGCCGTTAAATCCACCTCTGGGCGGATGCATGCCCATCTCAAAGCACACAGCTCGGCTGAGAAGGTGCAGCCTGGACTTCAGTCACTGCTTGCCTCCTTGGCGAGGGGCTTTTGCACCATGCTGAAAGTGTATACTGATCTTGTCCCTCTCCTGGGACTCTGGAGTTGTGTGACCTGAAGACTGGAGTTGGGGTATAACCTCCTCTAACATGACCTTGAGCAAATCCTTGATCTCAGTAGGCTCTACTTTTCTGGTTAGGAAAATGGAGGTAAATAAATTAGAGACTCTCCAAACATCTTTTCTTCCAAATTCAAAAAGCTTGGATACTATATGTCACAGAAAGTCAGGCATGCGTTCAGAATCTTCAAGTTTCATTACAGTACTTGCTTTAAATAGTCTGTTGCAGTCTTTCTCGCGTTATTGCAATCCAGTCAATTACTCAGTTTCTCTGCATTTTAGCTTTGCTCTATTTGTCAAATGGAGATAATAAGGAATGCCTTAGAGGGATTCAGGGAGGATAAACTAATTAATGGTCATAAAGTCCTAGTGGCCGTGTTCCTGCTAAGTGGTTATGATTCTAAACAGATCTTTGTAGTTCTTCGGCTGCTCACTGCTTGAACATCAACACCACTTATAACATGATGTTCTTTTTGATCAAAACAGACACTGATGCATTGGGAGGAAGCATGTCAGGAGCAAGGGCAGCATACTGGCTAAGAAGGAGGCAGAGGAGGGTCAGAGGTGGGAGTTGAGGGGGAAAGTGATCTGTGATTGGGAGAAATGGCTCTTGCAGTAGAGATTTTTGGGACCTTAGTTTCCGGGATGATTCTCTCACTGGTGGAGTTAAGTGAGATGCAGCCTTTCTCGATGCAGAAAGGCTGCATCGAGACTGGCAGATGCACATTCTGGCTCTGCACCGTCATTGGTGTTCCTGACTCTGGATTCCACATTCTTTCTCTTTGGTACCTTAGTTATATGGGATGGGGAAGGCAAGAAAGCAGCCACGGGAAAGGCAGGGCAGAATCCACTTCTGTAAGAATTAATCTTGCTCTGGCATCCTCACCTGCTCATTCAAACCACCAAATAAATATTTTGCTTTTTGAGTTATGTTCTGGACAGTTTGGCATTTCAGAAACTAAGAAACAAATAAAAGTAGAAACTAGAAAACATATTTCAGAATAGAACATAAACACGAACTATTGTCTACAGTTAGATTTAAATTTTCATTAAAGCCTTTTCTTGTTTTTTCAGTTGAAATTAATTTCTTCTTCCAAACATTTTCATATCACTTTGTGGACTGCCATATATTGGAGGTATTTATGTTACTATAATGATTAATTGTGAGTTTCTTGAGAGCAGACAACATTTTATTCATTTTCAAGCTTATTGTGTCTAGCATACCACTTTCAATATAGAAAGTCATCTATAACTATTTATTAAGCTAAAATGTGTTATGTTATATGAAGAAAGAATATGAAAGAATTGAATGACAGTATTTCAGAATTTCTGAATTTTTTATTGTTTTGTATTTATTACTCAGATAAATCCTATCACTTTTTTCTTGATTTAATATTTTCTGTGAGGCTAGAATTCTCCTTTTTTTTAATTGCTTTATCATCTGTGCCTTAATGGGGGTTAGGAGGGGGTCTACAGCAGAGCAAGTGACCCCTTGCTCAAGCCAGTGATCATTGGGCTCAAGTGAGCTACATGGGTCATGTTTATGATCCTGTGCTCAAGCTGGTGACCCCACTAGAATTCTCCTTTTGATGTAATAACACAGTATTAACTATTAGCTTATTTGGTAATCTAATCACATCTCCTAGGAAAGCAGAGGGCAGTGACATAAAGGGAAAAATTAGATGAAACAGATTTTAAGAGGGAGATGGGATGAGTGTGGGAAGATCTAGAACGGGAGAAGATGGGTAATGTGGCAGAAGTAGCAGAAGAAAAGTTTACTCACTTGATGAATTGGCCTTTGGGCATTTTTGATTTTAGTTATATAACCTCCTGTCCAGACTACTCCTCTCTGTGAGTTCCTAGATATGGAACAGCTGAGTGCTTGGTTGCCCTAGGTCACCAGGAACATTAGATGAGGTAAATGCTGACCCTGTCTTATGATTTGGTTGAACTTTGTATAGTGATATATATAGTCAGCATATCTTTCTGCTATAATTCTGACGACATAATTTGCTAAGAAATATTTACCTTTGCACTCAATGTATCTAGAAAATAGAGGTTTAAGGTTGTATTTCCCTGTTCTTTGTAACCAAAAGGAAAGTTTATTGACCCTTAAGTCATATGTTTCCACCTTACATGGGAAAATACATAGAGTCAAAGAATTTATGTGTCCTAAATCTGCCTTTGCCTCAAGAAGTTATCTGATTCCTTTTCTCATTTCACAGGTGGGGATACTGAAATCCAGAGAGCTTTAATGATAATGCTTACGGGGATCAGAACCCAGGATTCTGATTCTCGAGTCCCGGATACTAGTGGCAGTTTTTTCCCTTGTGATAATATTGTCTGGCTTGAATTCAAAGATGTGACGAATTTTGTTTGGAGTTATATTTTGCTTCATTCAATGTATCGTATACAATTAAACAGCCTGCCTTCTGTGTGGGCTCATCACCAGGACCTGCCCTCCCATGGCAGCGGAGTCTGTACAGTAAGGAAGCTAGGTTCCTCCCAGCACAGAACCCACGTGACCACTTCTAGAAGGCTTAACTTGGTAGATTTAGAAGTTAACAAAGGATTTCTTACAATAATTGAGTCCATAATATGTAATGCAAGCCATTTATTGTTACTATTGTACTGGTGAGAAGTGCTTTATGCTGCAAGAATGCTGACCAACCAGTTTAAGCAATAAAGATGTTTAATAATCTCACATGCAAATGGGTGAACAGAGGTTCGGAAATGTCTTCAAAGTCCAAGACTCTTTCTGACTTTCTGCTTCCCCATCACCAGTGTGCTGGCATGCTGACTCATTGTTTTCCTGTGTCACATCTGTATTCCAGACAGGAAAATGGGTCAGTATTGGTGATCTTATTTCTTTTATTTTCTTTTGAGAAAAGAAATGCTTTTTAGAATCGTGTTTACCCCTGACCTATAAACTTCCTACTTATATCTTTAATTTTTATTTTTTTATGTTTAATATTATTTTGTATTAGTATCATGTGTACAGCTAGACAATCATATACTTAACCAGTGTTCCCCTGATGATCCCAGAACCCACCTGGCACATACATAGTTATTATAATATTATTGACTGTATTCCTTATATTGTACTTTACATCCCCGTGACTATTTCTTAACTACCAATTTGTGCTTCTTTTTTTAAAACTTCATTTTTTAATTTATTGGGTTGACATGGTTCACCAAATTATACAGGTTTCAAGTGTACAACTGAATATAACACCATCTACACACTGCATCATGCTCCCTATCCTGAGACTTCTTACTTCTTATTGGTTGGAACTGTGTTACATATTCACTCTTGTCTGAAAAGGAACTAAGAAAGAGTTATATAGCTTTTATACCTCTGTAGCTGATGTGGGCAAAGAAATGTTGAGTTAGCTAACTTTCAGTATAATGTAGTCCAGGAATATAACACATATAACAACTTTAATAATAGTCTAATCAACTTCTGAGTCTGGTTCATTGTCTGGTCCCTCTTCCCTGATGGACATGTCAGAAAATGGGTTTCTTTGTCTGGTTAAATTCAAGAAAATTTACTGAGCATGTTAAATGTGCCCAAACTAAGAGACATACAATATTAAAGTGTCAGTAGGCAGGCTGGAGTCAAGGTGTGAGTAAAAATGGACCATTTAAAAGAGAGAAAGTAGACCAAAGTGGTTAAAGTTATGGGTGTTGGAGCCAGATTATTTTAGGTTTAAGTTATAGCTCTATCACTTTCTATGTGACTTCTTCAAGTTATATACACTCTCTGAGCTTCAGTTTCCTCATGAGTTTAATGAAGATAAAAGTAATACCTTACTAGTTGGTTTGTTCTGAGGAGTTACATTTATCAGTCCCTGGGCACAGTTCTAACCTCATTGTGAGTGTTCATTATCATCATCATCATCATGGTCATCATCAAAACAGGAGGGGTTTGAAGTACAGGCATAAGGAAGAGTTCTATATAATGAAGAACTCTCAGAGTCTGAGGTATGAGAGGAAGTTAAGTGGAACTAGATTGAGAAGGAAATTTCCAGCATGGGAAAAGATACAGAAAAAGAAAAAAAAATACAGGGCTTAAATATGAACAATTTAGTTTGACTGGAATATAAAACATTTGAAGAGAAATATTTGGAAATAAGAGGGTAGGAGATACAGCATGGATAACTTTATTCTTTTTTCATTTTAAAAGTATTTATCTTATTGATTATAGAGAGAGAGGAAGGGGAAGAAAGACAGGAACATATATCTGTTCCTGCATATGCCCTGAGAGGGGACCAAACAGGCAACTTCTGTACTCTGGGAGGAAGCTCCAGTCAACCGAGTCATCTGGCTAGGGGGATCACTGATGACTTTAACTACCAAGCCAAGGTATGTACATTTTATTCAGTAGGCAATGGGAAACCGATGAAATAAAATCTAAGTAAAGATTGGAGTCCTGGAGAACAGACATCTTTTATTTCACTTACACTTCCATAGAAATGAATGCAACCGGGGCCACTGGAGCCTGATTGTGACTCCAGATTGAAGGCTGTGGCAGAGTATTTCAATCCCTGTTATTGTCTTTTTGACCATCACCATGCATCTCAAAGTAAGGTGAAGCAAAGTACTATAAGATGGAAGGTAAATGGGTAGAACTAGAATTTATGTTTCCTGACTCTCTGAGAGGTTCATTAATAATGTTTTGAGTATCTTTTTAGGTAGGGGTAGATACAACCATTCATGAATATTGTTTTGGGGGAAAACAATTATTCCCAAACTTAATCTACTGCATAGCTTAGTGACTAAATCTTTAAATTCATTTTTTTTTTGTGTGTGTGTGTGTGAGAGAGAGACAGAGAGAGGCAAACAGAGGGACAGATAGGGACAGACAAACAGGAAGAGAGATGAGAAGCATCAGTTCTTCGCTGTGGCAACTTAGTTGTTCATTGATTTGCTTTCTCATATGTGCTTTGGTGGGGGTGGGTGGCTACAGCAGAGCGAGTGACCCCTTGCTTAAGTCAGCGACCTTGGGTTCATGCCAGCGACCTTTGGCTTCAAGCCAGCGACCTTTGGGCTCCAGTCAGTGACCATGGGGTCATGTCTATGATCCCATGCTCAAGCCAGAGACTCCATGCTCAAGCTGGTGAGCCTGCACTCAAGCCGGAGACCTTGGGGTTTCGAACCTGGGTCCTTTGCATCCCAGTCTGATGCTCTATCCACTGCACCACTGTCCAGTCAGTCTGAATCTTTAACTTCTTGCATTTGACCCCTTTGTACTACTTCTGTGGCGCACCCGGTCTGAGCCACCATTAACTCTTGCCCAACTCCTTTTGTAGCCTCTGCACTGGGCTCATGGGTTTGATTCTTGAGACTCTATATATTCCTATGGCAGCCAGAGTAATTTCAGGCAGAAGTCAGAGCTCACCATTCACCTTCAGTCAGCCCTTCACTGGCTTCCATGATATGTAAATGACAATCCAAACACCTCTCCACACCCCACAAAGCCCCGTATGATGTTGTTCTTGCGAAGACCTTTGATCTATCTCTTATCTCTCTTGCTTTTGCTCACTATGCCCCATTCTCACTGGCCTCTTGCTATTCCTTGAACTGTTGTAGTGTGTTTCTGCCTCAGGAACTTTACTCTTGTATCCTCTGCTTGGAATGTTCTTCTTTCAGATTCCGCATGCCTGCACGAGAAAGGTGGCATTTGGATATCTACTCAAATGTAGACTCCTCAGAGAGCCATTCACTGACTAGCTATCTAGCTATCTTTAGGGCATTCAGAACCACCTGAAATTATCATTTGAATTGTTTGTCTATTTGTTTATCGTGTATATTACTCATTAGGATGTAAGGTCTGAGAAGAGAGGACTTTATTTACTTGTTCATTTTGATTTTATCAGACCTAGAACAGTATCTGGCCCATGAGCAGATGTTATGTATTATTGAATGAGTGACTATTATTGGGACTTCTGTCACAATCTTCATCCTTTAAAAAACTTAACATCTACCTATATATATATGTTTCTCTCACTTAGCACAATTTCAAATTTCCTCCTCCTGACATTTTTAAAAATTTATTTATTGCTTTTGGCCAGAGATGGGGGGGGAAAGAGAGAGAGAGAGAGAGAGAGAGACAGGAACATCGATCTGTTCCTGTATGTGCCCTGATGGGGGATCAAACTGGCAACCTCTGTGCTTCAGGCTGATGCTCCTTAGCCGGGGTGGCCCTCCTGACACTTATAACTCCCGAATAAGTGATAACCTTCAGGTGTCTTAAAGGCAGTCTGCAATTAGTGGAGAGCATTTCTGATTTTAATTTTTTTGGCTTCTATGTATAGTTTTTCTCTGGTTGTTAGTAATTAAAACAAACAAGCAGAAAAACTCATATTATTTTATCTCATTGCCAAATTAGATATTACTCAATTCAAAATTAAATGTACACACACCCATAAAACTAGCCAAACTGGCTATTACAATTACATAAAGTTCCTTGTGTTCATTAGCAGTGTTGCTCTTCATGGGTTTATCCTGTTTGGCACATACATCAAAGTAACAGTCATAAAGACTTCTACAAAAATTTGGAGCATGTAGATGTAAAAAAAAATTTAAGTTTTTTTTGTTTGTATGTTTCCAGCTAAAATGCATCAAGAACAACATAAGCTTATTACTGTGCTATAAAGCTTAGGGCACAGAATAGAGAAATTCAGTATTTTGTCAAACTTAGTACTTCATACTCACTGTCAGAATCGCCTAAAAATGCAAGATATGATTCAGCTTTGTATTCTGCATCTTGGGAATTAGTGTCAGAATACCATCTCTGTTCTCTTTAGTGAATGATTCATTCGCTAACATGATTAACAATCCTGAGAGCCAGCAATGTTGGCCATTAATACCAAATTTTTAGAAGCTGCCTAGCTTTGATGGCATTGGGAATGTGTCGTTTGAACTTAGGGAAGAAAGGATTTTCAATCTGCTGTTTTTATTTTTAGTGTTTTTATTTGAATCAGGAGAATAAGCTTTTACAGATTTTCATTTTGTTATGGTAGTACCTGTGTATGAGAAAAACAAAACTCTAACAGTTCAGGGGAATTAAGGATATGGAAGAGTGACAAAACCTGTTTAAGAAAATCTTGTAGATTAAGATCACAAAGGTTTTTTTTGAAGGAGACACAGAGAGAGAGAGAGAGAGAGAGAGAGAGAGAGAGAGAGAGAAAGGGGGGGGGAGAACAGTCAGAATGAAAGGGAGAGAGATGAGAAGCATCAACTCATAGTTGCGGCACCTTAGTTGTTCACTGATTGCTTTCTCATATGTGCCTTGACTGGGGGGCTACAGCTTAGTTAGTGACCCCTTGCTCAAGCTAGTGGCCTTGGGCTCAAGCCAGCGACCTTTGGGCTCAAGCCAGTGACCATGGGGTTATGTCTATAATCCCATGCTCAAGCCAGTGAAGCTGCACTCAAGCTGGCGACCTTGGGGTTTCGAACCTGGGTCCTCAGAGTTCCAGGCTGATGCTTTATCCATTGTGCTACCACCTGGTCAGGCAGTTCACAAAGGTTTGATGATAATGTTGAATAAAAAAAATACTTAGCTTCAATTCATTGTTTCATTCAAAGTCATGGTGCTGTACTTTTTGAATAGGAAGAATTCAAAAGATTTCCAATGGAAATTATTGCTGCATGGTTATTTGTTTATATGTCTGTATTTAAGGGTAGACTGTTAGCTTTTTGGAGGCCATTTTTATATTTATTTCTCACTGTCTGGCATGGCAAGTTGTATAGCTTAATAATAGTGATGATTGTGATGCTATTGGTAATAGTTAAAACACTGCTCAGCTCACCACATGTCAGGCAGTATATTAATTGTTTTTGCATATGTTACCTTATTTAATTCCCACAACAATACATCCTGTCCATATTTTGTGATGAAACCAAAGTTTAGAAATATTTATAATTTGCTCACAGTCACACATTTAGTGAAAAGTTGGCCCTGGGTTTTGAAACCATTTCTGTTCTTTGCCCTAGCTTCGTGTTGTTCATTACAATGCTATATGTTTGTTGCTTGAATAAATGAGAATGTAGTTAACCAAGAACCCCCTCTTGGGATAGTTAACCGGGCCCCCATGACTCACTCAAGAGTTAAAATGTGAGAAATAGAACTGGACAACGGTAATGTCCTAGTGTTAAACATAGTTTCACCTGCCAGTGTGGGAAGAGAAAAGTTCAGTGTGGGTTACAGGAGATGGAGGAATTACCTGTGCCATCCATTAGCTCAGTAGTGGTCAACCTGGTCCCTACTGCCCACTAGTGGGTGTTTCAGCTTTCATGGTGGGCGGTACAGGAGCAACCAAAGTATAAATAAAAAGATAGATTTAACTATAGTAAGTTGTTTTATAAAGACTTATTCTGCCAAACTTAGCAAAAATCTGACATCAAGTACTTGGTAAGTAATTATTATTATATGCTTTAACTTGCTGTAACTCGGCTTTGTAAATTTTATAAAGTAAAGTTATTTCCCTACTTTATAAATCACCATTACTGTGGAACCGGTGGGCAGTTAGAAAACTTTACTACTAACAGAGATACCAAAGTGGGCGGTAGGTATGAAAAAGTTGCCCACCCCTGCATTAGCTCCAAACGTGGGGAAGACAGCAGACATAGAGAAAAAGGAGAGAAAAGAAGGTGCCATAAAAAGAAAACCTAAACAAAAAGAATAGTAGGATTTTTTTTTAAAACGAGATAGATTTTCATTCCCAGAAGTGTCCAAAAAGATGCTTTGAACCCCTTATCTCGTTTAGATTCTTGCAGCTATGCATGGAGCAGGCAAACAAAAAAAGCCAATGGAAAGGTTCGAGCATGTCTCTGCACACTGAGCCCTCCCTACCTCCCTTCCCCTGGGTAATATGG
This sequence comes from Saccopteryx bilineata, assembly GCF_036850765.1. Classification (NCBI taxonomy): domain Eukaryota; kingdom Metazoa; phylum Chordata; class Mammalia; order Chiroptera; family Emballonuridae; genus Saccopteryx; species Saccopteryx bilineata. The sequence continues at coordinate 78,032,701 of NC_089495.1, read as the reverse complement.
GCTTTGGAAGCAAATGGGTGGAAAGTTTTGCCCACGTTGGCTTCCCTTGCCTTGGTGTGTGGGTGCAGGATTTTGTGCCTGACTCTACCGCGGGGAGTTGAGGTTGCTTTAGCTGTTATGGAGTCTCGACAGGGTGAGACGTGCCTGTGGTTGCAGGCCTGTCTTGGGAAAACTTGTCGTACTGGATATGGAAATCGTTAAAGCAAAGTGGGAGGCCAGGCTGTCTTATTTTCATGCCGACACTTGGGCTGCTTTTCTCCTGCTCAGCCAGCCCATGGCATGGATGGAGTGAGTGGGACCAACAGGAAACCATTTGCATGTAGTTCTCACCTTGCTGTTCTGGAGATGTTAGCCAAGAGTGCCATTTTCACAGACAACAAGCATTGAAAAGGAACGTTCTCATCTAAAAAACAAAGGGAAAGAAATCCCAGATTTTTCTAGCCTTGTTTTTCCTCTTCCCTCTGGACTCACAAGCCCGATGGCTCTCAAGCATTTTAAACTTATCCTTTTCAGATTTCCTTCTTTGGTCTTTGGTTTTCTCTTCGGATTGTCCCCTGGTTTCTGTTTGGCCAGGAGGTTTTGAAAAACTGATTTAAGCCTCAGTATACATGCTGCAGACCTGCTCTAGAGAAAGGTAACTCATTTTTATAAAGCCAGCATCAGCAGCCAGTGACGGGAGATGTTCTTCCCCTAGATGTGATTACGTAAGAATTAATGATGGTGAACATCAATGTTAAGAGATTTAATTTGGATAAACATTATAAAGCTTTGGCTGCCTAATTCAGAATTTATCTGATCCTTTCAGTTTTTGCTTTCTTTTCTTTGTTCTGCACATTTTTTAAAATGTGTACCAGTGTGATAGTCTTCCTATTTCCTTGTCTAGGACAGATAGGAACTTTGTGAGACCTGACATTCTTTTTTTTTTTTTTTTTTTTTTTTTTTTGGTGAAAGAGAGAGGGGGAGAGAGACAGACAGATAGGGACAGTCAAGAATGGCAAGAGATGAGAAGCATCAGCTCATAGTAGTGGCACCTTAGTTCTTCATTGATTGCTTCTCATCTGTGCCTTGACAAGGGGGCTCCAGCTGAGCCAGTGACTGCTTGCTCAAATCGGCAACATTGAGCTCAAGCCAGAGACCATGGAGTCAAGTCTATGATCCCATGCTCAAGCTGGACCCTGCACTCAAGCAGGTGACTTCAGGGGTTTGAAATTAGGTCCTCAGCATCCAGCCCAATGCTCTATCCACTGCACCGCTGCCTGGTCAGGCGAGACCTGACGTTCTTGTGCTACTTTGATAACTTCCATGTCAGGGGAAGCAGATGCAAACAAAGGCGAAACCAAGCAAGACAGCAACAGCGCTGACTGAATCCCCTCGTCCTCGGAAGGTTCTAGCCGAAGCAGCAGCACTTTGGAGGAGCTCAGGCCTATTCTGGCTCTTGCTTTCCTCTTTCCTAGCAGGTAGCAGTGGGTCTGTGAGAGCTTTCTGCTTATGACAGCTCCTCCCCAGGGGACGGACAGCCTTATCTGCCATCTGTCCTCTCCTTTCAACTCTCACATCTTTCTGAATTCATTTTTGATGTTCTGAAATGTGCCTGGGACAAAAATAACTCATATCTAATGATAACTAATTAATATGCAACTTTCTCAAGGAAGATGAAATAGTCATTGTTTCCAATCTCTCCATATGGTTTTTGTGTGTGACAGGACCTAATTTCTTTTCTTTCTTCCTTATTTTTAAAGGATTTTATTTATTCATTTTTAGAGAAGGGAAGAGAGAGAGAAAAAGGGGGAGGAGCAGGAAGCATCAACTCTTGTATGTTCCTTAACCAGGCAAGCCCAGTGTTTCGAACCAGCAACCTCAGCCTTCCAGGTGGACACTGTATCCATTGAGCCACCACAGGTCAGGCCAGGACCTAACTTCTCACATCTTTCATGATTACTGATTGGCAGTCTATTGCCCTGCACTCCGTGTGTCGTATGCTTCTGCCTCTAGGAAAAAGCTCATCGGGCCAAACCATAAGCCGAAGAACCAACGGGACTTTTGGAGAAAAGAAAATTGTTTAGTTGGAGCTTTTATTTTTTTGTTTGATAACTGTAGCGAATACTTAAAAAAAATTTCCCCCCATTAATGAGAGAGCAAGAGAGCAAGAAAGAGAGAGAGAAAAGCATCAACTTGTTTCACTTAGTTGTTCCATTTAGTTGTGTACTCATGATTGCTTCTCATACCTGGTGGTTGAACTCGAAACCTCTGGTGTGCTTTATCCACTGAGCCACCCAGCCAGGGCTTGGAGTGAATACTTTTTAAAATGATTTTCCTTGTTGGGACAATTGGAAGAACAGTTACAGTTGTTTTTTATAGTTTTTGCTTGCTAGGTACTTATTTTATTCAAAAAAGAAAGAAAGAAAATTCCATGCTCCAGACATTTCATTTGTTGTTACATTTCATGAGAACTAAATACACTGAAAAAATATGGCTAAACACACTTTGTTCACATTTTATCCACCTTTGGACTGATACCAGTCATAAAACTCCATCTTGTATAGACAATCTGTTAAAATAAGTTACTAAGAAACCCAAACAGGTATAAAGGTCATTCTTAGTGTAAGTGGGCTTTCTTTTTGCTGTGGTTATAGCCAAACCAAAACTCACTTTGAGATGTGTTTTATAGTCAGTATTTTAAACTGTAAACCACATTATATGATTGTAGAACCGCACCCAACAGAGTCAATTTTCCTGTTTGAGAATTCTTGAGCGATTCAGTGCATAATTCATGTTCACTCATCATGTTCTCATTTTGTTCAGACCTCAGAGTTTATGAACAGGTTGCTCTACTGCATTTTAAACATGTCATCTCTCCCAAGGTGTATCTTAAGAAATATATGGGCAGTGAAAAGGAAGCCAACTGTGTCCTTAGGATGAGGGACAGAGGCTACTGTATTGTTAACGAACTGAAGGGGAGGTTCTATTTCTGGAGAGCCAGAGGAAATTTGAGCAAATGATGGTAAGGGCATATATACATTTGAGGGCAAAAGCAAGTATATTTAAAGTCAAGAGACTATTTTCTGAGTACCTGTTAGGTATCAGGCATTTTGTTCAGCACTTAACATACATTATCTTGTTCAATCCTTGATAAGCTTCTGTGAAATATCAAGAACATGGGTTAAGAAAGGTGAATGACTTGCTCAAGTTCTGAAGCAAGGAAGTAGCTGGATACGATTCCATCCTCGCCTGCGTGGTTTACCTTCAGCCCAGCCTGCCTGGTTTACCTCCAGCCCAGCCTACGTCCCAGGGCTGCTCTGCATGGAGGCTCTCTGCGGTGGTCTCCTGCTCCCTTGAGTTTTAGTGTTGAAAGGGCAAAATAATAGACAAAAAAAAAATGTCTTTTTGGATTTGGCCTGGTTTTTCAATGATAACATCATGAATGGCTGGTTATAACGTGAAAACTTGGCTGTTCCTGGTTGACTCAGCTGAACTGAAGAGCTTCTATGCTCATTTGGATAGAGAGGAAAATACTGTGTGACATATGGACTTATCTTGTTTTTCTCTCCGTATGAGCAATGGTGAGTCATTACTTTTAATAAAGTTAGAGCAGAAGTTTTTTCTGTGCAAATAACAGAAAAATGTATTCTTTTTCACAACCCACTCCTCCTACCTTAAATTAATCTGTTCAATTGCCTACAATTTTATTTTGCTTACGTTTTAAATAAAACTTTTAAAACTCCTTTACCTACCAGCTTAGAAGCAGGAATGCTTTTTTTTTCCCCCCTCCAGTCTTGCCTAAGGAAAAAGGATCCTTTCGGAACCTGATATGTGAAGTTACAAGCTGACTTTGGAGATTTCTAGACCAATGCTTCCCCCCTCCCCCCAAGATAACACATTTAAGCAAATTAAGCAAATAATTATTTTGAAACATAATATCACTTCTCTTCATTCATCTGTGCTATATGACTGTGGAACTTTCAGTCAAAAAAGATTAAGAAAAAAATACTCATATTCTTCTAATTAGAAATTGGACCTCAAAAACCTCATAATTTAGCTGGAGAGTCACAAACAACTGTCACGCCTTAGTTCCAAAAGATGGGATTCGTTATCAAGTGAAGGACGGCAAAGTCGCAGGTGTGTGTTTTGGTGGGGGGTTAGGCGGAGGGGTGGTTTCTTACTGCTGCCTGCAGTACCTGAAATAAACGAATGAGTCAGTATTTAAATAAATCTTGAGGCAGCAGGTGAATCTGGTTAGGTGAAAACGAGGAGGAAGAAGAAATTGCCATGCAGCCAGACAACGTGAGGATCAACTCAAAGGCAGGAATGAACACTGCGTATGAAGAGAATGGCGAATGTTGGGGAAAAACAAAAGATACATGTTTGCTCTGTAGCTATTAGACCAGATTCTTTGCTTTCTTCTCGAGTTTTCTAGAATGAGCCCCTGCAAGACCTCCCACTGATGATAGCAAGATACAGGAGGAAGATAAACTTCATTTTTTTCTACTTCACATACCTTAGTCAATCACAGGCACAAAGCTTTGTTAGTACTGTTGTTGCTAAGACAACAAAACAAGTGACTAAGTGACATATATTATAAGAACAAAAGGCTATAAAATGAAGACCATCTATAAAGGTTTCGTAATCTCAGCACTGTTGGCGTTTTGGGCTGGATAGTTTTTTGTTTGGGGAAGAGTAATGGCGATTGTCCTGTGCAATGTGGGGTGTTCAGCAGCATCCCTAACTGTCCCCACTAGATGCCAGCAGCACCCCCGACCCACCGTCCTATTTGGGAAAACCAGAAATGTCTCCAGACGTTGTCCAATGCCTCTTGGGGCGGGGAGTGGGGAGAGAGGCCAAATCATCTCCAGTTGAGACCTACTGCTTTACAGTAGATAGAATGACCTAGTAACAGGCACAGTTTCTTTGTGCCTGGAAACTTGCTGAGCCAGGGTGAAGATTTATGACCTGAGAAAAGGCAACCACAGCAGGTGTGGAGCTTGAGAAAGGATAGTGTCTCTGCCCCGAAAGGACCTCAGGGTTAAGAATATGTCTTGATCATCTTTGAATCCTCTCCCTAGAGCCTAACACGGTTCCCACAACCTAGAAAACAGATGATAAATGTTGAATAAATGGGGTGCTTGCTTAGAATCTCAGAGAAGAAATCACTGGAACAAACAGCTATTTGCTTAAAGCTATATCCACTTATTGTCTTATTGTGTTCTACTTCAAGGTCTCTTAAAAATTGCAGAAGTAACCAAGGATACGGGCATGATTACATGCAACAAACCTATGGGAAAAAGAGTAGAGGGACAAATGTCACAAAGCCTGTTTTTCAGGTTTGTTGTCAGTAAGTGTAGGGTTTGCAAGAGAAAGTGTATAAAGTGGGATGAGAATTCTGAAATCCTCCAAACCTCCCTTGTGCTGGAGCTTATTTACAATTCTCATCATTGCAAGTTATTACTTTAACATCTCTTTCCTTTGAACTAGGCATCTTGTCTTAACCAGGGGTGTATGTATCTTCCTCTGCCGGGCGCAGGTCAGCATTCTGGAGTCCCAAGTTGAGGAACCTGTGCTTCACTCACTCCAGTGGAAGACTCGGCTGGTGAGGAGTGAAGAGAGAGGTAGTGACGAGTCAGGGCTGGTCTCACGCGCGGAGTGGCAGGGAGGTCTGCGTCTGCCTTCCATTCGATCAAGTGATGCCCAAGGAAAGGACGAAGGCAGTGAACTCACTTTACCCCCTCTCAGGCCCCTTGTTTCCTGCCTTCACGCACGTCTTTCATTTCTGAGCCACGTGTGATTTTGTATTTAATGTACTTCCCAGTATTAACAACTAGTCTAAAAAATTCCAGGGTTAGGATTTGAGGGGCTGTCTCTCTGGAAGATCTTTAGGTGAAAACCTTCAGACTGAATTCACCAGTGCGGCAGCTTTCACAGAATTCTCCAGAGAAGGCTGTAGAAGGCACTCTTTTCATCTTTTCCTTGATACTCCATTAATATTGACATTTTCTGAATTTCAGATTCATTTACTCCAGTGCCTAGTTGATATCTGTATCAACTAGATGTAGATATCTCACACATAAAATGTCCCCAAATGAATGATTTCCCGCTTCCCATCCCAATGTGGTTCTGTGTCCTTATCTATCTCTTTTTAAGGTAATTTCATCCTTCCAGTGGCTTCGGTCAAAATCCGTGAAGTCACCCTCAACTCACTTCTGTATCTCATATCTGATCATCACAATCCAAAGTCTGTTAGCTTGACATTAAAAAGAAATCTAAGATCTGAACCTGTCTCACCACCTGCTTTGTTACCATTCTGGTCTGAGCTATCAAAAACTCAACACAGTTGCCAGGATAATATTTTAAAATTTTAAGTTAGATCTTGACACTCCTTTGCTGAAAACCTTTCAATCAACATCTTCCTATCTTAGAGCGAAAACAAATTCTTTACATGGTTCTACAACTCCCCCTGTCCCTTTATTTCTCACACCTTTTCCCCTGCTAGTCTCTCATCACTCACTCATCAGCTCACCTCTTACTTGCTGTTCCTTTTTGTGTGTGTGTGTGTGGCAGAGACAGAGAGTCAGAGAGAGGGACAGATAGGGACAGACAGGAAGGGAGAGAGATGAGAAGCATCAATCATCAGTTTTTCGTTGCAACACCTTAGTTGTTCATTGATTGCTTTCTCATATGTGCCTTGACCATGGGGCTGCAGCAGACCAAGTAACCTCTTGCTCAAGCCAGCGACCTTGGGTCCAAGCTGGTGAGCTTTGCTCAAACCAGATGGGCCTGCACTCAAGTTGGTGGCCTCAGGGTCTCAAACCTGTGTCCTCTACATCCCAGTCCGATGCTCTATCCACTGCACCACAGCCTGGTCAGGCTTATTTGCTGTTTCTTAAGCATATGAGACATGTCTTACCAGTTGGTTCCCTCAGCCTGGAGCCATCTTTCCCCAGGTAGACATGTGGTTTCACTTGGCCCCTTCAAATCTTTGCTTAAATCTCAACCTTATAATGACATGCTACTTAAAGCTACAACCTGTTTTCCACACCTCTTTTTTTTTTTTTATTTTTTATTTTTTTTATTTTATAATTTTATTTTTTTAATGGGGTGACATCAATAAATCAGGATACATATATTCAAAGATAACAAGTCCAGGTTATCTTGTCGTTCAATTATGTTGCATACCCACCACCCAAAGTCAGATTGTCCTCTGTCACCTTCTATCTTGTTTCCTTTGTGCCCCTCCCACCCCCTATCCCTCTCCCATTCCCCCCTCCCCCCCGTAACCACCACACTCTTATCAATGTCTCTTAGTTTCACTATTATGTCCCACCTACGTATGGAATAATACAGTTCCTGTTTTTTTCTGATTTACTTATTTCGCTTCGTATCATGTTATCAAGATCCCACCATTTTGCTGTAAATGTTCCGATGTCATCATTTCTTATGGCTGAGTAGTATTCCATAGTGTATATGTGCCACATCTTCTTTATCCAGTCATCTATTGATGGGCTTTTTGGTTGTTTCCATGTCCTGGCCACTGTGAACAATGCTGCAATAAACATGGGGCTGCATGTGTCTTTACGTATCAATGTTTCTGAGTTTTGGGGATATATACCCAGTAGAGGGATTGCTGGGTCATAAGGTAGTTCTATTTTCAGTTTTTTGAGGAACCACCATACTTTCTTCCATAATTGTTGTACTACTTTACATTCCCACCAACAGTGTATGAGGGTTCCTTTTTCTCCACAGCCTCTCCAACATTTGCTATTACCTGACTTGCTAATAACAGCTAATCGAACAGGTTCCACACCTCTTTTAACACCAGACCTTCTTATCCTTTTTTTAAAAGCACCTATAATATACCATATACTATATAATTTATTTATTCACTACATTTGTTTATTACCTCCAGGTTAGAAAGGAAGCCTCAGAAGGGCAAGAGCTTTTGTTTAGCCTACATACCTAAAACAATGCCTTGCATAGAGTACGTGCTCGTAAATACTTGAGGTTGAATAAATATCTTTTTGAAAGCACATACTAGCTGTTTACTTTTCCTACTCAGTCTCTCTTCCTGCCCAGACTGTGAACTCTTTAGGGGAAACAGTCAATAGAATGGACTATATTTTAGTGGTTGATAATATTCTTCTTCTTAAAATGTGCTCCTCAAACTGCATGTGCTCCAGGCTCCACAGAACCTGCTCTGCTCCTATACCAATCTCATAGGGTTAGTATGAGAACTACAAAGAAAATACAGGTATAGAACTTAGAAAAGTGCTTGATAGTTTAAGGTTAAAGATTGTGTTATGTTTTGGTGTTCCCCTACCCCCCTGTGATTAGCTCTGTGGCTGGAACAGAGTAGAGGGCAAAAGAAGCATTATTGCTAATACATCAACTGAATGATCATTTTTTGTGTGTGTGACAGAGAGAGGGGCAGACAGACAGGAAGAGAGAGAGATGAGAAGCATCAATTCTTCACTGCGGCACCTTTGTTGTTTATTGATTGCTTTCTCATATATGCCTTGACCGGGGAGCTATAGCAGAGCCAGTGACCCCCCTTGCTCAAGCCAATGATCTTGAACTCAAGCCAGCAACCATGGGGCTCAAGCCAGTGACCATGAGGTCTAGTCTATGATCCCATGCTCAAGCCAGCAACCCCGTACTCAAGCCAGTGACCCCACGCTCAAGCTGGATGAGCCCATGCTCACTGGCTACCTTGGGGTTTTGAACCTGGGTCCTCTGTGTCCCAGTGCAATGCTCTACCCACTGTGCCATCACCTAGTCAGGCGAATAATCATATTTTGATATAATAGTTTAACCATCTTTTTAGGTTTTTATTTTTAAGTGTTATGGTCCTCTTTTTTATTTTCCCCTGAGACTATTTTTTTTTAACAGTTTTAGGTTCACAGCAAAATTAAGAGGAAAGGAAATATTTCCCGTATACTCTCTGCCCCTACATATACACAGCCTCCCATATCATTAACATCTCCCACTAGAGTGGTGCATTTGTTAAAATTGATGAACTTACACTGATACATCATCAACAACTAAAGTCTATATTTTACATTAAGGTTAATCTTAGTGTTGTCCGTTCTATTGGTTTTAAAAATATGTAATAATATGTATCAACCATAATAGTTTCGCACAAAGTGTTTTCACTGCCCTAAAATCCTGTGTGCTCCACCTAGTCTTCCCTCTGCCCTGACAGCCCTCAGCAGCCACTAATCTCTTTACTGTTGCCATCACTTTGCCTTTTCCGGAGTGTCAAATAGTTGGAATCAGAGAATGTGTCTTTCCAGATTAGCATCCTTCCCTTAGTCACATGCATTTAAGGTTCCTTCACATTTTTTTGTGAATTGATCATTCATTTCTTTTTAGAGTTCAATAATATTTCGTTGTCTTGATGTATGACAATTTATCCATTCACTCCTTCCTTCCTTTTTGAAGTTAGGTTTCTAGTCTCAGGGTTTTGTCTAAAGAGTCATTTAAAAAGTTCATGTATATTGCCTGACCAGGCAGTGGTACAGTGAAAAGAATGTCAGACTGGGATGCGGAGGACCCAGGTTTGAAACCTTGAGGTAGCTGACTTGAGCGTGGCTTGAGCGCAGGGTCACGTGGGATCATAAACATGACCCCATGGTCGCTGGCTTGAAGCCCAAGGTTGCTGGCTTGAGCAAGGGGTCACTGGCTCTGCTGTAGCTCTCCGTCAAGGGACATATGAGAAAACAATCAATGAACAACTAAGGAGCCACAACGAAGAATTGTTGCTTCTCATCTCTCTCCCTTCCTGCTTCCTGTCTGTCCCTGACTCTCTCCCTGTCTCTGTCAAAACAACCAAAAAAAAGTTCATGTATTGATTTGCTCATATTTTATTATGTACTTTTAATATAGTATCAAAATATATGGTACTTCAGGAAATTTTTAATCTATGAATAAAACTAAAGGTCAGAATTATTTATTTTCTCTTCAGTTCTTAACATAATGTGGTGCTAGACCATATAGTCAGCATAAACACATAATAAATGGCAATGAAGTTGAAACGACACTTTTAAAAATGGCTTCTTTCTTATTTTATATCCCTGTGTTAATATTGAGGTTTTTTTAAGGTTCCTACCTTCAATCTTATCTTTTTTATCATATTGAGTTCTCGTACCTGCTTTGTTTATGTTTAACATACTAGCTAGATTAATATATTTTAAATTATCTGCCTGAGATAGCTGTTTCTATATAGTAAGACAAGCTCTCTGAAGTAAATCTCATGGAAAAAAAGTAGTTGAGACAGTTTAGAAATGACTACTGGATTGTTTCTACATTTTTATTGTCCCTTCTACTCTCAGTGCAATATAATGTGGCTTCTGATTTCACTCCTTACCAAAATCACTTTGTCAGTGGTCAACAGTTAGCTCCGAACCATCAATTGCTTCTGATGAAATCTCATTCTACTTGGTGTCTGCAGCACTGTATACTGTGGACTATCTTTTTAAAATAGCCCCTGAACTTGGATTCTTTTTTTTTAAACTTGGGTTCTATGGCAAGTTTTGTTCTCTTCCTTCTCTGGCTGTTAGGATCCTGCCTGGAATCTACTGTGTTCTCCAAAGACCTGTCTTTGGCCACCTTGCTTAGTATACTTTTTTTTTGCCAGAAGTTAAGTTTATATTTAACCTATATTGGAATGGTTCTACAGTCTATATATGCATCCCAACCTTAAACTTCAGACCCATATTTCCAGTGGCCTCCTGGAAATGTCTGCGGGAATACCTTTTGAGTGTCTCCCACTCAACCTGTGCCAAAATACAACACACAGTTCTCCACTTCTAGCCTTGTTTACCCTCCCTGTGGGCCTGCTGTCTCAGTTAAAGGCAACACCATGGCCCAGGTCTCCTAGGCTAGAAACGGTGAAGTCATCTTTGAGTCAGGTCTCCCCTGACCTCTCTCCCGTTTCCAATAGTATATCCTCTACACAGTTGCTATGGACTCTCCTAAAATATTAACTCTAAAACACCAAAATGATCTCTTGTTTTAAAAGAGCACTATTTTTCCATTAAAAATGACATTTTAAACACTTTAGAAGGGTTTGGTAGTAGAGAAATCCTGGCAGAAAAATAACTAAAGGGAAGACACCATAACACTTCAAAACATTTCCAAAGGTAAAAAAAAAAAAAAAAAAAAAAATAGAAGCTTTTGAATATTAACAATAAAATATAGAAAAATGTCTCTAGAATTTTGTGTTTATTCTCTGAGACTGAGAATGAACATATACCCTCTTTAGACTTTGATCTTATAGTCTGAGTTTTTAGTGTCCTTCCTCTTACTTTAGTGCAAGAAGACTGAAACCAAGAATAATACTAAAATAATATGGATTTTTTTTATTGTTTATTTTTACCTTACTCCAAAATATTAGTGAATACCTGTTGGTCTTCAATTGGCTATATCTTGATCAGTATTTGCCAATTTTTTCTGAGGTTGAGTAAATATTTTCATTCTTAATTTTATTGCTCAGGAGTTGTAAACAAAACAAAAAAACTCTGCTTTTACTGGAAATGACTAACACGTACAGCAGTTTGCAAAGCACTAATTTGAGCATTTTATATATATTAACTTTAAAATTTTCAATTAACGCTCTAAGATATTATTTTTAACTCATTTTACAGTGTAAAAATGATGAAATGGAGGCACAGAGTCATTAAAATTATTTTAAAATATTGCTCAAGTTTCATGTTGGTTGTTAGTGATAGAACCAGGTTTCATACTGATGCAGTCTGTTTTAGAGATACAATAATGGAATCAAAACTCTAGACAATGGAAGCATGATTAATGACTGATATATATTTTTCTCCAGAATATCAGCTTACTGTTGGTTCCCAGCTGTAACCTATATTTCCAATTGTCACTGATTTTGAAGAAAACTTATAACCAGGGAATTACAATAAGTGTGGTTATTAGTTTTATGGCACTTGTTGATTTGCTTTGCTATAAATATCAAAATAACACATTTATTTTCTTAGATATTCTTGATCTTAGAAACATACGTTATTTTAGATTAGGATTGATAAAGTCTCTAGAAAACATATTTAAAGGCAATGATAATGTTTTGCATCCAGACTTCAGCATGATTTTCTGTGATCACATCATGTAGAATGCTCATGCTCTCTGGACAGGATCATGATTTAAAGAAAAGCAGATCATGTAATGGCTTGATTGTACTTTAGAACAGTATGTAAAACCAGTGACCTGACTTACCACTATGGAATGCTTCAAAAAACAACTCTTCATACTGATGTACTTTGAAGGAAATATGTCACTTGTGTTATATACCGAAAGTGCTTTCAAATGAGAACTAGTTTCACATGTAACCTTAAGGAGACAGAACCTAATTCAAGCCTGAATAACTCAGTTGCTGAGAGCATAGAACAGACGAGGTCACGCACAGGCCAGTCAGCTCACTCTATTCTATGGCCTGGGACCACACCTCTGAGGCAGGCCAACCAGGAAAGGCCAGGAGAAGGATCAGTTAAAATCCATCACACTTCTAGAAAATCAACTCAGGTGTAAGCCTTAGAGATGAATTAAGCTTCATCTTTATATGTGAAAAATTGTACCAGAAAGCTTAGATGTCTTTATTATTTATGTGGTCTGTAAAAGAAAAAAAAAGAAACTTTTTGATATGTTTTCATAAAGCTCTTTTTGTTTTGTATTTTTCTGAAGTGAGATGTGGGGGAGGCAGAGAGACAGACTCCCGCATGCGCATGCGCCTGAATGGGATCCACCTAGCAAGTCCACTAGTGGGTGATGCTTTACCCATCTGGGGCGTTGCTTTGTTGCAACCAGAGCCATTCTAGTGCCTGAGGCAGAGGCCATGGAGCCACTCTCAGCACCCGGGCTTGGAGCCTTGGCTGCAGGAGGGGAAGAGAGAGACAGAGAGAAAGGAGAGGGCAGGGGGTGGAGAAACAGATGGGCACTTCTCCTGTGTGCCCTGGCCAAGAATCAAACCCAGGACTTCCACACACCAGCCGATGCTCTACTACTGAGCCAACTGGCCAGGGCCTCATGAAAGACTCTTTGGCTTAATTATATGAGGGTAAGGCAGACAGGTTTAATAGATTGTAACTATAGACATGATGAATTTCAACAAAATGTTGTGGGAATGATTCTTAAACTTAAGATAACTATAACATTTCAGGCTATATTGTTATTGAAATTGAAAAACTATGGTCAAAATTTTTCTCAAATCATCCCCTCCTTCATTTTAGGTCTAATTGGTTGATCTTTCAGGTGAAGGCCAAAATGTATGTGTTTATGTTTGTGTGGTTCCCAGAGCCTCTTATCAATGGTATGAGTAAATACAGAATATGTGAATTGTATCCAATAAAGAATTTCAGGTTGTGCCAATATAGTGTTGGTATAGGTTGAATTATGTCTCCTAAAAAGATATGTACAAGTCCCACCCTCTAGTGCCTGTGGATATAATATTATTTTGGAAACAAGGTCTTTGCAGAAGTAGTTTGTTGAGATGAGGTTCTAGTGGAGTATGGTGAGCCTAAATCTAGTATGACTGTGTCCTTATAAAAAGAGTGAAATAGACATACATACTTTGAAGAGAATGCCAAGTGAACATACACACACTCAAACACACACACACACACAAACACACACACACACACACACACACACACACACACACACACACACACACACACAGAAGAGTATGTGATGAAGGAGGCAGAGTGGAAAGATGCAACTGCAAACCAAGGAACACCAAGGACAGGCAGCAACCACCAGAAGTTGAGAAGAAATAAGGAAGGATATTTCCCTAGAGCCTTCAGAGAGAGCATGGCTCTATGGACACCTTAACCTTGGACTTTTAGCCTTTAGAGCTGTGAGAAAGTGAATTTCTATTGTTGAAAGCTCCCCAGTCTGTGGTACTTTTTATGACAGCCCTAGCTACTACACCAAGCATCATGCCCCAGTGAAGTGTTGTGGGTTGGTCAACATAGGAAAATGAGCAGCTCTCTGAATAAATACTAAAATGGCAGTTAATGTTAATGTTTTAAGCACTTCGAGCTTGCAGAGATAGTGTGGGCCTATGAAACATCCTGCTTTGCAGCTTCTCAACAGAGGCCGAGCTTAAGAAATAGGGTGGAATCAGGAATTTTAGTATAGAGATACTTGTGTAGACTAAGTTTAGTATAGAAAAGAGGAGATCTGAGTGTATTTATATAGAGAGGGGGAAGGAATGCAATTAGAAAAGTTCTAAAGAGGCTCTGTAGAGAAAAGCTATTAGAAGCAGTGAGGCTGGGGAAACATCAAGTGACAGTTTTTTGTTTTTTAAAGAGAGACAGACAGACAGGGACAGACAGGCTGGAAGGGAGAGAGATGAGAAGCATCAATTCTTCATTGCGCATCTTAGTTGTTCATTGATTTTGTTCTCATATATGCCTTGATGGGGGAGGGGGCTCTAGCAGAGCTAGTAAACCCTTGCTCAAGTCAGCATCCTTGGACTCAAGCCAGTGACCTTGAGATTCAAGCTAGTGACCATGGGATCATGTCTATGATTCTACGTTCAAGACTCCACACTCAAGCCAGATGAGCCTGCGCTCAAGCCAGTGACCTTGGGGTTTTGAACCTGGGTGCTCAGCATCCCAGTTCCACGCTCTATCCACTGCATCACTGCCTGGTTAAGCTCAAAGCAGCAGGTTTTAGACAAACTTTTAGGTCATTTCACTACAGAAAAGTACCATTGAATAAGGTTGTTCAAGTCTTTGCAAAATTCCTGAACTTGAAGAAAATAAAGCACAATCACCTGGGAGTCAATAGACCAGAGTTTGCCTCTGTCCCAACTTCCTCTGACTTACTAGCTGTTGGCCTTGAGAAAGTCGCTTAGCATCTTTGCTCCGGTTGATTACCTGGGAACAGTGGATAATATATCCAAAAGAAGATTATTGTAAGAAATAATGAGCTGTTCCTGTTTGAAAAATGTCAAAAGCTTGTAGACTAGTAATTAGCAGGTTCTTGTTAACAAATAAATATTGACACCATAGTGAAACAGTAATAACTAATAATAAAAGAATTCCTATGTTGAGACATTTGCGTTTCATCCCAGAGATGGAACAAAGAATGCATATTATTAGACATCGTTAGTTGATCATAGCACTCTATCACTGAAACCAGAAATGGTCTCAGAATTTTTTTAAATATAGTGTTCTAGAAACGACTAACAATTAGAGTTGCACAAAAATTAAAACACATTTTATATTCTCACCTAATGTGTATTTAGCTCTCTACAACACAGGCATGAAATTCTTTCTGGTATTTTGCCAATGGGATCAATAGAGACACGGACTTATAGTTTGAAAGTCAAAATACATACATACTCTTATGTATACTCTTACTAGCCAGTAACATCTTTATTGTGCAAAATAAAGACCATGTTGTCATATTTGCCCTTTAATAAGTTTTGTTAATGTTAAGTTTAAAAGGCATCAGTAATTTGAAAGTTCACAGTGAAACTGACAAAAAAGAAAAAGCAGCCTAAATTATTCTCTTCTATTTCTTCCAAACCTCAGGGAACACATATACATCATTTGTAAAGACTTAATTTAAACTTGGTAAAAGCTATCGGCCAGGTTTTCCTTTCACTTGAGTATGTGCTACATTTTTAAAATCAAATAAATGCATAAGACTGAGGGTACAAATGTATATTCCCTAATGCTCTTGATAAAAAATAAGTCTACTCAAAAAGCAGGTTGCGGTGTCTTACTTTTCAAATTTTTGTATCTGCTAATGAAAGAATTTTGTTTGTACTGTGTAGAAGAAAATAAATATATGCTGCATTGAAGTGTGGTGATAAGATCACGTTTCTATGGTATCATTTTTTTTCCTGGAGTATTTCAGTATTTTAAGATGTTATCATTTCAGTTTTCACAGCATGCTAAGAAGGAAGGACATGTTGTTCTCACCTAACAGCTGAAATTGAGGTAAGCAGTTACTCACTCTCTTGCATAAGTCACTGAATGAGTTGGGGATGTGATACCAAGCATCTATTCCCTAGTCCATTTTAATCCTGCAGAATTTCTGGTCAAGCTATTAATCCCATTTTCTTTTTCTCAGTTAATGACTACAGAGTTGATCCTTGCTTATCTGCTCTGAGGGAAAAAGAAAGAACAGGACACAATCTCAAATGGTAGATGATACAAAAATAATTTGGATTTGGCAATAGAATATGTTTTTGTTCTTTCATTGGAACCTGGGCGTGTCTGGTCTGGAAATTTATAGCATTCCAATCCAAGTGAAGAAACTGCAAGGAGACCCAGGGTGAGGATCGCCACTAGGGCACCTAGCTGATCATTTTTGATTCCCAGCCCACCTGCTCTACCCAATTTGTTCTGCTGAGGTCAAACAGCCCCATTTCTCAGACTGATGCATTGAGTCAGTCCTAGTAAATCTGTCTTTCTGTCTCTTTAGATTCTGTTATGAGACCTTCATTCCATTCTTTTTCTGGGAATGGGAGAAACAGTTAACTTGAATTAGGATTTGTTAATCATTTCTTAAAGGTTTCCTTTTTTTAATGCAAAGGCACTGATGATATGCTAAGAAAATGTGGAGTAAGATTTTTGTGAATATGTAATAGTAAAAAGAATGTAGGGAGGAAATTGAAAGCACTATAATGTCAGATAATGACATGTGAATGACAGACATTATAGGAAAATAAAAATATCTTTTTACTCTAAACTTTGTGACTGATGAGAATAAATTGTTTTACATTTATTTGTGTGCTCAATCAAAAAACAAACATTGCTTAATATCTATTCTATGCAAGGTATAATTAGTGACTGAATTAATAATAAGAATTTGCACATAAATACTAAAGTTGAAAGTTAAAACCAACTAGCTTGAAGGTATTTTTGTAACATTGTTTTTGATTCATTACTTATTCATAAATTTATTTGAGTCATTTGTTGATTGAATCTTTAATTCATTCATCTTTGCTATTAATTAAAATAAATAATATTTATCTTTGATTAATTTATTCATCCATAAATATATTTAAGTATCTAAACCAATTCAAGTTTCTACTGTATGTCAGACATGGTGCTGGGTGTTAATTTTTCTCTCCACTTTATTTTCTTATTAACTAGGAGTAGTCTAAAAATCAATATTTTAAAAATTTATTTCTTAATTTAGTTTTTATGTTTAACAAACTTATAAATGAACAAAATGCAGAGATTCAAAAAATGTTACAAGGTTTGTTTGAACCCAACTAGGCAGTGGGTAGTCAATAGAACCTCAGCTTGGGACGCTGAGGACTCAGGTTCAAAACCCCAAGGTCGCTGGTTTGAGTATGGGCTCACTAGCTTGAGTGTGAGGTCGCTGGCTAGGCTGGAGCCCCCCAGTCAAGGCACATATGAGAAAGCAATCAATGAACAACTAAGGTTCTGCCACTATGAGTTGATGCTTCTCATCTCTCTCCCTTCCTGTCTCCTTCTGTCTCCCGCCTCTCTCTCTTGCGCTAAAAAAAAAAAAAAAAAAAAAAAAGATTTCTTTGAAAAATCATTATTCATCATTCTTTTTCATCCTCTCATGCTCCACCCTCCAGCTCCCCAAATCCTCCTCCTCTAGTCCTTTTCATTTCCCTTTATTCTCAGGGAACCATTCTAAATTCTATAATATTAGCTGACTTGTGGGTTGTGGTATGTACCTCCTTGTTTCTAAATAACATGTTTATATTCTTATTTCAATTTTTTTCTCAATTTTAGGAATCATCTAGTGAAAGATGAGGATTTAGCTCTTCACACACACTTTCCACTCCCTACTACTCTATATTCAGCCATGTTTTCCATCATTCTCTCTTTCTTTTTTTAAAAAAGATTTTATTAATGATTTTATAGAGAAGGAAGAGGGGGGGAGTGAGAAGTATCAACTCATAGTTGCTTCACTTTAGTCATTCACTGCTTGCCTCTCATATGCGCCTTGACCAGGCAAGCCAGGGTTTCAAACCAGCGACCTCAGCATTCCTAGTCAACTGTCTATCCACTGAGCCACCACAGACCAGGCTCCCATCCTTCTCTTTTTAAAATAAAGTTATGTTGTTATTTTGGTCAGATTAAAATTCAGTCTTCACATAATGTAATTGCATACTACATAATATATTGCACATCATACAATACATTCCATACAAATTACATGGACTGAGCCATGTAGTATATTATTATTATTATTATTATTATTATTATTATTACGTGTGTGTGACAGAGACAGAGAGAGATAGAGAGAGTGAGATAGGGACAGACAGACAGGAAGGGAGAGAGATGAGAAGCATCAATTCTTTGTTGCGGCACCTTAGTTGTTCATTGATTGCTTTCTCATAGGTGCCTTGACGTGGGGGGGGGACGCTACAGCAGACCGAGTGACCCCTTGCTCAAGCCTGTGACCTTGAGCTCAAGCTGGTGAGCAACCAGATGAGCTTGAACTCAAGCTGGCGACCCTGGGGTTTCGAACCTGAGTCTTCTGCATCCCAGTTCAATGCTCTATCCACTGCGCCACCGCCTAGTCTGGCTGTAGTATATTATTGGTACTTCACCTTTACTATGTAATTTTTGTTTTCCTCTGCCATTTTGGGAGGGATTCCTTTGTTTTCTTTTTCTGTGGATAGCAGGTTTTACATTTACTCATTTGTTTCCTTAAATTTTGACACAGCATTTCCAGCACTTGCTTTCTGTACCTCAGTGCAAGACAGACAAATAGAGTGACAAATTGTATGTCTGAATATGTCCTTATTCTACCTCCATATGCAGTTAGTGGTTTTTTTGTGAATGGATTTTGAGATTGAGAATCATTTTTCTGCAGAATTTTGAGTGTATGACTTTACTGTTTTCTCCAATATTTTTTCTAGGAAGTTAAATGTCATTTTGATCTTTGGTCCTGGATATGAATGAATCCCCCACCCCTTTTTTTTTCCTCTCTGGAAAATTTTAGGATCATCTTTTTTTCCTGGCCCCTGTGTTCTGTAATTTCACCATGATGTATCTTAGTGTGTAGCTATTTTTGGCCATTAGACTGAATACTCAGAGGACCATTTAATCAGGAAACTCATGCCTTTTAGTTCTCAATAATCTTCTTAAATTGTTTTATTTTCATTTTATCCAATCCATTTTTTTTTGTTTGTTTTTTCATCCTGGAACTTTCCTTATTTGGACACTGAACTTACTGAATGAATATTCTAATTTGGATCTAAATCTCCCAATTTTCCATTATTGGCTTTTTGCTTTTCTTTCAGGGATCTTTCCTCAATGTGATCTTTCAATCACTATTGAGTTTTTAATTTATGCTATTTTATTTTTTAAATTTCAAAACTCTTCTTACCTTTTAAATTTTTGTTGTTCATCTTCCTCTGTGAGGGTGGTCATGGTGAATTTTTTCTCATTTTGTAGGCTCTGTTCCCTGGTCATGGTTTCTTTTTTTCACGCTGTCTTTCATATTAGATATGTTCTCAAATGTCTGATGATACCTGGTTGTCTTCTGTCTTTTAAGAGTGGGACCCTAAAAGTTGTTTGGAGTCTCTTAGCATGTGAAGGTGGGCCTTGTTAGCTGTCTAACAAGGCCCAGGTAATTTTCAGGATGGTCCAGTGTCTTTGACTTGCCTTGGTTCCTCATGTCACCAGATATTTTACAGACATTTTATTGAAGAATTAATCATGTTAACACCTTCTCCCAGAGTGTCTCCTGGCTGCACCCCCCCAGAGAAGACATTTCTCCTCAGGAAGTCATCTTGCTTGAAGACTGTCATTCTGGCTGTCAGTACCTAGAAAGCTGGCGGCAGTGAAGGCTCCATATCCCAGTACTCAGTTTGTATACTTTCACTTTATCCCTTAATTTTCAGGATGGTCCAGCGTCTTTGACTTGCCTTGGTTTCTGATCCATAGATCTTCCCTTTACCCTCTGAAATAGGATAAGAATATGAGAATTTTAATTCTTAATCACACTTCCAAGCAGTCCTCTTGGTTTTTTAACCCTACTTTCATTCCCAGTTTTAGATTACTCAATGTTGTTAATTTCCAAGGTTGGGAATCCTATGGTATAATCTGATTAATTCTTGGCTTGCCCCACTGTTTTCTGTCTGAGATGAGCTAAGTCATTTACCACTAATCTCTCTGTTCTTTAGTTTTTAAAATTGAGTAGCTGTCATCATAGCTCCCATCTTCTTTGTCCTTTGGGGCTTATGCCTTACTAAATCCTTTTACTGTTATTTTGGTGGAGTTTGCAAGACATGGAGGCTTACCTCCATTTCAAAATTGATATTTACAATTATTGGGACCTTCTATTAAATACCCATCTGTATTATGTGGTATTTCTCTAGGCATTCTATAATAAAATTTTACCTAGAATGTCTCAAAGGAATATATGCTAATCCAATAGTGGAGGACTACTGTGGCAGTGAAGTTATTAACTGAGGTTACCCGTATTTAGAGTATTTTATTTAAACTAGTACTTGTAAGGTAAGTCTAGTAGGTATTGTGTGACCTATAGTGCATTTAAAAATTTTTAAAAAGAGCCTTTTAAAAAAAGTTATTTATTTTATAAATTCACATCTCCAGTTTCTTTTCAAAACCACGCCCTCTGTCAATACTGTGTTTGCAGTTTTACATGCAGCAATGCTGGGACTGAAGAGGCAAGGCATGCTTTCTGTGTTTCTACAAGTCCCCTTCACCTGTCTCCCACCCAGCCTGCTTCTCATTCACATTACCTGCCTGACCCTTGTAGCAACCCGGTCTTAGAGGATAGGAACATTGGACATCGTCTACCTTGGGGCAAGCAGCCAAAGAGAAAGGACGTCCTTGAAAACCAGCTGCAAAGGCAGCAGCAGAAGGGATTCCAGTCTTACTAGCCTCCACTAATCTCTCTTAGAGAAATTGTGATGTGGACCATATCAAGAGGCCATTTGTTAATACGGAATCAGAACAAGGGAGTAGTTTCTGTGAATCACAAGCTTAGTGGCACTCCCTGAGAGCAATTCAAATGAGTTTACCTTCCAGGAGGATGCCATGTTCATGTTATCCTGCCAGGCACAAGCCGAAGTATAGCTCTCTGATTAAGCTGCTTTCTGATAAACATAGTATTTCTTTCGATATATGAATATCTAAGCTTATGGTTAAACCTTGTTCTGGACTGAAAACAAATTTTACTCTCTTAGTTCATGAGACTAATGATGATGATGATGATGATGATATAATAATAATAATAACTTTAACAACATCTTTACTGGACATTTATCAGTGCTACCAACTGGCATATTACAATAGATCAAAGAATTTGTACAAACTATTTAAAACAAGTGTTATTTCTTCCATTTGAGACTTGAGAAATGTGAGAATTAAGTATTTTTTCCAAGCTCATGTAATAATGAGTAAAAGACTTAAAGTTGGAACCCTAGTCAGTCTGATTTCAAAGTCCATGATGATGATTATCAGCATTCTGAATTTGTACATCCTTGTTTTCATCCTGAGTTGTCAGGACTCTTGGTTGTACTGATAGAAGCCTGCTTCAAGTTACATGAGAAAAGAAAATGGACTGGCAAAAGTAACCAATTGAAAGGGAAAGGGCTTCAGCGACCTTAGCAATCAGGGGTCCCCAAACTACGGCCCGCGGGCCACATGCGACCCCCTGAGGCCATTTATCCGGCCCCCGCCGCACTTCCGGAAGGGGTACCACTTTCATTGGTGGTCAGTGAGAGACACAAAGCATGGCATTGCTCACATACAGTACTACTTCCAGTGACGTGGGATGCACGCCTTATGGCTCCGGAAGCACGTCACATCACTTGTTACATCTAGCAGTGACAAATATGGAACCGGACATTGACCATCTCATTAGCCAAAAGCAGGCCCATAGTTCCCATTGAAATACTGGTCAGTTTATTGATTTAAATTTACTTGTTCTTTACTTTAAATATTATATTTGTTCCTGTTTTGTTTTTTTACTTTAAAATAAGATATGTGCAGTGTGCATAGGGATTTGTTCATAGTTTTGTTTTTTTTTTTTATAGTCTGGCCCTCCAATGGTCTGAGGGACAGTGAACTGGCCCCCTGTGTGAAAAGTTTGGGGACCCCTGTTAGCAATGATTGGGACTAGAGGCCAGAATGATGTCAGGGCTCTCTATTTGTCTACCTTGTCTCTCCTTCCTTCGAAGACAGCCCCATTTTGGCTCTCTCCAAGATGAAGGGGATGGGAAAGAAGTTGAATTGTCTACAGACATCCTTTGATTTAGTGACTTGAGAAACAAGAGATTCTTCTTTTAGCATCTTCAGCAAAGAAATCCTGGGAGGACTTTCTGTAGCTCTGTTTGGCTTATGTGACCATCCCTGGACTAATTGAAGAGATAAAACTCCAAACTGATTTCTGTAAAACCTCTTTATAAAGTTGGTAGAGTCTGTTAATATAAGGAGGAGGGGAAAAGAGTGAAAGATAGACAAAAGTAATAACTACTATATTTCCATATGTGTGATTCTTAAATATAGGATTTAGTTTTACAATAAATTTATTGCTTTTCTTCTTGTGACAGAGATAGAGAGAGAGATAGAGAGAGGGACAGACAGGGACAGACAGACAGGAAGGGTGAGAGATGAGAAGCATCAATTCTTTGCTGTGGTACCTTAGTTGTTCATTGATTGCTTTCTTACATGTGCCTTGATGGGGGAGGGGCTCCAGCAGAGTAAGTGACCCCTTGCTCAAGTCAGCAACCTTGGGCTCAAGCCAGCAACCTTGGGCTTCAAGCTAGTGACCTTTGGGCTCAAACCAGCAACCATGGGGTCATGTCTATGATCCCATGTTTAAGCCAGTGACCCCACATTCAAGGTAGATGAGCCTGTGCTCAAGCCGGGGACTTTGGGGTTTCAAACCTGGGTCCTCTGTGTCCCAGTCTGATGCTCTATCCACTACACTACCACCTGGTCAAGATACATTTAATACTTTTATCAGAAAAAAAGAAAGACCTTCAAAGCAAAAAGAAAAAAAAATCTAGTATTCTCAGGATAATCTTAATGTTCTTGTTCAAAATTCTTAGAGGGCACCTTACTGTTGCCCCCAGGTACCATTTTAGAGTCTTTATAGAGACTGGTGAACTGGGGGTTCAGTAAGTCACAAATAGACACTAGTCACATAACTTGGACATGAACAGGGATTTTAGTATTTGCAAATGGACCAAGTTTTATACAAAGAAATGATAAGCGGAGTCAGTAGATTGGTGAGTGAAGAGGGAACGCCTATTGAGGAACTATTGTGAAGGGGAACCCCATCTTTCTGATGTGTGGCAAGAAGCCTCTCAGAGGCTGTACGATGGATAGTGCTGTTGAAAAGATGAGAGAGGAGAAACCTGTGAATTAGAACAAAATTCCAGGGAAGTTTGAACTATATCAAAGAGACAAAATAGAAGAGATAGAAATGCTGTCAATTAGCAAGTTTAAACACCTCCCACTCTTTTCTTCTACTTTATAAGATGAGGACCCATGAAGGAGATTAAAGAAAACAAAGAAATTACATTTTATTTGCTTGTGTGAATGAATTAAATTGAAATATTGCTATTATCAGAACAAGATTCACATGTTAGAAAGAGAATTTAAGCTATAGTTTTAAGAATGTAATGGGAGGGAGACTGTTTAGGAGTCTTATGATAAAGAGCTGATGGTGGCCTGGACCAGGGGGAAAAGACAGCAAAAAGTAGAAGGGAAGTGAATAGATTTGAGAAACAACAGAAGAATATTAGGACTTGGTTTCTGTCTGGGGATGGGAATAAGTGTGTGAAAGAGGGAAGAATTGGCAACATTCTCCATCTAGTTTTCTGGTTTGGGCAGCTGGATGGATAAGGATACTGTTCACTGAGATAAAGAACCAAATGGCCTGACCAGTGTTACTGCAGTGGACAGAGCTTTGACCTGAGGCATTAAGGTTCCAGGTTCAAAACCCCAAGGTTATTGCCTTGAATGCAAGCTCATCTGGCTTGAGTGCAGGTTTGCTAGCTTGAGTATGGGGTTGCTGGCCAAGTGTAGGATCATTGACATGGTCCCATGGTCGCTGGCTTGAGCTCAAAGGTCATGGGTCTAAAAGCCAAGATTGCTGGCTTGAACCCAAGGTCACTGGCTTGAACAAGGGGTCACTGGTTTGGCTGGAGCCCCCCAGTTAAGGCACATATTAGAAAACAATCAATGAACAATTTAAGTGTCACAACTTCAAGTTGATACTTCTCATCTCTCTTTCTCCCCCTCTAAAAAAAAAAAAAAAGCCAGAAGGAAGAACAAAAACAGGTTTGGGTGGGGGAAGATTCTGAGCTCAGTTGTAGATGTGTCGAGATTGGAAGTTTAAAGTTATATTTACATACATACCCAACAGCTGTCTCAAATTCGTCGACAAACAAATCTTGTTGATTCATTCTTTGATTTTTTTTCATATCTGTTCTTTCCTTCTTATTTTCTTCCTTCTACCACCAAAGTTTAGATTCTTATCACCTCACACTGGAAAGATGAATAATATTCTATCTTGTACATCTTTTAATATTCAGTCTGTACTGGGTTGTAGTATTAATCTACTCAAAAATTGGTTTTACTGTGTCATACTCCATCTCACATTTCAGTGATTTCTTATTGCCAACATAATACTTTGAAGATGGCTTACAAATTGGCTCTGAACACTCCAGATTTCTCCCTCTCTTCCCTGAGAGTTTGCCTCAGTTTGGTAAAACTAGAACTTCAAATACAATATACTCTTTCTTGTCTCTGCAACTTTGCTCATGTCACCCTTGTGTGGTCTGAGCTTGCTTCTCCGGTCTACCCGGCCACCCCAACCCTTTAAATGTAGCACTCCAGGTCCACATCATCCTTGGGGATCATCAGTTTATCCCAGGTCAGCTCATTCTAAGAGCTTCCTTCCCCAGAAGTCTGTTTTGCTGTCTATGTCTCTCCCATTGGCACGTATTCCTATACACTGCATTGTTTTGCAATTTAATGTTAATTTAATCTCACTATACAAGATAGAGAACAGAGATCAGGTATCATACTGTCATACTACTTTTGTATTCTCCTAGAGTACTTAGCATAGTTCTTTGTACAAAATAGGCTCTCAGTAAGTATTTGTCGGCTTGAAATATTAACGTACACTTTTTTCTTCCCTGCTGGTCTTATCTTTGCCTGAGTAAATGAACAGTTGAGATTAAGCAGGTAAAGTGGAAGAATAAACAGGAGGCAGAGGAGATTTTAATGAAACTTTATATGATATTTAAAAATATCATCATTAATTTTAAATCTATTCCTTAAGCTTTAACAATATTCAAATTCTTCCCTCTTGTTTTCATGGCAATTTTTTTTGTATATTTAAGTAATGGAAGGCACACAGATGTTAAAAAGTAGAATAATTACTTTAAAAATATTTGACAACAAAAATAAATTTGTTTTGATCAAAAAGTTCTTTTTGATTTTTTTCCCCAAATGACTTTATAGCAACATTCATTTTGATTTAGTATAGATCACCTATTTTGACTCCAAATTCACTTTAGGTGGAAAAAACCCCACCTCATTAAAACAATCATGATACATAGAATACTTAAAGTAAGTTTGTTTGCATAGATGGTAATAGATTTGGTTTTAAATCTAAGCCTTCAAGATTGAGGGGAAAAAACCCCTCATAAACACAGGCAACAGCGTGATGATTATTAGAAGGGAAGAGAGATGGAGGAAGGTTGAAGAGGTCGTAAGGAGGATAAATGATGATGGAAGGAAACTTGACTTGGGGTGGTGAATACACAGCACAATATACCAATGTGTCAGAATTGCACAGCTGAGACCTATTCAATTTTATTAACCAATATCTCCCCAATAATAAATCCAATAAAAAATATAAGCCCATATATATATAATATATATATAACATATATATATAATATATATATATTTGGAGTTAAAAATGACCAAAATATACACTAATTAAAAAAATAAGAAGGAAAAATGCTTAAACTGTGATTCAATGTGAACTTTTCCATGAAACAAGCTCTGCTATTTTTCTTACAGAATCAGAGAAGTCAACTTAAAGCATATTTAAGTCAACAGAAACTGCTCTAGGTAAATGAATTTAATCTTCATGGTCACTGACACACAATATAATCTTGTTTCTTTCAGGATTTTATTCTTTAGGTAACTAAGTGACTCATAAGCTCAAAATATTTTCTGGTACAGGTAAGTCTGAGCTTAGCATGAAATATTCTGAATATTTCTTCTCTTCTTCAGATGAGTATTTCAAAAATAACAGCTCCTTCCTGGAAGGTGTAATTGGCTTTTGGTTAGGAATGTCTAAAAATGATTGTCCTTTTGTGGAATGTATTTTATGACAAACTAGAATATACTTTTTCCTTTTTCCATCCATCAAAATCCTACCAATACTTTAGGGGTTAGTTCAAGTGCTATCACTTTCACACAACTTTGCTTTATTTTTAGGCAGAATTAATCACTCACTGCACCTCTTTTGAGGGGAGGGGTGACATCTCATATTATTTATTTCGATTCATCAAGTCTATAATTGGTGGGTTTATTTGGTTTTACTCCATGGAAACTATAAATTATTCAACTGTATATCTCCCTTTTTACCTTAACATAGTACTTCACATGCAGTAAGTGATCAGTAAGTGAATATATTTTATTTTTAAATATTTAAAAGTTTTTAATCAAGTAATACATAATTATGATTAAATATAAAATTATATTGAAAGGTTTATAATAATAAAATAATAGACTATTTCTCTACCTTTCTCTACCACTAATCTTGCTTACTAGAGAAACAACATTTAATTTTTAACTGGTTTTGAGTTAAAAAAATAAAAGTTTTTCTAATAGTTGATTACCTTCATTTCACTAAAAAATATACTTAGTTCTGTATTTAAAAAAATTTTTTAAACAATTTCTATTGAGATCCCTTTTATGGGAGGTAAGACTTATATATCTTTATCTCATGCTTACATTGTTATTCTTTTTCAAAGATTGTATCTAGTCCCTGGAATAAAGGGAATATTCTCAGTTACATTCCAGGGCCTCTGTCCTCTTGCTACAATCCGAATGGGTGTTCCTTCACAAGGTGTTACAAAGCTGGCATTTTGGGACTTCTCTCTTTTGTTCTATTTAGTTGAATTTGTTTCTTTTTAAGTCCCATAACTTCTTTGCTTTTCATCCACACTTTGTGGGAGTGCTTCCTTAGAAAACTTCCTAATAAAGAACGCATGAAAGGAAAATTTTCTTAGTCCTCCTTGATTTTTATTTGGTTTATACCATATTTTCCCATGTATAAGATGCTTCCATGTATAAGACGCACCTTAATTTGGGGACCTGAAATTAAAAAAAAAATGTATTACATAAAGTTATTGAACTCAATTTTTTTTTTTTTTTTTTTTTTTTTTTTTACAGAGGCAGAGATAGACAGGGACAGACAGACAGGAACGGATAGAGATGAGAAGCATCAATCATCAGTTTCTCGTTGCGCGTTGCGACTTCTTAGTTGTTCATTGATTGCTTTCTCACATGTGCCTTGACCATGGGCCTTCAGCAGACCGAGTAACCCCCTGCTGGAGCCAGCGACCTTGGGTCCAAGCTGGTGATCTCTTTGCTCAAGCCAGATGAGCCCGCGCTCAAGCTGGCGACCTCGGGGTCTCGAACCTGGGTCCTTCCACATCCCAGTTCGACGCTCTATCCACTGCGCCACCACCTGGTCAGGCGAACTCAAGTTTTATTTATCAAAAAATTCATACAATTCAAAACTCCCATCCATTAGCTTGTCCTCAGCTGTGTCTGATGGCAAATCACTGTTTTCAACAATGAACGTAAAAACAAGTGCAAAAAAGCAGAAAATTCAAGTAAAAAAGTATACAACCACTGTATAAGATACACCCAGTTTTTAGGCCCCCAATTTTTCGAAACAGAGTGCGTCTTATACATGGGGAAATACAGTGTTTGGTTGGATAAGGAATTCTGTATTGAAAGTCATTTTCCCTTTGAGCAGTGAAAGCAATGACAGGTTGTCTTCTGGTATCCAGTGTAGCTGTTGACAAATCTTACCACAGGGTGATTCTCATTCCTTTGTAGAAGAGAATAGGTAAGATTTTAGCATCTTCCTCTTATCTTTGCGGTTAAGAAATTACTCAATAACATATTTAGGTGAGGGATTTTATTTTATTTTTTAAGAGACAGAGAGAGGGATAGATAGGGACAAACAGATGGGAACGGAGAGAGATGAGAAGCATCAGTCATTAGTTTTTTGTTGTGACACCTTAGTTGTTCATTGATTGCTTTCTCATATGTGCCTTGACCGCAGGCCTTCAGCAGACCGAGTAACCCCTTGCTCAAGCCAGTGACCTTGGGTCCAAGCTGGTGAGCCTTGCTCAAATCCAGATGAGCCCACGCTCAAGCTGGCGCCCTCAGGGTCTTGAACCTGGGTCCTCCGCATCCCAGTCTGACGCTCTATCCACTGCGCCACTGCCTGGTCAGGCATTCATTTTTATTTATTTATTTATTTTTTAGAAAGATAGAGATAGGAAGGGAGAGACATGAGAGGCATCAATTTGTAGTTGCGTCACTTTAGTTGTTCATTGATTGGTTCTCATATGTGTCTTGACGGGGGGTCCAACTGAACCAGTGATCTCTTGCTCAAGCCCTGGCTTGGGCTTCAAGCCAGCAACCTTGGGATCATGTTGATAATCTTGTGCTCAAGCTGTGGACCTCGGGGTTTTGAACGTGAGGCCTCAGCATCCCAGGTCAATACTGTATCCACCGTGACACTACCGGTCAGGCAAGAGCATTTTTTGATTCTTCAGTTATGGAATAGTCTCTTGATTATTTGCTGGATGATTTCATTTTTGTCTAAATCTTTATTGAGATATTTAATTCACATACCATACAATTCACCCATTTAAAGTGTACGATTCAATGGCTTTTAGTAATTCAGTTTTGCAACTATTACAACTATGGAATTTTATAATATTTATATGAGCCCCAAAGGAAAGTCTGTACCCATTAGCAGTCACCCCACATTTTCTTCCTCTCCTCAGTTCCTGGCACACACTTATTTGCTTTCTGTCTCTATGAATGTGCCATTTCTAAATATTTCATATAAATGGAATTACATAATATGTGGTTTTTGATCTGGCTTCTTTCACGTAGCATAATATTTTTAAGGCTCATCTACATTGTAATGTGTAATAGTGCTTCATTTCTATTTCTGGTTGAATAATATTCTATTGTACAGACGTAACACATTTTGTTTATCCATTCATCAGGTGATGGACATTTGGGTTGTTTCCACTATTTAAGAAAAAGTTTACTGCTATGTACTTTCAAGTACCAATTTTAGGCAAACATGTTTTCATTCCTTTTAGGTCAGGGGTTGGGAACCTATGGCTCGCGAGCCAGATGTGGCTCTTTTGATGGCTACATCTGGCTCGCAGACAAATCTTTAATAAAAAAAAATAACATTAAAAATATAAAACATTCTCATGTACTACAATCCATTCATTTCCTACCGCTCATGTTCATGGTTGCAGGTGCCTGGAGCCAATCACAGCTGTTCTCTGGGACAACACCAAATTTTTACTGGATAATGCGTAATGTACACGGGTTGTTGTATGGCTTTCATGAAATTACATTTTAAAATATGTGGCGTTCATGGCTCTCTCAGCCAAAAAGTTTCCTGACCCCTGTTTTAGATATATTCTATGAGTGAAATTGGTGCATTATATGGGTAATGATTATATTTTAATTTTTTAGATCTTTGTCATATTTTTTAGTTTTCATTTTCCATAGTACCTTGTTCTTACTTTATGATTTTAACATATTCTTAAATATCTTTTAGAAAACCAATTGGTTTTATTGGTTACCCTTGCCACATCTGCTGTCTCCCAGAAATTTTTTAAAATCTTATATTCATTGGTGTTCTTGCTCCACTCCCTACTTCTTTTTCTTTCAGGCTAACATCTGTACATCTGTTTCGCAAAATTTTACTGGCGTAAATCTATCATATTGAATTTAAATCAACAAATATTTGTTAAATTGTTATCCACTTTTCCTCATAGTGGAGGTAGGTAGATACTTTACATATTTTTTTATCTGCTTACCTTCATGTGATAGCCATGGACTAGTTTACAAAAATATGAACTTCAGAAAACTGACTTTATAGGGAAACTACTATTATAGCAATGTCTTTGACCCTAATAGCTAAGAGATTATGACCTTGATTTTAGACATCACAAAACTGAAATAAAAATTATTGATACTTAAAAAAATTACTGATACTTTGCTGTTGGTTCACATTATAACCAAAGACAAACTATTTTTCTTTTTTGTCTCATTTACTAAGTAGAATTTATAATCTCTCCAGAGTGTTATGCTATGAATTCACTTACTACTGAGATGTATAAGATAGAAAACTTTTCTATGTTCAAACAAATCATCTAAAATAGTATCAGGTTGGACTCCATTTTCTATAAGAAGAATGCTAGTCTACCCCTGGTCATGCTCTCTATCCTATGCTTTCCTGGGGCCGTGTGAAACTCTTAGAAAGTGATCGACAGTCAAGCAGTAATTCATACAGGTAGCCATGAAAAGAAGAAATTACACTACTCTCAAGTTTCTCCACTGATTCTTTTTTTTTAATTAAAATAATTTTAATTGAAGTTTTTTGGGAGACATTGGTTAATAAAGTTATATAGGTTTCATGCATACAGCTGTATCTTGTACTGGGTGTTCACCTCAAGTCAAGTCTCCTTCCATCACCATTTTCCCCACAGATTCTTGTCAAGGAGTTTTACGTCTAGAACTACCAGTGAGGAATATTGACGGTCTACTGAGTAACTCTCCCACTCTTTCATTTTGGAGAATGGTTTCACTATGGGCAGATAGAGTTACTTAGTAGCTGGATGGATGATACTTGTTTACTTTTCTACTCGGTGGGATGTGCTTGCTAGGAATTTTGCAGTGAATGGGTAGATGGCTCTAACAAATGTGGGGTGATTTTTTTCCTTTCCAAGGCTGAGCTCAGTTTCTATGGGGAAATTACATGTTTCTATGTGTGGCCTGAAGAAAGCTTTCATTATTCATCTTGATTTCTTTATTGACAAATAGGAATACTTGTAATGGTTTGATCAAATAACTACTATGTCCTGATTGAACAAGGAACCTCAGAAAATGAATGCTGCATATGGCCTCATTTGTCGATACTGCATATTCATGGGTGACACATACACACACACTCACTCACTCACTCACTCAGTTACTAGTTACTGGTGTGAAGCCTCATTCTTTTGCCAGCCTTAGCATCTATCATTGCATTCCAGATTCTATATGATTTAAATTGATAATGAATTACAGGCTTATAATTACATGCCATGGGATGACTCATTATGCATAGCATATTTCTATCATCCAAGTGGGCTTCTTTTAATTAAGGACCGGGAAACTTTTAGAATCTGGTTTTGTTAGTTTAAACTGTGGGAGAATAATCCTTTCCTTGGTGAGCCCTAATTGTTACACATGGTGTCGGTTGTGGTTTTCTCCAATGAATCTCATTTCCTTTTCCTAGTTTCTAGTTGGTTTGATGTTGCTGGTATTTAAAACTTAAACAATTCTAAATTTTAAGTTACTTTGATTTTCCAAGAGTACACATCTGAGCCAAGATTTCCATAAATGCAATTCTACCCAGGAGTTTTGGAGAGAAATTAAACTTGGGTGCACTATCTCAAGCCTCAACTGTGTCCTAGAGACTAAATTCCTCCTCCGATTTTCTCTTCTATTTCTCTCATAGTCCTCCTTCTTTTCTCCTCTTTCTTCTCCTTCAAACTGCTGCTATGGTGGATTTTAACTGTTTTTAAACCTCAAGAAATAAAGGCACTTTCTAGTTCCAGGGGCTAATCTAATGTCCTGAATTGAGACCCGGTCACCACTGCTTTCAAATCCGTATGGTTTTTCATGGTAAAGGTATTCTGTGTTGAACAATGGGTCCCACTGCAGGATATCTAAGAACTATTGCATCTTAAGAGTCCTGGGGTTGTGAAAAACGAAGTGATTGATCATGTGAACTGGCTAGGAAAAAAAGATAGCAAGAGTCTTAAATTATGTATTTGTTCATGAAAAGGCTTAAGGGCTCTGAGCCACATTCTGCCCCTTAATTCCCCACATAGACCTTTCATTGAAGCTAACAGTTACCATGATATCTCTATTGAAGTCTTTAGAGAACATAGAGAATGTGTTCATAGTTCATACTGTATCATACTGCACCTTGGATGCTTGGCATATTTCTCTCTTTAGAAAAAAATTAAAATTTGCTTGATTCTCTGATAAAAGGAATACTATAAAAGTATATTGCAAAATCCTGAAGGTTTGGCAGGGTTTCCTATCTGGGTGGAAAAATATTGTTCTGAAGCCAAATTAGAATTGCTCTTGAAAATATAACATAAAAATACAATAAAAAAAGAACCTCAATGGAAAAAATACATATACAAACGTATAATAACAACAAAGTTTATGGGCTTTACCAGCGTGTAGCATATAGACACAATGATATTATCATGATGTTATGAAAATGGCAAATCTCTTATCAGAAACAATTGGAATTTCTTTATTATACTGGTTTTAACCTTTATCAGATTCCTACTGTGTTTAAGTCTATGTCCATTGGGTGTGGATATGTTTATAATTTGTTACCACTCCCATCCCCCCCCACACACAACTTTGTTATATAGCACAGCACTCTTGCTTTTCAGAAATGAAAACTGCTTAAAACCAGAAGACCCTTTAGGCTTGTCTTTATCCTCACTTGGCTTATAAAAAATATGAATGACTGAGATGTCCCAAGTCTAGAGGCAAAATTACTTTCCTTACTTCAGCTTCATGATTTGAACTGATTTCCATATGTCCCCCCTTTACCCAGCCATAGCCTCTTGTAAAAGCTTCAGCAGAGTAATGCTTTTTCCATTGTGCCACATGGTAAATACATGGTGCAAGGGAGGGTGGGCAGGGCTGTAAAAGACTGTCGGACAAAATAGTTAGCGTTTTCAGCTAATGATTTATTTTTGATTTTGTTTGTTTTTTTAGTTGCGGGGCATATATACTGAAGTGTTTTTCCTATGCATCATTCTATAGATATCTATCTGTCTTTCTACTTGTGACTATCTGTTCTTTCTATAGAACACAACGACTATAAGAAATGTGGCTTCAGGAATTTCCTATGAAGAAAAGATGACTAATGTAAAGTGCCATGGTTATTGGACCCCATAGATCCTGGGACTGTGTGTGTTAATGGGCTTCTTTGTTAGATGGCATATAGTCAATTTTCCCCTAATTAGAGAAACCATTTCTAAATGAAGGAACTGAAAAAGATGTCACAGAGCAGGTTGAGGATTGTTCCAAACAAAGGGTATACTACAGCTTAGCAGGAGTGGGAGAAACAAGTGATTAACTTTCCTGAGGGGTAGTTAATGAGTAATCAATGAAGCTTTTATTAAGTTCTTTTTATATTCCCCAAAGTGGAGTAGACAGTGTGAGAATCAGTGATGTCTCTGGCATGATATTTTGCCTTAAAGGAAATTATGATCTGGTTAGGTAATATGTATTTGTCATATCAAATGAAAGCCCTCCATTCTTTTTTTTTTTTTTTTTTGTATTTTTTTCAAGTGAGAAGCGGGATGGCAGAGAAACAGTCTCCAGCATGTACCCGACTGGGATCCACCCAGCATGCCCACGAGGGGGCAATTCTCTACCCATCTGGGGTATTGCTCTGTTGCAGCTGGAGCCATTCTAGTGCCTGAGATGGAGGCCATGGAGCTGTTCTCAGCACCTGGGCCAACTTTGCTCCAGTGGAGCCTTGGCTGCAGGGGGGAAGAAAGAGACAGAGAGGAAGGAGAGGGGGGAGGGGTGGAGAAGCAGATGGGTGCTTCTCCTGTGTGCCCGGGACAGGAGTCAAACCCAGCACTTTCACACACCAGGCTGATGCTCTACCACTGAGCCAGCCAGCCAGCCAGGGCAGCCCTCCATTCTTTAGAATTGTCTGAAACACATCAAGAGTTCAAAGTAGGGAGATGTTGGTGATGTATAGAGAAGCTGGAATATGATGAAGGAAGCTTGCAGGTGGACATTGGAGAGTTTGAGGTAGCCCTGGAGATGCCAGGCCTGAGAGGTGAGCCTCAGTGGCCACACCTGAAATTTGTTGAGACAGGCGTTGATGTGTAGCGGTGTTTATGGAAGACAATTTTGGGGGCCCTGACCATTGAAGGCAGATGAGTTTAACCGTGATGAGAAAAAGGGAAAGCACAGTGGGGTCCTAATGACAGTGGTATTCCAGGGAGATAAAGCCGCCAGCAAGGGTCAGGAAAGGGAGATATTGAAGGCTGATAGACTTGTTAGAAGTCTGTTTTCTAAAAGGTAACTTATTGAAGTGAAAGTCACATAGCATAAAATTAACTATTTTAAAGTGAACAATTCAGTGGCATTTGGCACATTCACAATGTTATACAACCATCACCTCTATTTGGTTAGTTCCAAAACATTCCTGTCATTCCAAACTAAAACTCCTTACCATTAAAAGCAGTTTCTCCCCCCTTTTTCCTGCCGACCAGTCTGCATTCTGACTCTATGGATTTATTGATTCTAAATATTTTATAAAATGAAACCGTACAATTTGTGGCATTTTGTGTCTGGCTTCTGTCATTTCCTGTAATGTTTCCAAGGTGTAACCACTGTGTTTAATGTATCAGTACTTCATTTCTTTTTAGAATAATATTCTGGAAGTCAGTCTAAAATATGTTTTGAAGCACGGATCACTATTTAACTTTATAATTCCATTATTTCTATATAAAAGAAAACTTTAAAATAGTTGTAACTGGGGAATGGCAATACTACCTCACCAATAGAAATAAAATAGTTGAAGGGAGATTAATTTTAGGGACTAAGACCAGGAGTTTGGGATAAAATGAAATTACTAAGTAGGAGATATTTCATAGAGATCTGAAAACTCAGGAAAGAATTGAGAGTGGAGGTTTAGATTTAAAAACATTGATAATCATTCTTTAAATTTAAACAGATAGTGGTAAATTAGAAAATAACTTGTTAATAGGAATGGAATATTCCACAGAATGTCAAGGATAAATTTGATTTTGGCAAAGCGTTTTATTCTGCCTATAATGGGGCAAAGTTGAAAACTTGAGACAGAAGATTATGACAACCTTCTTTTTTTTATTTATTAATTTTTAGAGAGGGAGAGAAGGGGGAGGAGCTGGAAGCACCAACTCCCATATGTGCCTTGACCAGGCAAGCCCAGGGTTTCGAACCGGCGACCTCAGCATTTCCAGGTCGACGCTTTATCCCCTGCGCCACCACAGGTCAGGCGAGACAGAAGATTATGGAAACGAGGAGCCATGCTGAAGAAGTGCCGCCCAGGCTTACCTAGCTAGTGTGGCCATGGGAACGCACAATGGTGAGAAGCGCAGTGGCGTTTCAGTCCTGTTAGAGGCCAGACCTGTAGAGATCAGAGAGTTGGGTGAAGTGGTGGAAAGGCCATAAGATTTTGAATCAAATAGACGAGGGTTCAAATACAGACTCTGAATTACTACCTGAAAGAACTGAGACAAATAACTTAACTTTTCTCTGTGGGGGGAATGATTAAATGAGATACATACCCATATCCATATATTTGGAGGGATAAGGCAGGCAGAGAGGATGCTGAAAGGCCCATGTGGAGCTCATGTGTTGAGAAGATAAATGTTGAATCTTGAAAAGTGAACCGACAGGCACTTTTTTATTTATTTGTCTTGTTCTTAAAAGAATTACGCAGATAGTGTGCAAAGATGCATATCATAAAAAGTAGTTTACAAGGATATTTTATGAAGGCACATATATTACAAGATCAAAATAAATAAAAATTAGGTTTAAGAAAAATGAGGCAAAAGCAAAATAAGAAAATAAAACAAAAGAAGTCTCAAGTGGAATTAGAACATAAACCAGGTGCCATGAATTTTATACCCTTGCTAGAGTCAGGCTATAAATTTGGCTTGAAATGTTAGATATTGTTGTTTCGTTTGTTATAACGACATCTAAGAAGAACAAGGCTGCCGTCAAAGGCTGAGAAAGGGCAGTGGCAAGGAAGCGCATAGGGTAGTTCACTGCAGATATTACATGCTTTCTTCTGCTGCATATCCCACTTACTGCTGTAAGCACACCTTGCTGTCACATCTGTTAACAGCTTGTGTGAAACTTGGCTTAATTTGTTTTTCAGGGATGTGTTTAAGTAGATAAGAGTTTTGTGAACCTTTCACACTGTTTCTTTTTACTTTGCATCTCACTACATGTGCTTTTATTTTTTTTTGAAACCCACATAATAAAGCCATTTGAAAGAGCATTGGAGAAAAGGTCGGTTGGCTTGGTGGTGAATGACAGTAAAAATTGGGTTGTTCATTCCCAAGGTAAACTAGTTTGCAAAGAGGAGCTGACCGGGGTTAGAAAGAAGAGATCAGACATGTTAGCACCTTTGGGATTGGATCTTCAGTTTAGCATCAGTTTGAACAAAATTGCCGGAATGTTAGGAACATCCATGTTTAAATATCAAGCCTGACCTGTGGTGGCACAGTGGATAAAGCGTTAACCTGGAAACACTGAGATTGCCGGTTCAAAACCCTGGCTTGCCTGGTCAAGGCACATATGGGAGTTGATGCTTCCTGCTCCTACCCCTTCTCTCTCTCTCTCTCTCTCTCTTCCCCCCTCTTCTCTAAAATGAATAAATAAATATCAACATATTTCAAAAATATGTTTCTAAGCCAACAATACATAATATTTTGATTATCTTATGTGGTCAGTCACTCACATCTTAGTTCTGTTCCTATCAGCAATAAATTATAGTCAGCATTAACTCATAAACTAGTATGCCCTATGTTTGTGCAGCTTTACACACTTTAAAGAATTTCAGGGAACCTGATATGTCCTCAGTGTATCTCCCTTAATTCATATACAATCGGGCATCACCTGATGATGGGGATATGTTCTAAGAAATTTGATTTTATCGTTGTGCGATCATCACAGGGTGCACTTACACAAACTTAGATGGTATAGCCTATTACACACCCAGGCTGTATGGCATAGCTATTGCTCCTTAACTATAACCTTGTACAGCATATTACTGTACTGAATACTGCAGGCAATTGTAACATAATGCTACATATTTGTTATCTAAACATATCCAAACAGAAACGGTAGAGTAAAAATATGGTATAAAAGATAAAGAATGGTATACTTGTGTAGGGCTTGTACCGTGAGTGGAGCTTGCAGGACTGGAGTTGCTCTGGGGGAGGCAATGAGTGAGTGGTGGGCGAAGGTGAAGGCCTGCACACTTTCACAGACGTGGCACTGTCCCACCAGCCCTCGCCTGCTCCCATCTGACAGGGTCAGGCATTGGACGTTGAAGTGGTCAGTGCTGCTCCATGAGCAGGGGTGTGAACTGGAATGACAGCAAAGATCCAGAAGAAACTGGCTAGGTAAGTAAATCTAACCTCGCTCCCTGTCAGGAGGGAGTGAAAGGTGGCCTAAGGATTAGTAGAAATGAGAAATCAAGACCCAGAGAGGAGTAACAGGGATTTTCATGGCAGTGTGGCTTTGCCTATTGCATGCTGGAGCAGTGGTCAAATTCAGAAACTTTGTGGCATTCACTAATAAAAGAGGATGTTTAACATGGAGCGGGGGTAAAACCGAAGACTCAATATTTTGACTTTGGAAATTTGTTTTTTGTTCCATTGACCCTGTCCAGCACAAAGGGCTATCTCTGGCATTGAACTGATGAGAGAAATAAACTTATCAATGCTTTATTTCCTTACAACCTGAAACTATTTCCCAAGTACAGGGGCAGGCTGGTTTCATATTACCACAGAAAGCTTTACTGAAGTGTCAGTGGCACTTAATGCTTGTCAGCATTGCTTCTGTGGACCTGTGTCCTTGTACAGGATCAAAGAAGTACCAGCAATGGACTCTGAAGACCATCGGGCTAACTCTGGGAGGGCTGAACTGTCCTCTAAACATGTAGTGCTGTGGGGACAGGCTCCTCGGTGCTGTATCAGGTCAGTGGCATGCTGGGATGTAATCTGAGGACTCATAATTGGGGTGGTGTGAGAGGGAATCTATTGCCAAGCCCCATAGATACTGTTCCCATCAAAAATTAAATTTTTTTTCCTGAGCCACATATACTTCTATTTCTTACAGAAAATTCAGCTTCATTATAGTTTTATGTGACCATCATAATATATATATAGTCTATTTTAAGTGAAACCTCAATATTCAGCACATGAATATTTATTGAAACCAAATCCCTAGAATGATGGTATGAGGCAGTGGAACCTTTGGAGATGATCAGGTCATGACGATGGCACCCTCCTGCATGGTATTAGTGCCCTCATAAAAGAGGCCACACAGAACTCCTTTGCCCCTTTCCTCTCTATGAGGATACAACAAGAAATCTGTGATCTGGAAGAGGGGTCTCTCCTGACCATGCTGGCACCCTGATCTGGGACTTCCAGCCCCCCAAACTATGAGAAATAAAATTCTGTCATTTATAAGCCACCTCGTCTGTGGTGTTTGGTGACAGCAGTCTGAATGGACTTAAGAAAGTACCTAAAATCAACGTTACGATTCACACACACACAAAACGCCCTGAATAAGGCAGAGCTGAAAACATTATCATTCTTATTTTTTGAATGAAAAACCATTTTCAGAGTGTTTAATATAGACATAAGTTCATATTTCCGGAAAGTGGCAAAGGCAGAGTGAGATCTTTGCACTCTGCTTCTCCCATGAGAAGTAGAGAAACCTATGGGATCCCGGAACAGAAAAAAATGATATTCATAGAAAACAATTAGTGAAATCTGAGTAAAATTTGGAATTTATTTAATAGTAATGTACTGATGTTGATTCAGAGTTTTAGCAAATGTGCCACAGTCATGAATCTAGACAGAAAGGGGGACAATTGGAACAATTACTACTATTTTAGGAATACCTGTATTCTACAGGAAGCATAAATAAGAATTTTAGGAAATGATACTGAATAACTTGTCAGTGAATTATATATATATATATAAAGGAAAAATAGCACCTAAAAAATAAGCCTAGAAAGAACTGAACAGAAGGCAATAGTGTCAGATGCAGTCAATACCCCTCTGCCTGTGCACCTACAACTGATTTTGTTCCTTGCTCCCTAACACTCCTGTACCTTTGGGGTTCTTCAGCTGTGTGAACAGCATTATCACCCACAAGTTGCCAAGCCGGAAACCAGAAACTGTTCCCTCTTCCTGATCCCTCTATCCAATCAGTCACCATGGCCTGTGGCTTCCGTTTACTGAGTATCTCTTCCATTATCTCCTCAGGAGTCCAGGCCTCAGCATCTCTCTCACACCAACTATTCACTGCAATCACCTCCTGTCTGGGCCCCTTGCTCCCCATCTTCTCATCTTCCTTCCCGTCTTCTAGGGTCATTTTTTTCCTTCTTTTTTCTTTTCTTACTTTTGGAATTTTTTAAGATGGAGAAAAATCCAAGGGAAGAGAATAATCCATGTTATAATCACTCAGAATTAATCATTGTTGACATATTATTTACTTGGTGCCAGTTTTTCTTTTGAAAGAAAAAGCACTCTTTTGTTTTTTAAAAATAAAAGGACCTTCATTCCATATAAAGCATTGAAACAAGATAAAAGCATGACAAAGATGAAAGTTTCAAAATTGCCTCTGGTCTCACAGGAATTATCATCACTAAATTAGTAGGCAACATGCTAGTAAATCAGGGAGAGAGAGAGAGAGAGAGAGAGAGAGAGGGAGAGAGAGAGAGAGAGAGACAGGAATGGAGAGAGATGAAAAGCATCAATTTATAGTTGTTTCACTTTAGTTGTTCATTGATTGTGTCTCATACATGCCTTGACGGAGGGGGGCTCCAGCAGAGCAAGTGACCCCTTGCTCAAGCCATTGACCTGGGGCTCAAGCCAGCAAACTTAGGCTTCAAACCAGTGACCTCTGGGCTAAGCCAGCAACCATGGAGTCATGTCTATGATCCCACGCTCAAGCCAGCGACCTCACGCTCAAGCTGGTGAACCCATGCTCAAGCCAGTGACCTCAGGGTTTTGAACCTGGGTCCTGTGTGTCCCAGTCTGACACTCTATACACTGCACCACCGCCTGGTCAGGCTTATTCTCATTCTTAAGATCTTTTAATGTTCTAATGTAATTATGAAGAAAACATCAGGTAAACCCCAATTGAAAGACAGTCTACAAAACATCTGACTAGAACTCCTCAAAACTGTCAAGGTCATCGAAAATGAGAAAACACTGATAAATTGTCTCAGCAGAGAGGTATGTATGTACTGCAGGAGACAGGTTACGTACTGCATGGGATCCTGGAACAGAATAAGGACATTAGTGGAAAATCAGGTAAAACCTGAATAAAATGTAAAGTTTAATACTAGGTAGTAATGTACTGTTATTGATTTCTTAGCTTTGACAAATGTACCATGATTGCATAAGATGTTGACATTAGGGGAAACTGGATGGCTCCTCCCTTTCCATACCACCGCCCCGCTACAAATCACTGCCACATCTAATTAGGATTACTAAAATAGTTTCCAACTAGTTTTCTTGCACCCACTTTTGTTCTCATCCAATGCATTCTCTATTTATCAGTTACAGTGATTTCTTAAAAT
Source organism: Saccopteryx bilineata (assembly GCF_036850765.1). Taxonomy (NCBI): domain Eukaryota; kingdom Metazoa; phylum Chordata; class Mammalia; order Chiroptera; family Emballonuridae; genus Saccopteryx; species Saccopteryx bilineata. Next base: position 77,991,991 of record NC_089495.1, on the reverse strand, counting down.
ACGAACTCAATTGTGTTTTTCTTAAACTTTTCACTAGGTCTCCTTTGTTCTTAGAATAAAATCCAAAAATCTCTGCAGCCTTATTGTTGTCAGAGTTCAGGGCAGCATTTCTGTACATAGGTCTGGTGGTAGGTTTCAGTGGCTAGATAAGGGCTTTACTCCCCAAAGCTATACTTCTGTGTGTACATCCTTGTCCCCTCTTCTTCTTTTTTTTTTTTTTCTGAAGCTGGAAACGGGGAGAGACAGTCAGACAGACTCCCGCATGCGCCCGACCGGGATCCACCCGGCACGCCCACCAGGAGCGAAGCTCTGCCCACCAGGGGGCGATGCTCTGCCCCTCCGGGGCGTCGCTTTTGCCGCGACCAGAGCCATCCCCAGCGCCCGGGCCATCTTTGCTCCAATGGAGCCTTGGCTGCGGGAGGGGAAGAGAGAGACAGAGAGGAAGGAGGGGGGGGGGCGTGGAGAAGCAAATGGGCCTATGTGCCCTGGCCGGGAATCGAACCCAGGTCCCCCTCACGCCAGGCCGACGCTCTACCGCTGAGCCAACCAGCCAGGACCCTTGTCCCCTCTTCTTATCTGGCTAAGTCCTACTAATTATTCAATAACCATTTTATAAAAACCTTTCCTGATATATACACTTCCTCCTTGTCACCTCACACACCTATCATTGGTTTCTGTCTGGTATAAGAGGAGAAGCTACTATCTATTCATGGCTAAACGCCATTTGGCCTGAGTTTAAATTTGGCTCTTTTGGCTTTGCTATCACAGGCTGCCAACTTGGTGTTTTTGAGTCTGTTTTCGTATCAGTCATTCTGAGAATTCAATACATATACGTAAAGTGCCTAAAACATCACCTGGCAACAGACAGGTTCGGAAACAGCGGTAGCCATGCTATAATGTGTTCTTTGCCTTTGTAATCCCAGACACAAATATATCTAATGCATTATACTGACATTGCTAGGTTTCTAGTGTCTAATACAAATATTTGTTGAATAATTGTTTTTTCTTTTGTCTGGAATTCACCTTCACTCTTTCCCCTCATCCTTCTCCATGTAGTTAACCAGTCCGTGCTCTGTGTTCCCCCCCAGCTCAGGTCCAGTTCCACCAAAAGCCTCTTCTGCTCATGACACTCTCCTTTGATAAAGAGATTCCTGCCTTGGCTCCTATTGTTTCCACTTTGTGAGAGATGCCTGTCCCTCTCATTAGACTATTAGCCCCCCTGAGCACTATAGGTTCAGCAAAAAGCTCCAGAAGGTGTCAAATAAGTACATAAATAAATATGACAATAGATCAGTGTCTCTAGGATCATGGTGGTATAATGAGGATCAAATGGTAAGGTCTGACCCTGGCCAGTCAGCTCAGTCGTTTACAGTGTTGTCCTGAAACACCAAGGTTTCGGGTTCTATTTCCTGTCAGGGCACACACAGGAAGCAACCAGTGAATGTACAATGAAGTGTAACAACAAATGAATGCTTCACTTTCTCCTTCTCTCCCTTCCTTTCTCTATCCCTCTAAAATCAGTCAGTAAAAAAAAAATAAATTAAAAAAATGGTAAGGTCTCAGTAATTTTCCTTCCTAAAAACAATCTTTTAGAGGGATGGAAATGATTTGACTTTGGGTGATAGGCACACAACACAATCAACATTTCAAATGCTATAGAAATGTTTATCTGTAACCTATGTACTCTTATTGATCAATGTCATTCCATTAAATTTAATTTTCTAAATTAAAAAGAAAAGTTAACCTGAAGTGTCTCAAAAACAGTGAAACAATCAAGACTCTCTGATATAACACTGGCAGTTAGTAAAGACTTAGAACTCAGAGATACCAGGTCTTTTGGGTAAAGGAAAACAGAAAGGTGTTTGACAACCTTTAGGTAAAATGTAGAAAGCTGATAAAATCGGAGAAAATTAATAGTCACATACTCACATTATGTGTATATGAGTAAACTGTTCTAAACACAGGTAGGGTAAGCATCTCAGAGACCTTCTCTTTTTACATATGTCAAGATATCTTGTATGTTGTTTGCACACAGTAAAGGTTTGCAATGCATAGTGGATGAACACAAATTCACATCAAGAAGATTAGAGCAAGAAAGTATCTTAGAGACATCTGGTCCACCTTCATGATGAATGCACCAATTTTTAAAATTGTTTTAACTAAATTTTTAAATTTGTTATGTTAACATGGATTCAAGTGTCCCACTCAATACAACACCTCACCCCCCCCAACCACATGCCCCCCATGACACAATTTTTGTCTCTCTCCCCTTGAGCCCCTCCCACTTCCCTCTGGTATTTGCAGCCCTGTTATCTGTATCTATGTGTCATTTATATATAATTTCACTAATCCTTTCACTTTCTCTGATCCCATTCCCTCATCCCTCTTCCCTCTGACAGCTGTCCCTCTGTTCCCTGTGACTCTGCCTCTGCCTCTATTCTGTTCCTCAGTTGATCTTGTTCAATAAATTCCACATATAAGTGAGATCATATGATACTTTTCTTTCTCTGCCTGGCTTATTTCACTTAACATAATAATCTCCAGGTCCATCCATGACATTGCAAAAGGTAAGATTTCATTCTTTTTCACAGCTATGTAGTATTCCATTGTGCATATGTACCACAGCTTTTTAATACACTCATTCACTGATGGACACTTGGGCTGTTTCCAGATCTTGGTTGTTGTAAACAATGCTGCAATAAACATGGGGTGCATATCTTCTTTGAATCCCAGTGTTTTGGGATTCTTGAATCCCAGTGTTTTGGGATTCTTAGGATATATTCCTAAAAGTAGAATAGCTGGGTCAAAAGGCAGTTCCATTTTTAATTTTTTGAGGAATCTCCATACTGTTTTCCACAGTGCCTGCACCAGTCTGCAATCTCACAGGCAGTGCAGGAGGGTTCCCTTTTCTCCACATCCTCGCCAGCACTTATTGTGTGTTGATTTGTTAATGAGTGCCATTCTGACAGGTGTGAGGTGATATCTCATTGTGGTTTTAATTTCCATTTCTCTGATGACTGGTGATGTTGAACATTTTTTCATCTGCCTATTGACCATCTGTATGTTCTCTTTAGAGAGGTGTCTATTCAGTTCCTTTGCCCATTTTTTAATTGGGTTGTTTACCTTCCTAGTGTTGAGTTTTAGAAGTTCTTTATAAATTTTGGTTATTAACCCCTTATCAGACATATTCGCAAATATGTTATCCAATTGTGTGGGTTGTCTTTTTTTTGTTCATGCTGTCTTTTGCTGTGAAAAGCTTTTTAATTTGATATAGTCCCATTTTTTATTTTGTCTTTTCTTTCACTTGCCTGTGGAGATATATCAGCAAATTACTGCTATGAGAAATATTGGAGAATTTACTGCTTATGTTTTCTTCCAAGATGTTTATGGTTTTGTGACTTACATTTAAGTCTTTTATTCATTTTGAATTTATTTTTGTGAATGGTGTTAAGTTGGTGGTCTAGTTTTATATTTTTTACATGTACCTGTTCAATTTTCCCAATGCTATTTAGTAAAGAGACTGTCTTTACTCTATTCCATACTCTTAACATCTTTGTCAAATATCAGTTGACCATAAATGTGTGGGTTTATTGTTTCTGGGTTCTCTGTTCTGTTCCATTGATCTGTATGCCTGTTCTTATGTCAGTACCAAGCTATTTTGATTACAACAGCCTTGTAGTATAACTTGATATCAGGAAGTGTGGTACCTTCTACTTTACTCTTCATTTTCAAAATTGCTGAGGCTATTCATGTTCTTTTTTTCATATAAAATTTTGGAATATTTGTTTTACATATTTGAAGTATGCCATTGGTATTTTAATAGAAATTGCACTGAATCTAATAGATTGCTTTGGGTAGTATAGACATTTTAATGATGTTTATTTTTCCTATCTATGAATACGGTATATGCTTTCACTTGTCTGCATCTTCCTTGATTTCTTTTTTCAATGTCATAATTTTCTGAGTACAAGTCTTTCACCTCCTTGGTTAAATTTATTCCTAGGTACTTAGTTTATTTTTGTTGCTATAATGAAGGGGATTATTTCCTTAAATTCTCTTTCTGACATTTCATTGTTGGTGTATAAAAGTGCCATTGATTTCTGAATGTTAATTTCATATCCTGTCATCTTGCCAAATTCATTTATCAGGTCTAGTGGTTTTTTGACTGAGACTTAAGGATTTTCTATGTACAGTATGTATGATGTCATCAACAAATAATGATAGTATTACTTTTTCTTTTCCAATTTGGATACCTTTTATTTCTTCTTCTTGTCTGATTGCTGTGGCTAGGACTTTCAGAACTATGTTAAATAAGAGTGGTAAAAGTGGGCACCCCTGTCATATTCCTGATCTTAAGGGGATTGCTTTTAATTTTTGTCCATTAAGTATAATGTTGCCTGTTGGTTTGTCATATAAGGCCTTTATTATGTTGAGGTATGTTCCCTGTATTCCCACTTTGCTGAGAGTTTTGATCATAAACAGGTGCTGGATTTTATCAAATGCTTTTTCTGCATCTATTCATTAAATCATGTGATTTTGTCAAACAAATGTGATGACACATTTATTGATTTGTGAATATTGTACCTGCCTTGCCTCCCTGGAATAAATCTCATGTGATTGTAATGTTTGATCTTTTTAATGTATTGCTGGATCTGGTTTGCTAATATTTTGAGAATTTTAGCATCTATACTCATCAGGGATATTGGCTTATATTTATCTTTCTTTGTAATATCTTTACCTGGTTTTGGAGTGAGGATAATGCTTGCTTCATAAAATGAGCATGGAAGTCTTCCCTCCTCTTAAATTTTTGGAATAGCTTGAGAAGAATAGAATTTAGTTCTTCTTTGAATGTTTGATAAAATTGGCCTGGGAAGCCATCCAGTCTAGGAATTTTGTTTGTTGGGAGGTTTTTGATAACTGTTTCAATTTCAATTGTTGTAACTGTTTTGTTTACATTTTTTTGATTCTTCCAGATTGAGTTTTGGAAGATTATATGTTTCTAGGAATTTATCCATTTCGCCTAGGTTGTACAATTTTTTGGCATACAGATCTTCATAGTATTTTCTTATAATCCTTTGTATTTCTGCTGTGTCAGTTGTTACTTCTCCACTTTCATTTCTAATTTTATTTATTTGAGTTCTCTCTCTTTTTTTCTTGATGAGTCTGGTTAAAGGTTCGTCAATCTTGTTTACCTTTTCAAAGAACCAGCTCTTGGTTTTATTGATTTTTTGTATTTTTTTTTAACCTCAATGTCATTTATTTCCACTCTCAGATTTATTATTTCTTTCCTTCTTCCTCTGGGCTTTATTTGTTCTTTTTTTAGTTCTTTTAGATGCAAGGTTAAGTTTTTTGTTTTTGAGCTTTTTCTTGCTTCTTAAAGTATGACTGTAATGCTATGAACTTCCCCACTGCTTTTGCTGTGTCCCATAGATTTTGGTTTGTTGTAAGTTCATTTTCATTTGTTTCAAGAAAATTTTTTATTTTTTTATTTATTTTTTATTTTTTAATAATTTTATTTTTTTAATGGGGTGACATCAATAAATCAGGATACATATATTCAAAGATAACATGTCCAGGTTATCTTGTCGTTCAATTATGTTGCATACCCACCACCCAAAGTCAGATTGTCCTCTGTCACCTTCTATCTTGTTTTCTTTGTGCCCCTCCCCACCCCCTATCCCTCTCCCATTCCCCCCTCCCCCCTGTAACCACCACACTCTTATCAATGTCTCTTAGTTTCACTATTATGTCCCACCTACGTATGGAGTAATACAGTTCCTGGTTTTTTCTGATTTACTTATTTCGCTTCGTATCATGTTATCAAGATCCCACCATTTTGCTGTAAATGTTCTGATGTCATCATTTCTTATGGCTGAGTAGTATTCCATAGTGTATATGTGCCACATCTTCTTTATCCAGTCATCTATTGATGGGCTTTTTGGTTGTTTCCATGTCCTGGCCACTGTGAACAATGCTGCAATAAACATGGGGCTGCATGTGTCTTTACTTATCAATGTTTCTGAGTTTTTGGGATATATACCCAGTAGAGGGATTGCTGGGTCATAAGGTAGTTCTATTTTCAGTTTTTTGAGGAACCACCATACTTTCTTCCATAATGGTTGTACTACTTTACATTCCCACCAACAGTGTATGAGGGTTCCTTTTTCTCCACAGCCTCTCCAACATTTGCTATTACCTGTCTTGCTAATAACAGCTAATCGAACAGGTGTGAGGTGGTATCTCATTGCCGTTTTGATTTGCATTTCTCTAATAGCTAAAGAAGATGAGCATCTTTTCATATATCTGTTGGCCATTTGTATTTCTTCCTGGGAGAAGTGTCTATTCATTATCCTCTTCCCATTTTTTTTTATTGGATTGTTTGTTTGTTTGTTGTTGAGTTTTATGAGTTCTTTGTATATTTTGGATATTAGGCCCTTATCTGAGCTGTTGTTTGAAAATATCATTTCCCATTTAGTTGGCTTTCTGTTTATTTTGTTATCAGTTTCTCTTGCTGAGCAAAAACTTCTTAGTCTGATGTAGTCCCATTCATTAATTTTTGCCTTCACTTCTCTTGCCATTGGAGTCAAATTCATAAAATGCTCTTTAAAACCCAGGTCCATGAGTTGAGTACCTATGTCTTCTTCTATGTACTTAATTGTTTCAGGTCTTATGTTTAGATCTTTGATCCATTTTGAGTTAATTTTTGTACAGGGGGAGAGACTGTAGTCCAGTTTCATTCTTTTGCATATGGCTTTCCAGTTTTCCCAGCACCATTTATTGAAGAGGTTTTCTTTTCTCCATTGTGTGTTGTTGGCCCCTTTATCAAAAATTATTTGACTATATATATGTGCTTTCATTTCTGTACTTTCTATTCTGTTCCATTGGTCTGAGTATCTATTTTTCTGCCAATACCATGCTGTTTTGATTGTCGTGGCCCTATAATAGAGTTTGAAGTCAGGTATTGTAATGCCCCCAGCTTCATTCTTTTTCTTTAGGATTGCTTTGGCTCTTCGGGGTTTTTTATAGTTCCATATAAATCTGATGATTTTTTGCTCTATTTCTTTAAAAAACGTCATTGGAAGTTTGATGGGAATTGCATTAAATTTGTATATTGCTTTGGGTAATATAGCCATCTTGATTATATTTATTCTTCCTAGCCAAGAACAAGGTATATTCTTCCATCTCATTATATCTTTTTCAATTTCCCTTAACAATGGTTTATAGTTTTCATTATATAAGTCCTTTACATTCTTTGTTATGTTTATTCCTAAGTATTTTATTTTTTTTGTTGCAATCGTGAAGGGGATTATTCTTTTGAGATCCTTCTCAGTTGTTTCATTGTTGGCATATAGAAAGGCTATTGACTTCTGTATGTTAATTTTGTATCCTGCGACCTTACTGTATTGGCTTATTGTTTCTAGTAGTCTTTTTGTGGATTCTTTGGGGTTTTCGATGTATAGGATCATATCATCTGCAAAAAGTGATACCTTTACTTCTTCTTTTCCGATATGGATGCCTTTTATTTCTTTGTCTTGTCTGATTGCTCTGGCTAGAACCTCTAGTACCACATTAAATAGGAGTGGAGAGAGTGGACAACCCTGTCTTGTTCCTGATTTAAGGGGGAAAGCCTTCAGTTTAGTGCCATTTAATATGATGTTAGCTGATGGTTTATCATATATGGCCTTTATCATGTTGAGATATTTTCCTTCTATACCCATTTTGTTGAGAGTCTTAAACATAAAATTGTGTTATATTTTATCAAAAGCCTTTTCTGCGTCTATTGATAAGATCATGTGGTTTTTGTTCTTTGCTTTGTTGATATGGTGTATTACGTTAACAGTTTTACGTATGTTGAACCATCCTTGAGATTCTGGGATGAACCCACTTGATCATGATGTATTATTTTTTTAATATGTTGTTGTATTCGATTTGCTAGTATTTTGTTTAGTATTTTAGCATCTGTATTCATTAGAGATATTGGTCTGTAGTTTTCTTTTTTTGTGCCATCCTTGCCTGGTTTTGGTATGAGGGTTATGTTGGCCTCATAAAATGTGTTTGGAAGTATTGCTTCTTCTTCAATTTTTTGGAAGACTTTGAGTAGAATAGGAACCAAGTCTTCTTTAAATGTTTGATAAAATTCGGTGGTATAGCCGTCAGGGCCTGGACTTTTATTTTTGGGGAGGTTTTTAATGGTTTTTTCTATTTCTTCTCTACTGATAGGTCTGTTTAGGCTTTCTGCTTCTTCTTGACTCAGTCTAGGAAGGTTGTATTTTTCTAGGAATTTATCCATTTCTTCTAGGTTGTTGAATTTAGTAGCATAAAGTTTTCATAGTATTCTACAATAATTCTTTGTATATCTACGGTGTCCGTGGTGATTTCTCCTCTTTCATTTTGGATTTTGTTTATATGAGTTCTTTCTCTTTTTTCCTTGGTAAGTCTTGCCAAGGGTTTGTCAATTTTGTTGATCTTTTCAAAGAACCAGCTCCTTGTTCTATTAATTTTTTCTATAGTTTTTCTGTTCTCTAATTCATTTATTTCTGCTCTGATTTTTATTATCTCCTTTCTTCGGCTAGTTTTGGGTTGTCTTTGTTCTTCTTTTTCTAGTTCCTTAAGGTGGGAAGTTAAATGGTTCACTTGGGCTCTCTCTTGTTTGTTCATATATGCCTGAAGTGATAGGAACTTCCCTCTTATCACTGCTTTTGCTGCATCCCATAGATTCTGATATGTCGTATTGTCATTTTCATTAGTCTGTATATATCTTTTGATCTCTGCACTTATTTCTTCTTTGACCCATTCATTTTATAAAAGTGTGTTGTTTAGTTTCCACATTTTTGTGGGATTTTTTTCCTTTTTTTTGCAGTTGAATTCTAGTTTCAAGGCTTTATGATCAGAAAATATTCTTGGTACAACTTCAATTTTTCTGAATTTGCTGATGTTGTTTTTTGTGGCCCAACATATGGTCAATTCTTGAGAATGATCCATGTACACTGGAGAAAAATGTATACTCAGTCACTTTGGGATGAAATGTCCTGTAGATGTCTATCATATCCAGGTGCTCTAGTGTTTTGTTTAAGGCCACTATGTCTTTATTGATTCTCTGTTTGGATGACCGATCTAGAGCCGTCAGGGGTATATTTAGGTCTCCAAGTATGATTGTGTTTTTGTTTTAAGATCAATAAGTAGCTGTCTTATAAATTTTGGTGCTCCTTGGTTTGGTGCATATATATTAAGAATTGTTATGTCTTCTTGATTCAGTGTCCCCTTAGCCATTATGAAATGGCCATTTTTGTCTCTGAGTACTTTTCCTGTCTTGTAGTCAGCATTATCTGATATGAGTATTGCTATGCCTGCTTTTTTTTGGATGTTATTTGCTTGGAGTATTGTTTTCCAGCCTTTCACTTTGAATTTGTTTTTATCCTTGTTACTTAGATGAGTTTCCTGTAGGCAGCATACAGTTGGATTTTCTTTTTTAATCCATTCTGCTACTCTGTGCCTTTTTATTGGTGAGTTTAATCCGTTTACATTTAGTGTAATTATTGATACTTGTGAGTTCCCTATTGCCATTTTATATCTTGCTTTCTGTTAGTTTTGTGTCTTGTTTGATCCTTCTCTTTCGTTTTTCTATCTTTTGTTTTTATTTGGTTGTATTCCATACATCTTTCCTCTGTTGCTATCTTTTTTATCTCATGTGCCTCTGTGGTAATTTTTTCAATGGTGGTTACCTTTGAGTAATGAAAAGGGTCCCTACCCTGTTCATTGTAGCGAACTATTTTGTGAGTACTTTTACACTCCATCGTCCTTTGCTACTGTTAATCTCCATCTTCTCCCCCTCTTTCTTTTTGTTGTTGTCACAGTTTAAATTTGGTTTTATTGTGTTCTTCTTGGAACTTTTACTTATGGCTCTGTTTTTTTTTTTGTTCTTTGTATCTGATTGGAGAACCCCCTTTAGTAATTCCTGGAGTGGGGGTTTTCTGATGATAAATTCCCTCATCTTTTCTGTATCTGTGAATGTTTTTATTTCTCCTTCATATTTGAAGGATAGCTTTGATGGGTATAGTATTCGTGGCTGAAAGTTCCTCTCTTTCAGGACTTTAAATATTGGGGTCCACTGTCTTCTAGCTTGTAGAGTTTCTGCTGAGAAATCTGATGATAATCTAATGGGCCTTCCTTTATATGTTGTATTCTTCTTTTCCCTGGCTGCCTTGAGAATTTTTTCTTTGCTGTTGGTTTGTGTCAATTTCATTATGATATGCCTTGGAGTAGGTTTGTTGGGGTTAAGAAAACTTGGAGTTCTGTTTGCTTCTTGAACTTGAGGCTTTAGTTCTTTCCACAGTCTTGGGAAGTTTTCATCTATTATTTGTTTGAGTATGTTCTCCATTCCATTTTCTCTCTCTTCTCCCTCTGATATACCTATTATTCTTATGTAATTCTTTTTGATGGAGTCAGATAATTCTTGTAGGGCTATCTCATTTTTTTTAATTTTTGAGTCTCTTTCTTCTTCTCTCTGTTGTGCCTCAAGTTGCTTGTCTTCTATTTCACTAATCCTCTCTTCTATCTGACCTGTTCTATTAGCTAAGCTTGTTACTTCGTTTTTCAGCTCGTGAATTGAGTTTTTCATCTCTGTTTGATTTGTTTTTATAGTTTCAATTTCCTTGGACATATATTCTTTGTGTTCATTGAGTTGTTTTCTGAGCTCCCTAAATTGCCTTTCTGTGTTTTCTTGTATATCTCGGAGGATTTTTAGAATTTCTATCTTGAATTCTCTGTCATTTAGCTCCAAGGTTTCCAATATATCAATTTTTTTCTCCATAGATTTTTCCTCATCTAGCTGTGTTACCTCTCTTTCTTTTGTATCCATGATATTCAATTTTTTCTTCCTTAATGGCATCTGAGGGTGGTTTTGTTGATAGTATTAATGAGATTTAATAAAGAATAAAAAGTTAAAAAAATTAAAAAAATAATAAAAAAATAAAAAATCGAAGAGTTGTTTTTTTAAAAAATTAATAATGACATAAAGAAAAAGAAAAGAAAATAAAAATTTTAAAAAAAGGAAATTATTCCCCCCTTCTTTTTTCCTCTCCTCTTCTCTCCCCTCTTTCTTGAGAAAATCTTGTGGTGAACTGTGAATTATAACAAACAATGCCTGTGATGGAGGGCCTGAATTCGGGAAAAGTAATAAAGGGGCAAAAAAAAAAAAAAAAAAAGAAAGAAAGAAAAGAAAAAAAAAAGAGCGTATGGGCCCACAAAAAGCAAATAAGGAAAAAATTTGCGTCAAGAATAAAATGATTTGCTTTTAGGTGTTGGTTGTCTAAGAGTTATGATGAGAGGAATAAGAGGAAAACGGAAAAATGGGGGGACAAATTAAAAAATTACTATTGTATTTAGTGGAACAAGAACTAGATAATATGGAGAACCAGGGATGGGAGCTCTGCTAGTGAGTTAAAAAGGTGAAGTAAAAAACCCCCAAAATGCCACAAACATAAGTTTGAGTCCCAGATAAGATAATTTGTTTGTTATTGAGGTTTGAATGAGAGGAGATGTAAAGGAGAAAGGAAGAAACTAATATAGAGGGAGAAAAGAAAGAGAGAGAGAGAGAAAAAAAGAGGGAACCACTAAAAGAAGAAAAGAGAAAGGAGAGAGAGAGAGAGAGAGAGTTAAGGGTTTTGGAGTGCAACCCTCATAGAGAGAAAGGAAGAGAAGAGAAAAGATAATGGGAGATGTAACACTTATGGGTAGTGTAGTTCAAGGAGAGGAGAGAGTAAGACCGGCAGAGAGTTAATCGGCCAAATTGGAGGAGGAAAAAAAGTATCAAGAATGAAGATAAGAGAAACAAACGAACAAATATAATAAAATGGGATAGGTTATAAAGTCTGCAGATTATTCTTGATTTTGAGAGGTTATCTTCTTGCTTTTTCTTTTCTCTCCCTCTTCCTGGTCGGTGACTCTGTACCCCGGGTTCTGCCCCTTTGGCACGCTCAGGTAGAGGTTTGCAGTTGATAAGTCTCTATGGCAATATCATGTATTGTGCTTTAGTCTCATTGGCAGTTGAGGCTCACTAGCATTTATAGGCTCTGACAGTGAGAGAGTCCGTGTTCCTGGAGCCTTTCTCCTAGTCTTTCCTTTCTCAATTAGTAGCCTGATAATCCAGCTATTGGGTTTCTGCTGCCTCTGCCTGGATAGTAAGAGGCTCAAAGAGCTGGCAACTCCCCACTCTATTTCCACTCAGCACAGGGCTCTGGGTAAGGCTCAGTCAGTCAGAGCTGCTAGCATAATCAGGCGGGCTTTCCGCCCACTCAAAGACCTCTGGCTCTGCCACTCTGTCCGGTAACACAGGCGGGCGCCCACTTCCGGGGCGCTTGGAGGAAACTCTCACTCACTGTCCGCGACCAGGATATCCGGCCAGCAGTCTCTCGCTCTGAGTGAAACCCCCAACCGCAGGGAAAAGTTGCAGCGTTGGAATTGAGTCTCGCTCCGTCCCCGTGCGCGGCTTTTGCAAGGCGCTGGGGCGGCCCGAGATTCTGCTTTGGCCCACACAAAGGCCCCTGACTCTGCCCCTCTGTGCGATAACATGGGCACACACTGCCGAGGCACTCGGAGCAATCTCTCATTCACTATCTGCGCGTGCACAACAGGATATGAGGCCGGCTGCGTTTCCCTCTGAGTGAAACGCCCTCCAGCACGGAAGATCTCCACCGTTGGAATTAGTTCTCACTCCCTCCCATGCGTGGCTTTCCCAGGGCGCTGGGGCTGCCCAGAGACTCTGCCCTCGGCCCACAGAAAGGCCTCTGACCCTGCCTTTCCATGGGGCAACACGGGCACCCACTTCTGGGGCCTAGGAAGAAATCTCTCGCCCACTAAATGCGCGCACGCCACGCCGACCAGGAGACCGGGTAAAATGGCCGCTCTGCTTGTCTGTCTTTGTTTGGGTTTGGCATGAGTGTTAGCTTGTATTGCCCGGGTTGCCACAGGATCAGTTTTTCCTCGGCTTGGATCTCCGTGCCACACCCTGATTCGGCCGTTTGTGCCACGGCCTGGATCTATTCACCCCCTTTGCCCGCCTCAGTTTCTATATTCACAGTTACCAGAGAAAGCCGCCCTGTTTAGGTTAGTGGGGAAGGCGGAGCATTTCTTACTCCCTATTTCCTTCGGGGTTTGGTTATATATTTAGCCAATTTTTCACTCAACCATACCTTTGGGTGTATTGCGAAGCATCTGGAGGCTCCAGGTATAGGTTTTTCTGTTTCTGGTTGAAGATCTTGTTGAGTTTTGGGGGAGATTTATCGGTATCGCTTCCTACCCCGCCATTACTCTGACGTCATCTCCACATTCTCTATTTTTTTCTTGATCTCATTGTTAACTCATTCATTATTTAGTAACATGCTATTTAGCCCCCAAGTGTTTGAATGTTTTTCATGGTTTTTTTATTGTAGTTGATTTCTAGTTTCATGCCATTATAATCAGAGAACATGCTTGATATGATTTCCATCTTAAAGTTATTGAGACTTGTTTTGTGTCCTAACATGTGGTCTATCCTAGAAAATGTACCATGAGCACTTGAAAAGAATGTATATTCTGCTGCTTTGGAGTGAAAGGTTCTGAAGATGTCAATTAAATCCAGTTGATCTAGTGTATCATTTAAGACCATTGTTTCTTTGTTAATTTTCTATCTGGAGGATCTAGCCACTGATGTAAGTGGGGTATTAAAATTCCTTACTGTTATAATATTGCTGTCGATCTTGCCCTTTATGTCCATCAAAATCTGCTTTATATATTTAGGTGTTCCTATATTAAGTGCATAAATATTTATAATGGTTATATCCTCCTCTTGGATTGCTCTGTTTATCATTATGTAGTAACCTTCTTTATCCTTACTATAGCCTTTGTTTTAAAGGCTAGTTTGTCAGATATAAGTATGGCTACCACAGTCTTTTTTTCATTTTCATTTGCATGAAATACTTTTTTCCATCCTTTCACTTTTAGTCCCTGTGTATCTTTTGTTCTGAGGTGAGTTTTTTGTAGACAGCATATGTACAGGTCCTGTTTTTTATCCATGTAGCTACCTTATGTCTTTTGATTGGAGAATTTAATCCATTTACATTTAAGGTTATTTTTGATATGTACATACTTATTGCCATTTTATTCTTTAAGTCTATAATTTCTTTTTTCTTTTGCTCTTTTTATAGCAGGCCCCTTAATATTTCTTGTAATACTGGTTTGGTTGTAATGAATTCCTTGAGTCTTTTTTTTGTCTGGTAAGCTTTTTATTTCTCCTTCAATTTTAAATGTTAGCCTTGCTGAATAAAGGTCTTGGTTATAATTTCTTGTTTTGCATTACTTTGAATATTTCTTGCCAATCTCTTCTGGCCTCAACTATTTCCATTGAGAAGTCAGATGTCAAACTTATGGGGGCTTCTCTATAGGTAATTAACTGCTTTTCTCTTGCAGCTTTTAGTGTTCTTTATCTCTTAACTTTGGCATTTTAATTATGATGTATCATTGGGTAGGCTTACTTGGGTTCTTGTTTAATGGGACTCTCTGTGCTTCTTGAAATTGTTTGACTTTTTCCTTCATCAATTTAGGGACATTTTCAGCTATGATTTCTTCAAACAGATTCTCTATCCTTGTTCATTCCCTTCTCTTTTAGGAACCCTTATGATGCAAATATTATTTCTTTTCATGTTGTCACTGAAGTCTCTTAGAGTTCCCTCAGTCTTTTTCAGCCTCTTTTCTTTTTGCTGCTCTGCTTCTGTGCTTTCATTTTTCTTGTTCTTTATATCACTGATTCAATCTTCTGCTCCATCGATCCTGGTGTTGATTCCTTCTAGTGCAGTCTTCATTTCTGATATTGTATTTGTCATTTCTGACCGGTTCTTTTTTTATAATTTCAATGTCCTTTTTGATACTTGCTGTCTCTTTGTTTAATTTCTTATTGTGACCATGTACTGTTGCTCTAAGATCCTTGAGCATCCTAAAAATTATTATTTTAAACTCTGTGTCTGGTAGTTTGGTTACTTCCATCTCATTTAGTTCTTTTTTCTGGAGATTTCTCTTGGTGATTCATTTGAGTTGTATTTCTTTGCCCATTTTGTCTGTGTATTAGGTAGTGCTTTCTGACTTTGAAATTTGTTGTGGTGTTTTTATTTCTTCTTCTTATTTTTCCAAAGTTAGAAGTGGGGAGGCAGTCAGACAGACTCCTGCATGCACCCAACCAGGATCCACTCAGCATGCCCATCAGGGGGAAATGCTCTGCCCATCTGGGACATTGCTCTGTTGTGGCTGGAACCATTCTAGTGCCTGAGGTGGAGACCATGGAGCCATTCTCAGTGCCCTGACCAGCTTTGCTCCAATGGAACCTTGGCTGTGGGAGGGGAAGAGAGAGAGAGGAAGGAGAGGGGGAAGGGTGGAAAAGCAGATGGGTGCTTGACCTGTGTGCCAGGACCAGGAATTGAACCCAGGACTTCCACACACCGGGCCGATGCTTTACCACTGAGTCAACTAGCCAGGGCTTGTTGTTGTGTCTTTATAAGGAAGATGGGCTCAGTGGTACTGACCTCCAGGCCATCTGATTTCCTTGCTCTAGGAATGCTTCTTGAGGGTAGAACATAGCCTGCTATTGTATGTGAGTATTGAATGCAATGTATCCTTTTGTGGGTAATGTACCAACAGTTCTTAGAAGGTCTCAAAATGAAAGATATAACTATAATTGAAAAACAAAAAATGATAATTTCTTTAAAAAACAACAAAAAAATTTCATGTATTTATTAACTAGAACTTCTCTAGACTATGAATAGGATCATTTTCTTTATTTTTTAGATTTTTATTCACTTATTTTAGAGAAAAGAGTGAGAGAGGGAGAAAGACAGGGAGAAGATAAATAGAAAACACCAACCTGCAATTTCTTTTCTTATGTGCCTTGCCTGGGCAACCAGAGGTCTTGAACTGGCGATTTCAGCATTGCAGGTTGTCACTTTACTCAATGTGCCACCATTTTCTACACTCAGTCAGAACTTTAATGACAGAAAAAGTCAATTTCTGGGCTTTCTTTATAAATGGAAAATGGTGTTTTTATATTCTAAGGACCTCACTCTTTGAATTTTTGTGTTGCTCTGAAATGACTAGCTAGTCTTAAACACAACAGAAAATTCAACTCACATCTTTCCCAGTTGGAAAACTGTCAACATCCTTTTAGGAAGTCTAAATTCTGGATAGTTCTGGGCTACTGAAATTGCCCCAGTGAGAATCTTCTTGTTTATGGTGCAGTTTTGGGGTGACTTATAATTTACTTCCATTTTTCATTTTCATTTTCATTCAACAGTAGGAACTCAAGGCATATGACCATGAAAGACCACACAACAATTCAGAACCATTTTAAGTTGGTGTCTACTTCTATCATAGAATGTATAAATTTCAGAATAAAGCAACAAATAAACCAATCACATTTCTGACTCTTTTATACAAAGAAATATTAAAAGAATAACTAGAGTTCTTAGTAATAATATGAATCTGTATTTTATAATGAGGTCATTTTTGAGTAGACATGTTATTTTTTTTTTCCTTTGAGGTAATTTAAAAAAATGTAAAAAAATCTATCTCAGATAGGTTTCAGCATTGAAACCTTGGTTTTCATTTTTTTCTATCTTCTTTATAGAGGAGCACAAAGTCAGTTGATTGGAACTTCGGTTAACTACAAATTTGCATCATGAGCAATAATGTTTATATCACAAATGCCAACTCAACATGGTATTGTTCATCCATTTGTGTGCCAAACACATGACCAAAAGCAGGCTTCATTAAGGGGAAGAAGAGTTAATGTGCTATAATTGTTGTTTTGACACTAGCAGGCAACCTTAGCAAAGTTATAGAGAACTTTCTTCAAGTGAGATCAATCTAATCACAAAAGATTATATAACTCTGAGATTTAAAAACACTTTTCATGAAAAGAGACTGAGAAATTGAAAGCTGAGAGTGCCAGCTCTCCCAGCAGGACAAGCATGAGGCCATATTAAGGCTTGATTTTCTTTTGAATACTTTGAATGAGAATTCGAATTTACCTGACAGATTTAAACCTGATTGACAAAGCCCTTGAAGCCTCTTCTCAGCTGCAGAAACAAGAAGAGTTAATTGGGCAAGATAATGGAGTCAGTTTTGTTAATTCTTCAAGTGATACAGTTTTGTTTCTTTTTCAGTCAGTTTGGGAGACAATTATAAAAGCTATAAAAGCAAGAAAAATCAGATTTATAGACTACAGGTATTTCCACGTGATTTAAATACTGAGTGATGCCTCACCTGTGGTGGCACAGTGCATGAAGCATTGACCTGGAACGCTGAGGTTGCAGGTTAATAATCCTGGGCTTGCCTGGTCAAGGCACATATGGGAGTTGATGCTTCCTGCTCCTCCTCTCCTTCTCTCTCTCTCTCTCTCTCTCTCTCTCTCTCTCTTCCCTAAAATAAATAAAAAAAATAAAAAAAATACTAAGTGATGACTGAATAGGATAATGAAGCTCAAGATTTAGAGCCACAGTAGACTTCTGACAATATCTAAATTTTCTCACAGATTTCTTGTTTAAAAAAAGTTCACAAGTTAAACTTTACACAGTATTTAATAAGTATGTGCTACCCCTGAGCATGACATGTTGAAAAGTTACACATTTGTACAGTAGAAATTTGGTCACATGGTAAAATAGAAAGTTGATACAACCTGACCTGTGGTGGAGCAGTGGATAGTGCAAAATCCTGAGGTTACCAGTTTTAGCACAGGCTCATCTGGCTTGAGCACAGGCTCACCAGCTTGAGGATGGGGTCGCAGTTTGAGTGTAGGATCATAGGCTTGATGCCATCATTGCTGGTTTGAGTCCAAAGGTTGCTGGCTTGAGCAAGAGTTCACTGGCTTAGCCTAAGCACTCCAGTCAAGGCACGTATGAGGAACAATCAATGAACAACTATAGCGATGCAACTATGAGTTGATGCTTCTTATGTCTCTCTCTCTTCTTGTCTCTTCATCTCTTTCTCTCTCTGTCTCTTGCTAAAAAAAAGAGAGAAAAGAAAGTTGATACAGCTTTCATGTTTGTAGATAGAGAGCCCTATTTCATTCTTTGTAGGTATGAATTAGAGATTTTACCAAGGAGAGGTAGTGGGGAAAATCTACAAATCTAGAAAAAACAATAAATAAACCATGTTATTGGCTCTGACATACAAAATACCAAAAGAAAATCTAAAAAATAACTATTTCACTTATTTAGTGGTAACTATCAAAATTCAAAACCTGCATTTCTATTAATCTTACAGAAATATTTGCACAAATACACAAGGGTATAAGAACAAAGTTGTTTGTTTCTGAGTGGTTTACAATAGCAAAATATTGCAAATACCCCTGTTGTCCATCAGTAGGGAATTATTAATATACATTATTTGTATCCATACAAGTAAATAGGTGGATCCATGATATAGATATAAAAAATGCCTATTATATATCATTCATTAATTCATTCAAAAGGTTTTCTTGGATGTCGATTATATACCAGTCAAGATATTAGGAATAAAGGGCCAGGATATTCCAGGTAACAGTTCTTACAGAGCTAGTGTGTGGACAGAGAAAAAAGGAAATAAAAAACAAGTAAGATTGTTTCAAATAGTTATGCTTCCATGAAATAAAACCAGGTGACACGGTAACAGAGTATTTGGAAAGATTATTGTAGTCAAGGAATGCCCAGGGAGTGACATGAACTGGACTTGGAGGGCAAAGTTCTAGGCAAACAGAAGAGCAAATGCAAGGGCTCTCAGGAAGAATGCGTTTGGTGTGCTCTCAGAGAGGGCCCCTGCGCTGGCACTACCTGACGTTGGAGAGGTGCTTAGAAGACAGATCATGAAAGGCTCTGTAGTCCACTGAGAAAAATTTAGCTTAATTCTCCATGCAAAGAGAAGGAAGCCATTGAAAGGCCCCAAGCAAGGGAGTAACATGATCTGAAAAATTATACAGAAAGATCACGCTGGTGGTGTATGCTAAAAGGAGAAGAAGAAAGGTTGAGAGAAATATCAAGTCAGAACTATAAGAATCTAAATAAAGGTGACAATGACTTGGGCCATAATGTGGGCAAAAAGTGTATTCATTTGGAGGATGAAATTATTTAGATGTTGTGCTATTTTAAGCCACTACTTCAAATCTCTGGTCTTGGAACTAGATCTGGGTTTTTACAAGGGTTCTCTGTAAAGCCTCCTTTTCCTCCTCTGAGTATGGAATGAATCATGTCTGCAATATCACTTTCAAGGGACCATTATTAAGATTAAATAAAATAAAACTGGTGAAAGCATTTGGTAAACTGTAAAAGTGTTATGTAAATATCAGTAT
Organism: Saccopteryx bilineata; assembly: GCF_036850765.1. Classification (NCBI taxonomy): domain Eukaryota; kingdom Metazoa; phylum Chordata; class Mammalia; order Chiroptera; family Emballonuridae; genus Saccopteryx; species Saccopteryx bilineata. The sequence continues at coordinate 77,972,646 of NC_089495.1, read as the reverse complement.
TATTGTTATTCATCCAGAGAGATTCCAGATGGGAAACAGGACCACAGCTGGGGCTCAGGGCTACCTCCTTCCCAGTGTCACAGGCATAACATTGAGTACTTGAACAAGATCTTCTAGACAGACATTTCCCTAGCATCCCGTCTGTCAGGTACTAAGGGAAATTTCAGGAAGTTCTGGAGCCCAGGTTTTTAGTGACATCCAAGTTTCTGAATTGATAAATGGGACATGGCTAAAACCTTCAAGGAATGTAATTCATTCCCTTCGCACTTTAAAAACCACAACGCAGGGAGGGAGTGAGGCTTCAGTCTTGGACAAAATTGCTGTGACCATAAACAGTATGAAATATGGGCTTTAATAGAGACATCCTGTCAATTCATTTAATGTATATTTTGATTGCCTATAAGCAGTAGATATTGAAGAATATTCAGTTAGATATTGAAGAATATTCAGTTCCTTTTACAACCAATATAGAGAAGTATTTAAAAACTCTTTTTTCTCCCCACTACCTTTCTTTGGAAAGGAAAGCAACTCCAGGTTACTCAGGAAAGGTAACTTTCATAGGAAGGGCCAGATGTGGGGAAGGGGAGGGAAGACCTCTATGATCAATAGTGATTTATTAATCCTGAAGCTGCATAGTATAGCCATTTCTTCTGTAAAAACCTCATTGACGTCAATGACTTTGAACATTCACACTCAGTTGCCTTTGAGTTAAGTCTTATCTTGGTTTCATCATACCACCTACCACCTCCCTCTACCTTCAAACAATGGCCCCATCAAGCCAGTTCTGAGCGGGGGCCCCAAGATTACTTTCCTAGGGGAAAATTGAGCATTACCTCACTTCCTGAAAATGTGTCCAACAGAAACAAAACACTTCTCTCTATGAAAAGCAGACAGCAATATTAACGTTTGCCAATTTGGTTGGTGATTTGCTCAATTCAGGGACCAGAGAATGTTTGCAGTAGGGCTAAATGTGTGCCAGTGTAGCCTTTGGAGGCTTTTTTTCCCCTCTTGTATTTATTTTTAGCAAGTAAGAAATAGTGCTCTTTCATAATAAAACAGATGGTGGTTTGCACAAAATTAACATGATTTGGCCTTCACTAGGCAAAATGAAAGTCGTGGGTGATGCAATATTTCAACTCAAAGATATTTTATAGAACATTAACATATCAAGTTAGAAGAATGTTCTTTCCAACCAAAAATATTGATTCATTGGAAAAAAAAAACTTGGGGAAATATACAATTGTTCATAAGTTATGATTGCTGTTCCCATAAAAATATTTTCTGTTTAAATTTATAACAAACGTTCTAAGGAGGAGAAATGTCTTTTCTCTGTCCCATTTAATAATACAATACAATATCTTTGTTTTCAGAATCTCATTTTATTCCAGCTGGAAGATATATGATCTTATTATACAAAACAATCACTTCGTCTCTACAGAAACGTATTATTGAAATATATGGTTATAATGTTTTACAGAAGGTATAAGGTATAAACTTTGTCAGGTTTAGACTACACGCTGTGTAGCTGAAACCTCATCTTCAAGAGGATTATATAGAAATTACTTCAATAAAGTTATAGACACAGTTTAATGTTAAATCATTTATAGCATTTGATTGATATGTGATTGTTGGGCAGATAAAATATATTATGCTCACTTTGTTAAAGATGGCGCTGCCCACACAGAAGCCGTCGCCCAGGTGATATTAATGTGTGTTGGGGGCGGGCTGTGGGCAGGCAGAACCCTTGTAGCCTGGGGCTTAGTTTTAGGATTAAGCCTTTCCCACCCGTTTTGATGTGGGGTGGTACAATCCCATCATGCCCCAGATAAGTGACTTTGTATTAGAAACTTCTCTATTTTGTATATTGGATTAAAGGTTATGAATCTACACTAAAATGGGGGCAGAACAGGAGCTTGCGCTCTTGGTTCCTGAGATTAGCATTTTAGAGAGTAGAGAGCAGATAGCAGAGAGAGGCTACGTGGAAGAGGCCAGGAGAAGCAGCCAAGATGGCGGAGTGTTGAGTGAGAAGCCAGTTTGTGCAGAGGAAGGGTTTGTGCAGAGGAAATGGAGCAGAGTTTGTGCAGGGAGAAGGAAGGAGATGGGGAACAGAGGTGAATAAGTCTGGTGAGCTACAAACCTTTGATTCTAGGGAACTTGGATAAGTCAGTAGCTTTGTGAGCACTGAATGTGAGTGGGTTTTGGAGCCCAGTGTGTGTTTTTACTTGTCTGCCAGGTGCAAGCTAGGATTAAAGAAGATGGCCCATCAGTTTTTGGCTCCTTTGTTTCTTTACCGACTGCGAATCCAATGCGAACCTGTATGGGCCAGGCTGCTGTGATGGTCCTGGCTACTGGCTTTACAGTGATCATTTGTATTACTCTGTAATAAGAGTACTAAATAATATTATGAATAAGCAATCCATCCTAATTGTATCTGTTTAATAAAGAAATTTAAAAAAATGTGAAAATATAAAATGTGGGATAAAATGATAGGTATGAGCTTTGAAAAGGGAAAGTGTCACAGGTGCCAATGCTGAAGCTTGAATGCAGGATGGGTGTGACTTGCCTTTTAGTTAATTTATTATTCATTTATAAACCTTTTATAATCACACCATTAAATTTCATTCTTTCTGCCCTTAACCTTTAACATCTTTACTTTCAGTTTTAATGTAAAGCTGACCCTTGAACAACATGGGAATTAGGAGTGACAACCTGGTGCAGTTGAAATTTCATGTAAAATTCTGACTCTACAGTCAGTCCTTCTTATCTGCAGATTTAACCCACTGCAGATTGCAAACAGTATTTTCATACGTGGTTGAGAATCTGTGGTTGGGAAGGTGAAAATACTATCTTCTAACCGTGGTTGGCTGAATCCTCTAATGCAGAAAGCCCTAATGGAAATGATGACTGCATTTATTGAAAAAAAAAATCCATGTAAAAGTGGGCGCACAAAGTTCAAACCCAGGTTATTCAAGGGTCAACTGTATTTTTCTTCTAGTATCCTTTCTTCACCCAGTTTCTTTGACAATAGCATGTGCTATGTTAGGAGTTCTGGGGCCAACTCTGTCCACAAGAAGGAGCAATGCAACTGTCTCTGCTCCCTTTGGGAGCAGGGCCATTGGTCCAGGCTGGGCCAATTCCTCTGCATAGGATGCATGACTCTTCTCCCAGATTCAACTAATGGCTCTGCAATGGTAAGAAAAGTGACTCTTTTTGGAATTCTTCGTTTTAAATTTATATATCCCCACCCCCTTGCAATCAAGAGAAAAATTTGCCTGACCAGGCGGTGGCACTGTGGATAGAGCATTGGACTGGGATGCGGAAGGACCCTGAGGTCCCAGCTTGAGCGCGGGCTCATCTGGCTTGAGCAAAAAGCTCACCAGCTTGGACCCAAGGTCGCTGGCTTGAGAATGGGGTTACTTGGTCTGCTGAAGGCCCGAGGTCAAGGCACATATGAGAAAGCAATCAATGAACAACTAAGGCAGGGGTGGGGAAACTTTTTGGCTGAGAGAGCCATGAACGCCACATATTTTAAAATGTAATTCCGTGAGAGCCATAAAACGACCCGTGTATGTTATGCATTATCCAATAAAAATTTGGTGTTGTCCCAGAGGACAGCTGTGATTGGCTTCAGCCACCTGCAACCATGAACATGAGTGGTAGAAAATGAACGAATTGTAATACATGAGAATGTTTTATATTTTAACGTTATTATTATTATTTTTAAAGATTTGTCTGCGAGCCAGATGCAGCCATCAAAAGAGCCACATCTGGTTCGCGAGCCATAGGTTCCCGACTCCTGAACTAAGGTGTCGCAACAAAAACCTGATGATTGATGCTTCTCATCTCTCTCCATTCCTGTCTGTCTGTTCCTATCTATCCCTTTCTCCGACTCTCTCTCTCTGTCCTTGTAAAAAAAAAAAAAAAAAAAAAAAAAAAAAGGGAGAGAGAGAGAGAAAAACTTGACAGTAGGAAGATACTGTGTGACCATAAAGCCACTCACTGGGATGGCTCAGGCAGAGTGTGTCTGTGAAAGGGTATGAGACACCCTATTCAATAGACAAAACAAAACAAAAAACAAACAAACAAACAACAACAACAAAGAGACTAAAAAAAAAGTGAATGCAGTGTAGCATGTTAAGGCAAGTGTTACTATTTCTCAAGGAGAAAAGTCCAGGTCATTTTAAGAGACAGAACAAGTATTCTTTGTGGAAACCAGATTGGAGGAGACTTTAGCTTTAGCAGCCCAGGTGAAAGGCATTGAAGCACCCACCAGGTTCCCTTCTCCTCAGTGGGGCCTTGACCTACAAGAATCCCTCATAAGGAAGTCCACCGGCACCCAGCTGAGGTGAAAGAATTGGCTAACTAAAACCTGAGCAGAACTGTGGGGAGAAGTGAGAGGTCCTTCAGTAGGGCCTGGGGGCACTAATAGAGAGGAGTGTAGGGGGTGCACAGGCCACTTGGAAAAGGAGTTCACCGTGCATGGCTTAGTCAAGTTAGTTACAGGAGGCTCAGGCATCAGCTGGGAGACTTGGCTTCACAATAGCCCCACCCAGCCCGGGACGGGGCTCAGACTACAGTTTCACGTGATTCTGCCTTTATCCACAGAACACGATTAAACATGAAACCTGCGTGGCAAAAAGGGCCGGCCAAAGTTTTTACTGAAGAGCTTTTCAACAAAGCCATAAACAAGGTGAATCATAGCCCTCCTCAGCTCTACTACGTAATTCTAATCCCCTTGTTTGTTTCTGAGCTAATCTCATCATTTTAGCTGTTTGTCCGCATTAACCCAAACCCCTTAAAATGTCAAGTTAGTTTTTGTTAATGTTTAATATTTCATGTCAGGTTTCCGCGTTGGATGTAGGTACGTCACAAACAACAGCAGCAAACAGAGCAGACAGTGTGCGCACTCAGAAGTCTCTTATTCTCAGGAAGGAGGGCTCTTGGGTGGGCTTCCCTGGAAACCTATGTCACGCTTACATCTTAGGGGCTTCTGCATTGTAAGATTTGACGTTTTGAACCGAAACTTTGTGGGAAGGTGGTTCTAGAAAGAAACCCTTAAAATGATTGTTTTAGTTAAAGTCTTTTTACTGTTGGATCTGAAAAACTGAACAAAGGACAGCTAAGTTCACTGTTTAGGAGAAAAAAATAGTATAAAACTGCTACCAGTAAAAGGCTCTGATCCAATTACTAATTTAAGTTCTTTTAAACTTATTTTCTTACAGCCATGTGGGGAGTGGATAATTATTTTAAAATATCTTTACTATCAGTGACTTTTAATTGAACTCAAAGTATTGTATATATTATTTTTATATTTGAGCACATGTTTAAAACTTGGTTTGAGGTAAAATGGAACACTTTCCCACAGTATTATTTGACATAGTGGAGTTAGACACAAAGTTAAATTTTGTATTTTATTACAACAGAAGACTAAGAAAGATGACTAACACTCCTTATTTGGAGAACAGGAAGTGGTCTAGGATTAAGATCCAAAAAAATTAAATTTGTTTGATGTCACCAATAGTGATCTGCCTTGATGTGGCTTCTTCAGATGCAACTAGAACAAAAAATTGTGACATCCCAAAGTAGAGGGAGAGTTTGAAAAACATGAGTCAGAACCTGTTACCTGAAATCTCGGCCTCTGAAGCTGTGGTTCTCAGGGTGACTGCATGGCCTCACAGAATCGCTGCAGTTATTACTTCCTGGAGAAAACAGTTGTTTGAGAAGACCAAGATTAATTGAAATAGCATTTTGAGGATTCTTTTGAAGCCACTTAAATTTCTTTGCTTAATCTCTGTAGCCTCCTCAGCTCATCTAAATAGCAGTTTTTGTGTTTCTGTTCATTGATGGAATAAGAGAAAAAACAATGTGTAGTTTACTGATGCTTGCGTCAAGATTATTTGATGTTTGAACTATTGTGGGAACACTTTGGAAAGTGCATGATTGTCTGACCCCTGTGCTGTACAGCCTAAAACAAATACATAATAATATTGAATGTAAACTGTATTTGAAAAATAAAATTTAAAAAATTATTTGATGTTTCTTAAAGATATCAGTCTGGACTCCACAATGCCCAATAGAATCCAAATGTTGAAAACTATATTTTTAACAAACTTCCTAAGTGATTTTTTTTGAGATTCTAAAATTTGGGAATCAGTGGTTTCTGTTATAAGAACCAATAGCCAAACATAATGAATGCTTTAGCTGATATTGATATTATTACCTCAATATTTTTTCTTCTTTTCCAAGTGAGAAGAAGGGAGATAGAGAGACTGATTTCCACCTGTGCCTGACGGGGATCCACCCAGCAACCCTGTATGGGGCCAGTTCTCTGCTGGTCTTGGGCCATGCTTACAACTGAGCTATTTTTAGCGCCTGATACTGAGGCTCCAGGGAGCCATCCTCAGCACCCTGGCTGGCTGATATGCTCGAACCAATTGAGCCATGGCTGCGAGAAGGGAAGAGAGAGAGAGAGAGAGAGAGAGAGAGAGAGAGAGAGAGAGAAGGGGGAGGGGGAAGGGTGGAGAAGCAGATGGTCACTTTTCCTGTGTGCCTTGACTGGAGAATCAAACCTGGGACATCCACACTCTGGGCTGACACTCTACCACTGACCCAACCAGCCAGGCTCTATCTTAAGTTTTAATGACAACTAAAACTGAATTTTGACACACTGTTAATTGCCTATGTCAGCTTAAAGAATTCTTTATAAAGAATATACATCTGACAGTAAAAAAAGAAATATAATTTATTTTAGCATCCTCTGCTCCTGAGCTAGAATATTCTAGACCAATGTTTCTCAAACCTAGCAGTGCATCAGAATCACCAGGAAGTTTTGTCAAAATACAGGTTGCTGAGCCCTATCCCCAGAGTTTCTGGTCCCATAGGTGTAGGACGGGCCTGGACAGTTTACATTTCTTATAAGTTCCCACATGTATTCGTCTGCTAACACTGCTATCGCACAACAGAAGTTGATTTTTTCACAGTTCTGGAGGATGAAGTCCAAGATCAAAGTTCTGGCAGAGCTGCTTTCTTGGAGGTCCCTCTCTCTGGCTGGCAGATGGCTGCCCTTTCACTGCCTCTTCACACGGTTTTCCCTGTGTGTGCACACCCCTGCTGGCTCTTCGGGTATTCAAATTTCCTCTTTTAGTAAAGACAGATTGGATAAGAACCTACCTTAATAACCTCATTTTACCTTAATTATCTCTTTTTTCCCTTTTTTATTGAATTTATTGGGATGACACTGGTAAACAAAATCATATAGGTTTCAGGGGCACAATTTGACAACATATTATCTATACACTGTATTGTGTGTTCACGCTGCCCCAAGTCAAGTCTCTGTCCATCACCACCATTTATTCTGCTATACCTTCACCCATCCCCATTCCCTGCACCATTCCTCTCCTCTCCTCTCCTCTCCTCTCCTCTCCTCTCCTCTCCTCTCCTCTCCTCTCCTCTCCTCTCCTCTCCTCCCCTCCCCTCCCCTTTCTTCCTTCCTTCCTTCCTTCCTTCCTTCCTTCCTTCCTTCCTTCCTTCCTTCCTTCCTAGCCTTATGTTCAAATATAACCACACTGAGATGCTAGGAATTAAGGCTTCGACATATGGATTTTAGGGAGACACAATTCAACCCATAACACCTATGATACTGAGGCTGTAGGTCCAGGGGCCACACTTTGAAGACCACTGCCTAAACTTGACAGGTAAGATAGGGAAATAACTTCTGAGAAGACATTTCCCAATCACATTAGACAATCCTTGGTTTTCTTTCTTTCTACCAACTTTCTTTTAATGATCTTTTCTACTTCTCTGTTTTAGTTATTTTCCTTGGCAGGTGATTTTCCAGGCTGCAGTTTACCTTCCTCTGTCCTCAATGACTTCAAATCTGAGTCAGATACCAACCTGGGTGTCTTACTATCAATGCACACTTACATATTCAGACCTGAGCTTATCTGGGTTGTTACAGTCCTGCTCTTCTTCCTGCTTTCCCTGTTTCTGTTCCTGGAATAACTACTCCCTACACATTTAAATGGGACCATGAAGTCAGACATGACATTTTTCTTTCTTCTGTTCCCCATGCATCACAACCCCAGTGAACAGCATCTAACGCTGTGCACTTCAATGTCCCCATCTCCTTTTTCATTTCCCTGGCTTCCAACTTTATTTAGGTCTCATTAATTCTCCATTGCATATTGCAATAGCCTTCTAGTCAGAATCCTTTCTTCTAGTCTCTCCCTCTTTTAATGAATACTATTTACTGTTTTAGAGTAATCTTCCTAAATCATAATTCTAATTGAAAACATTGTTTTCTTACCACCTGTTCAGTAGGCAACATGCCCAACTAAAGAAAAGTCAGGGTTTTGTTACAAAAAGAAGGGGGTGAGCAAAACACTACCAGTCTCTGCTAGGCTGCTCCACTGACTCCCTAACAATGCATGCACAGCTTTCTTGTCATATGTAAGATCCTTCTCCAGTAGACACTCCTCAAAGTGTGTGCGACACAGTTACAGCCTCCAGCTCAAGGTTAAGGATCTCTGCTTATGTGCAGCTGGCTTCTTCAGATCACCATGGTCTGGCAAAAGTTTCTGCTCTTCACACCCTGTATTCAATGGTAGAGTAGGAACATGATGGTAATATAACTTCTGTGCAGAAAAGGGGAAAACCAGAGACATTAGGCCATAGTGATTTTTAAATCATGTTGGGCCAGAATAGAGACTACAGCCCATGCAGTGGCATGATTTCTATGGTTATCATCCTCAATGGACTAAGGCTTTGTCCTGTGGGATTTTCTCCCTGGTCCACTCTCCTTGATGGTCTTTTCAAAGTGGATTTTAAAGAATAGACTTTTCTTGGGGGGCTGCATTTATTCCCATATCTTTTTGTGGGATAAGTTTTAGGGATTGGACTATGATGATGCTACTGGCTAGACTTAGGGTTTACTAGCCGTACAATTCCCTAAAAGCCCAACAGGGCTTCCAGTTGACTTGCTGCTATTTTGTTCCATATGTGGGTAACCAGAAGCAGAGATCTTGTCTTGATATATATAGTTTCTAACCCTAAAGACTCTGGTTTATTACATGCAGGCGTCTGTGCTTTGTCTTTCTCTCTCCCCTAAATTAACATACGACTATTTTAAAAAATAGCCATAGTGATCTTTGCTAACTAAGTGCTTCCACAGTTTGACAGAAAAGTCCTAAAGGAAGCACTTGAACAAGGCAGGGGGCCATTGGGTCTTATCTCCTATGAAGGCTGCTCATGCTCCTGACACTGGCCAAGGCTTACAATAGTTTCACTTTTAAGTGAGGAAATACTTAGCTTTTCTTGGCCTGAAAAAGTTCCAAATTAGATTTTCTGTTAACTTAAGTTTGTAGCTCATAGGCTCTTAGCAAAGCTGTATTCATTCCCACCCGGCTAGCAGTTCCAGCCTGGCTCCATCTCTTTTTGTGTAGTATGGTGTCAAGAATCAGCCAACACAAACAAACATTTAAAAAATTCTCTACCATATTTATTAAAATCACAACTCTTTGTACCTTTGAAGGGTCTGCTAACCACTGTGAGACCAGGATTGCCAACTCACTAGTCTGCAACAATTTCATCCTTGCAGAGGCCACTTAACTATCTCCTTTAAGCTAATCTTACATTGTGACTAAGGCAGTAATTCTCTTTTGGTACTAAAAACCTATTAGTTAGAATTAAGTTTGGATGCATGTGTCAGTGGCTTATTGCTCTTCCATGTGAGATAATTTTGAGGGAGGGAGGCAGTGTCCTTAATGTTCATGGTATTTTAGCTTTCCTCTCGACCTGCCGAGAATGAGGGCATTGACCTTGTGCTTCAAAATGGCTGCTGGAATTCCAGTCATCACATCTATTTTTTGCACGCAAAGATATAAGAAGGGAGAGAAGAAAGGTGTACACTTTTTCATTCAGATATTTTTTCTGGGCATTCTATACTGCATTATATTTGAACAGTTTGGGTTTAGTCACCTAGCTCTCAGAGAGGCTGGGAAGTAGAGATTTTTAGCTGGGTAGATAGATGTATCCAGCTATTTATTAAGGTTCTGTTACTAAAGCAAAGAAGAAGGTAGATATCGAGGTAGAAAATTAACAGCCTCTTTCCAGGTAAATCTGTAAGTAATTATAAAACATAATAAAGGGAGTTACATACTTTAAGAGGGCTTCAGGTAGATTTCAGTGGAGGGCCAGCTAGATGGGCCATGGAAGGCTTTCAAAAAGAGGTAGTGCTTAAACTCATCTTTGAATAGGAGCAGAGTAGGACCCTGAAGCTGCAGAGCCTGAGGCACGCAGTCTTGGAGTCTGGGCCATGTCCGATGAGTGCAGAACATTTAGGCCCTGGTTGCCTCGCAGCCCTAGGCTTGAATAGAAAATATATGAAGGAGACTGGTGGCAGGCAAGGGTGAGATATTGGCCCTTACATGTTTCCTGGGAAGAAATGGAAGGCTGCTTTCACACATGTCAAGAAGGAAGCCTAACATGGTAGGCTAGTTCCACCTGACAGTCTGGCAATGCTTCAACAGAAGGAAGAATTTTGCTGCTAAACAGCAGAGTAAATTCTTGCACACCATACACCAAAAACAAATTACACTCATTTTGCCATAGATTTCTTGAGATTCTGCATAGTGTTTTGGTCACCTCAGATTCTGATATGAAAAACATTCAGGACATTTGCTGTAATCTTAACATAGCTGACACTTGCTGTATAGCCATGCAAAAGGAGCAGGTGTTTGTGCAGCATGCTCCCTGTGGGCTTGCAGTGTGCATGTTTGCTCACAGAGTCAGTGGGAATGAGCACTTCAAATGTTCTCACTGGTGAGAGGATGTTAGGGAAGTGTAGTGTTCTTAGTCTGAAAGTAGCCTTGAATGAAAGAAGTAAGTTAAGAAATGCAAGTAGATGGTTATAGTGCTTGGTTACATTATCATGAAAGCAGTGAATGCCATGTCACCTCTTTACTGACATCTATAATTAAGAACTTGGAGTTCTAGGCTTTTAATCTCTATAACCACATTGAGATCCTGATTCTCCTTATAATAATTAACAATACTGAAGATATTAAAGATAAAGATATTGGAAACATCATGCATTAGTTGGTTTGCCTGCAGCTCTATGTCAGAAGGGTGAGGAATTGGTTGCAGAAAATGAATGAAAAGGAGTGAATGCAGGTAATCAAGTTAAGATGAGGTTGGAATGAACAGTAGCAAAGGACGATGGAGTGCAGAAGCACTCATAAGATAGTGTACTACAATGAACATGGTAGGTACTCTTTTCATTACTTTATGGTAACCACCCCTGAAAAAACCACCACAGAAGCACATGACTTAAAAAAGGTAGTAACAGAGGAAAGAAGTATGGGTTACAACCAAACAAAAAGAAATAATAGAAAAACAAAGGTGAAGAATCAAACAAGATACAAAACTAACAGAAAGCAATTTATAACATGGTAATAGGGAACCCTCAAGGGTCAATAACTACACTAAATGTAAATTGATTAAACTCACCAATAAAAAAGACACAGAGTAGCAGAATAGATTAAAAAAGAAAATCCAACTGTATGCTGCCTACAAGAAACACATCTAAGCAACAAGGATAAAAACAAATTCAAAGTGAAAGGCTGGAAAACAATATTCCAAGCAAATAACATCCAAAAAAAAAGCAGGTGTAGCAATACTCATATCTAATAATGCTGACTATAAGATAGCAAAAGTAAGCAGAGACAAAAAAATGGTCATTTCATAATGATTAAGGGGACACTGAATCAAGAAGACATAACAATTCTTAATATATATGCACCAAACCAAGGAGCACCAAAATATATAAGACAGCTACTTATTGACCTTAAAACAAAAACTGACAAAAATACAATCATACTTGAAGACCTCAATACACCGCTGATGGCTCTAGATCATTCATCCAAACAGAAAATCAATAAAGATATATTGGCCTTAAACAAAACACTAGAGCAACCGGATATGATAAACATCTGCAGGACATTTCATCCCAAAGCGACAGAGTATACATTTTTCTCTAGTGTACATGAAACATTCTCAAGAATTGACTATATGTTGGGCCACAAAAATAACATCAGCAAATTCAGAAAAATTGAAATTGTACCAAGCATATTTTTTTATCATAAAGCCTTGAAACTAGAATTCAACTGCAAAAAGAGAGAAAAAAACGCACAAAAATGTGGAAACTAAACAACATACTTTTAAAAAATAAATGGGTCAAAGAAGAAATAAGTCCAGAGATCAAAAGATATATACAGACAAATGAAAATGACAATACGACATATCAGAGTCTATGGAATGCAGCAAAAGCAGTGATAAGAGGGAAGTTCATATCACTTCAGGCCTATATGAACAAACAAGAGAGAGCCCAAGTAAACCACTTAACTTCACACCTAAAGGAACTAGAAAAAGAAGACCAAAGGCAACCTAAAGCCAGCTAAAGAAAGGAAATAATAAAAATCAGAACAGAAATAAATAAAATAGAGAACAGAAAAACTATAGAAAAAATTAATAAATCAAGGAGCTGGTTTTTTGAAAAGATCAACAAAATTGACAAACCCTTGGCAAGACTCACCAAGGAAAAAAGAGAAAGGACTCATATAAACAAAATCTAAAATGAAAGAGGAGAAATCACCACAGACATCATAGATATACAAAGAATTATTATAGAATACTATGAAAAACTAAATGCCACCAAATTCAACAGTCTAGAGGAAATGGATAAATTCCTAGAACAAGACAACCTTCCTAGACTGAGTCATGAAGAAGCAGAAAGCCTAAACAGACCAATTAGCAGGGAGGAAATAAAAAAAAAAACTATTAAAAACCTCCCCCAAAATAAAAGTCTAAGCCCAGATGGTTATACTAGTGAATTCTATTAAACATTCAAAGAAAACTTGGTTCCTATTCTACTCAAAGTCTTCCAAAAAATTGAAGAAGAAGCAATACTTCCAAACACATTTTATGAGGCCAACATAACCCTCATATCAAAACCTGGCAAGGACAGCACAAAAAAAAGAAAACTACAGACCAATATCTCTAATGAATACAGATGCTAAAATACTAAATAAAATACTATCAAATTGAATACAACAACATATTAAAAAAACAATACATCACGATCAAGTGGGATTCATCCCAGAATCTCAAGGATGGTTCAACATACATAAAACGGTTAACCTAATACAACATATCAACAAAACAAAGAACAAAAACCACATGATCTTATCAAAAGATACAGAAAAGGCATTCGATAAAATATAACACAACTTTATGTTTAAGACACTCAACAAAATGGGTATAGAAGGAAAATATCTCAACATGATAAAGGCCATATATGATAAACCATCAGCTAACATATTAAATGGCATAAATCTGAGGACTTTCCCCCTTAAATCAGAAACAAGACAGGGTTGTCCACTCTCTCCACTCTTATTTAACATGGTGCTAGAAGTTCTAGCCCAAGCAATCAGACAAGATAAAGAAATAAAAGGTATCCATATAGGAAAAGAAAAAATAAAGGTTTCACTTTTTGCAGATGATATGATCCTATACATCAAAAACCCCAAAGACTCCACAAAAAGAATACTAGAAACAATAAACCAATACAGTAAGGTCACAGGATACAAAATTAATATACAAAAGTCCATAGCCTTTCTATATCCCAACAACAAAACATTAGAAAACAAACTCAAAATAATAATCCCCTTCATGATTGCAACAACAAAAATATAAAATATCTAGGAATAAACATAACAAAGAATGTAAAGGACCTATATAATGAAAACTATAAAGCATTGTTATGGGAAATCAAAAAAGATACAATGAAATGGAAAAATATTCCTTGTTCTTGGATAGGAAGAATAAATATAATCAAAATGACCATATTACCCAAAGCAATATACAAATTTAATGCAATTCCCCTCAAAATTCCAATGACATTTTTTAAAGAAATGGAACAAAAAATCATCATATTTATATGGAACTATAAAAAACCCCAAATAGCCAAAGCAATCTTAAGGAAAAAGAACAAAGCTGGAGGCATTACAATACCTAACTTCAAACTATATTATAGGACCACGACAATCAAAACAGCATGGTATTGGCAGAAAAATAGACACTCAGACCAATGGAACAGAATAGAAAGTCCAGAAATAAAACTACATATATATAGTCAAATAATTTTTGATAAAAGGGGCCAACAACACACAATGGAGAAAAGAAAGCCTCTTCAACAAATGGTGCTGGGAAAACTGGAAAGCCACATGCAAAAGAATGAAACTCGACTACAGTTTGTCCCCTTGTACTAAAATTAATTCAAAATGGATTAAAAACCTAAATATAAGACCTGAAACAATAAAGTACATAGAAGAAAACATAGGTACTAAACTCGTGAACCTTGGTTTTGAAGAGCATTTTATGAATTTGACTCCAAAGGCAAGAGAAGTGAAGGCAAAGATAAATGAATGGGACTACATCAGACTAAGAAGTTTTTGCTCAACAAGAGAAACTGACCACAAAATAAACAGACAGCTAACTAAATGGGAAATGATATTTTCAAACAACAGTTCAGATAAGGGCCTACTATCCAAAATATACAAAGAACTCATAAAACTCAACAACAAACAATCCAATAAAAAAATGAGAAGACATGAACAGACACTTCTCCCAGGAAGAAATACAAATGCCCAACAGATATATGAAAAGATGCTCATCTTCATTAGTTATTAGAGAAATGGAAGTCAAAACTACAATGAGATACCATCTCACACCTGTTAGATTAGCTATTATCAACAATAGCAAGTGTTGGAAAGGCTATGGAGAAAAAGGAACTCATCCACTGTTGGTGGGAATGTAAATTATTAATACAGCCATTATGGAAGAAAGTATGGTTGTTCCTCAAAAAACTGAAAATGGAACTACCATATGACCCAGCAATCCCTCTATTGGGTATATACCCCCAAAATTCAGAGACATTGATATGTAAAGACACATGTAGCCCCATGATCATTGCAGCATTGTTCACAGTGGCCAAGACATGGAAACAACCAAAAAGCCCTTCAATAGAAGACTGGATAAAGAAGCTGTGGCACATATACACTATGGATTACTACTCAGCCATAAGAAATGATGACATCGGATCATTTACAACAAAATGGATGGATCTTAATAACTTTATATGGAGTGAAATAAGTAATTTAGAAAAAACTAAGAACTGCATGATTCCATACATAGGTGGGACATGATAATGAGACTAAGAGACATGGACAAGAGTGTGGTGGTTATGGGAGGTAGAGAGGGAAGGAGAGGGAAGGAGAGGGGAAGGGGGGGAGGGGCACAAAGAAAACCAGATAGAAGGTGACAGAGGACAATCTGACTTTAGGTGATGGATATGCAACATAATTGAATGACAAGATAACCTGGACATGTTTTCTTTGAACATATGTACCCTAATTTATTGATGTCACCCCATTAAAATTAATAAAAATGTATATATAATAAAGGAGTGGATGCAGTTTATTGTACTTTCTAGATGCCAACCTTGCCATACATTACTTCATAATGCTCTCTGGTTCTTACCTCTAATTATCGACAGATGAAATATAGGTTTATAGAGATATTAAGTTTCTTATTCAGTGATCATCTTGTTGATATTGGTCAATGTTCTTAGATGGTCACCTTCTTCTTCATGAGAAGAGTATACTTGGGTAACTCCAACATAGAAAACTAATTTTTTTTCTGTTTGAGCCTAATGTTAATTTGCTGCAACTGCTGCTTACTGGTCTCAATTTTATCCTTGCTACTAAAGGGTTTAAAATACACAAAATAGCTATATCATGTTTGCAGATTTTCTTCCTGTCTCCTGATTAAAAATTCAAATTCTTCACATGGTTTGATTTCAAACTTCTTCCTCATTGGACTTGCTGTTCTTTGAATATATTCCAGTTTGTCTATAAACTTTAAAGAACTGAACTCAGTAATCCACCTGTGGGTTTCTAAATGCATATTCACAAGGGACTGTCACCTCCCTTACTCTAGATATTATACTTCTATTAATGGAACCTAGGATTTCGTTACATTTTTTAGGATGTCAGAGAGGGGCAATAGTATTTTATAGTTGATTTCTATTAAACACAGTACTGACATAATCCATAAATCTTCTTTTTATATTTGCTTTTGCTACATCTTGTTGATTCCATACTCCATTTCTTCAGTTGGTGTCTGTTTTGATGCAAACAGAGATCTTATACTTGTTGCAATTCAATAACGTTTTATTAAATTCAGTCCATTGCTTCAGTTGGATAAGATCTTTTTGAAGATTAATCTTGCTAACCATGGTATTCACTATTACTTTTAGCTTCATTTACCCAGCTAGTTGGAAAGCCTGCCCTTCATATCTTCTTAGCAAGAATAACTAATAAACAGGGCAGAGGTTTGACCAGTTATTGGCACCCCCCTTCTGGTCAACATAGATCCATAACAACGAGACCACTCCCTAGCACCTGCCAGTTGGGCAATCTATTTTTCTGTGCTCCTTTTGGCATTTAGATCCTTGTTTATGTTTTCCCTTCAGCAGTGCCCTGAAGTCTTTCACCACTTAATGTTTCCAGGTCTACATATTTTTCAGGGTCTAATTCAAAGCCCACCCACTGATGAAGTTTGCACTGATTTATCGTGATCCTCCAAATTCAGAATTCCCTTTGCATGGTTTAACTCTTAATTCTGAACCCCCAGTGATGTTCTGTGAATGTAAACTCCATATTTACCTCCCATTTTATGAAGGTGAGAACCATATTATTTAGGCTATGACAGTGCCAGGTAGAGAGCAGTGTTCAATTGTTACTTGCTTTTGATTGGTTAGGCCAGTAGTTCTCAATGGCAGATGGTTTTGTCCACCTACTCCTCCCCATCCAGGGAACATTTGGTGATGTCTGGAGACATTTTTGCTTGTCCTAACAGGGAAAGGTGCTACTGGCTTCTAGTGGGTAGAAGCCAGGGGGTTCTTCTAAATATCATAGAGTATACTGGACAGCCCCTTCACTCCAAAGAATTATCCAAAATGTCAATGGAGCTTATGTTGGGTAACCCTGTATTAGACCATTCAGGTATGTTTTGATTTTTAAAGGCTGCTCCATCTACCTGATAATAGATACACTTTGGTGACAGGTAACATGTCTATTGATCCTTCCGAGAAGTTGTGTTGCCTCATATAGTCACCACTGGAGCTCAGGCCAGGGTGAGTAGCCCCAGATATATGGTGAAAAGAGATGACTGTGAGTGAGTTAGCAGGTTATTACTACAGGCATAATGAAACTGATTCCCCAAGCTGCACTTCAAAATTAGTTTTATTAGTTTCTGGTTATGCCCTGTTTAAATATCTAGGTTTTTGCCTCAGTTTATTTGTACATTAAAGTAAGCTAATAATAGCTTTCCTCCAGCTCTTTCATGAGGATAATTTGAAGGAAAAAAGAGGTAATGTATGTAAGGAGTCTTGAAATCTTTGAGTGAGAAATTTACTATTAAAACATTATAATAATATAGTAATTATTAGTGGTAATCTCAGGTATGAAGGAACAAAATATTTTATATACTGTGTACTATACTCTAAAGAAAAGAACTGATTAATACAAACATGGTACTCTGGTTCTAACTCATATTTCTGTGACCAGGGTTGATCCCCTCCTAAACTATAAATATGCTTTTTGACTATGACCTTAGGAGACCCTGTTGGGCACTTTGTCCCTGACCCATGAAGTGTGGCCAGGCCAAAACTAGTGGATGGGAAACAATAAGAAAATGTTTGCCAATCTTGGTATGTATGAGTACTTTTATTATTATTTAAAATTGCAACCTTAGTAAACGTAGAAAGTCATCCCTTGATAAAGTCACCTCATTTCCATGTTTCCTCACATAGCCTGGAAGGATTTGCGACACAAACAAGGAGTTCAAGGACTTCTGAGTGATGACAGTATGGCTAGTCCCAAGCATGTGTCCCTCTGGCATGCAGTCTCTCGTCTCCACGACGCCTGCCACCTCACCTACTATTTGTCTGTGACTCTGTGGCTGTTGTGTGGTTGGCATCCACCCCCACGCTGGCGTGCCAAAGGAGTGAATGAACAATGGGATACCCTGGCACTGACGGGTGTTTTAATAACTGTGGAAAACGAGGAATTTACAGATGCATGATTCAAGCTCCCACTTCAAAGGTCCTCAACCGAAATCCTCCTGAAATGAGAAGCAATACTACTGAACACAATGCAGCCTTTTGCATGGCTGCCCAGCATTACTATAAATCTGTGTGTGCGGTGTTTGGGAAAGTTACATTACTGGGGAGCAGACGCCCTGCTTTCATCTGGAATTTATGTGTCGTGTTCAGTAGGTAGGTCCTGCCTGGGAACTATGAGGTATAGAATGAGAAACAGTTTGCTTTTTACTGGCAGCCAAGACTCAAGACAGGCCAGGGCTCTTTGACCAGGGGCTTGACCAGCAGCCCTACACAGCTAGATCTTTCTATGTCTGAACTGCCTTCACTCTGAATTGAGAACATTCTCTCTCTCCGGGGCCTGGTTGGAAACTCCCCCAGGAAGGCAGAGGCATTACTCCTGTATCCCACTCCTTTCCTGGTCCACTCCACTTTCTCACTACTTCTCAGTAAACACCTTGAACACTTACGATGCTCTTAGTCAGGGGTCCCCAAACTACGGCCCATGGGCCTCATGAGGCCCCCTGAGGCCATTTATCCAGCCCTGCATCACTTCTGGGAAGAGTACCTCTTTCATTGGTGGTCAGTGAGAGGAGCACAGTTCCCATTGAAATACTGGTCAGTTTGTTGATTTAAATTTACTTGTTCTTTATCTTAAATATTGTATTTATTCCCGTTTTTGTTTGTTTGTTTTTGTTTTTTTTTTTTACTTTAAAATAAGATATGTGCAGTGTGCATAGGGATTTGTTCATAGTTTATTTTTTTGGGGTTTTTTTTTTGTATTTTTCTGAAGCTGGAAACGGGGAGAGACAGTCAGACAGACTCCCGCATGCGCCCAACTGGGATCCACCTGGCACGCCCACCAGGGGCGAGGCTCTGCCCACCAGGGGGCAATGCTCTGCCCCTCTGGGGCGTCGCTCTGCCGCGACCAGAGCCACTCTAGCGCCTGGGGCAGAGGTCAAGGAGCGATCCCCAGCGCCCGGGCCATCTTTGCTGCAATGGAGCCTTGGCTGCGGGAGGGGAAGAGAGAGACAGAGAGGAAGGAGGGGGGGGGTGGAGAAGCAAATGGGCGCTTCTCCTATGTGCCCTGGCCAGAAATCGAACCCAGGTCCCCCGCACGCCAGGCCGACTCATAGTTTTTTATAGTCCGGCCCTCCAATGGTCTGAGGGACAGTGAACTGGCCCCCTGTGTAAAAAGTCTGGGAACCCCTGCTCTTGGCGGATGCCATCTCTCCTGCAATGGCTGCCTTTTCGGGCTGTTTTCCTCAGCCAGACCTAGGCTCCAGGCTGACCTTTTCTTTTCAGGTGTAACTGCTGTCACTCATCTCATGCTTAGCACGTTTCACACTGTACAAGTGCTCATTAAGCTTCACCTCACCTTGTGAAATAGATAATTTTTTATCCCTGTTTTTTCTTTTAATGTAAGAAAACAGCTTCAAAAAGCATAAATAACCTACCCAAAGCACACAACTCGTTTTCAAAGTAGAAAACTTAACTGTGATATGTCCCCGTCTTTCAGATTAATAGCAACACAGCTATTTAACTCTAACACAGTTCCACAAATAACATTTATTTCTCATGTCTTGGACACTGCCTGAATGCAAGGCCTCTTGCTATTGTTAGGTTTTCCCACATTGTGGCAAACGTTGAAGGGAGGGTGGAGCCTTTTAACTCTCTACCAAAAATATCACCCAAAGGGGGAGGTCTGTGGTTTGTTAGCCTGATTTACCTAGTGCATGACAGCGTTACGGTTATGTGACTATTACTACTAGACAAGAGAAATCCCAGGCGGTGCTCTTAGGGGATGTGAGCCTTGATGACTCTCATTTTCTCCCTTTGATTTCAAGGCTAATTAACACTTCACCCTCTGTGCCCTTCTGATATGGTAAAACCTTCAGTTTGGGTTGATGTCAAGTGTTTTCTAGATATTTCTCTTACAAGGGGCCTCTCTGAGACAGACACTCACTGTGAAATAACTACTAGCAGGAGCCACGAGGCCCTGTGCTATATTATTTTTATCTCACCCTCCCCAGGAGACATTTGAGAAATGCATGGCAATTTTAATTTTGAGAAAATTAAATGAGGAAAACGAGATAATTTAAATGATTTTTCCAAAGACGCACTATTTAGCAAATCCAGACTTTAAATGGACGAGGCAACAGAAACAATGTTAGACGTTTTGTTATGGCCGATGTGACACACAGTTCATTGTATTTTTACTAGCTCCAAAATTATAAACTGATGGTTCTGCGTGGTTGACTGTGGTAAAGATTGATGACAGTTCAGTTAAGATCAAAGAAAAATCATTTTTCCAGTTCTCTACCCATTCACATGGTTTCTTTTTCTTTTTAAAAACCATTCCTAGTTTTCCCTCTTTTTTCTTCTTTACCAGAGTAAGTGCAAGCCAAAAAACATTTGGAGTGTGACTTCAGGCCCAGGTTGTGTTTCAGTGCCACATGATACTGTCTGTCATTAATCGCTATTTCCAAGACTTGGACTTGAAACTCTTATTGGAAGCCTGTTATCAGAAGAAGGGAGGCTACGGCATGGACAAAGCCAGTAGTCATTTATCAAGTTGGTGCAACACTTCTTTTTTTTTTTTTTTTTTTTTACAGGGACAGAGAGAGAATTAGAGAGAGGGATAGATAGGGACAGACAGGAATGGAGAGAGATGAGAAGCATCAATTATCAGTTTTATGTTGCGACACCTTAGTTGTTCATTGACTGCTTTCTCATATGTGCCTTGACTGCGGGTCTTCAGCAGATGGAGTAATCCCTTGCTTGAGCCAGTGACCTGGTGAGCCTTACTCAAACCAGAGGAGCCTGCACTCAAGCCAGTGACCTTGGGGTCTCGAACCTGCATCCTCCATGTCCCAGTCCGACGCTCTATCCACTGTGCCATCACCTGGTCAGGCAGTGCAACACTTCTTAAAGCTCATTTACTTTTTTATATCTTCCTGTATATTGAAAGTATATCAAGGCTATGTATTTCTCCTTGAGATTTTGCTTTGATAATAATACCTTCATTCTAAGTTTTAAAAAAATTTCCAGTTTAATTTCTTTTGCATCCCATGAATTATTTGGGGGTGTGTTTCTGAATTTCCAATTGCATGTCTTTTTAACATTTATTTCTGTGTTTAATGTCTAACTTGATTATAGCATGGTCCGAGAAAATGGCCTTTATATACTGATTCTCTAAAATATGTTCAAATTGGTTTTATAACATAAATTTTGGTCAATATTTATGTTTCTCATGTATGTTTCAGAAAAATATTGATTTTCTAATCGGTTGGTCTAGAGCAGTGATTTTCAACCTTTTTTGAGCCGCGGCACATTTTTTACATTTACAAAATCCTGGGGCACACCACCTACCAAAATGACACAAAATGACACTCTAACACAGTACATATTATACATATAGTTAATAATATAGTTTCTAAATGTATTTATACTCACTTAGTGTGAAACCTGGGCCTGTTTCGATGAACACAAAAGGGATATCCTGGCAGGAATGGTAGAAAGACACACACGAAGCTCTTCCTCAATAGTTCTCAGTCTCTTTCTGTTTTTAGTTTTTATTGCAGTCAAGCTTGAGAAGCTCAGCTCACATAGATATGTGGTTGAAAACGGGAGCAATGCCAAAATAGCTTTGTTGGCCAGAATGGGGAACTCCTTGGCAACAGATAACCAAAAACTGTCCAAAGGAAGATCAGCAAACTTTAGCTTTAAAGTTAGATGACATTGTGATGCATTGTACATCACCCTCTGTGGGGGCCTCTTTTAAAAAGAAAAAGGTCAAGTATCTATATACAGCATCAGGATAGACATAACCAGCTGAGGCTGAGGCTTCATCTAGTGGTGGCAACATTTACCTTCAGTCCTGACCAGGATTAGAAATCAGGACCATGGGGAGGAGTAGCAGCTTCAACTACTCACCCCGGCCACATGGCAGCCCGAGCGGGGACCTTCCTGGGTGTGGATGAGAGGCGGCCTACTATTGGTTCATCGCTAGTGGTCGGGATGAATCCTAGAAGGTGATTGGTCAGTGAGTGTTCCCTGTGCCTCCACTCTTCCTGTCGCTGATGGCTGGAGGGATTGTGAGGGGAATGTTTATGTTCGGATGGAGGTGGCTGGCGGTGGGCTGGATAAATAGCCTCCGCGGGCCATATCCGGCACATGGGCCGTAGTTTGGGGACCCATGTTTAATTTCCCCACAGTGCACCTGACCATGTCTCATGGCACACTAGTGTGCCGTGGCACACTGGTTGAAAAGCACTGGTCTAGAGTTCTATCTCTTTCTATTTATTCAAGCACATTGATTTTTTTTTTTAAGTGAGAGGAGGTGAAATAGTGAGACAGACCCCCACATGCGCTCCTACCTGGATCTACCTGGCAACTTCCTTCTGAGGCTGACGCTTGAACCAACTGAGCTATCCTAAGCATCCAGGCTGATGCTTGACTAAATCGAGCCACTGGCTGTGGGAGGGGAAGAAGAGGAGAGAGAGAGGAAGGGAGAGAGAAATAGATAGTCACTTCTCTTGTGTGCCCTGATTGGGAATCAAACCGGGATGTCCATACACTGGGCCAACCAACCAGGGTTGGCACATTGATTTTGTTGCTGAAATATATTTCTTTTAAAATTTCTATCTGCTTGATTTCTCAACAAATGAGGCAGGCATATTGAAAGCTTTTGCTGAGATGATGGATATGTTAATTTTTACAGTTTATTAATTTTTATGTTATAAATTTCTAAGTTATTTTATTAGGTGCGTACAAATATAGAATTATTATACCATACTGATTAATTTATGTTTTGAAAATTTTTATGTAATAAAGACCTATTCCATCTTTAATATGCTTTAATGCTTTCTGCTTTAAAGTCTACTTTGTATTATGTTAATTTTACGGCCTTTGTTGTTGTCATCATTTTGGTTAATATTTGTCTACATAGTTTTTCTTTTTTTTTTTCTTTGGCCTTCTTATATTTGTATATTTTATAGATTATCTCTTGTGAAGTAAATCTTCAAAAGAAACAAGCAAACAATCAGACAATCCTTGTCTTTCAACTGGATAGTTCAGTTCATTTACATTTATTGTGATTTTGGACATATTTTTCCTTATTTCTATAATCTTACTTTAAATGTCAATTTGTTTTTCATATTCTTTTTTTATTTAGTTAAAATACTTGAATTTTTCTATTTTTTTCAGAGGTCTTTACATTTTAATAAGATATAATGTGCCACATTCTTCATGAAACCAAAGCAAGGCTATGGATTTAACAACCAAAAACCATATGCAGAAACTAGATTTCTGATTTCCCAACACAAAATATGACAATCATTTGATACGATAATTGTCTGATATTGAAAGAAAATCTGAACTTTTACATAAAGCAAAAGGTTTTATCTTGAGATGTGCTTGTTAAGTCATGAAAACACAACTTTTTCTCACAAGCTGATTTAATAATGACTTCCCTCTTTTCTTCTTTTTTTTCTGTTTGTACCTTTTTCACATGTTGGAATTTGTTTATGGCAGTCTAGTTTCTACATATTCTGGGCCTTTTGCACAAAGCCTGTTGCCTCCCCTCCATTCTCTTACTTAACCGTTTGTTCCTAGCTTTTTCACTTGCAGCAGCACGGTAGCCTACAGCCACTCATACCTGTATGTTCTAGCAAATAACACAAAGAAACAATCACACTTAGACATTAGAGATATATAATAAACAAACAAACAATACAGCTTAGAGACTTGGATGGAGGTAGAGGGTGAGAGAACCAGATTTTTAAAGTTCATGGAACTTTTCCAAAATACTCAAAGAGACCAATGTCACTACTGTTTTATTTGTTTTGTTACATTACCCTGTGCCCTTTGATTCTATGTCAGGGGTCCCCAAACTACGGCCCGCGGGCCGCATGCGGCCCCCTGAGGCCATTTATCTGGCCCCCACCGCACTTCCGGAAGGGGCACCTCTTTCATTGGTGGTCAGTGAGAGGAGCGTAGTTCCCATTGAAATACTGGTCAGTTTGTTGATTTAAATTTACTTGTTCTTTATTTAACATATTGTATTTGTTCCCGTTCTGGTTTTTTTACTTTAAAATAAGATATGTGCAGTGTGCATAGGGATTTGTTCATAGTTTTCTTTATAGTCCGGCCCTCCAATGGTCTGAGGGACAGTGAACTGGCCCCCTGTGTAAAAAGTTTGGGGACTCCTGTTCTAGGTTTTTTCACATTCAATCAGTTATCCTCCGTCTAAAGAATTCTCTGTTGTAAACAGTGTGGTGGTAGTCAGAGGGAAAGGGGGGTGGGGGTAGGTGGAGGTGGGCAAAGGGTGGGGGGGAGAAATGGGGATGGAAAGAGACTTTGCTTGGGGTGGAGGGTACACGAAACTGTGTGCAGTTTTACTGAGTTGTACACTTAAAATGTGTGTGGTTTTGTGAACCAATGTCATCCCAACAAATTCAATGAATAAAAAACAACAAAAAAGTAAATGGAATGATTATACTAAAAATAAAAGAAGTCTATATTGCAGTTTATTCAAGAACTTATTCTGTTCCGTAATTTTATGAAACAGTTCAAAATTTTCATTGCCCAATGAGAAAAATTTTCTAAAAGTCATTGAGAGAATTAAAAATTAAAGTTGTGGATCGACAGGAACCTTGAGAAAAAGGACTTTTTTTAGATACTCTTTATAGTATTCAGAAGTTAAAAAAAAGATCAGCACCAAATTTAAAACCCCACCAAATGTCTCTTTTTAAATTAATGGTCATCTACTACCGTATTGTCCTTTCTTAGTAAATTTTAGTGTCAATGTTTCACACGATCTGTCCAGACTTTTCACCTGTGGTTGGCTCTTTTCAGCTGTCAGCTGGTGTGTGCTCAAGAAATGGGAACTGACATTTTATATGCATCTAAGCAGATTATTTTAAGGCAGGCAAATTTTCTGGGGGAAATCCAACAGGAATGACTACTGGTCTTCCGTATGGTGAATAGTATATGAATGTTGGGACTGTCTCGGATTACTCCATTGGTTTTTTACTGGTTATGGAACTCAAGGCCATAGGAGTTTTTAAAATAGTTTTAGGAGATAAGGATCAAAATTAAATATCCAGAACAGGTGCTCGTCTGCAGTGTGTGCATGCATTGGCACATAGCTACCCAAATGTGCAGTGTGTGCCAGCTTGGTAATTGTGGGTGGAATTTGGGCATTAGCTTGAGAACGCAACTAGTGGTGGTAATTTTTCCTCATCAAAAACAAAACAACCCCCCCACCCACACACACACACAACATCCAGGACTATCTTTTCATGTGAGCTGTAATAATCCAGAAATGAGCACTGAGAAATGAGTTGTTCTACGTGAGATACTTGTAGTTACCCCTCTAACGTATCTCTTTCAAATGCAAATCTTCATAAAGTCTATTACACTCTTTGCAACCTTCCTTTGTGGCATATACAGATAGAGTTTTACTTCATTTAGAAAAGCAGCGTCGTTATTAGAAAATACTGTTGTTGTTGTTTTCAGTGCAAGAGTACAGGATGCCCATGGAGTTATCAAGCTGTATGGAGATGTAGGCCCTGAATTAACCCCCCTGCAGGCTATATATAGTTATTGAGTTTTCTTATTTGCTATCTGTACTCTTTCTATTTCTGTGTTATGGTAAAACTGATAATACTATTTTTAATTCCTGCGCTGTTAGCTATCCTTAACATTTATTATTTGAATTGACAAGTCGGTGGTCCTTACTGAAGCTGGGCAATGTTTACACTATGTTATTCCATTCTCTTTGCTTGGGATATATTTGGATATTCCCAAGGTAGATTGAATAGGACACAGGAGCAAATAAACCCTAGGTAAGGGCTTGTGGCAGATTGCACTCCACAAAGATGGTTTCCAACAATCTTCTATACCACATCCCCTTCTATATATACTATGACCTTGACCCCCTCTGAGAGATGGGGCCTGCATCCAGCAGGTTTATGATGAGTTTGGCAGAAGTGACACTGTATGTCTTTTAAGGCTAAGTCAGATAAGGCAATGAAGCACCTGTATTGTCATTTATTTTTGGAGTCCTGAGCCATCACGTAAGAGATCTGACTTCCATGCTATGAGAAAGGCCAAGACACATAGTAAGGCCACATGAAGGTGGTACAGCCATCAGCTCTAGCTGAGATCTTAGCTGACAAGCATCAACCCTAAACACATGAGTGAAGATATCTTCAGATGATTCCAGCCTTCATCTGAAACCTTCCCCTGAAGCTCTTCCCCCAGCTCTTGAGTCTTCCCAGCATTTAGATATCATGGAAAAGAGATAAATAGTTCCTGCTGTGTTCTTTCCAAATTTGAGAAGCACGGAATCTACAGTGGTTTATTATGCAGTGATGGTAGCTGTACCAGAGCCCCAGGGAGTCTTCTGTAAGTGGAGACCAAGAGCTTTAGTGCCAGCCTGCAAAACATTGTATGGGGTAGTGGTTTCGATACTGACCTCTGGAGTTGGACATGTCTGAATTCAAATCCTGTTCAATCAGCTGTTATACCTTAGGTAAGTTCTTTAACTTTTTTGAGTTTCCATTTCCTCATCTATAAAATGGGGATAATATTAGTATCCCATCCTACAGTTTTTTGATAAAGTATTTGATATAAAGCATTTAGCAAAATGAATAGCACAAAATAAGTACCCTGTAACATTTAGATAATTTTTGTGTGTGAAATAACTTCGAAGTCTTGAAGACTCCTATTAGTGCCTTCCTGATTTTCAGCTATGTTCTAGGTAATAAAACTTTTCAGCTTAAGTTCTACTATGTTACTTTTAAGATTTGGCAATGTTATTTTCACAACTTGAAACACGATGAGAAAATAGCAGTATAACGCTTGGAAGCAGAAGTTGCTGATTATAAATTTGAGGAGAGTCAGGACCACACCGCTCTTTCTCATCACTGTAACTCAAGCATAACTGAACACGTAGAAAATACTCAATAAATACTATTTGTATGTATCACCATAACATTCTGTCTCTGTAGCCTTTGGATTACACTGAAGATGGATTCACCTCATCATCTGCTTATTTTCAGAATTGTCAAAGATAAAGATAAATTTTCTGAAAAAAAAAAATTTCTTTACCCAGAAGCCTAAAATTTAACTATCTATTGCAACTATTTTCAGATGACTTAATTTTATTTAAGACCACAGAAGCACACAAAATATTAATATAGCCCACTTTTCACATTAGATCAAAAATGTTTTCATATTCTTAGAGTATTATGATAAATATTAAATAACTTATTAAGTAATTAACCTCATGCATTTTTGCCTAAGTGTTTTTAGTTGTTTTTTTTTTTTTTGTGATTCAGAGGCCAAATTGATTATGTTGAGGAAGTAGTGATTTAAATGAATTATAACCTTAAATTTGCTTCATAATTGTAATCACACTAAGCAAGGGCTCAATTTTCTCATCACAAAATATAGAACCTTAATTAAAGTGAAAATTATGATCTATGGCAAAGGATTTTGATGTATTCTAGCGACCCAATTTTAATGGAAGCACTAGATTCTGATTTCTATTAGATAATACAGACATAAGCTTCTCTCTGGGAGTTGAATAATCTTGAAAGCTTTAGCATTTTATTGATGACTAGCAGGGAGACTATGAAAAAAAATTTTCTTTCCAAGATTCAAGTTATTATATTATTCACAGAGGTTAGGCTATGCTATGGTGATAAACAATACAAAATTTCCTTGCCACACCAAGTTCACTTAAGATTCAGGTGACTCGCCATGTGGTGGCCCAACCTTCAAGGCCTTTTGATCTGGGGGCCGCTGCATCTTACTCTTTGTGTCTACAATCAGTGTGGCTGGGATGTGGATCCATCTGCTCAGAAGTGATGCATGTCACTTTCACTTCATTGGTCAAAAGAAGTCAAATGGCCATGTTCAATTTCACCAGGAGTCTATCTCCAATATGTCTAAGGATGGGAAGAGAATGGGAAACATTGGTGTGTTGTAGTGATATTCAAGGAAGCAACATAGTAGTTCTAAGAATCTGGTTCAAAATAGGTTTTAGGGCAAATCCTTTTTTTTCCCCCCTTGATGAACATTGTATTGAGTATAAATGAAATCTTCTTTCTCTAATGTAATCAATGCATTTTAAAGTAAAATAAAATAGGGTATAATTTACTGTAGAATGGATTTGGTAGGAGATGGTTCTGTCTTGGATTCCTTCCAAGGAGTGGGAATACTTAGTGCTGAAGCTGCCAGAGGGAGTTGGTTACAGCATTGCTTTGCTGAGAGTGCAGTTCTGAGGCATGAACCTACAAGATGATACCATAAGGAGGCTCTCATTTAACTGTCTCCCCCCTGATGTGGGACGTTGGGATAGGGTGCAGATCGAAAAGCACTCATTGGCAGCTACTGTAGAATATTATTACATTTCAGATGGTTTCTGTGTGGATTTAAATATCCACTTTTCTTTTCCTAAAAACTAATGTGCAACTACTTCTGTGCTCTACTAGTCATTGCCCTGTTCTCAATTAAAATACTACAGAATGAGACAAAGGTGGGTTTACAGTTGTTTGTATAAAAATAATACAATAGTTAATAAATAATAATACAAGAACAAACTCTGTGTTTTGCGTACTTACAACTATAAACCTATTTTTGCCCCGCCACACACACACACACACACACACACACACACACACACACACACACGAAAGATCTGATAAGATCTAGTTGGCCAGCTGTGTTAGTTGTTATCTTTTTTCTCTCTCCAAACCAAACAGGGTACAGTATACATTTGTCACTTTTTAAAGGCTGGATATGATTTCCTATTATGATTTTCTACTGCTGCATAGGGGTTCTTGGCCTCTGCAAAAAAAGTGCCAGTAATTTGAACCTTTTGGCACTTTCGTTAATGACCTTTGGCCAATAAGTGCTAAACTTGCCTTTGATGAGGAGACTTTGGTCAACTGTGTTGATGGTTCATTCTTGGACCAACCTTTTAATTGAAATGAATTGTGGTGAAAACTGGGTAAAGAGGTGTCAAACATTTATTGCGCGTAATGTTTCTTCCATAACACAAAATAATCTTAAGTATAACTAACAAGTGAACTTTCCTGGTACACTGTTTTTGTCATATTACCCAGAATTTTACTAGTGAGCATGTATGAAAGTCAAGGTGAAGCTGGCTTTGGGTTGAAGGTCTGTGGGAGTGTTTATGCAATGTGCCTTTCACAGTCAGTGGCAGGCATTTAAGAAGAGATCTAAACCAGGGAATGCACTTAATTTTGGTGTTTGTCTGTATTTTTCATTGTTTTA
The DNA here is from genome assembly GCF_036850765.1 of Saccopteryx bilineata. NCBI lineage: Eukaryota > Metazoa > Chordata > Mammalia > Chiroptera > Emballonuridae > Saccopteryx > Saccopteryx bilineata. The sequence continues at coordinate 77,943,119 of NC_089495.1, read as the reverse complement.
TTATGACCACATGCAATTTTTTGTTCCCAATAACACTTTGATAGTTTGTTGCCTTTTCAATAAAAATAAGGCAGTGCCTTAAAGGATGCTATCTTGCAAGAGAAATAAAAACAATAATAATTTATCAGGTGACCAGAGAGAATCTTGGTGTCAATATTTGAAAAAGGAGCATTAGTACCCTGGCCCAAAGGCATTAAGACATGTTTACAGAGATGGCTTTCTAAAAAAAGGAAATGAGAAGATGGTATATTGTGGGGAAAGGAGCTGATCATTGCAACTAATGAGAAAAATTTAATTGAATTTTTTTATATTATTCTCTCTCGATTTTTTCCAATATATTGTCATATACAATGCCATATGTGTTGTTACATTTATTCATTTAACAATCATGTATTGATTATCTACTATGCAATAGGAAAAGGTTAAGTATTAGGGATACAGAAATATGATCTTAAATCATTCATTGTTGACTGAGGGACCACAAAGAAAGATATATATCAGTATCTAGGAAATGGGGAGACAGGAGAAAGATCATCACAGCTTTCTGAGTCTCAATGGCTAAGAATAAGTAGATCAAAGGGGAAAGACATTCCAAGCAGAGGGAAGAGCCCAGAGACATTAATCAGTGAAGGGTTCAGGGACTGGCAAGTGCCCTGTGAAGATGGAGCTTCAATTGAGGGAGGAACTGTGGCAGGTGAGGCTGATCAAAATCTGGAAGCCGGCTTCATGACTCAGGACTTTAGTGCCATATTTAGGAGTTTGGACTTCATCCTGTAGGTGGTGGGGCCATTAGAAAACAGAAAACAGGGAGGGCTATGATCTGTTTTCATGTTAGAAATGTGACTCTAAAGGCAAAGTAGAGTTCTGATTGGAGGCTGTCTTCTTCCAGACATAAAAGATGATCAGAATGGAAGGGCCATGGCAGGAAGAGGAAAGGTAAGGGGTATTCACACTGTAACATAAAAAGAACTTGAGTGATTGGATGCAGAGAGTTAAGGAAAGAAGGAATCAGGGATGCTTTCCATATTTCTGGCTTGTGTTAGTGGAATATAAAGGAAAAAATGCATTTGAAGAGGACATGTGTTTAAGATGCTTAAAAATTGGAAAGGATATATCCATTAATCCATTGGCTAGTATTTATTGAAAGCTCAGTATGTATCAAATATTGTTGTAAATTTTATGTTGTAGCTGAATTAATTTTCATAACCACTATTATAGCTATTGCTAGTTAATTTCATCAAATTGAAGGTGCCATCAAATGTAAGACACATCCTGATATCAAAGATATTAAAACTGTCCTTCCTAGGATTGATAAAATATGGTATTATTCCCATTTTACAGATAAAGTGAGGCAGAGAGATTAGGTAATTTATGCAAAGTCACATTGTTAATAGAAGAGTTGGGATTCAACTCAAGTAGTCTGGCTCCAGAAATTGTTCATTTGATTGTAGTGTTCTGTCACATCTTGGGACATATGGAACTCAGGAGAGAGTGGTTTGGAGGGAGATCAAAATCTGAGAGTCATCAATAACAGACTTTGTTATATGGCAAAGGTGGAGATGGTATGTATGGTACATGATTCATCAGTTTGTGATAAAGTCATTTAATTAAAATGGAAATAACATTGATGATTATCCTAATGCTTCTTTTGATACATTAACACTTCTCAAAACATTAGAATACATCAATTTTAAGCAGATGTTCTACAAGAGAAACTAACGATGCAATATTATACGAGTGGTAGATCAGAATTGCCCAGATATCCCTGAGCATATTGTCATTTCTGCCCACGTCTTGTGAATTGACAGCCAAGAGGTGGAGCAAGATAGAAAAGAGGTCTCCCGGAGAACATTCTCATACAAGTGTGCAAAATTATAATCAAGCCGTAGGTTTGCATGTTAAGCTCATAATATTTATTAGTTCTGGGAATAATTAAATTTCTTACCTGTGGGCAGGTGTGTATTTGGCCACCCGCCTGTATTTATTAGTAAGAGGAGACTGTCACTCAGCAGTGAGTCACAACTTGTTGGATGCAATCTTTTAACTCAGTAATAAAATTTTTCTTTTTAGCCACAGCATTTCCCCTTCCTTTCTCCCACCTTCTCCTCTCCTCCATTTCTTCCCTGAACTGTCGTTTTCCACCAGGGAAGCAAAGGGTGAATGAATGGTTGTTAAAGACAGAAACCCAAGGGAAAGCCAAAGGAGCATTTGGAGCCCAGTCCTCAATTTGGTTTAAGCTTTAATCAGGAAGTAAGTGGAGAAGAGCTCTGAGGAGGAGGGTTGTATAAAACCAGTGTCTCTGTGTCCTCAGCAAGATCAGGTGCGGAAGATAGTTGCACACTGTTTCTGAAAAGAAAACTGGAATAGTTCGGGAAAGAGGGCTGCTTCGGTAGCCAGCCTTCCAGGTGGGGTCAGTATGAACTGCTTATGAGCAGCTGTGGTTTAGCCCACACAGTTGCACGTTTGTTAAGTGCCTTTCATCTAACTTGTTGATAGTGTAATGACAATAAACAGAGCAAATGAAGACGCCACTTTACCAAGGAATGGGTTTTCGAAAGGAGAAAGCCACGCTTGGAGAACAATTCTAAACTTTTGATTTACTGCATTTTGGTCCCTCAAGAAATCAACAATTTCCTTAATTTGTTGTGTTTATTTAATCCCACTCCAGTTAAAGCATTCTCATCACATTTTTTTAATAATTTTATTTTTAATGGGGCGACATCAATAAATCAGGATACATATTCATCAAATTTTTTAACTCTAAAATATTGCTTATTTATTTTTATAAGGGTACTTGGATTGGAAACATTCTCTTTATATCTCTTTAGCTATCAGTGGCATAAAATACTCTCTTTATTTTTACTTTTTTATTTATTTTCTAGTGTGACCTCTTCTATTTGTCCAACAACGCATATTAAGTGAGAAGATTAGCTAGGTGATAAACTGCCTTCTGTAAATCTTTTGAAAAGGAGGTGGCTTGTAAATACATTCCAAGATAAATACAAAATAGTGCTAGCACCAAAGTCATCTTTGAGAGGATGAAAACAATTCCTCTCCCTCCCTTAATATTTCTGCTAATAAGGAAATAGGGGAGAATGGTATTGGGTAGGATCTAGTGGTCTTTGACACAGTGGAGTGGGAGGGAAAACAATAGATTAACAACACTGAAGGCAAACCATGCTGATTTTATGATTTTAACGAAAGTCAAGTTTTTCAGAATGCAAATACTGCCTTTTTGTTTAATACAGTTTAGCCCTGAACACAACATAATCAATACTATCAACATAAGAAACATCCAAAATTTTAATAATTTTTTATGTTTTTTTGGAAACAAACTGGCCACAAATGCCAAGAAACAAAACCCCAATGGATTGAGAAAATGCTCTGGAAAAATGGCCATTTCACCACTGATTTTATACATCAGAATCAAAGGGGAGCCAGGAGGTGGTTACATAAAATTCATTGTTTTGATAGTTAGGAAGCTGGAGAAAACAAAGGGTAGGAGAAGGGAATCTCTGGGGTTGATAAAATATAAAAAGAATAGACACATACTTCTTTTACATAAGTGGTTATATAATTGGAATGGTTAACAGTTAACAATTAACATGATAAGAATAACGATGAGGGGATTTGTGGTCTTTGCTCTAGTGTGGTGGTTGTGCTTTGAAGAAACCAGAGGAAAGGAAATTACCTTGATATTTCTAAGGTATGTTATCAGGTATGTTATCATAGATGCAAAAAAGACAACAAGAGACAGGCTCAGTTACAGTAAATATTGACCTTTGTTAGGGAAAAATACCAGTCTAGGACACAACTACTCTCAATGAGCTGCTTTTAGTCAGAAAGTTTTAAGTTCAGAACCATCCTATGTGGTTACTGTAGGTCTCTGTGTTTGTAAGGCTGCCATGCAGGCCTCCCCTGAACTTGTCAGGTTTAGTATGTGTCCCCCTTCTTGTTCACACATGTTACTATGTCCAGGTGTGGCTGAGTAACTGTGGCAAGCAATTATAGAAAATTTGGAGATCACTAAAGAATTGAATATTGGTACTGACTGATCACATAGTTCTATAGGACCATTTTTCCTTCAAGAAAGTTATTGTTACTATAATAATTATTATTATTTTGAATGGTGTTTGAGACTGAAGAGGTGAATATGAAACTGGCTCATTTTGTTTAAACTTATTTTCTAGAGAGCTCATAAATAGCTGAATCTATCTCCCTGGATACCATTTGATAAGGAACTAAAGGGCCTCAGGTGTTTTAGAATAGAACTCTTTGATCACTAAAACTTGTCGAATTGATGTCAATGGTATAATGAACAAGTTTGCAGTTGGTTGTGGTATTTATACTCTATAGAAATGCAGACCTCTGATAGCTATCCTGCAACACTCTATCCACCAGTAACCACCATAAAACTCCAAATGTCCTTCACCCCTACTCAGCACACACTAATGGAATCTATGTAGCAAGTTCGCTCCTACAGAAAAATCTTAAACAACAAAAAGCTTTTCTTAACTTGAACAAAAATTCTATAATTACATCAAATGAAGGTTAGTAGAAGTTGTTGGTACTGTAGTTCTAGTATATTAGAAATGTTTATTTTGTCTTCTAACAGGAGTAACCTTATGGGAACAAAGAGTGGGATTCACGAGGGCAATTACTGTACCGGGCGGCAGTAATCTAGAGTGTATCCCAGAAGATCTGGCTGGATTGGGGATCACCAACTGGCTCCAGAAAGCCTCTGTGCTTGGATTCCCTCCACTGGGCATGAAACAAGGCACAAAATTGACTATTCTTTTTTTTTTTTTTTCTTAGAGAACTTTGTACATAGTTACACTCCCCTTGTGAAAAATAGAAATAATTTTGTTTTTAAATATGAACCAACTAAAAAAAAATGTGGAAGAAATAAATTCAAGTGTGTAAAAGCATGAGGAGGCAAAAGGAAATAATTCTATTATATTTATTTTTCAACAAGGGCCTACATCTGTTTCTAATTTACGCAGATTATTGACACATCTGGATGTTTGGCTCTCGGAATTGCAAGTTGCTGTGGTGGCATTTATTTTTTGAATCAACTCTTCAGACCACCCTGGAACTCACGCAAACTAGTTTGAGGAGAAGGCTGTGATATTGTAAATAAAGTTACCTCTTCTGGCATTTCAAAACCAGTGCAAATGGGATCCTGTCATCTTGTGTTTTGTAAATTGTGGTTTTGCATTTTTGACACCTGCAGGAAAAATAAGACTAAAGCCAAAGACCTAATGGCTTGACAATGACAAATTATAATAGCCAGATAAAGCTATCACATGGACACTGGTGATGGTGTAAGGTTAGCCATTCACATTAACCATATGGGGACACTAGATTTCAGCAGAAACCAAATAGTAAAGGAGTGACGGATGAAAATAGTGTTTTAACATGGCCTGATGAGAATATGTATTCTAACAGGGAGAGTGGGATTGTTAAAAAGTAACATTGATTAATACTTGACCTCTTGGATGGATTCCTTTTGTAATCAGGAGTTAACTTTTCTCCCTATGTGGTCTGATTGTAGTAATTTATTCCAAGGCCATGAATAATGGGAATCATGGGGTAGATCTTTAAGATTTTAAAAAACAAAAGCATGATAAAACATTTATTTCATGGCAATTATTTCTTAAATAGAGTAGCATGATTTTATCAAAGGAAACAAGATCATATATCATCCTGATGCAAACTGGCAAAACAAATAAAAATCCTCTAACAGTTCTTTAGTCTAAAGGTACAATATAAAGAATAAAGCACACAATCTAGTTTGATTAGTTTTGTGAGGAAGGTTCCTTGGAGTTCTGAGTAGTTGTGGTTCTTGGTTTTTTTGTCACAGCAAACCTTAACATTCTCTTCTCCTGGAGATAAAGTTTTACTAGATGAAGGGAGATGGATTGCACAGCAGATTGACATTCAGACATGACATCTGACTTTAGCATTCTTTAGAAGCAATTATTGCATTCCATTTTGAAAGGAAATGATTATAATTATAGAATATCTGATATACCTTAGAAACAAACTTATCTGTTGTGCTGACATTCCTGTGTCTTTAGATATTATTGTATAAAATGTTCACAAAGCAAAAAACCAAATGTATATTGATGCCTGATAAATGATAAGATGTTCCCAAGTATGAACCTACAGTCAATTTATAATGTATAATAGAGATGTACTTTCTACACCTTTTTGGTAGAGATAGCAGAGAAGGAATCAGACCCCCACCTTAAATAAAATAGCTATGTAATTAGCAATGCTCTTATCTCCATTTCAGTACAGTCTTCTATTTTAAGAGCTAATAGGTATCCACTGGGATCATTTATTGGCCTCTGGAATGATTTTATTGCAACTCAATAAGTTGGCTTCATAGTACTGTTCAACACTGACTCAATGATTTTAAAAACAGTATCACTTCTACCATCATCTACATTCCTGTCATTTGCAAGCCTTAGATATCGTGAATGTGTGAGTTACAAAGCTAATCTGGCATATTTTTAGTTAATCCTTAGTGTCTAACTCTTGATTCATAGGCTTTTAACAGATGCTTTGACGATGGAAAATAAGAGTGAAGGTGAAAACTGAGTTCCACAAAAAACACCAGCATTTTGTGTAAGTGAAGCTTCACCGTTCTTCTACCAGGGGTTAAGTCACAGTTGGCTACTTGAAAGTAATAGTAGTAGGCTAGGCTGGCTTGTGTTTTGATCCATCGCTCCTCTCTTCTGTTCACAGCAAGTGACACAGGCTATTTGCTCAAAGTAGGGGCGAGGGGAAAGATTTCAGAGAAGTTTGCAGCGCGTTTAATGACAGACTTTTGGAAATGCTCATGGACACACACAGCTAAAGAGTGAACTGGTAAGACTCCTCCTTAGACACTTCGGAAGGGAGTCTGGGCAAGTGTGGAGGTGTTTCATTTTTTCCAGGTGCATTATTTGCTGGGCCCGGAATGCCCAGAAGACAACTGTTTTTTATTGTACATCTAAGGGAATTCATTTCTCTTCTGATAAACCTTTTTTTCTATTAGAGCTATGAATCAACGGACAAGGAGCAGGACTGGGAGAGAATTGGGATGTGAAAAAGCCCAGTTCGGGGAGAAGAGCAAAGCAAGAGGGAAGAAGCAGGGAAGCAAAGATGCAGAACTAGGCTTGATCCCCGTTCTTCAATGTTCAATTTTCCTGGTGTGCTGCATTTCCAGACCTCATTCCTCCTCTCTCGCTTCTGCCTGGAAGAGGGAGCTGGACAACTATGTCTTTGGGCAGATGCCATTGCGAGCTGAAAACCAGGCAGTTCCAGAATGCTGGGGTGAAAGGCAAGGGTAGAAGCCACTGGTCAAACTTTCTTATTCTACAGATAAGGAATCAAGGCCCAGAAAGGTGAAGGGACGAGTGGAAATCTCTATACATGACCCAGAGCGAACAAATGTCTGTTTCCCCCACCCTTAGGCTTATTATTTCATTGTTGGTTTCCCCTCACTGGTATGTAAGCTGCATGAGAAAAGAGTCTTTGGTTTTGTTTTTTCCTCTCTCTCTCTCTCTCTCTCTCTCTCTCTTTTTTAAATTGAGATATAATTGACAAACAAATATCTTTGATTTTCTGATCTTAAGAAGAAGCAAATAACTATTTGAAACATTCAGAACTTGTAAACGGCTATCTCTTAGTATTCACTGAATGTGTAAGGCATGTTCCATGCTGAACCTGACGCAGCGAGGAAGGAAAAAGCCCGGCTGGAAACAGACAAGTGTAACACACATAAAGCAGGTATTTGGTGGTACGATAAGCAAGTTCGAACACGTAGGACCATGCTATCAAGGCGCTGGTTCATCATTCAGAGGAAGGAGAGGAGTCTTCCTCTCTAGCCTTCTAGGTCTAACAGGTTAGATGGAATTCCTACAGAGATCGTGTTAAGTCTTTTACTGTGATGAAAGTTTGACCTCTCACACACTGATGGAAAAGGAGATCCTCTGGGTTTCTTTGGTTTGTGGAGGTGGAAGAATTTCCTCCCTTCAGCCATTCTGGAGAGCCTGTGGCTGAGCAGGATTTGGAATCTTGAGTGTTTGCTAATTGTTCCTTGAATCATCAGGAAGGACGCTTCTTATTGTTCTATTTTCCTTCTTTTCTGTTCGTACTGGTTGGAGCACATTCAGCCTTGCTCTGTCACTAACCAGAAATCCCTATTCTTTTTGACTCATTCATTTCCTTTACCAGGAAATAGTAAAATGATCATATTAAAATAATATTACCAAGCCTAACCCTTACATGATTGTCTGGTCCCTTTTCAACCAATCTTTAAGTTGCTATCAACTATGTTTTAGATTTACAATGCTTTTTAAAAATCTATTTCCAACAAAAGATATGTTTTATTTTATATTCAAAAAGTCACTCCTTTGTGATTTGACTCAACTCTTTTGTTCTATGTTCAATGAGAGACAGTCCTTCTGAATATCTTGGGGAATCGAAGGGACAGGGCACCTCCGTCTCTCCTGGCCTCTTCAGGCTGCGTGCCTGCTTCTGCTGATTAGCTCAGTTGATGGCTTACCACCTCCGTGTGCTGTCCGTCCCTTCTACACACTCTGTCCCTCACATGGGATGCTGCCCAAGGCCTTCTCCACATTCCAAGGTTGTGTGTACAGCAGATGTTTGCTGGAGTTTAGGGCAATCGAGTTGTTTAATTAAAAGAAGTTTGAATTATAGTATCATAAAAATTAAGTACAGGGGGTCCTTGGGTTGCGACAGTCTCAACATATGACATTTTGAGTTTACAATGCTCACTCCCATAAAAACTTATAAAAATTGAGATGTGAGTGTTTTGGCTTACACCATTAGCGTCATAATTTTTTTTTTTATTCTTACTTTTTGTCATTTTTTTCTGTTACTACAGTAGTGTATAGTACAATATACTTATGTCCTTCTCCTTTTTCTGTGGCTTAGTTGTGTTTTTATGTTCTAGATTACGATTTTAAAACTGTGTTAGGATAGGTAAGCAACTTAGGCTAGGGTGTGTTTTGACTTACACCAAAATTCGGGTTACGTCACTGTTGTAGGAATGGAACTGTGTCCTAACCCAAGGACCCCCGGTATGTCTTATTGCAGCTCTCAGTTATCACTGGTCCTTGGCAACTTCATCCTCGACGTTTTTCAGCAGGCTGCCTGGTTTGTAATCTTCCTCTTTATGCTCCATCTTCCCTCTGGTCCCAACGGCATCCCTTCGAGTCTTGTTATTCCTTACCCTGAGAGTTCGTCATGTGCGTGGCAATGCGTCCCTCACGCTTCCTTTCAAGTAGCTAACATTTAAACCAGGGGAAGCCATGCCCTCTTTGGAATAAACATTTTGGTATTTTCCTTACTTCAAATGTCTTGCCTTACTGTACTTTACATTAAAAAAATCCCATAAGAATGATGGAACCTATATTTAGTGTCAAACTTAATACAAGTGAATACAAGTGAAAATGAAAATACCAGGTTGGTGTTTACAAAAATTGTTTAACATCCATTATTTCAAAAATGTTTTATCCCATTGTTGCATTAAACTTTGTTTTTTTTTTTTTTTTTTACCTTCTAATGATTGAAAGTTACATATTTTGTTTCTAGTTCTTTATGGTTAGGTCAACTTAATATGTAATTATGTTCTCTATCAACATGAAAAATGAAAAATATAGATTCTCCCTGGACTAAATAAGAAATTTAAGACAACTTTCCAATACCGAGAAATTGTTGAAATAATCTGAAGTTTTAGTTTCAGATAATTATTTTATATTATGCACTTTCAATTTTAAGAACTTCCCTTAGTTCTTAAAACAAACAAATGTGTCAAGTCTCACCATTTCATTAACAATAATTGCTTAGCCTTCAGTGTAAATTTTCCCAACTCTATTGGTCACTACTACTCTTTCTTTTATAAGATATCTTTTCTTTTTTTTGAATTCTTTATTTGAGAAAAAAAAAAAAACACCTTCCCTCTTATGTCAGTCAGCCTTGGGCACCTAAAGCTTGCTAGGGTAGACAGCCTCCCCTGCTTCAGCCAGCTCTGCCCTTAAAGATTATAATCCATGAATGATACCAAATCTTCCCTACTCTTCCTGAACTTTGACACTGGCCCTGAAGCTTAAACAGGTCCCTAATTTGTTCCATTAATTTCTGTGGCCTGTCCAGCCAGCTCTGATCTGGAGGGTCTGGGTCAGCATCCGGGTTACTTGCAGACCAGGTGAGTTTCCCCTCCGCTGGCTGTTTGGTGTGCCAACACTCCCATCACCTGTGCTGTTTCTTGATGAACATCTCTAGTTCTTCATGAAAGTCTCTAGTACTATTTCAGGAGAAATAGAAAGTAACACTCATGTGTTTAGGACATCTAGCACGTCTGGGTTTGTACTTTGAGCAGGTATTTATACTTACCTTTCTGTTTTTCTCTTCATCACTTCCCATATCGGCTTGATTGTGTTCCTCATGTGGGTTAAAGCACATACATAGGCACACATGCATGTGCACGTGCACACACACTCCCACACTCAATCAAAAAGAAGAGGACATGGTGGGGTAAACAAAATAATATAACAACTAGTCTCTAGGAATCTCTATCAGGGCAGCCAAAATAACCAGCTCGCAAGTAGTATGTTTCTTGTGCAAAATCGGTCATGGTCTCCATCTGGCGGGACACAGAGTGTGGTCAGGGAGATGTGAGGAGTGCATAAGAAACATTACTGGTGGAAAGAAGAGATGCAGAAAAGCTGAGTTCAAATCCCCAGTTCATCACTAGGAGTCGTGTGGACTTAAATAAGTCTCTTAAATTCTCAGAGCTATATTTCTGATGTCTCCTGACAAAAACATATTTTTTCATTAGGGCCACACAGTTTGGCAGAGAGAAAAATGGAAAAGAATAAGAAATAATAAAGCCTCTGTGTCTTCAAGAGCTAGAACCCACCAGGGAGGCAAGACAAGAACACCAGCTAGTGTGAGAACGCCAGTGTCCTGTGTGACACACAGTCCTCCTCCGTGCTCCTATGAGACCAGAGAAAGACGGAGGAGAGTGGGAGAGGAGAGAGATGTTACTGAACGTCCAGTTAGCTCAAAAATACACTGTTTAGTTCTTGTGATCTGTGATCTCGGTTTTAATAAAGCAAGTAGGTCACAAAATTGGTGAGAGAAAGGAAAGTTCTGAAACAGGTGGGGCGGCCGTCTGGGCAGCTGGCCAGTGTCTAGTAGCTACACTTATCCCCAAAGAGAACATTCTACTATCAGATAGGATATGTTCCCAACTTGGACAGTGTCTTCCATATGTCTCAAAATACTGACAGCCTTAAGGGGCGATGTAAAAGAGCAAATAAAAAGTGAGGAAGGGAGATTACCCAGGACAAACAAGAAGAATGGAGGCCAGCTGTTCCCCATTCTTCCCCAGGACAAAGAGTTCCGTCCTCTGATCTGCCCCAGCACGTTATCTTATTGCACTTAGCACTTTCTACCTTGGATTGTGATTATTTATGTACGAGGCTTATCTTCCTTACTGAACTGCTCGTGTGTGAGCCCAGAGCTTGCCGCCTTCCTCTTCAGAGCCCCTGACTGTGGGCTTTGCACTTCCTAGGAACTCGGTGACTGCATGTTACAGCCATAAAGAGCCTATCAACGGCACTGGTGGGGATTTAAATCACATCGAGTTAAAGGAAATTTTCGTCAGGGTTGTTGAATTAGGGAGTAATTTACTGAGGGGATGTTATCTCCTCTAGAGGTCTTTACAAAAAAAGAAAAAAACCCACAACATATTCTCATCAGTCGGAAATGATTTAAATAGGGTATTGCGTGTGGCCAGAGGGAGAGAGCGGCTGAGCTCTCCAGATTCCTTCCGGAACTCAGAGCTCCGCTTCTGTAATGAGAAACAGTGTCAACTTCCTTGCTTCTTTATTCTCTCTCTTCTCCCACCTCTTGGTCAACCGTGTTTGAATCCACCTGAAAGCGATAAATTAACGGTAGGATTTATGCATCCTGTCCCTTTATGAAAGCCTCCTCTTACCTAAAACAGCTATTTGAATGTGGGATTATTCACCCGAACAAGGTCCAGTCCTTATCTGAGGCCGTGGCAGGTCTGTGTTTCTGCTTGTGGTGGTGACTGTGCACTGAGGAGGAAATCGGACGGCGGGGCTGCCCGCTCATCTGCCCGGAAGAAACTGAGGCTGTTGATAACGTGAATGTTTTTCTGATACACGGTTTTCTAGAAACCTTTCAAATGGGGACTCTAACCTTGGAGTGAAGATTTTCTTAAGGCATCTATGATTTCTCTGATTGTCCTGGGATGTGCCTTCCATGCCAGCAATCATATATGGAGTCCAGGAAAGATCTCCCAATTTTTTGCTCTGAACCTGTGAAAATCAAAGGATTTTTTCACAAGAGATCTTCATTCTTCCCTTTAACAGTGAAATTATGTTTCTCTATTTGAAAGGTAACCCTATTAACTAATGTCACCCCAATATATTTAATTAAAAAGTGAAAAAAGGAACTTTGCTTTCTACGTCTAATTTTTAGACAGCTTTGGAATGAGATGTTCAAGAGCCATTGAAGATGCATCTTACTGTTTTTGAATTTCCGTTTCATTTGGTCTTCAGAGATTCCCCATTCGCTTATACTGCTTAAAATTTCCTTTTGAAATATGATAGTAAAGGATGAAGAACTGTTGGTGGTTTGATAAGACTAGATTTTTTTGTGAAAGAAAAGAGAATAGTGGTTCAACATTGAACTAAATTGTCTTGAGCCTTACTTTGGGTTACTGGAAGCTGAAGATAGCATCTACACAGCACGCCTTAGCTTTCAACTCAGGTCTCCCCCAGGGAAAAGCTATCGAGGCTTTGGAGGGAGGTCTGCAGATTGCTATAAGCTGCTCGGGGGCAGTCACGCCAGGTCATGGAAGGACAGGTTACTCAGCTACACATGTTCTGTATAAAACTCTGCTCTCCAGTGTAGTGTCACTAGTCCCATGTGGCTACTGAGCACTTAAAATAGGGTTAGTCCGAACTGCATTCTCTGTGAGTGTAAAATACACACCACAATTTCAAAGGCTGAGTACAAATAAAGAATGGAAAATAGCTATGTTTCATCGAATATATGCTGAAATGATGATATTTTGGTTATATTAGGTTACATAAAATATTCAATTAAATTTTACCTGTTTCTTTTTCCTTTTTAAAATATGGCTACTGGAACATTTAAAAATACATATGTGGCTCAAATTATATTTCTGTTGGATGGCACTGTTCTAGACATAGCGCTAGAAAGAAATGGGAAAAATTCTCCATACTAGATATTCTCCTTCACTCTCTTTCTTGTACGTAGAAAAATTGTCAATTTTGATAAATATTCTTTAAAGGTGCTTCTTGTTTTTCCAATTAGATTATAAAATCTTGAGTGGCCTCAAGTCATAGAGTCATCAAAACCATAATGAGTGATAACTTGTGTTAGGTATGGGTTCTGGGATGGCAACATTGAATAAGACTTGGCTGCTGCCCTAGGAACCTCCTGCTTAGAGATAAAGCAGGTAAGTACATAGCTGTGAGAATCAAACTCAAGAAGTGTTGTGGAGGAGTCTGACATAGAGGGTTGCTGCATTTCCATCATGAGAATAGAGATTCAGAGGGGTGGGGTGTTCCTCTGTATCACCTATTTCTATAAGCTCCCCAACTCTACTCAGTCATTTATACATATATTTACATGAGGTTTTTGTTTTGTTTTGGTGAGAGGAGGGGAGCTAGAGAGGTAGATTTTGACATATGTTGTGGCTGGGATCTACCAAACAACCCTGTCTGGGGCTGATGCTTGAATCAACGTAGCTATTTTTAGCACCTGAGGCTGACACGCTTGAACCAACTGAGCTATCTTCAGCTCCTGGGGCCACGCTCAAACCAATCAAGGCACTGGCTGTGGGAGGGGAAGAAGAAGAGAAAAGGATGGGGAGCGAAGCAGATTGTTGCTTCTCCAGTGTGCCCTAACTGGGAATTGAACCTGGACGTCCATATGCTGTGCTGATGCTCTATCCACTGAGCCATCAGCCAGGGCACACATGAAGTTTTTGTTTGTTTGTTTTTGTTTTGACAGAGACAGAGAGAGAGAGTCAGAGAGAGGGATAGATAGGAATAGACAGACAGTAATGAAGAGAGATGAGAAGCATCAATCATCAGTTTTTCGTTGCGACACCTTAGTTGTTCATTGATTGCTTTCTCATATGTGCCTTGACCGTGGGCCCTCAGCAGACTGAGTGACCCCTTGCTCAAGCCAGTGACTTTGGGTCCAAGCTGATGAGCCCGCGCTAAAGCTGGCTACCTCAGGGTCGCAAACCTGGGTCCTCTGCATCCCAGTTCGATGCTCTATCCACTGTGCCACCGCCTGGTCAGGCCACATGAGGTTTTTAAAAGTTTTTTATTTATTGATTGTAGCATGAGAGAGAGAAAGGGAGAGAGGAAGGGAGAGAGGAAGGGAGAGAGAGAAAGAGAGAGAAAAAGAGAGAAAGAAAGAGAGAGAGAGAGAGAGAGATTGAGGGAGAAAGAGAAGAACATTTGATCTGTTCCTGTATGTGTCCTGACTGGGGATCGAACCAGCAACCTCTGTGCTTTGGGAGGACGCTCCAACCAACTGAACTATCTGGCCAGGGCAAGAGTTTTTATTACACAGGTAAAAGATAGTCATTGTAAAAAAGAAAAGAAAAAGGTAATATGGATAACGCAGAAAACACAAACTTTATGACTGCCACCTGTTAGCATTTGGATATAATCTTTCCCTAGTAAGTCTCTCAAGTGTTGGAACTCAAATTCAGAATTGGCACAGGAGGAAAGGGGATTATCAACTGTATGTCTGTCTATCCCTCTTTCTTCATCTTTCAATTGTGCTTTTATCTGTGCTTGCTTCATCCCTAGCAAACTTTTTGCTTATTCTCGAAAGATTGACTGTGGCAATTCAGGTTTATATGACCAACTGTGCCTGAAATTTTAGTAGAAGAGAGAGATAAAGAGATAGATAGATAGATAGATAGATAATAAACAGATGGATCAATCACTGTGTTCAAGACAGATTAATCTAATTGGTCTACCCAACAAAACTCTGTTTGAGAATAGGGGAAAAATGTTATCCAATAGACATAGAGGCAGAAAAAAAAGTCTGTCTGTCTATCTATACTTGTTACTCTATTTACCAACCTATTTATTTATTTAGCATAATAAAGTATTTGGGAGGTGATGGAAGTAAGAAAATACTTTATATTTCTTTACTTAATAATGCAGGCTCATTTTACTGAAAGGAGCAAGATTAAAGCCAGGTTAACAAGAGAGATATTTTTATCTCAATTTGACATTAGACTGTGCTTTTTCCAAGAAAAATATTGTTCTCCTTGGTAAGGTGTGCTTAACTGACATTTCTAGTAAAGAAATCAGTAGCATCTCTCTCTGGTAGCAAGACTGAACTGGATTTACAGCCTCCATGTTCATTCTTGTTCATGATAGGAGGGTTCATTTCCACCCTCAGTCCTCCATCTACAGGAGACCTGTCTGATGTTTTAGCCAGGGCTGGAGGTGCTGCCTGATTTGCCTGGATGCAGGAAGGACTTAGGAGTGGAATCTCCTCTGCTTGATGGAGAAAAGGAGTGTTGCATTTCTTAAAGGAGCAATTGGCGTGGAAGAATATGACTGATAGATTTAAGGGAAAACCACAACTGAGTACAGGGATCTGAAAAGATCATCCAAGAAAAAGAGAGCATTTTCAGGGGACACTTTTGTTGGAAACTCTTAAGTCAATCAAGGCTTTCTGTTGTGACGTAAAGAAACAATACATTAGATAACATTCTTGTTTTGTTCCTCATACTACAGTTTTAAGTGGACCTTACCTTGCAGTACCTACATTCTTACCTGGCAGGTGGGTCTGGAAAAGTGAAGGGCCATATCTGCCTTCATTCTACTTGGGGGAAGGGGTAATCTGATGGAGAAAGAATGTCAGTCCTGGGAAGAAGAATCTTTGGAGACCCATGTGGCAGCAATGGCTAAGAAGGCTCCCTAGGATGAGCTCATAAGAGTGAATTCATTGCTCTGCACCCATTTTCTGCTGAAAGGATTTGTGAGACATGCCTTTGGACCAAAAAAAGAGAGGTTCTAACATTTACATATACAAATATATGTCACTGAAAGCCAAGAGTACATCCATAGTCTATAGTCACTTGAGATTCCTTCCATGATTTTATAATATTCCCCAATTTCTAATAGAGAGAAATGAGGGTGGCAGATACTGAAAGCTGAGTGCCCTGAATGGCAGTAGTTCCTAGATCCTATTCAGGGTGCTTTGAAAGTTGACTCTGTCGCACCCAAGGCACTTCTCTTGGTCTATTCTAAGATTCTTCTGGCTCTTGATAAAGTAGAGACATGTTTAGGCTACACAAAGGTCAAAAGGACACAAATAACTAACGGTTATGCATATTGAATGAAGAACAACCTTTGCCTCTAAAATTGATATACCACCTGTTAATCTGATCATGTTGAACACGGTTCTTAAACTAACATAGGACATGATAAAACTTGATTTACAGAACAATGTACTTTATAAAATAAATAATTGTGAAACACTTTGAATGTATAAAGTATTATATGGATGCTTAATGATCATGGCAATTATTTTACAGCTTAATTGTGGGAAAATGAAAGTAATGGAGTGGCTTAACGAATTGAAAAATTTATCAGACTCTGTGTTATGAAGGAGATAAAAAGGAAAGTTTGTTGCTTAACATCACATTTTATGAATGTTAAACCTACAGTCAGACTTCTCAGAATTTTTTAAACAAGAGAGAGGGTTTTTGGAGTTACAGAATGATTTTGATTATGCAGATAATTAACTTAAAGTGAGTTACACTTTACGTTCTGTGAATAGTTTTATAAAGAGACAACAAATGTTAGAGCCTGGCTTGGTGCTCGGGATGGCAGAGCTGGTGAAATTGACTCATGGAGAAGACGTGTGCATTTGAGATGTGACTCTGTCTACAGGAGTGGAATCTCGAAGTCTGTCTTCAGACTCAGCCTGGAGCACCACTGAAATCGGATGGGTTTCTAAAAAAACCCAAACCAACAATATATTGCAATAATACAATGATACAAATTTGGGCTTTGGAGTAGATTTACTAAAGCAAATAGTGCTTGGTATCCATTTTGTCAGCAATTATAAAACACTGGACATTTGTTCCATCCATAGAATTTTCCTGCTGGTCTTCAGAGCTGCTGGGAGTAAGTGGAATACAAACGCATAGTCAAGTTTTATTGTATTTGGCTACCAAGTCTATTAAAGAAATAGCTTACTATGCTGTTCACTAGAGGTTCTTTTAGTGTTGGGATTTTCATACCTTTGGTCCTTGGTTACGGTAGTTCATACATAATAAACAGAGATTAAAGCTGTTTCCTATCATGAGATGAATAATATTTAACATCGCTATTCAACGTATCTAACTAATAACCTTTGACCAACTCACTGGAATAATTTGATTTTTAAAATCTGATTTCATCTTGCTTTGACGTGAATTGATTCATGACCTCCAACTAAAGGTTTGAAATGCACATTTAGGCACACATCCTTGGCTTTCCTGACCTATAAGAAAGGCCAATGTCCACATAGTCTTTCCTATTTGCAGTTCAGATTTACTCTCTCACAATCATTCTGCAACCCATCTGCACAGGGTTTACACCTTTGAGGTATAATCCCAGGTAACTTATCACTTTTTCTGTACACTAAAATTAAATGGCTTAATTCTCAGGGGATTAGTTGAGAAAACATTTGCTGTTTCGGCCAAGCCTCTATCATCTATATTTCTCCAAGTTGTTAAAATGTCAAATTGAAACAGGGTCAAGCCAAGAAACAATAAAGTTCAAAGAGAGTAAACTATATTCTCTGCAGTTATTGCAATTTTTTATTGGTCTCATTGATTTGGGATAATAAATGCACATTGCTGTAAGTTTCAGAAACTCAAAAAGATTTGAAGAGAATCAATTTTAGAAATAAATGTATCACTAAAAAGAGAATTTTTCTGGCAAGGTCAAGAGCTGGCTTTTCTTGGGAAAAAATAATACTGGGTTTGTGTTCTCTCTCAGATCCTTGTTTAATAATTTCCAAGCATTTAAAATAACATATCTGTTAAAAGGAATGTTTGAAAAGCTAAAATGTGTAGCTGAGCAGCACAATGAACGAATTGATGAACTCACTTTCCATTTACCCTTGATTATAATTGTTAATTGTTGTTGGTTAATTCAAGTAAAGGCTCGAGCTTTTAATGAAAGTGTTAGTATTTCAAAGCATTGGCTGCCTAAATTTCCTCAACTAACACTGAAGATTTGTGAAATTTAAATATACTTGTAAAATGTAGATATCTATTAATGCCTGTCAATAACCTGTAATCAAGGCTGAATCTATTAGCAAAACAAATAAGCCAGACTTTGGAATTAAACGGTAAATATAAGAATTCATGAATATACTAGTTGCTCCTTCACGTTACAGTTAGTGCAGAGTTGGCCTTTTGCGCATGCGCCGTGCATATGCACACGTGCCATTACCTCTATGGGGAATTCAGTCTTAAGTAGTTCTGAAAGAGAATTATGTGTTAACAGTTTAATTTACCTGTAATATTTTCATAGACACAGTCTCCTTCCCACCGTTATTTGAAAAGCCTTTTTCCTTATTCCTTCTTAGTCATTTCCTCCTCTTTGACTCGACCTGGAACAGTCAGGCAGTTCCCCACACTGCCTGTCTGCCCACATGGGAGCCGGTCTCCTCTTAGCATGTCCCTGCACATCTTGACAAAGGCTGAGTTTGGGCAACAGCCAATGGCCAGACCGCTGTTTGCTCAGTGAGCAGTGTTGAAGTCATTACTAGCAGGCAGGACGAAACTGCTTTAGGGGTGTCCTGTTCGTGACCAAGAAACACTTGCCCCTGCCAGCTAGCCAGCCAGCAGGAGGCCCTGTGTTTCCTTTCTCTTTGACCAGATACCAGCCTTGAACCAGCTGTACCTGTAAAAAGCTAAATGGCAAAGTGCAGCAGATTCTTCAAAGAGCAGCCAAGAATTTGCAGGACTCTGTGAATAACAAGGATCGATTGTTTAAAAGAATACATGTATTTATATTTCCCATGTCTGCAGAATGTGTGAAGTAGATACACCAGACTGTTGCCAGAACTCTGGGACAGGCACTGTATTAGGTACTTAAGATAAAAATCAATCTTCTGTTGTTCCAGGACTTGACAGACTAGAATGGAAGACAATTGCAAGTGCCCTGCTGTGAGGCCAAAATAGAGGACTGTGCAGGCTGCTGCAGAAGCGCCCCTGTCTCCTAGTCTCTCCCTGTCCTAGCTCTTCTCTTGTCCGTGGGGGTGTGATGTATCCACAGCAGCACCTTCTGAAAGGTCAGTGGGCTGGGATTGCAGGATGGACTAGACATGAGGGAGGGCAGTCTGGGGTCAGGAAGGCCAGCAGAAGCTATTTATAAGAGCCTGAGAGTTGATGAGGACTTGGTCTGGGCGAGTTTGTGGAAAAGTAAAGGTTAGCTACATATATTTTACATATATACACACAGAGAAGATTTTCTCACAAACATGAATTTTTTGAAATATAAACTATAGAGCCCAGAGTGATTTTGTGGGGGTCTAAAGCTCACTCGACTTTGGATTTTATTTTTAAGAAAAGGAAAATTAAAATCAATAAACTAGTTACAAAGGTGAGTATTTATTGTGAATGGGAAAAATGTTTTACATTTAGCAAACATCACATAACTTAGAAATATAACATTATTTGTATGAACCAACTGACACTGCTGTAATGCTTTTTTTTTTACTTTTTTTGTTTCATACTTTTTATCAGTTTTACATATAGCAGTGTTTTTTTTTATTTTCTGCAGAAATATTGGAAAGATAAATCAGCATTTCTTTTAGCTTGGTTAATCAAAATGTGTTTTTTGTTGTCTTTATTAATTAACGGTGTGCATAAATCCCATCACCTTACTGCTATAGAGCTATGTCTGATGACTGGAGGAATTTCACAGACTAGCTTTGGCTTCTTCTGAAGCCTGCTCCTTCTCCACTACCCACCTATTCAGCACGTCTTTGGGCACATTCCCACTTTTGTAGTGCAAAGCAACCTTTTTCATTGTGAGTAAGCACTGTGCATTTTAGGAGCATTATTTTTACAAAAGGCTGGAAGTGACTGCAAACCAAATACATATATATGCCAAATCCAAACTAAATAGTATATCTGCTAGTCAATCTCCCTTTAGCTCAGAGTTTCTCAACCATGGCACTACTGACATTTTGGACTAAGTAATCTTTTGAGGTGGGGGCCTGTCCTGAGCATTTTAGGATGTTAAGCAATATGTCTGCCCTTGTTTCCCCTATCAGGGGTCCCCAAACTTTTTACATGGGGGGCCAGTTCACTGTCCCTCAGACCGTTGGAGGGCTGCCACATACAGTGCTCCTCTCACTGACCACCAGTGAAAGAGGTGCCCCTTCCGGAAGTGTGGTGGGGGACGGATGAATGGCCTCAGGGGGCTGCATGTGGCCCATGGGCTGTAGTTTGGGGACGCCTGCCTAGATGCTTATAATAGCACCCAGTGGAAACAACCAGAAGGGTGTCAGACATTTCCAGATGTCTTCTGGAGAACAAAATCTTTCCACCAGCCTTGACATTGAGAACCACTGCCTTTGGACAGATTCTCCCAAATGCCTATGGCCATTTCAATACTAACAAGAGAGAACTGTGACAAAGCAGAAGTTTCAGTGGGAATGTGACAACAATCTTTCCAATTGCAGTTAAAATATTTTACCTACAGATTTCATAAAAAAGTGTAGACACATTGCAGGGCACTCCTCAGGGCCACGGGAGAGACCCTATGAAAGTGAATGGTAATTATGCCGCTGGGAAAATAAAGTGCCAATACAATGACAATGGTGAGTCAATTGTAGTTAGTGCCATGGTACAAAACTGGGTGAGTCTTGCCTTGAAAAAGGCAAAGTTTCATGCAGATCCATTATTTTGTCGAATGGGTCATAGATATGACCTAACCTCTCATGGAACAATCCAGTGCAAAAAACAGGGACATGGCCCAGAAATTGATATAACTTCCTTGGCCCAACAAGGCAGGATAAAATCCCAAAACTTTTTTGGGTTGGTTGACAATGCAAACTATTTCTTAAGATTAAAAGTAGTAAGGCATTTTATATACCAACTATATAACTTGTGAATTCAAGAGGCATTGAATCAGTCTCAAGTAAGCCTAGATAAGTACTTTCTTCCCTAAGTTTAGCCAGCCTTCATATGAGACAGTTTTCCTTTTCTCCTTGAGATGGAGGCCATTTTTGCTCAAGAGGCCTTCACCCTCAAAGATCATACCATCACCAAGGAATTTTAAGTGTTCTGCCGGATACTACTACAAGAGACATACGTTCATTTCCACAATGCACCTGTTCCTATGGTGGCTTTCCTTCCTGCTCATCTCAGTCCAGAACACTACCTAAGCACTAGCCCTCTTTCTTGTTTCTTCAGAATAACAAAAATAGCTTGTTTGTACTAAGGACTTATCAAGAGCTCAAACTGACTTAAGCATTCTTATGTACATATCTAATTTCATTCATACAGCAGCTCTGTGAGGTAGGCAGGAGACAAAATTGAGGCTTAGAGAAATGAAAGCACTTGCCCAAGCCTACTCAGTTAAGAAATAGTACGGCTGAGATACAAGCCCAGGAATTCTAACTCCAGGGTCTGAATGCTTAACTTTTCTTTCTTTTTTTTCTTTTTTTTTTTTTTTTTTTTTTACAGAGACAGAGAATCAGAGAGAGGGATAGACAGGGACAGATAGACAGGAACGGAGAGATGAGAAGCATAAATCATTAGTTTTTTGTTGTGACACCTTAGTTGTTCATTGGTTGCTTTCTCATATGTGCCTTGACAGCGGGCCTTCAGCAGACTGAGTAACCCCTTGCTCAAGCCAGCAACCTTGGGTCCAAGCTGATGAGCTTTTGCTCAAACCAGATGAGCCTGCGCTCAAGCTGGCGACCACAGGGTCTCTAACCTGGGACCTCAGCATCCCAGTCCGACACTCTATCCACTGCGCCACCGCCTGGTCAGGCTTAACTTTTCTTATGAACATTGTGACTTGTAATGATTTCTGTATGACTTAGGTCTATATGGGTGCAAAGCAAGTAATGGTGATTGGACAAGAAAGACCTTGATAAATTCTCTATTACTACATGACAAATAGCAGCACCTCACTGAGATGTCTTTAATACAAATTATCCAATAGCAGTCCATAGAGAATGATACATAGAATTTTAAAATTGGAAGTTTAGAGCGTGGGGCTAATAAAATTGGGAGGAATTAATTTGGTTATCTATATAACATATATGTATTTCTATGTGACATAGAGACAGACAGACACATATGTATTCAGGAGTATCAAAGAATTTTGATGGCACAACTTGATAGATATAAATAACATTCTTGGAAGGTGATCTCTTCCTGATAAGACACTTACAAAGTGCTCTCAATTTTGCATCTCCTTTGGAGATTTGTGTGTATGTGTGAGTGCATGCACATTTCCATAAGGCTAATTCTTTTTCTTGCTACTGTGGTACCATCCTCACAAACCTATGATTCACAACAGGAATGTAGCTTGGAACTTCTGCTATGTAAGCAGCTGCAGATACTTCAAATACCACTGTACATGTGATCCAGGACTTGCTATAAATTTGCCCCTAAAAATAAAGTAACAAGTGACTGAGCAGCAATGGGAATTAATCACTGCAGTGCGTGAATGGAATGTACTAGGCTGTACCTCAAAATCCTTTTATAAAAAGATTGATATAATTAAAACAGCAACAACAATAAGAACTCAAAACACCCAAAGATGCTATATTTGAGCAAACGTACTGCAAAATTTTGGAAAGAGCTCTTCAAAAGAAAGAGAGAGACATTGTAAAAACAAGTGTTTCCACACCTTCTATATTATTGGAAATAAGATAGTATTATTACATCATTGAAGAATTTATCATAGAGAGGAATTTATATTGGATTAAATCTTGGAACACTCAGATTTTTTGAAGGCCAAGGGGATAATAGAGTCTCTCAATTAAGCTGTTTGCCATGACGGGAAATAACTACACAGTTAAAATTTCTACCACAATTTGTAGCAAAAATTACCTTGGTGACTCAGAAATGTGAATAACCATTTGAAAAACCCAGACAGCTCAAGCTTTTAAAATTAGATGTGAATAATTGAATTCTTTAAAATACAACGAACAAACAAACAAACAAAAAACCCTAACCCCCCAAAATACAACACAACAAAACAAAGACAGAAACAAAGAAGATGACTTCTTGAAATATGCCTTTTTCCTGTGACATTAAAAGATTTAGTATCCAAGTCCAACAGCTCTTGTCTCCTGTCTCTCTTACCTGTAATAAGTATTTTCTATAAGAAGGAGAAGAAGGAAGGAAAGGAAGGAAGAAAGAAAGAAAATGAGGGAGGGAGGGAGGGAGGAAGGAAGGAAGAAAGGAAGGAAGGAAGGAAGGAAGGAAGGAAGGAAGGAAGGAAGGAAGGAAAGGAAGGAAAGAAAGAAGACCAGATAACACTAACTAGAAAAGAAAGAAAAAATAACACTAACCAGCACTGTTGAAAAAGTCACTAAATAGTTCAGAAAAGCCCCTCTAATTCCCAGTACAACATAGATAACAAAGTGTTTGGGGTCATTTGAAAAATAATTTGATTGAAGATCAATTTTTGGACTTTGGGAAAGTGAAAAAGATTTCTTAAACCCACTTGAATTATCAAAGATGAAAGGTTAAAAGCTTTAAAGACCAAAAACTACATTAGCAACTGAATGATAAATACCATCAACAGAGACATAGAAAAGTTAGCAAAACAAATATTAAATGAATAGGGAGAAAAAAAGAATTCATTCCAGAAGCTAAAAAAATTTCCTTTACTTTGTATACCAAAATTGATTTTGCAGTTTTAGACGGAAGTACTAATGGGTAATTTCTATTTAATGCTTTTTAGACAAGTACGCAAAATCACTCTCGGCTCCAAAGGGACAGAGATCAAAACAGGTAGATTTTCTTGGACAGCTTTACCAGTGCTCCCTCCACACTGTGTTAGGAGCTGTGAGTGTTTCTACGACGAAAGATGATGGATGTGGTCTACAGCTCTTTTAGTCTTACATGAATTAGGCTTAAAACCACACACTATAAAATTGGTTTCTTGTGGCACTCTTTGGTTTCTAGGATAGCTGTGCTGTAGGAGAAAACTACTATGGTGTTGAGAAGCACAGATGGTTATTATGTCTTACTAATTTAACAGTTAGAAGACCTTTCCAGATCTCTGAAAAATATTACTTTTGCATGAGTATTGGTTTGTAGTTTATTTTCTTGTAGTATTTGTCTGGAGAAGTCAAATGATTCTTAAAGTAAGAGAAAATATACTTCAGCTCATGATAGTATCATTTATTATATAACAGTAGTAAATAAAGTTTATGATGATCATCCTGAATTATCAAAAAGAGGATAAACTCTTTTCAATTGCTTCTTTAAGAAGGTAAGAAAATACATTATTGTTTCTAACACTAATGGTTAATTTTTTCAAGGTTCAGAAGAAAATTATCTCAACATAATAAAGGTCACATATGATGCTAACATTACACACTCAATGGTGAAAAAAATAGAGTTTTCTCTAAGATCAGAAACAAAACAAGGATACCTACTCTTGCCACTTCTATTCAACAATAGTATTGGCAGTACTAGCCAGACCAGTTAGTCAAGAAAAAGAAATAAAAAGTATCCAAACTGGAAAGGAATAAGTAAAATTATCTCTGTTCACGGATGAAAACCCAAAGGATTCCACAAAGAAACTGGCAGAACTAATAAATGAATTCAGCAAAATTTCAGGATCTAAAGTTAATACTCAAAAACCAGGTGTGTGTTTTATACAAGCAATCCAAAAAGGAAATTAAGAAAATAATCTCATTTGTGATAGCATCAAAAATAATAGAATACGTACCTACTAATAAACTAAACCAAAGAGGCAAAGGCTTATAGACTGAAAACTAGAAACCAATGCTGAAAGAAATTAAAGATGACAAATAAATGGAAAAACCTCCATTATTTGTTTATTGTGCTTATGCATTGGAAGAATTAATAATGTTGAAATGTTCACACTATTCACAGAAATCTACAGAGTCAATGCAATCCCTACCAAAATCCCAATGGCATTTTTTTCCAGGAAAAAAGAAAATCTAAAATCTAAAATTTAAAATCTCAAAGGACTGGGAGTAGTCAAAATAATCTTCAGAGAAAAGGAAGAAAGCTGGAGATTCACATGTCCTAATTTTAAAACATATTACAGAGCTACAGTAAATAAAACAGCATGGCTCTCACATAAAGATAGACATATAAGCTAATGGAACAGAACACAGTACCCAGAAATAAGGCCTAGTATGTACAGTCAAATGATCTTTCACAAGTATACCAAGACTACATGATGGTGAAAGGACAGTTTATTCAATAAATGGTATTGGGGAAAATGGATAGTCACATGCAAAAGAATGAAGATGGGCCCTTACACTATATATAAAGAGTAACTCAAAATTAATTAAAGATCTAAATATAACATTGAAACTATAACACTTCTTAAAAAAATAGGGGGACGCTTCATGACATTAGAATGGGCAATAATTTTTTTGAATATGACACCAAAGGCACAGGCAGAAAAGCAAAACTAAAAAATGAGACTACATTAGGCTCCAAACTTCTGCTTAAGAAAGGAAATGATCAATATTATGAAAGAACACCTATGAAATGAGATAAACATTTGCATATTGTATTTCAAATAAGAGGTTAATATCCAGAATATGTGAAGAATTACTATAACTCAATAATAAAAACAAATAGTCCAATTTAAAAATGGTTAAAGAACTTGAGTAGACTTTTTTTTCTTTCTTTTTAAAAATTAAAAAAAAACAGACTTTAGTTATTCATTTTAGAGAAAAAGAGAGAAAGAAGGGAGGAGGAGCAGGAAGCATCAACTCCCATATGTGCCTTGACCAGGGAAGCCCAGGGTTTCAAACTGGCAACCTCAGCATTATAGGTTGATGCTTTATCCACCGTGCCACCACAGGTCAGGCATAAACATTTCTTCAAAGAAGACATATAAATGGCCAATAAGCAAATGAAAAGATGTTCAATATCACTAATTACCATGGAAATCCAAGTCAGAACCACAATGAGATAATACCTCACACAGGTTAGGATGGTCACTATTAAAAGGCCAAACCAAACCAAACCAAACCAAACAAAAAGCCCCTGCAAAATAAGAATGTTGGCGAGAATGTGGAGGAATTGGAACGCTTGTGCTCTGTAGGTGAGATTGTAAAATGGTACAATCACTATGAAAAACAGTACAGAAGTTACTAAAAATATTAAAAATAGAACTACCATATGATCTAGCATCCTACTCGGAGTATTAGCTAAACAAATTGATAACAAGAACTTGAAGAGCTATTTGCACACTCCTGTTCATTGCAGCATTATTCACAATAGCAAAGAGGTATAAATGGATAAAGAAAATGTGGCATATATCTAAAGTGAAATATTATTCAGCCTTAAAAAAGAAGGAAAACCTAGCATATATTACAGCATGGATGATTCTTGAGGACATGCTAAGTGAGTAAGCCACCATGAAAAGGCAAATACTGCATGATTCCACTTACATGAGTTACCTAAAGAGTAAACTCACAGAAACGAAGTAGTAGTAGTCAGGGGCTGGGGAAAGGGAATGAAAAAACTCTAGAGATCTGTTGTACAACCATGTGTAATGTACACTTAAAAATTGTTAAGATGATAAGTTTATTGTTATGTGTTTTTTATATCACAATAAAAATTCAGCTGCTATATTTTTATAGTTCTAGCTTTTAGATTTAAATTAATTTAAATAATTTCTGTTTCCTCTATTTTTTTTTTCCTTTTTCTTTTTGTGACAGAGACAGAGAGAAGGACAGCTAGGGACAGACAGACAGGAAGGAAGAGAGATGAGAAGCATCAATTATTTGTTGTAGCACCTTAGTTGTTCATTGATTGCTTTCTCATATGTGCCTTGACTGGGGGGCTACAAGTGACCCCTTGCTGAAGGCAGTGACCCCGTGCTCAAGCTGGTGAGCCTGTGCTCAAACCAGATGAGCCCGTGTTCAAGCGGGCTCAACCTTGGGGTTTTGAACCTGGGTCCTCTGTGTTCCAGTCCAATGCTCCATGCTCTACTGCCTGGTCAGGCTCTGTTTCTTCTTTTTTTTTTTTATAATTTAAAAAAATTTTTTTAAATTAATTTATTTATTTTGGAGAGGAGAGGGAGAGACAGAGAGAGAGAGAGAGAGAGAGAGAGAGAGAGAGAGAGGAGAGACAGAGAAAGAGAAGGGAGGGAGGAGCTGGAAGCATCAACTCCCATATGTGCCTTGACCAGGCAAGCCCAGGGTTTCAAACCGGTGACCTCAGCATTTCCAGGTCGACGCTTTATCCACTGTGCCACCACAGATCAGGCCTCTGTTTCTTCTTATACTGCTGGTTCTTCTTACTTCTGGATGTTATAGGTGTATCTAGTTTCTAATCCTGTCTTAAGTAATAAATAATGTTTAGGGTGAACATGGGGAGAATATGACCCTATCTCTCTTACAAATGCATGGGCTTTGTGTACATCTTCTTTCATCTCCAAAGCCTATTTCTCAACCTAGTCTTTGTTAATATATACATTTTTAAAATTACAACCAAGAAGGAAAAATAATTACACAAAAATATAGCTAGTGAGAAGTGTCTCCCTTCCATTTCTATTCCCCAGCCCCCATCCTCTTTGTCAGAACAAATAACTGTTTTCCAATCTTATATAAGCTTTTATAGACATAGAACTTAAAAAACACACATGCTAATGGGAGAATACAACAAACCTGTTCTGTACTTTACTTCTTTCACTAAACACTAGATATTACAGTTGAATTTATTATCTCATATTTGGATTGATCTCATTTTAAATGTCACATAATAATAGAGTTAGTGAAGAAATAATATTAATTTAATTAGTTCTCTATTGATGGGTATAGTTTTCATTTTTTTATCATCACCAACTTTAAAATGCTATTTTAAAAAAATGAAATCTCATGCGCAATTCCAACTCATAAAGCAGGTAATTGAGGAAGTGTGTAAGCCTCATGTAATTCCAAGGAAGATAAATTAAACATTTAAACTTACCATAGGAGCTAAGACCTCCCATAAGAAGATGTTTACAAGACATGATGCATCACTAAATATGATGCTGAGATGAGCACAGAGACTGGTGGGTGACACCCATGACATCTGTCCAGCATGGTTGACTCAGGAACACAACCTTTGTGGAACCATGTTTGTGCATAGATGGAACTCTGAAAGTGTGAATTATAAAAATGAACAGTAAAATTAGTGGAACATGTACAAATCCAAATACACACACAAAATGGGCAAGGAAAGCTTCATTTGTAAGTTTGTGCATGATAAATTAACATGTTGCAGATATCCAATGTGTTGAAATTTGGCATTTAGCATTTTGTACTGTGTATTGATTTTGATAATAGTTTAAAATATTGAAAGAATGTATTAAGAAAATGAATTCTTATTTCTTACTTCTCAGATTAGCAAATGTGATAAAAGTTGACAACTTTAAGTTTGGCAAGGATGTACAAGATCAGCACTGACTTGCATTGTTTATGAGAACATATACTACTTGGAAAGATTTTGGAAAGGAAATTGGCAGGTCTAATAAAAACTACATATACACTTTAATCTCCCAAATACATGTTATAGGACTTTCCCTAACTATATACATGTTAAATGGCTTTAATTACAGCTCTGTAAATCTCTATATGTCCAAAACTGTGGAATTATTTAAATAAACCACAGTGTGCATTGCTTTAGATTATTATGTAGCTGATGAAAAAAATGAATATATCTATGAATTGATTGGAAAGAAAGGCTTCCAAGGTATTCCATTTAGTAAACAGAGCAAGGCAGAGAACTGTTGTGTATAAATCCTCATTTTGTGTGTGAGAGAGAAAAATGATATCTATCATACATTCATTTGTATGGAAAATTTCACAACAGACTATTGATACAGTTGACTTTAGGAAGGCGGGTTGGGGGACCTGAGGTAGAAGACAGACTGACCCTTCAAATTTTTCTTGCACAATTTCATGTTTATAAATATATATATATATATATATATATATATATATAATTTTATATATATATAATTTTACATATATTTCAAAATATTTTTTCAAAAAACTGTTGAAATAAAATATTTATGAAAGCACTACAATGTTTTTATAAAATTAAATTTATGAACTATTTTTCAAAGAATCCACTCTAATACAGAAAACAGTGAGAAAAATTCAAGGGATGGAAACATCGCTTCCAGACTGTTACCTTATGGGGAATCAGAAGACTCCAGGTTCCTGGATTCTCAAATCAGAAAGTTTTGAAATGAACTTTCAGAGATGTCTTCTGAGGAGATATAATTAAGAAAGATAAAGGTAAGAAGATTTTACTCCAGAAGCACCTGAGATGGCTGGGAACTAGGAGGGTGAGACATCCCTGGGCAGCTACTGAAGAGTTGGCGTTGCTGGTTGGAGGAGGGGGTTCTGGAGGAGCTTCTGGGACACGCTCCCACCCAGTCACTGGGAGCCCCTTCCGCCAGGCAGTAAGTTATTATCATATGGTGTGATAGTTTCTCCCAGACTTGTGGCACCAAAGTATAAATTTTGTATTCTTTCATAGTTGAGATGTGAGACAAATTCCCACTATTTTAGTTATTATTATATTTTATTTTCTTAACTTAAAGAGATTATTTTATTTTTGTCCCTTGTGAAGCAATATGAATAACAGGGACATCTCAAGAAAAATTAAAAAGAAAACTTTCCAGTGCTCAAAGAGAACTCTCCTTCACAATCTGGTAGATTTCTCTTCCATGGTTTTTGTTTGTTCACTCATTTAATTTGAGCTTTTATATGGATGTGATCATACTGTCTATACAATTTCATTTCCTGTTCAGACAGGCCAAGGAAGCACTTTTCAGGACCCTGCACTATAATAAAGATGTAAGGGGACTTGAATTATTATTATCATGAAACAGCTACTACCAACCAAAACAGTCATAAAACTTCTCAGGAAAATGTGGGAACAGGTCATTGAAGGTAGATTTGGAAAGTCAGACTGAGAAAGGATATAGATATAAAAATTAAATTCAGAAACTGGGAGGATTCTTGATTTGCAGGATGTGAAAACTTTTCAACTTGCAAAAAGGGAGACGGGTCATTTGTTTTCTTGCTGTGGGTGTTCTTAGCCACAGCTCTTCCTGAACGGACAGAGCCATGCCAGTGGGCAAAAGAGCACTTAGCTGCTAAACCAGCCTTGGTCGAATCAAACCAGAGTGCCTGCTTTAACTTCAGGTAGCAGAGAACCCAACTAACAGTGAAGTAAACAAAGAGGCTTTTAGCTTTCTCACACGATAAAGCTTTTGGAGGTAAGCTGTAACTGTCTTGAATTCAATGCATAGAGGATATGAGGGCTGGCACTTTGTGATCCTGCTTTCCTGCACTTTATGGTCACAAGATGGCTGCCTCACTGCAGACACCATGATGGCTTTTGTGGTAGAAAAATGGGGTAGGGCACGCTGGCCAACAAGTGCCTCTTTTTATCCAGAGATCAAAAACCATTTTGGAATCCCCATGTCTGCTTATTTCTCACTGGCCAAAACTGTGCCAAATGGCCACCAAAGATCCAGAGAAGCTGGATAAAAAAGTATATAGTTGACCAAATTGCTACATCACATGAAATTGGGATTCTGTTATGAAAGAAATAGGAAACATGAATTGTGTGTGGACAACTCACTTTGTTTGCCACAGGGGATAAAGTTTATCCACTTTGAGTCTCTGATTTGCAAGATGTATGTAGAATAAATCTTTCCTTTTCCCGCTGCCCAGAGGTGGGTGCTGTGGAAAACGGATGAGCACAGGACTCCAGATTTGCAGAGGACTGTTGAGGATGGAGGCAGGCTAGGAAGCAAATGTGAGCTTTCCCGGCAGCCCAGGGCCATCCACGTGACTGAATCTCAAATGGGACCATCACTGCCCAGGTGAATGTACACCTCCCCACCTTGAGCCTATGAGGGCTCTTGCGGAATAGCCCATTCATAGGCTTGACCATTCAAAATCATGTGGTTTCATCATGTGTAGTCAGATGAGGGGGAGAATGGACATTTTCCTCTACATTTTTACCCAACACCAGAGAGGTAAGCTCCAGGAGGAAGAGATGGTGGGAGAGAAAGCTGAGTACAATCTTTTCACCTTTAGATTACACTGTGGAACAAAATTTTTGTTGCATCCACAAAAACACTTGTTCTTACCTAATTCGACTGTGCTGATCTCAAATCTGACATTAGTTTTTTTTTCTGTAAGCTACAATTTATTTGCAATTCAAGATTTTAGGTTTTCATCTTATTGTAAAATTTTCAACATTTAGTTTAACATAATGAAGTAGAACAGCAGTTCTCAACCTGTGGGTCGCTACCCTGGCGGGGGTTGTATGACCAAAACACAGGGGTCGCCTAAAGCCATCCAGTTCTCAACCTGTGGGTCGTGACCCCGGCGGGAGTTGTACGACCAATCACAGGGGTGCAGAAATAATATGTTGAAAACATTCACTTTCTCTATTCAAAACCTGAACAAACTGCTTCATTAAGCCAAGGTTGATGTGAAGTGGGGGAAAAATGATCCTGTCTCAATTAACTACAGGTTCATTCACAATATTTTGTATCCCTACTTCCAGAGCTTCACGTTTTGGCCACTCCTTCTGTGTCCAGTGTTTCTCCCGAGTGTGGCTGTCCCACAAACACAGAAAGCAAGGAGACTTCGTGAAACCTCTCTGTTGTCCTAGTAGGAAATTTACCATTTTAAGATCCACACAAATAATCCAGTTATGCTCCTCATACTTCAGTAAATCGAGGATGATTTTTATGTCATTATAATCTCGCAGATGAGTTGAACAAGCAGTTGGAACCACTGCATAAACATTATCGTTGTGTAGGAGAACACATTTCAGATTCCATTTAGAGCTGTCAAGAAATAGCCACCATTCTGTTGGACTGTAAGTGGTAACACCTAGCTGACTGAGAAGACTATTGATATCATGACAGTAAACAAAGTGTTTGTCTTTGAAAACAGTCCACAAAAATTTGTTCACGCTTCCTGAAATGGGATACATTAGCTGACCAGTGAAGTATATTCTTTTCTTGAAGCCTGGAGGCTAATAACTCAGCTGCTCTCTTTGATAGGCCCAAATCTCTTACTAAGTCATTCAATTTGGGTTGGCTAAACTGCTGAGGGGTTAATGACTGCTTGGCATTAGAAGACCCTTCAGATTCTACAACCATTTCCTCATGCATCTTATCAAAATACACTTGATCACCATGTTTACTTTCTTTGTCCTTAGAAGAAATAAAACCATTGAAAACTGGAACCGGGAGTGTCTCAGGGTGTGGGATAGGTCGTATTGCTGAAGGAGTATTAGGATATACTATCGTATGCCGTTTATTCTTGCTGATGCCCTTTGTATGGACCAGACAGAAATAACAGTCACTGCTGTGGTCCTCAGGATCATGCCAAACCATGGGAATACCAAAAGGCATTCCTTTGCATTTTCCTTTAATCCAGTCATGAAGCATTTCCTTACAATTATGACACACAATATGAGGAGCCCAATTCTTGTCTTGATTGCCAAGGGGAACTTGAAAATAGGCAATATATGCACATGTCACAAATGATGAAATATTGCGCTTTTTTTTTAAATTTTATTTATTTTTTTATTTTATTTATTCATTTTTAGAGAGGAGAGAGAGAGAGAGAGAAAGAGAGAAACAGAGAGAAAGAAGGGGGAGGAGCTGGAAGCATCAACTCCCATATATGCCTTGACCAGGCAAGCCCAGGGTTTTGAACCGGCGACCTCAGCATTTCCAGGTTGACGCTTTATCCACTGCACCACTACAGGTCAGATGAAATATTGCGTTTTTGACGTTGAAGTGTGTAACAGTCACATATATAACAGGAGGTGTCAGGACTATTCTTACATTTACCCCTACTCGAAGAAGCTATGATTCAATATTAAAACAAAATAAGAGGGTGTTTTTATCAGATAATAATTTTTTACATTTAAAAACAACTACAGTTATGTAAAAGTGATGTTTGTAAAACATTAATTGCCTTGTGGTTATGTTCAATCCAAGAGTCATTGCCCTTTAACTCCAATTTAAAAACCAATGCATGCTATTAACTGTAACAAAAATAAATTAAAATTGCAAAAAAATCTGGAGCATGCACCCAAAAGTGGATTTCAGATTTGGAATCAGCGATGCAGAAATATATAGAAACAGTTCTAAAACCTCATGCAACAGAAGGTGAAAAAAACAATTGTTCCCCAGTGTTATGGACATCAGGGAATGGACTCCAAATGTATGGGGAAGTAAGTTTTGGATTACATATGATTACATGAAGTGAAATAACTCTCACAACCTAAATGAAACTGTATTAAACAATGTGAACGCTTGAAAAACTATGGAATCAGACTGTGGAATCTCTGCCAGAGAGGGAGATTTGGTGAATCACAGTAATAGAAGCAGTTTTGGGTTGAATTGTGCCTCCCTGCTCCTGAGCTCCCCAAAGGTATGTTGAAGTCTTAACCCTTTATACCTGTGAATGTGACCTTATCTGGAAATAAGGTCTTTGCAGGTGTAATCAAGTTAAAATAAAGTCATATTGAATTAAGGTGAGCCCCAATATAAAATGATTGGGATCTTTATAAGAAAAAGGAAAGCTGGACCCAGAGATCCATAAGGAGAATGCCATATGAGGATAGAGGCAAGAGAATGAAGTGGTCCAGCTGGAAACAGCGGGAAGCCAAGGGTTGACAACTACACCACAGGCAAGAGGCAAGTAAAGTTTCTATCCAGAGGAAGCATAGCCCAGAGCTGACACTTTGATTTTGTACTTCTAGCCTCTAGAAGTCTGAAAGGATAAATTCCTACTGTTTTAAGCCACTCACTTTGTGGTACTTGATGAGAGCAGCCCCAGGAAATAAACACAGCAGCCAACAGAGTAGCAGCAAATTGTTTTATATGTCTACCCCTAATGATGTGAGACTATTCATGAAACCAAGACATAATACCATTTTTGGTATGGATTGAAACCTTCCTTGCTATTCTATTTTCAGAAGAGATGGGGCATGTTATGGGTAATATAGCTACAGACACACTATACTATTTTTGATGACTGTTTAACTTAATGTCATCTTCCTTACCTAGGCTAAGTAGGAAACATTCTTTAATTGCCTTGATTTTTTTCCCCTGAAGTAGAAACTTGTCAGGTTCTTCTTGCATAGAGAATGCATGATGTTTTTGCTTTGGTTGTTGAGCATTTTTAATTAGGTGCACAGAGCTTATTAAAGAGAAGTCATCAATTGCTATCTCACTCTTACTATTATTTGAGAGAGGATATCTTTAATTGTCTCTTCTGTATCTCTTTCTATTTTCTTTCTTTTACTTGTATTTCTTTATGAAAGGAGGAAAATTTTATTTTTACAAGCTTGAAATCTTTGTGTCATTTTACTCTTACTACAAAACTTTACATGAAGAAAAATTAAGGAGAAGTTCCAACCATTCTAGCCATTTGCAGTGGTCTTATTCTGATTTTTTGTTACCATGGCAACAAGACTTGGACTTAATCATTCTCTTATCTCACCTAACTAGTAATATATGTATTTGCACACTTGGATGGGTAGGGAGAAGTAGGTGAGAAGCTAACATTTATGGAAGATTTAGGATATTCATAGAATATCTGTGCTACATACTTTATTTTATTTGAAGTGTCCTGGCTAAGCTTTTTCAGCATTTTCAACTTGCCTTCTGCTGTTACATAATTTAAAATTTTATCCTAAACATTTAAAATAATTTTAACACAATAGAACTTGGCAGTGTTAAGTTTACTATGATTTCTACACATCTATTTTATTTTAGAAAATACTAAATTAAAATTTATCAGATCACATTTAAGTTCACTAATAAATGCTAATTTTTAAAATGAAAATAATATGATGAATTCTTATAAAATGTCTTTTAATCTTAAACCTAAATTTTTGGTTTAATATAAAAAAACACATTTAATTTGTTTAAAAGTAGAATACCCATATAATTATGGTACTAATTATACTGGGACATTCCTTCATGTTTTGTAGTCTAACCGTGAAATATATATTTGTCATTTTGAAGATGTTTGAGATATGTGTAACTGTAGACATGCTTTTAATTGGCAAGTATATATACCACTTGTTAATATCTAATTCTTAAAAAAATTCAAGTTAATATTTAACACATTAAACAAACAAAGAAACCCTAATGCTAATGTTTCACCATTATAAAGTGCTTTAAAGTTTTCTGAACTTGAAGCGGCAAGATGGCGATGGAGTAGGCAGACGTACCAACTTCCACCTCCCAGAACCAAAGTGGATTGCAACTTAATTTTAAGAACCATCATCTGGAAAAACCAACTTTGGACTAAACTAAGAGGACTCTTCAATCAAGGAACACTGAAGAAGCCACACTGAGACTGGTAGGAAAAGCAGAAAAGCAGAGTGGGCTGCGCAGCTCCCCCAAGCAAACGGCAACCCGGAGAGACTCACATGGCGGGAAGTGAGCTTAGTGGAGAGAGGAGGATCCTGAGCCCCAGGAACAAAGCCCTAGCCTGCAGACCCAGGGCCTAAAAGAGGCATATGGACAGTATTTAGCTGTGAAACAAGACAGGATACTGTATGTGAGAAAGAGACTGATCCCGGATTCTTCTTAAAGGGACCGCGCAGAAAACCTCTCTCACAGCCAGTCACCTGGGGCTATGGAGGATGGGGAGGGAGAAGAGGACCGGCAGTGGGAAGAAGGCTAGGAGGCACAGGGAGAAATACTTTGAGGGACAGCCACCCTAACCCATGGGCTGAGTCACTCCCCAAATCTGAAGCAAATATTTCCCCTGGAAACAGCAATACCAGCAAAAGGAAGCAGGACACCGGCCAAACAAGCTTTCCCACAGCACTCAGAGCAGAGTCGCTTAGAAGGAGGGAGCTTTTGCAACTACAGTAGTGAGTGTTAGGGTCTGAGCTGCAGCGCCCCACCCACATGGCTGAGGGCTCACTGGAAGGTGGGAGGCAGCCGGACACAGAAGCGCAGTTCTGTCAGCAAGGGCAGAAGCTGGCTGGCCATGACTGAGGCCCGGGTATGAGCTCAGTCTTGTCCAACGAGGGTGGAGGGTATGTGCAAAAGTGGTCAGGCCCAGTTGTGGGCCCACCTGCAATCCCGCCTGCGGGGAAAGGGGTGGAGAACTGCCGCTGAGCAAGGCTGCTCCGTGTGCAGCCTCGCCCGGCCCACGGAACCAAGGCTTGTGGCCCGATGCGCAAGCCAGCTCCTCCTGCATGGTTGGAGCAAAGCCCAGAATAGGCAGAGTTCCATGACTGAGCATGGGCACACAGCCCCACCCAGCCCGCACAACCAAGGCTTGCAGCCGACCCTGAGCAGGCTCCTCCCACAGGGGTGGGGCGAAAGCCTGGAATCAGGTGGAGACCTGTAGCTGAGAAAAGGTGCTCACCACTGCCTGCGGTGTTGAGGCTTGCGGCCCCAGGTATGGTGCATAACCCCACCCACAGGGGCAGGGGTGAAGGCCAAGGCCACCGAGGCTTGTAGACCCGGGCACATGATCACAGCCCCTCCCGTGGAGGAGAGGCAGAAACCGCAGTGACAGCCCCAGTGGGCTGGCACCAGCAACACCCATACTTGAACGCCCAAGGCAGCAGTGGCAGAGGAGTAGGTGGGTCTGCAGACAGACCACACCTAGGGAACACAGAGGCCACATCCATTGGACTCCAGTGGCCAAAACTTTCTTATACACAGACAAAATGGGAAGGCAAAGAAATGCAACACAAATGAATCAAGAGAAATCCCCAGAAAAGGACCTGAATGAGTCAGATATAACCATATTACCAGATGCAGAGTTTAAAATAATGATTGTTAGGATGCTCAAAGATCTTAGAACAACAATAGATGGTCATTACAAACACCTAAATAAAGAGATGGCGAATATATAAAAGGACATTGAAATAATAAAAAAGAATCAGTCAGAAACGACAAATACAATATCAGAAATGAAGACCAGAATGGAAGGAATTAAAAGTGGAATGGATGAAGCCAAGGATCAAATCAGCAAGTTAGAGGACAAGCTAAATGAAGGCACAGAAGCAGAGCAGAAAAAAGAAAAGAGACTCAAAAAGTCTGAGGAAATTCTAAGAGAGCTCTGTGACAATATGAAGAGAAATAACATCCGCATCATAGGGGTTCCTGAAGAAAAGGGAAAGAACAAGGGATAGAGACTTTGTTCAATCATATCATAGCTGCAAACTTCCCTAAATTAATGCAAGAAAAAGTCTCATAAGTTCAAGAAGCACAGAAAATTCCATTAAAGAGAAACCCAAAATCTACACTTAAGACACATCATAATTAAAATATCAAAGTTAAGTGATAAAGAGAAAATATTAAAAGCTGCTAGAGAAAAGAAGGCTATCACTTACAAAGGAGCCCCCATAAGGATGACATCCGACTTCTCAACAGAAACACTTGAGGCCAGAAGGGAATGGCAAGAAATATTCAAAATAATGCAGAACAAGAACCTACAATCAAGACTACTTTATCCAGCAAGGCTATCATTTAAAATTGAAGGAGAAAAAAAAGCTTCCCAGACAAAAAACAACTCAAGGAATTCACTACAACCAAACCAATGCTGCAAGAAATGCTAAGGGGTCTGTTGTAAACAGATCAAAGGAGAAAAAGAATATAGCAAAAGAGGAATACAGCCCTGGCCGGTTGGCTCAGTGGTAGAGTGTCGGCCTGGCGTGCGGGGAACCCGGGTTCGATTCCCGGCCAGGGCACATAGGAGAAGCGCCCATTTGCTTCTCACCCCCACCCCCTCCTTCCTCTCTGTCTCTCTCTTCCCCTCCCACAGCCAAGGCTCCATTGGAGCAAAGATGTCCGGGTGCTGGGGATGGCTCCTTGGCCTCTGCCCCAGGAGCTAGAGTGGCTCTGGTCATGATAGAGCGATGCCCCGGAGGGGCAGAGCATCGCCCCCTGGTGGGCAGAGCGTCGCCCCTGGTGGGCGTGCCGGGTGGATCCCGGTCGGGCGCATGCAGGAGTCTGTCTGACTGTCTCTCCCGTTTCTGGCTTCAGAAAAAATTCAGAAAAAAAAAAGAGGAATACAACTTTAAAGAATAAAATGGCAATAAACAACTATATATCAATAACCTTAAATGTAAATGGATTAAATGATCTGAAAAAAGACATAGGGTAGCTGCGTGGATAAGAAAACAGGATTCATACATATGCTGTCTACAAGAGACACACCTTCAAACAAAAAGATGCACACAGACTGAAGGTAAAAGGATGGAAAAAAATATTTCATGCAAATGGAAATGAAAAAAAGCTGGGGTAGCAATACTTATATCAGACAAAATGGACTTTAAAACAAAGGCCGTAGTAAGAGATAAAGAAGGTCACTACATAATGATAAAGGGAGCAATCCAACAGGAAGATATAAGCATTATAAATATCTATGCACCTAATATAGGAGCACCTAAATATATAAAGCAGACTTTGATAGCTATAAAGGGCGAGATTTACAGCAATACTATAATAGTAGGGGATTTCAATAGCCCACTAACATCACTAGATAGATCCTCAAAAAATAAAATAAACAAAGAAACAGCAGACTTAAAGGACACACTAGATCAACTAGATTTAATAGATATCTTCAGAACCTTTCACCGTAAAGCAGCAGAATATACATTCTTTTCAAGTGCTCATGGTATATTCTCTAGGATAGACCACGTGTTAGGGCACAAAAGCTGTCTTAACAAATTTAAGAAGATTGAAATCATATCAAGCATTTTCTCTGCTCATAATGTCATGAAACTACAAATCAACCACAACAGAAAAACTGAAAAATACTCAAACACATGGAAACTAAATAGCATGTTATTAAATAACAAATGGGTTAACAATGAGATCAAAGAAGAAATAAAAAAATTTCTAGAAATGAATGATATTGAGCATACATCAACTCAAAATTTATGGGATACAGCAAAAGCAGTCCTGAGAGAAAAATTCATAGCATTACAGACATAACTTCAGAAGCTAGAAAAAGCTCAAATAAACAACTTGACCCTGCATCTAGAAGAACTAGAAAAGAACAGCAAGTAAAGCCCAGGGGTAGTAAAAGGAAGGAAATAATCAGAGCAGAAATAAATGACATAGAGGCTAAAGAAACAATACAGAACATCAATGAAACCAGGAGCTGGTTCTTTGAAAAGGTGAACAGGATCAATGAACCTGTAACCAGACTCACCAAGAAAAAAAGAGAGAGGACTCAAATAAATAAAATTAGAAATGAGAGTGGAGAAATAACAACTGACACAACAGAAATACAGAATATTGTAAAAAATACTATGAAGAACTCTATGCCAAAAAACTAGACAACCTAGATGAAATGGACAAATTCCTTGAAACATATAATCTTCCAAAAATTAATCTGGAAGAATCAGAAAACCTAAACAGACCGATTACAACAAATGAGATAGAAAGAGTTATCAAAAAACTCCCAACGAAAAAAAGTCCTGGGCTTGATGGCTTCACAAGTGAATTCTACTAAATATTCAAAGAACTACCTCCTATCCTTCTCTAGCTATTTCAAAAAATTCAAGAGGAAGGAAGACTTCCAAGCTCCTTTCATGAGGCGAGCATAATTTTGATTCCAAAACCAGGCAAAGACAACACAAAGAGAGAAAATTATAGGCCAATATCCCTGATGAATTTAGATGCTAAAATCCTCAACAAAATATTAGCAAACTGGATTCAGCAATATATGAAAAAAATCATACATCATGATCAAGTGGGATTTATTCTTGGGAGGCAAGGCTAGTACAATATTCGCAAATCAATCAATGTGATTCATTACATAAACAAAAGGAAGGAGAAAAACCACATGATAATTTCAATAGATGCAGAAAAAGCATTTGATAAAATCCAGCACCCATTCATGATCAAAACTCTCAGCAAAATGGGAATACAGGGAACATACCTCAACATGATAAAGGCCATCTATGACAAACCCACAGCCAACATTATACTCAATGGGCAAAAATTAAAAGCAATCCCCTTAAGATCAGGAACAAGGCAGGGGTGCCCCCTTTCACCACTCTTATTTAACATAGTCCTGGAAGTCCTAGCCACAGCAATCAGACAAGAAGAAGAAATAAAAGGCATCCAAATTGGAAAAGAAGAAGTAAAACTATCATTATTTGCAGATGATATGATATTGTATATAGAAAACCCTAAAGTCTCAGTCAAAAAACTACTGGACCTGATAAATGAATTCAGCAAGGTGGCAGGATATAAAGTTAATACTCAGAAATCAGAGGCATTTTTATACACTAACAATGAACAATCAGAAAGAGAAATTAAGGAAACAATTTTCTTCACTATTGCAACCAAAAAAATGAAGTACCTAGAAGTAAATTTAACCAAGGAGATTAAAAACTTGTACTTGGAAAATTATAAAACATTGATAAAAGAAACCAAGGAAGATACAAGCAAGTGGAAGCATATACCGTGCTCATGGTTAGGAAGAATAAACATCATTAAAATGTCTATACTACCCAAAGCAATCTATAAATTTAATGCAATACCAATTAATACCAATGACATACTTCAAAGATATAGAATACATATTCCAAAAATATATATAGAACCAAGAAAGAACACGAATAACCTCAGCAATCTTTGAAAGGAAGAATAAAGTGGGAGGTATCACACTTCCAGATATCAAGTTATACTACAAGGCATGGTACTCAGAACAGCGTGGTACTGGCATAAGAGCAGGCACATAGATCAATGGAACAGAACAGAGAACCCAGAAATAAACCCACACCTTTATAGACAACTGATATTTGACAAAGGAGGTAAGAGCATACAATGGAGTACAGACATCCTCTTCAACAAATGGTGTTGGGAAAATTGGACAGCTACCTGCAAAAAATGAAACTAGATCACCAACTTTCACCATTCACAAAAATGAACTCAAAATGGATAAAAGACTTAAATGTAGGCCGTGAAACCATAAGCATCTTAGAAGAAAGCATAGGCAGTAAGCTCTCCGACATCTCTCGCAGCAATATATTTGCTGATTTATCTCCACGGGCAAGTGAAATAAAAGACAGGATAAACAAATTGACTATATCAAACTAAAAGGCTTTGCACAGCTAAAGACAATTAGAACAGAATAAAAAGACAAACTACACAATGGGAGAACATATTTGACAATTCATCTGATAAGGGGTTAATAACCAAAATTTATAAAGAACTTGTAAAACTCAACACCAGGAAGACAAACAATCCAATAAAAAAATGGACAAAAGAAATGGACACTTCTCCAAAGAGGACATATAGATGGCCAATAGGCATATCAAAAAATGCTCAACATCACTAATCATTAGAGAAATGCAAATTAAAACCACAATGAGATACCATCTCACACCAGTCAGAATGGCGCTCATCAACAAATCAACACAGAATAAGTGCAGGCAAGGATGTGGAGAAAAGGGAACCCTCCTGCACAGTTGGTAGGAATGCAGACTGGTGCAGCCACTGTGGAAAACAGTATGAAGATTCCTCAAAAAATTAAAAATCAAACTGCCTTTTGACCCTCTTATCCCACTTTTAGGAATATATCCTAAGAACACATAGGGCTGCATGGCTGTGGGCTGCTCCGCTGTGACTTTACGGACACACTGTACTATGGAATACTACTCAGCCATAAGAAATGATGACATTGGAACATTTACAACAACATGGATGGACCTTGATAACATTATGAGTGAAATAAATAAATCAGAAAAAACTAAGAACTACATGATTCCATACATAGGTGGGACATAAAAACAAGACTGAGACATGGACAAGAGTGTTGTGTTTACTGCGGAGGGGGGAGGGAGGATGAAGGGGAGAGGGGAGAGGCATAAAAAAACCAGATAGATGGTGACAGAAGACAATTTGACTTTGGGTAATGGGAATGCAACATAATCAAATGTCAAAATAACCTGAAGATGTTTTCTCTGAACATATGTACCCTTATTTATCAATGTCACCCCATTAAAATTAATAATAAAGTTTTCTGAACTTAATATGACCTTTTATTTTCATTTAAGGGCCATTAAGGAATCTGAAAAGGGAGTAACAGAACATCACTTGAAGTTTGCCCTTTAAATAACTAAGCCTATATACATATTACAGGGCAACATAAGAGATCAGTAAATCCAAGACAGAATTAAGGGAGAGAATTGATTTCTGGAGCTCTTGTTTATTTCTAGTGTTTCTTCCCTTCTTGCATTAGAGTAATTTGAAGTACACAGATACCTTGGCAACAGGATATGGGGTGAGGCCAGACACCAAAATAAGAACTGCAGAAGAAGGACCTGACCAGTGGTGGTACTGTGGTGGATAGAATGTCAACCTGGGATTCTGAGCACCCAGATTCAAAACCCCATGTTCTCTGGCTTGAGCACAGGCTCACCATCTTGAGCACAGGGTCGTTGGCCTGGGCGTGGGATCATAGACGTTACCCCATGGTCACTGGCTTAAGCCCAAGCACACTGGGTTATGCAAAGGGTCACTGGTAGCTGGAGCCCCCCAGCCAAGGTATGTATGAGAAGCAATCAATGAACAACTAAAATGCCACAACTATGGGTCTATACTTCTCATCTCTCTCCCTTCCCGTCTGTCTCTTTTTCTCTCTGTCTCTCGCTCTCTCTTGCTCAAAAAAGAACTCCAGAAGAAAGAAAATGAGTATGCTATGCTCTAGTCCTTTGCTTTTCACTGCTCCCTTTTCCCTGTTTTGGTTACTGACTACGCCATCCAGGTTGTGAACATGGGAATGACTTTCATGTTGCAATCGTGCACTTCATAACAATGTTTCAGTCAATGATAGACTGTATATATCAGTGATAGACTGTATATACAATGGTGGTCCCATAAAATTATAATGGATATGAAAATTTTCTGGCCCTGGCTGGTGATTCAGTGGATAGAGCATCAGCCTGGCATATGGACAACCCAGGTTTGAGTCCCAGTCAGGGCCCACAGGAGAAACAACCATCTGCTTCTCTCCACCTCCCTCTCCCCTTTCTCTCTCTCTTCCCCTCTTGCAGTCAATGGCTTGATTGTTTTGAGCATGGCCCTTGGTGCTGAGGATAGCAGGTTAGTCCTAGTGTGTCAGCTTTAGGTGCTGAAAATAGCTCAGTACTTGAGCATTGGCTCCAGAAGGGGGTTCCTGGGTGGATCTTGGTCAAGGTACATGTGAGAGTCTGCCTCACTATATCCCCTCCTATCACCCCCCCCCCCCCAAAAAAAAGAAAGAAACAAAAAAATTTTCTATTGCCTAATGATGTGTAGCCACCATAACATTTCAGCACCATATATTACCCTTGTGTTTGTGGTGATGCTGGTGTAAACAAACCTACTGCACTGTATAAATGTATAGCATGTGTACAGTACATAATACTTGATAATAAA
Source organism: Saccopteryx bilineata (assembly GCF_036850765.1). Classification (NCBI taxonomy): domain Eukaryota; kingdom Metazoa; phylum Chordata; class Mammalia; order Chiroptera; family Emballonuridae; genus Saccopteryx; species Saccopteryx bilineata. The sequence goes on along the minus strand of NC_089495.1, from coordinate 77,899,356 downwards.
TGATTATGTTACTGGTTTATGTATTTACTATACTGTACATTTTATCATTATTTTAGAGTGTACTCTTTCTAATTATTAAGAAAAGTTTACGCCTGACCAGGCGGTGGCGCAGTGGATAGAGCGTCGGACTGAGATGCCGAGGACCCAGGTTCGAGACTCTGAGGTCTCCAGCTTGAGCACAGGCTCATCTGGTTTGAGCAAAAGCTCACCAGCTTGGACCCAAGGTCGCTGGCTCGAGCAAGGGGTTACTCGGTCTGCTGAAGGCCCGCAGTCAAGGCACATGTGAGAAAGCAATCAATGAACAACTAAAGCAATCAATGAACAATGCGCAATGAAAAAGTAATGATTGATGCTTCTCATCTCTCCGTTCCTGTCTGTCTGTCCCTGTCTATCCCTCTCTCTGACACTCTCTCTCTGTCTCTGTAAAAAAAAAAAAGAAGAAAAGTTTGCTGTATAACAGTATGTTCTATGATACCAGCAGCATCCTTACACATCTTGTGTTTACCATGTCTCTTGTGTTTAATCTTGTGTTGTTTTGTACAGTAACATTCTATTATATACAGGTTTGTAGCCTAGGACAGTAGGCTATATACCGTATAGCCTAGGTATGTAGTAGGCTATATTATCCAGGTTTGTGTAAATGCCCTCTATGATGTTCAGTTCTAATGACACATTTCTCAGAACAATCCAGTTGTTAATCGAACTATGACTGTACTTCCTTCCACCAGTTTCTACTCCTTTTTTTTTGTTTGTTTTTGAGAGAATGAGAGAAAAACAAGGAGAGATAGAGAGAGGGTAAGAAGCATCAACTCATAGTTGTTTTCACTTTAGTTGTACATTGAACTTCTCGTAAGTGCTGGGTCTGTTCCAGTGTCCCCTTACTCAAGCCAGTGACCTTGGGCTTTAAGCCAGTGACCTTTAGGTCATGTCTATGATCCCGCGCTCAAGCCGGTGACCTTGGGGTTTCGAACTTTGGTCCTTGGTGTTCCAGGTTGACTCTTTGTACACCGAGCCACTGCCTGGTCAGGCTGCCCTGTCATTTTTTTTAAGACACTGTTTTTCATGCATTCCTCTGAGTACATCCCTGAAAACAGAGCTCCCACCCCCCTTTTTCTGTCCTTTCTGTACCCTGTACTTATTTCTTTCAAATACCTACTCTGGAATTCTCCAATAACAAGTATTTTTTACATGCTTCTTCTTTCTGCTTCCCAGTAGTGAGTAAACCCCTTCAAAACAGAGGCTGTTTTATTTGTTTTTATATCCTCAGCACTTAGCCTGGCACACAGAGATCACTAATATTTTAACTAAGCGTAGGAGTGAATTAATAAGTGCAATACAGTTAACTTTGGGTTGGTGTGGGCAACTCTGGGTTATCTTTTTAAATGTTTTCTATGTAGCTTTGGAGTGTATTTCTTTCTATACCAGCTTTGGTCTTACCCTAATGCCAGTTGTCCCTCCCAATTGTTTTCTGGTTGCTTTACCTAGAACTTCCGTTTCTAGCAGAATTTGGCTTTCTCCTGGAGCAAGTATTATTTGTGACCATACACTATCCACTCTCTTGTATCATATTTCTTTTCCTTTGTGGGAATGACCACGGGTTTACTGTGGCTGCAGTGCAATTGGCAGCTGTCAGAATCAAAACTCATTAATAAAAAAACTGATAATGCTTCAAAGTACATTATATTACTTCTTCAAAGTCCTTTGTGAACATTATCTTATTAATCATCACAACAGCTCAGGGGAAGATAAACATTGTTGGTTATCCTACCTAGATCATATTTTGAAAGAACTTTTTTTCTTGTTATTGTTTGATTATGCCATGAAATCTGGATAGCAATTTTCATATTGGCTATTTGGATATAATTTGATATGCTGATGTAAAAATTTCCCTGGATCGGTAAGGTGGTTTTTATTTTTATTTTAGCTGTCTTACTCAAACTCTTGTCGAATTCTTTCCAGAGAGCTGAGCAAAGAATAACAAGCAAAAGACCCAGATAATTCTGCTCAAAGATTTGAAATTTTCTGAATAGCTTGAGGCTCATTGAACCATATATTCATGATGTAGAAATTAAAAGATACACATAGTAGGTTCTCAAGTGATTGTTGAATGACTGAATGATATACTGATAATCTGGGAGTTTAACTGTAGGGGTTTGCAGGAAATTTAGCTCCTATTCAGGACTTTTATTAGTAACTGGTATGAAATCGCTAAACAACAATTCTTTTAGGAAAGAAATTTTACTTAGAAAACTGGCTTAAAAAATTTACTCAGTTCTGTTCCCATCTCACCTCTAGTATTCTATCTTTACTTTTCACATATTTCATGGTGTCTTTGTTTACAAATTGTTTCCCTTAATTAGCAGGGACTGTCTCTGTACAGGCTTGACTCATAATGGCGCTCAATAAATGATTGTTGAATTAAAAATGTTTAACCAGAGAAGTCTTCCATATAAAAAAGTTTGAAAGGTGGATAGGTTCTATTATAACATTACAGAAAGGAATTGTCTAATAGGTGGATACTATATTTAAATTGGGCACCAGGCATTCTCAGTTTGCCTTGTGTGAAGAATTTGAAATCTTCCAATAACTCAGCAATGAACTGCACAGGCCCTGGAAGATTTTCTTCTTTCCAGAGATGAGCAGTGTCATACATGATATTGGCAATTTCTACATTCTAGGATGGAGTTTTATTTTGCGGGACTGTCCAGGGTAGAGTAGCCATTGGTGCAATTCTACCTCTGTTATCTTTGGTTTTGGGAAAGTATGTCGGAGTGAGACTTCATGAGGTTTACCTCAATTTGTTTTTTTTCAGTCCAGAAAACATTTTTTTTTTTGTATTTTTCTGAAGTTGGAAATGGGGAGGCAGTCAGACAGACTCCCGCATGCACCCAACAGGGACCCACCAGGCATGCCCACCAGGGGACGATGCTCTGCTCATCTGGGGCATTGCTCTATTGTGACCAGAGCCATTCTAGCACCTGAGGCAGAGGCCATGGAGCCATCCTCAGTGCCCAGGCCAACTTTGCTTCAGTGGAGCCTTGGCTGTAGGAGGGGAAGAGAGAAGCAGAGAGGAAGGAGAGGGGGAAGGGTGGAGAAGCAGATGGGTGCTTCTCCTGTGTTCCCTGGCCGGGAATTGAACCCGGGACTCCTGCACACCAGGCCGACGCTCTACCACTGAGCCAACCGGCCAGGGCCCAGGAAAACATTTTTGACTTCACTGATTCTGTCAACCCTATGTTCACTCTGTAAGCATAGATATAAAAGATGAGGCTAAATTCTGGCTGTAGTGGTAATCAAGCATTTACCTTTTCTCAACGCAATAGTTTTGTGACAATGGGGCATAGGGCTGAGTGGCAGGGTGGAGCATTTCTTGTCTTGTAGGTCTCCTCCTGCTTGAGCACACATACTTTTCACTGGCACCCTGCTTCCCACTCGGCTTACTGTTACTCCTGGTGCCCAGGAGAGAAACAGAAGCTTTCTAAAAACTTCCTCAATTTGAGTAACTTTTGAAACCTTTCTCTGAGCCCCAGGGAATTGTGACCCATTATGGAAAAATAATGAGGAGAAGATGCAGGTTTCTATCTGCCACTATTTATGATTGAGAGATAAACACCTTTACATTTTTCTAAAATCTTGTTCGTTCTTGCCTTGTCTCTTTCTGAAAAAGAGTTGGCGATGACATTCTACAGAAGAAGCTTAGCAAAGAGGATTAAAAGTGGTTCTAGATTCCAATTAGTAATGTGTACCTTCTACTACTCTGTGCTGTAGAGGGCGAGTCTTAGCCAATGGCTTCCCAGGAAAATGAAACCTAAAAGGAAACAAAATCCGTTATTTAAAAAAATTTTTTTTAATTTATTTATTGATTTTTAGAAAGAGAGAAGAAGAAGAAGAAGGGTCAGGGAGAGGGAGGGAGAGAGAGAGAGAGAAGGAAACATCAATTTGTTCTACTTATTTATGTAGTCACTGACGGATTCTTTTATGTGCCATGAACCTGTAAGCTTGGCATGTGGAAATGACGCTCTAACTAGCTGAGCTACTTGTCCAGGGAAAAATCCAAATTCTTAATAAATTCCTCAGCTTCAGCTCTTAAGCTTTGCACTTTATAGTGCTCATACCAGCATCTGTTTCATTCTTTTAATGAAATAACATTGTCTTGATGAGATGTCTGTGCCTTGATTGTCCATGTGTTGACAGCAGTTTTAGATTGGGTGTTCCTAGCAATCACGATTGCTATGCTGAGCAGTCTGCAAAATAGGAATAGCCCCAGTGCTGAAACTTCTCTTGGGGAGCTTTCTGCAGATTTTGGAAGCTACAGAACTCTCTGCATACCTTGACATTTAATGAACTTTATTCAAAAACAGTGGACCCCTATTTTCAAGAAAAACATTAGAACCAGGTCATGTTTTGGGTGGAGAAGCCCAAGAAGTTGACATTAAGCAGATAGGGCAAACATCCCCCAACTCCTTTCCAATCATGTTAGCTCCTCTTCTATCATCTCCTTGTCTTGAGGAGGGTAATCTGATAATTAGCAAATCAAATGTTTTCTCGAACTTTGGGAGCACTTCCCTGGAAACCAAGCTATTATAATTTGAAAGCTATGACAGAAAACTCTAGTCTGTTAGCTAAAACTGCAATTGGGAGACTGAGCAGAATTTCCAAACTGTTCACTTTTTTTTTTTCTAAAAATGAGAACTACTCCCTAATCTAGAGGACTAATTGGACCCATGATTCTTAGAAGATTGATTTTAGAGCTGGCAAGTTTAGGGTTGAAATATTCATGACCTTTTTCTGAGAAGGAACACTTGTACCTGGATTGTGATTTTGTTCCTTGTCTTTGAGATAAACTTAATTTGATTTATGGGGTCAATCTCTAACCTTTTGAGTTGCCAAATTAGTTGCCAAATGGGGGTGGGGTTGTGGGTGTGTTAATTTTGTCAAGCATCAACTTGAAGACGCAATCGGAAGTCCAGCAAACTTGTCTGTTAGGCCTGGTTTCCTTCTTCCCTTCCCAAATTCTGCCCTCTTTGCCACCTGAGACGTTAATTATAATTCTAGCTCTGATATCAACAGAGTGGTTATGTAACCTGTTAGGATTTGATTTTCTCTTCTGAAAATATGCAGATATTGCACTGAAATGATCAGTAAGGCCTCTTTAGTTGCTAACAATGGATGATTATGAGGGGTCTGGGCCCTCACAATCACAAGCCATGTCCACAGTGCCTTACACAATTCCTCAGGCCACTGTTCTTAGCCTCCCGCTTACCAGACCCTGGACTTGTGTAACACAGTGGCCTCATGTGGGATAGTTTGAAAGGTGTGACCAAATTTCACCTCAGCCTTAAAAATCCTTCCTTTCCAGATGCTTTGAAATGTTGCCACTGGAGACCTAAGTTTAAATATTATTCTCTCCCAGTATGATTCTTGGACAGATAACACAGATAATTAACAAGTTATGTGAATTGTTTTTATTTCCTCCATGACAGGAAGATCCTAGAGAAGTGAGAACTCAAGGTAGATGGTGTAGGGGAGGAAAACTTTCTTCTATACTCTTAGAAGTTCTGTGGCTGGGCCTGAGAATTAGGCTGCTATAAGATTGATTAACAGGAGAGAAACATACAAATTTTAATTGATGATTTTCCGTACACACAGTAATCTTCAAAAAGAAAATGAAGACCCAAAGAAGCCACGAGACCTCAAAGCTTATATATATATATAACCTTTAAAACAAACAATGATACATTGTGGGGATGTGACAAAACAAACGGGCTTGGGCTAGGGACAGAAAAGTGTGGGACAGTGACAAAAAATGTATGTGGGAAATGAATGGCAGATGAAGTATATTTTAGTAAGTTTGTTTGTACAAGGCCATTTTTGCCTCTACTTCCAGTCTCCAGTGGTGAGAATGTTCTTCTTCTCCTGGCAAAATAAGGGCACCTTTCTCAGGGGAAATCTTATCACCTCCATTTAGGTCAAAAGGGGGAGGTCATGGAGCTCTTCTTCATCTACTGTTTCTATCAGCTTAGAATAATCAGGATGCCAAAGCCGAATTTTTTGGGGAGGGTTGTTCTGAACCCCTTCACTGGAAAGGTGGTAGTGGTGAAAAAGGGAGGTCAAATAAAGGCTTTTTAGTCAGAAAAAACTGAAATCCAACCTTGGATCCATTAGGAAGCTATGTGACCATGGATAAATTATTTAAGCAGTTAAACCTCACTTTCTGTATCTGTAAGGCTGTAGGATCCTCCCTTGGAGGACTGTTGTGAAGACTGAACTGTATGCTGTGTAAAGTGCCAAGAATTCAGCTGGAGCTCCCTGAAAGGGCTAGTACCTATTACTTCACAATTTCACCCACTGCGAGAACTGTAATTAGATGTTCTAGTCACCTTGTTGAAAACAAAACTCAAATAGAAGTCTTGGTATTCAAGGGACAAACAGACACACCTTCCCACTTGAGGAACAACGTTTTAATTTCATAATTGTCTGTGCCTGTAGCACAGTTAGTCTGGGAGGCCAAGACGCACTTGTTCTCTGATCTTCCTCGTATATTCTCCAATAACTTGGAGTTGTTTGGCACATGTTTTGAAACGTGGAAATGGGAACAGGACTCTCTAAACAGTAAAATCATTATGTTGAAAGCTCATTTTATTTTCTTCCATTTGAATACGAACTACAAGTGCTGGAGATAGCCTTTGTTTTTGTTAAGCAGTGGGTTTTCTCTCCCTCTCTTTTATGTGTCTTCCATTAGGGAAGTATTTTTTGATTGCTTACACCATTTATTTTGTGGAAATAAGAGTCTATTGTTCTATCAGGGAAAAAAAACCACTTCAATAACCATTTAGAACAAGAAGAAGAAAGGAAAGTATTTTGGAGAAAAATAATTCCTTTCCCATATTTCTCTTAAGTTGTGTATCTTGGAACTAGTTTGCCATTATAAGGAACTTGTCTTTTGTTTATGAAAAAACCTCTAAGAAGACAAAACCCATAGGATTTGTACATTTTCTTGACTAATTTTCCGGCACGATGCAAAACTGTCATCAAGAATCTCTGTTCTTTGTCCAGTCCAATTTAAAAAATATTTCTTTAGAGCTTACAAAAGATAAAAAAACAAAACAAAACAAAACGAACAAACAAGAAACGCCAAACACGTTAAAGGACTCTTCTTAAAAAGTGGACTCTCCTTAGGAACTTGGAAATTAGATTTTTAAAACATTCTCTGAACTGCCTCTGAAATTTAATCTGGACTATCATTATACTGTCCTCCTCGCAAAGGGTAGCTGGATCTAACATTCAAGCAGTGTGATCAGGGAGGAGAGAGCGGTCAGACAGTGTGCCCAAGCTGGAGGTTTTATTCACATCTTTTATCTCCGTCCACTACATAGATTGCAGGGGCCGTCTCTTTTCCTCTATCCAGACGTGTTTGCATTGGAGGCATATTCTGTAATAATTTTTCTTTGTGTATCCCAGGTGCGTTAGTGTGTTCCCTCAGCAAATAGATGATAGATTCCTTGAAGTTGGGGGATCCTGAATAATATTCTTTGGAATTCCAGGTGGTGCTTAATTCAGTGCTGGTCCCTTTGTAGCTATTCCATAAATCTGTACTTGTCCATTTATTGGTTGATTATCTGTCAGCTTGATCTGTAATCCAGTAAAGAATTAGAAAGAGGCCTGAAACTCTTTATGCTCAATTTGGCTAACCAGAAAGAATTTCTAAAGGCAAAATAATTCACTTATTTCTCTACCCTGACTTGGCTACACGCCCCTTTCCTATTGATTAGGTACAAGCAATAAAAAACAAAGCAAGATGGCAGTGCTTAGTTCAGCTTCACGGTTTAAATGATGGAAAGATCAAGCCGGTTCTCAGATATTTTGTGTTGGATTTGCCAGTTGTAGTTTATTACACCCTCATTAAACTGTAAGGCAGATAAACACAGCTTTTGGATGATTTGCAGAAATACTTCCCTCTCATAGAGGAGATAAGAATTGGCTGCTTTTCTATTTTGCTGTGTTTTGTTGAACTCTTCTTTAAGAAATTAGGCAATTGCACTGACTTATCAAGGTTAGTTTGTGAGACAGCATTGGCACGCATTGGATCTAGCCCTGCCATTGTACACAAGACAAAGGCTCAGAGAGGGCGAGTGGGTTATAAGGCCAAACAGCTAGTGGAGGCATAATCTGGACTAAATATTTTGTTTTGTTCCCCACCCACCTTGCTTCATTACTTCTTTTTGATAAATAAAGGGATTTTCCCAGATTCAGAGATAGCCTTAATTTATTTCTTTTCTGATTGACCATTGTCACTTATAAAATGGAGATGTCATGGTAATGAAAATATTTCCAAATTCTACCTGTAACTCATGAAATTTAATGTGGAGAGTTAGATATAAGTGTGAGGCACTTTAACCTACTTAGCAGAAATTTGTCATATAAATTTTTTTTCTGGTTTGATTGATGTGGATTGTTATTCAGTGATCTTTTTTTTTTTATTTAGTTTTATAAATTTGTGGTAAACTGCACATAAAATATACTATCTAAACCATTTTTAAATGTACTGTTCAGGCATGACCAGGTGGTGGCGCAGTGGATAGAGCATTGGGCTGGGACGCAGAGGACCCAGGTTCAAAACCCCGAGGTCACCAGCTTAAGCATGGACTCATCTGGTTTGAGCAAGGCTCACCAGCTTGAGCGTGGGGCTGCTGGCTTCAGCGTGGGATCATAGACATAACCCCATGGTTGCTGGCTTGAGCCCAAAGATGACTAGTTTGAAGCTCAAGGTTGTTGGCTTACGCCCAAGGTCACTGGCTTGAGCAAGGGGTCACTCGCTCTGCTGTAGTCCTCTCCCCCCTCCCTGTCAAGGCACGTGTGAGAAAGCAATCAATGAACAAGCAATCAACAAACAACTAAGATGCTGCAACAAAGAATTGATGCTTCTCATTTTTTCCCTTCCTGTCTGTCTGTCCCTATCTGTTCCTCTCTCTGTCTCTGTAAAAAAAAAAATGTACTGTTCAGTAGAATTAAGTGCCTTCACAATGTTATGCTGTCATCATCCCCATCCATCTCCAGAACTCTGCATCTTGCAAACCTGAAACCCATTAAACATTAACTCCCCATTCTGCCCTTTTTCTATCTCTTGGCAACCACTATTCTGCTTTCTGTCTCCATAAATTTGACTAGCCTAAGTATCCCACACAAGTGAAATTATACAAATCATATTTGTCATTTTGTGACTGACTTATTTCACCTAGAATAATGTCCTCAAGGTTCATCCATGCACATCACACATCACAATTTCTTTCCTTTATAAGGCTGAATAACAGTTCCCATATACAGGTATACATCACAGTTTGTCTATCCATTCATCCATTAGTGGGCACTTGGTTGCTTCCGCCTTCCATTCATTGTGAATAATGCTGCCATGAACTTGGGTGTATAAAACTCTTTGTGAGTCCTTGATTTCGATTCTTTTGGGTGAATGCCCAAAGTGGAATTTCTGGGTCATATGGTAAATCTATTTTTAAATGTTTGAGGAATAACCATAATGTTTTTCATAGTAGCTGCATCATTTTACATTTATACCAACAAAAGGGTTCCAATTTCTCCACTACCTTGATATTTTTTGTTTTCTCCACATTTTCTATTTTATTTTTTTCTTTGACAGCCATAAGATAGTGTATTTTCCAGGTTAAACATAAAAGGACAATAACAGAAAAAGGCCAAAGAGTAAATATCTACCCTTGCTTTTTCTAGTCACATTATGCTAATAAATTTAAATTTTATTAACAATGAATATGATTTTTAAGAGATATATAAAAAATAGCTCTGATGGAACCAAAAAACACAAGCTTGTTATTGTTCTATCATCACAGTTTGAAAGGTGTGGTGGAGACAGCAAACAGAGACTTTCAGATGAAACACAATATTGATATTTGGCATGCTCAGATGATTTTCCACCCAAAGATATGAAATCCCTTTACCCACACTGACCACGCCTCTCCACCAGGGTCAGCCCCTGGCACAGCTGGGAAGTCAGCAGAGGTTGACTTTGGCACCTCTGGCCTTCTCTTGCTGTACCCCCTTTCCTGTGTGATGCTGCTCTCACAGTCCTTGGTGGAGGTGCAGCAGAGCACTTACTACTGGTTGCTAAAGAAACAGATTCTTAGGTGCTGAGTTGAGCTACTGAATCAGAGAATCTGTGAGTAGAGCCAAGGAATCTGCATTTTAATGGAATCTCCCACTTCCACCCCATCATCTTCTGCAGACTGAACTTTAAAAACCACTGAGCTAATAACCACTCCAGCCTTCCAGTTGTTCATGTTCTTCTGCCTGACAAAACCGCTCTTCTGAAGTATAGATGACAGATAAGATTGAGTATGGGTGTTCACCAATGAAATTAGAAAAGCTTCTCTTTGTTTTAGGATACAGTTCTTCTCTGTTTCTTTGTGGAATGCTGGGCTTTTGGAGTTGAGTGAGGGAGGTAGTTAAAAAGATTTTAACTCTTTTTAATATTAAAACTTTTAAATATTAATTTAGTTGTTAATATTTAATATTTTATATTTTTCACAGAGATTTTTGTTACTAATGATTTTATTTACTTATTTATTAATTTTTATTACTAATGATTTTTATTGCTTGGTCTATTGAACAGGCTTGGTAGAGTCTTGGGTTTAAACCCTGACACCATTGCTTATTAACTTGATAATGTCACTAATCTACTTACCTGTTCTCAGCTTCACTTTCCTCATTTGTCAAATGGAGACAATAATATAGAAATTGAAGTATTATTTTGAGAAGTAAATGAGATGACTGTGTTTAGAGAGTTGCCTATGCCAATGCATATATACTGAAGGTCTTATATTAATTCCTTGTGGCAAGGGCTAAAGTGATGAAAATAGCCATGGTTTCCATCTAACAAAGAGCTTAAATCAAATCAAATCAAATCAGAGAGAAAGAACTGTAAATTGTTTCAACAGAAAGTAAATGTTGATTTACAGCAAAATGGTGGGATCTTGATAACATTATACGAAGTGAAATAAGTAAATCAGAAAAAACCAGAAACTGCATTATTCCATACGTAGGTGGGACATAAAAGTGAAACTAAGAGACATTGATAAGAGTGTGGTGGTTACGGGGGGGGGGGGGGAAGGGAGAGAGGGAGAGGCAAAGGGGGAGGGGGAGGGGCACAAAGAAAACTAGATAGAAGGTGACAGAGGACAATCTGACTTTGGGTGATGGGTATGCAACATAATTGAACAAAAAGATAACCTGGACATGTTATCTTTGAATATATGTATCCTGATTTATTGATGTTACCCCATTAAAAAAATAAAATTATTAAAAAAAAGAAAAAGAAAAAAAAGAAGGTAAATGTTGAGTTCTATTACATGTACATACAGTTGCAAGTGAGGCATAGATATCCAATGATAAGTATGACAAATAAGCTTCCTCATGGAATCTACATGTGGGAAGTGGGCAACAAGAAATCAACTAGTATACCAATAATTTAATGGATGACACTCAATATTGAGAAGTGCTATGAATGGGAGTCAAAGCAGGGTTATGTTAGAGGGATGTATTTGTTTTCTATGGCTGCTCTAACAACTTACCACCAACTGGTAGGCTTAAAAACAACAAAGATTCATTCTCTCACAGTTTTAGAAGCCAGAAACCCAAAATCAAGATGCTGATGAGGTTGGTCCCTTCTCGAGGCCCCAGTAAAAGGTTCATTGCATATTTCTGTTCTAGCTTTTGATGGTTGCTGGAGATCTAGGCATTTCTTGTCTTACAGGAACAAAACTAAAATTTCTGCCTCCATGTTTCCACTACCTGTTTCTCTCTGAGTCTCTGCATCTTCTTCTCTTCATAAAAGTAGACCTGTCATTGAATTTAGGGTCCATTCTAAGTCCAGGGTGATCTCTTTTTGAGATCCTTAAGTTAATTATATCTACAAAGAACTTTTTTCCAAATAGGTTAACTTTACAGGTTGCAGGGGTGAGAACTTAGACATAAATTTAGGCGGGAGGTCATGACTCAACCCACTACAAGATGGGACTGTGTCTGGATGAGAGGTAGGTAGTCTACTTTAGATAGAATGGTTGGATAAGGCTTTTCTGAGGAGGAAACACTCTGACTTGAGACTTGGAGCATGAGAAGGTACCAGCCATTCAAAGATTTCCAGTAAGAGGGGTGAAGGCCCTGGGGTAGAAGTAAACTTGCAGGCTCAAGGAAAGGAAAACAGGCCAGTGTGCATGGAGCAATCTGAGTGAGAAGGAGAAAAGTAAAGATATGGGAGGAGGCCAGAGAGATAGGAGGGGGGCAGATCATTCAGGGTCTTATAGTCAATTTTACGCTTGCATTTTGTTATTGCTGCTTTAAGAAGGTACAAGAGAGGTTTTGTTCAAGGACAGTAAAAAGTTAGATATGCAATTCTAGATCTCAGGGGAAAGATCTGGACTGGATCTATGCTTGCTAGATCAATATGTCGATTGTGTTTTAAGCTATGGAACAGGATGTGGTCACCTAGAGAAAGAATGGCAATAGAAAAGGACAAAGTTTTGGGTCATTCTAATATTTAGAATCCAGGAAGAAGATTGAACAAAAGAGAGCAAGAAGGAGTGGGCAATGAATGAGAGGAAAACCAAAACCTCCATGGAAGCCAATAGAAGATAATGTTTGAAGGTGGAATTGCTCAACTGTGTGGGGTGCTGGAGAGAGGTTGAGTAAAATGACAATAGAACGCTAACTTGGCAAAATGCACATCAGCGTTTTATTAAAAAATAACTTCAGCCTGACCAGGCAGTGTAGCAGTAGAGAGAGTGTGGCCTGGGATGCTGAGGACCCAGGTTAGAAACCCCGAGGTTGCCAGCTTGAATGCAGGCTCATCTAGCTTGAGTTTGGGGTCACCAGCTTGAGCATGGGATCATAGATATGAACCCATGGTCGCTGGCTTGAGCAAGGGGTCACTGGCTCGGCTGGAGCCCCCAAGTCAAGGCATATATGAGAAAGCAGTCAATGAACAACTAAGGTGTTGCAAATGTGAGTTGATGCTTTTCATCTCTCTCCCTTCTTATGTGTCTGTGTCTGTCCCTATCTGTCCCTATCCCCCACCTCAAAAAAAAAAAAAAAAAAAAAGCTTCAGTGGAGTGATGGAGTTGAAAATCCAACTGAATTAAATTGAAGAATGAATGGAACATGCGGAGGTGAAGACAATAAGTTTAGGTAACTCTCTTAAGATTTTTGTTATAAACAAATGAACATGTAATTTACTATCCAAGCTAGGAGAGTTTTGAGATTGAAAAGGAAAGGACATGCTAAGAATAAATAAAATTATAAAATTTAAAAAATTAGGAAATTGAAACATAATTTATATACTGCAAACTTTATTCTTTTATATATACAATCGGATGAGTAAAACTACATAGTTTTGAAATAGTTGGTGGCTCTTTAAAAGGGTTTTGCAAAAAATCATTTTCAAAAATAAAATTCTCTCTAAGAATAAAAATATTATTTATGTATATTTTAAAAAATGAGTCCTCACTATATTGATTTGCTAAACAATAAAAACAACATAAGCAAAATAATTATTTTTGACATATGCTCATAAATTTGAATGAAGTCTTGTTTTTATCTATTCATTATTTTTCTAAAGAATGTACTATTTCCAATGTGGTCTTGTTGAGAATTTTTTCATAAAATTCTCTGCAATCTTCTTCAGTGTTACATTTTTATTAATTAAAATTTGAAATTATGACAATTTCTTTACTGTTCTTTGTAAAACACAGTATTTTAAATGACAGCATCTCTGTATCTCAGCAGGGATATGTGATAAGTTTAGAACAAATCCTGTTAATTGAGGACATCCTCAGTTTTATTCTGTTTTTAAAGAAGGATAATAGACTATTTAAATATTTGAGCTCAATTTTTTAGTTTATCTTTTCCCCTTTATTTAAATCATCTTTCTTTTCAAATATTTTTGTAAAACAAAATTCTAATATACTCATCTTCATTTATAATTTTCTTGATTACTGTACAAATTTTTGTTATAAAAATCATAGACCTCGCCTAGCGTGCGGAGGACCCGGGTTCTATTCCTGGCCAGGGCACACAGGAGAAGCGCCCATTTGCTTCTCCACCCCTCCGCTGCGCTTTCCTCTCTGTCTTTCTCGTCCCCTCCCGCAGCCAAGGCTCCATTGGAGCAAAGATGGCCCGGGCGCTGGGGATGGCTCTGTGGCCTCTGCCTCAGGCGCTAGAGTGGCTCTGGTCGCAACATGGCGACGTCCAGGATGGGCAGAGCATCGCCCCCTGGTGGGCAGAGCGTCGCCCCTGGTGGGCGTGCCGGGTGGATCCCGGTCGGGCGCATGCGGGAGTCTGTCTGACTGTCTCTCCCCGTTTCCAGCTTCAGAAAAATACAAAAAAAAAAAAAAAAAAAATCATAGACCTCAATTTCTTTTGAATGCTATATAAAATATTAATTTTTTCCAATAACAAATGCAACTCTATCAAAATAGGCTCCCCACAAATTAAGATATTCTAAAACACAATTATAGAATTTCACAATCAGATCTTTTATAAAGAGTGAACTTTCATTACTTAATATGTTCAGTTTCTTTTTGCTTTTGTAGGGATTAATTTCAGTGCTTTCATATCCGTATGCTTTTTTTCCAATCATTTCAATTTGTGGAAAGCCTCAAAATTTGAAGTTTTTTTTTTTGTGTGTGTGTGTGTTCAGTATATTGACTGCTCTGATTAAAGTTGGCCAGCTGATTCTTAGGACACTTCAATTGATTTACAAAGTAATATTTCAAAAACAAAACACTTCTAAATTCCAACTGATGTCAGGCAGCACAGAGAGAAAGAATTTACTACTTACTATGCTGAAATACTTTTTCACATTTAATTATTTAGAAGTTCAGTAACTTTGTATAAATATAAATATATTTCTATTATGATCAGTAGATTATCACAGCCTTTTACATGCAATTATGAACTGTAGGAGTACAATAACCAATTCATAGAACATATCTGCACCAAAGTTCCATTTCATAGTAATGCTGTGCCTAATAATGACACTGCTCTACCACAGTTGTTTCTGTATTATGACCATACACACAAAAAGTTTATCTTCAGTGTTGATTTTTAAGTGGATTTACAATGGTATTCACAATGCAGTCAAATATTTCAACATTTACAAACTGAACCTCTAAAAACTAGATTGTAGCCCATGAAATAAATTTAATAACCAAACTATAAGTGACATTAATTTTTTTATTTGTAGTATCTAATATTACTGATATAGAACAAGCATTATTTTAATGTTTCCAAAGTTTTTCTGCCAGTGAAGTCAACACATTGATAGTCATCACTTCACTTTTTGCACATATAAAAAAAACCTTGGAATACAAATAGGAGAATTAATCTACAAGAACAATTGTTCTAAATGAAAAGTTATGCCTCATAGAATGATATGTACATACATCCTATGTAAGCTACACATGTGAAATTATCATCTTTGGGCATAATTCTTTTAAACTCCCTATTAAGTTTTGCGATAGATGTTGCTGTTCTTTCACATACATGCATCTTCTGGTTTCGGCCCCCATGGTGACTATTAATGTCAACAATATTTTATGCAATCAACATTCTATTTTAATGTCAACAAACATTCTTCTTTTCCTCCTTCTCCTTCCTCTTCCAATTCCTCTTCTTGGTGTTTGTCTTTGTTTTTATCTTCTTTAACCACTCCACAAAAGACTACAGAAACATGAAGAAAGGGCATTGCCCTAGTTACCAAGGTTGACCTGACCATACAAAAGGAATAACTTGCGAAACCAGAGCTCCTTCAAGCGCTCTCATGTCCCCATGCTTTGCTTGATTTGCATTCATATTTACAATGTGTCTTTTTTCTAAAGATCTCAGAGGCCCTGAAACCATACTATTATCAAAGGACTGTGACTCAAATATATGCAAATTTGAATTTAAAAGGAGAATGATTAATTTAGGGGAGGCCTTGCTTACTTGGTGGTAACTTGCTTCTTTTTCCTGTGGTGAGCGTGCGTTTTCTGAATCAGCTAGTCTCTCTGTAGTCGAATGGTGACCCAGCACCTCTCTTTGCTGAATCAGAAGGTGCTGTATGCTCACGTTTCCTTTGGGTTCAGTGACTACAGGAAGCTCTGTCATGCATACTTTTTATTCACATGACCCATCAGGTAACAAGCAGCAGCAAAGGTTAATTCCCCGGGAATGTCAGCAGGACTACTCACTCAGAGGAAATGCTTTGTGATAAAAGAGTCACCTGCGACTAAAGGCTTTTATTCCTTTTCCAAGCTGGTTTCACATTTGAATATTGCTTATATGGAAAAAAGCCAGTGATATTTTGAGTGTGTGCGTGTTACTTTTTAAGTCGAGGTGATTCTAATATGTTCAGCAGAAATCATGAATGACTAATTTGGGTCTGCTTGTTACAAAAACATCTGTGTGATTTCTTTTTCTGATAAGTATATTTGATTGTGAGTACGCTAGAAGATTCTGCCTTTTCCATTTTAATACTCTTGGTAGATATTTATTTAGTGCTTATTGTGTGCAAAGCTCTATAGAAGACATTGGGGAGGAAGGTTAATGGAAGAAGAGAGGAAAGAAGCATCACGATGACAACGGAGGCTCAACCCTCAAAAGCGCTCGCTATCCCAAGGAGGAGGCGACACACACAGATGCACATAAGAAAGGAGGGAAAGTAGTTAGTCTCTGATGTGGGCTAAATGTGGTAGGAAATCTCCAGTTTCCAAACTAGGGCTCTAAGTCTGGAGTTGTGGCTGCTGCTATATTTCATGCTAACAGTATCCTTTCAGATCTTTGGATTCCAAACGTTCATGCAATCATCACATGTCATTAATCAGCCAACGGTAAATTGATATTATGAAATTTAACTGGAACTAATATAAAATATAAAGAAAAGGGGGAAACAATCTCCAAATAACTTGAAGCTATTTTATTTTCCAAGAATAAGTAAATTAAAAAAAAAAAAAGCGGCCCTGGCCAGTTGGCTCAGCAGTAGAGCATCGGCCTGGCGTGCGGGGGACCAGGGTTCGATTCCTGGCCAGGGCACATAGGAGAAGCGCCTATTTGCTTCTCCACCCCCACCCCCTCCTTCCTCTCTGTCTCTCTCTTCCCCTCCCGCAGCCAAGGCTCCATTGGAGCAAAGATGGCCCGGGCGCTGGGGATGGCTCCTTGGCCTCTGCCCCAGGCACTAGAGTGGCTCTGGTCGCGGCAGAGCGACGCCCCGGAGGGGCAGAGCATCGCCCCCTGGTGGGCAGAGCGTTGCCCCTGGTGGGTGTGCCGGGTGGATCCTGGTAGGGCGCATGCGGGAGTCTGTCTGACTGTCTCTCCCCCTTTCCAGCTTCAGAAAAATACAAAAAAAAAAAAAAAAAAGCTGAATGTGCTTTCTGTTCTGAACAATATCTTTCTAACTCATATCGCTCCTGTTCCTCCCTATCCCAGTCTTAAGCATAGTAAGTAGCTCTTTCAAAATAATCATTAATCAAGGAAGAAATCATGAAAGAATGGTGTTCAGGCAATTTCAACATGAAGGAAAAGGAAGGAAAGAATTTTTCTAAGGGAATGCTTAGTATATTTTCATAGAATCTTAGAATCAGAAAGATGTTTAGAGATTGAGTTGAATATTCTGTCAATTAAAAATTTCCCCTTTCCAACTCCTGGTAGTTGCTCTAGCAACCCTAAAGTTTTCAAGTGCTTCAAGTGACTTCTGTGTGACTCCGTTTGGGTGTCCCACTCTCATTAGGGATTAGGCAGGTCTTCTTAGTCGCAAGTAACAGAAAGCCAGTTTAGTGTAGCTTAAAGAAAAATAAGAATCTATTTCTTTCTGTAAGTGGATAGACATAGCCAAACCCAGGAATTTATAAACTGTCATTAATTATCTTGTCTCCTTTTTTCCTCTGTGTGGGTTTAATATCAGGCATCTTTTCATGTTGAGGCGATGATGACTACCAGCACGAATAAATAGTCTTATATCATCCTTTCAAATAGGGATTGTAGTAAGAAGCCCTAACTGCTTTCTCAAAAGAGGTTGGGGGGAAAAATCCCAGGCAAAGTTTTGATTGGGCCACCTAGGGCCACATGTCCACTCCTGAACTCAGGGGATGGATTACTCTGGCCGGGCCTTGAAGTTGCCGGGTGAGATCAGTCCCACTTGAACTGTGTGGACTTAAGATAGGACAGAATAGTTTTCCAAGAATTGTTTTATGTATCTAAACATGTATATTCTACTACATACTTTTTAACTCAACATGTCCAAAATCCCATACTTCATCTTTTCTTCTTAAATCAGCTCCTCCATCTTTATTCTCTCCTTGGAGAATGACTGTGCCAGCTTCTACTTAGTTGACCAAAGCAGAACAATTGGGAACAATCTAGATTTTTCTTAATCTTCATAATGAATCCCCAAGTCTTTCCAGTTTGACTTTACTATTTTTTAAATTTGTCCACTTCTATGCAATCTGATCATACAGTCACTATTCAGGTTCACCACCATCTTCGGATTTCTGTAAGCTTTGTAACTGGTATCCCTGGCCTCAGTCTAAAGAAGTGCTCTGCAGTCCAAATACGTTCCTCACTGGCAAACAGAGTGACCTTTTCAAAGCAAAATTCTGATAATTTCACAGCCCAGTTGAAATTACCTCAGTAGCTTTTCATTTCCTCAGGATAAGATGCAGAACTCCTTGCATAGTTAAAAAGGTTCTTCATGATTTGATCATTGTATACACTGGTACAATAGGATATAAATTTACTTTGGTTGTCGATTTTGCTTGGTGGCACTTTCAAGCTTTATTTTTATAATAATGGATTTAGAATAAAGCAAGATGCAAAATTTGAGTAATTTTAAGGTAAAATAACTAGAGTGGATATGTAACCCTCACAGAGACCTGCCTCCCTTCCACTGGTGGGCACATCGATGATCTTTCTCAGTCCCCTAAGGTTGGATGCCTACTTCTGGCTATTGATTTATAAGCAAGTCATTTAAATGCTAGCATGAGGCCTTCCAGAGCTCTCTTTCCTTCTGACAAAGTGATTTTCAGATAGTGCCTCTTTGTCAGCTTGGATCTCCAAGTGGGAGTGAGGCTAAGCAGGTTTTGCCAGCAGCTTGTGATAAACATGGTGTAGGGGTGGAAGAAAACCTTTCGATGTTAAGCAAATGTCAGGCATGTTTGTTGCCACAGCATAAACATTGTCTTACCTGAGGCAGTAGCATCCTCTCCGTTTCCCTGGAGGCAACTCTTCTCACTATTCTGCTGTTAAAAATCCAGGTGCAGTTGAGAACCACTGTTTTGTGGCATCTAACTTAGTGCCATCTGTATATTAGATGTTTGATTAATGTTTCTAGAAGAGAATACACAGAGGCGAGTTAAGGTCGGTTGAGGCCCCAGGCACAGAAGAAAATATAGGGCCCTTTGTCATTAGGAAAAAGTGTAAAGTTGGGGTTTTGTGGGGCCCTTCAGAAGTCGGAGCCCAGGGCGTGTGCCTGGTGTGCCCACCATTAAATCCGCCTCTGAGAATAATATATCATATCTTAAATGATTTAAATATGATCTTTTCTGAAGTTAGGAGGACATATTTTTGGCTTTTCTATATAATGATCAAGGAGGATTAATTATTAAAATGATCTGTGACATTTTATTTCTACTTTATCCTTCATAAATGGCAAATACTATTTTTGGCAAACATATAATCATAATTCCAACACATATTCTAGTTCTGTTTAGAAGTTGTATACCGCAACCTTTTTCCAAGTTGAATTTATAAATACCTAAGGAACTTTGAGCATAATTAAATATGTTTTCTTCCCCATGATAGAAATGTAATGCTTCCAACTTTGTGAAAAGCACATAAATGACTACCAGTGGAGGTGTGTATTGCACATATATTACAATGTCTGTGTTTGAAGTTAATTTTTTTCCCAAACAGGTTTAAGAGAGGTCTAAGTGAATGCTTGTAAATTTGAGTCAGTGTTGGAGAGCAGTAAAAACAAGTAAGGAATGAGCAGATTTCAACAAGACAGTCAGTCCTTTATTGCTATAAAACTAATCTATGCCCACCCCACCCTAAAAATCATTGCAATAGGTAACTATGGGACTCATAAAGAACTAAAAACACTTACACTGAACTACAGCAAACCCTGCAATTAACAATGCTGAGACAAGCCATAAGATTTCCCAGGGGTGATCACATTCTCTTTCTCTCTGAATGAAGACTATCCTCTTCTTTAGGTTTGTATGTTTGGCCCCCTGAAAGTTTAATATCTTCTGCTGATTTTGCTTATGGGTTGTTGCTTGATTCATTCATGGAGTACAAATTCAAACCTTTTCACATCTCTAAGTATCTAAGTACGGCAAGAATTTCTAACCCGGGATAAAGTGTAAACTCGGTTAAGATGCTAGTGCATGGCCCTGACTGGGTAGCTCAGTTAGTTGAAGCATCACCCCGATATACCAAAGTTGCGATTTGATCTTCAGTGAGGGCACATACAAGACTCAACCAATGATGCCATAAATAAGTAAAACAGCAGGTCGGTGTTTCTCTTTCTCTTTCTTTCTTTCCCTTCCTCTCTTTTAAAATATAAGTTAAAAAAAAAGGATCAACCAGTGAATGCATGAATTTTTAGAACAGCAAACTAATGTTTTTCTTTCTCTAAACTTAACACATAAAAAATAAAAAAAGATAGTAGTTTAAGTATATTTCATTATTATTTAAATAGTCACAAGTTTTGAAATGCTTTTTGAGAGTAGTATAGTAATAAAGATGTTTCTATGGATGCCTGACCTGTGGTAGCGCAGTGGATAAAGCGTCAACCTGGAAATGCTGAGGTCGCTGGTTCGAAACCCTGGGCTTGCCTGGTCAAGGCACATATGGGAGTTGATGCTTCTGGCTCCTCCCCCCCCTTCTCTCTCTCTGTCTTTCTCTCCTCTCTCTCAGTCTCTCTCTCTCCTCTCTAAAAATGAATAAATAAAAAAATGGAAAAAAAATTAAAAAAAAAAAGATGTTTCTATGGAGAAATTTCTTGCTTAAACTTAAAATTCAAACTATGTACAATTTTAGTATAGAAATGCATATTTTCACTACAAGTATTTGTTGTATTTTATGACTAGAAATTTGATTCAGAAGTGTCCATTTTTATTTTTTTTAATTTTGATTCAATAGATTTAACTTTTACCTTCTTTAAGAAGTTTTCTGTTTCATTATATACATATACTAATTTATCAGATCAATTTTTATACACAAGTTCCATATCTTTTTGCTTTCTCTCTTTCATTCTACATATACACACACATTGTCAAGTAACAGAAATGGAAATGATTTAAATGTAATTGTATTAGTAATAAATTATGTATGTGCCATGAAGAGATTTTTATACTGGTATATTTTAAAGAAACTTTTAGATTTTCTTAAATGTTTGAATCCTCAGTTTTTTTTGTGGTATAGTGAGCCTGTTTTACAATGTGCCATCTCTTTCATTAAAATGACATTATAAAATCCTTTAAATGCCAAAAATTACATGATTTTCAACTCTTCCATTTTATAGATTCCCATATAGAAATTTTATAGATTGCCATATAGAAATTTTAAACATTTTAATATAGACTTTTATTTAAAGAATTGGAATATTTCACCTTTTTTCAAGAAGCTCATTTAGGTTACGCAGTTCACTAACTTTATAATTAAACTGCCCATTATATCTGAATAAAGCTGGAAACAAAATACAATTAAGCTTTTATTATCATAACTTCCATAAGATCTGTATTTCATTGTCTATTGTCATCATTATTATTGAGAACGTAAGGGACTGATCATAGTGTCTAGAATTTAATCAAGGTGTAGCTTCTCTTTTGCAGTGGAGTGTGTGTGTGGGTAGGTGGGGGGAAATGGTTAACCTTGAGTACAGGCAATAAGCAGTTACAGTATTTGTGAAGAACATATAGAAACAACTTCAAGCCAACTAAATGCCAGTCTTCTTTCATGATGACCACACACCAGCATTTCTAAACAATGGCAATGACCAATGGGCAATCTTCCCCATTGGGTGCACTGCTTCAAAGCCTTTCTCTCACCCAGTATTGGTATGCCAATGCATTGAACTCAATTTTTTAAGCTAAATTGCTTATTATTTCAAAGAAGTTACCTATTTCAAAGCACTAACATTTTATTAAAAAAAATTTAGCCCACTCTTGAATGATCTTTAGTTTCAAACAATTAAGTCATTTCAAGGCTCGGAAGAGCTTTGTTTTCATTTGATGATAAAGAACAGCCATTTAATATAATTCTGAGCTGAAAAAGCTGAGGGGTTTGTGAGGTGGCCTTTCAATGGGTAATGCAGTCATCAACATTTCAAAAGACTTTTCAGTGTCTTCCCTGATCTCTGTACTGATCTTTTCTTCTTTTATCTCCCTTACTGTAAATGTAGGCAACTATACTTGGCAATTAAAGATAAGCATACGTAGCTGACTAGAATTGGGAATCTGTCCACAAAGAACACATGCCTGAGTAATTAAGATATCAATACATCATTTTTATAGTTCTCATAATGTGTTTGCCTAGGACATCACCACAAATTATTCACAGAATGTGATTTCATTTCATTGAAAACATTAAGCGAACAATCATAATAATGCTTTTTTCCCCTCACAATAGCTCAATCATTTATTATGCCTTTTAATAGTCTAACAACCATGTATGAAAACTTAAAGCAACCAAGAATAAGGTGATTAGAACACATTTACTTTACATCTGTTTAGATAAGCAGTGTTTTATGGTAAAAAATATCTTGACGCTAAATCCCCCATTTACTAATTGTGGGGTAACTTTCCTGATCTGAAAAGGAAGAACGATAGTAGCTAATATAACCCTGCTATGGGGTTGCAATGAAGAATAGAAGAAAAATGTATCTGAAATGACTGAGAACTTAAGCTGAATTGGCCGACTGAAAACTCTACAGGCCAGACAACAGCACAAATGTGTGAATCAGGCTCAGTGTAAGGATAAGGGCAGTGGGGTGAATGGTTGGGCTGAAGAGTGTGAACTATGGCTAAATCCATTCAAATGCACTTGTTTGCTTTGTAAAATGTACCAAACAAAAGAGTCTGAGTATCACTGATTTGTGACTCTAACTCAAATGTGAATACAGAGATGTAAGGGTCTTATTTATAGAGATCTGTAGAGAATGCCCATTTTTTAAGATAAAAGAAAAATATCTAACCATTGAATATACCTGTCTCATAGCAGAAAGATTTTAGATTTTTTTATTTATTGATTTTTAGAAAGAGGAGAGAGAGCTGCAAGAAGAGAGAGAGAAAGAGGGGGGAGTAATGGGAAGCATCAACTCATAGTAGTTGCTTCCTGTATGTGCCTTGACCAGGCAAGCCCAGGGCTTTGAACTGGTGACCTCAGTGTTCCTGGTAGATGTTTTATCCACTGCGTCACTACAGGTCAAGCTAACTGCAGAAAGATTTTAGATTAATTATTAGGAAAAACTTTTTAAAGGCTTCCAAATTATATTATCCATATAACAGTTTGAAATATAAATATAGTCATAAAGTACCCACATATCCGTGATGATAGAAAGCAGTATTTCTACCTCTTCAGACCTCTACTGTTTCCCTCCTCAACTGTGTAAGATTCCTGAGAGGTACCCTTGGTGGGTCAGTGGGTAGAAGAAAGATTGAACAGGAGCTGCTGTTCTGGCTCTTCGCTATGTTTTAGCTGCTGTCCCTTCTTACTGTTTATCTGTGGCTGTTCCGCCATGTACTGAACATTGGCTGACTCCAAGTCCTCAAGTTCATAACAATGTCCCATTCTTGGTGAGAAGATTATAGCTGTCTTGTTTTTCATCAACAAACTCAGCTATTTTTCTCCCCATATATATTTCTGTCTTGAGTGCAAACTTTCCAGAAAGAACTGGCTGAAACAAGAAAAATGATGGACAAGAATGAAAAGGTTGTGTGTAAGATAAGGTAGAACATACTTGGAGAAGAAAAGAATAGGGAGGAAGTAATAACAGAGAAGTTAATTTATATTTAAGTTACATACTAGTTATTTAGGGTGCAGATTAGAATAATCAGAACATAAGCTAATAATAAAAGTTTTCTCAGCTAAAAATAAGTATTATAGAAATGGAAAACTTTTACAGTATTCCACACAAAATCACTGAAAAGAGCTCTATACCTAAAAACTCTTGTAGCATTTTAAATAATGATTTATTTCTTAAATAAGTAAGATACTCACATAATCAAAATAGAAAATCATGTACAAAAGTATCTATGGAGGAAAGTCTCTATCACATCTCTGTCTCATCACCCTTTACACAAGTGGTGGTATTCTACACATACTTTTCTGGGCCTTACTTTTATTCATTTAACAGTATAACTAAAGTATATTCTAATACCAGGGGTCCCCAAACTTTTTTTTTGTTTGTTTTTTTCTTTTTTTTAATAATTTTATTTTTTTAATGGGGTGACATCAATAAATCAGGATACATATATTCAAAGATAACAAGTCCTGGTTATCTTGTCGTTCAATTATGTTGCATACCCACCACCCAAAGTCAGATTGTCCTCTGTCACCTTCTATCTTGTTTTCTTTGTGCCCCTCCCCACCCCTTTCCCTCTCCCTTTCCCCCTTTCCCCCTGTAACCACCACACTCTTATCAATGTCTCTTAGTTTCACTTTTATGTCCCACCTACGTATGGAATAATGCAGTTCCTGGTTTTTTCTGATTTACTTATTTCGCTTCGTATCATGTTATCAAGATCCCACCATTTTGCTGTAAATGTTCCGATGTCATCATTTCTTATGGCTGAGTAGTATTCCATAGTGTATATGTGCCACATCTTCTTTATCCAGTCATCTATTGATGGGATTTTTGGTTGTTTCCATGTCCTGGCCACTATGAACAATGCTGCAATAAACATGGGGCTGCATGTGTCTTTACGTATCAATGTTTCTGAGTTCCCCAAACTTTTTACACAGGGGGCCAGTTCACTGTCCCTCAGACCATTGGAGGGCCGGACTATAAAAAAAACTATGAACAAATCCCTATGCACACTGCATATATCTTATTTTAAAGTAAAAAAACAAAATGGGAACAAATACAATATGTAAAATAAAGAACAAGTAAATTTAAATCAACAAACTGACCAGTATTTCAATGGGAACTATGGGCCTGCTTTTGGCTAATGAGATGGTCAATGAGCTCCTCTCACTGACCACCAATTAAAGAGGTACCCCTTTCGGAAGTGCGGTGGGGACCAGATAAATGGCCTCAGGAGGCCGCACGTGGCCCGCAGGCCGTAGTTTAGGGACCCCTGTTCTATACCTTCTAATAAATGAACTCCATTCTTCTTTAAAAAAAATTTCCCCCAAACACTGTAATAAACTTTTATCTTTTTTGAAGAATAACACAGCCAGTTCAAAGTCAATAAATCCTATCCAAATGCTCAGAACATTAAAAAAAGCTTTTAGTACCTTTTCATCATGAGCAGGCAATCAGGGATTAATTACTATACACTGTGCCCGTAAAGTCATGGTGCACTTTTGACCAGTCACAGGAAAGCAACAAAAGACGATAGAAATGTGAAATCTGCACCAAATAAAAGGAAAACTCTCCCAGTTTCACACCTATTCAGTAGAGTTTGATATGAGCTCATGCATAGATTTTTTAGGGCTCCTTAGGTAGCTATCCCGTATAGCCTCTACAGACTCATCACTAACTGATGGCCTACTATAACGGGGTTTCTCCACCAAACTGCCGGTTTCCTTCAACTGCTTATCCCACCGAGTAATGTTATTCCTATGTGGTGGTGCTTCGTTATAAATGCGCCGGTATTCACGTTGCACTTTGGCCACGGATTCGAATTTAGCGAGCCAAAGAACACACTGAACTTTTCCTCTGTACCGTCCACATCTCTACTGGCATGGCCGTGGGCTGCTCCGCTGTATACACGGTGTTATGCCATTATCTGCGCACGCACACATGCTGCCACATCATCCTACAGAAACTGGGAGGGTTTTCCTTTTATTTGGTGCAGACTTCACATTTCTATCATCTTTTGTTGCTTTCTTGTGACTGGTCAAAAGTGCACCATGACTTTACGGACACACTGTATATTGGAGTTCTTCTGACATTAAAAAAAGAAAAGAAAAGAAAAAAAAGATATCAGACAGACGAATAGAAAAAGAGAATGAAGATTATTCATGAGGAAGAAAACTTTAAAGAGATATATAATGGCCATGGCCAGTGGCTCAGTGGATAGGGTGTCAGCCCGGCATAAGGATGTCCTGGATTTGATCCCTGGTCAAGGCACACAGGAGAAGTGACTATCTGCTTCTCCTAACTCCCTCTCCTCCTTCTCTCACATTTTTTCTCCCACAGCCAGTGGCTTGACTGGTTTGTGTGTGGTCCTGGGTACTGAGGAGAGCCCCCATGGAGTACAATAGCCTCAGGCTCTAAAAATAGCTCGTACTTGAGCATTGGCCCCAGACAGAGGTTGCCAGGTGGATTCTAGTTGGGGCACATGAGAGACTCTGCCTACTATCTCTCTTCCTCTCACTGAAAAAAAAAGAAAAAGAAAAAAACCTTAGAAAGATAAGGAAAGAAAATGCATACATTAAATAATAATTGCAGAAAATAAAATGAAATATACAGAGGAAAAGTGGGCTATTAGGTGTTAATAATGTTAGTAGAAATGAAAATACTAATGTTAATATAGAAATTGGAAAATAAACTTGAGTTAATAATTTAGAAATTAGAAAAAAAATACAAAGATTTGGAAAATAAATAAACAAGTAAAAAAAATCAGGACCACCTGACCAGGCGGTGGCACAGTGGATAAAGAGTCAGACTGGGACACAGAGGACCCAGGTTTGAAACCCTGAGGTTGCTGGCTTGAGCTCAGGCTCATCAGCTTGAGCACAGCGTCATTGGCTTGAGCCCAACATCACTGGCTTGAGCAAGGGGTCACTCACTCTGCTGTAGCCACCCCCACCCCCATCAAGGCACAGATGAGAAAGCAATCAGTGAACAACTAAAGTGCCACAATGAAGAATTGATGCTTCTCATATCTCTCCCTTCCTGTTTGTCTGTCCCTGTCTGTCCCTCTCTCTGACTCTCTCTCTGTCTCTGTCAAAACAAAACAAAACAGGGCACTGGCCAGTTGGCTCAGCAGTACAGCATCGGTCTGGCATGTGAAA
This sequence comes from Saccopteryx bilineata, assembly GCF_036850765.1. NCBI lineage: Eukaryota > Metazoa > Chordata > Mammalia > Chiroptera > Emballonuridae > Saccopteryx > Saccopteryx bilineata. The sequence continues at coordinate 77,872,116 of NC_089495.1, read as the reverse complement.
GTCCTGGATTTGATTCCCAGTCAGGGCACACAGGAGAAGCATCCATCTGCTTCTCCACCCCTCCCCCTCTTCTTCCTCTCTGTATCTCTCTCTTTTCCTTCCACAGCCAAGGCTCCATTGGAGCAAAGTTGGCCTGGGTGCTGAGGATGGCTCCATGGCCTTTGCCTCAGGCGCTAGAATGGCTCCAGCCAAAACAGAGCAACACCCCCGATAGGCAGAGCACGGCCCCCTGGTGGGCTTGCCGGGTGGATCCTGGTTGTGCGTATGTGGCAGTCTGTCTGTCTCCCCACTTCTAACTACAGAAAAATACATAAAAAACAAAAACAAAAATCAGGACCAATCCCATGAAACCAAATACTAGAATAATACAAGTTACAGAAATAGTAAACAGAAAAATCAGAGAAGGTGAAATCATCAATAATATGATTTCATATAATTCTGAGTTTCCCAATCAAGACTTTCTATCAATGAATGAAAATGTATCCATTACAACATACAACATTTTATGTACAGGCAGTCTGGGTATGAACAAGATAGGTTCTGTCGGTTTGTTTTTAGTTGAATTTTTATGTAAGTTGGAACAGGTATATTTACCTATTAAATGCAACTTAGATGTTTGTCTTAACATAGTGTTTATTTTTACCTTTCCCTGCATATAAATACTTAAACATCTTCTTATACAACCTTAAACAATCTCGGATGATGCAGAAGATGATGGACTTGCTGGAGAGGATGGGACTGGTGTCAGAGTCAGGGTTTGATTCTGCTGCTGGAGTCAGTCTCTTGAAGTAGCATCAGGGGGGGTTTGTACAGAGCTTTTCTTTTTCTCATCAGGCCTTCAGTTACTGTGTAGTAAACTTTGGTGAACCTCTCTGTATCAGGATCTTGCTCTTGCCATTCCTGCTTCAATGAGACGAGAAGCATCAACTAACTCTTGTAGAAAACTTTTTCAGTTCTGGAGTTTCTAGGTCCCTGCTTTCTTCCCTAAATGCTGTCACCTGCTGCTCTAGTTCTGTAAGGTTCTTCCTCGGTTAGTTCTTTGCCATGGGAGTGAAGTAACTGTAATATCACTGTATTAGGACACTTGGGAAAAAAAGAGAAAGGCCTGCAAGCTTCAAGAGAGTAAAAGCATCATATAAAAGATTAGAAGTTAAAGTGGCTGCCAGTTTTGTTTTTTTAATTAAATTTATTAGGGTGACACTGGCTAACAAAATTATACAGGTTTCAGATGTACAGTTCTACAACACATCACTACACTGTAATGTGTGTTCACCTCCCAAAGTCAAGTCTCAGTCCATCACCATTTGTTCCCCCATACCTTCTCCCACCTCCCTCTACCCCACCCTATCCCCACCCGTCCCATGCCTCCTGCAAGGCAAGCACCACACTGTTGTCATGTCAATGAGTTTTGTTTCTCTCTCTCTCTCTCTTTTTTTTTTTTTTTTTTTTTTTTTTGCTGAATCCCTCCACCGTTCTCACCCAGCCCTGGGCTGCCTATTTCCTAGTAACAACATTGGAAGCTTGAACATAATGATGCATTGCCTTCAGAACTATGAAGGAAAGTAATTTATATACTAGAATAATTTTTTCAGCCAAACTAACAATCAGGTTAAGAGTTGAATAACAATTTCAAATATCCTATTTTATACATATGTTGTCAGTAAGCTTCTGGAGGACAAACTCTACTAAAAGAAGGGAGTAAATGAAGACGATGATAATGTGGGACTCAGGTAACAGGAGATGCAGCACAAAAAAAAGATAGAAAAATAATGGGAGATTTCTGAATGATAGCTGTGTAGAGACGCTGAATAGTGATCAGTCTAGCTAGACAGAGAACAGAAATCTCCAGGAGGATGCTTACAAGGTCTCTGGCACAAATAAAGGGGGGGGGGAGAATCTGAACAGACACTTCTCCCAAGAAGACATACAGAGGGTCAACAGATATATGAAAAGATGCTCATCTTCACTAGCTATTTGAGAAATGGAAATCACAATTACAATGAGATACTACTTCACACCTGTTAGATTGGCTATTATCAACAAAACAGGTAATAACAAGTGTTGGAGAGGCTGTGGAGAAAAAGAATCCCTCATTTACAGCTGGTGGTTCCTTAAAAAATTAAAAATAGAATTAGCATGTGACTTAGCAATCCCTCTACTGGATATCTACCCATAAAGACACAGACACCCCCATGTTTACCACAGTGCTACTCACAGTGGCCAAGACATGGAAACAACTTAAGTGTCCCTCAATAGAGGATTGGATAAAGAAGCTGTGGTACATATATACAATGAAATACTATTCAGCTGTAAGAAATAGTGACACAATGACATTTACAACAATATGGATAGACCTTGAAAATGTTATGCTGAGTGAAATAAGTAAATCAGAAAAGGCTAAGGACTGTAGGATTTCACACATAGCTGGGCTATAAAACTGAGACTCATGGACATAGATAAAAGTGAAGTAGTTATAAAGAGGAAGGAGGGGTTGGGGAGGGAGATGGAGAGAGGATGTGGGGAAGGTGTATAGAGGGACAAATATAAGGCAAAGGAAAATGATTTGACTTTGAGTGATGGGTATACAACATAATCAACAGTTCAAATGCTATAGAAATGTTTACCTGAAACCTATGTACTCTTATTAATCAATGCCACTATGTTAAAGTTAATTTTCTAAATAAAATTTAAAAATTAAGCCTGACCAGGTGGTGGCGCAGTGGATAGAGCGTCGGACTGGGATGTGGAAGGACCCAGGTTCGAGACCCCGAGGTTGCCAGCTTGAGTGCGGCTCATCTGGCTTGAGCAAAAAGCTTACCAGCTTGGACCCAAGGTCGCTGGCTCCAGCAAGGGGTTACTCGGTCTGCTGAAGGCCCACGGTCAAGGCACATATGAGAAAGCAATCAATGAACAACTAAGAAGTCACAACGTGCAACGAAAAACTAATGATTGATGCTTCTCATCTCTCTCTCCGTTCCTGTCTGTCTGTCCCTGTCTATCTCTGCCTATGTGGAAAAAAAAAATTTAAAAAATAAAAAAATAAAAAAAAATAAAAAATTAAAATAAAATGCTGAAGAATATAAATAAATAAGTCTTGTTTGTGTTCTTGTTGAATCTTGGATGTTTTGTTTTTATTCTATAATAAACTATGATTTTTTTCCTTTTATAAAGTATTTTTAGAGGCTCTGTAGTCAATGTTTTAATTTTTATAGTCATTACATCATTACATTTCAGTTTAAAAATCACATACAGTGGTACCTTGAGATATGAATAGACCAACATATGAATTTTTTAAAATACAAGCTGCGACTCAGTCCGTATTTTTGTTCAAGATCTGAGCAAAATTCCAAGATACGAGTCGTGATTTGGGAAGCTGCCACTAGTTGGCACATTGGTGCATGGATCTAGTATCGGCAGTTTGATATATGAGTTGACTGACTTACGAGCTCGGTTACAGAACGAATTAAATTCATATCTCAAGGTACCACTGTATATTTTACAATATATATTTCTCTGGTTACCAAAGTCAAGAATGATTTTAAGTTTGAGTTTACCTAGACAAGATGAAAAATTCACCCCTGATTTGCTATACTTATAAATATAATTGGAGCTTCAGAATAAAGATATTGTTTTAAATTCTCTACTTAAAAAATTATTCTATAGATTTTATCCCAAATTTATTTTTGACATTTGTGCTGAGGGAGCGCTTCTTCCCCACTCTTGATGTTTCCTTTCATGTAGACTCTTTCAGTCTCTCTCCACCCTTTACTCACTTCTCTCTGGAGGAGACTGGCTTATGCTAATTTAATGTGAAAGAATGGTCATGTTTAGCTCTGCAGCATGATTTTCCTTTTTGAGAGTTAATAATCCAAGGAAGTACAGGCTTTCTCTATTCTTCATACCCTAAGTCAAACTTTTTGAAGTCAGGGCACATTGAAAATCCTACAAGTAATTGTAGGCACACATATACAAATTTCTGAAAAATATGTTATAATAATTAAGTCAAATATTAAAGAAAAAATAAAGTCCAAGCATGCTTTTATGGTAATTAAACAAAATAAATATGACAAAATTAAATTTATTCTGACATTAAAAAACATTTTGATGTTACATTTTTTGAGTTATGCTTTTTAGTATTTGTAAAAAAGAGGAGTTAAAAAATAAAAAAACAACAAAAAGTTATCTTTTTATAGATATAGATACATTCTTAGTAAGATTTAATAAATTTAGCAGGTCCCAGCATGAATGTGTTTTTTAATTCTTGTGTTTATGAGAAACATGAGCCTGATGTGTTCTAGCAATTTCTTCAATGTTTGGGCATATGTTTGAAAGGCAAACTCTCATTTCCTCACCAAATACATTAAGAATTCCTCTCTTTTTATTCTTAATTGTGTTGAGGGTAGAAAATCCTAATTCACATAAATAGTAGGATGTTGAAAATTGTAGTAAAATGTCCAAATCTTTTTTAGATATTGCCACATATTCTTCTTTTATAGAAATCCAAAAGGCTTCAAGAGACAATTCCTTATGTTTAATCATCAATTCATAGTCAGTGGATATAGCTGCCAGTTCTTCTCTGTTAATGTTAAACCAAAATCACTTGAAGCTTCCATGAATGGGTTTCTAATCCAATCGTATTGGTCAGTGTTAAGTGATGGAAAATGCTATAAATTAAATTCAGCCTATCAGCCTTTAAGTCCTATTTTATTTACACTTAACTTTTGCTCACTTCCAGAATTGGATTCTTCAATATCACGCTTCTTTTTGAGAAATCTATCCATTTTTTGGGTGTATTTATCTAAAAATAATATAATATAATGATGTGTTAATAATAAATATAATAATGATGTGTTAACAAAAAGAGTGGTATTTCCATAATGAAATGGTATAATAGAGTAACTATATTTATTTTTATATCTGGGCACATGCTGTGAACCAGTGCAGCTAGTAATTCCAGGTCCTGAGTGGGAATGGTGTGGAGTTAAGAAAATACACGGAATTAAGAAAATATGGGGTCAGTTGGGCCTTGTAATTGGTGCTGGCAAGAACAAAGCATGCCCAAAAAACTCATCTTGCTTTATTTATAGGGCAAAGTCAGGCTATTAGCAAATCAACATATCATCTTAACTTTACACCAAAAAAAGGATAGAAGAAACTTCCCTCTAGTCTTTCCAGGGAACATGGGGGGTAGTGTAAACAATCCAGCACCACAGCTTAATAGCCTTTTGCAACTTAATCAGGCAAGTGAGGTGGGGGGTTGGGCAGACTGTCAGCTTACAGCCAATTACCCACACCTCTGTCCCCCAAAAATCTAAACTCCAAAATTCTCTTGGTTTTTTGGTCCCCAGCAGGCACATATTTCTCTGGAATATCATAGAGCACACCTGGAAATCTTCTAGGGTGCACCAGTGCACCCTGGCGCACACTTTGAGAACCACTGCCCTAAGTTCTCCTTGACATGGACAGTCCTGCCTTAAAATAGAGCACCATCACTGAATAAGGAAGTCTGCCCAGCTGTGAGGTTTAGTAACTCATCCATTTGGCTGCCATCCTAAATTACTGTTATGAACTGAATTGTAAATACCCCTAAAGCCCCTAAAATATTTTGAAGCCCTAACCCTCAGTATCTGTGACCTTATTTGAAAATTTGCAGATATAATCAGGCTGAGTTTATTAGGGTGGTCCAGAATCCAGTAAAAACTAGTGTCCACATAAAAGACAAGAGACACACAGGTAGAAGACAAGATGTGAAAATGGATGCAGAGATTGGAGTGGCACATCTATAGACCAAGGGACTGCAAAGATTACCAACAAGCACCAATTTATAGGAAGACTGTCTCAGATGTCACAGACAGAGAGACCAATATGCAGCGTGACCTTCCCAAAGATTCAGTAAATATCAGGGCCAAAGTTAATCTTTTTCTGGGAAATTGCTCTTGACTCATTTTAAGTTTTTGGTTTTAATTCCAAAACTTTTTGTGTGTGTGTGACAGAGAGAGAGAGAGAGAGAGAGAGAGAGAGACAGATAGGGACAGATAGACAGGAAGGTCTGAGAGAGATAAGATGCATCAATTCTTTGTAGCAGCACCTTAGTTGTTCATTGATTGCTTTCTCATATGTGCCTTGATGGGGGTGGGGGGCTACAGCAGAGTGAGTGACCCCTTGTTCAAGCCAGCAACCTTGGGCTCAAGCTGGTGAGCCTTGCTCAAACCAGATGAGTCCCTGCTCATGCTGGCAACCTCAGGGTTTCAAATCTGGGTCCTCTGCATCCCAGTTCGACACTCTATTTATTCACTGCACCACTGCCTGGTCAGGCATTCTCAATTTTTTTTTCAGATTTTTATTCATTTTTTTTTTTTAGAGAGAGAAAGGAGAGAGTGAGAGAAAGGGGGGAGGAGCAGGAAGCATCAACTTCCATATGTGCCTTGACCAGGCAAGCCCAGGGTTTCAAACCGGCAACCTCAACATTCCAGCTTGATGCTTTATCCACTGCACTACCACAGGTCAGGTCACATCCCCATTTTTTAATTGGACTGCTTGCTTGTTGCTTGCTGAGCTTTGTGAGTTCTTTATTTTTTTGGATATTAACCCCTTCTCAGAGCTGTTGTTTGCAAATATCATCTCTCATTTAGTTGGCTGCCTGTTTGTTTTGTTGTCAGTGTCTTTTGCTGTGCAGAAACTTTTTAGTTTGATATAGTCCCATTTATTCATTTTTGCCTTTACTTCCCTTGTCCTTGGGATTAAATTCATAAATTGTTCTCTACAGCCAAAGTCCATGAGCTTAGTATCTATGTTTTCTTCTTTGTAATTTATTGTTTCAGATCTTATATTTAGGTCTTTGATCCATTTTGAATTAATTTTTTGTGCAGGGGGATAAACTGTAGTCAAGTTTCATTCTTTTGCATGTGGCTTTCCAGTTTTTCTAGCACCACTGAATGAAGAAACTTCTTCTCTCCATTGTGTGTTTTTGGCTCCTTTGTCAAAGATGATGTGTCCATATATATGTGGTTTTATTTTTGGGCTCTCAATTCTGTTCCATTGGTCTGTATGTCTGTTTTTCTGCCAATATCATGCTGTTTTGATTATCGTGGCTCTATAATATAATTTGAAGTCAGGTAGTACGATACCTTCATCATTCTTTTTTCTTAGGATTGTTTTGGCTTAAGTTTTTTATGCTTCCATCCAAACCTGGTAATTTTTTTTGTTCTATTTCTTTAAAAAGTGACATTGGGCTTTTGATGAGGACTGCGTTAAGTTTGTATATTGCTTTTGATAATATGGACATTTTAACTCTGTTAATTCTTCCAATCCATGAACATGGAATATTTTTCCATTTCATTGTGTCTTTTTCAATTTCTTTCAATAATGCCCACTCAATAATGGAGAGAAATGAGTACAATGCAATGAAACAGACAATAATGGACAGAAATGGAGAGAGATGAGTATAATACAATGAGACAGACAATAATGGACAGAAATGGAGAGATTTGAGTACAAACAAGATTTAAAATGATTAAACACATCTGCTATATCAGTATATATGAATGATTTAAAAACTACATAAGGTGTCCAAGACATTCAGAGTTCAAAATAACAATGACCAAGTTTATCAGTAAATAATAGTAACAAAAAGAAAATAGAGATAACAATATTTTGTATGACAAAATCATTAATAATATTAAATTTAAATTTATATTGCTGAATAACAATGGAGAAAAATATATGGAAAGAAATTTTACATAAAAATAAGAGAAATTGACAGAAACAATACCTCATTTTGTTCCCTACTCCCAAAAAGAGGGTATACAGAATCTGAAGAATGTAATTAATAAGCATGAATTAATAATTATATAGTAAGCAATATAAACTACAATTCTTTTCAGGAAACTATAGCAATTTTCAAAAGTTGATGATCTATTTGTTCATATGTGTATGTGAAAAGCCCTAAAAATGAAACACATTTTTCTGACTACAGAATATAAACAATAAATAAATAGTAAAATTTGAACAAAACCAAATCCTTTCCAAATAGACAATAATAATTTCAGTGAGTGTCATTTGCAAAGTATTTTTTAAATTTGTAATTTTAATTTGAGTTTACATAGATTCAAGTGTTCCTCCAAATATATCTCCCCCACCCCCTTATTCCTTCTCAGCCCCCCCATACCCCCTCCCCCAATGCCTTCCCCCTTCCCTCCAGGATTGCAAAGTATTTTTTATTTTTAAAATATTTGGAAAGAATTTGGTTAGAACCTATTTGGAAAAAAATCTAGGTGGTACCAAATTTCTACTCAGAAGTAAATTCATATACCTACATTATATGATAAGAATGGAAGAACATAATTTAAGTATTCAACTCAAAGTGGGAGAAAAAGAACTATGAACCAAAACTAAAAAAATAAATAAATAAAAAATACTCTAGAGCTCCCTAGAATGAGCAGCAGCCCAGAGGGACTTGCATGATGGGAGGGGAGTTTCCTGGAGAGGGGAAGGTCCTTGGCTTCAAGACCAAAGCCATAGCCTGCAGCCCCAAAGCACAGAAGAGGCATACAGATAGTATTTACCTGTAAAACAAGCCAGGATACTATTTGCAAGAGCCAGATTTCTCAGACCTAGGATTTGTCTTAAAGGGACCACACAGAAAACCTCTTTCACAACCACTCACCCAGGGCTCTGGGGGACAGAGAGAGTTGAGAGGACCAGAGTAGCAGGAAGAGAGTATAATCTAGGAGACACAGGGAGAAATACTTTGAGGGACAGCCACCATAACTCCTGGGATGAGTCACTCCCCAAATCTAAAATGAATATTTTTCCTGGAACCAGGAATACCAGCAAAGGGAAGCAGGTCACCAGCCAAACAGAAGCTCTCCTGATGCAGTCAGAGCAAAGAATTGCTAAGAAGCAGGGAGCCATCACAAATACAGTATTGAGTGCTAAGGTCTGAGCTACATTGCCACCTCCACACTGCTGAGTGCTTGCCAGAGGGCAGACAGCAGTGGGACATGGGAGCATGGTCCCACTGGCAGGGGCAGAAGCCAGGGGCAAAGGCCGGGAGCCAGCCACGGCTGCAGACGGGGCACACAAAAGCCGTCCAACCTGTGGTTGTGGGCCAGGCGCGTGAGAGCGGTCCTGCTTGCAGTCCCGCCCACAGGGGCAAGGTGGAAGCAGGGGAACTGCCTGAGTCTTAAGGCTTGGTGTGAAAATGCAGCCCTGCCCACGGGAATAAGGCTTGTGGCCATAATGAGCAAGAACAGTCCCGCCTTTAAGGGTGGGGTGGAAGCCACAGTGACTGCAGCGGCAGGCTGGCGCCGAAAAGCCTGAGCCTGAATGCCCAAGGCAGCAGAAGAGGGAAGGCAGGTTTGCAGACAGACCACACTTTGGGAACACAGAGGCCACACCCATCAGACTCCTATGGCCACACCCTTCTTATACACAGACAAAATGGGAAGGCAGAGAAATGCAACCCAAATGAATTAACAAGAGAAATCCCCAGAAAAAGATCTGAATGAGATGGAAATAACTAAATTACCAAATGCAGAGTTTAAAATAATGATTTTTAGGATGCTCAAAGATCTTAAGCAACAATGGATGGACATAATGAGCACCTAAATAGACAGCAAGTATCAAAAATAACATTGAAATAATAAAAAGGATCTAGTCAGAAATGACAAATACAATATCAGAAATGAAGACCACACTAGAAGGAATTAAAAGCAGGATGGATGAAGCTGAGGATCAAGTCAGCAATTTAGGGACAAGATAAATGAAAGCATGGAAGCAGAGAAAAAAGAAAGAGGCTCAAAAAGTCTGAGGAAACTCTAAGAGAATTCTACGACAACATGAAAAGAAACAATATCTGCATCATAAGGCTTCCTGAAGAAGAGAAAGATCAAGGGATAGAGAATCTGATTGAAGAAATCATAGGTGAAAACTTCTCTAAATTGATGAAGGAAAAGGTCACACAAGTTCAAGAAGCACAGAGAGTCCCTTTAAGGATAAACCTAGCAGCAAAACACATCATAATTAGAATACAAAAATTAAGAGATAAAAAAAGAACACTAAAAGGTGTAAGAGAAAAGCAGTCAATTACCTACAGAAGAGCCCCCATAAGGATGACATCTGACTTCTCAACAGAAACATTAGAGGCCAGACGGAATGGCAAAAGATATCCAAAGTAACACAAAACAAGGGCTTACAACCAAGATTTCTCTATCCAGCGAGGCTATCATTTAAAATTGAAGGAGAAATAAAAAGTTTCCCAGAAAAAAGGACCTCAAAGAATTCATTACGACCAAACCAATGCTACAAGAAATGTTAAGAGGCCTCCTGTAAACAGAACAAAGGGGGGGACCTAGTAAAAGAGAACTATTGATTTAAAGAATAACATGGCAATAAACAACTACATATCAATAATAACCTTAAATGCAAATGGATTAAATGCTACAATCAAAAGACATAGGGTAGCTGCATGGATAAGAAAACAGGACCCATACATATGCTGTCTACAAGAGATCCACCTCAAAAAAAAAATGATACACAGAGACTGAAAGTAAAGGGATGGAAAAAATATTTTATGCAAATGGAAATGAAAAAAAAGCTGGGGTAGAAATACTTATATCTAACAAAATATACTTTAAAACAAAGGCTATAGGAGATGACGTCAGAGTAATGGTGGAGTAGGAAGCGATACCGATAAATCTCCCCCAAAACTCAACAAGATCTTCAACCAGAAACAGAAAAACCTATACTTGGAGCTTCCAGATGCTTCGCCACAAGTAAAAGCTCCAAGAAGAACACAATAAAACCAAATTTAAACTGTGACAACAACAAAAAGAAAGAGGGGGAGAAGATGGAGATTAACAGTAGCAAAGGATGATGGAGTGCAAAAGTACTCACAAAATAGTTCGCTACAATGAACAGGGTAGGGACCCTTTTCATTACTCAAAGGTAACCACCATTGAAAAAACCACCACAGAATCACATAAGATAAAAAAGATAGCAACAGAGGAAAGATGTATGGAATACAACCAAATAAAAACAAAAGATAGAAAAACAAAAGAGAAGGATCAAACAAGACACAAAACTAACAGAAAGCAAGATATAAAATGGCAATAGGGAACTCACAAGTATCAATAATTACACTAAATGTAAACGGATTAAACTCACCAATAAAAAGGCACAGAGTAGCAGAATGGATTAAAAAAGAAAATCCAACTGTATGCTGCCTACAGGAAACTCATCTAAGTAACAAGGATAAAAACAAATTCAAAGTGAAAGGCTAGAAAACAATACTCCAAGCAAATAACATCCAAAAAAAAGCAGGTGTAGCAATACTCATATCGGATAATGCTGACTACAAGACAGGAAAAGTACTCAGAGACAAAAATGGCCATTTCATAATGGCTAAGGGGACACTGAATCAAGAAGACATAACAATTCTTAATATATATGCACCAAACCAAGGAGCACCAAAATATATAAGACAGCTACTTATTGATCTTAAAACAAAAACTGACAATCATACTTGGAGACCTCAATACACCGCTGACGGCTCTAGATCGGTCATCCAAAGAGAATCAACAAAGACATAGTGGCCTTAAACAAAACACTAGAGCACCTGGACATGATAGACATCTACAGGACATTTCATCCCAAAGTGACTGAGTATACATTTTTCTCCAGTGTACATGGATCATTCTCAAGAATTGACCATATGTTGGGCCACAAAAACAACATCAGCAAATTCAGAAAAATTAAAGTTGTACCAAGCATATTTTCTGATCATAAAGCCTTGAAACTAGAATTCAACTGCAAAAAAGAGGAAAAAAATCCCACAAAAATGTGAAAACTAAACAACATACTTTTAAAAAATGAATGGGTCAAAGAAGAAATAAGTGCAGAGATCAAAAGATATATACAGACTAATGAAAATGACAATACGACATATCAGAATCTATGGGATGCAGCAAAAGCAGTGATAAGAGGGAAGTTCATATCACTTCAGGCATATATGAACAAACAAGAGAGAGCCCAAGTGAACCACTTAACTTCACACCTTAAGGAACTAGAAAAAGAAGAACAAAGACAACCCAAAACTAGCCGAAGAAAGGAGATAATAAAAATCAGAGCAGAAATAAATGAATTAGAGAACAGAAAAACTATAGAAAAAATTAATAGAACAAGGAGCTGGTTCTTTGAAAAGATCAACAAAATTGACAAACCCTTGGCAAGACTTACCAAGGAAAAAAGAGAAAGAACTCATATAAACAAAATCTAAAATGAAAGAGGAGAAATCACCATGGACACCGTAGATATACAAGGAATTATTGTAGAATACTATGAAAAACTTTATGCCACTAAATTCAACAACCTAGAAGAAATGGATAAATTCCTAGAAAAATACAACCTTCCTAGACTGAGTCAAGAAGAAGCAGAAAGCCTAAACAGACCTATCAGTAGAGAAGAAATAGAAAAAACCATTAAAAACCTCCCCAAAATAAAAGTCCAGGCCCTGACGGCTATACCACGAATTTTATCAAACATTCAAAGAAGACTTGGTTCCTATTCTACTCAAAGTCTTCCAAAAAATTGAAGAAGAAGCAATACTTCCAAACACATTTTATGAGGCCAACATAACCCTCATACCAAAACCAGGCAGGGATGGCACAAAAAAAGAAAACTACAGACCGATATCTCTAATGAATACAGATGCTAAAATACTAAACAAAATACTAGCAAATCGAATACAACAACATATTAAAAAAATAATACATCATGATCAAGTGGGATTCATCCCAGAATCTCAAGGATGGTTCAACATACGTAAAACGGTTAATGTAATACACCATATCAACAAAACAAAGAACAAAAACCACATGATCTTATCAATAGACGCAGAAAAGGCTTTCGATAAAATACAACACAATTTTATGTTTAAGACTCTCAACAAAATGGGTATAGAAGGAAAATATCTCAACATGATAAAGGCCATATATGATAAACCATCAGCTAACATCATATTAAATGGCACTAAACTGAAGGCTTTCCCCCTTAAATCAGGAACAAGACAGGGTTGTCCACTCTCTCCACTCTTATTTAATGTGGTACTAGAGGTTCTAGCCAGAGCAATCAGACAAGACAAAGAAATAAAAGGCATCCATATCGGAAAAGAAGAAGTAAAGGTATCACTTTTTGCAGATGATATGATCCTATACATCGAAAACCCCAAAGAATCCACAAAAAGACTACTAGAAACAATAAGCCAATACAGTAAGGTCGCAGGATACAAAATTAACATACAGAAGTCAATAGCCTTTCTATATGCCAACAATGAAACAACTGAGAAGGATCTCAAAAGAATAATCCCCTTCACGATTGCAACAAAAAAAATAAAATACTTAGGAATAAACATAACAAAGAATGGAAAGGACTTATATAATGAAAACTATAAACCATTGTTAAGGGAAATCGAAAAAGATATAATGAGATGGAAGAATATACCTTGTTCTTGGCTAGGAAGAATAAATATAATCAAGATGGCTATATTACCCAAAGCAATATACAAATTTAATGCAATTCCCATCAAACTTCCAATGACATTTTTTAAAGAAATAGAGCAAAAAATCATCAGATTTATATGGAACCATAAAAAACCCCGAATAGCCAAAGCAATCCTAAAGAAAAAGAATGAAGCTGGGGGCATTACAATACCTGACTTCAAACTCTATTATAGGGCCACGACAATCAAAACAGCATGGTATTGGCAGAAAAATAGACACTCAGACCAATGGAACAGAATAGAAAGTCCAGAAATGAAAGCACATATATATAGTCAAATAATTTTTGATAAAGGGGCCAACAACACACAATGGAGAAAAGAAAGCCTCTTCAGTAAATGGTGCTGGGAAAACTGGAAAGCCACATGCAAAAGAATGAAACTGGACTACAGTTTGTCCCCCTGTACTAAAATTAACTCAAAATGGATCAAAGATCGAAACATAAGACCTGAAACAATTAAGTACATAGAAGAAGACATAGGTACTCAACTCATGGACCTGGGTTTTAAAGAGCATTTTATGAATTTGACTCCAATGGCAAGAGAAGTGAAGGCAAAAATTAATGAATGGGACTACATCAGACTAAGAAGTTTTTGCTCAGCAAGAGAAACTGATAACAAAATAAACAGAAAGCCAACTAAATGGGAAATGATTTTTTCAAACAACAGCTCAGATCAGGGCCTAATATCCAAAATATACAAAGAACTCATAAAACTCAACAACAAACAAACAAACAATCCAATAAAAAAATGGGAAGAGGATATGAATAGACACTTCTAGGAAGAAATACAAATGGCCAACAGATATATGAAAAGATGCTCATCTTCTTTAGCTATTAGAGAAATGCAAATCAAAACGGCAATGAGATACCACCTCACACCTGTTCGATTAGCTGTTATTAGCAAGTCAGGTAATAGCAAATGTTGGAGAGGCTGTGGAGAAAAAGGAACCCTCATACACTGTTGGTGGGAATGTAAAGTAGTACAACCATTATGGAAGAAAGTATGGTGGTTCCTCAAAAAACTGAAAATAGAACTACCTTATGACCCAGCAATCCCTCTACTGGGTATATATCCCAAAAACTCAGAAACATTGATACGTAAAGACACATGCAGCCCCATGTTTATTGCAGCATTGTTCACAGTGGCCAAGACATGGAAACAACCAAAAAGCCCATCAATAGATGACTGGATAAAGAAGATGTGGCACATATACACTATGGAATACTACTCAGCCATAAGAAATGATGACATCGGAACATTTACAGCAAAATGGTGGGATCTTGATAACATGATACGAAGCAAAATAAGTAAATCAGAAAAAAACAGGAACTGTATTATTCCATACGTAGGTGGGACATAATAGTGAAACTAAGAGACATTGATAAGAGTGTGGTGGTTATGGGGGGGAGGGGGGAATGGGAGAGGGATAGGGGGTGGGGAGGGGCACAAAGAAAACAAGATAGAAGGTGACAGAGGACAATCTGACTTTGGGTGGTGGGTATGCAACATAATTGAATGACAAGATAATCTGGACTTGTTATCTTTGAATATATGTATCCTGATTTATTGATGTCACCCCATTAAAAAATAAAATTATAAAAAAAAATGTACAGTAAAAAAAAAAACAAAAACAAAAACAAACAAAAAAAAACAACAAAGGCTATAGTAAGGGATAAAGAAGGTCACTACATAATGATAAAGGAAGCAATCCAACAGGAAGATATAATGATTATAAACATCCATGCACCTTATATAGGAGCACCTAAATATATAAAGCAGATTTTGATGGACACAGAAGGCAAGATTAACAGCAATACTATAATAGTAGGGGATTTTAATACACCACTAACATCACTGGATAGATCCTCAAGAAAAAAATTAACAAAGAAACAGCAGACTTAAAGGACACACAGGATCAACTGGATTTAATACATATCTTCAAAACCTTTCACAATAAAGCAGCAGAATATACATTCTTTTCAAGTGCTCATGATACATGCTAGGACACAAAACAAGTCTCAACAAATTTAAGAAGATTGAAATCATATCGAGCATATTCTTGGTTCACAATGGCATGAAATTAGAAATCAACTACAATAGAAAAACTGAAAAAGACTCAAACGCTTGGAAACTAAATAGCATGTAATTAAATAACGAATGGGTTAACAATGAGATCAAGGAAGAAATAAAAAATTTCCTTGAAACAAATGAAAACAGACATACAACAACTCAAAATTTATAGGACACAGCAAAAGCAGTCCTGAGGGGGAAGTTCATACAGGCATACCTTAAGAAGCTAGAAAAAGCTTAAATAAACAATTTAATCCTGCATGTAAAAGAAATAGAAAAAAAAAGCAAGTAAAACCCAGAGGAAGTAGAAGGAAGGAAATAATAAAGATCAGAGCAAAAATAAATAACATAGAGGTTAAAAAACAATACAGAGGATCAATAAAACCAAGAGGTGGTTCTTTGAAAAGGTAAACAAGATAGATGAACCTTTAACCAGACTCACCAAGAAAAAAAGAGAGAGGACTCAAATAAATAAAATTAGAAATGCGAGAGGATAAGTAACAACTGACACAACAGAAATACAAAGGATTGTAGGAAAATACTATGATGAACTGTATGCCATAATATTAGACATCCTAGGGGAAATCAACAAATTCCTCGAAACATATAATCTTTCAAAAATCAATATAGATCACAGTGGCCAAGACATGGAAACAACCAAAAAGCCCTTCAATAGAAGGCTGGATAAAGAAGATGTGGCACATATACACTATGGAATACTACTCAGCCATAAGAAATGATGACATCGGATCATTTTCAACAAAATGGTGGGATCTTGATAACATTATATGGAGTGAAATTAGTAAATCAGAAAAAAACAAGAACTACATGATTCCATACATTGGTGGGACATAAAAACGAGACTAAGAGACATGGACAACAGTGTGGTGGTTACCGGGGGTGGGGGGGAGGGGGGTCACTGAAGGGAAGGAGGAGAGGGGGAGGGGGAGGGACACAAAGAAAACTAGATAGAAGGTGACGGAGGACAATCTGACTTTGGGTGATGGGTATGCAACATAAGTGAATGACAAGATAATCTGGACATGTTTTCTTTGAATATATGTACCCTGATTTATTGATTTCACCCCATTAACATTAATAAAAATTTATTTAAAAAATCAATATAGAAGAATCAGAAAACCTAAACAAACTGATTTCATCAAATGAGATTGAAACAGTTATGAAAACACTCCCAACAAACAAAAGTCCTGGGCCAGATGGTTTCACTGGCAAATTTTACCAAATATTCAAAGAAGAACTAACTTCTATTTTTCTCAAGCTATTTCAGAAAATTCAAGAGGAGGGAAGACTTCCAAATTTTTTTATGAGGTGAGCATAATACTGATGCCAAAACCAGGCAAAGACACTACAAAGAAAGAAAACTATAGACCAATATTCCTGATGAACTTAGATGCTAAAATTCTCAACAAAATATTAGCAAACCAGATCCAGCAATATATGAAAAAAATCATACATCATGATCAGGTGGGATTTATTCTGGGGAGACAAGGTTGGTGCAATATCCACAAATCAATCAATGTGATTCAAAACATAAACAAAAAAAAGATAAAAATCACATGATAATATCAATAGATGCAGAAAAAGCATTTGATAAAATCTAGCACTCATTTATGATCAAAACTTTCAGCAAAGTGGGGATACAGGGATCATACCTCAACATGATAAAGGCCATCTATGACAGGCCCACAGCCAACATCATACTCAATGGACAAATCTAAAAGAAATCCCCTTAAGATCAGGAACAAGGCAGGGGTGCCCTCTTTCACCACTCTTATTCAACATAGTTCTGGAAGTCCTAGCCATAGCAATCAGACAAGAAGAAGAGATAAAAGGTATCTGTATTGGAAAAAAAGAAATAAAAGTATCATTATTTGCTGATGATATGATACTGTACATAGAAACCCTAAAGTCTCAGTCAAAAAACTACTGGACCTGATAAATTAATTCAGCAAAATGGCAGGATATAAAATCAATATTCAGAAATCAATTGCATTTTTATACACCAACAATGAACTGTCTGAAAGAGAAATTAAGAAAACAATCCCCTTTATTATTGCAAAAACAAACAAACAAACAAACAAACAAACTACCTAGGAGTAAATTTAACCAAAGTGGTTAAAGACTTATACTTGGAAAATTATAAAACATTGATAAAGGAAATTAAGGAAGATACAAACAATTGGAAGCATATACTGTGTTCATGGATAGGAAGAACAAACATCATTAAAATGACTATATTACCCAAAGCAATCTATAAATTCAATGCAGTTTCTATTAAAATAGCAATGACATACTTCAATGATATAGAACAAATATTCTAAAAATTTATATTCAACCAAAAAAAGAACACGAATAACCGCAGCAATTCTGAAAAAGAAGAATAAAGTGGAGGGTGTCACACTTCCTGATATCAAGTTATACTACAAGGCCATCATACTCAAAACAGATTAGTACCAGCATAAAAACAGGCATATAGATCAATGGAACAGAACAGAGAACCCAGAAAGAAACCCACACCTATATGGACAGTTGATATTTGACAAAGGAGGTAAGAGTATACAATGGAGTAAGACAGTCGCTTTAACAAATGATGTTGGGAAAATTGGACAGGTACTTGCAAAAAAAATAAAACTGGAACATCAACTTACACCATTCACAAAAATAAACTGAAAATTGATAAAAGACTTAAATGTAAGTCATGAAACCATAAACATCTTGGAAGCAAACATAGGTAGTAAACTCTCCAACATCTCTCATTAGCAATATTCTTGCTGATTTATCTCCACAGGCAAGTGAAAGAAAGGACAGGATGAACAAATGGGACTATATGAAACTAAGAAGCTTTTGCACAGCAAAAGATGCCATTAACAAAATAAAAAGACAATTCACACAATGGGAGAATATATTCAGTAATACATCTGGATAAGGGGTTAATAACCAAAATTTATAAAGAACTTGTAAAACTCATCACCAGGAAGGTAAACAATCCAGTCAAAAAATGTGCAAAAGAAATGAGTAGACACTTCTCCAAAGAGGACATACAGATGGCCAATAGGCATATGAAAAAATGTTCAACATCACTAATCGTTAGAGAAATGCAAATTAAATCCACAATGAGATATCAATTCACACCTGTCAGAATGGTGCTCATTAACAAAACAATACATAGTAAGTGTTGGCGAGGATGTGGAGAAAAGGGAAGCCTCCTGCACTGCTGGTGGGAATGCAGACTGGTGCAGCCACGTGGAAAACAGTATGGAGATTACTCAAAAAATTAAAAATGGAACTGCCGAGGAGTGACGTCACGGAAATGGCGCCGTGAGAAGCGCGTCCGACAGCTCTCCCCTAAATCACAACAAATTTATCAACTAGAAACAGAAAAATTTATCCTCGGAGCATTCCGGAGTTCCACACAAACTGAAAGCAAAAGGACTGTTATCACTTGAATCTGAGAGACGAGGGTGTGGAGGAAGCTACCGCAGCAACGCTCATTCAAGCCGCCAGGGAGTGCGCCCGCGGTGAGTCAGCCCATATACTTGGGAACCGCGAGCCGCCGCGAGCCCGCGAGCTGCCGCTAGCCCCCGCGAACCGCCACCGCGAGCGGCCGCCACGAGCCGCCGCGCGCGCCCGGTTCGGTTGAGCACTGCTGACGTTCCCAGCGGCCCGCACACTGCGAGTGGGGATCGCCGGCCACCGGTGCCCGGAGCGCGCCATTTGCGCGTGTGCCTTGGGCATTCCACGCGCCCAGGGCGCCCTACTGGCCCGCACACCCAGGGGGCTCCATTATCCTGCGCCTGGTGCGGTCCAGCCGCCAGAGGCGGGGCGATCGGGAGAGGCTTGGGAGATTCTCTCCGTGGGCGGGGCACCTCACCCAGCCATTCAAGCTAACAATCAAGCGTTGGGGGAGGGGTGCGCGCAGGCAGCCTAAAATACCTTCGTAAACACAGCTGCGACCCAATCACTGAAATTAGCTTAACCCATAAAATCTGCGCACCCTCGGTTCTAATTGATAAGATCTCTCTCAGTTCAGCGATCCAAGACAAGAGG
Source organism: Saccopteryx bilineata (assembly GCF_036850765.1). Taxonomy (NCBI): domain Eukaryota; kingdom Metazoa; phylum Chordata; class Mammalia; order Chiroptera; family Emballonuridae; genus Saccopteryx; species Saccopteryx bilineata. Next base: position 77,852,420 of record NC_089495.1, on the reverse strand, counting down.
CGTGATATTTTTTAGTGCCTCTCGCTAAAGGGGCGGGGGCAACTTCTGATTGATAGAGCCTCCATATTCAGGGATAAACGCTAACAAGAAGGACTTGGCAGATAATAAGGTCTATACTACACTAGTCGTAAGCAGAGACTAGTGCCTCTTCTTCCCTGCAAAAACAGGCTACAAAGTGTGGAAAGCCTGGGTTGAGAGGTCCAACTAAATGATAGGCGCTGAACAGTCACCTTGACAACAATTGACTCCCACCCCTGCCTGATTACACTGGAGGCCCTGACTGTCAGAGCCTTTCCCAAAGCCTTGCACTGAGTGGGGATAGAGTGGGGATTTCCCAGCTCTTTGAGCCTCTTACTCCCCAGGCAGAAGCAGTTGCAGCCTTATAGCTGGATCACCAGGCTGCTAATTCAGAAAGGGGGGACTAGGAGAGAGAATCCAGGAAAGCAAACTCTCTCATCGTTGGACCCTGCAAACGCCAACAAGCCTTTACTTCCAGCAAGACTAAAGCCAATTATATGACATTGCCATAGAATCCCATCAACTGCAAATCCCTAACTAAGAGTGACACAGGGGCAGAGCCTGGGGTACAGAGTCACCGACTAGGAAGAGGGAGAGAAAAGAAAAAGGAAGAAGTTAACCTCTCAAAATCAAGAAAAACCCACAGACTTTACAACTTGATCCACTAATTTTTTTTTTGTTGTTGTTGTTGTTGCTTGTTTCTTCTATCTTTTTGCCTTTATTTCCTCCACCTCGGTCCTTCTATTCTCTGCCCATCTTATGCTTCCCCTTTCTTGAACTACACTACCCATGAGTGTTGCATTTTATTTTTCTTCTTCATCCTCACCCTCCTTTAAGGTTATACTCCAAAACACTTAACTCTCACTCTCTCCTCTTTTGTATTTTTTTTTGTCTTGCTTTATTTTGTTTTTTTCTCCTCCTATTTTATTTCTTCCTTCGTTTTTTCTCTTTTTCTTATTTTTTCCTTTCTATTCGTTTTTTCTTTTCTCATTTTACTTTCCTCCCATATAATCCTCAATCACGAACAAATTAGTTAATTTGGGACTCAAGGCTTTTTTTTGGTTTTATTTCTCTTTTTTGCTTTTGTTTTTATTTTTTTTTCTCTTGTTTGTTTATTTTTGTGGCATTTTGGGTCCTCCCAACCCAAGGTCTCCATTGTATTTAGTCTTCGCTCCACTTAATACAACAGATTTTTACTTATCATTTTTATTTTTTCTTCTTTATTATTCTTTTTTGGTCCTTTTTTCTCATTCCCTCTTATCCCTCTCATTATATCTCTTAGTTGACCATCACTTACAAGCAAATCATCTTATGCTTGTCTAAGATTTTCTTCCTTTTTTTTTTTTTTTTTTTCATTTAGTAGGTCCCTACTCCCTTTTTTTGCCCCTTGAACTCTTCACCCCAAATCAGGCCCTCCATTATAGGCACGATATTTCCCTGAGGAGGGGAGAGGAGGGAAAGAGAAGAGAGAAAAAAGGGGGAAATAATAAATTATTACTGTTTTTTTTTTGTGGGGTGTTTTACCCTTTTTTTTTTTCTTTTTACTCTTTATTAATTCTAATTAGTGCTATCAATAAGACCACCCTCAGATGCCGATAAGAAAGAGGAAATCGAATATTATGGATACAAAAGAAAGAGAGGTAACACAAATAGATGTGGAAAAATCTATGGAGAAAAGACTTAACATATTGGAAGCCTTGGAGCTAAATGACAGAGAATTTAAACTAGAAATCTTAAAAATACTCAGAGATATACAAGAAAACACAGAAAGGCAATATAGGGAGATCAGAAAACAACTCAATGAACACAAAGAATATATTACCAAGGAAATTGAAACTATAAAAACAAATCAAACAGAAATGAAAAACTCAATTCACGAGCTGAAAAACGAGGTAACAAGCTTAGCTAACAGAACAGCCCAGATTGAAGATAGGATTAGTGAAATAGAAGACAAACAACTTGAGGCACAACAGAGAGAAGAAGAAAGAGACTCAAGAATAATAAAAAATGAGAAAGCCCTACAGGAATTGTCTGACTCCATCAGAAAGAATAACATAAGAATAATAGGTATATCAGAGGGAGAAGAGAAAGAAAATGGAATGGAGAATATACTCAAACAAATAATAGACGAGAACTTCCCAAGCCTGTGGAAGGAACTAAAGCCTCAAATTCAAGAAGCAAACAGAACACCAAGTTTTCTTAACCCCAACAAACCCACTCCAAGGCACATCATAAGAAAGATGACACAAACCAATGACAAAGAAAAAATTCTCAAGGCAGCCAGGGAAAAGAAGAGTACAACATATAAAGGAAGGCCTATTAGATTATCATCAGATTTCTCAGCAGAAACTCTACAAGCTAGAAGAGAGTGGACCCCAATATTTAAAGCCCTGAAAGAGAGGAACTTTCAGCCAAGAATACTATACCCATCAAAGCTATCCTTCAAGTATGAAGGAGATATAAAAACATTCACAAATACAGAAAAGATGAGAGAATTTATCAACAGAAAGCCCCCACTCCAGGAAATACTAAGGGGGGTTTTCCAACCAGATTCAAAGAACAAAAGAAAACAACACCACAAATAACAGCTCCACCAAGAACACAATAAAACCAAACTTAAACTGTGACAACAAAGGAAAAAAAGGGGGGAGAGGATGGAGATTAACAGTAGCAAAAGATGATGAAGTGCAGAAATACTTATAAGATAGGGTACTACAATGAATATGGTAGGTACCCTTTTCATTACTTAATGGTAACCACCCTTAAAAAAACCACCACAAAAACACTTGACTTAGAAAAGGTAGCAACAGAGGAAAGAAGTATGGAACACAAACAAACAAAAACAAATGATAGAAAAACAAAAGAGAAGAATCAAACTAGATACAAAACTAACAGAAAGCAATTTATAAAATGGCAGTAGGGAACCCACAAGTGTCAATAATTACACTAAATGTAAATGGATTAAACTTACCAATAAGAAGACACAGAGTAGCAGAATGGATTAAAAAAGAAAATCCAACTATATGCTGCCTACAAGAAACACATCTAAGCAACAAGGATAAAAACAAATTCAAAGTGAAAGGCTGGAAAACAATACTCCAAGCAAACAACACCCCCAAAAAAGCAGGTGTAGCAATACTCATATCTATTTTTTTTTATTTTATTTTATTTTATTTTTTTTTTTTTACAGAGGCAGAGATAGACAGGGACAGACAGACAGGAACGGAGAGAGATGAGAAGCATCAATCATCAGTTTCTCATTGCGCGTTGCGACTTCTTAGTTGTTCATTGATTGCTTTCTCACATGTGCCTTGACCGTGGGCCTTCAGCAGACTGAGTAACCCCCTGCTGGAGCCAGCGACCTTGGGTCCAAGCTGGTGATTTCTTTGCTCTAGCCAGATGAGCCAGCGCTCAAGCTGGCGACCTCGGGGTCTCGAACCTGGGTCCTTCCGCATCCCAGTCTGACGCTCTATCCACTGCGCCACCACCTGGTCAGGCAATACTGATATCTAATAATGCTGACTACAAGATAGAAAAAGTACTCAGAGACAAAAATGGTCATTTCATAATGATTAAGGGGAAGTTGAATCAAGAAGACATAACAATCCTTAATATATATGCACCAAACCAAGGAGCACCAAAATATATAAGACAGCTACTTATTGACCTTAAAACAAAAACTAACAAAAATACAATCATACTTGGAGACCTCAATACACCGCTGACGGCTCTAGATCGGTCATCCAAACAGAGAATCAATAAAGATATAGTGGCCTTAAACGAAATACTAGAACACCTGGATATGATAGACATCTACAGGACACTTCATCCCAAAGCGACAGAGTATACATTTTTCTCTAGAGTACATGGAACATTCTCAAGAATTGACCATATGTTGGGCCACAAAGACAATATCAGCAAATTTAGAAAAATTGAAATTGTACCAAGCATATTTTCTGATCATAAAGCCTTGAAACTAGAATTCAACTGCAAAAAAGAGGGGGAAAAACCCACAAAAATGTGGAAACTAAACAACATACTTCTAAAAAATGAATGGGTCAAAGAAGAAATAAGTGCAGAAATCACAAGATATATACAGACAAATGAAAATGAAAATACGACATATCAGAATCTCTGGGATGCAGCAAAAGCAGTAATAAGAGGAAAGTTCATATCACTTCAGGCCTATATGAACAAACAAGAGAGAGCCGAAGTAAACCACTTAACTTCACACCTTAAGGAACTAGAAAAAGAAGAACAAAGACAACCCAAAACCAGCCGAAGAAAGGAGATAATAAAAATCAGAGCAGAAATAAATGAAATAGAGAACAGAAAAACTATAGAAAAAATCAATAAAACAAGGAGCTGGTTCTTTGAAAAGATCAACAAAATTGACAAACCCTTGGCAAGACTCACCAAGGAAAAAAGACACAGGACTCAAATAAATAAAATCCAAAATGAAAGAGGAGAGATCACCACAGACATCATAGAAATACAAAGAATTATTGTAGAATACTATGAAAAATTATATGCCACCAAATACAACAACCTAGAAGAAATGGATAAATTCCTAGAACAATACAACCTTCCTAGACTGAGTCATGAAGAAGCAGAAAGCCTAAACAGACCAATCAGCAGGGAGGAAATAGAAAAAACTATTAAAAATCTCCCCAAAAATAAAAGTCCAGGCCCAGACGGTTATACTAGTGAATTCTATCAAACATTCAAAGAAGACTTGGTTCCTATTCTACTCAAAGTCTTCCAAAAAATTGAAGAAGAAGCAATACTTCCAAACACATTTTATGAGGCCAACATAACCCTCATACCAAAACCTGGCAAGGATGGCACAAAGAAAGAAAACTACAGACCAATATCTCTAATGAATACAGATGCTAAAATACTAAACAAAATACTGGCAAACCGAATACAACAACATATTAAAAAAATAATACATCATGATCAAGTGGGATTCATCCCAGAATCTCAAGGATGGTTCAACATACGCAAAACGGTTAACGTAATACACCATATCAACAAAACAAAGAACAAAAACCACATGATCTTATCAATAGATGCAGAAAAGGCTTTTGATAAAATACAACACAATTTTATGTTTAAGACTCTCAACAAAATGGGTATAGAAGGAAAATATCTCAACATGATAAAGGCCATATATGATAAACCATCAGCCAACATCCTATTAAACGGCATAAAACTGAGGACTTTCTACCTTAAATCAGGAACAAGACAGGGTTGTCCACTCTCTCCACTCTTATTCAACGTGGTGCTAGAAGTTCTGGCCAGAGCAATCAGACAAGACAAAGAAATAAAAGGCATCCATATCGGAAAAGAAGAAGTAAAGCTATCACTTTTTGCTGATGATATGATCCTATACATCAAAAACCCGATGGACTCCACAAAAAGATTATTAGAAACAATAAACCAATACAGTAAGGTCGCAGGATACAAAATTAACATACAAAAGTCCATAGCCTTTCTATATGCCAACAATGAAATATTAGAAAACGAACTCAAAAAAATAATCCCCTTCACGATTGCAACAAAAAAAATAAAATACCTAGGAATAAACATAACAAAGAACGTAAAGGACCTATATAATGAAAATTACAAAGCATTGTTAAGGGAAATCGAAAAAGATACAATGAGATGGAAAAATATTCCTTGTTCTTGGATAGGAAGAATAAATATAATCAAAATGGCCATATTACCCAAAGCAATATACAAATTTAATGCAATTCCCATCAAAATCCCTATGAGATTTTTTAAAGAAATGGAACAAAAAATCATCAGATTTATATGGAACTATAAAAAACCCCGAATAGCCAAAACAATCCTAAGGAAAAAGAATGAAGCTGGGGGCATTACAATACCTGACTTTAAACTATATTATAGGGCCACGATAATCAAAACAGCATGGTATTGGCAGAAAAATAGACACTCAGACCAATGGAACAGAAGAGAAAGCCCAGAAATAAAACCACATATATATGGTCAAATAATCTTTGATAAAGGGGCCAACAACACACAATGGAGAAAAGAAAGCCTCTTCAACAAATGGTGTTGGGAAAACTGGAAAGCCACATGCAAAAGAATGAAACTCGACTACAGCCTGTCCCCGTGTACTAAAATTAATTCAAAATGGATCAAAGACCTAAATATAAGACCTGAAACAATAAAGTACATAGAAGAAGACATAGGTACTAAAATCATGGACCTGGGTTTTAAAGAACATTTTATGAACTTGACTCCAATGGCAAGAGAAGTGAAGGCAAAGATAAATGAATGGGACTACATCAGAATTAAAAGTTTTTGCTCAGCAAGAGAAACTGATATCAAAATAAACAGACAGCCAACTATATGGGAACTGATATTTTCAAACAACAGCTCAGATAAGGGCCTAATATCCAAAATTTACAAAGAACTCATAAAACTCAACAACAAACAAACAAGCAATCCAATAAAAAAATGGGAAGAGGACATGAACAGACACTTCTCCCAGGAAGAGATACAAATGGCCAACAGATATATGAAAAGATGCTCAGCTTCATTAGTTATTAGAGAAATGCAAATCAAAACTACAATGAGATACCACCTCACCCCTGTTAGATTAGCTATTATCAACAAGTCGGGTAATAGCAAATGTTGGAGAGGCTGTGGAGAAAAAGGAACCCTCATTCACTGTTGGTGGGACTATAAAGTAGTACAACCATTATGGAGGAAAGTATGGTGGTTCCTCAAAAAACTGCAAATAGAACTACTCATTATGACCCAGCAATCCCTCTACTGGGTATATACCCCAAAACCTCAGAAACATTGATATGTGAAGACACATGTAGCCCCATGTTCATTGCAGCACTGTTCACAGTGGCCAAGACATGGAAAAAACCAAAAAGCCCTTCAATAGAAGACTGGATAAAGAAGATGTGGCACATATACACTATGGAATACTACTCAGCCATAAGAAATGATGACATCAGATCATTTACAGCAAAATGGTGGGATCTTGATAACATTATAAGGAGTGAAATAAGCAAATCAGAAAAAAACAAGAACTACATGATTCCATACATTGGTGGAACATAAAAATGAGACTAAGAGACATGGACAAGAGTGTGGTGGTTACCAAGGGTGGGGGGGGGGAGGGACGACATGGGAGGGAGGGAGGGAGAGAGTTAGGGGGAGGGGGAGGGGCACAGAGAACTAGATAGAGGGTGACAGAGGACAATCTGACTTTGGGCGAGGGGTTTGCAACATAATTTGATGACAAAATAACCTAGACATGTTTTGTTTGAATATATGTACCCTGATTTATTAATGTCATCCCATTACCATTAATAAAAATTTATTAAAAAAAAAAAATGGAACTGCCCTTTGACTCAGCTATCCCACTTTTAGGAATATATCCTACGAATACCAAATCACTGATTCAAAAGAGGAAATGTACCCCCATGTTTATTGCAGCATTGTTTATAATAGCCAAGATCTGGAAACATCCCAAATGTCCTTCAGTGGACAAATGGATTAAAAAGTGGTGGTACGTATACACAATGGAATACTACGCGACCGTGAGGAAGAAGGAAATCTTACCTTTTGCAACAACGTGGATGGACCTGGAAACTATTATGTTAAGTGAAATAAGCCAGGCAGAGAAAAAAAAATATCATATGACCTCACTCATTTGAGGAATCCAATGAACAATGTGAACAGAGGAACAGAACAGAGGCAGAGGCGGGATCAATGGGTCCAGATGGAAACTGATCAGAGGAAAGTAGAAGACAAGATGGGATCAGAGAAGGGAAAGAGATTAATGAAATTATATATATATATATAACACAGCATTATAGAGAACAGGACAGCAAATCCTGGAGGGAAGAGGGGAAGGCATTGGGGGGAGGGGCAAAGGGTGGTCCCGAGGGAAACGTGCGTGGAGGGAGATGTATTCAGTGGGACACTTGAATCTTTGTAAACACAATAAATTAAAATCATAAATAAAAAAACAAACAAAGTAAACAATTGATTAGAAGAGGAAGGAAAAAAATACTCTAGAAAGATTATTATTCTAACACTGAAATTAAGAGATATAATGAAAATCATTCAAGGCAAACATGTTACTAAAAATAATTATGAGTCTAAAAATGAGACAAGCAGTTTTATTTTCTATTTCTCTTTATTTTTTACTATTTTATAAGATTCTGTTGTGATCTCTGAGGGCCTGTTCACCTTGTCAGAAAATAGGTTCTGGGACAACTGAAAGAAGAATGACTATTTGAGAGGGTGCAAATGAGAGAATACGTAACAGTGGATTTGAGAAGGCCAGTGCAAGTTTTGAATAAGAAAATGGTTTAAACCTTACTGATGTTTAAGAAAAGTATTTACAAATGATAAATCTTGCACATGAAAAAAAACCTACCTTTTGGGGAGGGTAGATAGAGCATTTTGTGGGGCAGATTACTCACATTTCTGGTAGTTTATGTAGTCGGTATCTACAGTAGGATCCCTGATCCAGGAATCTATTACATTGCTGAAAAATGTGGTTCCCCGCCACCACTTTTATTGAGGTGTAACTGACAAACAAAATTTTATATATTATAAGTGTACACTGTGATTTAATACACATATACCCTGTGAAATATTTACCACAATCAAGTTAACATATCAATCACCTCACATTGTTAGTTACCTTTTTGTGTGTGCACGAACTCTTAAGATCTTAGCAAATTTCAAGTATACAATATAATATTATTAACTAAGTCACCATGCTGTACATTAGATCTTCAGAACTTATTCACTGTACAATTGAAAGTTTGTACCCTTTGACTAATATCCCAGCTCTTAGCAACACCATCATTCTATTCTACTTCTGTGAATTCAATACTCAAACACTTTTTGTTTGTTTGTTTTTGTTTTCAGCAAGAGAGAGAGAGAGAGAGACAGATATACAGACAGACATAAATGGAGAGAGATGAGAAGCATCAACTCATAGTTGTAGCACCTTAGTTGTTCATTGATTGCTTTCTCATATGTGCCTTGACCGGGAGGCTTCAGCTGAGCCAATGACTCTTTGCTCAAACTAGTGACCATGGGCTTCAATCCAGTGACCTTTGGGCTCAAGCCAGAGACCCTGGGGTCATGTCTATGATCCTACACTCAAGCCGGCGACCTCGGTATTTTGAACCTGGGTCCTCAGTGTCCCAGGCTGACGCTCTTTCTACTGTACTATCACCTGATCAGGCTGAATTCTTTTAAGATTCCTCCTCTAAGTGATACCATGTTGTATTTGTCTTTCTTTGTTCAGGTTGTTTTACTTAACATAATGACCCCAAGTTTCATTCATGTTGTCACAAATGACAGGATTTCATTCTTTTTAAAGCTGAATAATATTCATATATATATACATATATAATGTTGATGAAAACTTAACTTGTTCTCATATCTTGGTTATTGTAAATAATGCTGCAATCAACATGAAACTGCAGATGTCTCTTCAAGATACCGATTTCATTTCCTTCTAATATGTACCCAAAAGAGGGATTGCAGGATCATAAGACAGTTCTATTTTTAATTTTGAGGAACTTCCACACTGTTTTCCATAATAGCTGTTCTAATTTATTTCTCTACCACCAGTGTACAAGTGTTCCTTTTCCTCCAGATCCTCATCTTGTCTTTTTGATGACAACCATTCTAACGGGGGTGAGGTGCTATCTCATTGTGCTTTTGATTTGCATTTCCCTGATGATTGGTGATGTTGAGCACCTTGAAAAGGTGTGCTTTAAATATTAAAAATATACTTCTTTGAAATTCTCAACAAAAGACTGAGAGAACTTTAAGGCAAGGGCAATTACCATTTTTATGTTTATATTCTTAGCGATTAGCACTCTAAATTTGTGCTATAATTATTGAATGAAAGCCTTTTCAGTATATGTATTTATTTATTTCTAAAACAAAGGAATAAATGAAAAGTATGGAGAAAAGCCAAGTTATGTTATAGAACTGAGAACTTCTTTGACGAGGAGGTGGTGAAAATATTCCTTGTCTTAATCTAGCTAGTGGTTACTGAGTTATACATCTTAAAAACTGCTTGAGCTGCACACTAAAAGTTGGTACATTTCACTGTGTACAAATGATAACTCAAAACCAAATCCCAAAACAAAAGAAAGAAAAGCTGAGTACCCAGGAATAAAGCTTATTCTTTGGTATGTCTAATCAAATTTGTTTCTTGTTTCTTTTCTCCTATTAAGCAAAGTGACTTCAATTTGATTCAGTTTTGGTGTGGAGTAGATTCAGTAACTATTGTGAAATTTGTTAATATGGTTGCCGTTTCTAAATAGTACATAATTGTTATGACTGCCAGTTTTGATAACAAGAAAAGGGTAAATATAAAAAGCCATGTTCACTTTTTCAACTTCATAAATTATTCCCTGTGCAAAGAACAATCAACTTATGTGTTAAAAATAGCAAATTCATCTAATCAATTTTCTAGACTCCAGTTCTAATGTTAAAATAATTACTTCTGTAATTATTTTGATATTAGCTATCCTCTTGAGTCATAGCTGTAAGCAAAGTATAAAGAACACTATTTAAGGCTAATGTTCAAATGGTTTGAACAAGGTGATACTTTTTTTCTCTAAGGGTGGCTACTTTAGTATCTTTCTCAAGTGTGGGTACACCTAAACTTAAGTCCATTTCATAAAAAAGATGTAACAGAGCCACAGTTTATTTGCAGATGGCCCAGACTTTTCACCTATTTCTAATATGTGAGGTCAGTTATCATCTGGTGGCATTAGAGTAATCTCAGAAGCATTTTTCCCATGGTCAAGTGGGTTTCAAAGATCACATTTATCAAGCCTTGGGAATTGACAAGTGTTCTGGCTGCAGAATGTGTGTAGCTGTCTGCCCTTGACTCAGCCCTCTGGTATGATGTTTTTATTTGAACACAGTTGTACCAGCACAGAATGTCTATTAAGGTTGTTTTTTAACTATGGATCTGATCCTGCTGAAAGGTAAATTTTTTCATTTTTGAATGGGTATGTTGGATAGAGCAGGAGGATAGGCATGATACAAAACCACTTCTTAAAAATTAAATAACAGTCTACGGCCATACCATCCTGAACGCACCCCATCTCGTAAAAATTAAATAACAAAGACAACTTTTAAATAATCAAATATTTTCATATGTAGAACCTAGGAAGCATTTAAAGGAAAAATCTATTAAGCTTATTACCTCAAACTGTGATCAGAAAATGTGCAATGACAGTTAAACATAAACCCATTTAATTTTGGCATTAATGTGCTATTTTGTGATTATAAAAGCATGTTTTTCCCCAAGGAATTTAATGCATTTTATGACGTAGGTTGTCACTCCTTAACACTTCACTGTCTCATTTATTCAACCTTGCTCAAAACTCATCTATATTTTGAATCCATTTGAATAGCCTCACTTAAAAGTTTTCTAATTTTCCAAATAGATGAATGTTAATTAACCATTTTTTTTTTTTTTTAATTTCCTGAAGCTGGAAACGGGGAGAGACAGTCAGACAGACTCCCGCATGCGCCCGACCGGGATCCACCCGGCACGCCCACCAGGGGCGACGCTCTGCCCACCAGGGGGCGATGCTCTGCCCCTACGGGGCATCGCTCTGCCGCGACCAGAGCCACTCCAGCGCCTGGGGCAGAGGCCAAGGAGCCATCCCCAGCGCCCGGGCCATCTTTGCCCCAATGGAGCCTTGCTGTGGGAGGGGAAGAGAGAGACAGAGAGGATGGAGGGGGGTGGGGGTGGAGAAGCAAATGGGCGCTTCTCCTATGTGCCCTGGCCGGGAATCGAACTCGGGTCCCCCGCATGCCAGGCCGACGCTCTACCGCTGAGCCAACCGGCCAGGGCATTAATTAACCATTTTTGCTTTACAGAACCAATAGTGGACTTAGATTGTCGATCAGAGGAGAAAATATTCAAACTGTTATCAGAGATGTTAGAAAAGATGTTACTACATTGTTGAAATAGACAAGTCTCTTCAAACTCTAAGATGTGAGGCCTGAACCCTCTGTAGGGCTAAAATAGCCAAGCAGTAATGGCAGAGCTCTTTTCTGACTACCTTCCGGACATTTACTTCTGTTATCTCTTATGCTCAAAACATGGTGGTAAGGTTCATATTATTATCCTGTTCTTCAAGTGATATTACAGAGATCCAAAGAGGCTCATTTAACTAGTGAATTGTTTATCTGAAATGCAAAACTAGGTCAGAGTGAGTTTATACTCTTCCTTGTACTTGCACTGGGCACTGGAAGGGTTCTGGGACACCACAATGGTGTGGAAGGACATGTCGTTCCATTATTTTGTTATTCTCTTTTATGACATGGTTTATGACACGGTTAAGCAAAATAGCAAGAATGACCTGTGTCTCAGGACTTCCTCTCTTTTTCCCCAGAGGCTGCTCCCATGTGCTCTCTTATGGCCTATGATTCATTAAGGCTCCAATAGGTTAGGATTGTGATAGTCTAGTTTCTAGTGTCATTGGCTCTCTGAGAAGCAATGGCAGTGAGGAAATTGCCCGCATACAGTGAAATGTCTGCACGGAACTGGGTTCCTCAAGAGTACAAAGGGACCGTGGTGTCGTCAGAGGGGAACCCAGGCAGCATCATTCTGCATCTTCTCTCAGGGGCTCAACCCATGCCTTCTTTGTCAATATAGGTCCAAATGTCTTGTTGACCCTGCATATGTCTTAGTTGTCATTACCTTGTTCTCTGCCTGATAAAAGGGAACAATTAGGCTTGATAGATAACTGATCATCATAACTGAACTTACAGGGGGAGATGATACTGGGCTTGAAGGAACCACAGTTTCTTCCACTGCAGTGGAAGAAAGAATGGAATAAAAAACAAAAGGGAAGGACAAGAAGAATGCTGTATACCTTATTTACAAACAGGAACACTTTCCACACAAAAACTCTAGGCTATTCATTACTTTGTAAACTGTATAATCTTCTCAATCTACACGGGCAGGTTAAGTCAGTGATGTGATCCATTCATCTTCCTATGTTTTATTAATGTTTTCTTCAACAGTGAAGTGAACGGTCAAAAACAATGTTCTGCTTATTCTGTGAACAAGAAGAGGAAAGAGAAGTGCGAGCGTGTGTGCGTGCGAATCTCCTTATGATTTAGGAGTCAGGGTGATTTTAATTTATTTTAAAAACTTCTTACTAACACTTAGAAATAAAGCCTAAAACTATGGACTCTGTGGACCTGTTTGTTGAAGACCAACTCTGCTCCTCTCCTGCTGCAGTCTGATTACCTCTGGGGAATGTGCTGTTCCTTGGAACGAATCAACCCTGCACAAAATAAGAGAGGTTGAAAAGTTTAGGAAGTGGAAAATATGTGGAATTTGCTCTTGAATAATGATTTGTATTTTTCTTTTGCAATAAATATGACCAATGACCCAGATAGGAGGATGGCAATTACTTAATGAATCAAGCTTTAGAAATGTAAAAACACTTCATAATAAAAATGAAAGCAATAATAGTAGGAAGCCAAGTTAAGTAAACAAGGATAATGCTCCTTGTAGCTGTAGATGTACATTTACGAATTCCAAACCTATGACTATCACAGGGATTCTTCTAATGATTCCAGTGCTCTTGGTTTTCATTGCTTGTTGAATTGGTTCTTTTGAATTGTGAACAGATGATTGTGAATGGATAAGCCTTTTCTCACCAATCTGAGTCAGTTAGCTGGGATGATGTATCACTTGTGCGGGACTGTGATTTAGCAGTCCCCTAGCTCTGACAATCATTTACCTGTATGCAAGGAACTTTTGTCCTAACAATCTCAGGTCTTTCAAAGTAAATCATTTCCAAATCTGTGATAGCCTGTGTAGAAATATCTTTTTTTTTGCTCAGTTATATATTTAAAATCTGCTGTGCACGTGAGGCTGTCCTTGACTACCGACCATTCCCTTCATTTGTAAAGTCGGATATGTTCCCAAATGTTAGAGAAGAAATTGCCTTTATAAAAGGGGGTGTGAGAGAGAAGAAGCAAAGCTGTGTATGCACAAATCTGGCCAGTGTAGAACTGTATCTTCATGGAGTTACCAATGTAAACATTTTTGCCTTTTTTAAAAGAAGAGTTGGTAGTCACTTGCTTTAAGGTATATGGTGCCACCAGATTGGTGATTTTGGAAAGTTGGAGCCTTTCTTATAAAACAAGAGATTGATATTTAAGAGCTCGTCCAGTCCCAAGACACGGTGAGAACAAAAACAAAACAAAACAAAAAACATTTTCAAGGTATCTATAGCTGTTGCTTTCCTCTGTGCCAACATTTCTCAAATGTTACCATGCGTAAGCACCACCAGAGAAGCTGTTAAAAAGGCAGTCGCGAGAATTACATCCCCAGAGTGATTCAGTAGATGAGGATAGGGTTCAGGAATCTGCATTTTAAAGACATCTCAGGAGATTCTGATGCAGAAATCGCTGATAGTTACTGTATTTTCAAGGGTGAGGGGACATCTTTCTGGAAGTGTTAGAGGGTTACCCAGATAGCGGGGAGGGAGAGGCCTCCTTTAATAGCCTATCTCTGCTTAGGGCAGCTCTGCTTGCAGGTGGGGGAATGTATAATACTCTTCATGTCAGTTGAGGGTGAATTACTACTAAAAGCTACTGATCTGTTTCAACTAAAAGAAACAAATAAACCTATTGAAAAAGCATTATTTGAGAAGAAAACAGGCCTAGTATCCAAGCAATTAGTGGAGAGTAAGGAAATTAATTGAAGGAGCATGAGGATAAGAAAGAATTCTTGTCAAATTTCTAAAATGTGCCAGGTGCTTTATATACATTGTCTTCTTTAATCTTTACAACAATTTATGAGCAAGGAATTAGTTGTACAGTTGACCCTTGAACAACGTGTGGGGTAGGTATATAAATCTCCACACAGTTGAAAATGTACATTTAACTTTTGACTCCCCAGAAAATTACTAATAGTTTCCTGTTGGCTAGAAGCCTTACTTATAAACAATTAATACATATTTTATATGTTATGGGTATTATATACTGTATTCTTATAATACAGTAAGCTAGAGAACAAAATAAGAAAATTATAAGAAAGAGAAAATACATGTATATTATTTATTGAAAAAAATCCAGATATAAGTAGACTCATGCAGTTCAAAGCCACGTTCAAGAATCAACAGTATTTTGCAAATAAAAAAGCCAAGGCTGATAGACTCAGTAATTCTCAACTTGACGGCACATTAGAATCACATAGGGTGAGAGGAGAAGAGGGAAACATTGAAAAATATCCTATGCCTAGCCCACACCCCCAGAGGTTTCAATGTCATTGGTTGGGTATTGATATCTTTTTTTTTTTTTTTTTTTTGTATTTTTCCGAAGCTGGAAATGGGGAGAGACGGTCAGACAGACTCCCGCATGCACCGGACCGGGATCCACCCGGCACGCCCACCAGGGGCGACGCTCTTTCCACCAGGGGGCGATGCTCTGCCCCTCCAGGGCATCACTCTGTCGCGACCAGAGCCACTCTAGCGCCTGGGGCAGAGGCCAAGGAGCCATCCCCAGCGCCCGGGCCATCTCTGCTCCAATGGAGCCTCGCTGCGGGAAGGGAAGAGAGAGACAGAGAGGAAGGAGAGGGGGAGGGGTGGAGAAGCAGATGGACGCTTCTCCTGTGTGCCCTGGCCGGGAATTGAACCCGGGACCCCTGCACGCCAGGCCGACGCTCTACCACGGAGCCAACCGGCCAGGGCCTAGATATCTTTATAAGTACCCTGGAAATGCTAATGGGCAGCCAGCTATCAGCATCATTGATATTAACCAAAGTTCATAGGCTTAAAATGATTCTTAAATGAACACTCGCAATGCACCTTCTTCGATCTCTTTAGGGAATAATTCTCTGTCCTAGACTGCATCTCCCAGGTAAGACTGTTGCGCGAAGATCTGACTTGGTTACAAATGTGCTCAGGTCATAGAAACAAAAGTTTAGAGGGAAATTTTGCATAATAAAACTCATGTGATTTTGTTATTGCTATGATCCTGAGAGGTCAGTATTATTGTTATGATCCTCCTTACAGTTGAGGAAACGAGGGTATGGTTGTTCATAACTTTTTAGGGACAAAAATTGGAATTAAATTCAGAATATCAGAGTCTTTGAAGTCTTGATCCAGAGAAGAAATAAACCTGTCAAAAAGAACTTGGATTAACTGAGCCCAAATTTATAAGCAGAGTCTAGCAGCCATTGTTTACTGGAGCCACTCACACATGCTGCATTTCAGAGAAAAGCCACAGACTGGGCAGCCAAGCCTCCTGCACTGTGTTCCTGCCGTCTGAGCCAACTCATATAAAGCAGTTCCTGGAATCACATTCTGACCAATGGGCTGAAACCTGCCTCACCCAGTAGAAGCCAAACAACTATATCCTCATTTGCATCTTTATCTACCAATCAGAGCAGCCTGGTAATGATCCAGCGATACACTTGATTCTTACCAAACAGATCAGTGCTATATAGACCAATCAAACTGTGCACCTTTGGATAAACTGGAACAAATTGGGACCAGGGCAGCACTGTCTCCATATAAGCAGGTCTCTCCCTTGGGGGAGCATACTTTTGGTTTCCACCAGAAGCTGTGTTTCCCCAATTTGCAAACTGTTCACCTAAATAAAGACCCTCCTTTTACTGCACTCTGTACTGAGAGTCTCCTGTTGGCCCTGAATTGGTGTCAGCAAATGTTTGTTGCCAGTAGTACACCAAACTCCGGAGTACACCACTCTTCTTACCTCAGAAATTATCCCGACGGATCTGCATCTTCTACATACAGTTGTGCTGTCCCAGGCAGTTGCAAAGTATTTATTTTCAAAGAGTTTTTGTTTCAGTATATTTACTGAATTCATGACAAGGTCATGTAATGTCCTGAAAGTCTTAGCTTTCGTGATTATTAAATAGAAGTAGTGACATCAAACATATTTGGAAATGCTGTGGTAATAAGTAACTACATTTCAAATGGTTTGGAAAAAAAAGATTGTTTTATAAAAGGAAGAAAAACAAGTGTTTCCCTTCAAACAGAATTCTAATATTAGTGTTATAGTAATATCTTCATAATAACATTAAAATAAGTAATAATTAACTTACCAATGTGTCAGTACTTTATTTTAAAATTAGGACCGTGCAATTTCATCAGCATTTATTTATGTAGCATTACACATATTTTTTTTTATAAGTTGCTAGTGTCCTCTTAAAGCATTTAATTCTATTGTAATTACATCAGGTTAGGGAAAAGGTGAGTAAATGTTTCAGGTAGGAGTCAAGTGGAATGAGGGCATTTTAAGGAGAGGAAACCACATATTCAAGGAATAAACTGCACGGTATGGCTAGAATGTCAAATGGATATGGTTGTAGAACACGAAACCAGAAAGGTAAGCAGACTCAGATCAAAAAGGGCATCATATGCCAGAAAGAGAATCTTGAACTTTTTCTTCTAGATCCTCTAGATCCAATGTGGTTGTTGAGCACTGAAAATGTGGTTAGTCCAAATCAAAATAAGCTGTAAGTAAAATACATATCGATTTTTTAAAATTTCTGTCTGAAAAAAATGCAAACTATCTAGTAATTTTATACTGATTATATGTTGAAAAATAATATTTTGGATATCTTGGATTGAATAAAAACATATCATTAAAATTAATTTCACCTGCTTCTTTGTACTTTTTATAAAACATGGTTACTTGGAAATTTAAAGTTATATTTGTGGCTTGCATTGTATTTCTCTTGGCCAAGACTGCTCTAGATCAGTGTCTGCTAACTACAACCTGTAGGCCAGTGCACTGTTTTATAAAGTCAAAGAGCTAGGAAAAGTTTTTACATTTTCAAGAGCCACCTTCTGCGTCCCGCTGAGCTCTGTTCTCTCCAGCACCTCCCAATTCCTAGTGCCCATCGTCTTGCTCCGCCAGGAACAAGCCACCATGTCTCGCCAGTCGAGTGTGTCCTTCCGGAGCGGGGGAAGCCGTAGCTTCAGCACCGCCTCTGCTGTCACTCCGTCTGTCTCCCGCACCAGCTTTACCTCTGTGTCCCGATCCGGAGGGGGTGGTGGTGGCGGCTTCGGCAGGATCAGCCTTGGGGGTGCTGGTGGAGCAGGCGGCTATGGCAGCCGGAGCCTCTACAACCTGGGTGGCTCCAAGAGAATCTCCATGAGCACTACTGGCGGTGGCTTTAGAAATCGATTTGGTGCTGGTGCTGGAGGTGGCTATGGCTTTGGAGGTGGAGCCGGGAGCGGATTTGGTTTAGGTGGTGGAGCTGGTGGTGGTGGCTTTGGGCTTGGTGGAGGCACTGGCTTTGGGCTTGGTGGAGGCAGTGGCTTTGGAGGTGGCTTTGGTGGCCCTGGCTTCCCTGTCTGTCCCCCTGGAGGCATCCAAGAGGTCACAGTCAACCAGAGTCTCCTCACCCCTCTGAACCTGCAAATCGACCCCACCATCCAGAGGGTGAGAACTGAGGAGTGGGAGCAGATCAAGACCCTCAACAACAAGTTCGCCTCCTTCATCGACAAGGTACGCTTCCTGGAGCAGCAGAACAAGGTCCTGGACACCAAGTGGACCCTGCTGCAGGAGCAGGGCACCAAGACCGTGAGGCAGAACCTGGAGCCTTTGTTCGAGCAGTACATCAACAACCTCAGGAGACAGCTGGACAGTGTGCTGGGGGAAAGAGGCCGCCTGGACTCGGAGCTCAGGAACATGCAGGACCTGGTGGAGGACTTCAAGAACAAGTATGAAGATGAAATCAACAAGCGTACCACTGCTGAGAATGAGTTCGTGATGCTGAAAAAGGATGTGGACGCTGCCTACATGAATAAGGTGGAGTTAGAGGCCAAGGTTGATGCACTGATGGATGAGATCAACTTCTTGAAGATGTTCTTTGAGGCGGAGCTGGCCCAGATGCACACACACGTCTCAGACACGTCCGTGGTCTTGTCCATGGACAACAACCGTAGCCTGGACCTGGACAGCATCATTGCCGAGGTCAAGGCCCAGTATGAGGACATCGCCAACCGCAGCTGGACAGAAGCTGAGTCCTGGTACCAGACCAAGTACGAGGAGCTGCAGCAGACAGCTGGCAGACACGGGGACGACCTCCGCAGCACCAAACAGGAGATCTCCGAGATGAACCGCATGATCCAGAGGCTGCGAGCAGAGATCGATAATGTCAAGAAACAGTGCGCCAACCTGCAGAATGCCATCGCTGAGGCTGAGCAGCGTGGAGAGCTGGCCCTCAAGGATGCCAGGAACAAGTTGGCTGAACTGGAGGACGCCCTGCAGAAGGCCAAGCAGGACATGGCCCGGCTGCTGCGTGAGTACCAGGAGCTGATGAACACTAAGCTGGCCCTGGACGTGGAGATCGCCACCTACCGCAAGCTGCTGGAGGGCGAGGAGTGCAGACTGAGTGGAGAAGGAGTTGGGCCAGTCAACATCTCTGTTGTCACGAGCAATGTCTCCTCTGGCTACGGAGGTGGCAGTGGTCTTGGCGGTGGTTTTGGCGGTGGCCTCAGCAGCGGTCTGGGTGGTGGCCTCGGCGGTGGTGTTGGAGGAGGTGGCAGCAGCAGCTACTACTCCAGCAGCGGTGGGGGTGTCGGCCTAGGCAGTGGGCTCGGTGTGGGTGGCTCTGGCTTCAGTTCAAGCAGTGGCTGAGCACTGAGAGTGGGCTTTGGAAGCGGCAGTGGAGGGGGCAGCAGCTCCAGCGTCAAGTATGTGTCCACCACCTCCTCCTCCCGAAGAAGCTTCAAGAGCTAAGAGCCTGCTGCAAGTCACTGCTTCCCATGGGTGGCGGCAGGCCCCTGGTGACTGCCTCTTTTCAGTGGTTGACAAGCCAAGTTTTCTCTTTTACTGGAGTGTAGTCTAGACCAAGCCTATTGCACAGCCACAGTCTTTGGTTCCTGAAAGGGCCCGATCCCCAGTCTTCACTCTCTTAGGCCTGATCCTGTGTTCTACTTCAGTTCTTATAAGTCTTTACAGCATGGTCCTTTATGAGATAAAAATGTAAAATTTTCTGGTATCTAAACCATCAAAACAAGAGTCCCCACTCCAATCCAAAATTCTTTTCTGGTTCTGACTACCTCCAGAGTGTGTTCAATAAAATGCTTTTATAATATAAAAAAAAAAAAAAATTGTTTTAGAAGAAGAAGGTAGGGGTGGTGGTGGTGGAGGAGGTGAGATAAAAATTGCATGTGGCTTAAAAGCCTCAAATATTTATAATTTGCTCTTTCCAAAAAAACTCACTGGCCTCTGCCCATGGAACAGGAGTATTGGCATCACCCAGGAACTCGTGAGATGCACAACCTCAAGCTCTGCCTTAGATTTACTGAATCAGAATCGGCATTTCAACAAGGGTCCCAGGTGATTCAAATGCATGTTACAATGTAGGAGGCACAGGGTAAATAATAGAGAATCAATGAAAGATATTACATAAGGAGAGTGATGGATTTATTCTCCTACATAAAATCGTTTCTTTTACAATGAGATTAAGTCAAATTATCTAGTACTTTGTAATATTTTTGTTGAAAAGACAAATATTTGATTTTTATATTAATCTTGAAAAACCATTTCTGAATTAACACCGTGTCTGCAATGAATTCAACTCTGTATTGAAGAAAAGAGCGTCATGGGTTTTGATCCTATACAATGATTTTTTTTTCAGTTTTTAATTTATTGTGTTAACATGGTTGCAAACATCTCACTTGATATAAAACCCTCAACCACCTGCATCGTGCCCCCCTTGGTCCCACACAGTCTCTTTCCATTCCCATTTCACTCCCTTCTGATACAATGAGTTTCAAAAAAAATTTTTGTGAACCACAGTAAGAATTTTTTTTACTTTGATTTTCAGTACACATATGAATATTTAACTAAAATTAAAACTTCATACAACAGTATTTATCTTTGCTGAAGATATGTTGCCTATTTTATATTCTATTTCATTTATTTCAATTCATTCCATTCTGTAATATTCCTATCCTTTCCAGTCTTTTCGTTCTTTTCATTTTATGCTATTTCTAGCTATGAGGTAGTACTTGGTACTGAACTAGCCTTCCCACTATAAACAACTATCAAATTGGTGAAGCATGCAAGACTACTGTTTTTCAACAGTCGACTTTTAGGTAAGAAACCGTTTGAGATGCTCACGATCACCTGTTCTGTTTGGAATAACTTTCTTACTGTGATTCAGAGAGTTGAAGTCTGAGCTGAGCATGGTGATTGCATTAAGCTGAGGAGACAGAGGTCAGAGTTTGGAATACCTGAAATGACTGGAATCTATGAGGCTGAACAACAGAAATGAGGGGATCCAGGAGTTCATGTTGGGGTCACCCATGACTCTGTGACTGAGAGTTGGGCTGGTCATCAGGAACAGGGTGAGACCACCTGACACTTAATAGAGTGCAGCTGCTACAGGATTGAGAGCAGAATGCACTGAGTTAAGCGGGCTGAGGGATGGGTGTAGAGAAAGATCCTGGAGTTCCAGTCCTGCCAAGGGGAGAGCTCACAACATCGCCCTGGAGCCCAGAAAAGACAGCACCTCAAGTAAGACCAATTCAAGACCTGCCCTAACAAAGGCAACCCCCAGAGCTCCCAGGGGGACAAAGTTTGTAGGACTGGTTTAGCTAGCTATGGTCATAAATTGCATCTCAGTCCTACCTTGTTGATTTGACAAGTACAACCTTGATAGATGCGTATTGCTGGAACTGACTAAATCTGTTAATATACCTGAGTTTGAAAGAGAACTTCAAGTGTACTTTCTATTGCTACTTCAGCATTTTGATGAATGAAAGATATTATTTCAGTTCACCAAATCATTCATTCATTTACTTATTAAATAACTTCTGAAGAGCTCTTCTGTGTCTTATATTGAGCTGTCCACTAAGGATATAGAGAATTAAAAAGATAATTCTGGCTGTCATGATGCATAGAATTAGAATTAATAAATAAAAAAAATTAAAAAGAATCAAAAAAAGGCCTGACTTGTGGTGGTGCAGTGGATAAAACGTCGACCTGGAAATGCTGAAGTCGCCAGTTCAAAACCCTGGGCTTGCCTGGTCAAGGCACATATGGGGGTTGATGCTTCCAGCTCCTCCCCCCCTTCTCTCTCTCTGTCTCTCCTCTTTCTCTCTCCCTCTGTCTCTCCCTCTCCTCTCTAAAATGAATAAATTAAAAAAAAAATTTAAAAATTAGAATTAGATGCATGGAAGAGATAATGCTTACCTGTGCAGCTATTCCAACTGATCAATACTTTGATACTTTGTAGTTCCCTTGTATTTCTAAAAAACATTTTCAGAGTCATATTCTCTTTTTTTGGTGTTATAGATAGAAAAATGTGATTTTTTTCCTCATAATTTTAGCAGTTTTACCAAAACAAAAATTTATAAAATAGCAGAAAATCTGTTGTACTGCTCAAATG
The DNA here is from genome assembly GCF_036850765.1 of Saccopteryx bilineata. NCBI lineage: Eukaryota > Metazoa > Chordata > Mammalia > Chiroptera > Emballonuridae > Saccopteryx > Saccopteryx bilineata. Next base: position 77,829,955 of record NC_089495.1, on the reverse strand, counting down.
TATTGACATTGTTTTGGTAATATCTTAAGATAATTGTGCAAGTTAGTTTTCCAGATATCCTTGTTAAATTTTAAATTCTGCACTACTATATATTAATTCACATCTGAGATTCAACTGAAGCATCATTCTAACATTTTATTAGAAAAAAGTTAAGCTGGTTTATGGTATTGTTTTTTTGTTATTGAAAATTTTTTTTATTAAGATATTTAAAATAATGATTCAGCATAAGAAGTATTCATTTTGTATTCTGTGTAAGGGCGATAATCTCCTTACGTATGAAAGTAAATCAGAATAAGAGTGGCTCACTAATGTGCTGCTGCTGTGACATATGCCTGCAGCCTGCGTGGTAGGAAAGCTCCTGTTTATTGTTATTAATTATTAAAGCGCTGCTGCTGCATACAGAGTGTATTGGGAGTTTTGGGCCATGTAAAAATAACAAACACAAGCTCTGTTTCCCCTGATCTCTCAGAGTAGGGAGTAGACAAAATAGATAAATATTTAAGCTGTTAAGAAGCATTGTATTGGGAAACAACCCTTTAGCAATGGCATCATTTGATTCATTTTATATTGTTCAGACACACTCACTGTAATCTTATAATCATTTGTCATAATGGCCCTGAACTGTGTGAAAGTCTGCAGGCTACCTTATGGAAAAAAAAAAAAAAGGCAGAGTGTAAAACTAAAATGAAAATAAATAAAAATAAAAATTTTAAAAAGGTTGGCTGAAAATAATCTCAGATGAAGACCTGTTCTGTGGCCTCTGTGAATTCCTTCATATTATTAATTTTCTTTTCTCTCACCATGTTCTTCATTTTAGTTGGAAGGATAACTTAGAATAAAATGCTGAAAGGAAAGATTCTCATGGTTTAAAAAATTCAGTGGTGTTGGTTTCTGCCTACTTCTGCGTCAGTGAACAGTGGGACTGCTTGCCACATTGTCATAGTTATGGAAATAATGTAATGTCCTCAGGTCCCACCACTTTGGTGGGAAAAACTCAAAGGGAATATAAGTCACCTAAATGATGCATCCCAATCCTGTTTACAGCTTTCATACTTATGAAAAGGCTGTGGGTTTGTAGCATGGGAGAGAGAAAAGATGATTCTACTTTGTTGGAATAATTCAAACATCTGCTTCTTACTTTGAATAGATTCTGATTTATGTGCCTGTACAAACTTGATATCTATAAAACTGAATAGCAATGTAATATTTTGAAATTTTATTCTCTCTTTGCTTTAGGGAGCTCCAGAAACTAGGAAGTGACTAATGATATTGCATGAGATAAATTAACTTAATTCATTCATCATCGATTTTTGTTTGTGACAGCATGGTAGCAACCATAAAAATAGAGACTAAATGCTCAGTGCTTGGAGTTCTACTTCTCCGTTGTACAGCACTAGATGTAATGATGTTCCATAATTTAAAGGATGCCTATATTCTTCAGGGGCATCACAATGATTCAGCAATTTAACCTTACCCAAGAAAAACAGAAAGTGGAGAAGTAGAATGGTCAGATTCTGACTTAGTATGCTGCGGATGGAGGGATTTCCCAACCAGTCAAATGGAAGCTTTAAACTTAATGGAGCACCTTAGTAAAAAGCTGTACAAGATTAGAAGAAGGAGTGTTGGCACAACCACTATATTGTTTTATTTGGCAGTTTAAGTCTAAAAGGAGAATTTCTTCATTTTTTCTTCTTGCCTGATATCCCACTCTTTCTCCAAAGAAAAGGATATTGTTTATTTTTCCCAGGTTGATGACTCCAATAACTTGTGTTGAAGCTTTGCCGAATTTCATTCCCATTTTATATCTACTCCTTTGTTATTTTCCAAATCTAATGTTTTATAATATCTAAAAGAAATAGCATTTGTGAGTCACTGGGTTTTTTTTAATTCAAAGTATCTATTGTTTCTCCCATTTATCACTCTTTCTCCCATCCCTTGCTTTGTCATTCTGAGGAGACTCAGGTGAACTTTCTTTAGTCAGGAAACAATTTAAATCTGATTTCATAAGCTGATTACTGTGGGACCAGATGACAGAAGAACCTCCCAAAAGATCACACTTAATACAGGAAGTGAGGTTAATGATTCAGTAGGCGAAACTTTTCTGACTCAGCGTACTACCTAATAAAATGCCATATTCACAATGGAGATTTAGTAAATGTTTGTTGACTGATTACTATAGCGCTGATAAATCCTGAGTATAAGAAAAATGTCATGTAGAAACCATCTATTTCAGTTCTAAAGATTAAGAAACAGAAGCACCTGAAATCCAATGACATGTCTGATACAATATGTGAAGGAGTTTGGGGTGCAAACCTTTCTATTACTGGCCTGACCTTATGTCCCTGCGTGTTCTCTCTTTACCTCTATCTTTCTCATCTTTTAAAAATTTACACTATGTCACTCTATATATTTATCTTTGAATGCTTTCTTTTTGAACAAAGCACTAAAAAAGAACAAATAGTAAGACTTTAGACTCAGAAATGGGCCTTCACCATTTGGCCAAATTGAGTGTAACACAAATTGTAGGCCAAGTTTCGTGTAGTTGATCAGAAACTATGTGGTAATCTGTAACAACCAGTTTAGTCTGTAAGACACAGGGCCAATCTGCTTTAGTGCAGTGTTTTTTATCATGCTGGCATCCTCCAAGTAGTAGTCCATTCTTGAAAACAGACTCTCTGAAATAGCTTGTGTGGTTTGGTAATGACTCTTAAATTTTCAGGAGGCCCAGGATATCATGAGAATGCACATACATACTACATACCTACAATATTTTACATACAATTTCAGAAAGTTTATAAACCCCTGAATCTGTCTGTGGACTTTCCATGGTACTGTGACCTATACACTAAGAATTTCTGGTTTAGAGAACTAGTGTATATATCTATACTTGTTTGTTCATTTGTCATTTTTTTTTCCTGAAGTTAGAAGCAGAGAGGCAGTCAAACTCCTACTTGTGCCCAACCAGAATCCACCTGCATGCACACCGGGGGGCAATGCTCTGTCCATCTGGGGCATTGCTCCGTTGCGGCCAGAGCCATTCTAGTGCCTTAGGCAGAGGTCATGGAGCCGTCCTCAACACCTGGGCCAACTTGGCTCCAATGGAGCCTTGGCTGCCGGAGGGGAAGAGAGAGATAGAGAGGAAGGAGAGGGGGAGGGGTGGAGAAGCAGATGGTGCTTCCTCTGTGTGCCCTGACCAGGAATTGAACCTGAGACTTCCACACACCAGGCCGATGCTCTACCAGCCAGGGCTGCCATTTTTTTTAAGTTGTCTAATCTTTAAATCCATTTTATAAAATCCTTTTTTTTTTAAATGAGAGGGGAGACAGAGAGACTCCCACATGTGCCCACTGAGATCCACCCAGCGATACCCAGTGACCACTACCTGGTACCAATATTCTGCCCATCTGGGGCCCATGCTGGCAACTGAGCTTTTTTTAGTACCTGAGACAGAGGCTCCACAGGACCATCCTCAGCACCTGGGGTCAACATGCTTGAATCATTTGAGCCATGGCTGCAAGAGGAAAAGAGAGAGAGAGTGAGAGAAAGGGGAGGAGGAAGCAAGGAGGAGCAGATGGTCACTTCTCCTGTGTGCTCTGATGAGGAATTGGACCTAGGACTTCCACACTCCAGGTCAATGCTCTACCACTGAGCCAACCAGCCAGGGCCTACAAAATATTCTTTTAAATTTATTTGTTTATTTATTTTTTATTAAGTGAGAGGTGAGATGCAGGAAGGCAGAAACAGACTCCCACAAGCGCCCTGATCCCACAAGATACACCTGGCAAGCCCTCTAGCAGGCAATGCTCTGCCCATCTGGGACCACTGCTTTGTTGCTCAGCAACTGAGCTACTTCAATGCCTGAGGTGAGGCCATGGAGCCATACTCATTGCCTGGGGCCAAAATGCTCAAACCATTCGAGCCATGGCTGTGAGAGGGGAGAAGAGAGAGAGGAAAAAAGAGAGATGGGGGAGAGGTGGAGAAGCAGATGGACACTTCTCCTGTGTGCCTTGACCAGGAATTGAATCCAGGACTTCCACAGGCTGGGCAGATGCTCTACCACTGAGCCAAGCAAACAGGGTTACAAAACCTTTTTTAAAAAAAATTTTTAAAAATTTATTCATTTTAGAGAAAGAGAGAGAAGGGGGAGGTGCAGGAAGAATCAACTCCCATATGTGCCTTGACCAGGCAAGCCAGGGTTTTGAACCAGTGACCTCAGTGTTCCAGGTCAATGCTTTATCCACTGCACCACCACAGGTCAGGCAATATAAAATCTTAATGGTAAGGTTATTCCCTTTCAAAGTAGAGAGTAAATTTAAAAATATTTGTGACTGCCATTCACAATTTAATTTTTTTTTGCTAGAACATACAGATTTTGTCTCATCTTGGATGTGACTCCTAAAGTTAGACTCATACTATCAAAGAGTCATCACAATAATAAGAATTTTTTCCAATTCCAGAAATAAGAATTAGAGGACTCTTTCAGGGTGAAAAGACTGATATAGCAGTCAGCAAACTAAACCAGGAAGGCCAAATGGGTCCTACCCCTTGTTTTGTAAATACAACTTTATTGGCGCAGAGCTGTGCCATTCATTATAACCTATGGCTGTTTTCGAGCTGCAGAAGCAGAGTTGAATAGTTGAGCCAGAGACTATGATGGTGACAAAGCCTAAAACATTATCTGGTGTTTTACAGAAAGTTTTATTTGCGCCTGTCCTATATCATTCTAATTAAAAATTGCTCGACCTCAGTGCTGCTGACATTTTGGGCAAGATACTCTTTCTGTGAGGGGAGTAGTGTCTTGTGCATTGTAATATGTTTAGCAGCATCCCTGTCCTCTTCCACTCCCTGGGTGCCAGGAGACCTCTCCCCACCACCCACTTCCCCTCAGTGGTAACATCAAAAAGGCCTTCAGATTCTCTCAGATGTCCTGATTGAGATTCAGTATTCTGGTTAGATAGGTTCTTTCTTGGCTAGAGCGGAGTGAGTTCCTACCTATTTAATGACTGAAGGAGCTCTTCTATTAGAAGCTTTCCACTAGAACGTTCTTTCTCAAAGAAGAGCTCTCTTCTGATGTTATATTGGTTATCTGTGTGTCTCTTTTATTTTTCAGTTTTGAAAAGAGATAGAATACTATTGACTCCATCTCTTGACTAAAAATGCCTTTAAAAACTTTGTACTTGTTTCGTCATCCTTTTTGTTATTATTAGGTGCTACCATCATTTTAAGTCCAAATAAATACAATACTTTTGATTTTCTGTTCTAGAGAAACTAACAGTTGTGTAAATGTCAAAGTTAATACTAGTTTCTCATCTGCTGTAGTTTGAGGCTAGTGTATAGAACTCTCTCCATTAAGAAATTTAGTGAATGAGAACCTGACCAGGCAGTGGCACAGTGGATAGAGCGTCGAACTGGGATGTGGAGGACCCAGGTTCGAGACCCTGAGGTTGCCAGCTTGAGCGAGGGCTCATCTGGTTTGAGCAAAAAGCTCACCAGCTTGGACCCAAGGTCGCTGGCTTGAGCAAGGGATTACTCGGTCTGCTGTAGCCCCACGGTCAAGGCACAAATGAGAAAACAATCAATGAACAACTAAGGTGTTGCAACGAAAAACTAATGATTGATGCTTCTCATCTCTGTTCCTGTCTGTCTGTCCCTATCTATCCCTCTCTCTGACTCTCTCTCTGTCTCTGTAAAAATAAAAAGAAAGAAATTGAGTGAATGAGAAAGATTTATAGCAAGTATCCCCATCAGAGTGGCACTCTTTGAGAATGTGAAGCTGCTTCCCTTTCTAAACTCTTCACTTAGCTGATTCTATTTCTCTTAAATATTGGTCTAACAATTTAATTATAGTACAAGTATTTTTCATATCTTCATTTATTTAATGACAAAACCATATAAATATATATATGTTTCTTCCATTTTTTTAAAACAAAAGAGTAGCTTAAAATAAAAAGTAAACTTCTTTAAGGACTTTTCTCTTAAAAGCTGACATCTAAAACTAAAAATCCTTGTATTTATTTTTTGATAAGTGAATAGGATTACAATTTTAGCAATCTAAATAATATCGTTGAACCTGACGCTACTGTACTTTCTGATCCAAGTAGATATATTATCTTTTAATATTTATTCTGAGCAGATATGAATAAATTAGTTTTGTGAATAAAGTCTTATAGAAATCAGGCAAGACATTTATATCCTTTGTAGAGTTTAATCTAAAGTAGATGACATTTACACATAGAAAATAAAACTATTTCATCCCTTTTGAATGAACTGATACGATCTCTTACTGAAAATACATTTAAAAAACACCTCATATAGATTATTAAGAAAAATTAATTCAGGCATCAGGGCTAAATTAATTATTTAGAAGAGTGAGAAGTGAGTTAAAAATAAATTTATTAAACCTCTATACTATAATAATCTGCAGTTATTCTTTCTGACTTTACTTGATGAGGTAAATATGACCTAATGTTCTAGAGGTTTGTTCCATACGTGTGACGACTGTGACATTGCCATGGATCTGAGAAAAATATTGTTTCTTTGGCAGAGCCCATGTTGTCATTACCATTATGCAACCTTAATTTTCACATAGTTTAAATTAGAGAACCGCCAGAGTTTAGTCAAGTTACTGTAAAACAATTCAACAGATTGTTTACTTTTGTATTCAAACTTTTTGTCAGGGGAGGTATGTTCCTTTTTTCTTTTCTTTCTTTCTTTCTTTTTTTTTTTTTTTGATATAAGAAATAACTTTTGAACTATCAGGAAAACAAATATTACCACAACACTTTCTCTAACACCAATGCCAAAGTGATCAAAATTCCTTATGACATGCAGGTTGGAAACATGTAATGTTTTCTTTATTTTTGTCTTCAGTGATACAAGGTGGTCTCTTTTCTTCCTTTGTTCAACAAATTTCCAGAGCCGGAAACGATTACCCTTTCATACTTGTGTTGGTAGTTACTGTGACCTTTTTACACACAGAGTGGAAAAAGAAAATCAATTCAAACTCACAAACCAGTGTTATTATTTTGAAGAAAAACAAACTCTTTTTCCCATAAAAGCAGGGAGAAAAAGAAAGAAAGAAAGCATAGCAAACAAATGTTTTGTGATTCACAATGCTTGCTCTTCGCAATTGTGGTGGTGATTATCCAATTATGTGTGGTTTTTCTTGTATCATCTTGTCTGTGTATTTTACGGGTGTCATTTTGTTTATTTTTGCTTTGATTATTTTAGAATTAGTACAACATATAGTATGTCTGAGTGCATCAGTTCATTTCAGGCCCAATCTTGTAAATCTCCACACCCATTTTGCTTAAAAGCTTCCACAGATCAGATGAAATCATGTGCTAACGACTTACATGAATCTGGTGCTTAAAGAAAGTCTTAACATTCCTCTTTTCCTTTGCTCTCCCAGTTGCTTCATTTATATTCACTCAGTCAGAAAATATTTGGGTCCTCAGAATGTGCTGGAGGTGGTGCTCTCACATGCTTTCATTCCATTCATTGGCCGATCCTGTTGTGTTGGTGTATTTATTCCCATTTTACAGATTAAGAAACCAAGGCTCTGGAGATATGGATTTATCCGAGATTAAGAAGCTAGAAAGCATGGCTCTATGATCCGATCATTTTCTGCAAAACATATTTTTTTTATATCAGTTTAGGTGTCTATGCGTGTACATTTATATGACAAAAATAAAATAGTTTAACAAATGAATTATAGTGTTCTCTGAGGGGAAATGATAAAGAGAAATAATTTGTAGTCTAAGAGTAACTGTATACATTTCTTAATTTCTTGGCTTTATATTCAAGACAATGAAACAATTGCTTGGAAAGTAAACTACTTGATCAATCAAAAAGTGATTTTTCCACGTGACATGGCTATAGAATTGACTGACTCTCTGAGCAGATGTAGACAGGCCAGAGTCTGCGGCCATGAGCCCACCTCTAGCATTGATGGCCCCTGCTTTCTTGCCGACATTCTTTCTCCTGCAACAGCAGAAGAGGTTAGCTATACAGATGGTGTCTGACTTAATTTTGAAGAAACTAAATTTCATTTCTTTACATTTTAAAGGCTGTCTAATTCTTTTATTGTGATCAAATATACATAAAATAAAATTTACCATTTTAACCATTTTTAAGTATACAATTTAGTGGCATTAAGTTCAATCACAGTGTTGTGCATAACTTTTTCATTATCTAGAACAGCAATTCTGTACCCATTAAACAATAACCTTTCATTTCCTTCTCCCCCAGCATCTGGTCACCTCTATTCTATCTTCTGATTCCAGGAATTTCAGTATTCTAGGTATCTCATATAAATGCAATCATACATTTCCCCTTTTGTGTCTAGCTTGTTTCACTTAGCATAGTGTTTTCACGATTCAATCATGTTGTAGCATGTATCAAAATTCCATTACTTTTAAGGCTGAAAATTTTTTTATTGTATGTAGATACCATGTTTTGTTTATTCATTTTTCTATTGATTGACATTTGGGTTGTTTTCATCTTTTGGCTATGCTGTTATAAACACTGGTGTACAAGTATCTGCTTGCGTCCCTGCTTTCAATTCTTCTGGGTATATATATCCAGGAGTGGGATAGCTGAATCATAATAATTCTATTAAAAGAATTTCTTTTATTCAGTGAGAGGAGTGGAGGCAGAGAGATAGTCTACCCCATGAGCCCTGACCGGGATCCACCCAGTAAACCCCTACCAGGTGATGCTCTGTTGGGCTGGGCAACAGCTCCATTGCTCAGCAACCAAGCTCTTTTAGCACCTGAGGCAAAGGTCATGGAGCCATCCTCAGTGCCTGGGGGCAACACACTCCAATTGAGCCATGGCTGCAGGAGGGAGAGAGAGAGAGAGAGAGAGAGAAGCGAGAAGGGGAAGGGTGGAGAATCTGATGGGCACTTCTCCTATGTGCCCTGACTGGGAATCAAACCTGGGATGTCCACATGCCAGGACGACACCCTACCACTGAGCCAACTGATCAGAGCTACTATTTTTAAATTTTTGAGAGACCACAAAACTGTTTTCTATAGCTGTTGCTATATCATTTTATATTCCCACCACAATGAACAAGAGTTCTAATTTCTCCACATACTTGGCAGCACTTGTTATTTTCTATTTTTTGTTTACTTATTTGTTTTGTAATAATAGACTAATGGTGTATCTTTAAGTTTCTAATAAACATTTTCCATAAATTATAACAAAAATAAGCCCATATATTTCTGTACCATCTATTTTATTTTATTTTTTTTTATTTTTTATTTTTTATTTTTTTTTAAATTAAATTTAATGCAGTGACATTGATAAATCAGGGTACATATGTTGAGAGAAAATATCTCTAGATTATTTTGACATTTGATTGTGCTGTATACCCCTCCTGCAAAGTTAAATTGTCTTCTGTCACCTTCTATCTGGTTTTCTTTCTGCCCCTCCCCTCCCCTAACCCCTCTCTCCTTCTTCACCTCCTCCCCCCTCCCCCAACCCCCCCCCCCCCGCCCCTGTTGCCATCACATTCTTGTTCATGTCTCTGAGTCTCATTTTTATGTCCCTTCTATGTATGGATTCATCTCAGTTTTTTTTCTGATTTACTTATTTCACTCCGTATAATGTTATCAAGGTCCATCCATGTTATTGTAAATGATCCGATGTCATCATTTCTTATGGCTGAGTAGTATTCCATAGTATATATGTACCAAAGTTTTTTAATCCACTCGTCCTCTGACGGACACTTGGGCTGTTTCCAGATCTTCGCTATTGTGAACAATGCTGCCACAAACATGTGGGTGCATTTCTCCTTTTCGAGCCGTTCTATGGTGTCCTTGGGGTATATTCCTAAAAGTGGTATAGCTGGGTCAAAAGGCGGTTCGATTTTCAGTTTTTTGAGCAATCTCCATACTGTTTTCCACAGTGGCTGCACCAGTCGCATTCCCACCAGCAGTGCAGGAGGGTCCCCTTTTCTCCACATCCTCGCCAGCACTTATTCTGTGTTGTTTTGTTGATAAGCGCCATTCTGACTGGTGTAAGGTGATATCTCATTGTGGTTTTAATTTGCATTTCTCTAATGATTAGTGATGTTGAGCATTTTTTCATATGCCTATTGGCCATCTGTATGTCCTCTTTGGAGAAGTGTCTATTCATCTCTTTTGCCCATTTTTGGATTGGGTTGTTTGTCTTCCTGGTGTTGAGTTTTACAAGTTCTTTATAAATTTTGGTTATTAACCCCTTATCAGACGTATTGTCAAATATGTTCTCCCATTGTGTAGTTTGTCTTTTTATTCTGTTCTTGTTGTCTTTAGCTGTGCAAAAGCTTTTTAGTTTGATATAGTCCCATTTGTTTATCCTGTCTTTTATTTCACTTCCCCGTGGAGATAAATCAGCAAATATATCGCTCCGAGAGATGTCGGAGAGCTTACTGCCTATGTTTTCTTCTAAGATGCTTATGGTTTCACAGCCTACATTCAAGTCTTTTATCCATTTTGAGTTTATTTTTGTGAGTGGTGTAAGCTGGTGATCTAGTTTCATTTTTTTGCAGGTAGCTGTCCAATTTTCCCAACACCATTTGTTAAAGAGGCTGTCTTTACTCCATTGTATTTCCTTACCTCCTTTGTCAAATATCAGTTGTCCATAGAACTGTGGGTTTATTTCTGGGTTCTCTGTTCTATTCCATTGATCTATATGCCTGTTCTTATGCCAGTACCAGGCTGTTTTGAGTACAATGGCCTTGTAGTATAACTTGATATCAGGAAGTGTGATACCTCCCACTTTATTCTTCTTTTTTAAGATTGCTGAGGCTATTCGTGTCCTTTTTTGGTTCCATATAAATTTTTGGAATATGTGGTCTATATCTTTGAAGTATGTCATTGGTATTTTAATTGGTATTGCATTGAATTTATAAATTGCTTTGGGTAATATAGACATTTTAATGATGTTTATTCTTCCTAACCATGAGCACGGTATATGCTTCCACTTGTTAGTATCTTCCTTGATTTCTTTTATCAATGTTTTGTAATTTTCCGAGTACAAGTCTTTAGTCTCCTTGGTTAAGTTTACTCCTAGGTACTTTATTTTTTTGGTTGTAATTGTGAAGGGGATTGTTTCCTTAATTTCTCTTTCTGACTGTTCATTGTTGGTGTATAAAAATGCTTCTGATTTCTGAGTATTGATTTTATATTCTGCCACTTTGCTGAATTTATTTATCAGGTCCAGTAGTTTTTTGACTGAGACTTTAGGGTTTTCTATATACAATATCATATCATCTGCAAATAATGATAGTTTTACTTCTTCTTTTCCAACTTGAATGCCTTTTATTTCTTCTTCTTGTCTGATTGCTGTGGCTAGGACTTCCAGGACTATGTTAAATAAGAGTGGTGAAAGGGGGCACCCCTGCCTTGTTCCTGATCTTAAGGGTATTGCTTTTAATTTTTGCCCATTGAGTATGATGTTGGCTGTGGGTTTCTCATAGATGGCTTTTATCATGTTGAGGTATGTTCCCTGTATTCCCACTTTGCTGAGAGTTTTGATCATGAATGGGTGCTGGATTTTATCAAATGCTTTTTCTGCATCTATTGAAATTATCATATGGTTTTTTCTCCTTCTTTTTGTTTATGTGATGAATCACATTGATTGATTTACGAATATTGTACCAGCCTTGCCTCCCCAGAATAAATCCCACTTGATCATGGTGTATGATTTTTTCCATATATTGTTGGATCCGGTTTGCTAATATTGTTGAGGATTTTAGCATCTATATTCATCAGAGATATTGGCCTATAATTTTCTTTCTTTGTGTGGTCTTTGCCTGGTTTTGGAATCAGAATTATGCTCGCCTCATAAAAGGAGTTTGGAAGTCTTCCTTCCTCTTGAATTTTTTGAAATAGTTTGAGAAGGATAGGAGTTAGTTCTTCTTTGAATATTTGGTAGAATTCCATTGTGAAGCCATCGGGCCCCGGACTTTTCTTTGTTGGGAGTTTTTTGATAACTGTTTCGATCTCCTTTGGTGTAATTGGTCTGTTTAAGTTTTCTGATTCTTCCAGATTGATTTTTGGAAGATTGTACGTTTCAAGGAATTTGTCCATTTCATCTAGGTTGTCTAGTTTTTTGGCATACAGTTCTTCATAGTATTTTCTTACAATATTTTGTATTTCTGTTGTGTCAGTTGTTATTTCTCCTCTCTCATTTCTAATTTTATTTATTTGAGTCCTCTCTCTCTTTTTCTTGGTGAGTCTACTTAAAGGTGCATCAATCTTGTTTACCTTTTCAAAGAACCAGCTCCTAGTTTCATTGATCCTCTGTATTGTTTCTTTAGCCTCTATGTCATTTATTTCTGCTCTGATCTTTATTATTTCCTTCCTTCTACTACATTTGGGCTTTACTTGCTGTTCTTTTTCTAATTCTTTTAGATGCAGGGTTAAGTTGTTTATTTGAGCTTTTTCTAGCTTCTGAAAGTGTGCCTGTAGTGCTATGAACTTCCCTCTCAGCACTGCTTTCGCTGTGTCCCATAAATTTTGAGTTGTTGTATGCTCATTGTCATTCGTTTCTAGGAATTTCTTTATTTCTTCTTTGATCTCATTCTTAATCCATTCATTATTTAACACCCTGCTATTTAGTTTCCATGTGTTTGAGAATTTTTGAGCTTTTCTGCTGTGATTCATTTCTAGTTTCATGCCGTTGTGATCGGAGAAAGTCCTTGATATGATTTCAGTCTTCTTAAATTTGTTGAGAGCACTTTTGTGCCCTAACATGTGGTCTATCCTAGAGAATGTACCATGAGCACTTGAAAAGAATGTATATTCTGCTGCTTTAGGGTGAAAGGTTCTGAAGATATCTATTAAATCGAGTTGATCTAGTGTTTCCAATAAGTCTGCTGTTTCTTTGTTAATTTTCTTTCTTGAGGATCTATCTAGTGATGTTAGTGGGGTATTGAAATCCCCTACTATTATAGTATTGCTGTTGATCTCGCCCTTTAAATCCATCAAAGTCTGTTTTATATATTTGGGTGCTCCTATATTAGGTGCATAGATATTTCTAATAGTTATATCTTCCTGTTGGATTACTCCCTTTATCATTATGTAGTGGCCTTCTTTATCTCTTACTATATCCTTTGTTTTAAAGTCCAATTTGTCTGATATAAGTATTGCTACCCCAGATTTTTTTTCATTTCCATTTGCATGAAACATTTTTTTCCATCCTTTTACCTTCAATCTGTGTGTGTCTTTTGTTCTAAGGTGTGTCTCTTGTAGACAACATATGTATGGGTCCTGTTTTCTTATCCACGCAGCTACCCTATGTCTTTTGATTGGATCATTTAATCCATTTACATTTAAGGTTATTATTGATATGTAGTTGTTTATTGCCATTTTCTTCTTTAAAGGTGTATTCTTTTTTCTTTTTTTTTTTCTGTATTCTTTTCCCACTTTATCTGTTTACACCAGGCCCCTTAATATTTCCTGCAGCATTGGTTTGGTTGTAATGAATTCCTTGAGTTGTTTTTTGTCTGGGAAGCTTTTTATTTCTCCTTCAATTTTAAACGATAGCCTTGCTGGATAAAGTAGTCTTGGTTGTAGGTTCTTGTTCTGCATTACTTTGAATATTTCTTGCCATTCCCTTCTGGCCTCAAGTGTTTCTGTTGAGAAGTCAGATGTCATCCTTATGGGGGCTCCTTTGTAGGTGATAACTTTTTTTTCTCTTGCAGTTTTTTCATATTTTCTCTTTATCGCTTAGCTTTGGTATTTTAATTATGATGTGTCTTGGTGTAGGTTTCTTTGTGTTTCTCTTTAATGGAGTCCTCTGTGCTTCTTGGATTTGTGAGAGTTTCTCTTGCATTAATTTAGGGAAGTTTTCAGCTATGATATGATTGAACAAAGTCTCTATCCCTTGTTCTTTTTCTTCTTCTTCTGGAACCCCTATGATGCGGATGTTATTTCTCTTCATGTTGTCACAGAGCTCTCTAAGAGTTTCCTCTGACTTTTTGAGTCTTTTTTCTCTTTTCTTCTCTGCTTTCATGCCTTCATTCCAGTTGTCTTCTAACTCGCTGATTCGATCCTCTGCTCTATCTATCCTGTTTTTAATTCCTTCCATTGTGGTCTTTATTTCTGATATTGTATTTGTCGTCTCCAACTGGTTCTTTTTTATACTTGCTATTTCTTTATTTAGGTTTTCAAACTCCCCCTCCATTGTTGTTCTAAGATCCCTAAGCATCCTTACAATCATTATTTTGAACTCCGCATCTGGAAGTTTGATTATTTCCATATCACTCAGTTCATCTCTCAAAAGTGTCTCTTGTGGTTTCATTTGGATTGCACTCCTTTGTTTTCTCATCTTCTTCTTCTTTTTTTTTTATTTGTAGAGTTGATTGAGTCTAGGCTTGGTGTTGTCTGCCTCCAGTTTTCAGTTGTGTTATTTTTAGGTCTTCGTGGGTTGGTATCAGCTATTATTTGTAATCCACTTTTGGATTTGGGCAGCTTTGAAGTCTTGATTTGTTTGTTTTCTTAACAGGTGATAGTCTTGTTAACTGATCTCAGCAGGGGGCTTCCTTGAAACTGTATCCAGGAATGCTGTGGGTGTAACCTGAGACTCTGAAGGTCTCTTCCTCCAACTAATCTCACTGGGGGCAGGGTTTTTTCTCTCAGCTTCAGTAGGGGGAGGTGTATCTCAGATCTCCATGGAGACCTGAGTTACTGCCCCTCCTCCCCACTTCTTGTTTTCAGCTGTGTCTTGTTGTGCTGATTGGAGCTGGATAGATGTCCGGAGATCTCTGATCCGGAAGCACTTCAGCTCTGTTTTGTGAAAGGTTCAGTCCCTCCCCCAGCTATGGCCGCCTCCAGCACGAATGAGTCAGCTTTTTTATTTTGTTTCTTGCATACCTTAGCCCCTCACAGTCTGTCCCTCTCCCTGTCTTTTCCACTTGGGAGATAAGCTGGTCTTTTCAACCCACCTTGCTCCCTGGTCGCCAAGTAAGTGGCTGTGAGCAGTAGTTTCTGCTCTTTTTCCTCTGTGAAATCCTCTCTGGGCTCTCAGCCTCACCCCCCTCCTTCCCTTCCTGTAAGCAGAGGAGATTCAGGCACTCCTTACCAGGATTATTGTGGCTTCCTCTTTGCTCCTTGGTTTTTGAGAGCTGTTTTTGCAGTTCAGTGTTGGTTTTTCATGCTGATTTTTTCTAAATTGATTTGTATTCCAGTTTGGTGTTGAGAGCTGGGTGTCTGTGCATCTGCCTACTCCGCTGCCATCTTCTCTCCCCTCTGTACCATCTATTTTAAATAATGCAATTTTCTAATCTGCATCTTTTGTTTCTCAATATAATGTTAAAGGCTTATGGTTGAAAGAAATTTCTGGGGAGTACATGTTTTGAAGCTCTGAACCTATCAAATATGACTGCTTATAGTCAAATTCAACCCTGAGCCCCCTGAAATTAATTTATATAATTTAAGACAATGTAATCTTTGTTTGGGTATTAAGCATAAATTATGTACACTGTCAGAACACATTCTGAGAAACAAAAATAAAGTAAGTTTTTGCAGTGTTAAATTCTAGGGTAAATCAAAACCAACTCGATTTCTTTCAGATGAATCAAATCTTTCTCGTCTTGTGCTGAAAATGCAAAGCAGATATGGAAGTTCTTAGAAATAATTAGCAACAGCCTTTATAATTACGCACAAATATAATGCAAAGAATGTCACCCATTCTCATCGAGAAGCAGGCATGAAATCAGATAAATGCAGAGAGAATTGCTACTCTGCCTTCCTACACTACCCTGCCTCCCATGAAATTGCTAACGAGGAAAAGAAAACAAGGCTTTGGTAAAATGTCCAAAGAAAGCCAAACTTATTAATGATTTCTTTCTTATTACATCTAGGTTTTATGAAATTGTGTTAAAAAAAAATGTTTCAGGCCTAACCATAATGATGTTATTTTCATTGTACTATATACTTTGAGAAAATAGAGTTTTTAGTGAAAATGTTTATGGCCTTTAATCTTATTTGTGACAGAGACAGAAGGAGAAACAGATAGAGGGACAGATAAGGACAGACAGACAGGAAAGGAGAGAGATGAGAAGCATCAATTCTTCACTGCGGCACCTTAGTTGTTCATTGATTGCCTTCTCATATGTGTCTTGACTGGGGGCTACAGCAGAGTGAGTGACCCTTTGCTCAAGCCAGCAACCTTGGGCTCAAGCCAGCAACCTTGGGCTCAAGCCAGCGACGTTGGTCTTTAAGCCAGCAACCTTTGGGCTAAGCCAGCAACCCCACACTGAAGCTAGTGAGCCTGTGCTTAAGCTAGCGACCTTGAAGTTTCAAACCTGGGTCCTCTGTGTCCCAGTCCAGTGCTCTATCCACTGTGCCACCACCTGGTCAGGCTATGGCCTTTAATCTTATTCATCTAAATTACAATGAAACACTTCTTTAAAAGCATCAAAAGTTCTTTCACTTACCTACAACCAGTTATGAAAGGTAAGACTTGGAGTTTGACCAAATTCTTAAGTGGACAGCCATATGTTAATAGATGTTGGGCCAAGGTTATTTTATATTAAGGAATTTCTAATCTGTTTATGACTCATAATGGTTTTGAAATTTCTGAAATACTATTTTCCCCATGTTAACAAGAAATCTTCAATAGAGACACAACTTTAAATTGTAATATATTACTTGCTTTATCCAATAATAAAAATTAAGTATTAATTTGTCTGGTCACTATATATGTATATCAGATAAGTGCTTACTAGTATTTTATCAGAGTCTCAGCTAACACAGAGATTGGAGTGTGGAAATAGTATATATGGGAGGGAACTTCATAATTTAGCTCTCAAAGTATCGTGAAGGAAAACAATATTTTCCAGGCTGTAATGATAGGCAAAGGGCAATATTTGTGGAAATTTTGGGATTGGAGAGTGATTCTTTCAAGGCTAGGTGGAAGAAAGGACATTAATGGGAGCTATCTGTGGAGTCAGGATTGGAAATCGATAGCTTCATCAAGAGTTTTTCTGAGCTTCTCGCATTACCCCATATTCCGCTAGTCTGGTATGTGTTCCTCCTCTTTGCTTCTCTGTATAAATATATGTTCTCTATAACAACACTCAGGTAATTGTCCTCTAGATGAGGATCTTGATAAGGCAAAGGGAACCTCTTGGAGTCATGATGGCTCTTCTCCAGAACATTCCATGATATTGCTTCTCAGTCAACACTGTCCAGTTGCTGTACTGATTGATTTTGAGGTGGGTACTTAAGTTAAGTAATCTCAGAATAGATCGTTTGTGATACACCTGAGATACTAAAGATTGTGCCTGGCCATAGGCATTGTAGCACAGACACTGAACCTAAAGTGCTTACTGATTTCCTTTGGTTGGTATGGAATATTTTTTTGAAAGGCCATCTCTAAAGTGGAAGAAAATGAACAGAAGGAAATGTAGGAAGTTGTGTCTGAAAATAGACATTTTTCAAATTGCAGTTTAAGGGTTTACTTTGGTAAGAATACTGTCTATTAGTAGATGGAAGATCTGATTCTTGATACTCTGAAAACTTTCATGCATTCTTGATACTCTGAAAACTTTTCTGTTTATATATAATATATTTATATTTACATTTATATTTATAATCACTGTCCGACCCACACCGTCTTGATTTCTTACTCCTATCAGGGTCAGGACTGGGCTGAATTCCTGTGCTTACTCTTTAGGAGGAGTTCTCCTCTGTCACAGCACTCCCACACTGCTAGCCCCCCACCTCCCACACAAATTGGGGCTAGTCCTTCTTCTGGGGAGGTATGTGTGGTGGAGATACAGGTGTGGAAGAAGGTGCACCAGCATTGAAATGTTTTCTCTAGTGTAGGAAAGAAGAAATTCTTGAATTACTGTGACCTTTACAACTTGTTAACTATATCATTTCTATATCTTCATATGCATTTTGCTCTTTTTTTTTGACAGAGACAGAGAGAGAGTCAGAGAGAGGGACAGCTAGAGACAAACAAAAAGGGAGAGAGATGGGAGGTGGCAAGATGGTGATGAAGTAGGCAGATGTACCAACTTCCACCTCCCAGAACCAAAGTGGATTACAACTTAATTTTAAGAACAATCATCTGGAAAAACCAACTTTGGACTAAACTAAGAGGACTTTTTAATCAAGGAGCGCTGAAGAAGCCACACTGAGACTGGTAGGAAAAGCAGAAATGCAGAGAGGGCGCCCAGCTTCCAGGAGCGAGCGGCAGCCCAGAGGGACTCACGTGGCAGATGGAGAGTTTAGTGGAGATTAGAGGGCCCTGAGCCCCAGGAACAAAGCCCCATCCTGAAGCCCCAGAGCCTCAAAAAGGCATACGAACAGTATCTGGCTGCAAAACAAGCCAGGATACTATTTGCGAGAGACAGATTTCTCAGACCCAGGATTCATCTTAAAGGGTCTGCATAGAAAACCTCTTTCACAACCACTCACCCAGGTCTCCAGGGGACAAGGAGAGCTGATAGGACCAGAGTAGCAGGATGAGAGTGTAATTTAGGAGGCATAGGGAAAAACATTTTAAGGGACAGCCACCCTAATCCCTGGGCTGAGTCACTCCTCAAATCTATAGTGAATATTTTTCCTGGAACCAGCAATACCAGCAAAGGGAAGCAGGTTATCAGCTAAACAGAAGCTCTTCTACTGCAGTCAGAGCAAAAAATCACTTAGAAGCAGGGAGCCATCAGGGATACAGTATTGAGTGCTAAGGTCTGAGCTGCTGAGTGGTCACCAGAGTGAGCTGAGTGTTCATTGCTGAGTGCACCCTCACTCTGGTGAGTGCTCACCAGAGGGAGGACTGCGATGGAAGGGGTGCACAAAAGTGGTGCATCCGTGGCTGTGGGCTGAGAGTGCAAGAGCTGTCCTGCCTGCAGTCCTGCCCACAGGGGCAAGGTGAAAGACAAGGAACTGGCTGAGAATTGTGGCTGGGTGCAGGAGTACAGCCCTGCCCATGGGGGCGGAGCGAAGGCCAAGGGTCAGCCAAGGCTTGTAGCCTGGACCTCAGTGCAATCCCACCTGCAGGGGCGGGACTGAGGCAGGGGGCTGGCCAGGGCTTACAGCCCAGGTGCATGAGCACAGACCCACCCTCAGGGGTGGTGCAGAGGCTGGGTTGGCCAAAGCTTGCAGCTGGGACATGCAAACACAATTCTTCCCGTGAAAGTGAGGAGAAAACTGCAGCGACCACCACAGCAGGTCAGTGCCTACAACTCCCATGCCAGAATTCCTGAGGCAGTGGCAGAGGGGGTGGTGGGCCTGCAGACAGACCACACCTAGGGAACACAAAGGCCACACTCATTGGACTCCTGTAGCCACACCCTTCTTATACATAGACAAAATTGGAAGGCAGAGAAATATAACCCAAATGAATCAACAAGAGATATTCCTAGAAAAAGATTTGAATGAGACAGAAATAACAAAATTACTGAATGCAGAGTTTAAAATAATGATAGTTAGGATGCTCTAAGATCTTAGAGCAACAATGGATGGACATTATAAGCACCTAAATAGACAGCAGGTATAAAAACGGACATTGAAATAATAAAAAAGAATCAGTCAAAAATGACAAATACAGTATCATAAATGAAAACCACAATGGAAGAAATTAATAGCAGGATGGGTGAAGCTGAGGATCGAATCAGCAAGTTAGATGAAAAAATAAACAAAAACATGGAAGCAGAACAGGAAAAAGAACAAGGGCTCAAAAAGTCTGAGGAAACTCTAAGAGAGCTCTGTGACAACATGAAGAGAAACAACATCTGCATCATAGGGGTTCCTGAAGGAGAAAAGAAAGAACAAGGGATAGAGAATCTGATTGAAGAAATCATAGCTGAAAACTTTCCTAAATTGATGGAGAAAAAAGTCACACAAGTTCAAGAAGCACAGAGAGTCCCATTAAGGATGAACCCAAAGAGGCCAACACCAAGACACATAATTAAAATACAACAATTAAGAGATTAAAAAAAGAATACTAAAAGCTGTAAAAGAAAAGCAGTCAATTACCTACAGAGGAGCCCCCATAAGGATGACACCTGACTTCTCAACAGAAACATTAGAGGCCAGAAGGGAATGGCAAGAAATATTCAAAGTAATGCAAAACAAGAGCCTAAAACCAAGACTCCTCTATCCAGCAAGGCTATCATTTAAATTGAAGGAGAAATAAAAAGCTTCCCAGACAAAAAGAACTCAAGAAATTCATTATGACCAAACCAATGTTAAGAGAAATGTTAAGGGGCCTGCTGTAAACAGAACAAAGGTGGGGGGAAATCTAGTAAAAGAGTAATGTAGATGTAAAGAATAAAATGGCAATAAACAACTACATATCAATAATAACTTTAAATGTAAATGGATTAAATGCTACAATCAAAAGACATAGAGTAGCTGCATGGATAAGAAAACGGGACCTGTACATACAATGTCTACAAGAGACCCACCTCAAAATAAAAGATACACATAGACTGAATGTAAAAGGATGGAAAAAAAATATTTCATGCAAATGGAAATGAAAAAAAATGCTGGGGTAGAAATACTTTAATCAGACAAAATAGACTTTAAAACAAAGGCTATAGTAAGGTATAAAGTAGGTCACTACATAATGATAAAGGAAGCAGTCCAACAGAAAGATATAACCATTATAAATATCTATGCACCAAATATAGAAGCACCTAAATATATAAAACAGATTCTGATGGGCATAGAGGGCGAGATCAACAGTAATACTATAATAATAGGGGATTTTAATACACCACTAACATCACTGGATAGATCCTCAAGAAAAAAAATTAACAAAGAAACAGCAGACTTAAAGGACACACTAGATCAACTAGATTTAATACATATCTTCAGAACCTTACACACTAAAGCAGCAGAATATACATTCTTTTCAAGTGCTCACGGTACATTCTCTAGGATAGATCACATGCTAGGACACAACAAACAAGTCTCAACAAATTTAAGAAGATTTAAACCATACCAAGCATCTTCTCGGTTCACAATGGCATGAAACTAGAAATCAACTACAATAGAAAAACTGAAAAACACTTAAACATTTGGAAACTAAATGGCATGTTATTAAATAATAAATAGTTTGACAATAGGATCAAGGAAGAATTAAAAAATTTCCTTGAAACAAATAAAAACAGACATACAACAACTCAAAATTTATAGGACACAGCAAAAGCAGTCCTGAGAGGAAAGTTCATAGCACTACAGGCATACCTTAAGAAGCTAGAGAAAGCTTAAATAAACAATTTAACCCTGCATGTAAAAGAACTAGAAAAAGAACAGCAAGTAAAACCCAGAGGAAGTAGAGGAACAAAATAATAAAGATCAGAGCGAAAATAAATGACATAGAGGCTAAAAAAAAATACAGAGGATCAATGAAACCAAGAAGTGGTTCTTTAAAAAGGTAAAGAAGATAGATGAACCTTTAACCAGACTAACTGAGAAAAAAGGAGAGAGGACTCAAATAAATAAAATTAGAAACGAGAGAGGAAAAGTAACAACTGACACAGCAGAAATACAAGGGATTATAAGAAAATACTATGAAGAACTGTATGCCATAAAATTAGACAACCTAGATGAAATGAACAAATTTCTTGGAACATATCATCTTACAAAAGTCAATATAGAAGAATCAGAAAACCTACTAAACAGACTGATTTCATCAAATGAGATTGAAACAGTTATCAAAACAGTCCCAACAAACAAAAGTCCTGGGCCAGATGGCTTCACGGGCGAATTTTACCAAATATTCAAAGAAGAAATAACTACTATCCTTTTCAAGCTATTTAAAAAAATTCAAGAGGAGGGAAGACTTCCAAACTCCTTTTATCTGGCGAGCATAATACTGATGCCAAAACCAGTCAAAGACACTAAAAATAACCCCCCCCACAAAACTATAGACCAATATCCCTGATGAACTTAGATGCTAAAATTCTCAACAAAATATTAGCAAACCAGATTCAGCAATACATGAAAGAAATCATACAACATGATCAGGTGAAATTTATTCTAGGGAGACAAGGCTGGTACAATATCCGCAAATCAATCAATGTGATTCAACACATAAAAAAAAAAAGAAAGGATAAAAATCACATGATAATATCAAAAGATATAGAAAAGGCATTTGATAAAATCCAGCACCTATTTATTATCAAAACTCTCAGCAAAGTGGGAATACAGGGATTATACTTCAACATGATAAAGGCCATCTATGACAAACCCAAAGCCAACATCATAAACAATGGGCAAAAGTTAAAAGCAATCCCTTTAAAATCAGGAACAAGGCAGAGGTGCCCTCTTTCACCACTCTTATTCAACATAGTTCTGGAAGTCCTAGCCACAGCAATCAGGCAAGAAAAAGAGATAAAAGGCATCAGAATTGGAAAAGAAGAAGTAAAACTATCATTATTTGCTGATGATATGATACTGTACATAGAAAACCCTAAAGTCTCAGTCAAAAAAACTACTGGCCCTGATATATGAATTCAGCAAGGTGGCAGGATATAAAATCAATATTCAGAAATCAGTGGCATTTTTATACAGCAACATTGAAATGTCTGAAAGAGAAATTAAGAAAACAATCCCCCTTATTATTGCAACAACAACAAAATATAAACTACCTAGGAGTAAATTTAACCAACGAGGTTAAAGACTTGTACTTGGAAAATTATAAAACATTGATAAAGGAAGTCAAGGAAGATACAAACAAGTGGAAGCATATACTGTGTTCATGGATAGGAAGAACAAACATTATTAAAATGTCTATATTACCCAAAGCAATCTATAAATTCAATGCAGTTCCTATTAAAATACCAATGACATACTTCAAAGATATAGAACACATATTCCAAAAATTTATATTGGACCAAAAAAGAACACAAATAACCTCAGCAATTCTGAAAAAGTAGAATAAAGTGGAGGGTATCATACTTCTTGATATCAAGTTATACTACAAGGCCATCATACTCAAAACAGCTTGGTACTGGCATAAGAACAGGCATACAGAATAATGGAACAGAACATAGAACCCAGAAATAAACCCACACCTATATGGACAATTGATATTTGACAAAGGAGGTAAGAACATACAATGGAGTAAATACAGTCTCTTTAACAAATGGTGTTGGGAAAATTGGACAGGTACTTGCAAAAAAAATAAAACTGGAACATCAACTTACACCATTCACAAAAATAAACTGAAAATTGATAAAAGACTTAAATGTAAGTCATGAAACCATAAACATCTTGGAAAAAAACATAGGCAGTAAATCTCCAACATCTCTCATTAGCAATATTTTTGCTGATTTATCTCTACGAGCAAGTGTAATAAAGGACAGGATGAACAAATTGGACTATATGAAACTAGAAGCTTTTGCACAGAAAAAGACACCATTAACAAAATAAAAAGACAACTCACACAATGGGAGAATATATTCACCAATACCTCTGATAGGGTTTAATAAGCAAAATTTATAAATAACTTGTAAAAGTCAACATCAGGAAGATAAACAATCTAATCAAAAAATGGGCAAAAGGAATGAATAGACATTTCTCCAAAGAGGACATACAGATGGTCAATAGGCACATGAAAAAATGTTTAACATCACTAATCATTTGAGAAATGCAAATTAAAATGAGATACCACCTCACACCTGTCAGAATGGCGCTTATTAACAAAACAGCACATAATAAGTGCTGAAGAGGGTGTGGAAGAAAGGGAACCTTCTTGCATTGCTGGTGGGAATGCAGACTAGTGCAGGCACTGTGGAAGACAGTATGGAGATTCCTCAAAAAATTAAAAATGGAACTGCCTTTTGACCCAGCTATCCCACTTTTAGGAATATATCTTATTAATACTACATCAATGATTCAAAAGAAATGTACCCCCATGTTTATTGCAGCATTGTTTACAATAGCCAAGATCTGAAAACAGCCCAAGTGTCCTTCAGTGGACGAGTGGATTAATAAGTAGTGGTACATATACACAATGGAATACTATGCAGCCGTGAGGAAGAAGGAAATCTTGCCTTTCGCAACAACATGGATGGACCTGGAACCTATCATGCTAAGTGAAATAAGCTAGGCAGAGAAAGAAAAATATCATATGACCTCACTCATTTGAGGAAGCCAATGAACAATTTGAAGTGAGCAATGGAACAGAGGCAGAGGTGGGATCAAAGGGACCAGAGGGAAAGCGGTCAGAGGAAAGTAGAAGAGAAGATGGGATCAGAGAAGGGAAAGAGATTAATTAAATTATATATACATAACACAGATTTATAGAGAACAGGACAGCAAATCTTGGAGGGAAGAGAGAAAGGCATTGGGGGGGGAGGGGAATGGTAGGGTCTGAGAGGAACAAGGCAGTGGGGAGAGATATATGCTGTGGGACACTTGAATCTATGTAAACACAAATTAAAATCATAAATTAAAAAAAATAAAATTAAAAAATAGAAGGGAGAGAGAGATAAGAAGCATCAGTTCTTTGTTCTGGGACCTTAGTTGTTCAATGATTGCTTTTCATATGTGCCTTGATGGGGAGTGTGGGGGTACAGCAGATCAAGTGACCCCTTCCTTAAGCCAGCAACCTTGGGCTTCAAGCCAGTGACCATGTGTCATGTCTATGATCCCATGCTCAAGCTGTTGAGCCTGTGCTCAAGCTGGATGAGCCCAGGCTCAAGCAAGCAACCTCAGAGTTTCAAACCTGGGTCCTCCGCATCCCAGTCTGACACTCTATTCACTGTGCCAGCGCCTGGTAAGGCTGCATTCTGCTCTTGATGAAATTTTATTTTGTAAGTCTTTGCGGCTCTGTATTATATCTGTGAAAGTTGTCAAAGAAGGTACATTTTATGTCTCATATTCTTGTATACATGTGAATTTCCTTACTGACCCTGCGCAATGGTGACGTAGGAGGCAGCACAATGGTGACTTAGCAGAAGTATGCTAAGTTGGGAACAGCAAAAGTCAAATAATAGTCTTTTCCTCCAAATTATCATTCTCTAAACTAAGTTATAGTTAGAAGAATTTTTCTCTTCATTGAAAAATATATATGGCCCTGGCTGGTTGGCTCAGTGGTAGAGCGTTGGCCTGGCGTGCAAGGGGTCCCGGGTTCGATTGCCGGCCAGGGCACACAGGGGAGGCGCCTGTCTGCTTCTCCACCCCTCCCCCTCTCCTTCCTTTCTGTCTCTCTCTTCCCCTCCCGCAGCGAGGCTCCATTGGAGCAAAGATGGCCCGGGCACTGGAGATGGCTCCTTGGCCTCTGCCCCAGGCGCTAGAGTGGCTCTAGTCACAACAGAGCGATGCCCCAGAGGGGCAGAGCATCGCCCCCTGGTGGGCAGAGCATCGCCCCCTGGTGGGCGTGCTGGGTGGATCCCGGTCGGGCGCATGCGGGAGTCTGTCTGTCTCTCCCCGTTTCCAGCTTCGGAAAAATACAAAAAAAAAAAAAAAATAGAAAAACATATATGCCTGATCTGTGGTGGCGCAGTGGATAAAGCGTCAACCTGCATGCTGAGGTCGCTGGTTCAAAACACTGGGCTTGCTTGGTCAAGGCATATGTGAGAAACAACTATGAGTTGATGCTTCTCACTCCTCCACCCTTCCTTCTCTCTCTCTCTCTCTCTCTCTCTCTCTTGCTCCTTTCTCTAAAAATTAATACATAAAAAATATGAAAAAAAGAAAAACATATAAACAGGATCATGAAAATTATCATGCTACTTCAAAGCATAGTGCTTAAAGCAGTGATGGGCAATCTTTGAGCTTGGTGTGTCAAAATTCGCCAAAAAATGAGCATAACTTGGGTGGTGTGTCACTTTGAGAAAAAAACTATAATTTTGTGTTATTTATAGTTTAAATAACAAAAATATATAATTGTAATATATAACTGTATTTAATAAACCAAAAACTAATTATTTAACTTACCTGCTTAGTGACTTCTTTGTTCATCTGTCAGTCGGTTTCTTTTGTTGGTCTTGATATTATTTAACTTGTGTGGGGTGCCGTGAACTAAGATAAGTGAGGAGGAGGGGAATTCTTTAACTAACCTGCCTATTATTGACTTTTTTGTTGCTGAATTTCATTGGCTAAATCTTCAGTTGAAGGTTGGTATTTTGTACACTTCAGGCCCAAGCAAGCGCTACTAACTTCATCTGTCAATCTGTTTCTTTTGTTGGTTTTGATATTATTTAACGCTGATAATAAGGTCTCACAAAGTATGTAGAGGGAAAAATTGTGAGTAAAGCCATTGCTATATTTTTCAGGGTGCTAAAAGTGTCTGGTAATCGGTTCCAGGCACTCCAAATTTCCTGTTCGTAGTGGCACTCATCTTGATTCTCCAAGCAGCACCTTTCCAAATTCTCAAGCTTTGACCTCAAGTCGACAAACACCTGAACCCAGATGCTGTCTTGAAATTCTGCAAGTTGCATCTTATGTAAATTAAGATGGCTGCCGCTATTTCTAATGGCGGGAAATGGCACCCATAGCACAGGCCCTGCCTCTCCCAGCCTCTCCCTCACTTATCTCAGTAATGATAGTCAATTAGAAATCCCCAACACCCCAGAACAGTAGATTGGATGATGGTTGCTGTGGTTATGTGGTTGCTGGTAATGGCGATCACAGAGCCCCCAGAGATGTGTCCCCTATGGCATTCCACTGCTCCCAGCTGTGCCGGCAGGAAGTGAGGTCAAAGATCCCCTAACAGCCTAACCGGAAGTCCCAGAACTAGACGCTCTGTGCCGGAGTTCTGTTGTTTTGGCCTACAGACCTCTGGCACAGAGTGTCTACACTACAGCAAATGTTTTATCCTCAGCTACTGCGCCTGCCGTGCAGGAGTCCTTCTCGGCATGTGGCCCTATACTTCTCTGGTATGCGGCCGCATGCGGCCACGTGTCATTGAAAATGGCTACGCATGTCAGTGCTGACACACGTGTCATAGTTTCATCATCACGGGCTTAAGGCATAGTCATGTGACCATTTAAATCAAATGTGGTCAGTGATACTAGGCATATTTCACCTAGAATATAAGACATACTCAGGTACTCAGGCATGACCCATTTCAGACTGCTTTACAAGATGATCTTGGTGATATTACTAATAATGGCAGATATTTACTGAATGCTAACTATGTTATATATTTATATGTAGGTATTATTATTATCCTCATTTTACAGTTGGAAAAATAAGGCATAATAAGGTTATGGGGCTTTTTCATAGTCAAGGATTTTTTATTTTTATTTTTTGAGAGAGGCAAGGTTAGAGAGACAGAAACATCAAGCTGCTCCTATATGTGCCCTGACTGAGGAATTGAACCAGCAGCCTCTGTGCTCTGGGACAACACTTCAACCAACTGATCATGGTCAAGGATTTAATAAGAAGCAGAGCTGGACATTAAACCCTAACTCCAGGGCATGTCTTTATATGATACTATGTTCCCAGGTGCTGTGGCCTCCATCTCTATCTCACATGCTTCCATGCTGTGTTCACTTTAATCTGTAATCTGAGTTAAATCTGAAACTGTTTATATTAGACACCTCAGAAACTCTCTTGCCCATGAAGACCCATGACTACAAGTGACACCTTCATCTGAAGGGAGACGTTAAATGTTTGCTAAGATAAATACACATAAACTTGTAAAATAAGTTCATGTGTAAAAGGGTCTGAGTCAACCCATTGTCTTATTTCAATTTTCAGTATTTAAAGTTTATTAGATTTTTTAGAAAAGAATTATGTAGTTTAAAAAAATGTGTGTTTTTAACTTAATAAAATGTTAACTAAGCAACTTCACAATACTTTGTTTGAAAGGAAATACAGTTTTTTATTTATTTTTTATTTGTTATTAAAAAGATGTGGAGGCAGAGACAGACTCCCCCATGAACCCTGACTGGGATCCACCTGGCAAGCCCCTACCAGGTGATGCTCTACTGGGCTGGGCTGCAACTCTATTGCTCAGCTACAGAGCTATTTTAGGACCTGAGGTGGAGGCCATTAAGCCATCCTCAGTGCTCAGGGCCAACTCACTCCAATCAAGCCGTGGCTGCAGGGGGGAAAGAGAGAGAGAGAGAAAGAGAACGGGAGAGGGAGAGAAAGAGGGAGGGGTGGAGAAGCAGATGGGTGCTTTTTTTGTGTGTCTTGACTTGAACTCAGGACTTACACACATCAGGTCAATACCCTACTGTTGAGCTAAATGGTCAGGGCCAGAAATACAGTTTAAATAGTGACTTATTTTCCCAGCAAACAGTAGGTGTAATCTGGGCTTTAATTTTCACTATTTCCATATGGCTTAAGAATATGGTTGTGAAACCAGGAAATAAATAAATAAACAGAAAAAAAATGACAGAAGAAACAAAAAATAAATCTCACTCATTATTTCTCTATTTCCAACTCCAACTCTGTTTGTGAGTAGAATAATGGCCATCACTGTAATATTGCTGCCTCATCAATCTGCTAACTGTTAAGAGAAGGGCATATTTTCCTTTGGTTTTCTTCTTGGCTGTTATGATGTTGACAAGCTAGAGAAAAATTGAGTTTGTTCTCGAGAACAAAGTTACTCACTGTGGGAAGGTGCACAGTGACCATAGCTTTGATATATAAATTCTACTCAAATTTGTTTGCAGGGAAATTTGATGATCTGATCCTTGGCTCTCTGAATATATAAGTTATGAAAATAAGCTATGTTATCTCAGAAGGAGTTGGAAGGGGGAAGTAGTAGCTTAAAAACCTCTGTTCCCTAATCATATTTGGGATCATTTAGAATTAAAATGATCATAATATTTTCTCATAATCTACCATATTTCCCCATGTATAAGATGTTCCCATGTATAAAATGCTCCCATGTATAAGATGCACCTTAATTTTGGGGCTTAAAATTTGAAAAAAATGTATTACATAAAATTATCAAACTCAAGTTTTATTCATCATAAAATTCATACAACTTCTCATCACTGTCAAAACTCCCATCCATTAGCTTGTCCTCATCTTGATCTGATGACTAATCGCTGTATTCAACAATGAGCACAAAAACAAATGTGAAAAAGCAGAAAATGCAAGTAAAAAAATCTACAACCACTGTATAAGATGCATCCAGTTTTAGACCCCAAATTTTTTAGAAAAGGATGAGACTTATACATGGTGAAATATGGTATTTTTAAAAGTCATACTTTATTTTTAATAATGTTCCTCTTCCACTTTTCATTTTGCTTTTTTTGTTTGTTTTTTTGTTTGTTTTTAGTGCAAGGAGGGGAGGCAGAGACTCCCACATGTGCCCTGACCAGAATCAATCCAGCAATCCCAATAGGGGGTGATGCTCTGCCCATCTGGGTCCACTGCTCTGTTGCTCAGCAACCAGGCCATTTTATTTAGTGTCTGAAGTGGAGGCCATGGAGCTATCTGAGGCTAATTCACTCGAACCAATCAAGACATGGCTGTGGGAAGGGAAGAGAGAGAGAGAGAGAGAGAGTGAGAAGCAAGAGAGGGAGGAGTGGAGAAGCAGATGGTCGCTTCTCCTGTGTGCCCTACTAGGAATCAAACCTAGGACACCCACATGCCAGGCAACACTCTACCACTGAGCCAACTGGCCAGGGCTCATTTTGCTTCTTTATATCTGATATTCTTTCTATATCTTTTTTTCAAACTAAAGTTTGAAAAATCAATCTCTGAGATTGTTAATTTTATTTAATTTGCTCAAAGAATCAACTTTGAATTGTTGATCTTTTATATTTACATTTAAATTATTCTATATTTATTATTAGTTTATTTTTATCAATAATTTTTATTATATTCTAAACTTTCTTTGTGTTTACTTATTGCTATTTTTATAATTTCTTATGTTGGATATTTTGCCCTTACATTGAATTCGAAATGTTTTCTAATTTCCAACATATTTTCTTCTTGGACCCATGCCTTATTTTAAAATCTGTTTTTAAATTCCTAAATGCATGTTTTGTTTTCTTTTCTTTTACTAATTCTTTGAAATTCAATGAGATATATTTTATGTTCAAATTTCATTGTCAGTTTTTGAAAATATTCTATATGTGTTTGAAGATAATGTATCATCAAACTGATGGGCACAATGTTCTCTATAAGTCCATAAAATCATTGTCTTCAAATCTAAGTCTATGAACTAGTTTTTATTTTTAATGTGTCAGTTGTTGACATATATGTTAAATCTTCCAAGGTAATGCAGGTGTGTCAATTTCTTATATATTTTGAAGATGCAATTAAGTGTTTATAAATTAAAAAATGTTATTATTGGTGAATTAAACCTTCCATCATTTTTATCTTTAGTAATACTTTTTGCCATAAAATCACCTTTCTCTTGACATTTTTATACTCATATTTTAGATGTTTCTCTTGTAAAAAGCATAGAGCTGAATTTTTAAAAGATTATTTGTTACTGTTTTTAAATTGGATTTCAGTCAACTTACATTAATTGTGATGACTGACATGCTTAAGTTTATCTCTGCTGTCTTATACCATGCTTTCTATTTTTTCTATATTTCCTTTTGTTCAGTCTTAACTTCCTTTGAATAGTTTGAAATATTTTCTCACTTTTTCTGTTTATCATTACCAATCTATTTCTATTATTTGGTGATTAAGTAGGCATTTAAACAAAACAGAGCTTTTAAAATGTAACTTTCAAGTGACGTCACGGAAATGGCGCCATGAGCAGCACGTCCGACAGATCTCCCCAAAATCACAACAAATTTATCAACTAGAAACAGAAAAATTTATCCTCGGAGCATTCCAGAGTTCCACACAAACTGAAAGCGAAAGGACTGTTATCACTTGAATCTGAGAGACGAGGGTGTGGAGGAAGTTAACTACCGCAGGGACATCCATTCAAGCCGCGGAGGGAGTGCACCTGTGGTGAGTCAGCCCACACTCGGGAGCGGCGAGCAGCCGCCGGCGCGCACCCAGTCCGGTTGCAGAGTGAGCACCGCTAACGTTCCCAGCGACCCGCGCACTGCGAGGGAGAGTCTCCAGCCACCGGTGCCCGGAGAACCCCATTTGTGCGTGTGCCCTGGGCATTCCATGCACCCAGAGCGCCCTACTGGCCCACACACCCAGGGTGCCCCATTATCCTGCGCCCGGTGCACCCCAGCCGCCAGCGGCGGGGTGAGCGGGAGAGGTGCCAGTGCGGTCTTCCCTACTTGGGAGATTCTCTCCGTGGGCGGGGCACCTCACCCAGCCATTCAAGCTAACAATCAAGCGTTGGGGGAGGGGTGCGCAGGCAGCCTGAAATACCTTCGGGAGCACAGCTGCAGACCCAATCACTGAAATTAGCTTAACCCATGAAATCTGCGCACCCACGGGTTCTAATTGATAAGATCTCTCTCAGTTCAGTGATCCAAGACAAGAGGCGTGATATTTTTTAGAGCCTCTCGCAAAAGGGGCGGGGGCAACTTCTGATTGATAGAGCCTCCATATTCAGGGATAAACGCTAACAAGAGGGACTTGGCAGATAATAAGATCTACACTACACTAGTCGCAAGCAGAGACTAGTGCCTCTTCTTCCCAGCCAAAACAGGCTACAATGTGTGGAAAGCCTGGGTTGAGTGGTCCAACTGAATGCTAGGCGCTGAACAGTCACCTTGACAACAATTGACTCCCACCCCCGCCTGATTACACTGGAGGCCCTGACTACCAGAGCCTTTCCCAAAGCCTTGCGCTGAGTGGGGATAGAGTGGGGATTTCCTAGCTCTTACTCCCCAGGCAGAAGCAGTTGCAGCCTTATAGCCGGATCACCAGGCTGCTAATTCAGGAAGGGGGGACTAGGAGAGAGACTCCAGGAAAGCAAACTCTCTCATCGTTGGACCCTGCAAACGCCAACAAGCCTTGACTACCAGCAAGACTAAAGCCAATTATATGACATTGCCATAGAATTCCATCAACTGCAAATCCCTACCTAAGTGTGACACAGGGGCAGAGCCTGGGGTACAGAGTCACTGACCAGGAAGAGGGAGAGAAAAGAAAAAGGAAGAAGTTAACCTCTCAAAATCAAGAAAAATCCACAGACTTTACAACTTGTTCCACTAATTTTTTTATTGTTGTTGTTTGTTTCTTCTATCTTATTGCCTTTATTATTATTATTTCTATTTCCTCCACCTCGGTCCTTCTATTCTCTGCCCATCTTATGCTTCCCTTTTCTTGAACTACACTACTCATGAGTGTTACATTTTATTTCTCTTCTTCATCCTCACCCTCCTTTAAGGTTATACTCCAAAACACTTAACTCTCACTCTCTCCTCTTTTGTTTTTCTTTGTTTTGCTTTATTTTGTTTTTTTCTCTTCCTTTTTTTTTCTTCCTTTGTTTTGCTCTTTTTCTTATTTTTCCTTTATATTCGTTTGTTCTTTTCTTGTTTTACTTTTCCTCCCATTTAATCCTCAATCACAAACAAATTAGTTAATTTGGGACTCAAGGTGTTTTTTTTGGTTTTATTTTTCTTTTTTGCTTTTGTTTTTGTTTGTTTGTTTGTTTGTTTATTTTTGTGGCAGTTTGGTTACTTTTTACTTTTTACGTTGCTTTTTAACTCACTAGCATTCCTCTGAACCCAAGGTCTCCATTGTATTTAGTCTTTGCTCCACTTAATACAACAGATTTTTACTTATTATTTTTATTTTTTTCTTCTTTATTATTCTTTTTTTTCCTCCTTTCTTCTGGTTCCCTCTTATCCCTCTCATTATATCTCTTAGTTGACCATCACTTACAAGCAAATCATCTTATGCTTGTCTAAGATTTTCTTCCCTTTTTTTTTTAGCATTTAGTAGGTCCCTACTCCCTTTTATTGCCCCTTGAACTCTTCACCCCAAATCAGGCCCTCCATTATAGGCAGTTTTTGTTCCATTTAGCATAATATAATTCACAAGTCATCACGATATTTCCCTGAGGAGGGGAGAGGAGGGAAAGAGAAGAAAAAAAAAGGGGGAAATAATAAATTATTACTGTTTTTTTTTTGTGGGGTGTTTTACCCTTTTTTTTTTTTTACTTTTTACTCTTTATTAATTCTAATTAGTGCTATCAAGAAGACCACCCTCAGATGCCAATAAAAAAGAGAAAATCGAATATTATGGATACAAAAGAAAGAGAGGTAACACAAATAGATGTGGAAAAATCTATGGAGAAAAGACTTAACATATTGGAAGCCTTGGAGCTAAATGACATAGAATTTAAAATAGAAATCTTAAAAATACTCAGAGAAATATAAGAAAACACAGAAAGGCAATTTAGGGAGATCAGAAAACAACTCAATGAACACAAAGAATATATTACCAAGGAAATTGAAACTATAAAAACAAATCAAACAGAAATGAAAAACTCAATTCACAAGCTGAAAAACAAGGTAACAAGCTTAGCTAACAGAACAGCCCAGATAGAAGATAGGATTAGTGAAATAGAAGACAAACAACTTGAGGCACAACAGAGAGAAGAAGAAAGAGACTCAAAAATAATAAAAAACGAGAAAGCCCTACAGGAATTGTCTGACTCCATCAGAAAGAGTAACATAAGAATAATAGGTATATCAGAGGGAGAAGAGAAAGAAAATGGAATGGAGAATATACTCAAACAAATAATAGACGAGAACTTCCCAAGCCTGTGGAAGGAACTAAAGCCTCAAATTCAAGAAGCAAACAGAACACCGAGTTTTCTTAACCCCAACAAACCCACTCCAAGGCACATCATAATAAAGATGACACAAACCAATGACAAAGAAAAAATTCTCAAGGCAGCCAGGGAAAAGAAGAGTACAACATATAAAGGAAGGCCTATTAGATTATCATCAGATTTCTCAGCAGAAACTCTACAAGCTAGAAGAGAGTGGACCCCAATATTTAAAGCCCTGAAAGAGAGGAACTTTCAGCCAAGAATACTATACCCATCAAAGCTATCCTTCAAGTACAAAAGAGATATAAAAACATTCAGAAATACAGAAAAGATGAGAGAATTTATCAGCAGAAAGCCCCCACTCCAGGAAATACTAAAGGGGGTTTTCCAACCAGATTCAAAGAAAAAAAGAAAACAACACCACAAGTAACAGCTCCACCAAGAACACAATAAAACAAAACTTAAACTGTGACAACAAAGGAAAAAAAGGGGGGAGAGGATGGAGATTAACAGTAGCAAAGGACGATGAAGTGCAGAAATACTCATAAGATAGGGTTCTACAATGAATATGGTAGGTACCCTTTTCATTACTTAATGGTAACCACCATTGAAAAAACCACCACAAAAACACTTGACTTAAAAAAGGTAGCAACAGAGGAAAGAAGTATGGAACACAAACAAACAAAAACAAATGATAGAAAAACAAAAGAGAAGAATCAAACAAGATACAAAACTAACAGAAAGCAATTTATAAAATGGCAGTAGGGAACCCACAAGTGTCAATAATTACACTAAATGTAAATGGATTAAACTTACCAATAAGAAGACACAGAGTAGCAGAATGGATTAAAAAAGAAAATCCAACTATATGCTGCCTACAAGAAACACATCTAAGCAACAAGGATAAAAACAAATTCAAAGTGAAAGGCTGGAAAACAATACTCCAAGCAAACAACACCCAAAAAAAAAGCAGGGGTAGCAATACTCATATCTAATAATGCTGACTACAAGACAGAAAAAGTACTCAGAGACAAAAATAGTCATTTCATAATGATTAAGGGGAAGTTGAATCAAGAAGACATAACAATCCTTAATATATATGCACCAAACCAAGGAGCACCAAAATATATAAGACAGCTACTTATTGACCTTAAAACAAAAACTAACAAAAATGCAATCATACTTGGAGACCTCAATACACCGCTGACGGCTCTAGATCAGTCATCCAAACAGAGAATCAATAAAGATATAGTGGCCTTAAATGAAATACTAGAACACCTGGATATGATAGACATCTACAGGACACTTCATCCCAAAGCGACAGAGTACACATTTTTCTCTAGTGTACATGGAACATTCTCAAGAATTGACCATATGTTGGGCCACAAAGACAATATCAGCAAATTTAGAAAAATTGAAATTGTACCAAGCATATTTTCTGATCATAAAGCCTTGAAACTAGAATTCAACTGCAAAAAAGAGGGGGAAAAACCCACAAAAATGTGGAAACTAAACAACATACTTCTAAAAAATGAATGGGTCAAAGAAGAAATAAGCGCAGAGATCACAAGATATATACAGACAAATGAAAATGAAAATACGACATATCAGAATCTCTGGGATGCAGCAAAAGCAGTAATAAGAGGAAAGTTCATATCACTTCAGGCCTATATGAACAAACAAGAGAGAGCCGAAGTAAACCACTTAACTTCACACCTTAAGGAACTAGAAAAAGAAGAACAAAGACAACCCAAAACCAGCCGAAGAAAGGAGATAATAAAAATCAGAGCAGAAATAAATGAAATAGAGAACAGAAAAACTATAGAAAAAATCAATAAAACAAGGAGCTGGTTCTTTGAAAAGATCAACAAAATTGACAAACCCTTGGCAAGACTCACCAAGGAAAAAAGACACAGGACTCAAATAAATAAAATCCAAAATGAAAGAGGAGAGATCACCACAGACATCATAGATATACAAAGAATTATTGTAGAATACTATGAAAAATTATATGCCACCAAATACAACAATCTAGAAGAAATGGATAAATTCCTAGAACAATACAACCTTCCTAGACTGAGTCATGAAGAAGCAGAAAACCTAAACAGACCAATCAGCAGGGAGGAAATAGAAAAAACTATTAAAAACCTCCCCAAAAATAAAAGTCCAGGCCCAGACGGTTATACTAGTGAATTCTATCAAACATTCAAAGAAGACTTGGTTCCTATTCTACTCAAAGTCTTCCAAAAAATTGAAGAAGAAGCAATACTTCCAAACACATATTATGAGGCCAACATAACCCTCATACCAAAACCTGGCAAGGATGGCACAAAGAAGGAAAACTACAGACCAATATCTCTAATGAATACAGATGCTAAAATACTAAACAAAATACTGGCAAACCGAATACAACAACATATTAAAAAAATAATACATCATGATCAAGTGGGATTCATCCCAGAATCTCAAGGATGGTTCAACATACGCAAAACGGTTAACGTAATACACCATATCAACAAAACAAAGAACAAAAACCACATGATCTTATCAATAGATGCAGAAAAGGCTTTTGATAAAATACAACACAATTTTATGTTTAAGACTCTCAACAAAATGGGTATAGAAGGAAAATATCTCAACATGATAAAGGCCATATATGATAAACCATCAGCCAACATCATATTAAACGACATAAAACTGAGGACTTTCTACCTTAAATCAGGAACAAGACAGGGTTGTCCACTCTCTCCACTCTTATTTAATGTGGTGCTAGAAGTTCTGGCCAGAGCAATCAGACAAGACAAAGAAATAAAAGGCATCCATATCGGAAAAGAAGAAGTAAAGCTATCACTTTTTGCTGATGATATGATCCTATACATCGAACACCCAAAGGACTCCACAAAAAGATTATTAGAAACAATAAACCAATACAGTAAGGTCGCAGGATACAAAATTAACATACAAAAGTCCATAGCCTTTCTATATGCCAACAATGAAATATTAGAAAACGAACTCAAAAAAATAATCCCCTTCACGATTGCAACAACAACAAAGAAAATACCTAGGAATAAACATAACAAAGAATGTAAAGGACCTTTATAATGAAAATTACAAAGCATTGTTAAGGGAAATTGAAAAAGATACAATGAGATGGAAAAATATTCCTTGTTCTTGGATAGGAAGAATAAATATAATCAAAATGGCCATATTACCCAAAGCAATATACAAATTTAATGCAATTCCCATCAAAATCCCTATGAGATTTTTTAAAGAAATGGAACAAAAAATCATCAGATTTATATGGAACTATAAAAAACCCCGAATAGCCAAAACAATCCTAAGGAAAAAGAATGAAGCTGGGGGCATTACAATACCTGACTTTAAACTATATTATAGGGCCACGATAATCTAAACAGCATGGTATTGGCAGAAAAATAGACACTCAGACCAATGGAACAGAATAGAAAGCCCAGAAATAAAACCACATATATATGGTCAAATAATCTTTGATAAAGGGGCCAACAACACACAATGGAGAAAAGAAAGCCTCTTCAACAAATAGTGTTGGGAAAACTGGAAAGCCACATGCAAAAGAATGAAACTCGACTACAGCCTGTCCCCGTGTACTAAAATTAATTCAAAATGGATCAAAGACCTAAATATAAGACCTGAAACAATAAAGTACATAGAAGAAGACATAGGTACTAAAATCATGGACCTGGGTTTTAAAGAACATTTTATGAACTTGACTCCAATGGCAAGAGAAGTGAAAGCAAAGATAAATGAATGGGACTACGTCAGAATAAAAAGTTTTTGCTCAGCAAGAGAAACTGATATCAAAAGAAACAGACAACCAACTAAATGGGAAATGATATTTTCAAACAACAGCTCAGATAAGGGCCTAATATCCAAAATTTACAAAGAACTCATAAAACTCAACAACAAACAAACAAACAATCCAATAAAAAAATGGGAAGAGGACATGAACAGACACTTCTCCCAGGAAGAGATACAAATGGCCAACAGATATATGAAAAGATGCTCAGCTTCATTAGTTATTAGAGAAATGCAAATCAAAACTACAATGAGATACCACCTTACACCTGTTAGATTAGCTATTATCAACAAGACGGGTAATAGCAAATGTTGGTGAGGCTGTGGAGAAAAAGGAACCCTCATTCACTGTTGGTGGGACTGTAAAGTAGTACAACCATTATGGAGGAAAGTATGGTGGTTCCTCAAAAAACTGCAAATAGAACTCCCTTATGACCCAGCAATCCCTCTACTGGGTATATACCCCAAAACCTCAGAATCATTGATACGTAAAGACACATGTAGCCCCATGTTCATTGCAGCACTGTTCACAGTGGCCAAGACATGGAAACAACCAAAAAGCCCTTCAATAGAAGACTGGATAAAGAAGATGTGGCACATATACACTATGGAATACTACTCAGCCATAAGAAATGATGACATCAGATCATTTACAGCAAAATGGTGGGATCTTGATAACATTATACAGAGTGAAATAAGTAAATCAGAAAAAAACAAGAACTACATGATTCCATACATTGGTGGAACATAAAAACGAGACTAAGAGACATGGACAAGAGTGTGGTGGTTACCAGGGGTGGGGGGAGGGAGGACATAGGAGGGAGGGAGGGAGAGAATTAGGGGGAGGGGGAGGGGCACAGAGAACTAGATAGAGGGTGGCGGAGGACAACCTGCCTTTGGGCGAGGGGTATGCAACATAATTTAATGACAAAATAACCTAGACATGTTTTCTTTGAATATATGTACCCTGATTTATTAATGTCATCCCATTACCATTAATAAAAATTTATTAAAAAAAAAACCGAAACAGAGGTAATTAATATCTGTATATCTTAAAAAATACAATGATCTTGAAAAGATTAATATTAATTATCATTGTTCTAGGATAAATCTTTCTTCCTCACTCTCATACTTTAGACAATATTATTGCCCTTTTATATAGCCAACATTTGTTCAAATTTACTCACATATTCAACATTTTTATTTGCTATTTCTTCTTGTAACTCACATCTAACTTTGGGATTATTGTCTTTATTCCTGAAACACATTCTTATAATTTCCATTATATTAGGTTTATTGGAGATACATTTTTTCTCCTTATGTCTGAAAATGTCTTGAATGCTTTATGGGAATTCTAGGTTTAGCCATTCCCATGTTTTCTGACTTTCATTATTGCATGAATAAATCAAAAGTCAGTATCACTGTTGTTCATTGGTAAGAAATATGTTTTTCACTTTTAAAAAGATTTTTATTGTTATTCATTCACTCATTTAAGACTTAGTTATTTTCCTTAGTATCTTGCAGTTTCCTTCTGGTGAGTCAAGGTACAAGTTTCATTTTATTTATCATGCATGGAATTTATTAGACTTCTTGAAGTTTGTTTCTTTTATTAATTCTGAAGAAAATTTCACTACTACCTCTTTAAATATTACCTTATCTTTATTTTATCTTACTATACATAGCTGTCTTTCTTTATTCTCCAAAACACTGAATCTATTTAAGCATTTTCTTCATAATGCCTAAGAAACAAAGGTTATTGTATTATTTTACTACATAAAAATATTTGTTGATTTATTGTTGTTTATTTATGTATTTAAAATCAATGTTGCACAATTATTGAATACAAATGTGCTAGACCCTCAGTAGGTGCTGAATATTTATTGTTCACCAAGAAAAACATGGTCCCTAACTTCATAAAATTTAAAGTCTAGGTTACTAGAAATGGAATAGCATTAAAACAATAAAATATTTGTTTTCGGTGATTTTAAGACATGGAAAAGCTGTCATATATTTAGCATTTAGTAAGTGCCAGTCATCATACTAATCACTTAAATACAGTATTATTTTGTTTACCAGTATATGTTAAAACTTTGAATTTTTTAGACTCAATCTTCTTCAGAGTAATCATCTGCCACTCTAATTCCCACCTCTGTTCAGCTGCCTTGAATCAACCTTTCCAGAATCAACCACATGCTTCCATGATTGCACCTTTTATACCTTGGAAAATTCTACTAATCTATAAATAACTCAATTTTACTTCTTTGCCAACTATTATAAAATTTCCCATGTTGCAAGTCTTTCCCTTCTCTTTGTTCCTATGACAGTTTATTAAAATTCCTACAATAAGAACTTCTGTCTTCAGTCTAGGTGGACTGGGTTTTCTCTCTTGCATGACACAACTAAAACAAAATGGACAACATGTAAGAAACAACCATTTTCAAGACATTGAACATTGGTCAACAATGGAGAGTAATTCCTGAGAGACTGAAAACAAGAAAGATAAGCCCTCTAATTGTCCTGCCTTATTGCCTCAAGAGTGTTTCCAAGCTGCAGAATAGGGAGGGAGAACCAGGGCAGAACCCAGAGGACCTTCTGAGGGGAGGATACATAGCTGAGAATCAGGGATGCCAAAGTGGCTAGACTTCTCAGGATAGAAGAGTAACCGGAGAGGAAAGAACTTCAGAATGGGTGAATCCTGGAGCCCTGCTGTCGTGATAAATTATTATTTTATCCTAGTTGGGTTTGTTAATATTTCATGATGTGAGTTACAGTAATTAAGAGTCAATTGAATAGGCAAAGACACTCAGAGCAAGCTAAATATAATAGACTTTAATTCACTCATGGTTAAGATGAGTGGCCGAACATAACCCTCATACCAAAACCTGGCAAGGATGGCACAAAGAAAGAAAACTACAGACCAATATCTCTAATGAATACAGATGCTAAAATACTAAACAAAATACTGGCAAACCGAATACAACAACATATTAAAAAAATAATACATCATGATCAAGTGGGATTCATCCCAGAATCTCAAGGATGGTTCAACATTCGCAAAACGGTTAACGTAATACACCATATCAACAAAACAAAGAACAAAAACCACATGATCTTATCAATAGATGCAGAAAAGGTTTTTGTTAAAATACAACACAATTTTATGTTTAAGACTCTCAACAAAATGGGTATAGAAGGAAAATATCTCAACATGATAAAGGCCATATATGATAAACCATCAGCCAACATCCTATTAAACGGCATAAAACTGAGGACTTTCTACCTTAAATCAGGAACAAGACAGGGTTGTCCACTCTCTCCACTCTTATTCAACGTGGTGCTAGAAGTTCTGGCCAGAGCAATCAGACAAGACAAAGAAATAAAAGGCATCCATATCGGAAAAGAAGAAGTAAAGCTATCACTTTTTGCTGATGATATGATCCTATACATCAAAAACCCGAAGGACTCCACAAAAAGATTATTAGAAACAATAAACCAATACAGTAAGGTCGCAGGATACAAAATTAACATACAAAAGTCCATAGCCTTTCTATATGCCAACAATGAAATATTAGAAAACGAACTCAAAAAAATAATCCCCTTCACGATTGCAACAAAAAAAATAAAATACCTAGGAATAAACATAACAAAGAACGTAAAGGACCTATATAATGAAAATTACAAAGCATTGTTAAGGGAAATCGAAAAAGATACAATGAGATGGAAAAATATTCCTTGTTCTTGGATAGGAAGAATAAATATAATCAAAATGGCCATATTACCCAAAGCAATATACAAATTTAATGCAATTCCCATCAAAATCCCTATGAGATTTTTTAAAGAAATGGAACAAAAAATCATCAGATTTATATGGAACTATAAAAAACCCCGAATAGCCAAAACAATCCTAAGGAAAAAGAATGAAGCTGGGGGCATTACAATACCTGACTTTAAACTATATTATAGGGCCACGATAATCAAAACAGCATGGTATTGGCAAAAAAATAGACACTCAGACCAATGGAACAGAATAGAAAGCCCAGAAATAAAACCACATATATATGGTCAAATAATCTTTGATAAAGGGGCCAACAACACACAATGGAGAAAAGAAAGCCTCTTCAACAAATGGTGTTGGGAAAACTGGAAAGCCACATGCAAAAGAATGAAACTCGACTACAGCCTGTCCCCGTGTACTAAAATTAATTCAAAATGGATCAAAGACCTAAATATAAGACCTGAAACAATAAAGTACATAGAAGAAGACATAGGTACTAAAATCATGGACCTGGGTTTTAAAGAACATTTTATGAACTTGACTCCAATGGCAAGAGAAGTGAAGGCAAAGATAAATGAATGGGACTACATCAGAATTAAAAGTTTTTGCTCAGCAAGAGAAACTGATATCAAAAGAAACAGACAGCCAACTATATGGGAACTGATATTTTCAAACGACAGCTCAGATAAGGGCCTAATATCCAAAATTTACAAAGAACTCATAAAACTCAACAACAAACAAACAATCCAATAAAAAAATGGGAAGAGGACATGAACAGACACTTCTCCCAGGAAGAGATACAAATGGCCAACAGATATATGAAAAGATACTCAGCTTCATTAGTTATTAGAGAAATGCAAATCAAAACTACAATGAGATACCACCTCACTCCTGTTAGATTAGCTATTATCAACAAGACGGGTAATAGCAAATGTTGGAGAGGCTGTGGAGAAAAAGGAACCCTCATTCACTGTTGGTGGGACTGTAAAGTAGTACAACCATTATGGAGGAAAGTATGGTGGTTCCTCAAAAAACTGCAAATAGAACTACCTTATGACCCAGCAAT
The DNA here is from genome assembly GCF_036850765.1 of Saccopteryx bilineata. Taxonomy (NCBI): domain Eukaryota; kingdom Metazoa; phylum Chordata; class Mammalia; order Chiroptera; family Emballonuridae; genus Saccopteryx; species Saccopteryx bilineata. Next base: position 77,787,701 of record NC_089495.1, on the reverse strand, counting down.
CCCTCTACTGGGTATATACCCCAAAACCTCAGAAACATTGATACGTGAAGACACATGTAGCCCCATGTTCATTGCAGCACTGTTCACAGTGGCCAAGACATGGAAACAACCAAAAAGCCCTTCAATAGAAGACTGGATAAAGAAGATGTGGCACATATACACTATGGAATACTACTCAGCCATAAGAAATGATGACATCAGATCATTTACAGCAAAATGGTGGGATCTTGATAACATTATAAGGAGTGAAATAAGCAAATCAGAAAAAAACAAGAACTACATGATTCCATACATTGGTGGAATATAAAAATGAGACTAAGAGATATGGACAAGAGTGTGGTGGTTACCAAGGGTGGGGGGGGAGGGAGGACATGGGAGGGAGGGAGGGAGAGAGTTAGGGGGAGGGGGAGGGGCACAGAACTAAATAGAGGGTGACGGAGGACAATCTGACTTTGGGCGAGGGGTTTGCAACATAATTTGATGACAAAATAACCTAGACATGTTTTCTTTGAATATATGTACCCTGATTTATTAATGTCATCCCATTACCATTAATAAAAATTTATTAAAAAAAAATTATTCTATAAATAAAAAAAAAAAAAAAAAAAAAAAAATAGGATGAGTGGCCAGCTAAGTCTAGGTCCTCGCTTTGGTGGGGCCCTGAACAAACTTGCTTGGAGAGGCAGAGTGCTGCATGGCAGTTGCCAAGGGGTCTCAGTGGGCGACGTGGAGTCTATCCGCCAGCTACTTTGATCTGATTTGGCTACTGGTCACATCATAGAGTTACATTATCACACTTCAAACATAACTCACACATGGTCTTGACAAAGTTGACAGATGGAGTTATCAGAAAAGGGAGTAAACCCATTACACCTTGGTAATTGGGCCTTACATAGTGAGCTTTTACGTAAAATATAGTTAATCACATTAATTCACTCCTGGTATTGTCACACAGTTGAAACATATGGCGTTATCTCAAAAGAGCATAACTGGTTACACCTAACTCACTCTTAGTTTCCTTTTTACATTTTATATTAATTTGATTTTGTTTACTAAAACACCTGCAAAAGATCTCCCTCAAGTATGCTACTGAGTACTGGTCAGGAAATAAATAAGCCTGGAGAAAGAACCAACTGAAAGAAGCAGAGGTAACAATACATGAAGTGTATAGGGACCTGAGAATTGTGCCTGTTTCCTGCTAGCCAAATCCTTCTGTCTTCTGCACAGACTAAATATATGAGTTGAGTGGGAATGGGGTGGAAATCACCACCCCTGGAATATTCAAGTCCTTGGTGTTGGTAATAATATCTATGATCTCTCCAGGAATAGAGTATTGTTTTACTTTATTATTTTCCTAGATAAAGGCAATTCTAGTGCCTCCATTTGGCCTTCTCCACCATAATAGCCTTCATTTCATAGGTCAAGGAACCCATGTGGAGATTCTACCAGCTGCTAAGTATACCTGTTGAGAAAATAGCTATAGGATGGGTTCAGAGTCCCACTGGCTCATTATGGGATGGATCTGAGCTCAAACTTCATTGACTTTCTGACCTCTAAAGCCCCGTCTGTGATGGGGGGCTCCAATGATGTTTTGGATCTTTTGATATTAGTGTTGGTTCAGAGCCAGTGTCCAGTTGTTCCTGAAAGGCAAAGTTACCCTGGTAAAGGGCTGTTGATCCTCCTATCAGGGAAGGCTGGAGAAATATTAACATCATACATTTCTGGCAGTTTACCAGATTCCTTCCCCAGGGGTTCTGAGTCTATAAACTGGTCCAACTGTGGAAATTGATTGAGGGGCATAGCTCTCTGTTTTTATGATTCAGATTAAACTTTTGTTCACCTGACTTTTCTGCTTACACAGAGTGAGGAGAAATTTAGTAGGCTTTCTATCCATTTCACTTCTAGGAGCACCACGATCAAGTAACCAATGCCATATTCACAAGTCAGACAATAGTTGCTCTCACTCTGCACCCACTTCTTTTCTGGCAGATGAATGCTGCCACTTGGCCTTTCCCACCCTGAGATTCAATTATTCCCATTGCATTTAGGGTTTTCAATTCAGTGAGTATAGAAACTTCAGTTTCTGGCCTACAGAAAAGTGTGATTACAGAGTTCTTCAAGGATGGTAAAAGAATGTTTTCTAGACCCTTTCAGTATGGGAAAGAAGACCTTGCTTGACAAACCCACTCCAAGATTCTAGTTTCCCCAAGCCTTCGAATCCTTTCTTCAACATTCAATCAAAGCAAGTTTGGTATTTCTAATTTATATACTGTGGACCACCTTTTGGTCCATGTTTCAGCCAACCAACCAGTTACAACCTTGCTTAACCCTCCTAAGCTGTAACATTAAAAGCAGATTCTCAGCTTAGTGAGACCATATCAATAAATTTAGCCTGATCTAAATTTATGTTCCACCATTATCCTACATCTTCACTATCTAGTCCTACACATGTTCCTCAGCTTTCTGTGTGTATAAATGATAAAACTCAAGTAGTTCTTTTGGGGTATAGCGTACCTCTTCATGGGTCACACTTTGTACCTCACCTTCAGGGCCTGCTGGGACAAGAGTCTAGTCGTAAGTGTAGAAGCAAAAAGGAGTGGTAGGGATGGGTTCGGAGGGAAATCAAGACTGTCTTTTATGGCCCCTGCCTCATGAGACTCCATTACAGTTTTCTCAGGCAATGCAGGGTTAACCCCATTAGGGAGGGGCGAGGAGGCTGCTTTTCCTGGCAAAGAAAACTCATTAGAATTTGAGACATTAATGTCCTCAGCTTTATCAAAGTCTACCCACACATCCCCTTTCCAGCTTGCAAAATCTCATTCTTTCCTGATCTATGCCTTTACTTCAACAGAGACACCCTGTGAAGCTGGGAGTTCGACGTGCATTGTAACTAAGGTGACCAATCGTCCTCCTTTAGGGAGGACAGTCCTTCTTTTGTAAGTTCCGTCCTCCCTTGAAAAGTGTCCTCCTACATGTCCTCCTTTTTGATATTGGAAGACTAATATGTAAATGTCCGTATTCGATCAGTGTAGAGTTGATCCATTGCGTGTGCTGTGACATATTTGTATCTAAATGAGTATTTTTTTCTTATAATTATTATTAAAAATTAATAGGCATGTAAGCATAATTACAATATAAAATATTACAAATGTTTTTACTATGCATTTATCATATTATAGTGTATTATTGTTGCAATGAATAAAATGTTTCTTTTATTTACGATATTGTTTTCTCCCATTTATTTTTGTCCTCCTTTTCATTGTAAAAAAGTTGTTCATTTATTGTAATGGAACCAGTCACTAGATAAGATCCTGTGTTGGATTTTCAGCAATCTTCACCCTATGGCTACAGGAGATCAAGTTCCTTTAGGGCACACAGAGAAGCTTTGTAGTCATTTATGCAGAGCTGGGAACTTGAATCCCTGAGCTTAATCTGTTTCTTTCACTGCTTTATCCCGTATCATTAAGAGCAACCAGGCAATCTTTCTATATTATAACTTTTCCAAAAATGTTTGAAAGTATCATATACACCAGGGGTCCCCAAACTACGGCCCGCGGGCCGCATGCGGCCCCCTGAGGCCATTTATCCGGCCCCCACCGCACTTCGGAAGGGGCACCTCTTTCATTGGTGGTCAGTGAGAGGAGCATAGTTCCCATTGAAATACTGGTCAGTTTGTTGATTTAAATTTACTTGTTCTTTATTTTAAATATTGTATTTGTTTTTTTACTTTAAAATAAAATATGTGCAGTGTGCATAGGGATTTGTTCATAGTATTTTATAGTCCGGCCCTCCAGTGGTCTGAGGGACAGTGAACTGGCCCCCTGTGTAAAAAGTTTGAGGACCCTTGATATACACACTCACCCAGCTCCTTGCTTCTTATCCATGGTTGATTAGGAGTATCCAATGGGGATAGTTTGCATATCTCAATGGCCAACTCAGTCTATGGATTATCACTGTTCTCTTTAGAACTAAAAATAGAGTAATTTGCATCTTTCAATCTAATCAAATTAGAGAGTCAATTCCAGAAACTCCAGAAAAAAATTTAGAAAACTCCTCTGTAAAATTCAATTTCTCTAGAATTACTTGTGGTACCAAAATCTGTTTTAGTCTGGGTTCTCCAGAGAAACAGAACCAAAAGTATGCATGTTTATGTGTGTGTGTTTGTATATGAGAGAGATTTATTATAAGTAATTGGTGAGATGTCTCAACATCTGCAGCTGGCAAGCTGGAACCTTAGGAGAGCTGACGATATAACCTCAGTCTGTGTCTGACGGTTTGAGAATCAGGATAGCCAAAGATGTACGTTCCAGTCCCAGTTTGAGACTAAAGGCAGGAAAAGACTGACATCCCAGTTTGAAGACCATCAGATATAGAGGAATTCTTTCTCATCTGTGGGAGGGTCAGCCTTTTGTCCCATTCAGGCATTCCACTGGCTGGGTGAAAGCCACCTACATTCAGGAGAGCTATCTGCTTTACTCAAGTCTCCTGACTCAAAAGTTAATCTCACCCCAAAACACCCTCATCGACATACCCAAAATAATGTTTGACCAGATTTATATACAACTTGTAACCCAGGCAAGCTGACACATAAAAATTAATCATCATAAATGTTAACACTGCCACTGGACCAAGAGAGGGAAGCTGCTTGCTGAAGCTGGCAGAGCCTGTGAGAAGTCCTGAGTTCTCAGGATTCGGGTATATCCCTACCAGCCCTGGAATCTTCCACGGGACTCTTCCAAGAGGAAGCTAAACTTATAACTTGGGTAAGCCATTCTTATTTTGGTTTTTGTTACAGCCTTTTAATTAATATGACATTTATACTTTGCCTTTTTGGGTCTAGAATATATGGACTTTGTTGGAAGGAATTCAGAGTAAAGGAAAAATAATAAGTTCTCTTGGAAATGTTGTAGAATAATTTTCCTATACGTGTGACAGTATCAGGGTTAAAGATGTGGATTAGAGGGAAAAAGGATTTCTGGGGGGAAAAAAACCTGTTTTCTTTATGGCTTTTAACACAGCCTGTAAGGGGTGTTTTTCCAAATATATAATGGAATGTGATGTAGGGGAAAATTTGCATCTAATTCCTAGCCCTCTCCTTCTTAAACTGGTGAAAAGGCAGCTCTGGGGCTGAATATTATAGTCCTTCAGTCAACCCTGGCTCTGCTTTAGGGGGGAAGTATTCGTTCTGAGCTATCTTACCTAACAGAGTTGAGGTTTACATATGTGTTTACTTTTTATTAGGTGTAAAGCCAGTGGCCACGGCCACCGTCACAGCTGCCTGGCCCATGCAGGTTCGCATTGGATTCGGACAGACAGTAAAGAAACAATGGAGCCAAAAACTGGTGGGCCATCATCTTTAATTCTAGCTTGCACCCGGCGGGCAAGTAAAACACACACTGGGCTCCAAAACCCACTCATTCAGTGCTCACAAAGCTACTGACTTATCCGAGTTTCCTAGAATCAAAGGTTTCTAGCTCACCAGCCTTATTCACCTCTGTTCCCCATCTCCTTCCTTCTCCCTGCACCAACTCTGCACAAACTGGCTTCTCACTCAACACTCCACCATCTTGGCTGCTTCTCCTGGCCTCCTCCACATGGCCTTTCTCTGCTCTCCTTTCTAATGCTAATTTCAGGAACCAAGAGAGAGCAAGCTCCAGATCTGCCCCCATTTTATAGTGTAGAAATCAAAACCTTTAATCCAATATACAAACAAGGAAGTCTCTGATACAAAGTCATTTATCTGAGGCATGATGGGATTGTACCACCCCACATCAAAAATGGTGGGAAAGGCTTAGTCCTAAAACCAAGCCCCAGGCTATAAGGATCCTGCCTGCCTACAGCCCACCCCCAACACACATTAATACAATCACGCCCATCCCAAGCAATCACCTGGGCGACGGGCTTCCATGTGGGCAGCGCCATCTTTAACAAAGTGAGCATAATATATTTTATCTGCCCAACATTAGGCATGTACTATTCTGATTTGTTTAAGTTTTATTGGCACTTACAACCATGAGACTACCACTGATTAATGACAGCAGATCTTAGGTGATTCATTTAATTCATTAATCAAAATTATTATTTTAGCAATGATTTACATGAAAGAATCAGTAATTAACTTATATTTTCTTATTTAAAGGTACTTGCATTGCTTGGTAACAAACCACTGAAATATTTATGTTTATTAAAGTATAATTTACATAAAATAAAATACACACATCTAGAGCATTTCTGTGTCATGAGTTGTGACAATTGTATGAACCTGTGTAACCTCTGTGTATGTCATAAAGAATGAACTAGAAGGAAGCAAGACTGGAAACCTGTTAGAGACCATTGCATGAATCAGGAAGGTAGGACCTGTGAGAAGATAGGGTTTGAATTAAGAGATATTTCAGAAATCATCACATCAGGCTTTTGTAAAAAGGTGTCAGTGATGTGGAGGAAAAATAATTCTAAGATTTCTCCCAGATTTCTTGTTTAAGCAATTAGCCAATTGATAGTGTTATTTTCTGAGACTGTGAGTACTCAGGGGAAGGTTATATGTGAATGTGAGTAGGTATGTGTGCATAGTGGGCAGAAGCATAGATGGAAATGTTGATTTTTTAAAAAATACTTATTCATTTTAGAGAGAAGAGAAAGAGAGGGAGAAGAGCAGGAAGCAACTTTCATATGTACCTTGACCAGGAGAGCCTAGGCTTTCAAACCAGCAACCTCAGCATTCCAGGTTGACACTTTATCCACTGTGCCACCGCAGGTCAATCTGATTTCAGTTTTCAACATCTAGATTTTTTTTACTGTGCATGCAGGACATTCACATGGTGTCGTCCATAAGACACATTTGAAGCTCAAGAGAAAAAGAACTTGACTAAAGATAAAAATTTGCTCATCATCAGCAAGTAAATGGTTATTGAATGATGGTGGTGGGTGAAATTGCCCACAATGAAGTGTGTAACTCTTGGAGATAATTAGCATCTTGTTTACTAACATGGGTTCTGTGGTGAAATACTTCTATTAGATACTTTGAATAAAATTACTTTGTGGTCAAATAAGTTTAGAGAACACATCAAATAGTACCCTTATCTTGAAAATGTACAAGACACACCATTAGATTAAAGAATGGGAAGTCCAGCAGTATCAAAATATGTTTCAATTTTTGTACTTCTGTGTTTCACAAACACCCCCAATTGTCATACAGTAAGAGGAGGAAACCAAATCTTATCATCCTTTTCTGCCTTGTGATTTTACCTGGCTGATGACCCACACCCAAGCAATGTCGCCCTGGGCAACTGGAGTTCTGCTTCACTTTCCAGTAACAGTAGGATGTAACAAGGCTTTGTGTGTCAAGTTGCAATGTGATCAAGAATTTTTGTTTCTGCTTGCTGAATGCTTAACATCATATTTAAAAAATTCTAGGTTTCATGCCCTTTGTTAATTTTTTTAATTTAGTTAAAAATTGGACATTGGTAAAAAATAAATAAATAAAATAAAATATATTTTAAAAAAAGATCCTGGCCCACTGCCTCAATGGATAGAGCATTGGTCCAAAGTGAGGACATCTGGGGTTTGAACCCCAGTCAGGGCACACGTAAAAAGCTACCATCTGCTTCTCTTCCCCTCTCTCTTCCCCTTCTCTCTTTCTTCTCCTTTCATAGCCAGTGTGTTGATTGTTTTGAACATTGGCCACAAACACTGAGGATAGCTTGCTTGATTCAAGCATCAGTCCCATATGAGGGTTACCAGTGGATCCCAGTCTGGGCACATGTGGAAGTCTGTCTCAGTAGCTCCCCTCCTCTCGCTTAAAAAAAAATTGATATTGGTGTTATTTTTGAATACTAAGATCATTACAACTTTGCTTTTTTTTTTTTTAGTATTATAGCAAAAGACACTAAATCATTTCAAGACATTTTAAAATATAGTCAATATCTTTCTTTCCTTTTTAACTAATTTATTTATGTCTTTGAAAGGCTGTAGCAGCAAGTTGGTTGCTAAATTTTTTTTAATGGTAAAATAAACTCAGGCTGTGAGGATACGTAGTGCCTATTCAATCTAACAAGATTATTTTATAATCTAAACAGGAAAAAAGACATACAAGTATGGTATTTTAAAATCAAATTAACTGAAATGCTCTTACCTACTCCATGGGTTCATCAAGTGCCTCTATACCACTGACCTTCAAGGTCATCAGGGTCTCTCAGTGAAGCATTGGACCTGTATTCCAAAATGCCTTACCGACCCCTCTACCCAGATGTCTGCAGGCATTCAAGACCGACTTATCCACAATAGAACGTGTTATCTTATTCTCACTGAAAAGAGATGTGGGAAAGCTCCAAACATTTCTATCAACGTCACTTTTCTTCTTGGTTTCCTATCTTGCTTCATGGCATTCGTTGATTTACTCATTCAGCAAATACTTCCTGGGCACAGAGAGTCAGTCACTGTTTCACATCCTGGAGGAGAGCAATGGAAGAGACAGACTGGGCCGTTTCTCCAAAGAACTCATATTTGGACAGTATTTTTCTCTCAGTTCAGAAATTTAGCCATGCCTCATGTCACCTTGATGTTTTTCTCTCTTTTTCAAAACTAGTAGGTCACCAGTGTGGTTGGTCTGAAATGCTTTTGTCCTTCTGGACTCCACTCTGCCCTCCTGTGACATAATGTCTTAAATTAGATCAGCATCTTTAACCTGGGTTTTTGCAATACCCTTTATCTGGTTTCTCTGCCTCTATTCTCTCCATCTCCCCACCCTTCTGCTGGAGTTATCTTTCTAAAACTCAGATCTAATCAAGCACTTCTATTTTAAAAATCTTTTGTGACCATCTGCAGGTGACAGTAATCCTTGACCAGATCAGGAATCTTAATCTGATTTCATGTACTTTCTTAGACTCATCTCCCACCTCCTTCTACACTCCTTCCCCAGTCTCTCCCAGACACACAGGAGTTGGTTCCTCTCCGTTTCTACGTTATGCTCCCACTCTCCATGTCCTTGCTTGGAATCACCTTCATTGCCTCCATTCTTATTAAATGTACTCATTAAAGTCAGACTTATACAGATAGAAGGAATAACTTTTCCTTCTGTTATTATACCTATATTATAGCACTGACAATATTATGAAAATTAAGTGCCAATGCATACCTCTGCCCCACTAGAGACTGTAAGTTTCTCAAGCAGGGGTTGGCAAACTTTCTCTATAAAGGGCTTTGTGGGTCAAGTGGTCTCTGTGTCAACTACTCAACTTAGCCACATCAGTGTGAAAGCATCCACATATGAAATGTAAAAGAATGAATGTGGATATGCTCCTATAAAACTTTATTTATGGACATAAACTTGAATTACATATAAGTCCCACATGTCACAAAGTATTTTTCTTTTGACACCCCTCCAAAACATTAAAAAAAATGTAAAAATTATTCTTATCTCGTGGACCATACAAACACAGGCTTGGTCTGTGAGCTGTAGATTGCTACCCTGTTCTAAATGGTAGGGCAGTTTCATACTTATTTTCATATTCTGCTGGAAACTAACAAAATACCTAGCACTGAATGAATGTTTGCTAAAATGAATCATATGGAGACAAATGCTTTTCATTTCGTGTTATCTTCTACTATAAACTGCAGTGGTGTGATAGAGTAAAAAAGTTTTTAATTAACTGCAGATTAACTAGAAAACCATTTTTAAATTTCAACCCTTGTTTAAAATAATCTTTCTGAAGTATGCTATTCCAATTTTCTGCCCTAGTAAGTACAGTTTAGTGAATACATTTAATGATTATCTTACAGTGCCCCCAGGTCATGATTAAAGATAAGAATTCTCGTTGTACAGCCAAGTATGTGTAGGCATAGATGATAGAGCTAATTGAACCCTGAGTGCATATAGGGGGAGATTTACTCTAGAAATTGCCCTTTTGATGTAGAGGTTAAATCTCTGGTATATCCTTGTTTTCTACCTAAGCTTTTTTCTCTGTAAAGTGGAACAGAGGAACCAAAACCAAACCAAATCTAACTGAAAACTGATTACTGAGAAACGTTCTTATTAGTTGTGTTCTAGTTCTACTGTTCCCTATAGAGGAAGTTCTGAACATCAGTGTCCTTGATTTCTTCTGTCTTTCTTTTTACCCCCTCATTGTTAAAAGTACAATGTTGATTATGGAGGAAACATTAAAAACAAACAAATTTGTAACACTGACTGTTGGTCAAATAAGTTTTTAAATATGATATATGTTTGCTCTCTTAAAGTCTGCATTGGGCGTGAGGGACAGGCTGTAAGCAGGCAGGGTGGTGATAGCCTAAGGCTTAGTTTTAAGACTAAGCTTTTCTCCACACCAGGGGTCCCCTAACTACACCTGTGGGCCACATGCAGCCCCCTGAGGCCATTTATCCACCCCGCGCACTTCCAGAAGGGGCACCTCTTTCATTGGTGGTCAGTGAGATAAGCATAGTTCTCATTGAAATACTAGTCAGTTTGTTGATTTAAATTTACTTGTTCTTTATTTTAAATATTGTATTTGTTCCTGTTTTGTTTTTTTTACTTTAAAATAAGATATGTGCAGTGTGCTTAGGGATTGTTCATAGTTTTTTTATAGTACAGCCCTCCAACGGTCTGAGGGACAGTGAACTGGCCCCCTGTGTAAAAAGTTTGGGGACCCCTGCTTCACACCCTTGACTGATTGCATGATGTGGGGTGGTGCACTCTCATAAGTTCACTCCCGTTATGCCTCAGATAAGTGACTTTGTATCACAGACTTTCTTGTTTGTATATTGGATTAAAGGTTTTGATTTCTGCACTATAAACTGGGGCAGACCAGGAGCTTGCTCTCTTGGTTCCTGAGATTAGCATTAAAGGAGAGAGCAGAGAAAGGACAGCAGATAAAGGCCATGAGGAGGAGAGGAAAAGCAGCCAGGATGGCAGAATGCTAAAGGAGAAGCCAATTTGTGCAGAGTTTGTGCAGAGAGAAGGAGATGGAGAACAGAGGTGAATAAGTTTGGTGAGCTAGAAACTTTGATTCTAGGAAACTCGGATAAGTCAGTGGCTTTGGGAGCCCTGAATGGAAAGGGAAGTGTTTTCCCACTGTGTGTGTTTCTTACCTGCTGGGTGCAAGCTAGGATTAAAGCTAATGGCCCACCAGTTCTTGGCTCCATTGTTTCATTACCATCTGTCCGAATCTAATGAGAACCTGCATGGGCCAGGCGGCTGTGGTGATGGCCAAGGCTACTGGCTTTACATTTACCTAGGGGGGGGAAATCACAGGTACATATTGCATAAATGCCTAGTTTTAATTATGTAAATACATTTGAAGTTTTCCTATAATAGAAACTTAGGATAGTAGAGTACTAGAATATTCTAGGAGTCCCTTCAGATGGCAAAAGCAGAGCCTCATGACTTTTTCTACCCAAAGTTCACCTGAACACTGTTTTCTCTTCTACTCATGATAGATTTTCTTTTACCTTATTTGTTTAGCATGGTGCAGTGGAGAAGAACACTTCTTAGAACCAGAAGAACTTGAGTCCCTATATTTTTTAAAATAAATTCTTACATATATGCTAATATTAATACTTACTTAATACTTAAAAATTACAATTATATTTAGTACTATAACACTGGAAAGTGCCTTGGTAGGCATGTGCTCCCTCTACCTGCCCACTTAACCATCAAATATACAACAATAACATAATACTGAGTTATATTTCTCATCACTTTATTGTCTATTAAGAAAGGACCTGAAGAGATGGTCTTGCTAAGAAATTCTAATAGAAGAGACACCATATTTATTTTTACAAATATAACCATTGAGATAAAAAAGGATTAATTAATCTGTCCAAGGTAAATTGTGTCCTTCTATTCCAGATGTCAATAGGTAAGCACCACCCTTGATGGAGTTGTCATTGGAAGAGATTAACATGGCCCACAAACCCTGAAGGGGTAAATGCCAGGAGGGCAAGTTCCAGGCAAGAGTCAGCCTGAGCTCTGTTGCAACTTTTCTCCACTCAGGACACAGAGTGTAAATATCAACACCGAGATGCTCACTCAGGTTGGATGTATTGAGAGGCATTAGGGAGAGCTCTCTGCAAAATCTACTTTTATCATAAATGCCATTGTGTTTGGAATTGCTTAAGAATTCACTTTTTGGGTTAAGCAGTGACCTTAATTTTTTTCTTCTTTTCTCTATTCATTCAAGAATCATTTATGGATAATTAATAACATACTAATGGTGCATTAGGTAGTAGAATAAAGAAAACTGTCTCAGCCATTAAGATGTCCATAGTCTGCTGAAAGAGACAGAAAAAACCATAATGACTACAATAGCGAGCGTTTTCCAAGTGTGCAAAAATAATTTACAGATATTGTCTCACCTAATTCTCACATAAAACATAAATTAGAAGCTATTTTAAACATCATTTTGCATATAAAAACCGAATCTCAAAGGGGTAGACCTGGCTTAGATTAAGGTCATGAGAGTAAAGATGGAGAGGAGAGAATAAAAAATTAATCAAGAGGGTTTCCTGATATTTTACTAGTTGTTATTTCTTTTTCTTTTTTTTTTTTCCTGTATTTTTCTGAAGCCGGAAACGGGGAGAGACAGTCAGCCTCCCGCATGCGCCCGACCGGGATCCACCCGGCACGCCCACCAGAGGCGAGGCTCTGCTCACCAGGGGGCGTCGCTCTGTCGCGACCAGAGCCACTCTAGTGCCTGGGGCAGAGGCCAAGGAGCCATCCCCAGCACCCGGGCCATCTTTTGCTCCAATGGAGCCCCGGCTGCAGGAGGGGAAGAGAGAGACAGAGAGGAAGGAGAGGGGCGCCTCTCCTGTGTGCCCTGGCCGGAAATCGAACCCGGGACTTCCGCACGCCAGGCTGACGCTCTACCTCTGAGCCAACCGGCCAGGGCCTAGTTGCTATTTCTTAATATCTTTTGCAAGTTTTTCCTTTTCTCACCAAGTTTCTAATGTTGGAATGTCCCAGGACTCTCTCCTTATTCTTCACTTTCCTATTTTACTTTCTCCTTTGTTCAACTAATTTAAACTTACAGCTACTATAAAAACCATCCATAGGCTGATAATTTCTCAGTTTGTTTCTTTAGCCTAACCTCTTTCTCAAACTCCAAACTTCTATATCCAATTGCCTATTTGAAACCTCCACTTGGATTTATAATAGACACCTCTAACTTCACATGTTCAAAGCTGAACACTCATCTTCTCCTAAACTGGCTTTATCTATCCCTATTAATAACCCCATTTTTTTGTAGTCGATCATAACAAAAGTCTTGAAGTTCTTGACTTCTCTCATTCTCTTATTCACCACATTTCAATCCGTCAAGAAATCTTATTGTAGATTAACACCACCAATTAATAACACATATCTGTCTCATATAAACTCTGATGTGATGCACGGCAACCAACATATATAATTTCTGTTATAGTCTTGACAAAATGAAATCCCATAATGATAAAATATCAGACCTAAATGTTGGTATATTCTACAAAATCATTATTCATCAATAGTGCCATTGTCATGAAACAAGGAAAAAACAGGAACTGTGTGTCACAGATTGGAGGAAACTAAGGAGACACACAACTAAATCCAGTGGGATCCTGGAGTAGATCCTACAACAGCAACAACAAAAGTGAACATTGGAAAAAAACGGAGACAGTCAAGTAAAGTTTGTAATTTAGTTAATGGTATTGTATCAATGTTAATTTTCTGGGTTTAAGCATTACACCAGGCATCCCCAAACTACGGCCCGCAGGCCTCATGCGGCCCCCTGAGGCCATTTATCTGGCCTCCACCGCACTTCCAGAAGGAGCACCTCTTTCATTGGTGGTCAGTGAGAGGAGCATTGTATGTGGTGGCCCTCCAACCTCTGAGGGACAATGAGTTAGCCCCCTGTGTAAAAAGTTTGGGGACCCCTGCATTACACAATAGTTTCTATAAATTATTAACATTTGTGGAAGCTGAGTGCAGGGTATATGAGAACTATACATTTTTGCCACATTTTTGTAAGTCTAAAATTATTATTTTTTAAAATCTTTTTTAGAAGATTTTATTTATTCATTTTAGAGAGGAGAGAGAGAAAGAGAGAGAAGGGGGAAGAGCAGGGAGCATCAACTTCCATATATGCCTTGACCAGGGAAGCCCCAAGTTTTAAACTAGTGACCTCAGCATTCTAGGTCAACTCTTTATCCACTGTACCACCAGCAGCCAAGCTAAAATTATTTCAAAAGAAAAAGAAGAATAAGACAAAAAGAAAAATGAAATATTGTTGGACTTCCTTTCAAAATTTATGTAGAATTTGGTCACTTCTTATAACCTTTACTGAAACCACTTTGATTTAAGATATTACCTATCACTTAGATTATTGTAATAACCTCCAAATTGGTTATTTTTGTTCATTTGTGAGATTTTGTTTGTTTTTTACTTATATTCTTGCTCTCTCAAAGTCAGTTTTCAATGTAGTAACCAGGCTAATTTTTTTATAAGTAAAAAATAAAACCCTGTAAGTCTTCTGCATTAGATTTAAGCTAAAAGCCTAACAGATTTCTTACACTGCTACAGAAGACCACCCACCATCTGGCCGGTTCCCCGCTGGTGTCTCTGGCACTATTCTACCGTCTTTCACTAGCTGCAGCCACACTGGCCTCTTTGCTCTTCCCTGAACAGAGCAGGACTATTCCCGTTACAGAGCCTGTGCACTGGCTGTTCCCTCTAACAGGAGCATTCTGCCCCAGGTAACAATAGTGGCCTGCACGTCTCAAGGAGGCTCACTTGCCCTCTTCATTAAAAATTTCACCCACCTTCGCCCACTGCTCATCTGTACTTTCATTCCCAATCCTCTGAGCTCTGCTCTACTTAACAATTTTCTTCCCATTGCACTTCTCATCCTCTAAGACACCGTTTAGCATCTATCATCACCATCATTATCATCATCACCATTCTATAATAGTCTGATCTCTCAAAACTTGCATGTAAAACTTCAGGAGGGCAGGGATCTTCCCCATTTTGCTTGTTGATAAATCTTAAGAGCCGGTAAAAACTCCTGGCATAGAGTGGGCACTCTATAAATATTTGTTGATGAAATTGAATTAAAAGTAGGATAGAAATTGGAAATAACCGCTGTGGTGAAGGAAAGAATAGAGTGTAGTGCAACTCTCTCCGGTTGCTGATGTGATTATGGGAAAGTAGACTGCTTCTCCAGTCAATACAGAAGATAAGTTTCTAAGGGAAACTACTGGGTATTCCTGTGAAAATGTCCAACAAACTATTTAATCTGTAGCTTTGCAACACAGGGTAAAGATCTGGGAAGGGGAGAGAAATTTGGAAGTTCCTCCTGTAAGTGTAGGCATGAAAAGAAGAAAGGTCTCTTGTTGTTTAGAATACACATGTTTATCACATCCCCAGCTGAGCAGGATTCCTGAGCAGATCTGGAAGGCTCCGGCAGGTAGGGATGGGGAAGAACTCACAAATGCACACGACTGGCTGCTGGAGACATAGTTTACTGACTCCACAATCTGGCATAAGGCTAAGGCTTTTATGATCGAGGGAGGGAGAAGATGAGAGAATGCAGACAGACAGTTCCTTGTCATTGAAAGTAAAGCAGAACCAAAGGACGATGAGGCAGGTTTTTCGATCCTCTACCCAAAATGAATCAAATCAGTCTTAACATATATGCAGTTTTTCTGTTGTAACTGAGTCAAGACTGGGGGAGGGCAGGGACAGTAATGGGTGTGGAGGGAAGATCACGGCTTAGCTCTTAGTTTTCTAAACTCTAACGGTGGAAGAAACACTCAGGAGTGCTTCTCTCAGTCCCTTAGATGATCACCCTGTCCTTCCCTCAGAGCATTACTTTGTCATTAAAGCTTTCCCTTGGCAAGAATCCGATCCATCAAGGAAGGTAGAACTCTGTGTTTGCATGCTTCAAGGCAGAGTGCAAGTCTACTTTGGCAAGCTTTACAAGGAAAGAGAGAAAAGAAAATAAGAGCCATAAATCATCTGGAGGCCAGCATACAGGATTAAAGATACTCAATCCACTTCAGAAAGAACTTCTGCTAGAGTGTGTTTACCTAGTGACCCTTTATTCTCCTATCAGCCTTTGGATCACTTGGTTTGGGCTAAGGCAGTGACATCTCATGTTCGAGGCTGCCGAGGGGAAGGAACAGAAGTCACAAAGAATGGCATGAGTTACCCTTCGGAAGGTCCTCAGCGACCCTTTGGAAGGTTCTTGTTCTGAGGCTGTCTTCACTCTGAGAATTTCACACTCGTGTTTCTGTGTTTACGCTCGTGTTTATGCTCGTGTTCTGAAGTACATCTTCAGAAATAGTAAACGTTTGTAACCCAACCCCTGTTGGCCTGTGGTAGACAGAGAAGAGCGGCATGATTTCTGTCTTCTCACTACTCTGCTTCCCTTCACGTGGCTAATTGACACTGTGCGTTCATAAAATCTTGGGAAGAATCATATTTTAAGGGAACATATGCTCCACGAAATTGGGCAATTTTTAAAAAAACTTAGGCTTTTAGATTTGTGCTTTGTACATCTGAACTTTAATAAACCTTTCTTCCTTTTTAGATAGACTAAGAACACTTCATCGTGAGTCACCTAGGTAATTATTACCTGTTGATTTTGTAATAAAATGCTACTGATCAAATCTGTGTCACTTTTTTCATTATGAGAAAAAAAAATGCCATTTATATGTGCCTGATTACCCCTAAAGACCAAAGAGAAGAGAATTTGCTATAACTTGTTTTTAAATGTAATGATACTCTATGTTAAGAAATGCTGTGAGGAAATGTCAGGCAGTCCAGTGAGCTTTACTTCTCGGATACGGAGGGCTGTCCTACCTTAACTCTGGTCATCAGTATCCACTTAGAAATGATATAATTTGAAAAAGGAATCAGCACTTTGGAGCCTTCCCTAACCCTTTATGTCACAGCTTGAATTCAGGTAAAAGCAATTCTGAAAGGACTGCTTGTCAGTTTACTGTTTTCAAGTAGAACGAATTTACCTGGAGAGAAGAGAGACAGAAACTAACATTTGGCTATTTCCTGCTATAGTGTGTTTCCTGTGTAACGACGCATGTACCCAAGAACTTAGTACACTGAATAAATATTTGTTGAATGAATAAATAAGTAATTAGCCAATGGCAAAGTGTTCTCTTTGATTCCAGGGATGGGGGGGGGGGAGCCTTTCAAACACATTCACCTAATGTTCCCTGAAACTGAGATAATATTAATAGAGGAAGTACTTATGGACCTTCCACTGATGACTGCTCTGCCTCAGAAGTAGGGCTAGAAAAGTGCTCTCACATTTTCCAGCATGCTGTGGAGAATTAATAGTCGTCTGGCTGGTCAAGGATTGTGACTGTCTAATCTTTCTGGGACACTCAACTTCCCATGCTGGTCCATTAGAGACTCTTCACAGTGGAAGAATCTCTAGTTTCTTCTCTCCCTCCAAATTTTCACTAATCAGCTGAAAAGCTGACATCAGAGCTGTGCTTTAGAGCATTTGGCTTAGTTGTGAAATAAATGTAGTGATAACCATTTTATATCCATTCTTTTCCCCCAGCTAATATGATGAGAACAGCCTGGGTCAGAATCATTAAGTAACCAAATAGTCTTCACGTCACAGGAGTAGAACAAGAAGTTAGCCTTGGTTTCAGAAACAGATGCGATGGATGACGTTTACTGTGGATCCATTGAGTAAGCAGTAGAGTCATGTTTCTAAGGTGTATTCGGTTACTTCAGGTCAAAGAGATTTACATGACAAATTTTTGCACCTGGAAATATAAATTGCATGCTTAATAATTGCATGTGCGGCAAAGAAAGTTTTATCGAGGCCTGGGGGAAGATTGGACTTATAGGTCATACCTGCTAACAATGGTGGGGAGCAAGCTCAGAGGCTCATTGAAAGGGACCCCAGTCTGAGTTGAGAGCGGTGGGCGCCCAGTCAGAGCAGTACTCTGTGTCTTTTTATGGTGCTGCCAGGAGTTAGAGCTGGGAAATGCCCTGAGCTAAAAGGCTGGGCAGCAGCAGAGCTGTAGTGCTCTCCTCTTTTCTTGTGAAGAAGATTAAGCCTGAGAAATCTAAGAACAGTTTGAATAGTTACACTCTGAAAATCTGGCAAGATGCGAGGTGAGTGATTAAGGTGGTTTCGGTCTAAACCGTGGTGAGTGCTCAGCACTCTTTCTGGCACAGCCCGTTTGGCAGAATGGCTACGCCCTTCCCAGGAGCAGCTTGGGGCTGAAAGATTAAGGGCATTGCAGGTCAAAGGTTAACTGTGCTCTGTATTTATTTGGGAAAGTATACAAAGGCCCTTATTAACCTTGGCTTTTGAAGATGGAGCTGTCAGTCTCTCACTTTCATGATCACATTTTCATCTAAAAATGTTTATAAGCAGTCCAATATCAAAACAGAATCTACATCCCTCAGGTAGGAACATGTTACACTGCCCGGTCCCGGCAATGCTCTTGCGCTGGTGGCTTCGCCGCTTAGATACCTGTCATGTGAGCTCGTCTTTGCTCCTATAAATTTACTTACTATTTCAGGAGAGAAGGTAATTTATTTAAAAAAAAAAAAAACCAAAGTGGAGGGAATGTTCTCTATTATTATTATTTTTTTAATCCTCGTTAGGAGTTAAGCTTTCAGTTGCCTAATCTTCTAGGGGGATACTTACTACCTGGAAAAAAAAAAAGCTAGATGTTTTTGAATCTTAGGGGGTTTTAGCAACAAACCATTATTGTTTGCAGACTGATTCTTCTGTGCGAAGGCAGGCTGCCTTAATGACAGCTTATGCAATAACAATCCATGATATAGTACTACCTGGATGTAGCAACAACCGTGCTCTAAGCCAAGAAGAAGGAGGAAAAAAAAGTTAGTATCTTGTGCGTGAGAAGCTTGTAGATACCCTGAGGTGACTTCGTATAATTCTAAAATAGCAGGTAGCTTCTTGCATAGCTAATCAAGGCATCAGCGCCTGGAGCAAGTGGAGGTGGCTGACAGTGTACTTTGGTTTCAGATGCATTCAGCTTTTTTTGAGTGATAGCTTAATTCATATTCTAGTTTTTATACTGAAAGTGTTCTGATTTGGCAAATTTCCTCCCCCATAACCTGACAGCTCCGTGCTTTGATAAAGCTGCTGATCTTAATGTCTTACTTGTATTTGTTCATTATATGTGGTGAGAAAGTACAGCTGAATAAAGAGAACAGTTGTTTTCCTTTTTCTAAGCCTTTGAGTTCTACTCCCACCCTCCACTTCCATTCACGGCTTAGCAAAGGCCATAGGTGGCTCACCTGAAAAACATGAAATACACGCTGGAGATAAGTGGAAAGAGCTTACGGAGAACGGCGTCATCCTGACTTCGTCAGGTGGGTGGGCCATTTCTGGAGAGAGCAGCCCCTGGGTCAGAGTGAAGCTCTCGAGTGAGATCCTTAGGTAGTTCCAACTGCCAGTGTCTTCAGGCTTTTCTCAAAGAAAGTCTAATGGCGAATCATCAGCGAATGGCTTTGTTTTGTCATTATGTCTATCCAAGATCTGGGCTATCTTTTTCGTTCTATCATCCCTCTGGTTAGTACACAGAGGAAACAGTTTCCCTAAGCCAGTGGTCCCCAACCTTTTTTGGGCCACGGACCGATTTAATGTCAGAAATTTTTTTCACGAACCGACCTTTAGGGTGGGATGGATAAATGTATCGTGTGACCGAGACAGGCATCAAGAGTGAGTCTTAGACAGATGTAACAGAGGGAATCTGGTCATTTTTAAAAAACAAAACATCGTTCAAACTTAAATATAAATAAAACGAAAATAATGTTAGTTATTTATTCTTTCTCTGCGGACCGGTACCAAATGGCCCATGGACCAGTACTGGTCCGCGGCCCGGGGTTTGGGGAGGTTGGGGACCACTGCCCTAAGGGACTGTCCACCACTCGCTTGGCAACCAGTGTCCTGCAGCAGACATGCCTTACAAAATGAAGCGCTCAGCATCACTTTTATTGCTTCGGTGCTCAGGAAGCTACAAGTGGAAACTCCACATGCAAAGAGCCCATAATTTTACTCTAATAGATATTTAGCAGCTTAAATGAAATAACAAGGAATACACTTACTCAGGCGCCATGCAGGAGGATTTGATGGGTGTTTTACATTCCACTGTTTGAAAGGAAAAATATAATTTTTTATACTTTCCCAAGATATATGAATATTTTGGTATGCAAAGTGATAATTCATAGCATACCTTTAAAGTTGAACCAAGTTCTGTTTATCAGTATAATGCACGCCTGTCAATCAAGTGGAATTTTTCTTCCCAATCAGTTGACCAGAGCTTGCCCAGGCGACCACTTGCTTTCTTGCCTTGTTGTCCACATGCTGGTTGATTTTCTTGTGCACAATATCAGCAGCTATGAATGCCCAAACTTGCCAGGATGTCTGCTTCCCTTTGATTCTGGCCCCAGCTCTCTCAGGGATAGTAGGTGGTCCCTGTAGTTTTCCTTTCAAGCCACCTGGAACTCCATGGATCCGAGCAGAGTTTATTATTGCCCCCCCCCCCCCCCCGCTTCTAGTCTCGTGCTCCTTCCAATCACCGTCCTGAGTGCCCTTTGATCCCTCACTGACAACTGCATTCAGTGCCCACCCTCCAGAGTGCTTGCTCCCACGAGCCCTCCATGTCGCCAGGCTGGACTACTACCATGCTGACAGGATGATAGTGCACTGGTTACCGGGCAAAGCACTCAGGCTCTACAGTTAGAACATACTGGGGTCTAATCCTGCTTTTGCATTGTGTATGACTTCTGTCATTACCCATCTGGAATAGAGAAATCATAATAAGACTTGCTTCCTAAATAGGAGCATGCCAATGAAGTTCTTAGCACACGGCTTGGGTCGTTGGTGCTCAGTTAAGTGTTAGTATGGATGTCCACTGTTCTTCCCTCTTCTCTACCTCACCGTCTCACCATCTCACCATTAGCAGAGCTGTCTTCCTTCTACCTGGAATCAATCAAGTTACCACACTCCTCAGAAACCCTTGGTCTTTGCTAGTCCAAAGGTTTGGGTTTGCATGCCCTCAAAGCCATTCCTACTATACCTACTGTGTTTCCCCAGTTATAAGACACCCCCATGTCTAAGACGCACCTTAATTTTTGGGCCTGAAATTTGAAAAAGTGTATTATATAAAGTTATTGAACTCAAGTTTCATTCAGCATAAAATTCATACTCCTCAAGAGGGAAATTCAAGTTAAAAAACTACAACTACTGGAATAAGATGCATCCAGTTTTTAGACCCCAAATTTTCCAAAAAAATGTGCATCTTCTACATGGGGAAATACAGTATGTCTGCCCAGATCTCCTCTCGGTGCCCTTCACCCCAGCCCTGCCCATTTCTCTTATCTTGTTGTGCCTTCACTCATGCTCCACCTGGAATGGTACTTTCTTTCTCTGCCACTTGTTAAAATTTGACTCATCCTTCAAGGCTCTGAAAGCCTTTTTATCTAAACATGTTTTGAAGTCTTCCCTAGCCATCTAGTTAGAATTGATTACTCTTTTGGCCACAGTCTCACAGCACTTGTTTGTATCTCTGGCTAGAGTTGGCCAAATGAGTTTTGTAATAGAGTTATTTGCACATATCTGTCTCCTTTAGGGGATTCTAAACAACTTCAGGGCAGGAGTTGTGGCTTTTGAAAATCTCAGTATCTACATAGTAGATCTAAATAGCTTTGCTCATTATATGTGGTCAAATTGAATTAAAATTATGTACTTACTGGGACGGCTTCTAAATAAGTGTAAGTAGGTAGGAGCTGCTGGTCTGGGCACACTGATTATAAAGCTTAGTAGGCAGGTGTGGCTATGGTGACGTAACATTACAGTAAAGTGAGAGGCACAGGGCTTTTCGGTCTCTTTGATAGTCAGCAGCAAGGGGAATGAATCCTCACTGATCTCAGACCCTTGATGAGATTGCAAATGAGAGGGGAGCTGGTGAACAGCCGTCATTTTTCCATTGGGCTCACAATGGAGAGGTTAGGGGCCAGACATTTCCTCCTCTGCTAAGAAAGAGGAGAGAGGGAGCACTCCATCTGGTTGGAGTATATGGTGGTTCTTGGCACTCCGTGGTGAGATCTGGGCAGGGAGAGATGAGATTCATCCTTAGATTACAAGAAGTTGACATTTCATAGAAAGCCTGATTCCAGCCTAGAGGACACTCTTTGTCATTAGATAAAAAAGTTCACTAGGTGTGCACATGGGAAAGGTGCCCAGAGTGTCTGTGTCTAGGATACCACTTGTCCATGGAAACCTCTTCTCTCCTCCCCTGATAACAGAGCTGCCTCTGGAATGTGGCTGCCCAGCTCAGCACTGCAGTTCTCAGCTTCCTCTGCTGCTAGGTTTCAGGCAAAGAAACGTGCTCAAAATTTGTGTGTGCAGCTTCTCACTCTTTTTCTGAAGGAATATCTCTTGTACTGAATCTCCACTTTTTCCTTTCTTCCTACTGGCTGGGATGAATGCCATTAAACTAGCCCTGGAAGCCATCTGCTGAATATAGTGGAGCTATATCAGCCTGGCTCTGAAGGACAATGTGAGGGACTGCCTCCTGCTAAAACTGACAGTCTCAGCCATTGCAGTGCAGGTGGTCATAGTAGCTGTCTGTTCCCCAATACATGGGCTTGTCTTTTTCATTCTATATAAAACTCTCAACAAATATTTATTGAACACCAGCTATGTGTTGGGCCCTCTCTATGTGAGGGTGTAAAAACATGAATAAGTGATGGTTAGTTCCTGTCTTTAGGGAGTTTGTAGGTGGGTTGGACAGATACATAACGTCACAGCAACACTGACTGCACAACTATGCTATATCTCTCTGACCACAGACAACAGCCGCTAAAGGTTATGGGAGGAAAGAGATTCCTTTAGGCTGTAGTGAGCTAAGACTTCTCACCAAAGAGGTGGGACTTGAGAAATTTCTTAAAGATAGATTAGATTTGGAAAGATGGAGAGGTTCCAGGCAGGTGTTCCGGAAGGAGAAGTGCAGCCTGTGTCTTGAGGCTGGAGAAGATGATAGTAGACCCACTAGTTAGGGGAAACGAAGCAGTCTGTCTGCATCAGGGAGTAGTAGAAGTTAAGCTGTTGAGGTTTGATTGGAAAATGTCTTGAATACACAACCACTTTGGGAATTGGTTTTCTCCGGCAGCCAATGGGGAGCTGTTTAGAACAACATCATTACATACGGGTGTCAATCTTCCAGTTTGCATGGAGTAACCCAAGAGACCTGTTGTTTGTTCACAGAATTGTTGTCCTGGCATTTGATAGGAAGCTGTGAGAAACCTGGTTCAAGCTCAAAAGTACAGTTTTCCTACAAAGAGCTGGTTGTGTACGAAGAGCCTGAGGCCATTCTGCAGAGCAAACTGCAGAAGAACAAATACAGGACGATTGTGTCACTGATTCAACCCTTTCCTTTTAACCCCACCTTTAAAACAAACTTCCTCTCATCTTCCTAGTCTCCCATTTTCTACACCAGTGACTTCTCACTGCACCTGTCTTTGTGTAATTACTTGTTTAAAAAAAATACAAGTAAACTTTGCATGTTTAATCTCATTCTTCTTACCTCACTATCTGGCATTTTGTTGATTTCCCTATCCAAGAAGTCATGTTCAGACTCAGTTTTTCTGCAGTTAACCTTGTTTGTTTTTATTTATCAACCACCTAGCAACACAGTCTTTCAGGGAGCCCTCCTTAACAATTGATATCTTACATGCATTTCTACAGCATTGCATTGATTTTTCCAGCTACACATCACATAAATTTCACTTCCTTTTGAACCAGTGGCAATTATGTAAAAACTTGAGAAAGTTGGGCTTATGGAAATTTTGTTTCTAGGTGTTTTATTTTGTCTTATCTCCAAAGAGTTAAACATCTGTGGTTTTGAAAGGTACAAAAGTTTAGATTAAGGGGAGTTTGATTGCAGCTGGCCAAATTTTAGTCATAGATTTCAACTTGGGCGGGCTAACATTAACTACCACGCGTTTCTTAAACATGTGAAGGTGGAAGGTCAAGGTGCCGGAACAGTATTCTGTGACCCTTTGTCCCAGAGTGACCTTTCTTAAATTATCGAATCAGATGTGGGAGAAAATAGTGTAAAAATAAAAAGGCTTCTCAGATGTTTGAATTGTACATATTCCTGCCAATATGATGGGAAAATGTTGTATAATTCATTTTAACAACCCAGAAGATCAGGAATGGGGATTCCTTTTGGGCTACAGAAAAAATATTTCAACTTGTAAATTTTTCCGGTCTTGGCAACTTTGTTTTTTTTTTTGGTAAACAACAGTAAAAGCAACCAACATTTACTCTATTTTTGCATGATGGTTTTTGGTGGCTTGGTCATAGTTTTTGATGATTAGTGCCTCAGAGAAACAATTTAGAGTAATCAGTATACTATAGTAACTTCTTTTTTAATGGGGTGACATTGATAAATCAGGGTACATATATTCAGAGGAAACATCTCCAGGTTATTTTGACATTTGATTATGCTGTATTTCCATCACCCAAAGTTCAATTGTTTTCCGTCACCTTCTAACTGGTTTTTTTTGTAACTCTCCCCTCTTCTCCCCACCTCCTCTCCCCCACCCTGTAAGTGGCTTTAATCAACAGAGTAGTGGTCAACAGGCTGGTAATTCAGCCACATTTCTGTTATACAGTGGTACCTTGAGATACGAATTTAATTCGTTCTGTAACCAAGCTTGTAAGTCAGTCAACTCGTATATCAAACTGCTGATACTGGACCCGTGCGCCAACACACCAACTAGCGGCAGCTTTCTGAATCACGACTTCGATCTCGGAATTTCACTTGGATCTTGAACAAAAATGTGGACCGAGTTGCAGCTCGTATCTTAAAAATTCGTATATTGGTCTGTTCATATCTCAATGTACCACTGTACCCTGCCAAGTTATGTTTAAACCGGTTATGATATTGAATCCGTTAACTACTATCTGTGTTTTCTCTCCTCACAAGAATAGGACTACCAATTAGGGAAGTAAGCTTACATTGGTGCTAGCATCACCAGGATCCTTGCAGACACATTGATCAGGAATTAACCATTTATTTATCTCCATATATATATAATATATATATTATATATATATTATATATATATATGGCTTTGCCTGTGTTTTCCTACTCCTTCTTGACATTTGTTTCTTCCTTTAGTTTCTATCTCCCTGCCCCTTCATTACTTTTCTTAAATTTTCATACCATTGTTTTTGTTTTTAAAGTTTGTGTTTGGGGATGGGGGAAGAATGAAGAATTACTGTTAATGGGTATAGGATATCTTTTGAGGGTGATGGAAATGTTCTAAAATTGATTATGGCGATGGCTACATGACTCTGAATATACCAAAAAAATCATTGAATTGCATACTTTAAATAAGTGAATTGCTTGAGTACCTTGGTGAACCAGATTCTGTTTAGGCCCTGGGATCAGTGGAAAATAAAATTAACAAGTTCACTATGCTCAGGGGATTGACATTCTAGCAATAGAAATGTATGCTAAATAATTTAAAAATTATTTCATATAGTAATAAATGCTTAAACTAATATTTAAGGAGGAAAACATTGTAAAAAGTTAATTTACATTTAAAATGAGATCTTGACCTGGCCAGCTGGCTCAGCAGTGGAGCGTCGGCCCAGTATGTGGAAGTCCGAGGTTTGATTCTCAGCCAGAGCACACAGAAGAGGCACTCATTTGCTTCTCCACCCCTCCCCCTCTCCTTCCTCTCTGTCTCTCCCTTCCCCTCCCGCAACCAAGACTCCAGGGGAGCAAAGTTAGCCCAGGCACTGAGGATGGCTCCATGGCCTTTGCCTCAGGAGCCAGAATGGCTCCAGTTACAATGGAGCAATGCCCCAGATGGGCAGAGTATTGTCCCCTGGTGGGCTTAACAGGTGGATCCCAGTCGTGTGCATGTGGGAGTCTGTCTCTCTGCCTCTCTGCTTCTCACTTCAGAAAAATAAATAAATAAATAAATAAATAAATAAATAAATAAGTAAAATGGGATCTTCAAGAGGGGTCTCACTGAGAAGATAACATTTCGGGTGAGCTGGAATGATGTCAGAGAAACCCAGACATGTGCAGATTTGGGGCAAGAGTACTTCGGGCGAAGGGAACTTGCAGGATAAAGTTTCTCGTGTGACTGGAGCAGAGCAGGAATCACATCAAGAAGTTCTTATAAGACAAGGTAAAACCTTTGATCTTTGTGGTAGTTGCAATGGGCAGTCATTGAAAGATCTTAAGAAAGGGTGTGTTAAAGTTTAATTTCCATTTTTGAATGACTGATACCATTCAGAAGGCTGTTGCAGTATACTAGGTAGATAATGTTTGTTTATATTACAGTGAAAATAGTAGAGATGTATGAAGTGGTTGACTTTGGAGGTATAGCCCAGTGTATAATATGTCTTTTATATGTCTTTGTATATATGGCATATACAATGGACACTTCGAGTGAAAGAGTATTTGGAGAGGGCCATTTGGGGAAAGATAGCTAAGCAACAACAAAAGGTCAATAATACATTGACCTCTGGTGCCATGAAATGCTGACTTTGAGTTCATAAAGGATGCTACTAAAGATTGTAGTCCAAACTTGTAATACCAGTAGAGATAATACAAGGGCAATTCCTTTGTATTTCACCGTTCATCACAATGCAATGCTGAAAGAGAGGATTTTATTTGAAGTTAAAGATATTGTGCAACAGTAAAGCAAGGGTGGTTTTTCTTTTAAGATAATCTCTTTTCTATACCTAATGTCTTCCTGTCACTGCCTCCACTTGTCCTAGTGATATTTGTTGAGTTATAAACACCTTTCAAAAGGATCAAAACCTAGAATTTAGAGGGTCATTATCATTGCAGTAACATTCACTAGAGAACAAAAATGGGAGGCATGAGATGTGGTTACCTGTTCTCTAAATGCTACATCTCATTAGTCACGACACAAAGAGGCCACAGGAGTTGCTGAAAATCAGTTTCCATATTTAGATTTATGGTTTGCTAGAAATTAACTACATCACAATAGGTCTATGGTTCTTTTCTGGGAAGTGGTTGGCATGGAAGAGAAAGAGTAAGTCCTTTGGATTTCAGTTTGTATCCTGGTTCTGCTGCTTGCTAACTGCAGGAGCTTGGGCAAAACACTTCCCATGTGGGCATGGCATGCTAAGCTGTAACCTGGTGGTGGTAATCCACTGCCTTCAAAAGTAACTACTTTTGAGTATTATTTATATGGGAAATCACTGATATAAAGTAACTCAAAGCATAGTCTCTTTACTTACTTTCCCTTTTCTTTCCTGAGGAAGTAGTTGCTGGGTCTAATTTTATTGCTGGGTCTAATACTGTAATTTTCATGAGAACATAGGGTGATGGCTCTGTGGAAACGCTCACTGTGGTGCTAAGTTGGGTGCAGAGTCCTGGCTTCCCTATAAAACTCACAGGAATAGCCAAAGTAACTGAAGATCAAGTGAGCTGATGGGTTTCTGTAATTATGCCAGAATCTCAACCAATGATAATAAAGATATGCGACCTGGAGACATAGGAGTAAAAGCAGGCTCTGTTGTAAGTACATTTGGATGAAGGCTACTAAAAATGGAAAAGGACTGACCCTCCATTCAGAAGCAAGTATTTGACTTGGTTACACTTTGTTTCCTCTCTGAACTGGCACTTTATTTCCAGCCTTCAAATAAAGAACAACCATTTGATTTTGTAATGTAAAAACTATTATTGCCCTTAGGAAAAAGATTACTGAACTCTCTGTACCTAGTGTTTATGCCTTTAATAAGCACAGTGTTTCCAAGAGAATTGAATGCCTTTTTGTACTCTGATTTTTTTTTTCTACTACTACATCTGAGTTTTGTACCTTAATGTCTGGGAAACTTGTTTTTATAAATTCACAGAAAGCTGACAAACAGTAGGAATTTGTTCTCTGTCCTGTAGAGATGGGCAAATCCCCGACGAGCTCGTTGATTTCATGCTAACCACATCGCTGAGAGCCAGGCGCCTTTCTTTTCTACGAAAAAGATTTATAGACAGGAATAAGGTTCATGGGAAATACCAGACTCAGATAACTGCAGCTGTCAGCAAGCGGCACCACGCATTAGAGGTTCACTCACCTACATATAAAAACTCTTACGTGCTCTAACATTTGATTGAGCTTTACAGTTTGCATATAGTATTGTATGTTGATCCCAACTATGGTATTATAAAGGGCAATGGCATGAACAACCTAGTACTCTCCTGAATGTTAAAAGCCAAGATATGTGGAGGAAGATGGACAGATATAGGTTTAGACAGAACAGCAAGAGTCAGATGGCAAAGGGCTTTGTATGCCAGCCTCAAGGGTTTAAATGTTAGTCCTAGAAAACTTCAGGAGGATGAGAAACCATGAAATAAGATGTTCAGTTATAAACTTTAGACAGGGTTCCTGGGGCCCTGTGGAGGCTTGATTTGAAGGGAAGAGCCTAGAAACCAGGTGGACTATTGTGGAGAAATTCAAGTGAAGAGAGAGGAAGTCTGAAAGTGAGGTCGTGGTAGTGGGGGCGGAGCTTGAGACAAGTTTGGGCGAATCAGTGAATGAAGAAACAGTGGTCATAAGACAACTGGAAGATCTGATCAATTAATTTTTTTTATTTAGACAATCTCTTAACTAATCAATAGATTAGACTGTGCTGTAAAAAAAAACAAAACTGTAGTCAGTGTCAACAAGATGGCAGAGTAGTGCTGGGAGGGCTCAAGAGTCCAAAAAAGAACCCACAGCCACACGGTAGAGCCAAAAATGGAGACTTAAGTGTGCAGAAAGGATTGCTGGGAGATCAGCTTAACTGAGCTACCTGGAAGCGGCTGGGAACAATAAAGTGAGCTGTGCAATCAGTATCAGCCACACAGTAGATGCCATCATGGTCCCAGTTACTTGCTCTGTAGGGGACCTGGCAATCTTTGTCGATGAGGACCTCGTCAGTTTTCACAACGGCTACACCCCTCACAGCTTTCATAGAGAGAGCCAACCCAAGAACATCTATTGGCATAAACCCAAGTGGCCTGCTCCTCAAAGGACACTGGTAGTTTTTTCCACTGAAGTAACCGACGACTATCGCAGTTCCCCTGGAGAAAAAAAATGCTGCCATGTGGCCTCCATAAGGCTGTTTTGCCATCCTGGGGCCAGGACTGCCCTTTAAAACCCCGCACTCATGCTGGGTCCCAGAGCCACAGCTGCGCCACATGCACCCCTTTTCCACTCTGGCTCTGTGGCTGCTCTTCCCCAGCCAGCGCTCTGGACCATGGCTGCAGGGCTGCTCTGCGCTTGCCTGTGTCTCAGGCACCCGAGTCACTGCCACTGTAAGCCAGCGGCTCAGAACCTGAAGTTGCTATCACTCCACCAGCCCTTGTGCTCCACGAGAGATCCCCTGAGCAATGCCATTCACTGCAGGAGGAAAAAGGACCAGATGGTCCCCAGCAGCCTTCATAACCAAAGACCCCCGAAGTTCTTGCCACTGTTGCAGATACAGTCCTGGCTATTGAGGACCCCTGCGGCCATCACCAGCACTTACAAGCCCACAGATCTGTACAGAGACTATAGCACTGGGCATTCCTCTGATCAGGAACTGCCACAATTCAGCCAGCCAGCACCGTTGCACCCACTTATAGGTGAAGATCTTTACTCACCAAAACCATAACCTTGCGAAGAGGTCACCATTCCAACAAATGTATAAATGTCATTGCAAGGCTACAAGAAACACGAAAATTCAAGAAAACAAGACATCAACAAAGGAGCAAAGAAACTTTTCAGTAATTGACCTTGAGGCAGTGGAAGCAAGTAAGTGAAAGATAATGAATTTTTAAAAATTGTTTGAAGAAAGCTCAGTGAGCTACAAAAGAAGACAGATATTTGACACCAAGAACAAAGGTAACAAAAGCAAAGATAAACAAGTGGGACTACATTAAAGTAAAAGTCTTCTGCACAAAAGAAACAGTCAACAGACTCAATAGGGAACAGAGGGAATGGGAAAAAATATTTGCAAACCATATACAAGGGGTTAATAGCCAAAATATATAAGGCACTCATACAACTCAACAGCAAAAAATTTAAAATCTGATTTTAAAATGGGCAGAGGAACTAAATAGACATTTTCCAAAAAAAACCCCAAACCCCATGCAAAACGGCCAACAGATACATGAAAATGTGTTCAATATCAATAATCATCAGGTAAATGCAAATCAAAACCCCAATAAGATATGGCCTTACACCTGTTAGAATAGCGGTTAGACAAGCTGTTAGACAAGAGGTAAGTGTTGATAAAGGTGTGGAGAAAGGGAACTCTAATGCAGCATTGGTGAGAATGTAAACTGGCGCAGCCACTGTGTAAAACAGTACAGAGGCTTTTGGTAAATATCCAAAGAAAATGAAAGTACTATCCCAAAGAGATATCTGTACCTCCATGTTCATTACAGCATTATTCAGAATAGCCAAGAGATGGAAACAACCCAGTGTCCATTAATGAATGAATGAATAAAAAATACGTGATATACAATGAAATATTTTTAGCCATTAAAAAAAAAGGAAATCCTGCTATTTGGAAATCCATAAATTATGGATGAATCTGGAGGGCATTATGCTGAAGGAACAAAGAAAGACACATACTGAATAGTAAACTGATATGTAGACGCAAAAAAAATCAAAGTCATAGAAACAGAGTAATAGATTGGTAGATGCCAGCGGCTGAGAGGTGAGGGAAAGGGGGAATGTGGGTAAAAAGCACAACTTTTCAGTTAGAAGATGAATCAGTTCTGAGGATCTACTGTATAGTGTGGTGACTATAATTAATAATATTGTATTGTATACTTGAAATTTGCTGAAAAAAGTGGTTATTTAGCCTTCTTAGCCCCCCCCCCAAAAGGTAACTATGTGAGGTGATGGGTATTAACTTGCCAGTAGTAATAATTCACAATGAATATGTACACCATTATCACACGCACTTTAAATGAATATGCTTGTATTAGTCAATTAGGTCAATAAAGCTGTAAAGAAAACAACATTTTACGTCACTTTACCAGGCGTTTAGTTTGGTTGTGGAGACTGTCGCCCCAGACACAGCCACTTTTCTGGGGGCCTTCAAGTCACTGCTCTGTCATCATCCAGAATTGCTTTAACAAATTTTATTAAGACAGATAAAAGGAAAATTGAGAGATAAAATATTGTATATTTATTTTATTTCTGCTGTTTGATTCTCTGTATGTCTACTGTGATTTTTTTTTTTTTAGCTCCAGTAAGTTTCTAACGCTTATAACAGGGTTCATCTCATTGGTTATTTTCACTTTAGGAAATAAAGGAGATTTGAATTGAGAGATATAATATTAGTAGTGTTTTTTAAAATGATAAAGTTTATAGGCTATGAAAATAGATCTGATAGGCTTAGTGTGAAATTGCATATTATTTGGATATATTCCACTTTGTGTCTTCTGGAGCCACTAGATCACAAATGCAGGGTCAGGCCATTGATGAAGAGCGTACATTGCTGGGGGGAAAGTGGAGATGTTGGTCAAAGAGAACAAAGATTCAATTATGTGGAAAGAATAAGTTCCAGAGATCCATTTCACAGCATGGTGGATATAGTTAATAATACTGTATTATATACTTAAAATTTGCCAAAAGAAGTTATCCTAAATTTTCTTACCAAACACATGCAAACATAATTATGTCAGGTGATAAATATATTTATTAATTAGCTTCATAGTGGTAATCATTTCATAATCATTCATATAGCAAACCATAACATTATAAATCTTAAATATGTGCAGTTTTACTTGTCTATTATATTGCAATAAAGCTGAAAAAAAATGCAAACATCGTCAAAAGCTAGGTTATTTATCATAAATGCCTAACAATATACCTGAAGTAGTAAGAACCACTTTTGAGCTCGGAGTTTGAATCCTAAAACAGTTACCTACCCATTATTTTGCTTTGGGCAAGAAAATATCTTTGTAATCCTCAAATTCTTCACGTATAAAATGCTAATAATAATTATTCCTTTGAGAGGTGTGTGGATTTGCATGTGTTTTAATGGACATAATGCATAAATTAAGTGCTTATTAAAGTGCTATTTAGTAAATGGCAAATGAAAGAAAGTAACGATGTGTGTCCATAGGTAAGCAGAGATGGTATTTGATGTGGACAGTGACACCGTAAAGAACTGCCGTAACAAAACATGACAGGATTATAATGTAAAACATAGAGTAGGGGGTGGGATGGAGGTACAGAAAAGAACAGTGCTTAGGAAGCTATTGCATTAAATCTAGCATGACCAGTTACATGTTCAGATTATAATGGTCATAATGGAGATAACACCAAAACAGGGGGTTAGATTTAAGAGATTTTGTGTAGAAGAAAAATAGAACTTTACAACGGATTGAATAATAGTAAGCGGGTAAAGGTAAGAGGTAATTCTGAACTTTTGAGATCCTTTGACTTAGGAAACGGTGATCTATTAATCGAGAAGTATGTATAAAAGGGCAGCCAGTTGTCAGAGGGTAGAGTGGAGTTCAGTTTTAAATATGCTATTTTGCAGGTAGCCTGTACCATGAGATTGCTGAGGTAGTGATGGGGGCTCAGAGAGCCGAGGGTCCACCCGGAAGGACCTCATACCTTGAGGAGTGAGAAAGGTTGGAGGAGCCTGGAAGGAAACAGATAGAAATGGCAGGGTGGAAGGAGAAACCAAGGGGTATAGCAAACACACAGAGAAGGGAGCTCCTTTCATGGGTGCAGGATCTAGTCTGCAGAGAGAGACTACAAGGCATCTAAGGAATATGCCAAGGCCACTGGATTCTTTGATAAAGAGGTCCCTGTTAACTTGTGAATAGGCTATTTCAGAAACATGGTGGACTGAAGAGAGACCAGGCGAGAAGAGATGGCAGCAGGAGGGGCAGAAGGCAGCAGGTGAGAGAAGTTTGACAAACAAAAGAAAAGGATTGAAGCCAGCAGGAAGGCAGATGGGTTTGCAAGATGCCCCTTTGGAAAGCAGAAGAGGCAGAACAATTCAACGGAGAAACCTAAGTGTGCTGGGGAGGCAGGGTTTAGCAAAGAAGTAATTTTCTAAATCGGGAATATGGTAGAATGGAAAGAAGGCAAGGAACTTACTAGATAAGAAGGAAGGAAAATTGACTGATATAAAAACAGGTATTTTGGGTCCTGGCCAGGTAGATCAGTTGTTTGGAACATGAGCCTGACATGCCGAGGGTATGGGTTCCATCCCCAGTTAGGGTACACACAGGAACCAACCAATGATGGCATGAATAGGTGGAACAACAAATAATGTTTCTCTCTCTCTCTCTGCCTTTGTTCATCTCCCTTCCTCTCTGTCTCTACAGAGACTCTATTAAAAACAATAAGAAACAGTTATTTTGAAGTAGGACTTTCACTGGTCTTGGAGAAATGAAATTTGAAAATTATCTCCAAATTGGGAACTGAGAAAACAGGAACCAATTAAAGACAAAGGAGGGAAGTTCTTCTAAGAAAGAATCATGGTATTTTGGCCACCTTTAGAATAATAAAGAACTACAAATGCCATGTCCAATATTGTAGAGTAAGCAAAGGCATGATCAATTAAAGAACTATAATAACCTGTTATAATTCATGAAGACATTGCAGGTCATCATAGACTTTTTAAATAAGTTAATACGGGCTAAGGCAAATTGAAGGTAAAGTGTTACTAGGGAACAAAATTGCTGTCAGGGATGGACTGTGAAGGCAGGAAACCTGGCATTTCCTGATCAAGTGTAACTCTAAGAAATTAAAAAGCAACAAACATAGTAGGATATAACAGGTTAGAGTGTTTTGACATCAGTCAACAACCAGTGGGATTGCCCACAAAGTACATTGAAAAAGATGGTGGAAGTGATCCAGGGAACAATAAACTGTTATTTTCAAGCCATCCAATTAGAAAATACCATGAGAGCATATAAACAAGCAACACGTCAACATTTTGTCATCAGACAGCCTAAGTTGACAACCTAACAATCTGAACAAAATGTTACTGAGTAGGATAGGCCATTGTGAAGGGAAAGTGTTCTCAAGCCAAAATAAATACTCTTACATGTGACATTTCAGAACAGCGAGGCTTCAAAAAATAGCAGGTGAAATAACCCTTGGTAATAATGAATGAGAGGAGAGAAATACCCTGAGATAAATGAAGAAAGACAAATAAAAGGGAAGGCAGAATTTAGATCAATAGTGGTTTAAAAGCATAGACTGCATTTCAAGAAACCTGTCATCTAATCAGTCTCTGTGCCCAAACGTCCAAACCTGTAGCTGGCAGTGAGATATATCTCTTCTGCCTTCCATAGCAGTGGGACCTTCACAACAGCATCCCCATTGACAAAGAGATTGAATTGATATGATGAGTAAGATCGCTGCTAGTTTTGAAGTTCCATAATATTTGATGTTTAAACACATTTTCATGCAGGAATTCAGACACTACCAGATATCAGGAAAAAAACATTGCTTTAGAAATTTAATGAGTCAGAAATCTCAAATACTTGTCTTAGATGTGCGGCTGTGTTGTTTTAAGATGTCGTTTGACATCTGTTTCCCATGTTTGTTTGTTTGTTGTTTTTAACATAGAATAACAAGAAATCTAAGTGTTCACTGAGGTTTTTATTATGTTTTTTTTTTAATCTAATGTTTCCACCATGGCGAAGCACCATAGTACAACTGCCTAAATAGTATAATTAGATGGTTTTGCCAAATAATATTAGATACAGAAACAACTATGTTGTGAGTGACAGGGCCCATCTAGAAAATAAAACTTCCTATGGAGAGGGGACATGATGACTAGCACCAAAACATATGGATAATATTAAAGCCATTCGACTGAATATGGTGAGCTGGAGAGTGAGTATAGATAGAGGAGAGGTCCAAAGCTTGAGTCTGACTTTTAGACAATGAGGACCTAATACAGAAGGATTAGATCAGCCTGTGAAGTTGCAGGAGAATTACAGAAAATGGAGTTCTAGACATTAAGGAAGAATACAGAGGAGGCAATGATCAATGTTGTCAAATGCCATGGATAAAAGGAAGATGAAAAACCAGTATTGTGCTTTGTGTTTGGCAATATGGGGTCATTAGTAACATTGATAAGACCAGTCTCGTGGAGTGTGAGGATGAAGGCCTGACTGGAGTAACTTCAAGAGAGAATGGGAGAGCAGAAAGCAGAGCTAGCAAGCTCAGAAAGCCTTTCAATGAGTTTTGCAATAAAAACAACTGTAGAGAGATATGAGTCATGGAGCTTTTGTTTTGTTATTCAGTGGGGATGAGAATGATGCAGTAAAATTTAAGAAATTGATGCAGAAGCCAATATGCAACAAAGAAACAAATAACTAAGTAATTTCAGATTGCAGTAAAGTGCTGTGGAGAAACTATGTAAGATGGTGGATACAGAGAAGCCTTGGGGATCTTATTTTAGAGAAAGTGGCCAAAGAAAGTCTCGTGAGGTGTTAGAGTTTTTTGAATTGGGGTAGAGGTGGGGTGAGAAGAGAGAGAGAGAGAGAGAGACAGAGACAGAGACAAAGACAGAGAGACAGAGAGACATGCTAAAAGAGGGATTAGCAGAAGAAACAGAAAGTTCGGATGATGTAGTTGAGCTTGGCACATTGGGGTGTAGGAAAGGAGACCGTTATGGCTGAAGAAAAGTGAGCAGCAGAAATAACTGGTGCTGAAGAACGGGCAGGTCCCAGAGCTTGTTATTATTTGTAGATCATGATAAATTTAGATATTATTGTAAATGCAAAAGGAAGTCCCTGGAGGATTTTAAGCAGGAAAATGTTTTAATATGATCATTAATAACATTGATTTGCATATGTGAAGTGTTTTATGGTTTGTAAGTGCTGAATCTGGTAAATGGATGCTCACAAAGTTCAAATCCTTTGCTTGAGGTCTTCGTGCAGACCCAGGCACCAAGCTCATGAATGGACTCAATCTCATTTCTATCCCTTGCATAGCCAGAGACTTTTCCCCACTACTCTGCAGTCTGCAGGTCTCACCCCTACTCCCCACACTCAGGTCTGTCCCTACGGTCCTGTTCCTCATCATAAACTCTCTACTGCTATTCCATTACTCTTTTCTTTGATTCCTAAACATGTCACAATTAACCAAGTATTCTTTTTCTGCCCCGACACCCACAAAGAAAGTCAAGTGACTTCAGTCCTCCACATCCCAAACTCCAATAATTATTGTTGTCTGTCACACTCCATTTTATGTAAGGACCTTGTCTTATACTTTCTATTAATTCTAGTCTGCACAGAACATGGAATAACATGCGCTTCATATAAACAAAGAGATATCTTTAAAGGTCAAAAATTATTTTCATTTGGAATGATAATTATGTCAGATAAATAAGATTGGGTTCCTAGAGATCTATATATTTGATTAAAATCAATAAGATTTGTGATTAAAACACATAAATTGTATTTTAAAAGCCTGTAGTATACTTCTTCACTTGAATCTATTAAATTTTCAGATTATTTGTCAAGCATTTTGATCATTCGTTTTGGCATAATTCAATAAACAAAAGGACTCTCTTAAATCTTTGAAACAAAGAAAGGACTTCCAAATTAAAGACCATATTTTAATCAATGTATAGATAAGGTAAGACATGCTTATTAATTTTTTTATTTCTGTTTGAAATTAGCTGTATATAATTTGTTTTGAAATACCAAAAGCATTTACTATAAAATAAACAAGAAGATAAATAGGAACTTCAGGTCTTCACATAGGCATAGGACTGATCTAAGTGGCTCAGCGACAACACAGAATTTTCCTGTAAGGCTGAAGTTATAGAGTCAGTGACTAAAAATATTCCATTGGCTGATGTGGCCCCATCACATTAAGATGTCCCCTAATTGGAGAGCTGAGAAGTCCAGGTGGCTACCGTCTGTACCCTGGAAATAGGTCCGGTAAATCCAGCTCCCCTAACTAATATTTTATTTATTCTAATGTGGCTGTGGCCACATATAAACAACATTTTTATTTTCACTTTATTCATTAAAGAAATGTTTAAGTTGTTGGAGATTTAGTGCAAGATACGACCATCTACAAAATTCTTTATTTTTTACTGCACAGACTATTGGAAATTTATTTATTGTGGGCACAAGATGCATCTGTAGTGTAATTTTTATCATCTTATGTAAGAATAAAATTGTTCCTTTTGAGTTTAAAGGCCTGACATCAAAGGGCAAAAGGAAAAACGTAACCTAAGACTTTGCTTATTAAGATGGAAGACTAATGTACAACTGCAACCTTTACTATACACACATTACAAACATAAGAAAATACTTTTACAATAAGTCAAATTGTTAGATCATATTTTTATACCACTAAATCCTAGTAATACAAAAAATAATGTCAGGAAATCTGCAAAAGATTCAATAGCAAGTTGAGACTTGGAAACCAAAAGAATTGCATAGCAACCACCTGTATCAGATTAGCTATAATTATGTAGACAAAGTGATGTGTAACTTTTTTCATTCAGTAACCATTTATTCAATTCAATTCAATAGGCAATAATAAAGAACTCGCCACAAAGCACTGTCTTAGGCACTACCAGAGAGGCACAGATGAATAAGATATAGTCCCTATTCTGAAGGAGTTTATAATCTGGTGGAGGAGACCCACAAGTATGCAACTAAGTCTTCTATAGGTATGGCTGTGGCAAGTGCTATATAACATAAAAGCATGAAAGAAAGTAGCATTAATTTTGTCTGGAGGACACAGAAAGGCTTCAAATAAGTGAGTGCTACATAGAACTTCTATAACCAGAGAAGGAATAAAAGGCTTTCAGAGTACAGATGCAATATGATAGAGAGTGTTTAAGTTTGGCTGGCCCACGCAGCCTTGGTAGAGAAGGGTAGAAGATGAATGTATGTGGGGATGAGTTGGGGATAGGAGACTGGAGCTGAGGAGACCAAGCTGAAGACCAGCAAAGCTTTGATGAAGACCAGAACTAGAGTATGAAATGTGGGAATAGAAATGAGCCAAAGGCTTTTTGAATTTGTGATTCTGCCCTGATCGTATACATTTGGTGCCTGAAATGATCTCCCAGGGAATTTGTCTTCATTCTTTAAAAATCCTCTCCAGTAAACACCTCCAGGTGAAGCCTTCCTCCACCATCTCAGATGGTGTATGTGCCTCCATCTTTGGTGTCTCTGGAGCATTGTCACCCTATGCTTGGAGTTCTTCTATTTTTTTTTTTTTTTGTATTTTTCTGAAGTTGGAAATGGGGAGGCAGTCAGACAGACTCCTGCATGTGCCCGACAGGGATCCACCCGGCATGCCCACCAGGGAGCAATGCTCTGCCCATCTGGGGCATTGCTCTGTCGCAACCAGAGCCATTCTAGCACCTGAGGCAGAGGCTATAGAGCCATCCTCAGCGCCCGGGGCCAACTTTGCTCCAATGGAGCCTTGACTGCGGGAGGGGAAGAGAGAGACAGAGAGGAAGGAGAGGGGGAGGGGTGGAGAAGCAGATGGGCACTTCTCCTGTGTGTCCTGGTTGGGAATCAAACCCAGGACTCCTGCATGCCAAGCCGACGCTCTACCACTGAGCCAACCGGCCAGGGCCAGGAGTTCTTCTATTTTCTATTTTCTATTTTTTCCATTGATTAGAGAGAGAAAAGGAGACAGAAGCATCGACTTGTTGTTTCACTTAGTTGTTCCATTTAGTTGTGTACTCATTGATTGCTTCTCCTTTGCGCCCTGACCAGGGGTCGAACCTGTGACCTTTGGCTCTCTGGGGCATGCTGGGTTGATGCTTTACCTACTAAGCCAGCTGGCCGTGGACATATGCTTGGAGCTCTTATAGGCTGTAGTTCATATGAGCAGCAGATTGGGAAGAAGGTTTTATTTTGGATCCACTGTTGGTAAGGGTAGGTTTAGGTGAAGGTGGACAGCAGGCAACTGGAATTTCCACCTGTGGCTCAGAAAGAACATAAGGTTTTGGGTAAAAATTAGGGAGAATTTTCATGAAAATGGATGTAGAATTAGGTAAAATTTAAGAAAAAATAATGACTCAGTTTAGTACATAAGGTGTTTATATTTTATTTTTAAATTCAGTGCTTGCTGTGGACTTATGTTTTATGATCTAGGCATGTCTGATCAAAAAGAAAGTATGTGTTTAGTGGTAGGCTCAAGGTTTTTACTGGGTAAATTTAAAACCTGATAACAGAAAATATTGTTAATATAAAATAAAGCAAATCTTTTCTAAAAAATTCTAGGTTGTCTGTATTTTAATAAGACAGTCAAATGACTTAAGGAATTATAGGTTATAATTATTAACAGGAAGATGCTGCTTATGTGAAAAATCAACAATTAGATTTAAAATGTCTTTCAATATATAACTGAATAAATCCTGTTAGAAGAATAAACCCAAGTGTGTGTTGAGAGCAATCTTTGGCCTTCCAGCCAATGCCACATTACTAAGGCAGCTCAGCTAAAGGGAAGATCTGTAAACAATGCTCTGGAAGGCATAGTTGATCAATCTATGGAAAAAATTGTGATACCTCACAACTTACTTAAAGTTACAATTTAAAGGAAAAATACAGAAAATTGTGCTACTGACTATATTCAGAAGCTGTTCTAAAAGAAAAGGAAGTTATGTCTCGGTTTTGCCATTTGCTGTTCTGGGTGTTGATAGATCTGGAGTTAGAATATCTCTTTCCATGTTGGATTCTACATAAGAGGAAAGGGGAGAAAAGTTTTGGGGTAAAGAAAGCAGGTCCTCTGGGTTTTAAAGAGCATTTTATGAATTTGACTCCAATGGCAAGAGAAGTGAAGGCAAAAATTAATGAATGGGACTACATCAGACTAAGAAGTTTTTGCTCAGAAAGAGAAACTGATAACAAAATAAACAGAAAGCCAACTAAATGGGAAATGATTTTTTCAAACAACAGCTCAGATAAGGGCCTAATATCCAAAATATACAAAGAACTCATAAAACTCAACAACAAACAAACAAACAATCCAATAAAAAAATGGGAAGAGGATATGAATAGACACTTCTCCCAGGAAGAAATACAAATGGCCAACAGATATATGAAAAGATGCTCATCTTCTTTAGCTATTAGAGAAATGCAAATCAAAACTGTAATGAGATACCACCTCACACCTGTTCGATTAGCTGTTATTAGCAAGTCAGGTAATAGCAAATGTTGGAGAGGCTGTGGAGAAAAAGGAACCCTCATACACTGTTGGTGGGAATGTAAAGTAGTACAACCATTATGGAAGAAAGTATGGTGGTTCCTCAAAAAACTG
This sequence comes from Saccopteryx bilineata, assembly GCF_036850765.1. NCBI lineage: Eukaryota > Metazoa > Chordata > Mammalia > Chiroptera > Emballonuridae > Saccopteryx > Saccopteryx bilineata. Next base: position 77,747,413 of record NC_089495.1, on the reverse strand, counting down.
AAAATAGAACTACCTTATGACCCAGCAATTCCTCTACTGGGTACATATCCCCAAAACTCAGAAACATTGATACGTAAAGACACATGCAGCCCCATGTTTATTGCAGCATTGTTCACAGTGGCCAGGACATGGAAACAACCAAAAAGCCCATCAATAGATGACTGGATAAAGAAGATGTGGCACATATACACTATGGAATACTACTCAGCCATAAGAAATGATGACATCGGAACATTTACAGCAAAATGGTGGGATCTTGATAACATGATACGAAGCGAAATAAGTAAATCAGAAAAAAACAGGAACTGTATTATTCCATACGTAGGTGGGACATAATAGTGAAACTAAGAGACATTGATAAGAGTGTGGTGGTTACGGGGGGGGAGGGGGGAATGGGAGAGGGATAGGGGGTGGGGAGGGGCACAAAGAAAACAAGATAGAAGGTGACAGAGGACAATCTGACTTTGGGTGGTGGGTATGCAACATAATTGAACGACAAGATAACCTGGACTTGTTATCTTTGAATATATGTATCCTGATTTATTGATGTCACCCCATTAAAAAAATAAAATTATATATATATAAAAAAAAAAAGAAAGCAGGTCCTGAAAGTGAAGAAAAGAGGGTGAGAAAGACAAAAAAAAATGTGGCTTGGGAATGAAAAACACTTGACAAAGTTCAGGAAGGTGGGAACAGGGTCAGGAGCAGAGGGAGGAGGAGCACTTGGGGAGGGGGGAGGCACTGAAGGGGAGAGCACAGAGACAGAAGGGACTCTGGGAAAGAAAACGGACTGTGAGTTGATGCTAGGGAAACAAAAGCAGGGAGAGAGCAGACAACAATGTCAAAAGTAGGTGGTCCTGTTAGTGCCAATCCGTGTTGGAGGACTCCATGAATGTCTTGGGATGATGATGAAGAGAGCAGAAAAAGGCACACAGAGAAACAAAGACCTTGGTTTGGGACTGTTAGAGATTTCTAAATAGTTTCCAAAATGATGGGACAAGGAGTGCTTTTTAGTTTCAGCCATTTGAGGTTGAGAGAAAAGGAAGGGCCCTATGGAACCATGGGCTCAAGTGGAACTTCTGATGAAGTTGTTCAAATAAATGAGTCTTGAGAAATTAAAAAAAAAAGTATTAAAAAGAAAAAGCTTGCTTGACCTGTGGTGGTGCAGTGGATAAACTGTTAACTGGAACGCTGAGGTTGTCGGTTTGAAACCCTGGGCTTGCCTGGTCAAGGCACATATGGGAGTTGATGCTTTCTACTCCTCCTCCTCCTCTCTCTCTCTCTCCCCCCTCTCTAAAATGAATAAATAAAATCTTAGAAAATAAAAAAATAACTCAAAAAAAAAAAAAAAGGAAAAGGTTGGGAAGATGGTGTGCAAAAGCTGGGGAAGACTGAGAAGAAGATGGAAAGACTAGGAGTAAAAATGTTGATGAGCCAGAGATTCTGGGAAGAGGTCCTTCCAGCAGAGCTGGCTCGGCTGCTCTGCTCTGCCTGTGTTTCACTGTGGGGCAGAGAACAAGGCCCCCAGATCTAGGGGCCAGGACGGATGATGAAGCCAAGTTGTAGGGCTGTTCATAGAAGCAGTCTTTTTATTGTTTGTGACAACAGACTGGGGGCGGGGGGAGAGGATGTCAGCCATACCAGTTTTGCCACCTCTGTCCCCATTTCTTTAACTTCTGAAAGCTTCAAGGGCAATGTGCATATTTAAGTCTTTAAGTACCCCTCAATCAGAGGGGATTTTCCACAAGGACCAACAAAAATGCAGATTACACTGTAAAAATGCTTTTCAGTCAATAAAAGTCCTGTTTTACTGAGCAGATTTCTTTATGATGTTTAACTTTGGTTCAGGTCCTGATTCCAAGAAATGAAATTTGGTGGAGTGAGAAGAAAAAACAACGCGGAAAGAAGAAAACCCCAAGATAGCCATTAAAAGCCCCACAATCAGACCTTGTTTATGTGCTGTGGACTCCGAGCTTTCTCTTAAAAAATGCATGTGATTAAAAAATACTTTGAGAACCTAATAATAGGTCCCTGAAACCTGAGATCCACCTCTCATCTTTCTAACTCTTGGGAACGCAGTTAATAAGAACGTATGTTTTTAATGCACTGATTCTTAGCAACAAAGTTGTTCTTTAATTAGTACAAAACTTGAATAATGCATTGCCTATTATTGTGCATGGCACATAACATTCAGTAACTTGTACTGGCAGATTCGTTTACATATGTCACCACTGTACCTGTAATTTAGTTTAATGCCAGGCCAGTGTGCCAAGTGAGTGTGTGTGTGTGTGTGTGTGTGTGCGTGTGTGTGTGTGTGTGTGTTTAAAGCTTTCCCCAACAGTTGTTGCTTGGGGCTTCACAGTAGTAACTAGAACAGCATCTATACAAGCCAGTTGAAGTGACTGTGTCCCTCGCAGGTATCCACAAAATTCTTCACTCACACTAAGGCACTGAGGGGCTCACCTTTTAGGGAATGATTTAATATTATCTTAAAAATAGGAAATGCTGGCAGAAGGTATAATCATTTAGATGCCCATAATTTTGCCAAGAGAGGTGGCTGTCTTTTCAGCAAGTTAAATCAAAATAAAAGCACAGGAGTTTAAATAAATCTGTGAGAGCTAGCTGGATTGTTAATTCATGGGAAGACCAGATGCAGATGATCTGACAAATCTGTTTTGGTTTTAGTTTTTCTAATTTCTCACGTCATGATATACAGCTTTCTAATCCAGGGAATCATTTCTTGGCAGAGAAATCAAACTACTCCCCACGTGACCAACTTGCCCAGAAGGAGGATGTCCGAGAGAGCATGCGTGCCAGGCCCTTTGTGCATCAATCTCCGTCAGCGCGCTGTCTTGTCGCTGCAGGTGTTGCGGTGAGAAGCTTTGGCTGAAAAAGGACTCCCAAAACAGGAGACTTTAACTCGTAATTCTGTCAAACCACTCGCCTCTCTCCAGAGGAACTGTCAGTAGGAAGTGTGTAGTTTATTCCCTCACTCCACACTGGATTAAAATGGGCAGATAGCAGCAGGATTTTAAAAAGTTTTTTTTTTGTCATGCCTAAGTCCTTAAGATTTAGAATATTTTGTTTGTCTGAATGTCTAACTGGTACAAACCTTGGCCATCAATATTAAAATGGAGAATTCTTTTCTTTGGTATTCACAAGCATAACATACATAATCCTTTATCTCTGGCAAAGCTATTAGCTTTCTGGCCTTTGGCTGGTCGATGTATATACAGTATCTATAGTTATTGCATGCAAGTGTTCTCAACTGACTTGCAAACCCTTTGATCAAACCAGCTAAACTTGATTTTCCAGATTACTCAAGAGACAAGGCATACATCTATCAGCTTTACAAGTCCTGGCAAGCCATCAAGACCCCATGCTCCCCCACTCCCTTCATCAGAATCAAAGGTAAACAGGGAACCAGTTCTCATTTAAATATGCAGCATCAGAATCTTGCCTCGATTTTCACAGTTGTAGCAGCAGAAGAAAAACAACAGTCTAAGTAAGAAAAAGGTTTCCTTGGCAAGGATGCCAAACTAAATAATGACACCCAAAGCAAAAACATGCTTCACTGAAACTAAACTTTAGTCAATTCAGCCTACTTAAAACAAAGCTTTTTTTGTGATTTCAAAAGTGAACATTGTGCTTTGCTCTGGCAGCCATTTATATGTTTTTGAATGATCCGATTATGCATAAATCCCCAGCCTAAAGGCCTTTCAGCACCTCAATCCCATGAGTGATTTGAAAACATGACTAAAAAAAATCTATATACAGTGCCTGCCCTTTTCTTCCTCTTAACCTTTTAAAACATACACTTCGAGTGACAATGTTTTGACATACATTGTCATTGTGTATTCCCCCTGCCCCCTCTCTCTTTTATTGCTTTCGAAATGTTTACGGGGGATCAAGATCTCTACTTCCTGTTCTCTAGGAGCTCACGAACTTCATACTCCATCATCTCTTTCTTGTTTTGTGGATGCCACCATGCTGTAGAGTTCACCGAGGCAGAATTCTTTAAAGATGCCGTACAAGCCTCCTTTGCAACTTGTGCAATTTGTAGTAGGGAGGCGGCAAACACAACTCAGAGGTTTTCTTGTTTTGTTTTGTTTTGTTTTTAAATAATTGAAGCAGCAACATGTCAAGGTCTTTATTTGAACAGGGACATGTGTACACTTGTTTGGTGAGTAGCTGACTGGACTAGAGAGTATGAATGGTACACGTTTGAGACCATGTCGTGGCTTGGAAAGGGTTAGAGAGGCAGGGAACACTTTCTGGGCCCCACTGTTCTTCGGAGGACTTCAGAGCTAGCAATGTGAGGACAGTCCTCAGATGAAGTGCCCAGATAGAGGTAACAGTTCTTGGTACATCTTGAGTAGCTCTCAGCTGACATTTTTTTCTCTTTTAAAAAAATTGGAGAGATGTCCTTATTACTTTTGGCTATTTTTTAAAAATATACCAAATGAGGTCTGTGTCTCGGGAGTTTCCACTGGTATTAACAGGACACTTTTCTTGCTTTTCTCTATAGTATCTTCTGGGAGCTCTCTGTTCATTCTTGTTCAGCAATGCAGGGCAAGCCAGTTGAGGGTTCCCTCCAGGGGACCATGCAGGTGTGAATGACAGCATGGTAAACCCAGAAATGATACTTACTACCAGGTCAGACACTCCTATGGGGACTGCAAAATTACGAGACAGATTTTCCACAGGTCACCCCAATGCTCCAGTATAGCCAATACATTGATCTCTTAAAGCCAATTCTGGGATAGGGTAAGCTCAGAAACCATCATGGGACTTCCCTGAAAAGTTATTGTTGCTGAGATCAAACTTTAAGAAGAATAACTATATTTAGAGATAGCAAATTATTATAGATCTCAGCAGCTGTGGACACTTGTTACCCTCTTGTGTGTATGTGTGTGTAAAACTACACTCTCCTATTTTTTTCTCCTACCCCTCTGATAACTTGTTCTCAGTCTCCTTTGCTCTTCTCATTCTCGATGTCCCAGCTAGATAACAATATCTATTAGTAGAATTTCAATTGCGCACTCTATACTGAGGATTCTCTATTCTAAATTTCGAGGCAACACCACTCATTAGGGTTTCAGAGTCACGTATCCAGCTAATTACTAGATAGCTGTCCTTGGATACCCCCAGATACCTCAAACTCAGCTTGCCCCAAACTGTCATCAGCTACACCCCCCCTTCTGCCCTGTGACCTGTGACCTGCATCTTAGTGAACAGTGTCACCTTTACCACATTTGTTTAAGCCACAAACCTAGGAACGCTTCTGATTTCTTCCCTTACTCAACGCATCATCAGACCAGGTCCTATGGATTCTACCTTTCAAGAATCCTTTAGATCTACGATTCACTCCATCCCCTCTGGCACTTGGAGCACACAGCTCTGCCCCGTTTCCTGGCTGCATCTGGAGCTGGGCTCCTTGCCCTCGGCATGGAGACTGACCTTTCTTAAACTGTAGCTCAGACCTGCCAGTCTTTAAGCTCTCAATGGCTCTCCCTTGCATTTAGGATTACAGCTAAACCTTTTAACATTGCTTACAAAGCCTGTATATCCTGGGACCCTGTATACACCATGACCTTACCTCTTTACCCTTCACCTCTTGAACACCATTGTTCAGATATTCTCTTTTACTTCTTGATCTTCTCTCATGCTATTTGTTGCTTTCTGCCTGGTTCTATTTGCTCGTCTTTATATGTGGATGATTCCCTTCAACCTGCAAGTGTCCTTTAAATGTGACTTTGCTTAGGAACCCTTCTCCAGTGATTCAACTTTGGTTCCAGTGCCTCCTATTGCCCGTCTAGACTCCTACACATTACGGCACGTCTCTGAGGATAAGACGGTCTCTGTAGGAGTTCCTATTTTTCACTCTTCCTCCCAGGACTTACCAAATGTAAAATATGCAGTAGGTAGTTACTAAGTATTTGGGAAGGGGGAGGACAAATGAATGCATCAAAATAAGGTCCATCAACACTAGCAGGCCCTGCCTCATTGGGTGAGACAAGTAACATGTCTCCTTCATTCCCAAGTCCAGTGCTGGTGGAAGCTTATTCAATTGAACAGAGAGAGCAGGTTCAGGAAACGTAGGGCTTTCAGGATTCTTGATATCGTCCTCATTTTCTGAATGAAATAACAAAGTCCTAGAAAGGGTACGTTAATTCATCATCATCGTGTGGCGTGACTCTTATAATACTTGCTTCAGCACCCTTTTTCTCAGGCTTTTCAATGTTGCCACTCTGAAATAGATGAAATAGTGGCCCACATTTTGAGTTTGTTTGTTTTAGTGTGCATTTCTCTGACTACTGAGTTGAACATATTTCTAATATTTATTGGCCATCTGGGGTTTCTCCTTACTCAGTTGCCTAGTTATATATATCAATATATATCTTTTGTCCATTTTTATACTGGACCATTTTTTTTCCTTTCACAGTTTTAGAGAATCCTTATATATTCTGCCTACTAATTCTCAGTCACTTATTTGACTTTCAAATATCCAGTAAATTTGGAGATACAAGTAATCTATGACCCAGTAATTCCATGCTTATGTACAGTCTTTTTCTTGAGAGAAACTGTCACACATGGCTAAAGAGATACTTGAGAATTGTTCTGTGGTGCTATTTGTAAAGACATAAAATTGGCAATAGTATAAATGTATATTCAGTAACTAAATAAATTATGCTGTATTCACACAATGGAAATAAAGGCATAAGTGAATGAACTGGCTCCACATGTTATTAACATAGATGATGTCAGAAAATGTATTAACCAAAAAGAGCAAATAACAGATCAATACACAGAGAGTATTCCATATACATAACTTTAACAGTGCACAAAACAATATTTATAAATATATACATATAAGGTAAAAGCAAAAGACACAACACAGAATGGTGTTTTCTTCTAGGGAAGAAAGCTAGATAAAAGTAAGGTATTCAACTAGGTCCAAAAAACTTTTTTTAAGAGGAGATTGGTGGAAAATATAGCAAAATTAATGTGTTCATTCTGAGTTGTCAATAATTAGTCTCTGTATTATTAGTATGCACTTTAAATATTTTCTAGTTAAAGAAAAAGTGTGGCAACGAGGAATGTCAGAACCTTCTTTCTGGCAGAAGTGACAGAATATGCACATCTCTGATGTCTGGGGAAGCGAGATGCATGTGAGAAACTTGGAGAAGTGAAGGGTCCTAGTGTAAGGAGCAGGTGCTAGTGAAGGAAGCAGGAGGAGAAGGCAGATCATGAAATACCTTGTTGGCTGACCCAGAGTTGGGAAGAGTTGTAGGCCTATAAGCATCAGTACTCTTGGGAGGAAAAATGTATCTGTGAGAATAATAATGTTTGATTAAACCCATTTATATGTATAGATTATAAGAGTTGAAAAGCACATCTAGTCCATTTTAATGAGGCCCAGAAAAGTTCAAGTACAAACAAACAAACAAACAAAAAAGAGGGCATTTTGCACATGGATATTGGGAAACAATCCAATCACTCAATATATTTATACTGGCTGAACTCTTAATTGATGTGACATTGAATTGTTCTTTAGAGATAGTAGGTTTTTAAGAGTGGTGTAGAGCATAGGTCAGTTTTGATTGGAAGATGAAGATACTGTTTTGACTAGTGGGACATAGCAGTGGAGACTCTGATATCAAACAGGTAACAGCAAGTGGACAGCTGCCTGTGATATGAGATATTCAAAATGGAGAGACATAGGACAGAGTGACGTTGGAGTTAAACTACCCCAGAGTTGTGTACAGATAAGTTCTGCTTGCTGCCTGATCAATACCCTGCTGGCTCCCTCTGGACTTTTATGGCTCCAATAAAGACTGTCTCATTAGGTATCCCAAGGCCAAGAGATAACAGTGAGGGTCTTTCATGAAGATCTACAAAGGGTGACCTAAGAGGTCACCACCATTGAGATGAGTTACTTTGAATTTTTCAGTGACTTTCTTCTGGTGAGGGCTGGCTGTGAGACCTGAAATGAACTCATAATACCCATCTTTGTCTCAGTGACACTTGTCTGAGGCTGAATGTAGGGTCCAACCCCAGGTAAAGGTAAGGAGACAGCACAAACCACTCTATCTCAATTAGAGCATCCATCTGCTCTGCTATCATAGTTCACCTCACATTCTCCCACTTGGAAACACTGGCCTAAGAACACCAGAGTGGTTCCATGTCTCCTTTGACATGAACATACAGGGCTGGTCAAAGAAGAGATTCTTCTGAAGGTAACTCTGGGAGCTTTTCCACAGGGCATCACTACTATGATCAATACTTTGAAGAATTAGACTAGCTAATTGCATCTTTAAAGGAATAGGGAGCTTTGTCCTAAAGGGATGAGTTGCAAGACTGGCAGGTTTCAGCATGTTGATGATTGGTTAAGCCAAACGAAAAACATCACAGCCTTAACTTCTCTGGGCTGACTCTTACTCAGACATCTTCAGACATCTTTAGGTAGGTCCCTCTATTTTACATGATCTCAGAATTCTGTATTTTCTTTATAGCAGTACCGGTCCGTGGGCCGTTTGGTACCGGTCCGCAGAGAAAGAGTAAATAACTTACATGATTTCAATTTTATTTATATTTAAGTCTGGACAATGTTTTATTTTTTTTAAAATGACCAGATTCCCTCTGTTACATCCGTCTAAGACTCACTCTTGACGCTTATCTCAGTCACATGATACATTTATCCATCCTACCCTAAAGGCTGGTCGTGAAAATATTTTCTGACATTAAGCCAGTTCGTGGCCCAAAAAAGGTTGGGGACCACTGCTTTATAGGACTTATTAATGGTTTAATTAAATACTCATTTGGGTGATATGTGTTTAATGTTAGCCTTTCTAGATAAATTAAAATCCATGAAGCCAGAGACCACATCTCTCTTATTGCTTGCAATATCCTGGTGCCCTAACCTGGTGTCTAGTTTAGAGTAGGCATCAAACACATATTTATTGAATGATTAAATGAGTAAATGAATGAGAGAATGAGTTTAAGAAAAAAAGTGAGTGAATGCAGAATGAGTCCATCGCCGGCTGGTACTGGACGAGGGAAGCCTATGGAGGTGACCACGGTGGGGCCCTCTTTTTTAAACAATCAACTTGAGGTGGGGCAGGAGCAGCAAAACTTTTAGGGCAGGAAGGAAAACGCTTGAGTTGTTGGGGTACCAAAAATCTGTTTCTGAGAGCAAAGAAGATTAGTTATCCTTGGAGATATTCCAAAGTCAAATCTGACCTATTCTTTAATTTTCCTGGGTTGACTACATCAGAACACTTTGGATCAGGGGTCCTCAAACTTTTACACAGGGGGCCAGTTCACTGTCCCTCAGACCGTTGGAGGGCCGGACTATAAAAAAATCTATGAACAAATTCCTATGCACACTGCACATATCTTATTTTAAAGTAAAAAAACAAAACAGGAACAAATACAATATTTAAAATAAAAAACAAGTAAATTTAAATCAACAAACTGTTCAGTATTTCAATGGGAACTATGCTCCTCTCACTGACCACCAATGAAAGAGGTGCCCCTTCCAGAAGTGCGGCGGGGGCCGGATAAATGGCCTCAGGGGGCTGTAGTTTGGGGACCCCTGCTTTGGATGATGACTGCAATTTAACTCACAACCTTAGGAGACAGTGATATCTAAAGGAGGGCCATAAGAGTGTTACTTTAAATATAGATTGAGTCATTACAAAGTTTTTAAGTTTTGGCTCTGATAATCCTTAAAGTCTAAACACAATGGATCCTTGAAACTGGCATTGTCTTTTATGACTTAATTGAACTACCCATTTGTGGGATGACTCAGGACATAAAGACATTGCATAAATATGAAATATTATTACTATACCATAACCATTTGATTCCAGGTGATTTACCGTAAAGAACAGTGTATTCATGTCTACTTTCCCACGACATTTAACTTTTGGGTCATGAGATTTCTAGAATAGGAAGTACAAAAATTTCAGAACATAAAATTCAGTCGTCTGTGTGATCTAGCTACTCTCTTATTTACTGAATATCAACATCGATAAAAATATATAGAAATATTATATAATGTAAAATATTTAACTTTGGTGCTGGGTTGAGAAATAGAAGTGTAGATTTAATGGTGATCATCACTGCTCTTTACTTTATTTTTTTTAATTTTTTAATTAATTTTAATGTATTGTGTTAACATGGATTGAAGTATTCCACTCAATATAACTCCCTCACCTCACCCCCTTGTACTCCTGATTTTCACTTTAAAAACTGATCTTCACTTTCCAGTTCAGAATAAACTAAAAACTCCAGAGTAATATTGCTTCTTTTGTACATGTCACATACACTTACACATTAAAGAAATAGTTATAACTTTCTTGGCCTCCTTTTGTATAAATTGAATGTGTATATAGTAACATGAAAGCTTTGTTATTTTTCAGAATGGACAATAATTTAATTTTTTAAAACTTAAACTTACTTTTCAAAGCAGATAAGGTTTCCAGAAAAGGTAAACAGAAAGTTCAAAGAGTCTCCATTACCTTCTCTCTCCTCCACCCTTATTTATTTCCTATTACAATAGATTGCATCATGGTGGTACATTTTTACAATTGATGATCTGATATTGATAAATCATTATTGACTAAAGTCTGTAGTTTACCCTAAGTTTTACTTTTTGTATTATTCAGTTCTATGGATAATGCCATGTATCCACCATTACAGTAACATACAAAATAGCTTCACTACCCTAAAACTCTCCTGTGCTTTACCAATTGACCTTTCTTCCCTCCCCAAATCTCTCAATGATTTAATTTCATAAAAAAGTAGAATCATATTCTTCTAATAACAACATAGAATTATGCCAGAAACATGACAAAAACTAAAGGGACATATATAATATTTTATTCTCATTCTATTATTATTTTTATCTTATTACTTCAAGCTCTGCTTTTAGACAATACATTGATAAATATAAATTTAATCGATTTTTTAGAAAATTTACCTTAGAAAATTTATTCTTTTCCTCTATTTTTGGCACTAATTGGATACCCTACCCTCCAAAAGAACTTATCTGGAGGAAGAATAGAAATTTTCTTCCTTCTCTCTTTCTTTTGTTGAAGGTGAGAGGCACTAAATTGTCAACTGTGGTTCATTTTTGAGTACAATTATCTCTTATCCCCAAGTTTTCAAAATAATCACATACCCCCAACAGTAACACCATCTTCAGCATCATCGTTAACATTATCAAGAATCTTTATTGGCCCTGGCTGGTTAACTCAGTGCATAAGGTGTTAGCCTGGCCTAAGGATATCCTGGGTTTGATTTTTGGTCATGGCACACAAGAGAAGTGACCATCTATCTCTTCACCTCTCCCTTACCCCCTTCTCTTCTTCTTCCCCTCCCGCAGCCAGTAGCTCCATTGGTTCCAGCGTCTGCCTGGGTGTTGAGGATAGCTCCGTGGTCTGAGTGTCAGTCTAAGGTGCTAAAAATACCTTAATTGATTTGAGCATCAGCCCCAGACAGGAGTTACCAGATAGATCCTGGTTGGGGCTCATGAGGGAGTCTGTCTCACTATCTCCTTTCTTCTCACTTAAAAAAAGAAAAAGAATCTTTATTAAACTCCTAAATGTACATGATGCTGTTTGGCTTGACCCATCAGAAGGAACAATTTGACAGTCATTCTCTGGATCTTGAGACTTGCCCAGAGTTTTCCCTGCCTTGCAGAAGGGGTGTTGGGATTAAGGAAACCCTTCACTTGGAATTACTAAACAATCAAGATTAGAATTTTGGGATGAGTATCCTTTCTCCTGACATTGCTATAGTGTGTTATAGAATTAAAGCACATATGGAAGAAGATAGAGGTGGCATCTCTCCATTCTTGACCAAAGGAATAGGAATTTTTCATATCTACAGCACTGAACTTACAGTATAGCTTGCCAAATTCAAATGAATATTACATTACTCTCTTTATTATTCATAAAATTCAACATGTCCTCTAAAGCATGATATTTAATTGCTTTTATTAGTAGTTCAAAAATAAAACATGTTGAATACATTGCCATGACTGCTCCTCTAATTAATAAAAAGACTGTGTTGAATTTTAAAACAACTAACTCTTTTCATGTCCAAGTTACTTTTGGTTGCTATTATAAATTATTACCTTCTTCCACATCAGAGGTGTCTTATGACTAAAGGACGAGACAGCCCCATGATGCTCTTTAACAATGACTCTTATGTTTCTTTTGGTAAACTCATAATGTTAATTACACTCTGCAACAGATGGAGTGCCTTCCATCAAGGACCCCGATGCACCTTACAAATGTTTTGAGTCATCAAAGCCTTTCTATAATGGAGGTACATATCTGTGGCCATAATTTTATAGTAAAAGAAGCACAAAGAAGGTAAGTGTTTTTGTTTTTTAAAATGAAATATATTTTAATGTAAAGATTTAGTCATCATTTTAAAAAGCAGAAAAGCTCAATGAGTATTCATTGAATGGGATTCAATGAATATAATGAATGAAATAGCTCATCAACAAGATTTGGTTATCTTGGCAATGAACACCTGGACCATATTAATTATTTGGAACAGTGGTGAATAGATCAGAAGTTATCTACTGCTAATTAATCAATATTTGTAATGACTAGTGTAGAAACTGGTACACTAACTATAATAATGACAGAACAGATCTAGAAATAGAAATGGCTAAATATTTTTGTAACATTTATGCAATAACATTGCAATTTAGAACCAGAAAATTCCAGAGGTTTAGTCAAACACTTTTGCATTTCAAATGAGAAAATTGAGATCCAGAAAGGTTAATAAGTGACTTGCATAAATCATTCAGCTTTTAAAACCTTAATTTAATTTCTTTATACTCCCTTCTGCTTCAGAAAGGGGTTAATTTGTCTCAATCATTCAGCTAGTTAGTTAGTATCACTAATTAGAATTGAGGCTTTTACCTTACCCAATCCACCTTTCCACTAAATTCCATTAAAAAAAAACTTGCATGAGTGTCTTTCTACACCCTACCTATCACAAATCATGGGATGTGAAATTTGTAAGAGGTCACTTGTTGATCTTCCTTTTTTAATCAGTGAGGTATCTGATATTCAGGGAGTTTAAGGGAATTGCTCAAGATTCTACTGTGAGTTACTGACAAACAAAGCCCAAGAGTCTCCATTGCCTCTCTTTTCACTCCTTTAGAGTCTGGAACGTAAATCTATTCATTAAGACCCCAGTACCCTAAACTGCCAATATAATGCTGTCATGATTTTTTCTTTTCTTTTCTTTTTTTCTTTTCTTTTCTTTTCCTTTCCTTTCTTTCCTTTTTTCTTTTCCTTTCCTTTCTTTTCTTTTCTTTCCTTTTGTTTTCCTTCCTTCTCTTCTCTTTTCTTTCTTTCCTTTTTTTGTGTGACAGAGACAGAGAGAGGGACAGATAGGGACAGACAGGCAGAACGGGAAAGAGATAAGAAGCATCAATTCTTTGTTGCAGCACCTTAGTCTCTTTAGTTGTTCATTGGTTGCTTTCTTTTATATGCCTTGATAGGGGGTGGGGGGGTGGCTATAGCAAAGCGAGTGACTCCTTTCTCAAGCCAGTGACCATGAAGTCATATCTATGGTCTTATGCTCAAGCCAGCGACCCTGTGCTCAAGCTGGTGAGCCCGTGCTCAAGCCGGATGAGCCCACACTCAAGCCAGCGACCTCAGGGCTTCAGACCTGGGTCCTCTGCGTCCCAGTCCAAAGCTCTATCGCCTGTGTCACTGCCTGGTCAGGCAATGTTGTCATGATTTTCTGAAATCCTTTTTTACTAAAGACAAATGAGAACAAACAAACAAAGCTAATATTAAGTATTTTAAAATGACAAAAAAAAATTATCCGGGGCATATCCTTAGGTCAATAGTAATCAAGATTTCTTTTTTTTTAAAAATATTTTATTTTTAACTTTATTCAGTTTGTTTGGTTTTTTTTTTTTTTTTTTTTTTTTTTTTTGAGAGAGAGAGAGAGAGAATAGAGAGGAGAAAGCATCAACTCTCATATGTGCCTTGGCCAGGCGGGCCCAGGGTTTTGAATCGGTGACCTCAGTGTTCCCAGGTCGACACTTTATCCACTGTGCCACCACAGGTCAGGCCTAGTAATCAAGATTTCACCCACTTATTTGATATTTTCTAAATCTGTGAATCCTGATGATGATGACTATTAATTATCATAAAGACACTGAGGAAGTGAAGATCCTGAAGTGCTTACAGAATTTTCAGAGACTGAGTTATATCCATTAAGGCTTCAAAGTTGTATAGTCTTATTTATGATGAAAATTGGCAACCACAGCTAAAATGCATGGTAACCCTGGTTGAATAAGAACATCTAAAACTGAAACAACACATTGATTCTTAACTTCCATTGATAATTAAGAATTTCTGACATTTTTATTGTTTTAAGTTTGCATTATCCCATTCTATAGCCGCAAAATTTTAATTAAATGGGGATCACCAAATAAAACCGAAGAATGCTTGAGTGAATTTTCAAGATGGTTTTTTTTTTCTTTTATTTTTCATAGCCATCCTTTCTGTAGACATCACATAATTTATACACTTTGGACCATCTCCTCTATTTTTTTTTTAAAGAAAAAAATTCTAAAATAAAGCATTCATGTTAAGTAAATCTTGCAAAATAATATATAACACTCTTCATTTGTAAGGTGTTTTAAATTAAAGCTCATAAAGAACACGGGCAATCATTCAGCGATCACTGAAGCTGATGAAATAGACTGCTTCTGTCATTGAGATAGAAGAGGTGAGCACTGAGGTTGGGGCTGGGGTGGTAAGCGGCGTGATCAAGGACTTTTCTTGAATCATATATTTTCCAAGTCGTCAAGTGCCCCTGCTATGTTCTCACTTCTAAAGGGAGCGACAGCAGACCCAGAGAGGTTATATTATGTTCTGGTTCTGAAAATCGTCACCCTGCTGTTACTGATATTTATTCTGTTGCCTTTACACATCATTTCCTTGACACACATAAGCTCACTGTATGAAAATGATTCCCTGCTATTATTTGTGTAAGAAATTCACCACAGAGCTCCTCGTTACTCTCTCTGTACATACTAGGATCTTTGAAAGATTATAAGTGGAATTTGTACTGTAAGTTGAATATTAATAAGATAAGAAGAAGAAAGAAGTTTGTCCTTTCCTTTAGAACCCCAAGCTGGCCCTGTGAGCGGAACGCGGGCTCACACGGGGGAGGCCTATGCATCCCTAGCTCCTCACCCGGTTCCCCAATCAATACCTCACAACAACTTACAGGAAACACTTCCAGATAGTTTGGATTTTCTAAGCAAAACATTAAAGAAATCAGCATCCTCTGCTTTAGTTAAATGCTTTGTTTTATTAAAAGAACTGTAAAGTTTTAACATGCTATGCTTCTTTTAGAAGTACCATGCAAAGTTAGCAATGACATTTAGCACAAGAAGCAACGTACTTCAAACTCCTTTAAAAAGCACATCAATATTTGTTTTATTCCTATGTTTTATAAGTACAAATGCTTAGTTCAGTAGAGTTTTCCTCTGGCAGGCTCTTCTCTTCCTTGTCTAGGCTCTTAACTTCAAGGTAAAAGAAGAAAGGATCCACAGAAAGATATTCCAGGTTTCTATGTAAATGGGGATTAGAAAGAGAACACCGAGTGGGAAAGGTGAGACTGCACTTTTCTTTCTCCTTCCCTAGAGCAGAATGGTAGGTAAGCCCCAAGGCAAAGCTGTAATCAGTGGTTATCACACTTTGTGCTCTTACATCTTCTTACAATCGGAAAATACCAAAGTGTTTAACAGCAGTTAGAATTAAATCCTGATCACATCTTTTCAAGTTAAATAGATGATTTACATTACTAGTCTCATTTGTTAGAGAAGAAATAGCAATGTTAATATGTTGTACCTGAACCCTAAAACAGTGGTCTCCAACCTTTTTGGGGCCACGGACCGACCTTTAGGGTGGGATGGATAAATGTATCATGTGACTGAGACAAGCGTCAAGAGTGAGTCTTAGACGGATGTAACAGAGGGAATTTGGTCATTTTTTTAAAAATAAAACATTGTTCAGACTTAAATATAAATAAAACAAAAATAATGTAAGTTATTGATATTTATTCTTTCTCTGCGGACTGGTACCAATGGCCCACAGACCGCTACCGGTCCGCGGCCTGGGGGTTGGAGACCGCTGCCCTAAAACATAGTTACTAAAAAGTCACTGAAAGTCTACCTTCAAGTTCTTGCCCTAAGAATTTAAAGCCAGGTCAATTCAACAAACAGGTGTAGCATTTTCAACTATGTGCTGTGCACCAAGCTAGTTAAAAATTATAGTACAGGTGGGAAAGAAAATCGGAGTTAAATCAAGCTTAGTTCTCAGGTCACCAATTTTGTTTTTAAAATTGTGACTATTCAGAATTACACACTTTTTTTTTTTTTTGTGACAGAGACAGACAGAGAGAGGGACAGATACGGACAGAGACAGGAAGGGAGAGAGATGAGAAGCATCAATTCTTTGTTGCGACACCTTAGTTGTTCATTGATTGCTTTCTCATATGTGCCTTGACTGGGGGGCTACAGCAGACCGAGTGACCCCTTGCTCAAACCAGCGACCTTGGGCTTAAGCTAGTGAGCCTTGCTCAAACCAGATGAGCCTGAGCTCAAGGCTGAGACCTTGGGGTTTTGAACCTGGGTCCTCCACGTCCCAGTCTGAAGTCCTATTTGCTGCACCACCGCCTGGTCAGGCTGGAATTACAACTTTTTAATGTATTGTGTTTTATTGGGGAAAAATTCTGTAGAGAACAATGTGAAGCTCAATAAATACTCAGATATGAGAATGGAGTGAATAATTGGTAACTAAGTTATTTCAAACTGAAATGAAATGGAAATTTACTTTTATGTAATAGTAATTTAAAAACTTATTTGCCAAAGCTCCTGAAAATTATTTTAACTTTTAAGAGCCATTCTATCAATGATAGTAATGAATTTTTATCATATGCAGAGCAAATATTGAGAGGATCCAGATATAAGACGCTAAGGGGATTCCTCGGAGCAGTGCTCGTTACTAGGTGCTAACATGAAATATTTGTTTATATGGAGTCATGACCTCTGTTTTCCCAGTAAGGAAAGTCTATGCCATTTTTCCACATTAACCAAGCAATAGCTTTGGTTTATTTAATCTCTTACTTTCAGTAGAATCTATAGAAACTTCCCATTGACTATATGTTACTGTATTTCTTTTAGCATCTTTGTGATTGAAGTGAAGTAGTTATTATTTTCCCATTTTATAGAGAATACACTGAAGTTATTAAGAAGCTACATGAATTGTCTGAGGTCAGATGAAGTCTCCTAACTGCACCACTCCTTTTATTTATTTATTTTACAAAATTCTCTTGCCCCAATAAGGACTTTTTGAGGGTCCTAGCAAATATATAAAAGGCACTTAATTTTTTTTCAGTAAAACTTTCTCTAATTAAAATATTTTATTATATCATTACAAAGAAAAAAAAGGAAAGAAAAACACCTATTTTATCACCCAGTTTCTCTTTCTAGATAATCTCCTTTTCTCACATAAAGTTTTAAAAGTAAAATTGTATCACATAAACTGCTTTGTCCAATAAATGACTATGGTACTGAGTTTATGAATGAACTCTAAAATAATTTTACCCCTTCTTTGTGGCACATATTCTCTGCCTTCCATCATTTATTTATTATATTTCTTGGTTTCAGAATGGGTTTTAGTTAGACCTATATCTGATTCACCTTCATTGTTTATTTCCTCAACCCTTAGCACTGGCACACTGAACAGAGTAGGTGGTCAATAAACATTTGTTGAATGAATGAACGATTACTTCCACTGGGGAAAATCAAAACATGAATGTGTCAGTGCACTCCCTGCTCATGAGCTCCCTGATGCTTGTGGCTTGGTCTTTTCTAGTAGTATAGCAGGTAGCAGAAAGCCTAACTTAAATTTCTAGGTCTCATATTTCTAGTGTATCTCTCTGGTTCCATACAAGTACTCCATACATGTGTGGGATGAGGAGAACAAGAAGAGGAAGAAGGGGTAAGACAGCAGCTTTTATTTTATTAATGCTTCGTAATGCATGCTCTCTGAAGGACTATCTACTTTATTCAGATCATGTCGTTATCTCCTTCAAAAATTCCATGAGGTAGATCCAACCAGTATCCTCATTCAACAAAACCAAAGCATGCAGGGAGTGAGTCATGTGTCCAGGCTCACATATCACATAACTGGTAAGTAGTAGAAACAGGATTGATTCAAACCCAATTTTCTTTGTCACCAAGTTTTCCTGCCTCTTGATTCAGCCACGAGGAGTTCAGTAGAAAAGAAGGAAGGAAGGAGAGAATGGTTACCAGCAGAGGATCACGACAGCCAACATGTGATAGTGCAGAAAGCACTAGAGAAAAACCCAAAAGTCCAATATCCCAAGAATAACTTTTCCTGGTTTATTTAACTTTATTTAATATCTCTGGACTTGATATTCTAATCTGCTAAATGGGCGTAGACCTGCCTTATTCGGAGCTGTTGCAAATTTATGTAAATACAATTTGAACTGAATGAAATATAAATTGCTATGACCATGTAAGCTAAATATTTTGGTAGCTCCTACATAATGGCACAGTATGTTTTGCCTGTTATTCTCAAATCTTTTTCATATAACAAACATAACTTATTCAATTGAATAGAGTCACCAACATAATAATTATTAGATTTTGCTAGATTCTTTACAAGTGCAGTTGATAAAATACAGAAATTTTCAATATTATCATCGACTTTTTATGAAGTTCTTATGAAGGAGCGTGGATGAAATCTCAGTTTCAATTTGACACATGTGACTTTACCCAAGTACTTCACCACACAACGATGGGGAGCTAGTTTGAGAGGGGGGGTATACAGGATGAGGCAAAAATAGGTTTCCAGTTGTGAGTACACAAAACAGAGTTCATTCTTCTATTATTACTTATTAATTATTGTATTATTTTCCATACAAACACATGTAAACCTACTTTTACCCCACCCTGTACATAATCAGAGGAAAGAGCTCCCCCTACTGATCAGCAATGTCACTTCTTACCACACCCTTGGAAGTAAGTGCTACATAATATTGGGAACACAATTACCACTACCACCAACTACTGCACACACACGCAAACACACAAACCCTATCATTTATTGAATATTTATCATTTGCTAGGCAATTAAAAGTTATTTCCATTAATTCTAATGCCAACCCTAGTAGTAATAGTTCACAGTAAACACTGAATCTGGGCCACCTGGGCTCAGAGCCCGAATCTGCCATTTTCTAAGTGTGTGGCCTTGGGCAATGTTCTTAATCTCCCTGGGCCTCCATTGCCCCATCTGTAAAACAGGGTTCATGATAACACCCTCTCTTTGCATTGTTAAGAGGATTAAATAAATCAATGTTTGCAAAGAGCTTATAAAAATGCTTGGCATATGATATTTAAAAAAAAAAGGAAAAGAATGAATAAGGAAGCTGAACTCTTCAAGACGGAGTCAGGAGTTGAACACAGACTATCTGATCCCCAGTCCTGTGCTCTTCAGTGCTAAGCTATACAGCTTCTTAGATATGACTATATGATGGAAACCCAAACTAAAAACACCAAGGAGAACATGTGTTTGCGTTCTGATTTTCTGATGATGATTTGCTATTTGAATTAAAGCAAGTTTATAGCCTTTTCCATTCTTATCTTGGATTCCTACTCATCCCCCAATATCTTAGCTTCACGCAGTTGTGGCTACAAGAAGTTTCATGAAGAACAGCAATAATAATTTTCCCAGATTATAATCATCACGGAACACTTCTCTTTTTATTTTCATTGTAATTTTGAGGGCCATTCCTAAGCATCTCCTTGTTATTGCTTAGAAATTTCTCACTTCAAGGTTCTGTCTGGACTTGAGTATTAAAATCACTATTCAGCTCCTGAGCAGTAGTAATGAAAATCTAATCACTACGTTGAAGCTGTTCATGGGAATGTTCACTGGAGGTCATAAAGGTAAGACCTGCTGTTTGGATTAATTGAATTAGCTCCAACTGCTGAAGCAATGATTTCAGACTCATTGGAAGGATTTGGAATTTAGGTGGTAGGGTAGAACACAACGCTGATGATTCTTAATTGAATAGGTAAATATGCTAAAGGTAAAGGGGAAATTAGAGGAAAGTCTAAGCTTTAGCCACCCCAAAATGAAGATGAGTAAGAAAGCCATAGGAAAATCAGCAGGGTAAGACTTCTTTTCTTTCCTAAACATCTTAGAAGATGTTGTCACAACTTAATGATATGTGAGATGGGTTGAATTATTTATTTGGGAAGATTATTAGAGATTTATTACACCATTTTAAGTATAATTGGATCTCCCTGTATGTTACATGGGATTTACAAAATTTGTTAAGCATCCAGGGAGAAACAAAGATAATTAAAATGTTGGGAAATAGAAGAGATGACAAAAAAATTAAAGGACTGTGAGGAATTTAATCTAGAGAAAAAAGCAATTAAGGATAACTTAAGTGTTTTCAAGTCTATGGAACGTTATTTATTAAAGAACAAGTATTTGTTCTCTATTTCAATACAGATCAAAATAGAAATGTGCTTAAGTTGCTGCAAGAAAGCTTATGTTTACACACTAAAAAGAACTTCATGATTAAACTCTAGAACTTACAAGGGAAGGAACTTGTAGATCTTTGCTTAGGAAATCTTTAAAAATTGAAGAGGTAAGCCCTGGTAATCCGATGTGGTATTGGGTTGAAGCAGAAGGTTTAACTGGAATTTCTTTAGGTCTCTTCCAGTACTTAAATGCCATGATTGCATAAATAAGAATTTGTCCACAAAGCAGGAAGAGAAGCAGACAGAACAATCAGGCATGGCCCATTTAGCAATGTAGTTGTTATTCTTGAGCAAAGATTTTTGAAATCTCTGTTGTGAAGCAGTTGCAGGGTGAACACCTTCAAAGGTCCTGATTAGGTATTCACTTTTTTTAGCCTTACAGAAAAGGTCAAGATGAGTAGCCAATGACATACACATCATTTTCCTTTTGTGTGGAAATTTGTGAATATTTATGTCTATGCGTGTGTGTGTAGTGTGTATTTAAAAAATAATTCATGTTATAATAAATACATAATAAATACAATATTTTAGAAAAATTTGTCAGAGATGGACACAATTTACTTATGTTTTGGTAGTTTTCAGTTGTAGATCTTAAACTGAAATTAAAAGCTGTTGTCAATAACTGAGAGTGATGGTGGGGTGTTCCCAAAGATTTTGAAAATAAAGTTGCCTTATTTTTTTCCCCAATTTTTCTGAAAATAAAAATTGGAAAACTCTTACACAGTAGATGTTATTAGATGTCTGAATCTGGTGAAAAAAGATTTTAGAATCAACTATACCTTAATCAAGATGAACTGAAGAGGACTATCAGAAAGGAGAGCTAAAATGGGCTTGTGACTTTACAACTCAGTATGTAGGACACTTACACCTCCCCTTTCTATGCTGTCTTGGAGAGAGCATCTGTGGATATAACGAGTCTCTTCAACTATAGAAATTTAGAAAAGGCTGAGTCACCAAAGTTAAAATTATCATGGGAGACTTGGCAAGATTCTCTTCTATTGGCCAGGTGTCTCCTGCTACCTACGATTCGCTCAGTCCTCATGTTCTGGGTCCATTCATGCTCACTAAGCAACCTTCAGATAATTTGACTTTCCACATCACTTGACTATGAGAAAGCATATTGATCTGCCGAGTCAATCATTCCAAACTTCCTGACAGTTAAATTTTTCATTGTAAATGACTTGTTGATCTGTCCTTGGGAGCTGAATTAATGTAAATCTACTCAGAAGAGATGGCTCACTCATTGGCATGCTGAAATTAGTGGTTTGAATCTACAAATTTCATAGCCTGGTTTATCCACGAAGGTAAATGTAGACATACAGGAGTTTGAGCAATCTCTCTCTCCCTCTTATTACTTCCCTTTCACAAGCTGAAACAAAAATATGATTTAAAAATATTTTCATTCAAGTGACTTCTTCTCCAGCTCATATAGACTAGAGTTCCCTCGCTTGTTTTTTCTAGGTGAAAGTGAGGAGACTGGCTCAAAACTTTGGGGAAGGAGGCAATGAGAGGCTCTCAAGCTGTCCAGCAAGTAAGATCATTCTCATGCCAGAACTACGGTGTTAAATGACTCACAAGTTCAGCAGCCACATTTATCAGACACTTTGTACCTCAATCATTTTGAAATATAACAGCCTGGTATTTACTCGGACATATACTAGCAGTTTCCTGTATGCTATCCAGTGCTCCAATAGAATAGCTTTGTCTAAATGACTGGGAGCTTATGACACATACATCATAAAATGGTATAGACATACGTGTGCTGGTTTCAGATGGTAATGGATTTTCTGACTCTTACACCAAAACTCAAGTGGATCTGACTACCATACTACCTCCACTTGTGACCTTATCAGATTTCATAAACTAAACAGGCTTTGGCTGGGTTGGTTCGTGAATGGCAGTGGTCCAAGGAAAACCAGGTGCTACAGGAAGTGGAATTGGTGATTCAGTCAGGTGCATTCTTGCTTATGATTCAGGCTGACCCACTAACTAATCATTGTGAGTGGGCACTCTGCTCTCAGGGGCCCTTGTGAATAAGATGTATAGTAAAGGTCTTAATCACTTTTGCTGACTGAAGCGCTTTTATAGAAATTGCTCTGTGTAATGTCTTCAGAATTTCAAAATAGAGAAACTGGTTCTATTGTAGTAATAAAAGTTATTGGTAAGACCATTTTAGGTATGCTATACGCTCTACTTCTTATCTTTAACTCAGGATTGAAATGTGGAATATGTTATTAAGTACTCATGACATTTTGCTTCAGAGCTAGTTTTGTACTTGGCAGTGAGTGCATTTATTCTTGTTCTTTTTAAGTTTGTTTAATCCTTAGACTTTAAAGCAATATATGTAAGTAAGAGAACTGTTTAATTTATTTGTGCTCTCTCTTTGGGATGTAAAATGGACTACTAAATAAGAACAAATAAATAAGAAAACTGAGGCAAAAAGAAAATATGAATAAGAAAGATGGGACAGGAGAGAGGAAATACATACATAGGTGTATATACTATATGTATGTATATACATATATATATTAAAGTATCTGTAGCATATATCATAGTTAACCTATAAAATGCAATTAAATACAATGATAACAAAACTATTCTTGCTTAATTCAAAGGAGAAAGTCAGTGTGACAGTTAAGCTCTTGCTTTTTGCCACGAGATAGATCTGGGTTTACATCTCAGCTCTGCCATTTTCCTGGCTGGGTCACTTTGTGCCCATCACTTGATGTCTATATGGTGAAACAGAGATCAGAATAGTATCTTACTCAGAGTTATTAAAGAGTAAGAAAGACGATAGCCCACGTGACCTGTTTAACATGATGCCTGGTGCATAGTAAGGGTTACCAAGTAGCAACTACTTTTATTATGATTATTATTATATTCCCATAAATTTATGATTGACTAGAGGAGTTTCCAGTTGCCTTACTGTTTTCTTAATAGCTTTACTGAGATCCAGTTCTTTTTGAAAACACTCATCCTTCTGAAGACTGAAGGAGGCATGAGTCCAGCAGGCCGTGAAGCAGATGGCATTATTCCCGTCCATTTTCTTCCCAAGCCACATGGCGGGATGTCCCAGTAACACCCCTGATCTCCGTCAAGGCTGTAGCCAGGTTCCTGCCTCAGGCCTGCAGTACCTTCATCAGTCTCAATTTTCAACTCTTCAAGAACTATATTTTTGTCTTTGACCTAAAGGTTTTTGATTGCCAATACAGGGATCAGTTAATTTTAGAAGCAATGTGAGTTTGTAGGGACTCTCGGTTTCTGGTTCATCTTCACACAGAGGTGATGAAAAGGTCTCCTGTTCGTGGCTGCCCCTTCAGTGTCCACGGCCTGGAGACAGTGGGATCTTCCCCGAGCTTCTGCAAAGACCTGTGCGACCCTCCGGGGTCCTCACCTAATTCCTCTGCCTGTTCTTTCTTGTTAAGGAACTGCCCCTGATTCACTGCCACAGACAAAACCATTTCCTCAGAGTGAAACTTTGATCCTGAAAGGCAGGCGCGCCTTACTGAAGCTGAATCTGCGTGGGCAGGATCACAGCTCACTGTGCACTGGGGGGTGTAAAATCTGCCACGGGGCACCCAGAGAGGCCGGGGCGGCTGTGGGGAAGGAAGGAGGGGACCTCACTGTCCTTTTTAAAAATATGACAAAGAAAAAATTAAAGTCTAGTTCTAAGCACTGTTTTATTCTTTGAGGACATCTATAATGAAAAGAAATTATCCTTTAAAAGCACCTTTTTGGGCACCCCATTCTTCCTTCCAATATATCTTCTTAGAATAGAGTCATTAAAATTTACATACAATTCAGGTAAATTCAAGATTGCAGATCTTTCCAGGTGGAAATCAGGCAGCCATGTTTGCGGCGACAGCGTGGTGCTCAGAAGCTGGACATGGGCGGTCAAGCAGGCCTTTGAATTTATTCCCCACGGCGTCTTCTGTGAGCCTTTGTCCTAATAGGTACTCAATTGAGTTGAGTAGTTGAATTGAAAACATAACATTTCTGCACAGATTTATTTGTCCTAGTAAAGTCTTACCTGAGTAAATTCAGATCTTACATTTCAAACTTGTCTATGGTCTCCCAATTTGTTCTCTTCTCAGATTCCTCAATCCGATTACTTGTGGTGGGTGCTGGAGGCGGAGTCAAAGCCTGATGCCCGCATTGACTGGCTGTGTGCGTGAGGCAGGTCATCCCATCTCTTTAACCCTAAAGTTCCTTGTCCGTAAACTGAGTATTAATAATAAGGTTGTGAAGATTACTGCATGGCAATTGCTTAGCATACCACTTAACCCCATTCATATGAGCTACTAACTGTTATTATGGATATCATTTCAATGTTAAATGTTAACTTCCAAAGGGAAATATTTAAAGGATATGGATAAGAAGTAAAAATTCAAAAGACACCAAAACTTATGAAAAAATGTTCTTATTTACTAAAACTCAAATAAATGCAAATTAAAGGTCGATAGATAATTTTTACTACAAAACTGGAAAAATATTTAAAATGATAATCTTCTATTTGGGGAAAAGTACGGGTAAACAAGAAGTTACTCTCAGATATAAGAGTAAATGGCTATAAACTGGGAATATAACTTTATATGTATCAAGGGTTTTAAAAGTTTTCACACACTCTTGACCCTGTATTTGGATGTGTTCCTTAAAGAGCTAATCAGAGAAGCTGTCAAAGTTTTTTATTAAAGCATTATACAATATATAATAATAATAATAATAATAAATGTAAAACTAATGTGTGGAAATTCCTAAATGGTGAAGTTTACCAGTAGAATAATAAGTTTAAAAATAATGTTTTCGGAGAATATTTAAGGTTAGAAAAAATGCTTGTGGCCCTGGCCAGTTGCTCAGTGTTGGCCCGGTGTATGGACATCCTGGGTTCAATTCCCAGTGAGGGCACACAGAAGAAGCAACCATCTGGTTCTACCCCATGCCCTCTCCCCCTTCTCTCCCTCTTCTCCTCCCACAGCCAGTGGCTCAGTTGGGCCGAGCGTGGCCCCCGGCGCTGAGGATAGCTCGGCTGATTTGAGCATCTGCTCCAGACAGGGGTTGTCAGGCAGATCCCAGTCGGGGCGCATGCTGGAATCTGTCCCCCTATCTCCCTTTCTCTCTCCTGAAAAAAGAAAAAAAGAAAAGAAAAAAAAAATGCTCATATATTTCAAAACTGAACAAAGTATATGATCTCACATTGTTATTAACATATAAACTATATTCACATATCAGTGATGTTTTTAAACATCTCCATGTGGATGGCCAATAGGCATCTCAAACTTGATCTGTGCTTATCTAAGTTTTTTTGCTCCCAGTTGCCAATCTATAAATCTGTTCCTTATCTAGTCTTCCTTATTTCAATAAGGGGAAATGCATTCATCCAGTTGTCCAGCCAAATATCTGGAAGCTTTCCTGAACTTGTCTCTTTTTCTCAGACCTACAGACAATCCAACAGTAAATTCATTCATCTCTCCTTCCAAACTGTCCGGAATCTGACCACTTTCCACCATCTCCAACTGCTTCTTCTCTGGTTCAAGCCTCTATCACATCCGGCGTTGCTCTCTGCAGTGGTCTCTTACTGGGGTCCTCGCATCAGCCCTTCCTCCCTCGGGGCTCTTTTCTCAGAGGGAGCCTTCAAATTATGTCCACTCCTGATGCTCCTCGGCACACAGCCTCCAAAATAAAAGCCAGATCTATGTATTGGCCTATAAAAGCCTTCCTGATTGGCATTTCCCCTCTCTCTCTCTCTCTCTCTCTCTCTCTCTCTGAATTCATTCTCTACCACTCTCCTCCTCAAAATGTTGGGTGCAGCCACACTGGCCCCTCGCATTCCTAGTATCCACCAAACACCTTTCCTTTCCCCTGAACCTTTCTGTCCACTTCACCAGGAATGGCTGGTGCCTTCGCTACCTTTAGGAATTTGCCTACATGTCCTTTCCCTGTGAGATCATTATGTTAAAAAATGCCCTAGCCTTATCTCAGTATTTCCTTTCCCTACCCACTTAGACAACATTGTAAAACAGCACGTACCACCATGTGTCTTATTTATATTGTCTTTGTCACACACACACACACACACACACATCGGGACCAAATGGAAATCCTCTAAGAGGTGGCAACTTTTTTGTTTGCTCCCTATTGGATCTTCGTTACTTAAATCAGTGCCCAGCTTTACTTGTGGAATAAATGAACAAATGGACAAATGAATGATATATCTCTAAATGAATTTGGTGCTTTTCATTTTCTTGTTTTTATATTCTTCTGAACTTAAATATCAAAAATGACATTTAATTTTTACTTTTATTATCAGAAAAACATCCCACTATAAATGCTATTCTTTTTGTGTTTCACTTACTAATTGTTAGTATCATATTGATTAAAGGGCTGACTGAATACATGACCTCCAACCTTTTCTGTATTTTGTCTTGGATAGGCCACTATAAAGTCCAAATCAGCTTGATAAAGGATGAACTTCTTTGTCTTTTCTTAACTCTCATTTCCTTTTTTTCATGGCATTATTGAAAATACCATATTTTATGCACTTTCTAAGTCTGAATCCGTATTAGATTGCGGGTTAACTGCTTGCCCATCCTTTAAAGTTATAAGTACTGCTACTATTACTACTAGCACTTCAATTATTTTGCTGTTTGAACCTTTAAATTTCTATCTTCTCTCTGCTCTTCTTCCTACTTTGAGGTCAATGTAGGAAGTGCATTTGAAGGACACTGATATCTATAGGACAGCCCAGGTTCTGAGAATGTGGCTGTCATTTTATATATACTATTTCTTTTCATCCTAAAAATGCCTTTTAACAGCCATTATTTCTTCATGTAACAAGAAGAAAACCGAGGCTCTGGGAGCTTAAGAAGCTCACCGGAGGGCACACAACAAGAGAGCATTGGCTGAGGGCACATCTCTCCGAACCCTGCACACTCCGCTTTTCATAGCACTCTATGGTCGCCTCCCAGTTCTACAATTTATTTATTTCTACGTTTATACAATCCCTCCTTTCAGAAAGAATTTGAAGATGATACTGTTGTTATTATTATGAGGCAGAAGCCTTCATATTGCTTAAGCCCAGAAGGTTGGGAGGAAGGCATGGGCCAGAGATGGGTTGTAAGAGAAAGCTCATCCTGTCTCTTAGCATCAGCTATCATGGGGGGGAACTTGCAGCCGAATCTGGGATGTGTCTACCAGGGGCAATGTTGGGGGCATTTGCTATAGGGTGACTGATTCCAAGTTGAGCTTTGTGAAATTAGTTTCTTAACCACTATACTTTGCTCTAGAGCTTTTATTTGTCCTTTGGTGATTATGTGCTTGGAAAATTACTTTTTTTCTTTTGATTTTTAAAAATGTTAAATATATCCTTATTTAATCTTTGTGGAGAAGAACCAATTAGTTTTTAAGAAGGAAAGAGGATGGTAACCTTAACATCTGTGGAATGGCATCTTAATGGAGTTATTTTTATTAATCTTTATGAGTCTCAGTGAAATAGATCTCATTATCCTTTTATTTAATCAGATGAAATTTGGCTGGAAGAAAATTAAGTAATTCATATAGGAGGGTCTTAATCTAATTCTATTGGACTTGAACGTCTATTTTCTTTCTATGTACTCATTCTAGTTCTACCTATGCAAATATTGAGATATGTTGGATCATAGTTCAAACACTCAGGGTCTTTTTGAAAAAAGGAACACATAGAATATTTTTAGAATTTGAGACTTCTGAGAAAAATGACAACATTTCAACCAAGTAGAGAAACATAGCCCGGCTTCTTGGGCTTCTCGGCAGGGCTGAGCATTGGCATGCTCCCGGTGCATCTATTTGTGACTTCCATTGTGATTTAAAATATGTTTCTACATGTTCACTTGTATCATCAAGATGTTGATATTCCTCACCAAAATTAACATTACCAAGCCGCTTTGATGTATAAACATCTGCGTAAGAAAGTTTAAATATTGACTTGTCTGGGTACAACATGGTGGCTAACAAAATGGATTTCTCAGCTCCGTTTCTGATTTTGACTGATATAATTCTATTGCTAAACTTATCTAGAATGAGATCTTCTAAAGGCTGCTTGCACTTGGGAAGAATCAAGTTCATCTCCGATGGTATTTAAGGGGCTGTAGATGTAAACAAGTTCCACCAGTGTCGGGAAACCGTGACTCATCTCCACTCTCATGCTATCTGACTTTGAATGAAGAAGGGCAATGTTCACATAGAAACCATGCAATTTGTCACGTCAAGAACAGACTGATCTTGTTCTAAAGCTCTCACAGAACTCCAGATACCTTTATATGAGAACTTTTTAGAAATTAATAAAGTAAGGTTCAGCCTTAAGGGATGTGACCAATATATCTGAGATGAATGACTCAAAACACGACAAGGAAGAGATACTTGTAGTTTTGGAATTTCAACAATTTTGAATTATTTGAGATTAAAAAAAATAATAACTCATTGTGTACATACATAAAACATATAAAAATTTCTTTATTCCATAGATTTAAAGGAAAGTTAATCATCAGAGAGAAAAAAATAAAAAATTTAGTCCCAAAAGGATATGTTAGTGTTATTTCATAAAAAGGGACAAATACTTGATGCAGTTATTTATATATTGACCTTAATGCATGATCTTAATCCCATAATAATTTCCCTAATGTTCACATTTCCTTGAATACTTTGTGCCAATCCCAGGTATGTGTATATGAGTAGGTCTGCAGGCTTGTAGGGACAAATGTACATACTAGTGCACTCATAGATAATAGCCAGCCCCTCAGGGATGTTAGATGGGTTGAATGTTGGAAATGCTTAATGTTCTGTGTTTGATGACCTTTGCCAAACTCCAATGTACAAATTGGCAAAGGGAGTTTTATCACTCATAACCATAGTTTTGGAGATGGAAGCCATAACTAACTACTAAAATCCCTTATTACACTGCTCACAAAAATTAGGGGATCAGAGAACGTGCAGATGCGCCAGTAATTTTAGCGTTTTGTATAGTGCGTTCCCACCAATGAAATTAAAGTTGGTTTTGCATGCGTTTGCGTAATTGAACAACTTTTTTTGACTTGTCATTTGCTTTTCTGATGTTCTTGTTTAATAAAAAAAAATGTTTTTTTTATCACTTCATATTCATTTTGAAATATCCCCTAATTTTTGAGAGGAGTACGTATTGAGGAGAGAAATGAGAGTTTTCTTGTAGCACATAGCTATCCTTTCATAATTATACAGAGATTGTTTTCCCACCTCAGTGTTCTTTATTATATTCTCAGCACTTACTGCTTAGTGGTAGTAGGAACATAGTTCCTACTAAATACCTGTCATGAATGAATGAATGAATAGATAAATGGATGGATGGATGGATGGATGGAAGAGTAAATGATAGAATGACTATGTGACTAGAAAGATTGTGCAAGCATACACCAGGAAAAGCAATCCAGGTGTTTCTCATTTTTCTTTCTATTCTGTAAGCCCTGTGAGTTCTCATTTTAGATGAGTTAATCAACTTATTCTTTTTTAATCATCGTACCCTATTCCTGGAAACGTTACCTATTCTTAGCTAGACTAGTCTCTTTCCTTCCCCTAGTTTCATCTCTTTTCCAAATCTGTACTGAGTAACTGGATAAAAAGAGATTTCTTTCTCAACTCCATTTTGTCTGAACATGCAGCAACATATGAGTCACTCTTCACTTCTAAGACACAATAGAGCTTACCCTGGTTTGTATTTGCTATAAATATTTACTGCCCTGATCTCTGATTTACTTAATATTACCACAATTGTCTGGGTAGCCTCTTAACTTTGATGTACCTATACTGAT
Organism: Saccopteryx bilineata; assembly: GCF_036850765.1. Taxonomy (NCBI): domain Eukaryota; kingdom Metazoa; phylum Chordata; class Mammalia; order Chiroptera; family Emballonuridae; genus Saccopteryx; species Saccopteryx bilineata. The sequence continues at coordinate 77,716,957 of NC_089495.1, read as the reverse complement.
CTCAGTGTTTGTTTAAGATCTCAAACTACTTTAGGTTCTAAATTTGGTAAATATGGGATCCATTCCAATTAAGGTTCCTGACAAAGCTGAAAACATTATGTCTTTTTTTATGGAATGCTAGGCATTGTTCTAGAGAATTTCTGTTTGTCTATCCATTTATGTACCTAAACTCAAATACTTCTAACGATCTTATGGGTATAAGGTGTTACTTCCCACTTTTTTTCCAGATGAAGCTGAGACTCCAATCAGTGCAGTGAATTTCAGAAAATACAAGATCCAGGATTCAAATTCAGATCAGTTGGATTCTTCAGATCAAGTGTTTTTCATGATATTACGCATTTGCTTCTTTCTAACCCATTATTGTGGAAGCCATTTATAGGCACTGGGACCATTAAGCACTGACCAGAGCAGACAACCTCTGCTCCATTACCCTTTGCAGTCCTATAGGCCCTAGGAAGACAGAGGACATAAGAGAACAGGGTATAGAAAGCTGTTCTCTTGTCAAATCTCTCTGACCAGTTTATAGTGTCACTGAATGGGGAGTAAAGAGCTGTGACCTCTTAATATTCTCAGACTCAAGGCTAATTAACCCCCCCCCCCATCTATGAAGCCACCTTATTACTTCAATTGCGTTCAGAATGCCAAGCTAAGGAGAAGGTCAGGTCCATTGGTGAATTTTATATATAATTTTATATATATTTTATATATTTATATATATATTTGACAGAGACAGAGAGAGAGTTAGAGAGAGGGACAGATAGGTACAGACAGATAGGAACGGAGAGAGATGAAAAGCATCCATTCTTCATTGCAGCTCCTTAGTTATTTAGTGATTGTTTTCTCATATGTGCCTTGATTGGGGGGCTCCAGCAGAGCGAGTGACCCCTTGCTCAAGTCAGTGACCTTGGGCTCAAGCTAGAACATTAGGCTTCAAGCCAGCAACCTTTGGGCTCAAGCTAGCGACGCATCACTCAAACCAGATGAGCCCATGCTCAAGGTGGTGACCTTGAGGTTTCAAACCTGGGTCCTCTGTGTCCCAGTTGACACTCTATCCACTGCGCCACTGCCTAATCAGATGGTGAGTTATATTTTAAAAAGCATTTATATATTCTTTAACATAGCTGCTGACACAATATTCTCACACTTCACCTTTTTCACAGCCATCATTTACTTAATGTCCACTGACTAGAATACTATTTTTATTTGAATTAGTAGACACACAGGGACTGTCTGTGTTGTGGGATTTACTCTAAAAATTGCCCGAAGGACAGAGATGTGCATATTGACACTTCTGTTCTTTTCCCAGTGCAGGAATAAAACATGTAACTCTTGTGACCTAAAGTGAGATCAACACTATAAATTCATTTACTCATTCATTCTATCAATAAATATTTATTAGGCTCCACTATGTGGAAGACATAGAATATTAGCAAAAAGGGCCAGTTGATATTTAACTTAGGGGATGTGCAGATAAGGAGGTTTAGAAGAGACAGAAATTACAGTCAGAGAAAAGATCAGGGAAGGTTTCATGGAGGATGCAGTGTTTGCACTGGATCTGGATGACTCTGTAAAGCAAAGCACCTTAAGTAGAAAATTCCATACATATACAAGGCCATGGAGCCAGGTTATAGCAGGGAAAAAGCAAGTAAGCCAGTTTGAATGCAAAATTTGAAGGACTGGGGAATCAGGCTGAAGAAGGTTAAACTCCTTCTGGAAGACAGGAACCATGTCTGACAAAATTTAATCGCGAGGGCTCAGTATATTCTTGGAGTGACAATTTGGCCTCAAAACCCACAAAAGTAGATCACATTCCACATTTGCGGAGGACCTGGAGGTAGTGTTGATGACAGAAGTAAGGATGACTATAGTGACCTGGTGTTCAGGAATGGAAGAGGAAGAGCATACTCAGTAGGGAAGGCTGATCTTTGGGAAGGAAATAGAAACCCCACATTCTTCCTACACTATATTATTGGTGAAAGTCTATCCTACTTCTACGTAAGAAATGCAGATCAAAGATGGTGTTAGGCACAGGGGAGATCATGGAATTGATAATGCACTCGATTTAATAGTCAGCTAACCTAATTAAAGAAGGCAACAAACTTAATGAGAGCACTCCAGCTTCTTTCAAACAAAAGAAGGCCCAATTAAAGACAAGTAAAACTGGTTATAAGGAACAACCTAAGATGCATAATTAACGTGTAGTACTTAATGCCATAGGATAGAATTAATGGATAGTATTAATTTAAGTAGAACTGTAAGATTTAAAAAGCATTTGGCACTTACATGAATAAGCAATGTTATTAGTATCTAATATCCCCAGAGATAAGTATCATTATCAATTTGTTAATTTCATTTAAGATACTGAACTATGTAGTCCATTGCCTGCCCTTATGAAATTCAATGCATATGAGAATTTCATATAGTCTTGAGTTTATTAGGAGTCACATAAATCCTATTGTATAACATCTTTGAAATAAATAGAATAAATAAATAAATAAAACAATCTATATTTTAGCTTTCAGGATTGTGGTCTTTTTTCAAAATTCCCATTAATATTATTTTCAGTTGGTTTTTGATATTCCCACAATGGCTTTTGTTACTATCCTAGGAAAATTATTATTTTTTTAATAATAGTTGTTGGTGTCTAGCAACTTTTCTTTACTCATAGGCTCTTCTTTCTCTATATATCAACTAAATCTCACTTTCAGATGTACATTCTTCAAAAATGCAAAAGTCCTTATGTAAGACTTATGTATATTTATTTCTTCTTTCTAATAGTTGTGAACCTATATTTTGGAATTCCTCTTTCTTGAACATACTTGTTACATTTATTTACTAGTTTATTTTTCAGCCTTGGCCAGTGGGCTCAGTGGTAGAGCGTCAGCCCAGTGTGTGAATGTCCTGGGTTTGATTCCCAGTCAGAGTACACAGGAGAAGCACCAATCTGCTTCTCTATCCCTCCCCTTCTAGCTTCGCTCTCTCTCTTTCTTCTCTGCAGCCATAGCTCAATTGTAGTTGGCCCCAAGAGCTGAGGATGGCTCCATGGCCTCTGTCTCAGGCACTAAGAAGAGCTCAGTTGCTAAGCAACAGAGCAACGCCCCAGCTGGGCAGAGCATTGCCCCCTAGTGGGCTTGCTGGGCGGATCTTGGGTGGATCCTGGCACATGCGGGAGTCTATCTCTCTGCCATCCCTCTTCTCACTGAATTAATATATATATATATATATATATTTAGTTATAGCTGACACATAATATTATATTAGTTTTAGTTGTATAAACTAGTGATTAGACATTCATATAACTTATAAAGTGATTATCCTGATAAATCTAGTACCCATCTGGCACCATATATAGTTATTACAATATTATTGACTATATTTCCTATGCTGTACATTATATCCCTGTGACTATTCTTATAACTGACATTTGTACTTCTCAATCCTTTTTACCTTTTTCACCCATTTCCCCCAACCTCCCTCCCATCTGGCAACCATCAACTTACTCTGTATCTATGAATTAGTTTCTGTTTTGTTTGTTCATTTATTTCATTTTTTAGATTCAACATATAAGTGAAATCATATGGTATTTGTCTTTCTCTGTCTTATTTCACTTAACATAATACCTGTAGGTCCATCTATGTTGTCACAAATGGCAAGATTTCATTCTTTTTTATTGCTGAGTAATACTTCAGCAAACATATTATTCATTAATTTGACAAACATTTTCCAAATGCCTAGTTAACACACTGACTAGCAGTTTGGAATGACAAAGAGAGTGATGGCTTTGGAATCTATCTATTGTGTCAAGGTTAGGAATTGTGTACGATGTATAACAAGCCATATGACCCTGGACAAGTTGTTTAACCAGCTTGAGCCTTGCTCTTCTTTCGTGCAAGGGGATATAAATGTTCTTGTGAATATTCTATCTTTTGCCTGGTAGATAGTGGACACACAAGGAAGGACAACCATTCGGGTCTTTTCCTTACTTTGTTGGCATATGCACTGGGCCACTTTAATTTTGCACTACTGTGTCTTAAGAGAGAGAGAGAACTCAAAGGAAACTCTCTTCCAGTTCATCTTCATTTTTGGTGCTTCTGTTTGTTTTCAATATATCTTACCTCTGGAACCGCACTTCATGCCTAAGCACAATGTAGGTCTCCTCAGTTTCTCCCAGGGCTCCTCCTACTTTACAGAACATAGTGTGCTAGCACCACTGACTACAGGGACAACCAGCCCTGCTTCCTCACAGTTCACCTTGATGCTGACAACATTTCCTTATCCTTTCTTGCAGATTTATAGGCTATCACAACGATAAGGAAGCCAAAACTTCATATTAGAAAATAATTTTGTTTCTGATTTACAGGAAAGAAATGATTTCAAAAGAAGGAGTTTTGTTCAAAGTAAAGGTTCTAGAAGGTATGAGGGGTATTTCTAGAGTAATAGAGAACATTTTTTATTTGTTTGCTTTGTTTCTGGCTGCAAAATAGACAAAATATTATGAAATCACAACATACTATAAAACAGGGGTCCCCAAACTATGGTCCGCGGGCCACATGCGGCCCCCTGAGGCCATTTATCCGGTCCTCGCAGCACTTCCGGAAGGGGCACCTCTTTCATTGGTGGTCAGTGAGAGGAGCATAGTTCCCATTGAAATACTGGTCAGTTTGTTGATTTAAATTTACTTGTTCTTTATTTTAAATATTGTATTTGTTCCCGTTTTGGTTTTTTATTTAAAAATAAGATATGTGCAGTGTGCATGGGGATTTGTTCATAGTTTTTTTTTATAGTCCGGCCCTCCAACGGTCTGAGGGACAGTGAACTGGCCCCCTGTGTAAAAAGTTTGGGGACCCCTGCTATAAAATGTACCTGTTTGTTTCTTTGTGCTTATAATTTTAGTGTTTGGCTGTTGATTTAACTTTGGGTTGTTTTAAAATTATGTCAAATAGATACTGCACCCCGATATGAAAAAAGGAAGAAAAGGAGAGAAACATTCCCGGAACAAAGATGAGAGAGAGAGAGAGAGAGAGAAAATGAAACACGATTCAGGTTGTCAGATGGCTAGGCATCAGTAAGTGTAAAGTTCTACGAAGCACAGAACTGCAATGCCTGGTGCAGGGCATTAACTCAATAAATATCTGTTGACTGATGACAGCTACTTGTTTTCTTCCAGTTCTCCAAATAAGAGAGACCCATTTCTCCTGCTCCCTTTATTCTGACCTGATAAAGCAAGAACTTTTAACTTCTTGGAGCAATTGTGGGGAAAGCTTCCACCTTTCCTTTCATCACCCATTCTTCTTCAGTCCCAGGAGCAGTGTGCTGAGGTAGGGAAAAGAGGCTTTGCACGTGTAGCTCAGGTGCTCCAGGCCTCCCACTTTTTCAGTCTGGTCTCCCTGGAGAGTGGGCACAAACTTGTCCTATGTCTGACCTCCCCATGCAGGGCAAACCTGGCTCAGGGCCCAGCGCCTACTACTTAAAGACGAGTCAGAAGCCATTCTGGGTTTGGGGCCGTGATGGGTGTACTTTTCAGTCAGTGTGGACAGGCTGCTTCACAGATTCTACCCACAGCTGATTCTCGGTCTAGATTTTGGAAAAATTTGAAAGAAGCCTTTTTTCTACTGGAAAGTCAAACCTTGTTTTTCAGTCCAGGTTTACAAATAACATACAAACTATCTGGATTCCTATCTGACTTTTGAGTATATGGGTCAATAGTGTTGGTCTCAGAAGGGTAAAGGGATAAGGTATGTTTAATTATTCTCTTTGTAAAATGCAAACCTTCCGATTTTTTTATCCCATGGTAAAGTCACTTGGAAAGTTTGAGAAATAGGCCTAAGGGCTAATTTTTATAAATAACAACAACTCTTGGAAAGATCAAGGCTTTGACCTTAGTAGAGGTGGGAGGTATGGGTCCCTATTAAAACACACTGTACATTGGTATTTTATTTTAAATGTGAAATTTCAATTTTATTAGGTTGTTTATTGAACACAATTATATACATGCATGTTGTCTGAGTATGGTGCACTTGTATGAGGCTTGTTGAAATGTACGGGAGCCCAATGGCCTCTACCCTTCTCTCCAGTGGAAACCACTTTCCAACTTGTATAACTGGTTCCTTTCATATTTACCTCCACATAGCTAAAGAACACATTTATTTTGTTAATTCTAGATTTTGAAGTTGTAGACTTTTGTGATTACTGTGGACCCACCCAGCTAATTTAAAATAATCTTTTTATTTTAAGGTCAGCTGATTAGAAACCTTAATTCCATCTACAAATTTGATTGCTCCCTTGCCATGTAATATTACACAGTCACAGTTCTGGGGATTAGGATGTGGACATCTTTGGATGGCTATTATTCAGCCACAACATGCTGGAACTCTTTCTTTCTTGCAGTGTACTCATTTTTGTTATAGATATGATGATCTTTAACTTTGTACACTGAAGGCATCAATTTAAGAGTTTAGGACAGAAAGTGAATAATAATTTATCCAATCCAAACTCGATAGACAACTTAGCAAACAACTTGACAAATAGGCATTTGGGGTCTTGCATTTGTCCTATTTACCAACTTTGGATTTTGATAAAAACAGATACATTTCTTGCAAATCAAAACGGCAATGAGATACCACCTCACACCTGTTCGATTAGCTGTTATTAGCAAGACACGTAATAGCAAATGTTGGAGAGGCTGTGGAGAAAAAGGAACCCTCATACACTGTTGGTGGGAATGTAAAGTAGTACAACCATTATGGAAGAAAGTATGGTGGTTCCTCAAAAAACTGCAAATAGAACTACCTTATGACCCAGCAATCCCTCTACTGGGTATATATCCCAAAAACTCAGAATCATTGATACGTAAAGACACATGCAGCCCCATGTTTATTGCAGCATTGTTCACAGTGGCCAGGACATGGAAACAACCAAAAAGCCCATCAATAGATGACTGGATAAAGAAGATGTGGCACATATACACTATGGAATACTACTCAGCCATAAGAAATGATGACATTGGAACATTTACAGCAAAATGGTGGGATCTTGATAACATGATATGAAGCAAAATAAGTAAATCAGAAAAAACCAGGAACTGTATTATTCCATACGTAGGTGGGACGTAATAGTGAAACTAAGAGACATTGATAAGAGTGTGGTGGTTACGGAGGGGAGGGGGGAATGGGAGAGGGAAAGGGGGTGGGGAGGGGCACAAAGAAAACAAGATAGAAGGTGACAGAGGACAATCTGACTTTGGATGGTGGGTATGCAACATAATTGAACGACAAGATAACCTGGACTTGTTATCTTTGAATATATGTATCCTGATTTATTGATGTCACCCCATTAAAAAAATAAAATTATATAAAAAAAACCCAGATACATTTCTGTCATCACAATTTAAATAGAAAAGACATTATTTTAAATTATTTGGTCCTAAATAATCTCAATGTAAGTGGCATGGTCAATTATATAGAAATATATGTAAGTTTTACATTCTTTACTCTATTTCAAGTGGTTTTGCTTAAAATTTCATATAGTTGACACAGTCAGTGTCTGACTATGAAATATATCATTTCTGAAATATTTTTATTTATTTATTAATTTTAGAGAAGAGAGAGAGAGAATAGGGGAAGATCTGGAAGCATCAGCTCCCACTGATGCTTGACCAGGCAAGCCCAGGGCTTCAAACCGGCGACCTCAGCATTCCAGGTTGACACTTTATCCACTGTGCCACCACAGCTCAGGCTGAAAATATTTCTAGTAAGAGCACACATCATATAATTAAAATGACAGCGCGCGCACACACACACACACACACACAACACACACTTCCCTATTGTTAATGGTCTAGAAGTCAGAGTCAAAATGGAGAAATTTGTTGTAAAGCTATTAACACACTAATAATCATAGATTATTACCTAAAAAGATACACTGAAAGTTAAAATAGGTATTTTCCAGGAAAATAAATATGTAACATTCTGAAGGGCTGCATCTTCATTGCTCTTTCTAATAGGCTCAGTGTTTCATTTCCTTTGTTTTGCTCAACTCAGTAATGCAAATGTTAAGCTCCTTCTCTATTAGTACCCCTTAAAAGCAAGTTGATACTTGGGAGCTTTTAAATGGACCTAAATGGTTTTTAGGTATTTTCATTTCTGTTTTTCACTAGCCAGGGAGACCCTAAGGGTGTGGAATCCTGCCTTCTTTGTAACTCCTCACAGCTCCTGTACAGTCCATTATGGGCTTAGTAGGATTTTTGTTATTGACTTGGGAATAAAATAGTTGGTCAGTACAAAGCTGTCTGTAGAAATGAGCAGGAAATAAACATTGTATACATGGGTAACAGCTTCTAAACTGTTTATTTAAAGCACATTTTCGAGCCGATTTTTGAGTTGAAACTCAGAGTATACAGAACTAAGGGTTCTGTAAAATGTCTTTGTACAGGGCCATTTTACTTTAAATTATTGACGTTTCTGACCCCATTGATTAAAGAATCAATTAAAATAAGTTAGAGCTTGAAACCATTTATCCCCTCCCACTTCCAAGTTTCTAATTGCTTTAGGTGCCTAATTTGGAGCAGCCAATAAAATATTATGGCTTTCTAAGTTATAAATTAATAGGCAACTCAGGAAATGCATGTGGGTCATCTTCCATCTCCAAACTTGGTGGAGCAAATTGCAATAGATGACTCATTTCTCACAGATCCAGCATGTTAAATCAATAAGCATGTTTGCTTGAATCTTGTCTCTTAATGAGCTGAAACAGATAGAACATTTCTCATGCATCCAGATGGAATTATTTTGGAAAGTAAATGAATGCACATGCCCACACAAAATTCCTCTGCTATCTCTACCCAGATTCTGTTAGCTGCTCACCAAGATGATTTACCAGCAATGGGAGACCAAGCTGCTCCATATTATTGGCTCCATAGGAATTCTTCCAAAAGACAATTTTTTTATTTTGCTTTTCTTAATTTGATAATAGAATATGCAATATCTTCTAGATATTGTGAGTTTGTATGTGTATCCATGAATGTGGGTGGGGAGCTTTAAATTTTAGAACAGTAGGTCGAATTTGCTTAATAGGGTTATTTGACTTGAAATTATTATTTATGTCAATAACTGCTAACATTTACAATTATTTTACTAAGTTTATTCCTCTAAATATATAAAACTTTCTTTTTTTAATTTTTTAAATTCATTTTAGAGAGGAGAGGGAGAGACAGAGGGAGAGACAGAGAGGGGAGAGACAGAGAGAGAGAGAGAAGGGGGGGGAGGAGCTGGAAGCATCAACTCCCATATGTGCCTTGACCAAGCAAGTCCAGGGTTTCGAACCGGCAACCTCAGCATTTCCAGGTCGACACTTTATCCACTGTGCCACCACAGGTCAGGCTATATAAAACTTTCTTATAAGTCACCAAGGAAAAGTATGAACAACCCAAAAGGAACAAGTAATTTGCTTTGGTTATACAGATTAGAATAACTTTTGGAGGTTAATTTTTCTCAAAAGTCCTAAATTGTATACTTTTCAGTATCAAAAATCCTAAAATGTATATTTTCTTGGCCACAAGTATTTACAGTTCTAAGATTATTAAGGAATTAGCAATGGCTGTTTATCAGACTTATTGTAATGCTGTTTATTGGAAACAAACAAATGAAACAATTTGAAATAACTTAAAAGTCCAAAAACAGGGAATTGGTTCATATTAGCTGAGATACTTTAAAAAACAGAACCTAATACCTACCAAAAAACTTGAAAACATTGGTATACAAAGACACATGCACCCTTGTATTCATCACAGCATTATTCACAGTGGTCAAGACAGAGAAACAACCAGTGTCTGACAATAAAGGATTGGATAAAGAAGATGTGACATATATACAATAGAATAGTACTCAGCCATAAGAAATAATAACATATTGCCATTTATAAAAACATGAATGGACCTTGAGAACATTTTAAGTAAAATAAATAAATCAGAAAAACCTAAGAATTATATGAGTTAACATATAGGTAGGATATAAAAATGAGACTCATGGACATAGATAAAAATGAAGTGGTTACCAGTGGGGAGGGAAGTTAGAGGGAGGTAAATCATCTTGATGAGCAGCTAACTGAATCTGGCTAGAGTTAGCAGAGGAATTTTGTGTGGGCTATCACATACAATGACAGAAAATGATTTGCCTTTGGGTGATGGGCACACAACATGATCAAAAGTTCAAATGCGGCCCTGGCCGGTTGGCTCAGTGGTAGAGCGTCGGCCTAGCGTGTGGAGGACCCGGGTTCGATTCCCGGCCAGGGCACATAGGAGAAGCGCCCATTTGCTTCTCCACCCCTCCGCCGCGCCTTCCTCTCTGTCTCTCTCTTCCCCTCCCACAGCCAAGGCTCCATTGGAGCAAAAGATGGCCCGGGCGCTGGGGATGGCTCTGTGGCCTCTGCCCCAGGCGCTAGAGTGGCTCTGGTCGCAATATGGCGACACCCAGGAGGGTCGCAACATGGCGACGCCCAGGATGGGCAGAGCATCGCCCCCTGGTGGGCAGAGCGTCGCCCCCTGGTGGGCGTGCCGGGTGGATCCCGGCCGGGCGCATGCGGGAGTCTGTCTGACTGTCTCTCCCTGTTTCCAGCTTCAGAAAAAAAAAAAAAAAAAAAAAAAAGTTCAAATGCTATAGAAATGTTTACTTGAATTCAACATACTCATATTGATCAATGTCACTCCATTAAATTTAATTTTTAAATAAAAAAAAAAGAGAAAAATACAGGCCCTGGACAGTGGGCTCAGTGGTAGAGAGTCGGCTGGTGTGTGGAAGTCTCTGGTTCGATTCCGGGCCAGGGCACACAGGAGAAGCGCCCATCTGCTTCTCCATCCCTCCTCCTTTCCTTCCACTCTCTCTTTCTCTTCCCCTCCCACAGCCAAGGCTCCATTGAAGCAAAGTTGGCCCAGGCGCTGAGAATGGCTCCATAGCCTCCACCTCAGGTGCTAGAATGGGTCCTGCCGCAATAGAGCAATGCCCCAGATGGGCAGAGCATTGCCTCCTGGTGGGCATACTGGGTGGATTCCGGTTGGGCACATGCGGGAGTCTGTCTGACTGCCTCCCCGTTTCCAACTTCAAAAAAATCCAAAAAAAAAAAAAAACAAAAAAAAAAACAGAACCCAAGGTAAAATCTTTTACCAAGGTAAAAATCTTAGCAATACAATAGACTTACTAAGGTAAACAGAAGTGAGGGAAAGTGGGGAAGGAGAGCCATCTGCCATCTGACCACAATACAGGTCTCAGTCTTGTGAAAGAGAGAGGAAAGGAAAGAAGTTTGGGTGGAAAAGTCTTGGACAGTAAAAAGTTGAACAGTTTTGGTAAGGTTGATAGTTTTCAAGCCAAGTTTGCCTATCTAAGAAGTCCTGTGTCTCTTAGGAATGCTCATGGGAAATATGACCCTTGCTCAAATGCAATGGTGGATGCAGAGAACAGCAGCTGAAGCCATCAGTCAATTACACTCCATGCAACAGGAGATTTGAGAGGAGTATTTTCATAGCCACCTGTGTTAAATGTCTCAGCACAACCAGACATGGATTTAATCATTAAAGTGAAGTAGTAATTGTTAACGAGGAAAATGCTTATAATTTTTTTGCTTATAAATTATGTTTAAATTAATAAATAAAACATTAATCTACTTAAACTTTTAATTAACTTTATATTCTTTACTATTTACATAAAATAATCACAGATCATTTTTATGCCTTTCACAATTTGGGAAGACAATTGAGATAAGAAAACACACTAACAGAGTGACGTCACGGAAATGGCACCGTGAGCAGCGCGTCCGACAACTCTCCCCTAAATCACAACAAATTTATCAACTAGAAACAGAAAAATTTATCCTCGGAGCATTCTGGAGTTCCACACAAACTGATAGCGAAAGGACTGTTATCACTTGAATCTGAGAGACGAGGGTGTGGAGGAATCTACCACAGGGACGTTCTTTCAAACCGCAAGGAAGTGCGCCTGTGGTGAGTCAGCCCATATACTTGGGAACCGTGAGCCGCCGCGAGCGGCCGAGGCGCGCGCCCGGTCCGGTTGAGCACTGCTGACGTTCCCAGCGGCCCGCACACTGCGAGTGGGGGTCGCCGGCCACCGGTGCCCGGAGCGCCCCATTCGCGCGCGTGCCTTGGGCATTCCCCGTGCCCAGGGCGCCCTGCTGGCCCGCACACCCAGGGGACTCCATTATCCTGCGCCTGGTGCGGTCCAGCCGCCAGCGGCGGGGCTAGCGGGAGAGGCTTGGGAGATTCTCTCCGTGGGCGGGGCACCTCACCCAGCCATTCAAGCTAACAATCAAGCGTTGAGGGAGGGGCGCACGCAGGCAGCCTAAAATACCTTCAGAAGCACAGCTGCGACCCAATCACTGAAATTAGCTTAACCCATAAAATCTGCGCACCCTCGGTTCTAATTGATAAGATCTCTCTCAGTTCAGCGATCCAAGACAAGAGGTGTGATATTTTTTAGTGCCTCTCGCTAAAGGGGCGGGGGCAACTTCTGATTGATAGAGCCTCCATATTCAGGGATAAACGCTAACAAGAAGGACTTGGCAGATAATAAGGTCTATACTACACTAGTCGTAAGCAGAGACTAGTGCCTCTTCTTCCCTGCAAAAACAGGCTACAAAGTGTGGAAAGCCTGGGTTGAGAGGTCCAACTAAATGATAGGCGCTGAACAGTCACCTTGACAACAATTGACTCCCACCCCTGCCTGATTACACTGGAGGCCCTGACTGTCAGAGCCTTTCCCAAAGCCTTGCACTGAGTGGGGATAGAGTGGGGATTTCCCAGCTCTTTGAGCCTCTTACTCCCCAGGCAGAAGCAGTTGCAGCCTTATAGCTGGATCACCAGGCTGCTAATTCAGAAAGGGGGGACTAGGAGAGAGAATCCAGGAAAGCAAACTCTCTCATCGTTGGACCCTGCAAACGCCAACAAGCCTTTACTTCCAGCAAGACTAAAGCCAATTATATGACATTGCCATAGAATCCCATCAACTGCAAATCCCTACCTAAGAGTGACACAGGGGCAGAGCCTGGGGTACAGAGTCACCGACCAGGAAGAGGGAGAGAAAAGAAAAAGGAAGAAGTTAACCTCTCAAAATCAAGGAAAAACCCACAGACTTTACAACTTGATCCATTAATTTTTTTTTGTTGTTGTTGTTGTTTGTTTCTTCTATCTTTTTGCCTTTATTTCCTCCACCTCGGTCCTTCTATTCTCTGCCCATCTTATGCTTCCCCTTTCTTGAACTACACTACCCATGAGTGTTGCATTTTATTTTTCTTCTTCATCCTCACCCTCCTTTAAGGTTATACTCCAAAACACTTAACTCTCACTCTCTCCTCTTTTGTTGTTTTTTTTTTTGTCTTGCTTTATTTTGTTTTTTTCTCTTCCTATTTTATTTCTTCCTTCGTTTTTCTCTTTTTCTTATTTTTTCCTTTCTATTCGTTTTTTCTTTTCTCATTTTACTTTCCTCCCATATAATCCTCAATCACGAACAAATTAGTTAATTTGGGACTCAAGGCTTTTTTTTTGGCTTTATTTCTCTTTTTTGCTTTTGTTTTTATTTTTTTTTCTTGTTTGTTTATTTTTGTGGCATTTTGGGTCCTCCCAACCCAAGGTCTCCATTGTATTTAGTCTTCGCTCCACTTAATACAACAGATTTTTACTTATTATTTTTATTTTTTCTTCTTTATTATTCTTTTTTGGTCCTTTTTTCTGATTCCCTCTTATCCCTCTCATTATATCTCTTAGTTGACCATCACTTACAAGCAAATCATCTTATGCTTGTCTAAGATTTTCTTCCTTTTTTTTTTTTTTTTTTTTTTTTTCATTTAGTATGTCCCTACTCCCTTTTTTTTGCCCCTTGAACTCTTCACCCCAAATCAGGCCCTCCATTATAGGCACGATATTTCCCTGAGGAGGGGAGAGGAGGGAAAGAGAAGAGAGAAAAAAAGGGGGAAATAATAAATTATTACTGTTTTTTTTTGTGGGGTGTTTTACCTTTTTTTTTTTCTTTTTACTCTTTATTAATTCTAATCAGTGCTATTAATAAGACCACCCTCAGATGCCGATAAGAAAGAGGAAATCGAATATTATGGATACAAAAGAAAGAGAGGTAACACAAATAGATGTGGAAAAATCTATGGAGAAAAGACTTAACATATTGGAAGCCTTGGAGCTAAATGACAGAGAATTTAAAATAAAAATCTTAAAAATACTCAGAGATATACAAAAAAACACAGAAAGGCAATATAGGGAGATCAGAAAACAACTCAATGAACACAAAGAATATATTACCAAGGAAATTGAAACTATAAAAACAAATCAAACAGAAATGAAAAACTCAATTCACGAGCTGAAAAACGAGGTAACAAGCTTAGCTAACAGAACAGCCCAGATTGAAGATAAGATTAGTGAAATAGAAGACAAACAACTTGAGGCACAACAGAGAGAAGAAGAAAGAGACTCAAAAATAATAAAAAACGAGAAAGCCCTACAGGAATTGTCTGACTCCATCAGAAAGAATAACATAAGAATAATAGGTATATCAGAGGGAGAAGAGAAAGAAAATGGAATGGAGAATATACTCAAACAAATAATAGACGAGAACTTCCCAAGCCTGTGGAAGGAACTAAAGCCTCAAATTCAAGAAGCAAACAGAACACCAAGTTTTCTTAACCCCAACAAACCCACTCCAAGGCACATCATAATAAAGATGACACAAACCAATGACAAAGAAAAAATTCTCAAGGCAGCCAGGGAAAAGAAGAGTACAACATATAAAGGAAGGCCTATTAGATTATCATCAGATTTCTCAGCAGAAACTCTACAAGCTAGAAGAGAGTGGACCCCAATATTTAAAGCCCTGAAAGAGAGGAACTTTCAGCCAAGAATACTATACCCATCAAAGCTATCCTTCAAGTATGAAGGAGATATAAAAACATTCACAAATACAGAAAAGATGAGAGAATTTATCAACAGAAAGCCCCCACTCCAGGAAATACTAAAGGGGGTTTTCCAACTAGATTCAAAGAACAAAAGAAAACAACACCACAAGTAACAGCTCCACCAAGAACACAATAAAACCAAACTTAAACTGTGACAACAAAGGAAAAAAAGGGGGGAGAGGATGGAGATTAACAGTAGCAAAGGATGATGAAGTGCAGAAATACTTATAAGATAGGGTACTACAATGAATATGGTAGGTACCCTTTTCATTACTTAATGGTAACCACCCTTAAAAAAACCACCACAAAAACACTTGACTTAAAAAAGGTAGCAACAGAGGAAAGAAGTATGGAACACAAACAAACAAAAACAAATGATAGAAAAACAAAAGAGAAGAATCAAACTAGATACAAAACTAACAGAAAGCAATTTATAAAATGGCAGTAGGGAACCCACAAGTGTCAATAATTACACTAAATGTAAATGGATTAAACTTACCAATAAAAAGACACAGAGTAGCAGAATGGATTAAAAAAGAAAATCCAACTATATGCTGCCTACAAGAAACACATCTAAGCAACAAGGATAAAAACAAATTCAAAGTGAAAGGCTGGAAAACAATACTCCAAGCAAACAACACCCCAAAAAAAGCAGGCGTAGCAATACTCATATCTAATAATGCTGACTACAAGACAGAAAAAGTACTCAGAGACAAAAATGGTCATTTCATAATGATTAAGGGGAAGTTGAATCAAGAAGACATAACAATCCTTAATATATATGCACCAAACCAAGGAGCACCAAAATATATAAGACAGCTACTTATTGACCTTAAAACAAAAACTAACAAAAATACAATCATACTTGGAGACCTCAATACACCGCTGACGGCTCTAGATCGGTCATCCAAACAGAGAATCAATAAAGATATAGTGGCCTTAAACGAAATACTAGAACACCTGGATATGATAGACATCTACAGGACACTTCATCCCAAAGCGACAGAGTATACATTTTTCTCTAGTGTACATGGAACATTCTCAAGAATTGACCATATGTTGGGCCACAAAGACAATATCAGCAAATTTAGAAAAATTGAAATTGTACCAAGCATATTTTCTGATCATAAAGCCTTGAAACTAGAATTCAACTGCAAAAAAGAGGGGGAAAACCCCACAAAAATGTGGAAACTAAACAACATACTTCTAAAAAATGAATGGGTCAAAGAAGAAATAAGCGCAGAAATCAAAAGATATATACAGACAAATGAAAATGAAAATACGACATATCAGAATCTCTGGGATGCAGCAAAAGCAGTAATAAGAGGAAAGTTCATATCACTTCAGGCCTATATGAACAAACAAGAGAGAGCCGAAGTAAACCACTTAACTTCACACCTTAAGGAACTAGAAAAAGAAGAACAAAGACAACCCAAAACCAGCCGAAGAAAGGAGATAATAAAAATCAGAGCAGAAATAAATGAATTAGAGAACAGAAAAACTATAGAAAAAATCAATAAAACAAGGAGCTGGTTCTTTGAAAAGATCAACAAAATTGACAAACCCTTGGCAAGACTCACCAAGGAAAAAAGACACAGGACTCAAATAAATAAAATCCAAAATGAAAGAGGAGAGATCACCACAGACATCATAGAAATACAAAGAATTATTGTAGAATACTATGAAAAATTATATGCCACCAAATACAACAATCTAGAAGAAATGGAGAAATTCCTAGAACAATACAACCTTCCTAGACTGAGTCATGAAGAAGCAGAAAGCCTAAACAGACCAATCAGCAGGGAGGAAATAGAAAAAACTATTAAAAATCTCCCCAAAAATAAAAGTCCAGGCCCAGACGGTTATACTAGTGAATTCTATCAAACATTCAAAGAAGACTTGGTTCCTATTCTACTCAAAGTCTTCCAAAAAATTGAAGAAGAAGCAATACTTCCAAACACATTTTATGAGGCCAACATAACCCTCATACCAAAACCTGGCAAGGATGGCACAAAGAAAGAAAACTACAGACCAATATCTCTAATGAACACAGATGCTAAAATACTAAACAAAATACTGGCAAACCGAATACAACAACATATCAAAAAAATAATACATCATGATCAAGTGGGATTCATCCCAGAATCTCAAGGATGGTTCAACATACGCAAAACGGTTAACGTAATACACCATATCAACAAAACAAAGAACAAAAACCACATGATCTTATCAATAGATGCAGAAAAGGCTTTTGATAAAATACAACACAATTTTATGTTTAAGACTCTCAACAAAATGGGTATAGAAGGAAAATATCTCAACATGATAAAGGCCATATATGATAAACCATCAGCCAACATCCTATTAAACGGCATAAAACTGAGGACTTTCTACCTTAAATCAGGAACAAGACAGGGTTGTCCACTCTCTCCACTCTTATTCAACGTGGTGCTAGAAGTTCTGGCCAGAGCAATCAGACAAGACAAAGAAATAAAAGGCATCCATATCGGAAAAGAAGAAGTAAAGCTATCACTTTTTGCTGATGATATGATTCTATACATCGAAAACCCGAAGGACTCCACAAAAAGATTATTAGAAACAATAAACCAATACAGTAAGGTCGCAGGATACAAAATTAACATACAAAAGTCCATAGCCTTTCTATATGCCAACAATGAAATATTAGAAAACAAACTCAAAAAAATAATTCCCTTCACGATTGCAACAAAAAAAATAAAATACCTAGGAATAAACATAACAAAGAACGTAAAGGACCTATATAATGAAAATTACAAAGCATTGTTAAGGGAAATCGAAAAAGATACAATGAGATGGAAAAATATTCCTTGTTCTTGGATAGGAAGAATAAATATAATCAAAATGGCCATATTACCCAAAGCAATATACAAATTTAATGCAATTCCCATCAAAATCCCTATGAGATTTTTTAAAGAAATGGAACAAAAAATCATCAGATTTATATGGAACTATAAAAAACCCCGAATAGCCAAAACAATCCTAAGGAAAAAGAATGAAGCTGGGGGCATTACAATACCTGACTTTAAACTATATTATAGGGCCACGATAATCAAAACAGCATGGTATTGGCAAAAAAATAGACACTCAGACCAATGGAACAGAATAGAAAGCCCAGAAATAAAACCACATATATATGGTCAAATAATCTTTGATAAAGGGGCCAACAACACACAATGGAGAAAAGAAAGCCTCTTCAACAAATGGTGTTGGGAAAACTGGAAAACCACATGCAAAAGAATGAAACTCGACTACAGCCTGTCCCCGTGTACTAAAATTAATTCAAAATGGATCAAAGACCTAAATATAAGACCTGAAACAATAAAGTACATAGAAGAAGACATAGGTACTAAAATCATGGACCTGGGTTTTAAAGAACATTTTATGAACTTGACTCCAATGGCAAGAGAAGTGAAAGCAAAGATAAATGAATGGGACTACATCAGAATTAAAAGTTTTTGCTCAGCAAGAGAAACTGATATCAAAAGAAACAGACAGCCAACTATATGGGAACTTATATTTTCAAACGACAGCTCAGATAAGGGCCTAATATCCAAAATTTACAAAGAACTCATAAAACTCAACAACAAACAAACAAAGAATCCAATAAAAAAATGGGAAGAGGACATGAACAGACACTTCTCCCAGGAAGAGATACAAATGGCCAACAGATATATGAAAAGATGCTCAGCTTCATTAGTTATTAGAGAAATGCAAATCAAAACTACAATGAGATACCACCTCACTCCTGTTAGATTAGCTATTATCAACAAGACGGGTAATAGCAAATGTTGGAGAGGCTGTGGAGAAAAAGGAACCCTCATTCACTGTTGGTGGGACTGTAAAGTAGTACAACCATTATGGAAGAAAGTATGGTGGTTCCTCAAAAAACTGCAAATAGAACTACCTTATGACCCAGCAATCCCTCTACTGGGTATATACCCCAAAACCTCAGAAACATTGATACGTGAAGACACATGTAGCCCCATGTTCATTGCAGCACTGTTCACAGTGGCCAAGACATGGAAACAACCAAAAAGCCCTTCAATAGAAGACTGGATAAAGAAGATGTGGCACATATACACTATGGAATACTACTCAGCCATAAGAAATGATGACATCAGATCATTTACAGCAAAATGGTGGGATTTTGATAACATTATAAGGAGTGAAATAAGCAAATCAGAAAAAAACAAGAACTACATGATTCCATACATTGGTGGAACATAAAAATGAGACTAAGAGACATGGACAAGAGTGTGGTGGTTACCAAGGGTGGGGGGGGAGGGAGGAAATGGGAGGGAGGGAGGGAGAGAGTTAGGGGGAGGGGGAGGGGCACAGAGAACTAGATAGAGGGTGACGGAGGACAATCTGACTTTGGGCGAGGGGTTTGCAACATAATTTGATGACAAAATAACCTAGACATGTTTTCTTTGAATATATGTACCCTGATTTATTAATGTCATCCCATTACCATTAATAAAAATTTATTAAAATAAAATAAAATAAAATAAATTCATCCAGGAAAAAAAAAAACAAAAAAAACACTAACAGAATTGTCACTAGAAAGACAATTTAATTACTTCTCATTTACTATCACTTTTGCTTTTACAACTTGTAATGCTAAGTGATAATCACAGTAAGGAGACAAAAACTTATAAAATTCAATTAAGCATGGGTCAATCATACATGAATATTAAATTAAGGAACTATTCTAGTTAAAGAATATGGCTGTACCAAAGACTATTGCTTTAAAATATTTAAAAATGAAACTTTATATTCTAGAAAGAAGTGATATATGTGTAAGAGATACAATGTTGAGTAGAGAAACAGACCTTATTGATTCCTTAGATCTTAAACTACCCCATAGGGAAGGAAGGAGAATAACAGGTTGCAATGAGTTACACCAGGAATGAGGAATACAAGTTTACGTTATGGTGAGTGTGGGGCCTTACCTCTCTGACCAAGGCTTTGTATACATGGAAGATCAGTCCCCCAAGGGTGAGGAGAATAGGTGGAGAATAGGGAAACCCTCACATTGAGGTAGGATTTTATATTTATATATACCTGCTCTGTTCCATGATCTTACATGTGAAGTACATCATTCGATGATGATTAATAATGGCTGTGGTGATGACCTTTGTATACATGCCGATTTGCAATTAGCTACTTTGATTGAAAAATGGAATTTTAGAGCTGGAAGGAACCTTAGATTATGATATTCCCATGGTGCTCCATGAATAAGAGTCCCGTGGCCAAATAAGTTTATGGTAATAATTGGTCTATAAAAGATGCGATCAATCCTATCATAAAACACCATTTAACTTTGTCTAATACAGTATTTCTGAAACATAAATAAAGGTAAAACTCTTCACGTAAACCAATTAATCCAAAGCTTTCAGGAAATGCACTGTCAGAAACCAGAATATTACCCTATCTTTTTACTTTCAAATGAAAACTGATGCTGAAAGGGGTCAAATTACCTTCCCAGGGTCACAAAGATAGGAAGTGAGGTCTGGGTTTTGAGACTGAGCCTGGCTGGCTCAGTAGTGACACTGACTTTCTCTATAGCTCACTCTTCCTACTATTAAAGTCGATATGGCTATTTTACC
Source organism: Saccopteryx bilineata (assembly GCF_036850765.1). NCBI lineage: Eukaryota > Metazoa > Chordata > Mammalia > Chiroptera > Emballonuridae > Saccopteryx > Saccopteryx bilineata. Next base: position 77,696,348 of record NC_089495.1, on the reverse strand, counting down.
ATCTTCTTTAGATAAAGGCAGCTAAACTAAGTAGACTTTTGGAAGAAATACAAATATCCAAAATAGCTACTACAGAAAATATCCAAATTATTTGAAATATACCAGAGGACAAGTGGAAAATAAGATTTATTATCTTTTTCCTTCCTTTTCAGCTACTGATTTCAAGATGTGTTTTAGACTATTGGGCTAAAGAGCAAGCTTCCGTGAGGAGCTGCTTCTGAATAGCAATTTATTAATTGCTTCTGAAATGATCCTGAGTTATGTTTCTTTCATTGGATTCCATCGTGGAATGCTTCAGAGTGTGCTGCTTTGTCTTTGATGCTTTTAGAGTTATTATGGAGGCGTCTCTTCTGCCAAGTGGAACGCAGATTAAAAAGCAACCATCTAACTGTGTGCTTCGGGGTGACTGTAGATTCTTCATCTCCTATGGGAGACTGAGCAGCTGTACCCTTAGATTGCCCTTCTCCTGCCTTCAAGGCTGAACTAATTTCCCAGAAGATTAGAAGTAGATTGATGTAAGGGTGTGCAGGCTGGGGGTCAAACCATAGGCTAACTGGCTCTTCCAGTTGTTGATGTTTTTGTTAAAGTTTCCAGTGATCTAGATGCCTCATGTTGAGTAAGAGATCCAAGAATGTAGCCAGGTCGCTGGACTGAAACCAACTATACAAATGCTGAAACTCTGCTGGGTTTGGACCAAGAAACACAGGTGGTCTCACCGAGCCACTTCAATCTCAGCCCGACCCAGGAAGAGCAGCAAATACCTGGGTGTGTTTATTATTCTCTAACAAATATTTTTCCATTTATTTCATTTCTAAAACAACCAAAGAGAAAGCTTATTCAGCTGTAAAAATGAATTTATGTCTTGATTCGGTTGATTTTTCTTTTGTAATTTTCTCAGTAAAAGGGCGAAGAGAAAGTACTGGGAAATAGCATTTATTTATACAAGGGCATCAATTAGGGACTCCTTAAAAGAAAATATAACGACATTTTATCCCGTGGGGGTAAGGGTAGGGGTCTCCTGGCTTAATTATTTCTGGACTGTTCCACAAAGACCCTCTGAATGTTTATTTCCACAGAGATCTCGACAAACACTAGAGACTCATCAACCAGAGTGGATTCCCTCAGTGAAATCGCTGTCCTCTGCCAAGAATCAAAGGTCAGCCCAGTGGAGTGCCGTCTTCGTGTTCAGCCGCTACGGAGTGTCTGGAACAGAGTGAGAACAAAAATTATCCTAGTTTGGTGCCCCCTGACTCTTTCGGGAAGAATCCCAACAAAATTGCCACTGGGAATTCAGAAAGCACATTTGGAGACTGGGCAAGGGCCAGGCTAAACAGAAGAGAATAGAATGGTGATTTAGAGACAATGAGATAAAGGAAATTAATGACTCAACGTAGAGTTTTAAGCCAATATTTACACCCATATTGCCATATTTACAGCTTAAACACTATGCCCTGAACACGCAGGAAGTAAGTTTTTATGTGTCTCTTAATGAATGTTAAGTCAATAATACCCCAAACAATGGGCCCCAGTGAACTTCATTATGAAAGCCATACAGTGAGTTATTCAAATGGAGTCAGAGTCAGTTGAACTCTGGAATGCACATTTAGAAAAGAGATGTTCAAATTAGCCATTTCTAATATGATACAAAGCCTTTTAGGTGTTTATTATTAAAAAAAAGCTACGATATGGAATTACATGACTTCTTATAATGCTTGACTAAACATATCTATACAGCAGATTTTATTGTCAGCAGTAACATAACAATGGTCAAAGAACAGGTGCCACTGTCACCACCAACATGCAGACAAAACTAATTAAAGGGCTAAGCAGCAAACTAGTATGCGAAACTGTAAAGTCTGGCAGCACGGCATCTGAGCAGATAGGTTGAATTTTATCAGTTGGTTGGTGCTTTTTTTTAAAAAAACAAAACATCTGACCCATATTGGCTGATTGGCAGGTCCAAAAGAATGATCAATAAGGCAGAGACACTCTGATAAACATAAAACACAAGCCCAGCAAAAATACCACTGAATTCTGTGACCACAGTGAGATGCTCAGATAGCAATTTTGAAACTTTCATTTTTGAGTGCCCCATTGTTCAGTGTCCTCTGGTTGCATTTCCAAGTGTAATAGAAAATGACAGTCCTGTCAGTCTCTCCTAACATGTCAATGACCACCACGTAAAACAACTCTCGTTCAGAGACATCTGCCACTCGTATGTATCAGGTCGGAGAAGCAGCATCACAGAGTGGGCCTCATACTTTGCGAACATTCAGTGTTGGGAATTCTGACTTTCTTAAAAAAAATCCTTCTAATCAAAAAAAGGATGGAATTCTAATTGATGGCTTGCATACAAATTAGTAGAAAATTACTGGCCACAATCAATAGAGCATCACATCCAATTCTCTACCTGTAAAGACTCAAACTTCATTATCACACAATTTAGAGGAACACCTCATTACCACATAATTTAAAGAGAAGATTGTTTATATAGCTGCTAGCCCTTTTCTTAAAAGGAAAATAATGTGATTATTCAGAGTTGTAGAGATAAAACCACTGGTGATAAACATATGTATAAATTCACCTCTCAAACCTCATTGGCAAAGCTGACATAGTATCTGTCTCCTAGAACTGTGATAACAATATTTGTATATATAAATTATGCAGCACATTGCCTGGCAACTTTCATTAATTAAACCTGGGTAACTTGTTCTTACTATCAGAGATTTCTATCGATAGAAATTTGTGGTGGGTTTTGAAACGTGCTCTCATGAAAGAATGTAAGAAAAAAGCCGTTCATAACAACCGTCTTAATATTATAAAAATAGTTTGACCTCATAGACTCCCTGAGTCTTGTCTCCCCAGCTCCCTGGATTCTTCAGACCAACCTTTGAATGCCACTAGACTAGGCGAGGCATTTGAACCTGCTGACCACAGACAAGTCCTAATAGAAGTAGTAAAAAGGATAAACAAGAAAAGGGAAATTGAGTCGAATCTTTCTCTGTTGGATATTTTTACCAAAATCTCCAGGCAAATGTGTCATGTTGGCAGATGCCAAAAAGGAAACAGTTGCTTAGGAAAGAAATTGAAATATATGTTGAGGATTCTTAGGAAAATAAGTGAGTTGACAGATAAGAATAGGTTATTTTCCCCTTAAGCTCAAACCCGTTATTTTTTTCTATTTTTAGCTTTATCATATTTTTAAAAATCAATGCTTCTTTAAAATCAGTTTGTTTATATTAATGTACTGCTGTACTGGCGATTCCAGACACTGCAGGTGCAAGAAGCTGAAAGCCAGGCAGGCGCTGGCCAAGTGATAAATAGCTGACCAGGGTGGTCTGTAGGAGGAGTCCGTGAGCAGGGCTGAGAGTGGGAGCTGGAGCCCAGGGGAGGGTCCTGAGGGGTAAAGGGGATTGAAGGAGCCCAGGGCAGGACAAGGAGCTGAAAACACACAGCAGGATCAAGGGAAGCAGATGTGTCTCCTCACGGGTGTAATAAAAGAATAACCTCATGTGCGTAATAAACCAAGAATGATATGCAGATTAGGTCAGAAGGGCTCATCCTGGAAATACAAATGTTTCTATTATTAAGATAAAGGTAAACGTGTATCCAACATTTTATCCTGGCAAACACGCATTGTGTTTCAGGCTCCTAGGCCTTCAGTTCCTCCTGTGTATAGCTGCAAATGGTCCGTCCGTTCAAGTACGTTTTATTCTAAAGTTACCATGATTCTATGGTGGAGATCCTGTGAAAATTTCAAACTTCAAAAGATTTTAGGAAAAGATGCTGATGGTACACCCATATTTCAATCATGAGAATTTGGAAGAAAGGAGACTTTTTTTTTTCAACCTGAAATATTTCAATAGGTCACAGAATAATAATAATAAAAAAAAATTAATGGATAAATTTTGGTCTGGTATATATTTCCCAGCTTCACAAATCAAATTCAATCATTATAGTTTCTTAATTTTTAATGTACAGTTTGTATTCAATATGGTATATCCAAATGATGTAAAAAAAACTTTATTGTTCTAACAATAGAATAGAGTAGACTAAGTGGGCACCCAATAAGAAATGTATGTCATGGTCCTGGCTGGCTGACTCAGTGAATAGAGTGTTGGCCTAGTGCAGTGCTTCTCAAACTTTTTGAGGTCGGGGCGCATTTAAAGTCCTACAAATAATTGTAGGCACACTATATACAAATTTCTGAGAAATATGTTATAATAATTAAGTCAAATATTAAAGAAAAAATATAAAGTTCAAGCGTGCTTTATGATAATTAAACGAAATAAATGACAAAATTAAATTTATTCTGACATTAAAAAACAGTTTTATGTCACATTTTTTGAGTTATGCTTTTTAGAATTTGTAAAATAGATGTATTACAAAATAAAAAAAAGACAAAAAAGTTATCTTTTTATATATATAGATACATTCTTAGTAAGATTTAGTAAATTTGGCAGGTCCTGGTATGAATGTGTTAAGTTTTTTCATTCTTGTGCTTATGAGAAACATGAGTCTGATGTGTTCTAGAGATTTCTTCAATGTTTGGGCATATATTTGAAAGGCAGACTCATTTCTTTGTCAATACATTGAAGAATTCCTCTCTTTTTTACTCTTACTTGTGTTGAGTGCAGAAAACCCCCACCATACATATCATCTTAACTTTACAGCAAACAAAAGATAGAAGAAACTTGCTTCCAGTCTTTCTGGGGAACATGGTGGGTAGTGTAAACAATCTAGCACCACAGCTTAACAGGCTTAACAGCCTTTTGCAACCTAATCAGGCAGGTGAGGTGGGGGTTGGGCAGACTATCAGATTACAGCCAATTCTCCACACCTCTTTCCCCCCAAAATCTAAACTCCAAAAACCTTGTTGGTTTTTTGGTCCCCAACAGCACATATTTCTCTGGAATACCATAGGGTGCACCTGGAAATCTTTTGGGTGCATCCCTGGTGCACAGTTTGAGAACCACTGGCCTACTGTATGAATGTCCCACATTCAATTCGCAGTCAAGATACACAACAGAAGTGACCATCTGCTTCTCTACCCCTCTGCTTTCCTCTTCTCTCCCTCTTCCTTTCTCATAGCCAATGGCTTGATTGGTTTAAGCGTCAGCCCTGGTGCTGAGGATGGCTTGTTGGTCCAAGCACCAGCCTCAGGCACTAAGAATAGCTTGGTTGATTCAAGCATCAGCCCTAAATGGGGGTTGCCGGGTACATTCCAAGTGGATCCTGGTTGAGGCACATGTGAGAATCTGTCTCACTTTCTCCCTGCCTCTCACTTTAAAGAAAATGTATCATGATCTTTTCCAAAACAAAGTATTGAAGTATTATTAAAATACTCTCCTTTGTGTATGGAGTTTTTTGTTTTATATAATATGTGTTTCCCCACTCCTATTATTCTTAAAGCAATAGTATTTTTCTTTTTTTAAAAAAAATTTCCTTGATGACATCGGAACATTTACAGCAAAATGGTGGGATCTTGATAACATGATACGAAGCGAAATAAGTAAATCAGAAAAAAACAGGAACTGTATTATTCCATACGTAGGTGGGACATAATACTGAAACTAAGAGACATTGACAAGAGTGTGGTGGTTACGGGGGGGAGGGGGGAATGGGAGAGGGATAGGGGGTGGGGAGGGGCACAAAGAAAACAAGATAGAAGGTGACAGAGGACAATCTGACTTTGGGTGGTGGGTATGCAACATAATTGAACGACAAGATAACCTGGACTTGTTATCTTTGAATATATGTATCCTGATTTATTGATGTCACCCCATTAAAAAAATAAAATTATAAAAAAAATAAAATAAAAAAAAAATTAAAAAAAAAATTTCTTAATTTGAGAGAGAAACATTGATTTGTTGTTCTGCTTATTTATGCAAACATTGCTTTATTCTTGTTTGTGCTCTGACTGGGAATTGAACCCACAACCTTGGTATATTGGGATGATGCTGTAACAAACTGAGCTACCCAGCAAGGTAAGCAATAGTATTTTTCTTTTTTTTTTTCTACAGAGACAGAGAGAGAGTCAGAGAGAGGGATAGATAGGGACAGACAGGAACGGAGAGAGATGAGAAGCATCAATCATTAGTTTTTCATTGCGACACCTTAGTTGTTTATTTGTTGCTTTCTCATATGTGCCTTGACCGTGGGCCTTCAGCAGATCGAGCAACCTCTTGCTCGAGCCAGCGACTTTGGGTCCAAGCTGGTGAGCTTTGCTCAAACCAGATGAGCCCGCACTCAAGTTGGCGACCTCGGGGTCTCAAACTTGGGTCCTCAGCATCACAGTCCGACGCTCTATCCAGTGCGCCACTGCCTGGTCAGGCAGTATTTTTCAAAAATATGTTTTAACATTAGTTCTACAAGATGTCTGTAGGTGTTTTTAAAAAAAATGGGTTTGTTTTTTTTTGTCAAAGGAGTTTACAGAAAAGAAGTTTCTTTGTAATAATAATTTCATGAGCCTTTGTTATGAGAATGTTCATCAAGAAATTTCAAGAAGATTGTCCAGAAGGCAATGCTTCCACACTTATTTGGTTTGAAAAACTTGATTTCATTAATACCTCTAAGAACTGGAGCTGTTAGAACTAAGCAAGAGGGCCTGAGAGATGCCGCTTTGCACTAGTGGACGAAATGATTGGGTTTGTACTTGATACCTTTGTAGAAATATTACTGAGTTCTAAAATTCTGAAGGAGCCTACTTTAGGATTAGGGAAAATTAAACACAACATAAATATGGCCTACCTATTACCTTAGTATTTTGTTGCTTTTCAAAATAAATATTGATAAAAGAGCTAAGGTTAGAATAACCAAGGTAGGAGAATGTCAAAGGAGAAATGACATTCCTTTTGCTCCCTCTACCCAGAGTAAAAGGACAGGTAAGAGGAAGACTTTGTTTCTGGAAAAGATCATATTCTGTGGTGTGTATGAGTAATTTTTTCTCAAGTGAACATCAGTAGACACTAAAGTTTTCATTGTCTGCTGGTCATTTTTCCATGGCCACGTTCTCATTTGTTTTTGACTAGGCTCAAGCACTGTGCAGCACTGACTGGCAGCAGCAGCAGCCTTTTCGCGTGGAGTGAAGAACAGGGAAGAGTTATGCAGGTAATAAGATGGGAAAGATGGCTGGTCCTCTACCTTTTTCAGAACTGGATCTTTGTTATCTTGTTTGAAGAATTTTTTTTTTTTTTCATTTTTCTGAAGCTGGAAACAGGGAGAGACAGTCAGACAGACTCCCGTATGCGCCCGACCGGCATCCACCCGGCACGCCCACCATGGGGCCACCCTCTGCCCACCAGGGGGCGATGCTCTGCCCATCCTGGGCGTCGCCATGTTGCGACCAGAGCCACTCCAGCGCCTGAGGCAGAGGCCACGGAGCCATACCCAGCGCCCGGGCCATCTTTGCTCCAATGGAGCCTTGGCTGCGGGAGGGGAAGAGAGAGACAGAGAGGAAAGCGCGGCGGAGGGGTGGAGAAGCAAATGGGCGCTTCTCCTGTGTGCCCTGGCCGGGAATCGAACCCGGGTCCTCCGCACGCTAGGCCGACGCTCTACCGCTGAGCCAACCGGCCAGGGCTTGTTTGAAGAATTTTAAATGCCAAAAATTCATACAGACACACACACACACACACACACACGTGCGTGCATGCGCACACCCGTACACGTGCATACACATACACATATACATATACACATACACATACATACACATACACACATACACATACACACACATACACACACATACACATACACATACACATATACACATACACATACATATACATAGTTAAATGTAAACCCAGAAATATTTTTCAAGGAGAAATATACAGGATTCTTCTCATGCCTTCATTTTCTTTTTTTTTTAATTTTTAAAGTATAGATATATATATATATAATTTAGATTTCATTTATTCATTTTTAAAGAGAAAGGGGAGAGAGAGAAGGGTAGGAGGAGCAGGAACTCCCTTATGTGCCTTGACCAGGCAAGCCCAGGGTTTTGAACCAGCTACCTCAGCGTTCCAGGTAAACACTTTATCCACTGTGCCACCACAGGGCAGGCCTCATGACTTCCCTTTCAATCATCCCCTTTCTCTTTTATTGACATAGATGCTCCAGAATTAACTATACTTGATTTGAACATATGCACAAACATTAAATCAACAATGTATTCAAAATTAAACTATTCTTAACTTAAATGAGCATAACTAGAAAAGTACATCTATTAGATACAAAAAGCACTACGAGAGTTTCTAATTTAGTTAAATCATCGTACCTCTTTATAGAATTCCCAACTGCCACACAACCACATTGCTCTCTGGATTCCTGCAGCTACTGAAAGGGCCTCAACTCCTTAACACACTTCAACAGGTGTATGAACCCACTTTGGCTACAGTACAAGAGAATAGTGATTCCAAAAGGAGTAGGGGTGCAGAAGAAGAAGGAAGACTGAAGTCTAAACCTAACTGACCATTCAGAAAGTTGCCAGCACAAATGAGTTAAGATCTTCTTTCAACAGTGATAGTTCTTGGTTCCTATATTTACATTCCCATATCCTGTGTGTACAATGTATGCTTTGTTATGTTGTGACTGGCCGGTGTTTTGCATCACTTTACAACAGGCAGTAAACGTAGCTAGTATGTAATGTACCTGGGGTGGGGGGAGTGTTGCGGGAGTCTCCTTTTGGGCAGGATTCTAGCTGGCAGGGCCATGTTATTTTCTCCCTCCCTGTCTCTCCGAGCCTCCCCGGTTTAATGACAGTCTTACGTTTTATTTGTTTCCTCTGATCCGACATATTTATGTGAGGGCAGTTCTGGAATACATAAAAGTCAGTTGCAGGGTGGTAATTATTGACCATGGTTTTACACAGCACCTCATGTGGTAAAAAGATAAATGCATAATCACCTGGTAATAAGAAAAACTCTGACTGAAGGACTGAAGGACTTTGTCACTTTACTCCACCCTCTGTGAGTCAGTGCAATGGATTGAATTATAAACCAGAAACCAGCACTTTCAGTCTGATGAAACTCATCCTAAAGAGGAAAGTGTCACTACATGTCGGCAGTTTATAAAATGTGATGAGCTGCCCTAATCCATTGGAACCGACATGTCCTTAATAATACCAACGTTCTTTGTAAATTAAATAGCTATTAATTAAAAAAAAAACCTGTCCGGATATGCTCATGCAGTGATGTATATGTGATCACTGGCATTCCCGTTGTGTTAAAAACAGAAAAATATAACCCATTTGAGAACGTATAAAATAATGTCAGCATCTGGGTATCTGAAGGCGTGGACCTACCCTGAGCTGAAACTCCAGAGATTTTCTGCATCTGGAAGAACTTAGTCCTTGGATGGCGATGCGTGCCACCAGGTCACTGCGCAGCAGACCCACAGATCAGTCATTGAGCAAACACTCACTGGTCACCTATGCTGTTCCGGGCGCCATGCTAGGTGTGGCACAAGAGGGGACAGGACTCCTTACTTACCCATTTCTAGTTCTCTGCTGCTTGTTTAACTCTCTAGTTGGCAAGAAGATACTCTGGCTTACTTCTTTTCTCTCATGCCTCCAAGGAGATGGCCTCTGGACCTTGTGCCTTCAAGGATGGCCTGCAATAGACACTTCTCCCACAGAAAATTGAATGGGTTTTGTTGTTGGTTTAGCTGAAAAGGAATGTATCTCTAACATAATGCTAAGGTAACTTGTTTTTCTTGTAACCACCATGGGCCTCAAGAGAAATTCCCTGGAATTATGTTAGAGCACATCAATAATTGTTCTGCAAGGTTATTTAATGACCTGATGATTAGAACAGAGATTATAACATGAAGTCACTCAAGACAGGCTTAAAATAATTTCATAATTTAGAGAAATTTTCTGACATGTCTTACAGATAAACCACTGCAAGAGTCATCACCAAGTAAGGCTTTATCTTTGTTACATCTGCTTATAACCTTGGTAATGATGTGTCTGAATCAGACAGGATATGGCAAACTGGGGAGCCAGAGCTGTAATCAGGGGCTTATTATCAGAAGATCTCACTTAATGGAATGTTATCAAGGTACTGCTGAAAATTTCAAATATTGAGCTTGACAAACCTTCGGTTGCTGTTTTGTCTATAATATTTGAAAATGAAAACAGCAAATGAACAGTGAAAATCAGAGCTATTGTATATGATAGTTGTGGCCTGCAAACGGGAGAAGGAAGCTGGGTGTGGGTAAATCTAGCTTGCGCCACGCTCACGGGGCTGCCCTCCTCAGGGGAGGCTACACTGCCCAGAAGGGTGCCTTTTTCAAACATGCTGTGTGGCGCGGGGCTGGTATCAGCACACTGTGTTTCCAAGGCAGATTTTTCAGAGTTCTGTCAGGCCGATGGGAAGGGAAGCAGATCTCACATGGCTAGGATTTAAGAGGGGCTGTCTTGCTGCTAGTGGGGACACTAATACCAGCTAGGGTTGATGTTCTTTCCCCAGACAGGCTGGGGAAATCACTTTCCAATGATTCCAAGTTACAAGATATATCTGGGAATTGAAGAACTTTGTTTTTCCACCCACCACCCTTTCCTGGAAATTGTCACGAACCAAGATTCCCCCAAAGCTAGAATAATTACTGAGCCGAGTCCAACCCCTCTGAGAAACGGTAGAGGAAATTTCCCCTGAAGGCAAGGCCTCCTGCATCCTGTCACCTGAATCAAGGATGTAGTTTAAAAGTCTGGTCTAAAGGATTGCAAGAACATAGAGCCCAGATTGAGGGCTGCTTTCTGCACAGTGTGAACATATTAGGTTGTAAGAAATCCTAGTTTCCAGTGTTATCACAAACCACTTCCATGGTATTAGCTTAAATCTCATTGATTTGGAGAGATTTTTCCATATCCTAAAGCAATCCTTTGTGTGTGTGCATGTGTGCGTGTGTGTGTATGTGTAATATGAGAGTGTAACAGCTCAAGAATTACCCCATTGCCCTGCTGTACATTTCCTAGCATGAATGCATGCACACACACACACACACACTCACACACACACACATCCCAACCATTATCAGTACCAGTAAAATTAAATGAAAGAAGCTATTAGGAAATAGATAAAGAGGCATACAACAGAGACTTTTTTATTTTGGAGAGAATGAGGCTAGGCAAATGGATTTTAAAATTCTGTTTCTATGACTGCACCACATTTATAAGCTGCAGGCATCAAGAGTTGACAGAATATCAAGGGGAAATTCTGAAAAGGAAGTATCTATTCTCTTATTACCCAAATGTAAATTATATGTGCTCTTGAAGTATGCCCTTTATTTAATTTTAATGCATTTTAAATTTTAATATGGATTGTTCTACATGAATCATCCTCTTTGTTTCCAATACCATTAGCAACCAAAAATTGAGGAAGGGTTTCTATTTTCTGGCAATTCAGAGTATTTTATGAAGTGCAGCACATAATATTGCATCTTCCATAGAGGAGGGACTCAACATTTGTTGAAGCAATTTAATGTGATACGTTAGCTGCGATTTACCATGAGTAGGTAATGACTTCTTATAGTTACAGCTTAATAGGATTTTTCTACTGTGATTTGCATTAAAAATATTCTTGTTCTCAATAAAACAAAGGCCTAGTTTTATTAGAATATATTGGCATCTCTCTCAAAGACTTATGCAATCAAAGAGATTCAAAGTCAATTGTTCTGAGCCAAATTATTTTATTGTCCTATAAAGATATTCTATGAGCTCTGAATTCTATTCCATTTGGATAAATCTAGTGACTGAGGAACCTGTATTTGATGCATGAATTATTTAAGTCAGTGGGCTACATAACGTAGACAAATACTATTTTTTTGGAAAACAAACAGGCAGACCAAAAAAAAAAAAAGAAAAGAAAAAGATTTAGCTCATGTTTTGATTTGCTTTTGACTTTGTAAAGGAGAAAGACAAATCTACAAATAACTGTAATACAAGTTAGAATGTGAAAAATGTCAGAGAAGTGATCCAGCACTCCTTACCCCTGCCCCAACTGGGACAGATATTCAAAAGGCGAGGCGGGGACAGGATGGAAGATATCACGAAGAAGGTAAAGAATGTGGCATGTAAAAGGCAAGTCACAGGATGGTTTACAGCCATTGGAAGAGCACAGAGTAGTCTCATTTGATTAGAGTAGAAAACACAGCCCTGGTCGATTGGCTCAGCGGTAGAGCGTCGGCCTGGCGTGCGGGGGACCCGGGTTCGATTCCCGGCCAGGGCACATAGGAGAAGCGCCCATTTGCTTCTCCCCCCCCTCCTTCCTCTCTGTCTCTCTCTTCCCCTCCCGCAGCCAAGGCTCCATTGGAGCAAAGATGGCCCGGGCGCTGGGGATGGCTCCTTGGCCTCTGCCCCAGGCGCTAGAGTGGCTCTGGTCACGGCAGAGCGACGCCCTGGAGGGGCAGAGCATCGCCCCCTGGTGGGCAGAGCGTCGCCCCTGGTGGGCGTGCCGGGTGGATCCTGGTCGGGCGCATGCGGGAGTCTGACTGTCTCTCCCCGTTTCCAGCTTCAGAAAAATACAAAAAAAATAAATAAATAAGAAGACACAGAAAACGGAGAAGTTGGAAGATTAGGCTGCAGGATTGGTGGAACCTGATTGAAAAAGGCTTGGAGTAGTAGGTATAGGCAACGGCACTCTGCAAAATGTTGAATAACCCATATGGAGTTGGGGGAAAGCTTGCTGCATTTGTGGCATTTGCTGATTTTCTGTTCCCACCTGAGACCACTGTAAAGATGTGAAATTAAAAAGAGATGCTAACAAGTAGCTCTCGTGAGTTGGGACAGGTCATCTCCAACACACCAGGGATTGTGTGCTAGTTGAAGCTATGAGGAGGGAGGAGATTGCAAAGGGAGAGTACAGAAACAAGAAAAGAAACAGAAAGGCCAAGATTGCTTGTGGTTAAGGACAGGAAGCGGATGTGGAGCCAGACAAGGGAAGAGGAACTTAAAGTGAGGAAAACAGGAGATGGAGACGAGCGAGTGGCACAGAAGCCAAAGAAGGGGAAACAACGCTACGACTGAAGAATGATTGCTGAGTTTGGCAATGAAAAAAACTGGGGGATTTTCAGAGAACGACGTTAAGAAATTTGTAGCAATAGAAGCCAGAATACAAGGATTAAGAATTGAGTCAGTAGTCTATGGATTTATATTTATTAACAACATCACTGAGTCATAGTCAAATGATTCCACTATCTAAAGGAAAAACTGTATAGGGAATTAAACATATGAATTACTGGTAGTCCAAAAGGCAAAGTTAAAAGTTCCACAACCAAGATTTTGGCAAAGTCTCCATGACTCAGCTCTTTTGAGATGCCTCGATGACTTTCACATTCTCTTTTATTTCTTGAATTTGTCCATTCAAAGAAAGCCTCTACAGGGCTTATCCATGAGCAGTTAGGCATGATATATGAGGTCATTTTGTTTTTTGGTCTATAACACATTAAAAAGAATTTTCAAAATGATTAAATCTGGAAAGTCTACTTAACTCTATGAGAGCCTTTGTCACTGCCCACATTTAGCTGTCCCCTTTCTCCTGTCACCCTCCCAAGCCCTTTATTGCTGTCTGTCTCTCTAAAAGCCAAGAGCACAGGAAACTCGGCCATCAAAGTTCTCCAAGAGCTCTCGGCCACAGATTTGTCGTATACATCAGGTTGTTCTCAGGCCCGTTACCTGGAGTGACCATACAGTTTATTTTACAAACAAGGCGCTGAGGAGAATGAAAGAATGTGTACTAATAATTACAGTGGCACCATAGGCTTAAAACTACCTTTACCCTGTAAGAAACCTTGCCAGATAAAATACAGGACACCTCATTAAATTTGAATTACCTATAGAAAGTGGAGAGTTATTTTTAGTATAAGTATATCCTGTGCAATATTTGGGACTTACACTAGAACTGGGTGTCTGTATGTTTATTTGTTAAATCTGGCAACCCTACCCACAAACCCTTTACCCATTTACACAAGCAACACACCTTCTATACACAGAGCAGCCACACTGTTCTGACCCGAAACAGGCTACATAATTTGCTAGACCCAGTGCAAAATGAAAATGCAGGGTCTCCTTGCTCAAAATGATTACCCATTTTAAAATGGTGACAACAGAGCATTACATCAAGCGGTGGGCCGTGGGTGACTGCACAGGTCATACAACCATGAAGCTGGTCTTGTTTTCACCATTTGGTATGATGTGTTTTGCTGCAGTAAAATCTGGAAGCATTTCCTCCTATGTGTATAAGATAAACAGGCAGAAACGAATGTGCTTTAACCTTCAGATTTCAATGAAACATACTGAGTGATAACGACATTTGGAGTGAATCTTGATTATAAGGTGCACAGAGTGGGGATCAGGTCTGATTTGCTCACGAGTGCCTTGTGTAGTACTGGACACATGGAAATCACTTAACAAATAAGTTGGATGAATGTCTTATGGGAACACATAGAGTAAACATTTACCTTGAAATAGTATTAAAATTAAAGGACACATTTCAAAAACAATTTCCATTTTAATAAGAGACCAGATGGCAAAAAGCACCATAATACATAATAAAAAGTGTATTATGTAATATGCATGCATGTATATTATGTAATATGCTTGTATCCATATTATGTAATATAATATGTGTTACTGGCTTCTCAAGTTGATGAATATATAACTTTTTTTTTAAACTTATTGATTTTAAAGAGAGGAGAAGAGGGAGAGAGAGAGACAGAGAGAGAAACATTGGTCTGTGTCTGTATGTGCCCTGACCAGGTATCTAACCGGCAACCTCTGTGTATTGGGACAGTGCTCTTACCAACCAAGCTGTCCAGCCAGAGCAGTGAATATATGATCTCACTTGTAGTAAATGCCCCACATCCTTATGCTCTGAACTTACTCACCCACTGATAATACATATGTCCTGACTTTTCATAGGTTCTTTTCTATAAATATCTCTGAGAGGCCTGAGGACTGCTATTTGTTAGGGAAGTGTCCCCTAGGCCACCTTGGTGGCATAGACTAGTGTCTTTCCGTTGGAGACCTAGGAAAGGGTCTAATTATGGAAGCTCCAGTGCCGGAGCAGTGGCTGTCATTCCACGTCCTTCCCATGGTCAGTCTGTTGCTTTTTGGACGTGATGTCACTTTTGCCTTTCTCCTCTGCACCAGTGGATCGCACAGCAGAGCGGTCTGGGCCCAGTGACACAGTCCTTTCATTTATGTCAAGCAGAACACACAGGGACTCTGGGGAAGAGGGCTGCTAGGTGAATGATGGATAGTCCTGGGCTCTGGCATCAGATATGGGAGTCAAGTAATGTTCTCTGTTTACTTCCAGGGTTCCATTATTTCACCCTCGGAGGAGAAAGGGCATTATTTACACACAGCACTCTAACCCTGAACCCAGTTATGGTCTGAGTTCAAGATCTTTCCCAGGAAATCTTGGGTTCCAAGCAAATCCAATTATCTTGAGATTCTTTTTCTGAGGCCCCAAATAATCTGTGATAGTTATGAGGCCTGTCTGCCCAGTGAACACAAGGGGCATCTAGGTGAAAGTGGTATTTATTTTTCTGCTGTTGCAGGAATGGTGAGAAGAGTTCTTAGTGGCATGGTAGGAGGACAACTGACTCTCTGTGTTAAATATTTAACTTCTAAAAACTTGTTTTCTCTCTCTCTCTCTCTTACTTTTTTTCTTGTGAACTTGCCCCTAACTTGTATTACATAATTTTTCTTATTTTATTACCAAGAAACCTTTTCATTTTAAAGCCTTGGCATGTGTGCACACACACATACAAATCATCTCAGGTGAAATCAACCAGCCAAATCAAGGAGTTACTCAATAATAAAGTCAAGTGAAAGCATTTGGCATTATTTCCCTGAAATTTGATTTATAAACTCTTTAAACATCATAGTCTTATTTTTCATGGATTGTTTCCTATACAACTTACTTAAAAATTTCTTTTTAACATATCGTGGCTAATCAACATCAATGCAAGATGGCACCAGTATAACCTTTTCCAGGTTTAAGCACATGATCATGTTAAGTTTCATATTGTATATATTTAGCTTTCCTTGGATCTGGATATTAATTAATGAAGGGTCTTCAAAAGAACAGAGCCCACGCTGGAGTTATCTCCTCATCTAAAGGTGGTACTTTCCGTCCTTTTCTGAAAAGTGCACCTCTTCTCTTTGGATATTGTTTCTCAAATATGGGCTCTAAGATGTTACTACCTTTAGTAAGGCAACATAGACTGTGGATTCCCACCACTGCTGACCATGCAACACTGGGTGTGTGCATTTACACGTATCCATGTGTGAACATCTGCCTGTGTGTGAGCACCTCCATAGAAATAAGGTCTGGCAAACACCTGTCCTAACCTTTAATGTCATGTAGTATTTACAGTATCTATTTTACTTCCTTCAATTGCTTGTTAAGTGTAGGGGATTCTTACCTTCACCTGCTTTTGTTTTCTTGTTCTCTAGTCTTGCTAGATGATTTCATCCACGTCCAAGGCTTTAATCATGAACTATATTCCAATGATTCCAAAACTCTCCACCTCTCACCTCTCTCCTGAGCATTATATTTACTACCGAACAGCTCTGGCTGGATACACAAATTCCACATTGATAAATCAGCTCATCATCTTCCTCTAGTCCTTCCTATCCCGACCTGTCCCTCTATTGAGTTCCACCTCAGTAAATGCTTTTTCACTAACACTGCTTCACCATTACTCTAGTCAGCATCCCACAGCCTTCTCCCTAATTTATTTCCAAATTTTGTTGGTTCTGTCTCCTGGGTATTTCTCCAGCCTCTCAGATCGAGTGCTCTTCAAGGCCCTTATGTCTTGCCTAGATTCCTGCAACTTCCCATTTCCCCAGTTCTTCTATACATTGCAATGAAAGTATTCCTTTATAACTGCAACACAGTTATACAAGACGGAGGATTATTTTTATACATTGAAATGAAAAAATCTGTAGGATGTATTATTATTAAGGTTTAAAAATTCAGGTGTAGAACTGGGCAGAGATGTTAAGTTTTATGTAAGAAAAAAAAGAAAGTAAGAATATGCTTATGCTTGCTTGTATCTGTAAACAACTAAGAAAAGTGGTTATCTTATAGAAATATTTACAATAGATTTTTTGGGGGCAGAGATAAATATGAGATAATTCATTGTACACCTTTTTGATTGTTTTGATATTTTTGAAAATGTGAATGTACTGAATTAAAAAATTATTCAAAAGGTAAAACTATACTATGAATTATGCAATTATTACATATTATAATATAATAAATAAAAATAAAAAATGAAAAAATATAAAACAATATATATATAATCATCCTACTGATTTGCTTAAAATGCCCTTGGGTTCACTGTTACCTTTAATGCCAAATGAAGACCATTTAGAGTATCCTAAAGATCCTTTTAGGATAGGAACTCAGTCTACTTTGGCAGCCACATCTTTCCTGCCACGCTAATATGTTCCACACTATGGCCATATTGAGTGATATGATCATTGACATCACATATCATAGTCTCTCATACCCAGATTTCCCTGCTATTTTGAAATTCTATTTCACCTGACTTTATTTGCCTGCTTAGCTCAGCTGTCTTTAGGACTTGGCTCAAACACCATCTTCTTTCCCCTAAGTTGAATCAAGTACACCTCTTCTCTTTGGCTTCATCAGTCTAAAACTTTCTTTTTTATTGTATTCACCTCTTTGTACTGTATTGACATATATGATTCCTGAGATAGGCTCTGCACACATTAACTTTTTGAGTAGTATGAACCTTCATGTACATCCTCGTGCCTCCTGACCATCCAGAGTACGATCGATTTATTTTTAAAATGTGCAAGGCGCCTGACCTGTGGTGGCGCAGTGGATAAAGCGTCGACCTGGAAATGCTGAGGTTGCCAATTCGAAACCCTGGGCTTGCCTGGTCAAGGCACATATGGGGGAGTTGATGCTTCCTGCTCCTCCCCCACTTCTCTCTCTCTCTCTCTCTCCCTCTCTCCTCTCTAAAATGAATAAATAAAATTTAAAAAAATATGCAAGGCAACATTAATAAAAGGCAAATGTGTGTTCTTCTTGTTTCTATAAATTGTTTATCAAACAAACATGATTTTAAGTTAATAAAACTGGAACTGGAACTAATTTTATTTTTTGAAAAAAAAAAATCTAACTCCCAGGGGTCAGCAAGCATGAAAAAACTCACTACTCAAAGGGTTAAAAATGAAGACTATTTTGTATCTATCTTTGTATCTGAAGCACACGTATAGGGCTTGTCTAGGGTATCTACACATCAAAAATAAATGAGAGAATAAATGATTGAGTAAATGAATGAAGAAAGGTATTTACAATGTGTTCTTCTCTCCTGCAGAACCGTATTATAGACCCAGATAAAACACATGAGAAAAAGACATTGTTTTGCCCTTGACTGTTCAGTGCACCTGATTCACGGAGTCTTGATTTTGGTCAGCTGCTCCACCTGATTCACATTGTTGCCAATTCTTCATCCCTCCATATCCACAGTTTCCACATTTGTGGATTAAACCAATCGGAGATCGAAAATATCTGAAAACAAAAAAGTTATGTGTTGTTGACATGTACTGTGTAGTTAGGCCTACAGCGTTTGTGTCTATACTGAATATATAGAGACTTTTTTTCTTGAAATGATTTTCTGAACAATACAGCATAATAATTTACATAGCATTTGCATTATAGTGAGTATTATAATATATAATCTAGGGATGGTTTAAAGGATACCGAAGGGTGTGTGTTGGTTATGTGCAAACGGAACAACATGTTATATGAGGGATGTGAGCATCTGTGGGTTTTGGTATCTGCTGGGATCCTGGAACCTAGCCCGCTAGGATGCCAAGGGAAGGCTGTGTCCTCTGCAAATTAGTCCCAAGTGCTCTCTGCCCTGACTGAAATAGTTTAGCTTTATAGTTTTATTTCATTTCAGCTTTCTGAGAAAAGGTCAATTTCCCTGATGATCTTTCCAAGATTTTCCTCATGTAAGTTTTGTGGAGGAAGATTACAAAACTCCCGTCTCAGTGCTCAGGGTTAGGGTTCAGCCCTGGAATAAGAAGACAGAATAAAGAAAAAAGATGTGGATTTTTTTCCTCATAAATAATGCTCCTGTGTAATGATCAAACACAGTATTTCAGTCTCTATATAAAACTGCCAAAGAGCAGAGAAGGGCAGTTCATCATTCTGGGAACTGAGATTTAAATTATTCCATAGGTCATGGACCAAGGATCTTTCTAAAATTAGGAATCTCTTTTTTAAGTCTTGAGAATGTGCTTTAATAATTACTTCTGGAATGAACTTTCTTGGAAAGACACAATTTCTCCTAATAATGACAAAAAACTAATTTTGATTTGCAAAATTGAAAGTAAAAAAGATCAACAAATAAACTTGTAGGCCAGATTCTGAGCCACCTGGATTCCAAGGAGTGGGCAGGTGATTCTGGGCTCTGAGCAGAGTCGGGCCCACCAGATCTCGATACGAGGCTGCCTCACAGGCTCTGAGACGCTAGTTACTGTTCAAGTCTGGTAGTGGGAAGAGCCCAAAACACTAAATCCCAGGTCACTGGCCTCCTTTTCCAATGATAAGGTTTTATTGGATTAGATTTTCTACTCTGACATTATTTCACTTATTTGAGCTCTGAGCCCTTCAATACCACAAATTCATAAAGATTTTAATATCCAAAGAGATTCTGTTTGTGGGCTACACTGAGAAAGTTATTTTCTGAACCTAACTGCTTGAACCCCACCGCTTGTTTTTTTGCATTTTAGGTTAACTATAATGCTTGGCCTACTATTGTTCTGCTGAGATATGAAGAGATTTTATGTGGCCATATTTCAGAAATGTTTCAAACTAAATTAGAGAATATGCATTTTGAAAGATGTGTTAGTATTAGGATTTTAAATTTGTGACTGAAGCAACAAAAAAAGTAAATAACCTGCTCGAACCCACTAAAGGAGTATTTGTCAGCATTATACCTCGGAGTTTTGGGCTGAGATTTCTGTGCCCGTTAATACAGTATATAAGCCTCTTTCTCTCTCTCCACACACACGTGAGCACATGCACGCACACACTATATTGTTCACAATAAGGACATGCTTTGTTACCTACTGTTAGTTGAGCTAAAAGTGTTAACTTTATGATTTTAGATGTCAGACACCTCACAAATGTGAAACTACCAGAACATTTAAGACTCTTTTTCTAAAGCCTAAAGGGTAATTTTAATACAAATGTTAGTGCCCATGAAACGCAGATAGACAGACACAATGCTCATTTCTTCCATTTATGTACAAATGGAAGCCTTTTGGCTTCCTGCTACTACATATCAATCTTTCTAGTAAAATCAAGCAGACTGAGGCATTTTGGTACCCTGTCTCTGAAAGATTATTTGTGTTTTAATAAATGTGCGTCTTTGGGAGGGATGGTTATGACTGAGAAATTAAGGCATTTTCAGTAGGGATTCTAACTAAATCTCTGGGCACAGAGATCATGACAACTGCTGTAATGCTATCTTCATGTATAACAAACCTGCTGTTGTTGACTAACTTTTAGGCTTTGCCAAGGAGCAACACAGCCTCACTCCTCTCGTCTCAAATCCTTGGGCTGGCACTGGGGGGGGGGGGGCAGTCTATGCGATCTGGCTGTGTGTAGCTTCTCTGTATTCAGTAAATTTGGTCTATTATTAATCAAGGATTTCAATCACTGATTTATTTATAATTCTTCCAGTAGCTCATTATAAACCTCATCTATAATCCTATTTTGGACTATGTCTTGACTGGATCGATCACATAAGAAAACATTTGTTAGGTACTGTCTGGCAAAGTCTGTCAGGCTTGGGCTGCCTGTGCTTGGGTGTGATATTGCTGCTACAGGCCAAGGTAGCATGGCTTGGAAGAGGTGTAAATCTGACAGCCAAAAGCCAAGAGAAGAAAGGAAATGAACATGCATAATAGTTTTGTTTTGAGGGAAGACATGACTAGTCATAATGAGCCCCCAAAAGGACATTTACTTAGTGGCAGACTTGAAACCTGGCATTTGAGGAGAGTTCTAGAGTTAAATATAACTGTGTTGCATCATCCAAGTGTCAGTTTGTGAGTCATTTTTGAGAGTTAAATGAAAAGCTTTTCATAAAACAGTTATTAGAATAAAGAATCGTGAGTTTTCTCTATGTTTTTTATTGAATTATTTAGTTTGCACGCCATGGTCCAGCAGCATTCTCGTACATAAATACCAAATAAATATCTGTCTAAGCACATTAAAAAAATAATTACTGATGCTTTCGCATAGAAATTTGTTAGTTTTATTAATATACAAAAACGTTTATATTCAATCTTGTAATTAAGGAGTGAGCTTGTACTCAAATTAAAAATTGCGTCTATGAGGTTTAAGATTTGAAAAACACATGACGCTGCTTCCCGTGCTGTAAAAGGCTTTGATTGCAGACTGAGGCCAAGAAGCAAGCGTTGGAGGGTGAGTTTTCTTGTAGCAAAAAGTCAAGTAATTAAGAAATCCAAGTTAACCTTCTCTTAGTGTTTGCCACCACGAGCATTGGTCAACCCAAGTCCCAATCATTCTCCTAGAATGAGGAGGAGGGTTGGCAGTGCTCTTTGCAAATGGGAGACTTGCAGGAAAAAAGTTGGACTTACATTTATAAACACCAAGTTTTTGGTGGGCAGCCAAAAGCCCTCTTGTTGGAAATGCCCATGTATTTCCCAAAGCATTTGGCTCACCTCCTGACGTAATTGTACTTGAAAGAGAAATATTTAAATGGGCTGGAGTGAGGGTAATGGAAGGATTTCAATTACCAGGGCGCATACTGGATTACTTTAAGTGGCATAAATCGGCTTTAAGGCAAACTCACGAATCAGGCCTAGCATAGCTCTTCAATGCAATATGCATCTACCCTCTCTGAAGGTAACAGTATGTGCTCTTAGGTAATGTAAAATAAAAGTTAGGAGTCAAGATGTAATTTGAGCAGAAATCTATTGAGAAACACAAATCATAATTTCAAATGTGGAATAACGCCAAAATGATTGAGTATGCTGAAATAATGGTCAAGGGGCTTTAGGTAAGTTTGAGATAATATAAATGACTTTAAAAATTCATGTAAATATATATTGAGAAATATTTGGAGGCATCAATAAAAAGTAGTTCCAACATTTTAGAGCAAAACATAATAACTTGAATATCCAGCCAACAGAAAAAAAATGTATCACTAACTTTGCATTTAAACACTTAGGCAAAATAGAATAGAACTTAGCGCTAAATGTAGAGATATGTGTTTTACTGTCTAGCTCTCTCATCATTGGCTGTGTGTGAGCTAAGCCTACTTATTGAGTGCTGAGAGATTTAGCTGGACCCGTTTCCAGTCGCTATAAAGATAAGGAGATATGTAGACAGTGGTTTAGCTCTCTTTTACATGATTTATTGTTCTATTCTTTGCCTTTCTTGCCTCTTCACTTTCTTCGTACACAGATCCTCTCCTGTAACACCCCATAAACTCAACTGTCTTCTTCTCCCCCATTTAAAATCCTACCTCTGTCTTCCTTCTCCCCTCCCCTCCAACCTAAAACTCTACCTTTATCCCCTACTGGCTTCCCCTGTGAAAGTATCACATTCATGTTGCCACCTGCCAAGGCCCACCTGACTGGACTGGTGTCTTCTAAACTCTTCCTTATTTCTTCTTTCAAGTTATTTTTTACCTACTAAGCTCCTTGCTACATGGTCAAAGGAGTCAGGTACAACATATGCATTTTATATATGATTTTCTGGAAAATGGGGTTGAGACAAAAACCACTTTAAAACAGCTTGCATCTGAAAATTCACAATAGTTAAAAATAATATAATGCTACTAAAAATCAGTGTGTGTTGATTCACAACAAAAGAGGAAAAGGAAGCTAATGAATTCTGAAATGGAAGATAGCTAACATTACTGATTACGTTCGATGTGCTGGCAGTTGAATTTGAGTGTTCCACAGTCACAGCAAGCTGACGAGGATGTGTGACATGTGAGAATGCATGTCATTAGAGAGGAAGGAGCTGAAAGTTGAAGTAACTTTACCAATATCCTCCAGCGCTGAAGCTAGTATTAAATCTAGACCATGGGGCTCCAGAGCCACATCTTAACCTTTACTCTCTACTGACTCTGAAAAATGAAGTTTAATAAAGCAGCTGGGAAAGTAATCATTAACTAATAAGTATTTTAGGTATAATAAACCTTATGGATACTTTATACCATAAACTAAAATGAACCAGGGAAAGTGTTACTTATTTTTTAAGCTATAGAAAAACTCTAGAAATCACAACATAGAATTTATTTCAATTCTTTAGAAATGATCATTTCTAATTACTGAACAATGCAAAATATTACAGGAACAAAGTCACACATTTATCTATGATTTATTACATATTACAGTATTGGCTTTTAAACCTTATTACAATAAAAACAGTAAAAGAAAACTTTAAAAACTAACAGAACAAGGACATATTTGTAATAAATATAATTAACAGAATTCATGCCTCCAGTACATAAAGAGCTTTAATATTTATAAAAATACAAAAACCTTAAGTGGTTAAATTGGCAAAGATGGTTGACACAAGAAGAAATACAAAGGACAGTGAATAAATTTTTACTGGTCATGCCATATACAAAGCATTAAAATTATTTTTTAAACTAATTTTGTTATAAGAGGGATATAGAAAAATTAAATATGCTATAAAAAGCGAATAAGATGATGATGAAATTTGAAAAAAAAAAACTTCAAATGAGGAATAGTGAACAATAAGGCTACTGGGGAAATAAGAATTGGGGGCTTTGGAAAGTGGAAGGTAAAACCAAATAAGATGCCAAGAGAGCCATGTCTGGTTCACAGGGACTGCCAGACCTTGAGCTTAGAAGAAGGCAGAGAAATTAGGATGTAGCTTATGGCAGTGGTTATCAAGTTGGGTTTTTTTTTTTATTCATTTTAGAGAGGAGAGAGAGAGGGAGAGGGAGAGAGAGAGAGGAGAGAGAGACGGGGGGGGGGGGGAGGAGCTGGAAGCATCAACTCCCATATGTGCCTTGACCAGGCAAGCCCAGGGTTTCAAACCGGCGACCTCAGCATTTCCAGGTCGACGCTTTATCCACTGCGCCACCACAGGTCAGGCGGTTATCAAGTTTTAACATGCATCAAAATCACCTTAGCACTTAACACATAGCTAGGCTCCTCTCAGAGTCTCTCATTCAGCAGGTTTGGACTGGGCCCATGCTGAGAACCACAGGCTTATAGGAGTCATCTGTAGACATATAACTCAAGTTGGGAAGTACAGTGAAATCAGCAATAGAGAGAGAAATGGTGGAAGGAGAGAAGGAGAGAGGAAAAGTTGGAGAGGAAGAGAGAGAGACAGAGAAAAGTAATGTAAAAGGAATATTTCCTCTCACCAGAGAATATCTATGCAGGGGAGCAGAGTGGGGCTAGAGAGAATTACCCAACAGGGTAGACTGAAATACTTTAAATTTATGATCACAATTTTCTCACCCTGCCTTGCCCTTTTTTCTTCTCTTCCCTGACAATAATTTTGTGGGTTTTTTTAGTTTTTTTGTTTATTATTTATTTTTTTAAATTTTTATTTATTGATATTTAGAGAAGAGAGAGAGAGAGAGAAAGAGAGAAAGAGAGAGAGAAAGGGGAGGAGCAAGAAGCATCAACTCCCATATGTGCCTTGACCGGGCAAGCCCAAGGTTTCGAACCAGCAACCTCAGCGTTCCAGGTTGACGCTTTATCCCACTGCGCCACCACACGTCAGGCATGACAATAATTTTGAATGACTAATAATCTACTAAGCCCAGTCCCCCACCTCCAAACTATACCCTTGCTTTCACCTCTTAACCTGCTTCCATTCCTTAACTCTCCAAAATCTGTCTCCTGCCTTCACCTCTTCTGTGAAATCCTTCTCTTAGAAGTCACTGAATCTGTGGTTCTGTTCTCAGACCTATGCGTGAAGTGTATAGGACTGAGATAGTTCTAACCACTCACTTCTCTCTTGGTTTTCATAACATACACAACCCTGATTCTTTTTCCAAATATTGGGTCCCTGACCCGCATCTCTAGTTTTCTCCTTGTCCACAGCAAACAAAGAAGACTTTAATATATTGAGTGATGCAGTGACTCAGTGATAGTGTATTGGTGATTGGTCCTGATTACCCAGGGCAATAAGGTCATTTCTATAAAAATAGGTGAAAAAAAGCAGTATCTTTGGAACCCAGCGTATTTGCAGAGGCACTTCTTAGCACTTTTATCATTTAGGGGTTAAAGTTCATGGAAGAAGACAGCAACTGAACACAGACAAGAACACTATTGGCTCAGAGCCTTCAGGAAAAAGGGTGTGGAGCACCCTACCATGTCAAGAACCTAAGAATCGAGAGCAGTTAAAGTGCTGGCGGAGGGCAAAGGGAACCTGAAATCAGCTGCAGAAAAGAAAACTGTATGCTTCATGACCAGCTGCAGAAACAAGGACTATATGCTATGCATATTTTTTCTCGGTTTTGTTATGCATATATTTGCATATTTTAGTTCCTCTCCAGGGCCACCCTTCCCCCAAAATACTACATTATATAAATGATACGTTGGTGGTGGAACTTTTACAGTTTGTCTTTCAGTTACAAAGAATGAAAGGGGCATGTGAGTGGACCAGAGACCATATATTTCCAAGAGATGGAGAGTGACTGGTGAGATGATTTATCTCCTCTTTATGAGAAAAAATATTGATATCTTCTCAAAGAGATCCTCCCTGATTACTCTATCTAAAGTTGGTCCTCACCTATGCTTATTTACTTATTTTATCCTGAGACTTATTAAAATTTATTATAACTTTCTTTCTTTGTCTGGTTATTTATTATTCTTCATCTGCTTATCTTACTGGTAGGGAAGTTCAGAAATGATGTCTGTCTCAAATTGATATATTCACAGTTAGCACAGTACCTGACATAGTAATAGCTCAATAAATCACTTGTTGATTGAATAAATAAATTGGCAGTAGTAGGAATGATGGGTGAGTGGGAGTAATTCAGAAGGGTTTCAGGTCCCATCAGTTGTCTATGCAGCAGCTTTTTAAATCTGAACAAAAATTAAAATGCTTTAAAGTTACAATATCTTAAATTTTGGAGTAAAGCTTTTAGACACATTCTTTTAAGGTTCTCCAAAATTTCTTTGTTGTATCAGAGGAGATAAATATATTTTGTCCAGTTTGGTAAATGGCAACAGTAACATTGAGGATTTATAATTTAGTAAGTATTTATTGAGTATCTCTAGTGTGTTATCAGGAACACTGCAATGAATAAGCTTGATCGAGCTGTTGCACTATGAGGTTAACATTCTAGTGAGGAGGGTAAAAACGATCTATTTGTTAACACATAAATATACAAGATAATTTCAGCTGGAGAAAAATTTAAAAAATAAAACAAATTGATATAATAAAGTGCCCCGAGGGGGCAATATTTTGGGTTAGGAAAGTCAGGAAAATTTTTCTGAGAGTTGGTATCTGAGCTGAGATCTGAATAATAGAAAGAAACAAGCCATGTGGAGATTTGAGAATAACCTTGAAGCAACAGGAAAGTCAGTGTGCTCGATTGCAGCAAGTGAAAGGGGAGGAGAGGTAAGTAATGGAGGAAAGACATTCAGGATCATGTGGGGTCTTGAAGTCATCTTGGATTTTCTCTCTGATGTGATAAAAATTCATTGGAGCATTTTAAACACCCAGTCACTATTTTGGTTAAAGATGTGAAGGATGACCAGTTAACCACATGTAGTATTCTCCTTTTATTACGAGGACTTCGCTGAAATAATAGTAAAGGAGTCAAAAAGGCACGAAACTTTAAGAACAATGATAAAAGGAGAGGAGACAGCAGGAGCTAGAGCATTACCACATATTTTTGGAAAATGAAAGCAGATGGATGGAAGAATGGTAACTGATTTAGGGAGAAGCAGGAAATTATAACCTAAAGCATTTTTAGAGAATACCAAAGAGGAGTGAGTCAGCTCTACTCTCTAGGACTTGAAGTTATGAGGTAACATGGAGAGTGGGGTGGGCTAAGGCCTAGAAATAAAGGGATTGGGTGAAAGTTTGTATATGCAGATGCCCATGCTGAGTCAGGCATCAAGGTAATGACCTCTAGAGCAGGAAAAGGAACATGTATTCTATAGAGAATTTGAACTTGAGTGGTAAAGAAATCATGGGAATATGGTAGTCTAAAGGACAGGTATGCATAGCTTGGAGATAATAATAAAAAATTAATCTAAACCAAGCAAGTCGAGTAGGGTAATTCCCACCCCCTTTTACTTGCCCATTGCGTGAATTTTTGTCAAACTCTGGAGGCAAGAAACTAAAAAATGGTTTTTATCAAAAGGAAATGCAAAGCCCTAGAGCATACTTTTACATAATGCTCTATTAAGCCTGCAGTAAAGTCCACCACTTGATCAGTCCTGACCATGGACTCAATATGGCTTCCAAAGACTATTAAATATAAAATAGAGATAATAACAATTAGTTAAAAAAAACCTTCAGTATAGTAAAGAGAAATCAAAGTAAACAAGAGAAAATCCTGGAGGAAACAGATAAATCAAAGAAGAGCATAATTAAAAAAAAATCTTTAATATCATTAGGAAGGTAAGATATTCTATATCTAATAAGGAGTCTGAAAACTGTAAGAAAGAAACCAATAAAGGTAAAAAAAATAGTTAAAATAAAAAAGTACAAAAAACAGTTGAAAAAAATATTCCAAAATGTAGAACAAAAAACACAATAATGAAAAAAAGAAGAGAAAGGACAAGACTTAGAGGATTAGGGTGAATAACATCTCAGAATATTACAGACAGCTAAGAAAAGATAGTAGAAGATATTATGAGAGATATAATAATATTAAAACATTTCCTCTAATTAGAGGACACAAAATTTTAGATTAAAATAAATTCTTAATGAATGAACAAAACAGATCTATTTCAATATATACCATCAAGACATATAAAAGCACTACTATGGTAAATAAATTTTTAGAGGGGTGAGATAAACAGTTTACAAAGGAATAATGTTTAACATATTAGTCAACTTTTCAAAAGTAATCATGCCACTGAAAATAGGCAGCGGAGGAATGCTGATAGAGTACCAAAGAAAATTATTTTTAACCTAGAATTTTGTAGACAACCAAATTATCAAGTCTGATGCTAAAATAAAATTATTTTCAGGCATTTGGGTCTGTCACGTCTCAAAATCTTACTCATACCCACAAGTAAAACACACATATGCACACAAAAATACTACCTAGCTCTAGAATATAAAAATATTTAAATGAATAAAATAATGAAAATCCTGATACCTTGTTTGATAATAGAATATATTACTATTCTGAGAGAAATGGAAGAGTAGAAGTGGGGAATGATGGTATAGAAGAGCTAAATCTCCACCAGCCATAAAAGGAAGTCAATAGGTAATATCTAAATTTGTAAACCAAGAAATAGAAGTCATAACATTTAGAAATGTAGAGGTCAACAACAGAAAATAAAATAAGAAAATAAGGGGCAATAAGGAATCAGATAAAGAACTGCTATTTTTTTCACTGAAGTTTTAAATACTACTGTATATTTTAAAAATATTGTGTGCATTACTTTGACCAAAAATAAACAAAATTTAAGGTAAAAGTTGATTGTGGTGGGGTGGAGTGGGAGAGACAAGAATGGAAATAGGTGTCTATTTCAGTGGTCCAAGTCAGTGGTGGGATTCAAATAATTTAACAACTGGTTCTTCACTCTAACGACCATTTTTTTATTTATTTATTCATTTTAGAGTGGAGAGAGAGAGAGAGAGAGAGAGCGAAGGGGGAGGAGCAGGAAGCATCAACTCCCATATGTGCCTTGACCAGGCAAACCCAGGGTTTTGAACTAGCAACCTCAGCGTTGCAGGTTGACACTTTATCCACTGTGCCACCACAGGTCAGGCCCTAATGACCATTTTAACTATAAAAAAACAATATACTGAAAGGTAGTTTATTATTTCATGCATTTAATACTTAAATAAGAACAATAAAAGAGGTATACAAAACTAGATTGTTTTAAGAGTTTTAAAGTATTAATAAAAATATTAAATAATACCTGACAAAAAACAATAAAAATGTTATTTAAAATATTTTTGTATTGCTTCTTTTTTTTTTCTTTTTTTTGTTTTGTTTTTTGTATTTTTCTGAAGCTGGAAACGGGGAGAGACAGTCAGACAGACTCCCGCATGTGCCCAACCGGGATCCACCCGGCACGCCCACCAGGGACCACGTTCTGCCCACCAGGGGGCGATGCTCTGCCACGACCAGAGCCACTCTAGCGCCTGGGGCAGAGGCCAAGGAGCTATCCCCAGCGCCCAGGCCATCTTTGCTCCAATGGAGCCTTGGCTGCGGGAGGGAAAGAGAGAGACAGAGAGGAAGGAGGGGGGTGGTGGAGAAGCAAATGGGCGCTTCTCCTATGTGCCCTGGCCGGGAATCGAACCCGGGTCCCCCGCACGCCAGGCGGATGTTCTACCGCTGAGCCAACCGGCAAGGGCCTGTATTGCTTCTTGATTGGCATCCTCTCTTGCAATTTTTTTCACCTATGGACGGAATAAACAATACTATGGGCGCTTAGAATACACTGTTGTGCAGATGAATGTTAAAAAAGAGTAAGGAATGTAACTTTGTGATTTCCATTGGGCAGCTGCTCAGAAGCCCACCTTAGAGAGAACCCTGATTACAAGTGCCATTTTAACAACTGGTTTGCCAAACTCAACAAAAAATTAGGTATAGGTTCTGCCAAACAGGTACGAACAGGCTGAATCCCACCACTGGTCCAAGTGGGACATAAAAATAGCATGGCTCGATATGGTAGTGGTGGAGAGAGAGAAGTGGACATATTTAGAATGTGTAATGGAGCTAAGTTAATTTACTGAGATATTGGCTGTGAGTGTGAGGAAAAAAAATTATCAAGAATGAAACCTATGAAAGCAGATGGTAACAGTTGTTAAAGTAAATAAGCCTAAAGAAAAACTTAGTTGGTGGAGGCATCAATCAAGATTTCTATTGTGTGCATAGTGTTTGACATTCCCATCCAAGAAGCGTCAGATGACGTTTTGGCTTGAATTGTATCTCTGTAAAAGATTTGAAGTCTTAGCCCCCGATACTTGTAAATGTGACCTTATTTGGAAATAGGTTCTTTGCAGATGATCAAGTTAAGACGAGGTATACCTTAATTCAGTGAATGTGTGTGTATAAAAAGGGGAAATTTGGACATAGAGACAGACACACATAAAGGGAAGGTAATGTGAAGATAGGGAGAATACCATTTTATAAACCAAAGAATGTCTGAAGTTACCAGGAGACAGGAGAGAAATGCGGTGGGTTCTCACTCACAGGCCTAACCCTGAGGAACTCTGCTGAGGTGGTTTTGGACTTCTGCACTTCCAATTGAGAGACATTAACTTTCTGCTGTTACGTCATCTGATTTGTGCTACCTTGTTACAACACCCCAGGAAACTAATACAGATAGACATGCATCCAGAGATTTGGGAAAATGAACTAGTGAAGATATCCATTTTGGAATCACATGTATCTCCCTTTGAGTAGTGAGTCTTTTTCATACTTGCTGATCCCGGGAGAGAGTTGTTTTTTTGTTTTTGTTTTTTCAAGAAATGAATTTAGTTCCAGTTCTAGTTTTATTAACTTAAAATCATGTTTGTTTGATAACCAATTTATGGAAACAAGAAGAACATACATTTGCCTTTTTAAAATGTTGCCTTACACATTTTTAAAAATAAATCAATCGTACTCTGGATGGTCAGGAGGCACGAGGATGTATGTGAACGTTTGTACTACTCAGAGGGATATAAGTGGCGTTTAGATCTACATGACTGGGAAATCCCTGCAGCAGTGAGCGCAGACGGTGAAGAGGACAGGGCTCCGGAATCGGGACTAACACGGAGTGCTCAGATACCTAGCGATTGGGCCGAGGGGGAGGAGAGAATAAGTGGCAGGGAAGCAGGAAGAAACCAGGAGAAGGTGGTGCCATAGAAACCTAGAAAAAATGATTTTTTGCTTTGTTTTAAGGGGGAGTGACCAGCTGCTCAAATGACAAGTAAGATGAAGACAGAGAGAGATCACTGCTTTTGGAAGCATAAGACTCATTAATGACTTGAGAATGCCATGCCACTTCCTTCTGTTTGAAGAGGGTTGAGGATAGAATTGGGGGTGAGCAATGAAGACACCAACTCTAGAAAGTTCCTGTGAGATGAGATGCTGTGAAGGAAATCTGAAAACAAAGTGGTGGCTAGAGAAGGACATGGGATCAGAGGAGCAGTTTACGACGATGGGAGACCATGGTGATGGACAGATTATCTTTGTGGACATTAGTGACAGAGCTAAGGGAAGAGCAATCCTAAGTGAGCTAAAATCCTCCATAAAACACGGCCAGTGGCCAAGGAGAGGTTAGTAATAAAAAACAAGGAGAAAAAATAGAGGAGAGGCCCAATGGCATAAACTTCAAAGCAGTGAGGACTTTTGATAGGAGGAAAAGAAATGATTTGGAAAGCACAGTGTACCCCAACTCCAGACTCTTGTGCACAAAAATGTAGGAAAACAAAACAGCTTCCTCCAAGAAGGCTGTGGAAGAAGTTGTGACCTGTGGTCAGAACCCCTCACTTGCACTGGCCCCACTCAGGGCAGCTGTGGGCATGTTATATTTGCCATTTTTACCCACTGTCCTGGGTATTTTGTTATTTTACTTGTTTTCTTTTCTTTAAAAGGACTCCTCAACTTGTATACATTTCTGGACTCCAGAAATCTGGATCCACCCTTGCTTGGAGGAGTGGGTGTGGTGCAACTGCAGACAGTTTCAGTTAAAGATCGTCGAGAGAGCATTCAGAGACAAGGTTGATGAAACAGGGGGATTTGCCAAAGATGCACGGTGAGAATCAGAGAGTCTGCAAGAAGGATAGCGAATCAACTTCTCAAGGGACTTACAGGTCATCATCTATAGAGAAAAAAGGAACACAAATCCTCAAGGTGTCTCCTTTATTATCTTCATGCAAGTTCCATTTTAAAACAAGGCATGCCACTCTGTGACACTTTCCTTGAGTATATAGCACATTCTTTAGTCTACTGGTTGAAACTAAACCATTGATATTTTCAATTCTTGCTGTGAGCAAAGATTTCTTAAGCAGGGCAGAAAAAGTGCTAATTTATAGGGAAAAAATAATAAATTGATCTGCATTAAAATTAATAGCTGTCATTAAAAGACATCAGTATCGAGTAATAAATCAGGCCACAGATTGGGAGAAGACACTATTTGTTACACTATACTATTAGTGTAGTATAGTATATTAATTACTACACTATACTATTAGTATAGTAATCAAGGACTTGTATGAAGAATTATTAAAAACTGCAATCTATGATTATTATTTTCATTCTAATCTTTGTCTTGTGAATAAATTTGTTTTATTACTGTTTCTGCATTATTTTACAAAAATGAGATCAAGCTATGCATTTCACTTTGTCCACTCTCCCCCTCACCCAGTTTAGTAGTACATTACAAATAACTGGATCTTAGAACTGTTAGGCACAAATAAAACCATTTATTCTAACCATTTTTATGCCAATGTCATTTTATATATTTATAATTGAGATATAATTGGCATATGTTATTATATTATATTACTTTCAGGTGTACAATGATTTATGTATATATTGAAGTAATCACCACAATAAATATAGTTAACATCTATCACCACACATAGCAACACATTTTCTTTTTATTTTGATGACAACTTTTAAGGTGTACTCTTTTAGCAGCTTCCAAATGTATAAAACAATACAGTATTATTGACTGCAGTCGCCATGCTGTACATTATATCCCCAGGACTTACATATTGTATAACTGGAAGTTTGTACTTTTTGATTACCTTCCTCAAATTCCTTCTCTTCCCACCCTGCACCTCTGTCAACCAGGGATGTGTTCCACATTTTTTACAAAGTCCTAGAGCAGTGAAGGCACTTACTCAGGGTTGCATAACTGGCTGATACTGGTGGAGTTATGTATCCTGTCCCCTGATCTACTTCCCCTCATCTTGGGAGAGAAAGTCTTACAGAGGGCCTTGCTTTAGTCCTTTGCTCTCAACCCAGGTTGTATCCAAATGGGTGCCTGCTTCATTAAAAAAATATCTGTGAAAGTAAGTTTCATAATTTCTTTTACTAGCTTATATTTTGGGGGTGTCTGGATTCCTGTAGGGATAAATTCTGATAAATTATAATATCCTTTTATCTGCAGGATGAAAAGGAAAAACTCTTCAGGAGCAAGAAGGAAGAGAAACATTCACTGCTAAGAAGGTTCAGGTTGCAAACTTCTCTTGCTTATTTATTGAGGTTAAAAGTTAAACTGGATTAGGACAATCATATTTTTCTGACACATTGACTTGCTTCTTAAGAAAACATATTCAGCTTTTTTTATTTTATGAATCATTTCAGTAGAAGAGCCAGAAGTTATGTTTTCATGCTGAATAGAAACACTGAAGGCCCCTTTGTGAGGAATTTAGCTTGCTACATGTATTTATTTGGCTCATTTTTTCTTTCTTTTTTTTCTTCTTACCTCTGGGCTAAATTTTGACTTAAAATTTATGCATGGAGCTGGAGGAAAGGCACTTGGGCTCATTTTTGTGATTTTCCACAAACAAAATTAGCACCAAATTTATGGGCCTAATAGCACAGTTCTCTAAACTGTAGCCAGGAAGGTTTTCTCATTGTTGTCACCATTTCCTTTTCTCCTAATTCCCTCCAATTACTCTTTCTCCTCATTCCCAAGACCTGGCTTACTTTGTGCTGGTAAGGAAAAAAATAGGGCTGAGACTAACATCAAGAGTTGCTAACCTTCAGAATAACAACAGTGTGATACCAAGTCATCTCCCCTCCCAATGGATTGCTATAACATGTGACTTCATTTCATGTTACCTTTCTGTTTGCAGAGGTCACAACCTTTGTCTGAAGAAATTTCCCATTATCGTTGTCTGATATCTTCAGGTATGAAGCACACTTTCATTCTTGTTTTTATTGGAATATAAATATTACTATTTTCTGGACAGAGAATTAAATTTCAAACTCACCTAACTGAAAATGGCCAGAATTACCATGACATTTCCCCTTTAAAATAAGAAGATGGGGAGATTTATTGTTTTTATTCTTATTCTAAATAACCTAGGAAATATAGACACACATAAAGGAGAAAGTGAAATTCTATATAACCTTACCACTGAAAAATGACTGTTTATATAATTTTAGTATACCTTACTATAAACCTTGTTTTTGTAACTTTTTAAAATTAAATGTCTATTGACCTTTTTGTGTGTCAATAAATATAAATTTACATCCTTAGTGCATATATTTCATCTGTAAATGACCATATTTATTTAACTAATTCAGTATTGATAGACAGTTGACTCTAATTTCTGCCAATGTGTGAATCCCTGTGACAAATATCTTCATATTTAACAGCCTGTGCTCTTCTCCAATCAATTTCCAAAGAGTGATCCTTAGGAGGGAAATTTCCATGTGAAATGATCTGTACATCACTAAGGCATTTGATACATATTGGTAAATTTCTCTCTACAAAAGTTTTAACAACTTATATGCTCACCAGCAATGCCTAAAAGTGACTTATTTCCTTCATCTTCATCAATATAGACATTCTGACTCTAAAAAGTCTTTCTCAGTCTACTAGGTGACAGCACTCAATCCCATTGTTACTTAATCTGAATTTCTTTATCAATGAGATTAAATATATTTTTTTATTTTCCATGTGTATGCCTTATAGTATAAATTCTCTTTTCAAATTTGTGCCCATTTTTCTATGGGAGACAATTCTTTAAAATTGATTTGTGAGAACTCATGTATTAAGTAGACTAATCTTTTATCCATCACATATTTTACATATTGTGTCTCTAGATTTTTGTTTACAGTGGGTTTTAGTCTATAGAAGATGTCATCTTATGCCGTCAAATCTAAAAATCTTTTTCATAATGATTTCTGCCTTTGGATATCATGCTCAGAAAGGCCTTTTGAACTGATTTTTAAAAATAATTACTCTCACATTGATAAGAGTGTGGTGGTTACGGGGGGGAGGGGGGAATGGGAGAGGGATAGGGGGTGGGGAGGGGCACAAAGAAAACAAGATAGAAGGTGACAGAGGACAATCTGACTTTGGGTGGTGGGTATGCAATATAATTGAACGACAAGATACCCTGGACTTGTTATCTTTGAATATATGTATCCTGATTTATTGATGTCACCCCATTAAAAAAATAAAATTATAAAAAAAAATAATAATAATTACTCTCTTTTTATATTCAATAATGGAAAATAATAATGGATTCATGACAGAAGATTCTCTGAATTTCTAGAGGATTTAAGCTGGACAGTTTTAAAGCATAGAATTTACATAAGTTTTTACTCATGAGGATTTACTTAGGGCAAGTTGATGAAAGACAGAAAATATTTAATTCATAATTACTTTATGATTATAGTTTCCAATAATTCATTAGACTTAAAATAATCTACATTTTGGTGTTTGGTATTGACAGCCATTTATTCCTTCTTCTTCCTCTTCTTCCTTTTTATTTTGGTGACAAAGACAGAGAGAAAGAGACAGAAAGAGGGACAGATGGGGACAGATAGACTTGAACGGAGAGAGATGAGAAGGATCAATTCTTTGTTGCGGAACCTTAGTTGTTTATTGATTACTTTCTTATATGTGCCTTGACTTGGGAGGCTACAGCAGAGTGAGTGACCCCTACTTAAGCCAGCAACCTTGGGCTCAATCCAACGACCTTAGGTTTCAAGCTACCGACCTTTGGGCTCATGCCAGCGACCATGGGATCATGTCTACGATCTCATGTTCAAGCCGGCGACCTTGGGGTTTCAAACCTGGGTCCTCTACGTCCCTGTCCGATGCTCTGTCCACTGCTCTACTGCCTGGTTAGGCCATGTAATCCTTCTAGATGTCTTTATTCCATGCCAAGACATTCACTTAGTTTTCCTGGAAGTAGTTCAATAATGATAAGACTGAGTAAATAATAATATGAAAAAGCAAAATGCTTAAAATCCTATTTAAAGTGAAATGCTGACATCATAGCAAAAATTAGTGTATTCATACTTTATAAACAAATGCTCAAATCAATTTTTTGTTTCTATAACTTAAGTTACAATAAATAATATATTTGAATTTTCTCACAAGCTAGAATTAATCCAGAAATTTCAGTTCTTAATGGGCAAAAACATAATCTTTTCTTTCCCTTCTTGAAATCTATAAATTTGATAGATATAATGGAGAGGGGAGGTGAGGAGGGACATAATGAGAGAGAAAGAAGAACAGTCTGGACACTGGATATTTTCCATGTCACATCATTTAAAAATTCTATACAGTGTACTCATCTATAGGATCTAGGACTTTGGAACTCAAAATGCTCAATATAAGCTAAATTGTTAAATTCTATAGCATTTTTGAAAAAAATAAGATGCCCTGGCCAGTTAGCTCAGTAGTAAAGCATTGACCCACCATGTAGAAGTCCTGGGTTCGATTCCCAGTCACGGCACACAGGAGAATGACCATCTTCTTCTTCCCACCTCACCTTTCTCTCTCTCTCTTTCTCTCTCACAGCCATGGCTTGATTGATTCAAGAGCATTGGCCCTGGGTACTGAGGATGGTTTTATGGAGCCTCCACCTCACGCGTTAAAAAAAATAGCTCAGTTGCCAGCAACCCCATATTGGGCAACGCATCGCCACCACAGGGATTGACGAGTGGATCCCAGCTGGGGTGCATGCAGGAGTCTGTCTCTGTATCTCCCCTCCTCTCACTAAAAAGAAAAAAAGGAAAAATGTTGCATAATATTATTTAGGTTTTTAAAAATCACTTCATAGTCAACTAAAATACCTCTTATCCTTTTTATCAGTCTTGGAAGGAGCTTCAAAAAAGTTCAGGGAATGGCACGGACACACTTAATGTTCAAGTTCTCCATACTGCCCTGCCCATCATTGGCCCTGCCCACCACTGGCCCTGCCCACCAGTGAACATGGCTCAGATTTCCATATGCTCTGGTCCTTTTCTGGTTCTGTAAATCTTTATTTTTTCTTTATCTTTAAGAAAACCAATAATAAAATATTAACTTTAAAAGCTCCTGTGAAAACTTTTCACAGTCTAGATACCAATTTGTATAATTTACTCAAGTTGTAGGCAAAACATTTAATTCCTCCTATTGCTTTGTGTCTATTCTATTGTTTTCCTGGATTCTCAGGAAAATTCAAATGTAGAATGCTTTACATAGGACAACTATACTTACTGTCCAAACTATAGTACCTTTAAGAGTGAAAGAATTGTAGAGATTATTGATAACTAAACCAGAATAAAAGAATAAACTGGAAGTGTACTAGGCAAACCAGGGTAAGAGACTACCTTATTCAGAGAAAGATTATAAACTATTATGTGAGAATATTGTCATAAATTTAACATAAACTTTTCTTGAAACTGCTTATTTAGACACATCTCTAAATGCTCTGATACGTTAAAGAAAGAGGATGTAGATTTTATAATTAATCTGGCTGCTTTTTATTAAATGTAAGACTTTCTAATTCCCATTCCCAATAAGATAGTTTCCTTCCTTCCTTCCTTCCTTCCTTCCTTCCTTCCTTCCTTCCTTCCTTCCTTCCTCCCTCCCTCCCTCCCTCCCTCCCTCCCTCCTTCCCTCCCTCCCTCCCTCCCTCCTTCCTTCCTTCCTTCCTTCCTTCCTTCCTTCCTTCCTTCCTTCCTTCCTTCCTTCCTTCCTTCTTTCTTTCTTTCTTTCTTTCTTTCTTTCTTTCTTTCTTTCTTTCTCTCTTTTTTCTTTCTTTCTCTCTTCTTTCTTTCTTTCTTTCTTTCTTTCTTCTTTCTTCTTTCTTTCTGATTTTTTTATTTCTTTCTTTTTATTTTTCAAGAAGTTGAGAAATGGCAGCTAGGGGGGAAAAAAGGAAGAATTAGAGGAAGATAACTCCACCTGGCTTTAAGGCATGTGTTTTTGTTTTTCAATGTGTATGTTTGCTTGTTTTTGAGGATTGTGAATGTTTGTAAGCCTCTATTAGGGAGTTGCTTGGTTAGAATGTAGTTTGTGTACAGTAAATATATATAAGAAGCAGTAACAGCTAATAAGCAGTATACCAGGGCTTGAGTAAGCAGATAATAATTATAGTTAGTCATTCTACATTTATCTTTAATCATTATAAAAACCCTATAAGGTACCATTACCCCCATTTTACAGATGGAGAAAATGAGGTTCACTAGCTTGCTCAAAGTTACAAGTTGGGATGAAACAGAACCACTGTCTGAATCTAAACCTCATGATCCTCACATGTTGTTTCTCTCTTAGGATCTGGAGATTGCCATTGTCTAATCTTCATCATCATCTCAAGTTTTCTCTGGGATGATTAAAGACCTATAATCATCGTATAATCTTATGTATCTTTTCCAGAAAAAATAAATGTTATTTGTGTTGTTCATGATCTCTCAATCTACCTGTTATGCCTGCTTTGCCAACATGTTTCACCCAAACAGAATTACAACAGCCTTCCACAATGGATGGTTGTATACCAACAACAGGAGCGATATTATTTACTCAGCCACAGTAGTTTGGAGGTTATAATAGACTAAACTATAATAATATTTTTCTAAAACAGATGATAGCCCAGTTTGTTTTGTTTAATTACCCAAAAAATGACAATTGGTTCTAGTAGCCAATTTAAGCCATTTCTGACATAGCTCTGTCTATATCTCACAGCCATAGCACCCCATTCTTTGGAGCCAGACCTAGATAACAAGTAGTAACAGGCCTCTTATTACTATGAAAACTGTTCACAGGATCACAGTCTGGTGAGTGTTAATGACACAGTGATGAACATAAACACAGTGCCATTGATCATGCATAGCAATGATACTCTCACTAATGAGACCTTTCTTGGTGTTTTTGTAACTGGGAAGAAAGCAAAATCAGAGCTTCCTGTAGGCACTGAGGTCTAGGAATACTGGAAACATTGGCCCTAAAAGTTCTAGCAACTGTTGTTTTCATTCCTATCCTGCCTGGTCTGCGGTCCACCTGCTAAGACATTTTCGAGTCACTCTGAGATATGAAGGGTATATGTTCCTGCTTTGAGGCATTTGCAACCCATTTTCCTGAAGGCAAAAGTAGAGGCTGTTGGTCTCTTTGTCAGTTACTTCCCCACAAGATGTAGCATGCTGGATTGAAGCATTTATTAGAACAGTTTCCAGCTATATTTCTCTTCTAATCTGATCCTTCTCCACTGTCTCTAAACATATCAACATTCTTCTGATTCTAAAAAAATGATGCCAAATACAAAACCCCACAAAAATCTCACATTTAACTCTGCTTCCTACTCAAATTCTTGCCCTATCTCTAGCTTTTAAAAATTGATGTGCATTTTAAAACTTCATTTAAAATCATTTTAAATGATTTATTTTTTTAATTTAAAGCAATCTTTTTAGAAAATGGGCAGATATAGCACAAAACAGTTTTTCTTCTTGAACTACTTGAGAGTTGCCAACAGGATGCCCCATTACTTCTAAACACTTATGATCTGTGACAGAGATTTTGATACTATTCCTTCACTGTATTCCCCACAGTGAGAAACCACACCGCCTTACCCATAGTCCAGCCACGGGATATGTATAACTCAGCTTTACTAGAAAATGCCAAAGTCTTCTCCAAAGGAGATGGTGGACTTTGTGAAATAACTGTGTGTTCTCTACCTTCGTCAATAACTAATCTCTCTTTAACCCTAACCAGGCTAGTCTCTATTTCTGGTGCTTATTCCTATGAAGATTGTTCCAGACCCGTCACAATTCACAGTCTGATTTTCTGGTTTTCTCTTGTTATCTTCCTTGGCTGCTTTGTAGCACTTGACATTTTTTGCCTCCCCGTACTTTTTGAAACTCTGTCGTCATAATTGGTTTCATTCACTTGTTTATTTATTTATTCAACAAATATTTATTTGTTGAGCACGTGTTATGATCCAGGCACTCTGTGAAGTGTGTGTACCAATGGTGAATACAACAGGGAAGACTTCTGCCCTGATAGTTTTAATGCCTTCTTCCAAATTAAGAACAAACTCTTTTCAACATCCTTGTATAATAATATCTTAGCCTTGCTTTCCATTACTGCCATACTCAACACCAGTGGTTTCAAGACCGAAGGCCAAAGATCCCTGTTCTGGGGAACTGAATTATTATGCCAATGGATCTACAAATCCATGTACATTTCAATATTAGACTGAATAAAATATGCCTTGTAAATTAAATCTCTATTTTGTTCAAATGCAGATAGATAATGTAAATTTATTCTAAAGTAAATTTTAAGAAATGTTGCCTTCATGTATTGTTTTCCATGAAAGATTATAACACCATAATTATCATGTTGGTTAGGGTACAAACTTTTTGATGTTTATAACTGGACCAAAGTTTCTAAAAGACTTAGTTCTAACAAAGTGGTACATTTTCTTCCCCCTTATTATACTGCCTTCAAGCCTTTGCTAGAGCTCAGTGTCCTATGGCTTACTTTCTCCTTCAGAAATCCTATCTAAGTTTCAGTGTTTATTTCAAAAATTCCATCTTCTTGTTACCATTTTTTCTTGCACTAACCTTTCCTGTGGTTGTCCCAGTCTTGTGTGTAAGAGACTGTGTTTTACTTGTCTTTGTGCCCCTGAAACACCTGTGCACAGTGCTGGCACATTATATGAGCAAATTAAAAAAGTATGATCAAATTGACACAAATATCATCCTACAAACAATCAGCATCATTAAATGTATAACTTAAGACTTCTACAATACAGTCAGTAGAAATAAGGTGATATATTTCAAGTATTGCTTACTTTATTGAAAAAAATATTGCATCAATCTATTATTATGCTACCTTAGAGCTTTTAGAACCCTAGAATCATCCTGATTTTAAACTATATCTAGTCCATAAGGCAAACACACAAGGAGCTAAATTAGCTCATGTTTACTGCCCAAAAACCTGAATTAATTAATTTATTTCATGTACAAATTTTCTCTAACAAACGATAAATAGAATAATCCACCTCCAAACAATATTGTCTAATTATTGTATTTCTAGAAAGGATTAGCTTATGAAATTTAGGGCAGGAGCTTAGACTTGGTACCATGTTGTGAGAGAACTCTTAGTATCATTATTTACTGTACACCTTTGGTAGATTTTTAACTTATTATGGGGGACAAAGGCCCTATCTCTTTCATATCTATATGCTATTTCTAAAAAAATGGCTCTGTTTCACACATAATGTGCGTTTAAAGTACCTGTTAAGTGAGTACACTCACAGAGCAGCCATAGGTAAGGCTCTGTGCTGACTTCAGTGTTGTTCCATTAAGCAAAAACAGTGGTAATTACTATCAATAAATAAGGTGGACCTTTATTTATACTTATATAAGAGAAAAATAGTTAATCCTTTTATTCCACTCCTTTTCCCTATTTTATCAAAATTAGATTATGCATCTTTTCTCACAGAGAATTATAACAAGTTTTGGTCAAAAAAGATAGCTACTGGCCTTGGCCAGTTGGCTCAGTGGTAGAGCGTTGGCCCAGTGTGTGTAAGTCCCAGGTTTGATTCCTGGGCAGGGCACACAGGTGAAACACCCATCTGCTTCTCCAACCTTCCCCCTCTCCTTCTTCTCTATCTCTCTCTTCCCCTCCAGCAGCCAAAACTCCATTGGAGCAAAAGTTGGCCCAGGTGCTGAGGATGACTCCATGTCCTCTGCCTCAGGCACTAGAATGGGTCTGGCCACAATGGAGCAACGCCCCAGATGGGCAAAGCATCGCCCCCTGGTGAGCATGCCAAGTGCATCCCAGTTGGCCGCATGTGGGAGTCGGACTGCCTTCCTGCTTCTAACTTTGGGGGGGGGGGAGATAGGTATCTCCCTTGGATAACTAGCATTACACCCCATAGTACTTTTAGATCTGTTTCAGCTATAAAGATTTACCTCTGAGATCATCTTTGTGGGGAACTACAAAGCAATCTTTGAAGACCTTCCAAAATTTCAGAATGTAATTTTGGCCCATCTATTCAATACATCAATCAAGGGAAACTGGTAATGGAAGGTTCAGAAATCAATTTTTCCCTTGCCCTTTATCTGTGATTTACATATGTTAGATGGGTTATTATCAGCTGAGATTCAGAATACCATATCTCTGCCAATTCTGAGGCTAGTAATTACGACTTTAACTGGAAAATCATCTCAAAATTATAAGTGATGCCTCTGCAGAAAGAAAAATCTCTTCTTGTCATAGCATTAATAGAGCCCTGAAAAAAAAAATCATGAGGCCCTAATAAGAGAGACATTTTTAAGGCAAGAGTGTGGAGAGGCATGACCCGGATTCAAAGTCGCTTGCTGGGACTCATTAAAACTATCCCTCCACCCATTGCTGAGTTGGGAGCAGGTTTTGAGAAATCTCAAAAGAAAGAAATGGGACTACTGTCAGAATAATAGTCATGTAACTTTGGAAACTAATACCTCATGGCAGTAGGATTAGGAAATAGTCCTTAAGGTCAATTGATTCTATCATCAGACAAGCTATTTTTAAAAGTGTTTTTTTTAAAACCTCTATATAGTCTTACTGGGGTGCGGTACTTATTTCCTTCTTCCTTTATTTTGGCAGAACATCCCCATACTTGGTTTCCCACAAGGAAATGCCAAATCCTAACATCAGACAGTTATACTCAGAGCAAATAAAAATTATTCCACGTTCTTCTTTGCAGATCAGTCATAATTACCATTACCGCTTATATTTGTACAAATATACCCAATTGTTCAATATATTTCTAGCCACTTAAACATATATATTTAAAGATCTCAGCTTTCATAGAAATCCAAGCAAAGGAAAGAGTAGAGATCGATAGTAAATGAGACAACTAATTAGACATACTTCAGAAGTTACCAGGTGTTACCAGAAATGAAGCTTTTTCATGACAGAGCTCTCTTCCTGCAGCTTCTCAAAGCCAAGTGTGTGCTGTGTGGGGCAGGAAGGGGAGGTGGTCCCAAGCTGTATCTGTACTGAAGTCAGGAGGGGCCATTTCAGGGTTACTCACAAGGGTGAAGAAGCAGCCCAGGGAGAAGGTGGTATTGCAAGTCATCGGGACTTACAATCAAGCTTAACACCTCCTCTCACTCAGCATCAAATAGGGAGCATGTACAGTTCTCAGCCATAGTGTGAGCCAAAGCAGGCTGAACTTGGCACAATCCATCTTCTAGAACTCGAAACGTCTATTACATTGTTACTTACCATTTAACTCTAATCCTAAAAGGTTGATTTTTTTCTTCATTAGTAAAAAAAAAACTCAAGGAAGATTCATTCTTCTGTAGGTTTCACTCTGATGTGCCTGCTACACTGGATAGTCCAGAGTTTAATGAGACTTAACTGTCTTGAGTTTTCTAGTTCTGCTCCCAGCAAGATGAACTAAGTAATTCAGGAGTACAATTTCAGCAATGCCGCTGCTTTTCAGTCCCTTGAAAGGGACAAAAATACTCTGTACCAAAATGCTGCTTTCTGTTTCTTTTCCATTCTTCCTTAATAAGTACACTCTGAATATCCACGGCATTTATTATTATTATTACCACTATTATTATGTGAGAAGTGAATTCTATTCACTAAGGAGATCCAACAATGTGTTAAGGCGGAAAGTTAGTTTTCTTTAGATTTTTATCCTACCTTATCAAAACCCCAAACTCCAAAGGATGAAGTTTGACATCATTAGTGGTTTCAAAGAGTTAGCAAGTTTAAACAGATTCATGTAAGAGTCCAGGGTATTTTTTATGACAAATCATCACTTACTAAAATCCAAGTAAATATCATCTAGTAACCTGTGTCAAAACAAAGTGTTCATACTTTACTTGATTCTTTAAGCAAATCACATTAAGTTTAAATAATGCCTCCCAGGACTTGTGCTGAAACACCTGTTTTCTTAAGCAGCATGATCTCTGTGAGAAATATGTTCCAAGTAGGTAAATAAGACATGAGACCATTTTATACCTTGTGTGAAGGTAAGACCAGAAAGTACATTGTAAATTAAGCAAATGAAACATTGTAAATTAAGCAAAAGAAATACTATGTGACAAGTTTGTCTATCCGTAACTCTACATTGTTAATACAGGTTATCCCTATTATTCTGAAGCTGTTTGATTTAGTCGGATCTTATAAAATATATGTTACTGAGCTGATGCCAAAACCAACTTCATGATATACTCTACTTCTTTAATATTGGAAGAGAGTCAGACAGAAAACATAGTTTAAACTTTAAAAATATCAGTACTATTCTTGTTTTTAGCTTTTCTCTTTTTTTAGATTGATTTTAGAGCAGGGGTCCCCAAAGTACAGCCCGCGGGCCGCATGTGGCCCCCTGAGGCCATTTATCCAGCCCTCGCAGCACTTCCGGAAGAGGCACCTCTTTCATTGGTGGTCAGTGAGAGGAGCGTAGTTCCCATCGAAATACTGGTCAGTTTGTTGATTTAAATTTACTTGTTCTTTATTTTAAATATTGTATTTGTTTCTGTTTTGTTTTTTTTACTTTAAAATAAGATATGTGCAAGTGTGCATAGGGATTTGTTCATAGT
Organism: Saccopteryx bilineata; assembly: GCF_036850765.1. Lineage (NCBI taxonomy): Eukaryota > Metazoa > Chordata > Mammalia > Chiroptera > Emballonuridae > Saccopteryx > Saccopteryx bilineata. The sequence goes on along the minus strand of NC_089495.1, from coordinate 77,651,639 downwards.
TTTTTTTTTTATAGTTCGGCCCTCCAACAGTCTGAGGGACAGTGAACTGGCCCCTTATGTAAAAAGTTTGGGGACCCTTGTTTGAGAGAGACAGATAACAAAATTCATTTGTTATTCCACTTAGTTGAGCTTTCACTGGTCACTTTCTATACGTGGCCTGACTGGGGATTAAACTTGCAACCTTGGTGTTTTGAGATGATGCTCTAACAGACCAAGCTAACTGACCAGGTCCTGCTTTTAGCTAATTAATTTACTTATCTATCTATCTATCTACTTACTTAGAGGATATTATAACAAAATAATATGCACCCCAAAAAAGCTAAATTTTAAGATTGGCATTTTAATACCTAATATAATGTTGCTTTAATTCTATATTTTGCATTTTATTTCCATTTGTTTTACTTCTTTAAACCACCCTATTAAGGTTTGGATCAACATTCAGAAAACTGTACATATTTAATATATATAATTTGAGTTTAGCAATAAACATACACTATGAAACCATCACCATGATCCAGGCCATAAACTTATTCATCATCTCCAAAAGTTTCATCCCTTCTCCTCTATTTATCCTTAACATATATTTTTTCTTTTGTGGTAAGAACATTTAACATAAGAATTATCCTCTCAGCAAATTTTTAAGTATACAACAGTGTTGTTAACTCTAATTTCTATGCTGTACAGTAGGTCTCTAGAATTTACTAATCGTGCATAACCGAAACTTTGTACTCTCATCTCTCCCTCCCCCTGTCTCCGGTTATCACAATTCTACTCTCTAGTTCTACTTTAGATTACTCATAAAAGTGGGAACATGTAGCATTTATACTTCTGTGCCTGACTTACTTTACTTAGCACAATGCCCTCCAGGTTCATCTATGTTATTGCAAATAGCAGGCTTTCCTTCTTTTTAATTTTTTTTTTTTTTTTGATGAGAGAAAGAGAAAGAAAGGAAGAAACAGCAATTTTGCTGTTCCATTTAATTTCACATTCATTAGTTGATTTTTGTGTGTGTGTGTGACAGAGACAGAGAGAGTCAGAGAGAGGGACAGATAGGGACAGAGAGACAGGAAGGGAGAGAGATAAGAAGCATCAATTCTTTATTGAGGCACTTTAGTTGTTCATTGATTTCTTTCCCATATGTGTCTTGACTAGGGGCTCCAGCAAAGCGAGTGACCCATTGCTCAAGCCAGTGACCTTGGGCTCAAGCTGGTGATCCTTACCCAAACCAGATGAGCCCGTGCTCAAGCTGGCGACCTCGGGGTCTCAAACCTAGGTCCTCCACATCCCAGTTCAATGCTCTATCCACTGCGCCACTGCCTGGTCAGGCTCATTAGTTGATTCTTCTATATGCCCTGACCAAGGATTGAATCCACAGCCTTGGTGTATGGGAATGATGCTCTAACCAATTGAGCTACCCAGTCAGGGCCAGGATTTTCTTCTTTTTGAAGGCTGAATGATATTCCCTTGTATGTATCTGTATGTCATGTGTTCTTTATCCATTCATCTATTAAGTTTCTTTCATATCTTGGCTATTATGAAAAATGCTGCAATTGACATGAGTGCAGATATCTCTTCAAGTTCCTGACCTCAATTTCTTTTATATATTCAGAAGTGAGATTGCTGGGTCAAATGGTAATTCTTCTTTTTTTCTTCTGTCACCTTTTATTTGATTTTCTTTATGCCCTTTTCCTCCCCCTCCCCCCTCCCTTCTACTCCCTTCTCTTACCCCTGGTAACCGCTGCACTCTCATCTATGTCCATGAGTCTCAATTTTGTGTCCCTCCTGTGTATGAAATCATACAGTTCTTGGTTTTTTCTGATTTACTTATTTCACTCAGTATAATGTTATCAAGATCCATCCATGTTGTTGTACTATGCCATCATTTCTTATGGCTGAGTAGTACTCCATAGTATAAATGTACCACATTTTCTTTATCCAATCCTCTATCGAAGGGCTTTTTGTTTGTTTCCATGTCTTAGCCACCATGAACAATGCTGTGATGAACACGAGGCTGCATGTGTCTTTACGTACCAATGTTTTCAAATTTTGGAGGTATATATCTATTTTTAATTTTATGAGGAACCTCCATACTGTTTTCTATAGTGGCTGCATCAATGTTTATTTCTACCAACTATCCATAAGGATTTCCTTTTCTTCTTTATGTGGGTTTTTTTTTTGATACTAGCATCCTAACAGATGTGAGGTAATATCCCACTGTGATTTTGATTTGCATTTCCCTGATGATTAGTGATGCTGACCACTTTTTCATATGCTTGTTAGCCATTTGTACGTCTTCTTTGGTGAAAAGTCTATTCAGGACTTTTGCGCATGTTTTAATAAAGTATTTTGTGTTTTTGCTATTGAATTTAGGAGGTTCTTATATATTTTGGATATTAATCCCTTATCAGATACATGGTTTGAAAATATTTTCTCTCATTCTATAGGTTGACTTTTCATTTTGTTGATGATTTTCTTTCCTGTGCATAAGCTTTTTAGTTTGATGTAGCCTCCATTTGTTTATTTTTGCTTCCGTTGCTTATGCTTCTGGTGTCACATCCAAGAAGTTACTGTCAAGTTTAATGTCTACAAGTTTTCAATATTGCTTCAGTTTAAAACATTACACCATTGTGCTCCTTAAGGACCTTGTGTGTTTAGATTGTATATTTCTTAACTCTTTTTTGAACAAAATTGATTAATCCCTCTACATCCTTTGATATTCAGTTTACTATGAAGCCAGTTTAGAATTCTTTTCTATTTTTCTATTGTCTTTGTCTTAATCCTTCTATCACAGCAGCTGTCATACTAAATATATATCATCACTTGCATACTCTTCTGAGTCTTCTACCAGATTGTCCTTGTTGGACATCTATTCTGTGTACATCCCATAAGGCCTTACACAGTGCCTGGCATATCATAGATGCTCATTAAACTTTTTCAGTAAGTAAATGAATGAACTAATTAATGTTTTAAATATTTAAGGGCCTGGAATTGAGCTATTTAAATATTCTATAAATAACAAAACAAAATTTTAGTACCACTATTTAGAGATATGCATTTTGTAGTCAGGAAGCTTCCTTGCTGCTTCCTTTCAAAGAGCCAAAAAGAAAGTAAAATTATAACTTATAAATCATGACAGTAATTTTATTGAATCATCAGATTAATTTGGTGTTAAATTTTTTTTTTAGAAAAATATACCTAGCCAAAAAAAGTAAAATGCTGTTACCCCTAACAATTCCAAATGCTTGATTTGAGTTTTGCTATTCTGAGATGCACATATTTGGTAATGGTTTGTTTGTTTGGGTTGGTACTGAAAATGTGCTATTGTAACAAAACCATAAAAGGCTTTGTGAGATGGAATCTTGAGTATCTAAAGGTATTTAAAATAAATATTTCCACCCTCAAGTTGACCAATTTTAAAAGCAGATGTCTTCTATCAAAGAAAATAGCAGATTTTTCTTCTTTAACTTGGCAGGAACATTTTGTATTTTCTATACTCTTGATTCCCTGATAGAGAAGGGTTTTGCTTTGTTTTGTTTTTTTTGTTTTTCATTTTTCATGGTGTTTGAGTTGTTCTCTAAGAGACAGAAGTGATGTGTATGGAACAATGGTTAAGGACACGAACTTTATAGGCAGGCAGCACTGAGTTTCAATCTTAGATGAAATAATAACAATAGCCAACATTTGTGGATTGTTTACTAGTTTTGGATACTTTTATTTACATTATTTTAATAATTTTCACAACTTAAGATATATTATTATGCATAGTTTTTAGACAAGAAAACTGATGTATAAAGAATTAAATAAATTTTCCAAATATAATCAGCTGGTTAGCAGAAAGACAGCATTTGAACCCAGATATATTTCATCCCAGAAAGCATATTTTAATCATTATACTCTTAAATGCCTACTAACTGTGACATTGTCAATTTCCTATATAACTCTGCATTTCATTGTATTATTGTGGGAATTATATGAATTAACATTTGTACCTATGTTTATATCTGACAAAATAGGTTTCAAAATAACAAAGGTAACAAGAGACAAAGATGGATATTTTATAACAATAAAGGGGACTATATCAAGAAAACAAAAACACTTCTGAATACTTATGCACCCAATCAAGAAGGACTAAAATATATAAAGCTAGTACTAACAGAACTAAAGAGAGAAACTGACAAAAACACAATCATAGTAGGGAAGCTAAATAGTCCATTGACAGCTCAAGATTGATCATTCAAACAGAAAATCAATAAAGAAATATGGGCCTTAAACAATACATTAGACCAAATAAACATAATTGACATTTGCAGAGCCTTTCATCCCAGAACATCAGATTATATTTCCTTCTCCAGGGCACCTGGAACATGTGCAAGGATAGACTATATGTTGGGTCACAAAACTAGCCTTAACAAATTTAAGAAAATTGAAATTATACCAAGCATATTCTCTAAACACAATGCTTTGAAATTGGAACTCAACTGCAAAAAAGAAGTAAAAATATCCCACACATATGTGGAAAATAAACAATATACTATCAAAAAATGACTGGGTCAAAGAAGAAATAAAAGGTGAGATCAAAAGATATATAGAAAGAAATGGGAATGACAATGCAACATATCAAAACTTCTGGGATACAGACTCTGGCCAGGTGGCTCAGTGGACAAGAGCATTGTTCCAGCTCGCTGAGGTTGAGAGTTCAATCCCTGGTGAGGGCACATATGAGAAGCAACTAATGAATGCATAACTGAATGGAACAGCTGGGTAGAACAATGAGTTTATGCCTCTCTCTTTCTCTCTCTCTCTTCTCCCTACCTCCTCTCTCTCTCCATCTCTCAAATCAATGGAAAAAAATCTCTGGGATTCAGCAAAAGCAGTAATAAGGAGGCAGCTTACATCATTACAGGTCTATTTTATAAAACTAGAAGAATCTCAAGAAACAATCTAACATTACATCTTGAACTAGAAAAAGAAAAACAAAAGAAGCACAAAGTCAGCAGAAGAAAGGAGATAATAAAAATTAGAGCAGAATTGAATAAAATAGAGAACAAAAAGACTATACAAATAGTAATACAACAAAGAGCTGGTTCTTTGAAAAGATTAATAAAATTGACAAACTCCTGGCTAGACTCACTAAGAAAAAAAGAGAAAAGACTCATATAATCAAAATCAGAAATAAAAGAGGAAAAGTTAGCACAAACATCACAGAAATACAAAAGATTCATATTAGAGTACTATGAAAGACTATATGCCACCAAATTCAATAACCTAGAAGAAATGGATAAGTTCCTAGAAATACATAACCTTCATAGGCTGAATCATGAAGAACTGGAAAACCTAAATAGACCAATAAACAGTGAGGAACTTGAAACAACTATAAAAATCTTCCACAAAAAATAAAAGTCCAGGAATAGATGGCTTTACTAGTGAATTCTACCAAACATTCAAAGAAGATTTGATACCTATCCTTCTCAAACTCTTCCAAAAAAAAAAAATGATGAAGAGGCAATACTTTCTAACACATTTTATGAGGCCAACATAACCCTGATACCAAAACCTGGCAAGGATAACACATAAAAAAGAAAACTACAGTCTGATATCTCTGATCAATACAGATGCAAAAATCCTAAGTAAAATACTAGTACAACAATACATTAAGAAAAGATACATCATGACCAAGTTGAGTTCATTCCAAGTACACAAGGATTGTTCAATATATGCAAATTGTCAATGCAATACACCACATTAACAAAACAAAGGATAAAATAATATGATCTTATCAATATATACAGAAAGAACACTTGGTAAGATAAAACATCCATTAATGATTAAAATACCATTAATCTAGGTTTAGAAGAAAAGTACCACAATATAATAAAGGTCATATATGACAAACCCTCAGCTAATATCATACTCAATGATGAGAAATGGAAGAAATAAACTAGACTATGTTTGTCTTCCTGCACAAAAGTTAATTCAAAATGGATCAAAAACTTAAATGTAAGATCTGAAACAATAAATTACATAAAAGAAAACATAGTCACTAAACTTGTGGACCTTGGATTTAGAGAAAATTTTATGAATTTGACCTCTAGGGCACTATATCAAACTAAAATGCTTCTGCACAGCAAAAGTAACCACCAACAAAATAAAAAGGTAGCCACCTGAATGGGAGAAGATATTTGCAAACAACAGTTCTGACAATGGGCTAATATCCAAAATATATAAAGAATGCATACAACACAACACCAAACAAACAATCCAATTAAAACATGGGCAGAGGACCAGAACAGACATTTCTTCCAAGAAGACATCCAAATGGCCAACAGAGCTATAAAAAGATGTTCAACTTCACTAGTTCTAGGGAAATGCAAATCAAAACTATAATGAGATAACACCTCACACCTGTTAAAATGGCTATTATCAACAAGACAGGTAATTAGTGTTGGAGAGGTTGTGGAGAAAAAGCAACCTTCATTCACTGCTGATGGGAATATAAACTTGTACAGCCACTATAGACAACAGTACAGAGATTCCTCCAAAAATTAAAAATAGAGTTACTACATAATCCAACAATCGCTTTTCTGGGGATTTATCTGAAAAATTTGAAAACATTTATTCTCAAAGATACATGCACCACTTTGTTCATTGTGGTATTATTATTCATGGTGGCCAAGACATGAAAACAACCAAAGTGCCCTTTATTAGAGGATTGGAAAAAGGAGATGCAGTACATATATACTATGGACTACTACTCAGCCATAAGACAAGATGAAATACTGCCATTTGCAACAACATGGATGGACCTTGAGAATATTATGCTAAGCGAAATAAGTCAGTCAGAAAAACTAAGAACCATATGATTTCACTCATATGTGGGATATAAAAACTGAAACTCACAGATACAGACAACAGTGTGGTGGTTACCAGAGGGAAGGGGGTTGGGGGTAGTAAAGGTTAAAGGGGTCAAACATGGTGAAGAAAGAGATTTGACTATGGGTGATGGGCACACAATGCACTATATAGATCCTGTATCATAGAAATGTATACTTAAAACCTATTTTATTAACTAATGTCACTCTGAATAAGTTTAATTTAAAAATAAAATAATAAAAATATTTGTAAAACATTCAAGATGGTGCTTAGTACAAAGTAAGCTCTCAGTGAAATATAACCTAGAAATAATAATTATTTTTGTTTTAACAGCTATTGTCTGTAGGACAATGAGAAAAGCAGAAAAAATAGTTTTTTATATTGATCATGCCATGTACCCTTCATGATACATCATGTAACATTTATTCTTTCCTGTAATTTAAGTTTTCTATTTGGTATTATTTCTCCCCAGCCTGAAGAATTCCTTTATTCTTTCTTGTGGGATAAATCTACTGGCAACAAATTATACCCAATTTTATTTTTCTTTATTTTTCAGCTTTATTGAAGAATAAATAGCAATTAAAATTGTGAGATATTTAAAGTGTATGTTGTGGTGATTTGTTATAAGTATACATTGTAAAAGAATTCCCACCATCGATTGACCAACACATCCATCACCTCACGTGTTTATTTTTCTTTTGTGTGTGAGAACATATAGGTTCTACTGCCTTAGGAAATTTCAATTATATAGTGCAGAGTAGTCATCATGATTTACATAAACTCTTCAGACCTTATTCATATTAGAGCTGAATGTTTGTACTTTTTACCAATTTCTCCCTATTTCTACTACCCCCCCCACACACACACACCCAGCCTGGCAACCACCTTTCAACTCTGTTATTAAGATTTTGATTTTTTTTAAATTTCACATATGTGATACCATGTAGTATTTATCTTTTTTTTGCCTGGCTTATCTCACTTAGCAGAATGCTCTCAAGGTTCACACATATTGTCACAATTGGCAGGATTCCCTTCTTTCTTGTGTCTGTATAATATTCTAATACACACACACACACACACATATCACTTCTTATTCATATCTCTGATGGAAATTTAGGTTGCTTCCATGTCTTGGCTATTGTGAATAATACTAAAATAAACATGAGAGTACAGATAACTCTTTAAAATCCTATTTTTTTCCCCTTTGGAGATATACCCAGAAGTGGAATAGCTGGATTATATGGTAGTTCTACTTTTAATTTTTGAGGAACCTCTCTACTGTTTTTCATGGTGCCTGCACCATTTACATTCCCATTAAATTTTCTTTATTTTCCCTGCATTTTTGAATTATTTTTAAAGAACATAAAATTCTAAGCTTATCAGTTTGTTTGTATTTCAATTTCAGAATTATAAAGATGTCATTCCATTCCTTTCTAGCCTTCTTTGTTTCTGATAACAGGTCAAAGGTATTCTTTTTGTTTTTCCTTTGTATTAAATGTGTCTTTTTTTCTGGCCGATCTTAAGACTTTTTTTTTTTTTTTTTTTTTTGTATTTTTTCTGAAGTTGGAAACGGGGAGGCAGTCAGACAGACTCTCGCATGCGCCCGACCGGGATCCACCCGGCTTGCCCACCAGGGGGCGATGCTTTCCCCTTCTTGGGGCGTCGCTCTACCGCAATCAGAGCCATTCTAGCGCCTGAGGCAGAGGCCATAGAGCCATCCTCAGTGCCCGGGCAAACTGCTCCAGTGGAGCCTTGGCTGCGGGAGGGGAAGAGAGAGACAGAGAGGAAGGAGAGGGGGAGGGGTGGAGAAGCAGATGGATGCCTCTCCTGTGTGCCCTGGCTGGGAATCGAACCCGGGACTCCTGCACGCCAGGCCAACGCTCCACCACTGAGCAAACCGGCCAGGGCTGATCTTAATTAAGACTTTATCTTTGGTTTTTATTGAATATGTCTAGGTGTAAAATTTAATCTTTTGGGCATTTGATGAACTTTTAGATCTCTGTGTTAATGTTTTTCATCACATTTGGAAAAATTGCCCTGGGCGGTTGGCTCAGTGGTAGAGCATCGGCCTGGCGTGCAGAAGTCCCGGGTTCGATTCCCGGCCAGGGCACATAGGAGAAGCGCCCATTTGCTTCTCCACCCCTCCCCCTCTCCTTCCTCTCTGTCTCTCTCTTCCCCTCCCGCAGCTGAGGCTCCATTGGAGCAAAGATGGCCCGGGCGCTGGGGATGGCTCCTTGGCCCCTGCCCCAGGCTCTAGAGTGGCTCTGGTCGCGGCAGAGCGACGCCCCGGAGGGGCAGAGCATCGCCCCCTGGTGGGCAGAGTGTCGCCCCCTGGTGGGCGTGCCGGGTGGATCCCCGTCCGGTGCATGCGGGAGTCTGTCTGTCTCTCCCTGTTTCCAGCTTCAGAAAAATACAAAAAAAAAAAAAAAAAAAAAATTGGAAAAATTTTGCCCAATGTCTTCAGATATATTTTTATTCCTCATCTTCTTTCTTTCTGGGACTCTAAGTATATGTATGTTTGACCACTTGATACTGTCATATAACTTATTAAAGTTCTGTTTAATAATTTTAAATCTTTTGGTTTCTGTGCTTCAGTTGTAATCCTTTATTCCTTAATTGTCCAATTTGCTGTTTATCTGAACAATGCTTTAAAAAAAATTTCTTTTGTTGATTTGAAAAAGAGAGAGAGAAGAAGGGAGAGGAAAAGAGGGGGAAAGGGGAAGCGAGAAAGAGAGAGAGGGGGGGGAAAGCATCAACTTGCTGTTCCACTTAGTTGTGTACTCATTGGTTGCTCCTTGTATGTGCTCTGACTGGGGGTCAAACCCATGACCTCAGCATGCCAGGACAATGCTCTATCCACTATGCTACCTGGTCAGGGTCCCAACAATGCTTTTCTAACTTCAGGTATTGTATTTTTAATTTTATGTATATTATTTCTTTTTTAGAGTTTTTACATCTCTAGTGACATTACTTATCTTTTCATCCATTTTCTTGAAGATCATTTAATACATTTACCAGTTATTTTAAAGCTCAATTTCAGCATCAAAGTAATCTGTGAATCTGTTTAGATTGATCTTTTTTTTAAACTATGAGTCACACTTTCTTGTTTAACATTTTTTACATAATAATTATTTAACTTTTAATGTACATTTAATAATTTTGAAATATTTATATTGGTCATTGTGAATGAATATACATTATAGAGATTCTGTATTCTGCAACGTAGTGAAGAGTATTGGGGGGTGTTCAGCAGGCAGTTATTTGTGGATCCCCTTGATCCTGTCAATACTTGGTTTTAATTTTGAGCTTTGTTAGGGTGGGTCTATTTCATTTGTAATATTAGTTCTGGGATGTGAGTCTTCCTTCTAAGGTGTGGCCCTTCTGGGGTTTTAATAGAAAGTTCAAGATGTTCACTAAGCGCTATTAACTTAGTAGGACATAAATGTCAAATTCTGTCCCTCCCAGAAGTGGGCAGATGTTGAAATCTCTGTTCAGCTCTTTCAGCATCTCTACACATGATTTACACTGGAATGTTATATTCTTGTTTCTCGTTGTGCAGTTCAGACAAGTCTGATGGTAGTTTGTAGGCAGATTTGAGGATCTGCTCCCATTGATGACTGCTTCCTTCGCAGAATTCATCCTTCAAGCTCCAGCTGCTCTGGCAGCCCTGAACTCTGACTTCTCACTTCTTGGTGCAAAAGGACTTCTTTCTGATTGAGTTCTACACGCCTTATGTTGCACGGGCTGGGGATTGCCCTTAAAAGGAAGCCTAAAAAATTTATATCTCATCCAGTTTCTCTTATTTTAAGGATCATATTGTCCCCATTGTCTGCCTGCTTTTGGTTGCTCTTTAATACATCAAGCATTTGTGTTTTATATTTGGTCCAGAGTTTATAATTGCCAATGACAGGAGAATTATTCTGGTATATGCCACTCTCTTATTACCAAAAGCCAGAAGCATGCATTTTCAATAAATTATATTATAAACAATAATCATCTTTTTATCAATGGGATGCTTGATAATAATGTTAGATTATTATTTTTTTTTTGGCATAAGACTACATATGACTATAAAAGTGCTTCCTAATTATAAGCCATCATCATTAGAGGAATGACTTAGAGCTTAGAGAAGGACAACTAAAGAGCAGGAGACAACGATAGACAAGAGAAGCACTGTACAAGCAGAGCCCCGCAGCAGTCTGAACTCAACGATAACCGGCTGTCACTTGCACAACATCCACTGCAGCTGTCCGTAAAGCCCTTCTTATAGCCAGATGTTGCTTCTGAAAAGGTCATTGTAAAGTTTATAAGCTCGAGCAAACACTTTTAGGTCTGACCTGATGCAACTAATATCCTTGTCTCATACAGCAGAAAGAGAAGTCAAAGAAAAATAAATAAGCTTGATGAAATTTAGAAATAATAACATTTGACACTGGAATGAACAAAACTCACTGGCTGCAGGCAGACCACGTTCATATGCTCCTACCTCAGAAGGATGGAGTAAACTGTGTGGCATAATGTGCTCCTGTGAAACGTGTGACACCTCAGCTATTCGTGGCGTTCCAGCTAGTGATTAGGCCATAGCTGCCTTTAAATACAGCTACAAAAACAAATAACGCCTCACAAAACCACAGCTGGAAAAATACTAACAAATATTTATCAAACACCCACCGTGAATATCCTATGCAAAGTACCTAAAACACTGACTTTGTTTTAAAACTTATAAATGAAATCAAAACTTAGTGAAAAATGACTGGACAGACAAGTTTCAGAGAGCGATACCACTTTGAACTAGAATTGAGAAAGTGAGAGTAGCAACTCACAAAAGGGAGATGGTCTCCGGATATGGGAATAAATATCACCAAAATCTAGGAAGTAGAATGGCATGAGACAAGAGAGAAGGTCAGTTTAATTGGTGTGGTGTGAACATGGAAAGACATGAGATTGCGATCATAAGACGGGGTCAGATAAGGGTAAAGAGAGTGTCAAATATTAGAGGGAGGAGTTTGATCTTGTTAACAGGACATTGTTCAAGTCTAGAAATTAGTAAACAGAGAATATTATACTTACAGAAAATATCTTTAATGGAGGTGTATTTATTATTATGATAATACCACACGTTCAATTTTACTTGGTATTATTTCTGAAGTTTTCTTCATAAAGAAAACACAGTACACTCAAGCAGCAGAGAAAAAAGAGACAGATCTTATGCTTAACAGGAACTTAATTACTATGATTATAATGAAGATAATTATTATGATGAACTATGGAGGGAAAGGTCTTTTGCACAGCATAGCTTTTCCTTCTTGTTTTTACCCTTTTTAAGAGCATATTTCCATGCTGGTGTAGTTAGATTCTTTTTATTGATAATTATTAATTTCCTTTATTTTAAAAATTTTTATTCATTTTAATTTATTGTGTTAACATGGATTCCACAATAGAATACTACATGGCCGTGAAAAAGAAGGAAATCTTACGTTTTGCGATGGCATGGATGGAGCTGGAGATTATTATACTAACTGAAAAAAGCCAGGCAGAGAAGACAAATATCATATGATCTCACTTCTATGTGGAATCTAATGAACAAAGTGAGCTGAGGAACGGAACAGAGGCAGAGGCTGGGTCACATGGAATAGTTAGATACTTTTGAAAGCCATTTCATGCAGCACACACTGAGGCTGTCATAAAAGGGTCATCTATTTTGTATGCTAAATTGTACAAATTCGCCCCTGTGAATTCATTTATCCACAAAATCATTCATTATTTAACCAATATTAATGAGCATCAACAACATGTCAGGCATTCTTCTAGGCATCAGGCAAACCAGATGATGGGTTTCTTCCTCCACAAAGCTGGCCTTCCAGGGCTGCTCTGCACGCTGCTCTTTCTGCCTCCTGGAGGTCACAGGCTAGTGCTCATTCTTGTTTCTTCAGACTGATACACAATTCAGCCTATTTCAGTTGGAAACCTCAGCTCTCCTGTCTTCTGTCCTCTTGTCTTTCCTTCTCAGTATCATACAACCTTGGAGAACTTGCAGAGTAAGACCTAAGCTTTCAGAGTACACCTTTTACGTTCTGACCTGCAGGAAGAACAGTTCCCAGTTGGTCACAGCACAGTCTCCTGAGTCTCAGACCTTGTTAAGTCTTGGGAAAAATAAGCTGGATTTTAACCTACTTTACTTGAACAAACCAGTAATGATGCTCACTAAGAGATTCAATTTTAAGATCTAGTAAGGGTTTTTATAGCATTAAAGTTACAATGGCCCACATACTTTTTCCTTTGTTTATTAATTTAATGCCCCCTCTTTCATGTTATTTTTGTTGAAATAAAGCAACAACCAAAACTCTCTCATGCAATTTTATTATTTTAGTGCCTTTTATAAGAGGAACAAATAATGTTAAAATGAATCCTAACATGCTCTTTCATGAGAATAATTAAATTACATCCTGAGGCTGAATTATTTCTTATATGATACTGTGCAACACTAATTAAAGATAGATCTCAAAGCAGTAGAATCTATCACTAGTATTTATCTCTTTGTATCTAGTATATCAATGACAGACATGAATGGAATCAAGAAAAGCTATGAGCCAGTAGAGTCCAGTGGTAAAAAGCGGAGCAGGACCCTGGCTGGTTGGCTCAGTGGTTGAGTGTGGCCCAGTGTAGGGATGTCCTCCTTGGACTCCAGTCAGGGTACACAGGAGAAGTGACCATCTACTTCTCCACCCTCTACCCTTTTTTCTCTTTATCTCTCTTTACCTCCCACAGCCATGGCTCAATTGGTTCTGCTGAATTGGCCTCAGGAGCTGAACATGGCTCCCTGCAGCATCATTTCAGGTGCTAAAAATACCTTGGTTGCTGAGCAATGGCCTTAGATGTGCAGTGCATAGCCAGTAGGGGGCTTGCCTCAGGTCAGAGTGCATGTGAGAGTCTATCTGTCTCCTCTCCTCTCAATTAAAAAAAGAAGTGGGTGACTTATGGTTTGAACCCAGTTTATTGCTGACTTGATATTTAGAAATAAGTTTTATCTTGGGCTGACTGTACCAATATACACAACATTTCAGTGCCTTGCCTATAGCCTTCCAGGCATATTGAGAAAATGAATTTGAGCACTGTTCATTGGCAGGACATAACACTTAACCCATTTAGTGGATTTTCTCTTACTAGCAGCAAAGAAGTTCTCATGGCAAAAAAAAACCCCGACATGTAACTATGTCAATTAAGTCTGAATATCTTAACATGGTCTAAATTTTTTTCTAATAGTAGTAAACATGCCAAGAAAAAGATTTATGACAATGAGAAATATTTCATTTTCATTCTCATTTTTTATTGATTTTAATTTATTGTGTTTATATAGATTCTAGTGTTGCCATGAATGCATCCTCCCTTCCCTCGTATTCCCGTCAGCATGTCTCTTGTCACCCTCCCCATAGCGTCCTCCCCCCTTTCCTTCAGGATTATCCTATCCTATCTTCCCCTTTCCCTCTGTTCTCTTTTCCTCTGGTCCCTTTGATCCCAACTCTGTCTCAATTTCGTTCCTCAGTTCCCATTTTCATTGAATTCCTCAAATGAATGAGGTCATACGATATTTTTCTTTCTCTGCCTGGCTTATTTCACTTAACATAATAGTTTCCAGGTCCATCCATGTTGTCAAAAAAGGTAAAATTTCCTTCTTTTTCATGGCCCCATAGTATTCCATTGTATATATGTACCACTGCTTTTTAGTCCACTGATGGACACTTGAGCTGTTTCCAGATCTTTGCGATTGTAAACAATGCTGCCATAAACATGGGGGTGCATTTCTCCTTTTGAATCAGTGATATGGTGTTCTTGGGATATATTGCTAAAAGTGGGATGGCTGGGTCAAAAGGCAGTTACATTTTTAATCTTTTGAGGAATCTCCATACTGTTTTCCACAGTGGCTGCACCAGCCTGCATTCCCCCAGCATTGCAGGAGGGTTCCCTTTTCTCCACATCTTCTCCAGCACTCATTTTGTGTTGTTTTGTTGATGAGCGCCATTCTGACTGGTGTGAGGTGATATCTCATTGTGGTTTTAATTTGCATTTCTCTAATGATTAGTGATGTTGAGCATTTTTTCATATGCCTATTGGCCATCTGTATGTCCTCTTTGGAGAAGTGTCTATTCATTTCTTTTGCCCATTTTTTGATTGGATTGTTTATCTTCCCAGTGTTGAGTTTTACAAGTTCTTTATAAATTTTGGTTATTAACCCCTTATTAGGCGTATTCTCAAATATGTTCTCCCATTGTGTCATTTGTCTTTTTATTCTGTTCTTATTGTTTTTAGCTGTGCAAAAGCTTTTTAGTTTGATATAATCCCATTTGTTTATCTTGTCTTTTATTGCACTTGCCCGTGAAGACAAATTGGCAAATATATTGCTGCGAGAGATGTCAGAGAGCTTACTGCCTGTTTTCTTCTAAGATGCTTATGGTTTCAAGGCTAACATTTAAGTCTTTTATCCATTTTGAGTTTATTTTTGTGAATGGTGTAAGTTGGTGGTCTAGTTTCATTTTTTTCAGGTAGTTGTCCAATTTTCCCAACACCATTTGTTGAAGAGGCTGTCTTTACTCCATTGTATGCTCTTACCTTTGTCAAAGATCAGTTGTCCATAAAGGTGTGGGTTTATTTCTGGGTTCTCTGTTCTGTTCCATTGATCTATATGCCTGTTCTTATGCCAGTATCAAGCTGTTTTGAGTACAATGGCCTTGTAGTATAACTTGATATCAGAAAGTGTGATACCTCCCTCTTTATTCTTCCTTTTCAAGATTGCTGAGGCTATTCATGTTCTGTTTTGGTTCCATATAATTTTTTTAATATGTGTTCTATATCTTTGAAATATGTCATTGGTATTTTAATTGGTATTGCATTGAATTTATAAATTGCTTTGGGTAATATAGACATTTTAATAATGTTTATTCTTCCTATTCATGTACACGGTATATGCTTCCACTTGTTTGTATCTTCTTTGCTTACTTTTTTATCAATGTTTTATAATTTTCCGAGTACAAGTCTTTAATATCCTTGGTTAAGTTTACTCCTAGGTACTTTAATTTTTTTGTTGCAATAGTGAAGGGGATTGTTTCCTTAATTTATCTTTCTGACAGTTCATTGTTGGTGAATAAAAATGCCTCTGATATCTGAGTATTAATTTTATATCCTGCCAATTTGCTGAATTAATTTATCAGGTTCAGTAGTTTTTTTGACAGAGACTTTAGGATTTTCTATATACAATATCATATCATCTACAAATAATGATAGTTTTACTTCTTCTTTTCCAACTTGAATGCCTTTTATTTCTTCTTCTTGTCTGATTGCTGTGGCTAGCACTTCCAGAACTATGTTGAATAAGAGTGGTGAAAGGGGGCACCCCTGCCTTGTTCCTGATCTTAAGGGTATTGCTTTTAATTTTTGCCCATTGAGTGTAATGTTGGCTGTAGATTTGTCATAGATGGCCTTTATTAATGTTGAGGTATGTTCCCTGTATTCCCACTTTGCAGAGAGTTTTAATCATGAATGGGTGCTGGATTTTATCAAATGCTTTTTCTGCATCTATTGAAATTATCATGTGGTTTTTCTCCTTCTTTTTGTTTATGTGATGAGTTACATTGATTGATTTGTGAATATTGCACCAGCCTTGCCTCTCCAGAATAAATCCCACTTGATCATGGTGTATGATTTTTTTCATATATTGCTGGAGCCTGTTTGCTAATATTGTTGAGGATTTTAGCATCTAAATTCATCACAGATATTGGCCTATGATTTTTTTCTTTGTGTTGTCTTTGCCTGGTTTTGGAATCAGTATTATGCTCACCTCATAAAAGGAGCTTGGAAGTCTTCTTTCCTCTTGAATTTTTTGAAGTAGCTTGAGAAGGATAGGAGTTAGTTCTTCTTTGAATATTTGGTAGAATTCACTTGTGAAGCCATCTGGCCCAGGGCTTTTGTTTGTTGGGAGTTTTTTAACAACTGTTTCGATTTCATTTGTTGTAATTTGTCTGTTTAGGTTTTCTGATTCTTTCAGAATGATTTTTAAACGATTATATGTTTCAAGGAACTTGTCCATTTCATCTGGGTTGTCTAATTTTTTGGCATACAGTTCTTTATAGTATTTTCTTACAATCCTTTGTATTTCTGTTGTGTCAGTTATTTCTCCACTCTCATTTCTGATTTTATTTATTTGAGTCCTCTCTCTTTTCTTCTTGGTGAGACAGGTTAAAGGTTCATCGATCTTGTTTACTTTTTCAAAGAACCAGCTCTTGGTTTCATTCATTCTCATTTTTAAAAAAGAGATAATTTGTTATAAATCAAGAACAAATTCCAGAATAAAATGTCTATGAATGAAACACTTAAATCTAATTTTAGATAACACAAGGACTTCTAAATTTCTCTTCATAGTAGGCTTATTTTATTCTTTATATCAAGGTCCTATAAAATAATTTAATTGTATAGTTAACAATACAGTATTGTGCACTTTAAAATATATTAAAATGATAGCTCTCATATTAAGTGTTCTTACCAAAAAAACAGCAACACAGAAGAAAACAAGGAAAGTTTTAGAAGTGATGATATATATATATTTAGTACCTAGGTTGTACTGATTGTTTCACAGGTGTATGTCAAAATTCATTAAGATGTATACATTAAATATGTGTGATTCTTTTTGTATATCACTTATACTCAATAAAAGTAAAAAATGCAACTTTGTTAAAGTCTACTTGACATAATCAAAGGACAAATTTGTTGCTAAGTAAAGGAAGTAGAGATGACTGAAAAGTCACCACTATAAAGAGCTATAGGAACCGTCAACTCCCTCTTCTCCAATTCTAGAATTCAGGCTATCTTAAACCCTGTTTTACTGGCATTATTGGGCCACAGGACATGGTAAGCTAAAAATGAAGTCTATATTTTCAAGCTTCCCAATAATCCATAAGAGCAGTTTAATTTAGAAAATATTTCATAGTTATAATAAGTGTGAACCCAGTAGATAAAAGAATAAGAATTTAGGTGGGTAAGCATAGTAGACACACATTGGGTTATCTGACCTCCCTTCTCTGGGATTCATCTTTTACCTTCATCCACTCAGTCACAGGAATAGGTTTCTGACAGACATCTTTACACATGGTGAGAATTTTCAACAGTTTTTTTGGTGTAGGGGCAGTTACCTGAAATCAGTTGACCCTAGCAGAGTCACTTTCTTGACTAAAATCCAAGAGAATCCAATCTTGATGGTATGGTAAAAGAAAGTGTAAACTTGGGGCATTTTTTATGTTTTGTTTTGGTTTTGTTTTGTCTTTTACCACATAGATCAGGAGCAGAGAAAATATTCTGGGAAGACAGAGGGAGAGAGAGAAGAGAAAGAATAGGAAGAAAACTGTGGTGGGGAATAGGGAGCTTTGGAGAGTTTCCCCTTATTTCCCTTTTCGAGAGACTATTTCATTTCTAGCATATTGTGAATGCTCACAATAGGTTTTTTAACACCCCCCCCCTTGAATTTTCAGTGTCTTTGGTGTTTTCTAGTATTTATATAATAAATCTTTTTTTTATTTTAGCTATGTCAAGTTGATTTACATGATTTGAATCTATAAGTCTTAACTAAAACAAGAAAAGTTTGCCCTGAAACAAATATTCAAATTCATTTAAAGTAAAAGTTCATTACTTATGTCCATTTTCCTACTCATATCATACACATTCTTTGTCTAATTAACTTGAGAATTTTATGTTCTAGATTTACTAAGTACTTCTTGCTTTAACATGACCTTCCTTCTGCTTGTAATGCCTTCCTCTTTCTATATAACATTAAAATCTGGGTCAAAATGTGGGTGTTCCATAAGCCATAACAACATAGCCCAACCTACTCTGGTTTCTTCTTAATTCATCTCTTCACAGCCTTAAGACCATATCATATTATTTTGCATGTGTTTAAGTGTTGCCTTAAAATTATACTTACATTATTTTATCTGCTAATTTTTTTTTCTCCAAAGAACCAATAAATTACTTTGTAAAAGAGATAAACTATTCTATTCCTGTAAGGCTAGTGGTCGCCACTGCATGGCCATACAGGTTCTCATTGGATTTGGGCAGGTGGTTAAGGAACTGTGGAACCAGGAAATGGTGGGCCATTCTATTTACAGTGGTAATTGAGATATGAGCAGACCCACATATGATTTTTTTTAAGATACAAGCTGCAACTCGGTCTGTATTTGTGTTTGAAATCCGAGCAAAATTCCGAGCTACAAGTCATGATTCAGGAAGCTGCTGCTAGTTGGTGCATTGGCGCACAGGTCCAGTATCAGCAGCACAACACCAGCATCTCATTTTTTCTCACGTGCGCTGTACTTGTTCTTGCATCAGTTTTGCATTTTTTACTAACTTTTTTGTGTGCTGTCATGGAGCCAAAGAAAGTGAGTGTAAAGGACAGTGGTGAGAAGAAGAAGAGAATGATGTCAATAGAAGTAAAGCAAGAAATAATAGAAAAACATGAGCAGAGTGTACGAGTGATTAAACTGGCAAGGTTGTATGACCATAATACATCTACAATTTGTACTATCCTTAAACAAAAGGATGCCATCAAAAGCACAAATCCAGTGAAAGGAACTACAAGTCTGTCTCAATTAAGGACAAATATCCATGAAGAAATGGAGAAGCTTCTGCTGGTGTGGGTGAAAGAGAAAGAGCTGGCAGGAGATACAGTGATGGAGACTGTAATATGCTAAAAAGGATGTATTATTTACGGCGACTTGAAGAAGAAAGAACCATCAATCTCAAAAGAGGCAGCAGAAGATACGTTTAAGGCAAGTCATGGCTGGTTTGAAAATTTCAAGAAGAGATCTGGCATCCACTCGGTGGTGAGGCATGGTGAGGCTGCAAGTGCTGACGTTAAGGCAGCTGAGGAGTACATTGCACATTTTGCTGCGCTTATTGCAAAGGAAGTCTACATCCCCCAACAAGTGTTCAACTGTGACGAAACAAGATTGTTTTGGGAAAAAAAATGCCCAGAAGACTTTCATCACCTCAGAGGAGAAGAAGCTGCCAGGCCATAAACCCATGAAGGACCGTCTGACCCTTGCACTGTGTGCAAATGCTAGTGGTGACTGTAAAGTAAAGCCACTGCTAGTGTATCATTCTGAAAATCCTCGAGCCTTTAAGACTCACAAGATTCTTAAAGATAAACTGCAGGGTATGTGGTGTGCCAATGCTAGGGCATGGGTTATGTGGCAGTTTTTTATTGAATGGGTAAATCTCATCTTTGGTCCTGCAGTGAAGAAATATCTTCAAGAAAATAAACTCCCAATGAAAGCATTACTAATCCTGGAAAATGCTCCAGCCCACCCACCTGATCTTGAAGATGACATTCTCGATGAGTTCAAATTCGTGAAAGTCCTCTACCTCCCACCCAACACGACTTCAGTCTTGCAACCTATGGATCAGCAGGTCATTTCCAAATTTAAAATGCTTTACACAAAGCACTTGTTCCGCCACTACTTTGAGGTGACTGAGAATACAATTCTAACCCTTAGAGAGTTTTGGAAAGATCACTGCAACATTGTGATATGTTGATGCATTGGCTTGGCATGGCAAGAGGTTACAAGAAGAACCTTGAACTCAGCATGGAAAAAGTTATGGCCTCATGTTGTTGCAGACAGGGACTTCAAAGGATTCGAACCGAGACCGAGGTAGAAGCATTGGAGGAGATTGTGTCCCTCGGGAAGTCGATGGGTCTGGAGGTAGATGAGGGTGACGTAAACGAGCTCATCAAGGAACATGAGGAGGAACTCTCAACTGAGGAGTTGAAGGAGCTACAGATGATGCAACATACGGAGCTTCTGCAAGAGATCAGTAGTGAGGAGGAGGTAGAGTCGGAGGAAGTGATTTCTACAAGTGAAATTAAAGACATGCTGGCAATGTGGGAGAAGCTTTCAAGTTTCATTGAAAAGAAACACCCAGAAAAATTTCAACTGGTCGTGCTTCAGCACTTTTTAATGACACTTGTCACATTTCCGTAACATTTTAAAAGGCAGGCAAAAGCAAACCTCTTTGGATAGATTTTTATTCAAAAGTCCTGCAAGTGAAAGTGCCAAAAGTGCAGCCAAAAAGGCAAAAACAGGTGATGATTGAATGAAAAATACGTAATGTTAAGCTTAGGTTAAATTTAAAGTTAAGAAAGTGCATTTTTTTACAATTAAGTTTTTGTGGTTTTATTTTAAGTAAAGAAAGTGCAGTTTTAGTTTTGTTTAAAGCAGGGCTCTCAAACTCGCTGCCCGCCGAACAATTTTGTGTGGCCCGCAGACTAATCCACGAAGTTCAAAATATTTTGGATAAAATTAAGTAAGCCTAGGGGCCTACTTGTATTTTTCATTTCTCCAGCATCCTAGCTAGATATTAGCTTAGTTAACAGCAGTTGTGATGCGAACTACAGTTTCTGGTCATTTTGTGACACTGAGTAAACTGCATGTACGATTGTGCTTGTTGTACTGATTTTTTTTTGTTTTCAACTGCAGTGAGAAAAGTGTTGCGTAACAGTTGCCTTTTGTAGACCTAGTGCGGCCCGCTGAACTGCTGTGATCTTGCTCTGCGGCCCACATGCTGAGTTGAGTTTGAGACCCCTGGTTTAAAGTAAAGAAAATGCAGTTTTAGTTTACATTTAGTGTTAAGAAAGTGCAGTTTTAGTTTACGTGTCTACAGTGCCTGCATCACTTCTTCCCTCCCTCCTCCTCTGCCATTCATCTTCACTAGCCACACTTGTCTGTCTGCAAGGTAAGAATACAGTACTAAATAACACTTTTTTCTTTTATTTCATATATTTTGTCATGCATTGGTAAAGTATACATGTGTGTTTCTTAATTAAAAATGTCTTTTTTCATCATTTAGGATGGTTTGAGGATGTTTCACAGGGCTGGAATGGATTAAATCTATTTCAGTTATTTTAAATAGGAGAAATTTGATATATGAGTTCACTGACTTACGAGCTTGGTTACAGAACGAATTAAATTTGTATCTCAAGGTACCACTGTATTAAAGTCTCCTAATGATGGATGAGCAAACAGGGAAGACTGCTTCCCTCTCACTCAGGGCTCCCAAACCCTGACCCCCTTCTGGACTCTCCTGACTCACAGGCCCCCACCAGCCTCAGCACTCCTTTTCTCTCTCTGGATTCTCCAGCCAAAGAGGCCTGGTGAAAATACCCCTTCTCCGGCAGACAATGGCAAACCATTGTCCCTCCCCAGCAGGCAGGCAGTCCACAATTTGCAATCTGCAGCCCTGAGGGCAAGCACGTGCAGCCTAACATAGACTATACATACATGACGCTGCCCCAATACAAGCAAGCAAACCTAAAAAACACTTGTTTTCCAACAACTCCCAATTTTACTATTTTAAGGCTTT
Source organism: Saccopteryx bilineata (assembly GCF_036850765.1). Classification (NCBI taxonomy): domain Eukaryota; kingdom Metazoa; phylum Chordata; class Mammalia; order Chiroptera; family Emballonuridae; genus Saccopteryx; species Saccopteryx bilineata. The sequence goes on along the minus strand of NC_089495.1, from coordinate 77,629,370 downwards.
TTTTTTTTGTATTTTTCTGAAGCTGGAAACGGGGAGAGACAGTCAGACAGATTCCCGCATGCGCCCGACTGGGATCCACCCGGCACGCCCACCAGGGGCGACGCTCTGCCCACCAGGGGGCGATGATCTGCCCCTCCGGGGCGTTGCTCTGCCGCGACCAGAGCCACTCTAGCGCCTGGGGCAGAGGCCAAGGAGCCATCCCAGCGCCCGGGCCATCTCTGCTCCAATGGAGCCTTGGCTGCGGGAGGGGAAGAGAGAGACAGAGAGGAAGGAGGGGGGGGTGGAGAAGCAAATGGGCACTTCTCCTATGTGCCCTGGCCGGAAATCGAACCCGGGTCCCCCGCATGCCAGGCCGACGCTCTACCGCTGAGCCAACCGGCCAGGGCCCCAATTTTACTATTTTATTTTAAATAACTTCAGTATTATGAATTGCACACCACAGGTACCCATAAGCATGTATGAACTGTCCAGCACACCCTCAATGAATATTCAGAATCATAATTCTATAATACTAGAAGCAAATATTTTAAAATTATTGACTTAAAGGAAGTAAGATAGTGATAACGTCTGGAAAGGCCAAAATGTTAACCATCTAAAGTTTATCTATGATGCATTACTTCACCCATAGATGTCCATTTCTCAAAGAGAAGCAGTGTCAGAGTTCTAATGCAAATTCTTTTATGTATAATATATTTGGATGACTAACCACAGAGGTCCTGCCTTCTAAATGAAACAAAATAAAGTGCAGCTCTCCTAAGAGTCCAGTGCCTTGGCTTGGATTTCCCAGGTCTAACTCATCAATAGATGCAGTGAATGATAAACTCTGTAGAAAGAGCACACACTTGCAGATAAAACCCAAAGCTACAGGGAGAATGAGACATCATATCCTCCAAATAAACTTCTGGAAAAATCACAGGGAGAAAATTTTTAGCTTCTACTTTATAATCTACAGTGTGTCATGAAATATTATCATCCTCTACTGATGAGACTATTCTTTAATAGTCCTAAAACATTTTTAAAATTCATTAGCAAGTAGGGAATAATGCAAGTCATCTACAAGAATTCTCATCTTAGTGTTTTCTGAGGATCAGAAGGAAGCTACTGTATAAAGCTGAAATACATTGAGATTTTTCTCTAACGAGTCTCGGTTTTTATATTGTCACATGCCCTGAAGCTACTGGGATGAGAACATTTTTGCAAGTCTAAAATAAATAACTGGAGTAGGTCTGTAACTCACAGGAAAACACGGTGTGTTTACATGAATACCTCTTCTACTTGATTCCTTTGACCTGAGAACTTGAGTGAAACTGAAAGAGCTGCCAAGTTCCAAAGCTGGGAACAGACCCAGCCCAGCATGATTTTTATTCTCTTCGTCTAACTACCTGGGAACATTATCTCAAGTTGATAGGGGCTGAAACTTGACAATTCCACTTTTACCAATCAGTATTTGTGATACTTTAAAGACTGTTTATATAATCTGACAAGTTATTCTGTTTTAAGTCTATTAGGTGTGAACAGATGTAACTCAACCAGTTTTCTTCCTATTTCTCTATCGCAGCCTGCTCAAATCCAGCACTCCTTAAATTTTTATCCTGTGTTTTCTTTTGACCCAACATGTTTGATCTGTCAAATCGGCTTCTGCTTATAATTGCAGATCGTTCAGCTTTCCCTCAGCTGTGGTCCTGACAGAATGACATCTCTGGTCATCTCTCAGGTCTAAAGGCCTTTGGAAGACTTGCTGTATTAGGAAAAGCCAATAAGAAGCAGGCAAAAGTATCAAGAGGAAGGGCAGATGAAAGATTGGTGGATAAGCCCTGTTGGCAGGGGGTTCTTCTTTGGCAACATAGTAGACCACGCCTCCTCTTCTGCTGCCCTGAGAACCTCCAGGCTTTTTTTTCTCTTTCCTGGAATCAGCTTAATGACTGGCCACTTTACCCACCGGCATGTCAAGTACTCCTTTTTCTAGTCTCACCTCAATACATTTGATTTCATGATCAGCAAAGTAGACATACAACGATGTCTGACTCAGGGTACTTGACCATTTTTTTAAAACAGCAATTCAATACTCTTCCCAAATCACAGACATATTGGCTAACTGGACATTCATCAAAAAGTTTGCCTGGTTCTTACTTGACCAACCACAAATTGGGCTTTCTGGAGCCAAAGTTTTATATTAGGAGCCATGAAGTGAAATTTGTGGAGAAAACTATTCCCCTGCAGTCTACCAACTCTTAGTCAATGTGTGGAAATATCTCTCAAAGATACTTGCCCTTATTTTAAGAATAAAGAGCTCCCCCCAAACAGTCACTGCTCAATTTCCCTTTCCCTTCCTCTCTGACTCTACTAATTTTAACCTGTCTCATGATGTCAGGAAAAATTAAACATTCTTATGATCTACTTTTGGCTTAGGGTCACAGTAAAATATGAATAATAATGAACATGAAAGCATTAGACTTTAAAATAAACTAAATAAGCAAAATGTAACTTTGGTTTCATAAACAACTATTTTCTTTTTTAGTATTTGCTATTTCTTAGGTCCTCATATCAAAATATCACTTCAATGCAAATTTTTTTTTCTCATTGGTTTTATAGTTCCCATATTTGTTTATTAATCTGCCATTTTTGGTGTATGTTGGATTTCAAATTTTAAAAAAAGTAAAATTATCTAATTTTCCCTTAATAAATATTTGAGTTATGAATGCAACAACATTTTCCCCCATATAGATCATTACACTTTTTATAATAGGAAGAAATAACTTTCAGATGTAAGGAGCCTTTGGAATATAAGTTTGAGTCCTTTAGTAATTCAAATAACCCCAACTTTTGGATGCAAACAAAATACAGAGACTTGAAAATGTTTGTAATTCATAATAGAAATGTGTCCTTTTATCCAAAGAATTTTTCAGCATTTCAAAAATGCTAGTAAGAATGCAAAATATTATAGCCACTTTGGATGATAGTTTAGCGGTTTTTTACAAAATTAAATATACTTTTATCACACTACCTAGCAATTGTGCTTCTTGGTATTTACCCAAATGGATTGAAAATTTATGTCCACACAAAACCTTGCACACAAGTGTTGATAGCAAGTCTATTCACTATTGCTAAAACTTGGAAACAACTAAGATGTCCTTCAATAGGGGATTGTAAACAATCTGTAGTATCTTCATAGAATGGAAAATTATTCAGCAATAAAAAAAATGAGTTATCAAGCCCCAAAAAGAAATGGAGGAAATTTAAATATATATTGCTAAGTGTAAGAAGCCAATCTAAAAAGGCTAAATATTGTCTGATTCCAACTATTTGACATTCCAGAAAGTTTAGATTATGAAACAGTAAAAGGTTGCCAGAAATTTGAGAAATGGAAAGGAGTGATGAAAAGGTAGAGCACAAAAGATTTTTAAGGCAGTAAAACTATTGCTGTATATACTATAATGGTGGATACATGTCATTATACATTTGTCAAAACCCATGCAATGGGCCCTGGGTGGGTTGCTCGGTGAATAGTGTCAATCTGGCATACCAAAGTTTGTGGGTTTGATACCTGGCAGGGCACTTATGAAAAGTAATCAATAAATACACAACTAAGTGAAACAATGAGTTGATACTTTCTCTCTTTCTTCCTCTCTTTCTCTTTCTCAAATCAATGAAAAAAATTAAAGGCAAAACCCATAGAATGTATAAAAAGAAGAGTGGATTCTAATGTAATCTATGTACTTTAAGATTAATATATCAATATTGGCTTGTCAATTCTAACAAATATATCACAGTAATGCAAGATGTTAATAGTAGGAGAAATATGGGGATTGGGGGTATGGTGGAGAATAAATGAGATCTCTGTAATTTCTGTTCAATTTTTCTGTAAACCTGAAACTTCTTTAAAAAAGAAATTCTATTAATTTAAAACAAAATGAAACAAAATTGAGCTTTCTTCTCCTGGACTATGATAGGGTAAGAAAGTCAAAAAGGCTTTGTGGAGCCAGTATTCATGGCCACCATCACAGCCACCTGGCTTGCGCAGGTTCAGGTTTGATTTGAACTGATGGTAATGAAGCAACAAAGCCAACAACCAATGGGCCATTTTCCTTTAATCCTAGTTCATACCTGGCAAGCAAGTAAATACACATAATGGGAAACACTTCCCTTTCCATTCAGGGCTCCCAGAGCCACTGACTCATCTGAGGTTTCCTAGAATCAAAAGCTTCCACCTCACCAGTCTTATTCACCTCTGTTCCCCGTCGCCTTCTCCTCCACAAACTGGCTTCTCCTTCTCCCATTCTGCCATTTTGGCTGCCTCCTCCACATGGCTTCCCTGCCCTGCTCCACCATGGGCTGTTCCTTTTACAAGAACGTGATCACTCTTCCCAAATGGCCTCCTAGCTCCACCTTTTAAAACCTTTTGGCACAAAAGCCCTTCCCCAACACACATTAGCATAACCATGTCCCTTCCCAAGAAAGAAGGCAATTAATATTATCACATAGGCGACGCCCATCCACGTGGGCAGCGCCATCTTTAACAAAGTGAGCAAAATATATCTTTTCTGCCCAACAGGCTGTCAGGGGTATTTGGGTACCTTCATGGCCCTTCAGTAGAATGGCAGGTATAAGAAACATGAAGTGGTACGTGCATCTGGGTGCCAGCTTCTTTTAAAGGTGCCTCCCGTGCATTTCTTGGTGGAGCCCTGTAAGGTAGGCATTACAGGAGGCATTGAGGCTTAGAGAGGTTAAGTAATTTGCCTAAGGCCATGGTGACAGGAAATGGAAGGGCCAAGTTTCAAATCTAGATCTTTCTAGTTGAAGGAAGCAAGGAGGCAGGTCCCCTTTCCACTCCTGAGGGTGGGGGTAGGGGTGCATTGAAGGGCTAAAGGGGAGCTTTCCACCATTGTGAAGGAGCCCCTCCTAGTTATAGCTCTGTGGGCCTCAGAAAGCCGCTCTTGGCCAGGCCTCTGACTGCTCTGTCCGGACCTCCAGCTTCCCCTGCTGGACTGGGTATGGCTGAGAGAGACTTGGGTCTCTCCTTGAGGTCACCTGAACTCCTGAGTCAAGGAAAAATGCAGTAAGGGAAGAACTGTGGACGGCCTGTGCAGATGATCTGGCATTAATATTATATAATACAGAAAACACTTGCAACATCCTTTATGATCCTCTCAGGATATTTTTATTACAATTACGGGTAACAGCCCTTGAAAGGGAACGCCCGTCGTTCTCAATTTACCCAACCAACTACCAGAGACTTTACCTCTGCTCTTACATTAAAAAAAGAAAAGAAAAGAAAAGTTTCAGGGCTTACATATTACCTTTGCTAATTTTGAAAGAGAAGGAAAACCTACAGCATCAAAAGCTCAAATAGCTCACTTAAAAAGCACTTGAGAACAGGAGAAAGTTTTACGTGATTACATTAATAGCAGTGACAAATGCATGTAAAACACTTAACCACGGTATGTGATGCGAAGAGAACCCATCTAGGTGTCATTCATCTTTTTCACATTAGTACAGTGAGTACTCTGCTCCATCTTCTGTTCAGACAACACTTGAATTAAAATACTGCATTTTCCGGGAGCCAGCCTCCTAACCCTTCTTTCTAGCTCCCTTTTATAAAAATGGTTAGGACTCAGAAACCCAAAATATAAAACAAAATTTTTATTTCCCCTCCAATTCTATTTCTCCCAAAAAAATTCTTTGGAAACACACACTCTCTCTCTCTCTAAGGGACATAATTTTTATTTACCAATTGGTTATCTCTAGTGCTTTTACTCCAAAGGAAATAAGCTATACAAAATAAACTCTAACCCTGATAAGATATTTCCAAATTCAGAATCATGAGCAGAAGGGAAAAGAGGATAGAAAATGAAGCAATGATGTCCTGTGAAGAAATGAGGTGGGAAGAAGAAGAAGACAAATGAAAAAGAAACAGAGGAATGAGAATGGTTGCTCTGAACATGCTTCTTACATGCCTTGAACATGCTTCTTACATGCCCTGAACAGGCTTCCTACATGCCCTGAACCTAGCTTTCAGCAGTCATGGACTTGTAGAGCATTTAAACTTCAGGAAACTTTAGGGCTACCACCCTCCCTACCGCACACACACAGGCACATACTTAGGTTTTACTGGTAAGAGAAAGTATGATGTGGTGAAAAAAATCATTTTTATTGACAGTCAGGAGACTTGCATCTAACTAACTGTGTCCTTGGCAAGCCGCTTGACTGTTTCAACCTTGCATTTCAATACTAGAAAGATCAGGAGTTGGGCTTGAAGAGTCTGTTGTACCTTTGGCTTATCTAAAAATCAGTCCTAGAGAGGTTACTTGTGCAAAGTTGTATAGCTAGAGGCAGGGCCAGGGTCTCCTGGGGAATCATTAAAGGTTTTTATAGCTTCCTTTGGGCGGAGTGGTTTGTGAGATGTTTATTCCATGGGCTGATGCAGGCACCTAACTTTCTGAGCTGCCCTGTGTTTCCCCAAACCACTCTACAATTTTGTCCTCTGTTTTTAAATTTTCCTTGGTGGGTCAAGGCAGCCTGTACAAGATATTCTGCGTTCGCAGCTGGGCTCATTTTTACTGTGAATGTGAGAAGCCTAGAAAGGAGCAGTCTGTTTACTAAGGGAGCCACGAGGCAGCCAGAGCCTCACTGGAGCAGAAAAGGGAAATTAGACAGGTAAGTGCTTTGGAGCACGAGGTAAAGAATCAGACCCTCTGTCTTCCCACTCCAAGCTCATCCCCTCCCCCAGCTGTACAGAGGGACTCTGGGACTCCGTGGACAGGAGGTCCACTCTCTTCTCTGCCAGCCAAGTACACGTGTAAAGACTCCCAAAGACTTACAAACTTGACTTTCTGATGTGGAAGGAAATATTTCCAGGTATTAAAAAGAAAATCACAACAAACTCCAACATCATGCAAAAGCAAAAGAAATATTTAGGTTTGAAACATTGAAGGAATATTAAATAAGAGATAGAATTTTGGTTATACCAGATATGAATGCCAGTACTATAAGAAAGAACCTCATAAAACATATCAAGCCCAGGCAAAAATAAAACATGCAAAAATAGAATATCATTTGAAGTACAGCAGACCCATAAATTTAGCTCCAAAATTACAAGCCAACACACATACCATATTGTACAACAGAGCCTGCGAAGGGGGGGAATTAGCAATAAAGCAAAAAGGTCTTAAAAGTAACATAGTGAAGTAGAAAAAAACCCGTAAAGCTGCAAAAGTCAGAATAAGTACTATCTGGGAAGAAAAAGTAACAAAATAAGTGATTTTCCTTTTTAAAGATTCTGAATTGCAGAGTGCGATGAGACAGCGGATGAGTCAATCTGGGTGGGAAGGTTCAGTGTATTTGACAAATAAGTTTTGTTTCTCACTAGGACATTTGGATACTACATAAATAGAAACCTTCTTTTCATCTTGAGAAGCATAAGGAAGTGCTTTCTCAGAGTGAATATTTTCCTCAAATCACTTGGAAAAGAGAAAGAACATTTATTTCCATGTTTCTCATATCTAGCAAACGCTATTGACCTCGAGTTGAACTTGAAAACATTGTTCTAGGCCAGCCTCTCTATAAATTCCAAACTTGCCTTTCTTTACCATCTGTCAATGGTCTTTGAAACATCCTCTCCCGCAGTACCTCCCACATTAAAGAATGCTTTTCATTTTGTTGGGGCTGGGTTAGAAGACCCTCTAGTGTACGTGCCAGTGTGTGAAGTTGGGCGTGTGCCTGTCGCCAGCCTCCCAACAAACCTGTGGTGGATGCGGGGGTTGTGCTGGCTGATCAGGACACGGTGCTGAGTGCTGGAGAGGACAAACCGTCCGGTAGCCTTGGCAGCTACTTGTTAAATCAAGATGTTATTTTTAATTGGTTGAGACAAAAGCTCACACCTTCCGGGACCGGGAAAGAACCGAGAAAATTCTTGGTACTTCGAGAACCCTCCTGGTACTTCTGTGAGGACCAGGTCCCCAGTGCCACACTCACTGTGCCAGGCTGTGTGTCTCTGAAACGCTGAGCTCCTCCCACAACCCTCCCCGCCCCACGTGGAAAGCAGCAGCAGGGGCTCCCAGGCTGCCATGTTGCTAACCTCCTGTTGCCAAGGCCCAGAGTTTGTAGTGCTGGAAGCGGGGTATGTTTCGGAAGGTGATACTCTGCTCTCCAGTTGCTACCCGCTTCGTCCCGTTCCCCATAGTGGTCAGAGCCCTTTACAATTTAAAATTCAAATTTTCTACTTCCACCTGGTGTTAATAGACTTGGTGATTTCAAAAGTGGAGAGAAGGAAGACAAATGTATATCTATATATATGCGCCCTAAAGAGCGAAAGGAATTGTCCAAAGGAAACAGATTGAGTGCTTGTGTTTTTCAATTTATTTGTTCTTCTGCTGCTATTCTCTGTGAGTTTCTCTTATTCAGTCTCTGACCCACAGTTGGGTCTAGAATACAGATCACTATCCTCAGAAGGAAACTGAATAATTAAAGGTCATTCAATATACCGTCATTCTTTTATATAACCTCCAAGGGAAAGGCACTTAGGACTAACAATGCTGTACGGCTCAATTCTGTAAAAGTAGAATTATCATTGTAATCCTAGAATGCCATGCTTTCTACTCAGCACAGGCCCTGATGCTCATTCTTAAAGAGTTGCCTTTATGCTTATTTGCCAGGGTATGTAATAGTGTGAACATTCTAGGGCATTTTATTTCTTCAAAGAGCTGCTGTTTGAAAATCTCAAATATTTGTACTTATTTTAATTGCCATATGTATTTAATTTGCATATATATTTTATTGGCAAGTGTATATTTATTTTATTGCCAAATACATACATGCATATATGTTTAGAGAGATTTGATTGCCATCCATATATATATCTGCCCCTATAACACATTCTTTCAAAAAACTCAGATATTTCTCTTCATTTTCTTTTAGATCAACTCTTAAGTATTAGCTATAAAAGCATTTCATTCTTATTCCTCGACTAAATAGAGAAATTCTACTTGTCCTGACCATAGGGACCCCATGAATTTCATGTGGTAGTCCTCTGTCGCCCGCCTGTCAGAAAACTGGGAAAGGGTCGGCAGGATTGCTCCATGCTGGGGTGGGGAGTCCTCTGTCGCCCACCTGTCAGGAAGCTGGGAAAGGGTCGGCAGGATTGCTCAACGCTGGGGTGGGGAGTCCTCTGTCTCCCACCTGTCAGAAAACTGGGAAAGGGTCGGCAGGATTGCTCCACGCTGGGGTGAGGAGTCCTCTGTCTCCCACCTGTCAGAAAACTGGGAAAGGGTCGGCAGGATTGCTCCATGCTGGGGTGAGGAGTCCTGTGTCGCCCACCTGTCAGGAAGCTGGAAAAGGGTCGGCAGGATTGCTCCACGCTGGGGTGGGGAGTCCTCTGTCGCCTGCCTGTCAGAAAGCTGGGAAAGGGTCGGCAGGATTGCTCCACGCTGGGGTGGGGAGCCCGGGCTGAGCCAGGGGTAAGCGGGGACTCAGCTTCCTTAACAAATCTCGATACTCTGGGTTGGGCCATGTATAGTAGCAATGTTTGATTTTCCATTAGCTTTTGCTTCCTGTGTAGGGGGCTTCCTAACATTTTTCACATGATGTTACTCATAAAAATAAAAAGTTTTGTCCCAAACTGGTAAACTTAAAGGGTATTTGGAACATAGTTGAGGATCCTCTATGCTGCAAGGGACTTAACCAAGGACTGGGGCCACTTCTGACCGTACCTGGTTGCCCAAGAGCATGTTACCTTTTTTTTTAAGTGATCATGTACGCACACATGCGTGTGCATGTGTGCATGTGAGAAAGAGACAGACAGACAGACAGACAGGAAGAGAGAGAAAAGATGAGAAGCATCAACTCGTCGTTGAGTCACTTTAGTTGTTCATTGATTGCTTCTCATCTGTGCCCTGCTGCGATTGGGGGCTCAAGCTGAGCCAGTGACCTCTTGCTCAAGCTAGTGACCATGGGCTCAAGCCAGTGATCTTGGCTTTCAAGCCAGCAACTTTTGGGGCTCACGCCGGTGAGCCTGCACTCAAGCTGGCGACCTTCGGGTTTTGAACCTGGGTTCCCAGTGTCCCAGGTCAGTGCTCTATCCGCTGCATCACCACTGTCAGACAAGATCATGCTCACTTTGCAGCACACAGGTTGAAATCCAAACCCTCATTCAGCAGCCCTAGCTAGACAGGTTGCAAGCAGGCCAAATTTGTCTTTTCTCCCCATCTCTGTCAGTTTTATTCAATGCTATAAATACTATATTTACTAAAACGCTAAAAGATGCAGTCACTGGACTGTTAAATGTCCTACATGCAATGATCAGAGCTTTTTAGGTATGAAACACAAACCTGGCAGTTACATATCTGTAATTATGCTTATCTTCAAAAATGTATCAAAGAAAAAAATGCATTATGTTCTGGCTCTCCTGCATATCTAATCCAGGCTTGGGTTCACCATTCAGAGATCACCCTTAATTGACCCAGTTAAAACTACCATTCTCTGATAATTAAAGTAATACAGGTTCAGATGAGAATCAAGTTTGGCCCCATCCATTTAAAAGAGTGTGTGACCATAAATCAATCTTTAATTATTGGAACACACAGTGAAGCAGCAGACATTTTCAATTTCCTCACAAATCTCTGGGACAGTCTCCTCCTATTTATCTTTTTTCTTTTCCTAAAATTTTTCCATTGAGTTGAGACAGGAGAGAGAGAAAGGGAGAAAAAGAGAGAGAGAGGAAAGAGAGAGAGAGAGAGAGAAAGAGAGAGAGAGAGAAGCATCAACTCACTGTTCCACTTAGTCGTTCTATTTAGTTGTGCACTGATTGCTTCTCCGTGCCCTGACTACGGGGTGAACCTGAGAACTCGACGCATTGTGAGACGTTCTATCCACTGAGCACCCCAGCCAGGGCCTATCTTATTTTTTAAGGAGTAGGGTATAGGGCAGGGGTCCCCAAACTTTTTACACAGGGGACCAGTTCACTATCCCCCAGACCGTTGGAGGGCCAGACTATAAAAAAACTATGAACAAATCCCTATGCACACTGCACATATCTTATTTTAAAGTAAAAAAACAAAACGGGAACAAATACAATATTTAAAATAAAGAGCAAGTAAATTTAAATCAACAAACTGACCAGTATTTCAATGGGAACTATGGGTTTGCTTTTGGCTAATGAGATGGTCAATGTGCTCCTCTCACTGACCACCAATGAAAGAGGTGCTTCTTCCAGAAGTGCGGCGGGGGCCGGATAAATGGCCTCAGGGGGCTGCATGCGGCCCGCAGGCTGTAGTTTGGGGACCCCTGGTATAGGGACACAGTTTTTCTGTGGTAAAGACTCTCCCCTTCCTCCCTGGAATCCCTTCCTTTCTTCCCAGGTTTAGGAAGAAGAGCCTCCCATTTGAGAGTGGCTATATTGATCGACCCAGGTAGCTGAATTCTCAAAACTTAAGTCAGAATCGGGTGAAAATTGTTTCTTTTATCCTTGATCAAAATGTCTTGAGAAGTTGACTTTTGGGTAAAAACAACAAAATGTCTGAACTCTCAGCTTCATGCTCCAAAATGGAGGCAGTGATCACAGTGACACGGAGACACCCCGTTTGGCCTCCTGCTCACAGCCGAAGCTCTCCCACTCCCGGGCAGCATGCAGGAGGGCAAGAGCGTTGCACAGGCTGATAGGGCTTGGTGTCTGGAAGACTGAAGTTTAAATCATGACTTGTCTCCTTCCTGGAAAGGTGATTTTCTGTTGATTACTGAAGCTCTCACTCAACATTGTCTCCTCATCTGTGAAGTGGTCTATTAACCCTAGCTAACATATAGAAACAACCTAAGTGTTCATCAATGGATGAATGAAAATTATGGTTTGTATATATAATATAGTATTATTCAGCGATAAAAAAAAAGAATGAAATCTTGTTATTTGTGACAACATGGATGGACCTTAAGGGCATGATGCTAGAAAAAATAAGCCAGAGAAAGACAAATATCATATTATCTCTTCTATGTGGAGTCTTAAAACATAACATAGATCTACAGAGAAGAGATTACTGGTTGCCAGAAGTTAGGGTGGTGGTTGGGGGGGGGGGTAAACTGAAAAAACAAAACAGGACAAAGAAGGCCCCAGCTCAAAGGGGTTGATGTGCGCATGAACTGAAATGTGAAAGTTGTTGAGCACATAGAATCCTCTCTATAAGAACTAGTCTGAGTTTGACCAGTGGTGGCACAGTGGATAGAGTGCCAGACTGGGATGCAGAGGACCCAGGTTTGAAACCCCAAGGTCGCCAGATTGAGCGCAGGCTCACCAGCTTGAGTGCAGGGTCGCTGGCTTGAGCGTGGGATCATAGACATGACCCCATGGTTGCTGGCTTGAGGCCAAAGGTTGCTGTCTTGAAGCCTAAGGTTGCTGGTTTGAGCAAGGGGTCACTGCCTCAGCTTCTGTAGTCCCCTGGTTAAGGCACACGAGAAAGCAATCAATGAACAACTAAGGAGACTAAGGAGTCGCAAGGAAGAATTGATACTTCTCATCTCTCTCGCTTCCTGTCTGTCTCTCTCTCTGTCTCTCTCTCTGTCTCTGTCACCAATAAATAATTTTTTTAAAAAAAGAACTAGTCTGAAATTAAATGCGTGATACTAGATGATGGTCCCTAAGACATTTCTCAGGCCTCCACCCGGCCATGTGGTTTTGGGTTTTCACTAGGGGAGTCCAAGGGAGTTCACCTCAGCCTTGGAGGAAGGAAAAAGACAAATTAGGACTTGCCTCTACATTTAGTCTGGCCCCAAATTTTAGTCATCCCCTCAGAGCTGATAGCACTGTCCTGGAGACCTGCTGTCTCAGAAGCAATGCCTAGGTCATGATCAGATCTTGGGGATGTCTCTTGTTCCCTCCTGTCAGGAGCCAAACTTCATCCTTTCTGTATATTATAATTTTTATAAAACCTAAGAAAGAATGCTAATAACAAGGCTCTCACCCCAGAGATTCTGATTTAAATGGTCTGGGTTAAGGCCTGAGCAACAGGAAGTTTTGACTACCTTAAATGATCTGAATGTGCAGCCCACACTGAAAACCATTGCTCTAGATAATTCAGATCTAAGTGACCTGGCCGCAATAGAGGTCAAGGTTATAAGTGTGTGATGATTAGATACTGGAGAACCCTCTCTCTCAGGCAAGGACAAGGGAGAAGGAAGCGGGTAAAATTAGCTCTACCTGGAGCAAGTTCTGGGCTTCAACATGCAGCCTTTTCTTGTCAGCTAGTGAGCTCTGATTTTCTGAGCAGTTGTTGAATAACAGAACACTGAAGATTTTTTACAACATAACTCCAGAAATCTCATTTAAGCTGATATCATTATGGACTTTTAAATCTCCTGCCTACATTTAGTTCCTTTATTTCTGAATTAAGAAGTACTTAAAATGTAATGACTTACTTGAATTGCTTGTTCTGTAATGGTGGTTACAAAGCTCTTAAACTACTGTGCATGGAGGATATTTTGATCAAGTCAGAGCAACGTGAAAGCACTGAAATTATGGGAACAGAACCAAGATGTCTCGATTTCCAGGCCTCTCTATCAATTAAGGCACATAATAAAACTCACAGAGGGTTACTCCTCTCCTTGAAATAGTGAGACGTACATTTTTTTTTCTCTTCCTTTTACTGACAAGGATCTTTGAGCAGCCGTAATGACCACATTTCTTTTCTGCCTTGTCGGATGAAATCTTTTCTTACCCTTTCTTGATGAAATCTAATTTCTACTTTCATTCTTGTCTATTCACACCCCTAATAAACTGAGGGTCCTTTTGCTAGATATCATGGCCCCTCCCTCCTCTCCTTCCTAGTGAACAAAACCTCAGACTGAGTAGATAGTAACCTTAAGCACCTTAGAAAACAGGAACAATATCTGCTCGGGCATTCTTAAATAATTAGGAGTTACTGTAAGAACTATATAAAAACTAAAATTGAATGCAAAATAAATATTTCTGACTTAGATATCTTCACAAGAAGATTCATTTAATCACCCGATCCCAAATGAAAGGCAAAGAGTCTCACTGTCCTTACACTGTCCCCCCACAGCCTAAAAGACCTTCAATCAATTGTTAAGGAGAAAATTTATAACCCATAGCATTCCAATGTAACTAGGATGGATTTAATTACCTCCCATCAGTCGGGACAGAAAAGCCTAAGGATAGTTGTGAAAATAAAGCTGCTACTAGATCAGAACCGGTCTCTCATCCCAATGACAGTGGGGCTAAAGAAGGGAAAAGTTTCTTAGTGGCTCACTTGCAGATGGCGGCTGTCACAAGAACTGTGGCTGATATTTGCAGAGAGGAGAACACTTCAGAAAGTGAGCTCGCAAGGTCCATTACTGGTTCACTCTGGTGGTGGGTTCCTTCATTCCACAAATATATATTGAGTGCTGGGCACTTATTAGACACAGCACAGAGAGTTTATTGGAGGTGTCATATCTCATTAGGCAAGCATGGTGACTCTGTGAAGTAGGTCACCTGGACCTGCTTGGGCTTAGTGTCCCCTGAATTTACAGTGACTTCATTCCTGGGCAGCCTTATAAATGATTTGCACGTTTCTTTTTTTTTTTTTTTTTTTTTCTTTTTTTTTTTTTGTATTTTTCTGAAGCTGGGAACAGGGAGAGACAGTCAGACAGACTCCCGCATGCGCCCAACCGGGATCCACCCGGCACGCCCACCAGGGGCGATGCTCTGCCCACCAGGGGGCGATGCTCTGCCCATCCTGGGCGTCGCCATGTTGCGACCAGAGCCACTCTAGCGCCTGAGGCAGACGCCACAGAGCCATCCCCAGCGCCCGGGCCATGTTTGCTCCAATGGAACCTCGGCTGCGGGAGGGGAAGAGAGAGACAGAGAGGAAAGCGCGGCGGAGGGGTGGAGAAGCAAATGGGCGCTTCTCCTGTGTGCCCTGGCCGGGAATCGAACCCGGGTCCTCCGCACGCTAGGCTGACGCTCTACCGCTGAGCCAACTGGCCAGGGCTCTTTGCACGTTTCTTAGAAAGTCATCCATTTATTTCCACTTTCTACTTTATTTTTATAGAGTTGGGCTCCACAAAATTAAAATTTTTTACCTTTTCCTTCTAGTTCTAGTTATTGCACTGGAGAAGGAAGTCAGTTTTCATGCCCACTTCTGAACCATTTACATTCTTTACCACGATTCACTTTAATAATAATACAAAATAACTGTTTTAAATAAATTAGAGCATTCAGATGGATGTTAAACAGGTTCACTGAGCACAGTGGGGACCTGCTTTCGAGTCAGTGGTGTCATCAGCCCTGTGGGCTTGGGCTTCAGTTTTACGGAACTTGATTGTGCTTTTGATAATTGGCAGTTTGTCCTCAGGGTGGATTGCCAAAACACTTAGGGGAAGTCACTTGATCAACTTGTCCTTGGCACAATGGCCATTCTGAAAATAGACATACTCAAGTGAAATGAGTTATATTAAAATCTTATTCCAAATGTTTAGTTAACTGAGTGCATGTTGCATTTGAAAAACGTGTTTTAAAATGTAGAATTGTTTTACAAAAAAATGAAAAGCCCTGCCTTAATGACAGTATTTAGTTGTGAAACATGTCTTCCTATGATATGAAGTGCCCTTCTGAGCTGGCTCTTCCTTGCCTTGGTCCACTTAGAGATTTCCACGCACTCAAGGCTCATGCCAAAGCAGGAAAGATCCCTATGTCTGGAAGTGAGCGAAAAAGAATACGTAGAGAAATTTGCAAGAACAAATCAAACACACACAAATCAAACAAAAATATTTTTTTGCAGCCAAATGTGACCTAAGCAGGTTTACTCCTTTTGATATAGGATCAACTTTTATAAATTCATTCAACATATACAACGATAAATGGAGAAAGGCTATAAATCAACAGTTCTCAAATGAGGAAATGTGGTTCATTTATTCATTAATTTAATAGTTTTGTTTAAGTCCTTGAGACAGGAGCCTCATATATTTGTCACGAGATCCCTAAGTGAGACAAATCAGGGTAGAGAACCTCACTTCCAACACATTAAGAACCTCTATCAATATTGCTGGCCTTGTGAATACAGAGAGCGTCACTTTAATTTCGATGAATGGATTTCATCCTTTAGCCCAGTGGTAGTCAACCTGGTCTCTACCGCCCACTAGTGGGCATTCCAGCTTTCATGGTGGGCAGTAGTGGAGCAACCAAAGCATAAATAAAAAGATAGACTTAACTATAGTAAGTTGTTTTATAAAGATTTATTCTACCAAACTTAGCGAAAATCCGACATAAAGTACTTGGTAAGTAATTATTATTATATGCTTTAACTTGCTGTAACTCTGATTTATAAATTTAATAAAGTAAAGTTACTTCCCTACTTTATAAATCACCATTACTGTGGAACCGGTGGGCGGTTAGAAAATTTTACTACTAACAGAGATACAAAAGTGGGCGGTAGGTATAAAAAGGTTGACTACCCCTGCTTTAGCCACTGGACCTTACTTTTTAGCATGTACCATTTCCACTGTGCCTCACATTCCTATTTACCCCCTCCTCACCTTCTGCTGTTTAGTTGCTACTCAGTCATTTAGGACAGAGGAATTAATAAAGACATAATTTAGGACTTTAGAGTATGGTGGAAGCATAAGGGAAGAGTAGGTAACTAAATTCATAAAGTACTTCTGACACTATCCTGACAAAACTTGACAATTTATTGGATGGGGGCTGTGGGTGAGAAAAAGGGAGGAGTAATGGATGGCACCCAGGTTCTTAATGTGAGCACCTGGGGGATCATAGTGCCAGTAACCAAATTAGAAAAATTACAGAAGGAAGGGAATGAGAAAGAGATGAATTCAGTTCTGAACATGTTGAGTCTGTTGAGTTTGGTCTGTGAGATACCAAAGAAGAGATGTCTCCAAGGGTTTGGTTATATTCATCTGGAGTTAAGTGAAGAGATCTGGGCTGGAGATACATATTTAGTTGTTATCAACATAAAGATGGGAATCAAGCCATCCATGGGTGTGGACGAGACTGCTTAAGACTTGTTTGTAGTATGAGATGGTAGTGAGGGCAGGCTAGAGTGCTGAGTACCCCAATTATTTAGAGATGGGTCAAGGAGGGAGAGCTAATAAAATGGCTAGAGAGGAAGACGGAAAATTGGGAGCGTGCCTCTGTTCATACTGATCCCTTTCCCTGGAGTGACCTCTCTCTCTTCTTTGCATGGTAAAATACAGCTAATCCTTCAAGACATCTCAAATGTCTCTTTGATGAAGAAAAGCATTCTTGATTCACTTTCTACTTCTCCAAGTGCCATAAAAACTGCTCTCTTTTCTCTGCCTATATACCATTTCAAACAAGAGCAAAATTGTGAGCTCCTACCCCAAACCCCACCATTTCCTGAGCTCACAGAGGACAAATACAACAGGTGATTCTAATTTATCTTTTTTTCCTCGCATCAAGCAGCACATATACAATGATCAGTAAGCATCTGATTAGTTTTATTTGCCTGGCATTGACAAGTTTGTTCCTCATTCTGATAAAGATATCAGCCCAGTGGGACACATGATTCAAAAAAATGTATGTTTTTAAGAACTCTTGCTTTATAATGAAATCTATATCTTGTATGGCATTGCAAGTTAATTAGTTTGTTATTATTTATGCTATGCCTGCTTCCAAAAAGGATTTGAGATAGCTTGCAATGAGTCACATGAATAATTACATCTTTAAAAACTGCATAAAAATATCATGCAGTGGAAAAAGGTGATAACATTACCTGATAAATTAGACCAAGGAAAGTTACTGTGACTGAGATTGAGATATAGGTTTTCACTTCTTAGTAGACAAAGTGATATATTCTTTTTCTAAACAGCTCTGGGATTTTTGTGGGACTTTGTATAAGTGGAGGACAGTACATTACCCAGACCAGCTAGAGTACTGCTTAATTATGTTCCTGAACTATTTATTTGCAATGTTATATATAATATGCTTATAAGTGGACTTTGAATAAGAACAACAAAAAATACCTCTCTCGTTTGCAGAAAAAACTAAACAGGCCTTCTGTACTGAAGAATGAGGATTCTTTTTAAGTTAAAAACTTTTTAAACTATCTTACAATTGTATTTTTAGAATATATTGCTTGAGAAAATATGACAAAAACTGCTATGAATTTAATAACCCTTAAATATTTTCTATTTATTAAAACAATACTGTATGAATACATTGTTAAGAAATTGCACAAATATTTGCATAAGATTGAGTGTATAGTATAGAGACACTACTTGGTGAATACAGAGATTTGAAATGTTTTTTGCAGAAGCTCCAAGGTCTTCTGATGAGCTATTGGGAACCACTATCTAAGTTGGTTTTCCAAGTTACTTTAATTAGTTAGTTTGTTTAGTTGTAATTGTCTGCATAGGTTTTGTTTAAAGAACTCATACTCAGGAGATCAACAAATCACACATCTGCTGAAGGCTGGGTTTGGATTCTACCTGAATGGGTCCTGAAAGAAACCTATCAAAAAGCTTATTATCATCCCACCTAAGTCATACAAAAGAGAAAGTATTAACTGTCACCAATTTTCCTGCATGATGATGAGTAGCTTGGCATTTAGTGTTAGTGTCTGCATGTTAGTTTAAATATCCATGACTTTAAAATAGGCCCTGTCCTTCACTTTACATCTCCAGAATTGTGAATGTCTTCTGAGAACCTTTGTAAAGTCCTAGGGGAGTCTTTTAGATCAGTGGTCCCCAACCCCCGGGCCACGGACCGGTACAGGTCTGTGGGCCATTTGGTACCGGTCCTCAGAGAAAGAATAAATAACTTACATTATTTCTGTTTTATTTATATTTAAGTCTGAATGATGTTTTATTTTTAAATATGACCAGATTCCCTCTGTTACTCCGTCTAAGACTCACTCTTGACGCTTGTCTCGGTCATGTGATACATTTATCCGTCCCACCTTTAGGCCAGTCTGTGAAAATATTTCCTGACATTAAACTGGCCCGTGGCCCAAAAAAGGTTAGAGACCACTGCTTTAGATTATATATTAGTCAAACATACAGAAATTGAGGGCAAAATGATACTCTATAATTACTGTATAAAATCAGATGAAATTCAGATGTTTCTAACTTTAACCAGAATAGGTACTTTGAGGTAAATTCTTTCTCTAAATGCTTAAGTTTCACCTGCTGTTACTGCATCACAAAGTGCGTGCTATAATTTTACTCTGAGATGGAATTCCCCCTTCTCAATATTTCTGGTACTCAGAAGAGATAATCTTGATTCATAATTTCATCGGCTCACTTTCACTTGTTGGTAGAAAATAAGGAATTCAAGAATCTCTCTTGGTGTGTTTTAAACATATACACATACACGCTGAAATCCACAAGTGAAAGAATGAGATCATTTTTTCCTTCACCAGCCAGCACTTGTGAACCAGCACACGGTATCCTCTCACAGATTATCTGTGGTTTGACATGGACCCTGGACCCGGATAATCTACTACTGACTCCTTGATGGTAGAGGCAGTTTTCTCCTGAGCCTTGTGTTTAGCATAGCCTGAGTTTGCAGAATTTAATTCAATTAAACGCAGATCCTTAGCCAAGTATAAGAGAAGATCAGGGTCTTCCTGCTGCCCTCTCCACCCTTTCAGTCCCAACTTCCCATCGCTCATCCGTATCCCCAACTCTACCTCCCGTCGCCACGAACTTCCTTCAGCACCCGGCATGCCTCTCCCTGGGCTTCCTTTGGTATTTTGCAAACAGAATCCTCTTCTACTGAAATATCCTTGGCCTCTTTTTGCCTGATCTGCATCATATTCATTTTTCAGGTCTGTTTTTTTGGTTTTTGTTTTTGCTTCTTCTCTGGGAATACTTTATAATTTTCTAAATCTGATTGCTCCCATTACCACACTATGGCATCACAGTCCTCCTCAAACTATTGTAATTAAAAATCCCCACTGCATTGTAAACTTGAGGGCAGGCAGAGTATGTCACTCTATTTACTTGCATATCCTCAGGATCTTAGCACAATGACAGAGACTTAGTAGGTGCTCAATAAATATTTGGATAAACAACTGAATGATTAAGTGTAATGACAATGAATCTTTTCTTAAGAGTCCTTTCTTCCAGAATCTCTTCAGCAATGATGGCTTATGGTTGGCACTGTGGCAATGTTTTAGGTTAAGCTCTGTTACTGTGCTTATGTACACACACACACACACATACACAAGACCTGCTGAAAGTGGTCATGAGCTGAAAGTGCCATGGAATCAAATCTTGCTGCCATGTTCACATCCTTATGTTTGGTGCAGACAAGGATAACACTCAGGCCCCTTGCTCAAAGATGCCAACCTTGTCTTCCTCCTGCAGTTCTCATGTTGCTAACAGGCATGCCATTGAACATGGGGATGTGATCTCTTCATATTTATTCATTCAACACATATTGATTAAGGACCTCTTGGGGGAAAAAAAGCCGTAGACTTGGCAGTCACTCAGGAAACAGAATGCCACTGAAGTGTGCCATCATTTCAGCAATCATGAACCAAAAATGCCAAGCAGAGCGTGGATAAAAGTAAAAACCCTTACAAACCCTTCTGAGAGTGCTCTTTAAGTTATAAATATGTATTGGCAAAATCCTTTGATCAAGTCTTAATATGTGCCTTTCTTCACAGTAAGAAAACATCCCCACCCTCTCTTAGAAAAAAAACAGAGGAAGGCACACTTAGAGCCATCTGGAAGAAGACGCTGGCTGATTAGGGTTCAGTCTCTCTCCTTAGAGAACAGCTTACACAAAATTACGCTGAAAAGAGTTTCAGAATCAAGCTGCTTTTCCCTTTTCCTTTTACAATATGTACTCCGCAGAATGCATAGTGATCTCGCTTAAGACATTTTTCTCTTTTATTTCCTGTTCTCTTTCTGACAGAAATTCTTTTCTTTGCAGAGCAATAAGGCTTTTCTTTCATTGCGTCTATTCCCTTGATGACATGAAGTATTCAATCACAACCAATTTGCAGATAATGTTGTGCTAGTTTCTCGTGTGTGTTTGTCAGCTTCGTCACCTGTGCCAGATTGTCAAATGCATGCCCTAGATAATGTCGATACCTTAGTCAACAAGTTTCATCGTGCTTCCAAATGGAAATGTTGTGGAAATTTTCCTCTTGGCTCGTTTTATTTTCTTGCCTGAACTTTTTTTTTTGGATGACTCTGAATTGGATGTTCTTTGCCTGGCCAGTGCCTTATTTTCTGTCGTCCTTCCAGTTATAGTTAACCCTTGCTGTTAGCTATTTGTTCAATCAACCTGTGAACAAGGTATCAAATTAATTCAATAAGTCACTGTAGGTCGTCAGCTGGGAAATGCAGAAGAGGTGAGAACAAAGCAAACCTTCGAGCCACAGGTCCACAAGGTGTCTTATCTGTGCCAGTCTGCTG
The DNA here is from genome assembly GCF_036850765.1 of Saccopteryx bilineata. NCBI lineage: Eukaryota > Metazoa > Chordata > Mammalia > Chiroptera > Emballonuridae > Saccopteryx > Saccopteryx bilineata. The sequence continues at coordinate 77,607,989 of NC_089495.1, read as the reverse complement.
AGCCAAAGCTCCTCAGGTGGTTCCCACTTCCCCCCACAAAGGAAATAAAAAAATTCAAATGATAGGAAATGCCGCTAAGAGTCTAGCAATCCAACTTTTGAGCATAATTTGGGGAAAATAGCTTGATAAATTGTACTTCAATGTTGTAGGTTAGGAATAGCTTTGGTTTTGGTGTGGGTTAGGACAGGCAGCGAGGAAGAGTTTAGCGCTAGTTTTATGAGCTCATCAGTATTAGTGACTTAAAAGAACTTTACTAGAAATAAAGTGAAAGGTAACAGGAGAGGTCACTGCAGACTACGGATTTCTAATCTCCTGATCTCTGTCCATTTATGCAGCCACCTCTCATTTTCCCTTTGTCTTGGTCAATAGAAGAGCTGTGTGGGTGTGCTCGCTTCTCTCTCAACAAGTTAACAACCGTAATAGAAAAGTCGGTCTGTTCCTGGATCATGACACGAAGATGGCACCCACTTCTAAGATCAGCTAGTGCTCAGGAAGTGTGAAGCAGCTAGGATTGGGGCAAAAGCTAGCAGCAAAAGTACTCGGTTCTGTAATCTCCATGCAGGACTGACTTCAGAGGCATGTGACCACAGGCAGTTGCTTAAAATGACCCTATGCTCAGTTTAATACTCTGCTGTTGCCTTCTTGAAATTCTTAATACTTTTTAAACATGAGAACTTGCATTTTCATTTTGTGCTTTGTCCAGAAAATTATGTAGCGAATCCTATCTTTAAAACATGTTGTTGGGACATTAGAAAGCAGTGCAGAAAAGCCCTGGCCGAGTGGCTTAGCGGATAAATTGGCGACCTGGCGTTTCAAGAAGCCATCAGTGAGCGCACCACTGAGTATAACAGCTGAGGGGAACAGTGAGCTGATGCTTTTCTCTCTCTCTCTCTCCCTCCCTCCAACTTCCCCTCTCTCTCAAGACAATGGAAAAATTTTTAAAAATATTTTATTTTAAAAAGCAGGGAGTGGGGGTGAGGGAGTTATAATGAATGGGACACTTGAATCCAAGTTAACACAATAAATTAAAAATTAATTAAAAAAAGAACTCAAAAGAAAATAAAGCAATGCAGGAAAATGTATATAAGCATATGTTTTTTGTTTTTTTTTTTAAAGCGTTCTATGAACTTATGCTTTAAAATACTCTCACTCCCCCTCACTGCCTCCGCCCACATGCGAGTATGTATTGAGAGATAATTGTGAGTTGTAGTTAAGAGTAAAGACCACAGCTAGTTGCCTGGGTTTGAAACTTACCATATGGGAAATTTACTACACATTTTGGTGCCTCAGCATCCTCATCTGTAAAATGGATAAAAATGGCTTCCTAATATGTTAAAGACTTTTGTGTCTATGTTTGTAAAAAACATTGTCCTATAGTTTTTATTTCATGTGATGTTTTTGTCTGGCTTGGACATCAGAGTAATTCTGACCACATAAAATAAGTTAGTGTTTCTTCCTCTATTTTTTGAGTGAATTTGAGTAAGACCAGTATTATATCTTTCTTTAATATTTGAGAAGATTCACCAGTGAAGCTATCTAGACTTGGGTTTGTCTTTTGGGGGGGGGGGGAAGAAAGATGATTAGTAAGTAATTTAGTTTTTCAACTAGTTTTGGTCTAGTCAGCTATTTCATTTTGGGGGCAATGTTTAAGACATGTGACTTACATACTGTACTCACTGGTTTCAAAACCGTTACATTTTTGTGATATGTAACTTCAGGAATTCTGATAAATTCTATTTTTTTCAATTCCCATAAAGAAAAGGGGGAGGGAAGCTGTGGAACATTTTAAATTGTGTACACTATATGACTGAGTATATTCCTGGCAGGACACAACTCTGTTTTGCCTAAACATCAGCGAAAACAGAAACGTCTATTTATAATTTTACTTGTCTACTCTCTAGTAAGACTTTGCCACAGACTAGTTTCTGGTTCCACAGAATTCATAATTTGTCTCCCTGCCCCTGTGCACGCACCTCCAGTGCTGGGAATAGGTACTGTGGCACACCTTTCTACAGCAGGAGCCTGGGACGAAGACCTTGTGTCATGTGGGCTGGAAAAATGGTCAGTAGGATTCTTTGTTGAAGTCGGTTCTACTTTGAGACTGCTAGTCATGATGTAACTATACACAGAAGTGACTACAAGCCACATAATAATATCCTACTGAATCCAAGATGAAAGCATTCCCTACTTAATTTCCCCTTAGCTGGAAGGCTAAAATGCTTATGCCCACTCCAATGCCAATAAAAGGAGAGAAGGCATGACAAAGTTGGACTGGAAAGAGATAGTATTCTATACAATTTGTGATTAAGTTATCTAACTCTTGCAAACATTATAAAAATATTGGCTCTGTGAACATATTGTTGGGCCTCTAAAGAGTCTTAAAAGAAGTCCATGCAAGTGAGAGATTATGAAGCTTACTCTCTGAGTTTCATGGAAAATGATAAATCAACCTCTGGATGAAAGAAAAACTGACTTAAAAAAGTATTGAGTTCTTAACTTCCCCTCAAAAATTTACAAGGTGTGTAGCTGATCTTTTTAATAAACCTCCTGGACTTTAACTTTCTCATGTGAAATAAAATTAGCAACAGTAATTGCTGGCGTATATTAACCACTTCCTGCATGCTATGTATTTTAAGTGCATTATCTCAATTCTCACAACCTTTTGAAATAGGCATTATCAAAAATTCCCATTTTACAATCAAGGAAAGTGGGTAACTTTCCTGAAAAATACTAATGATTACCTCACATCATTGTCCTGTGCTGTTAATGTGAAAATAAATAATACATGTGGCTGTACACTTTGAAACATTACATCAGTCCTCATCAGAGAGAACCCTTGTGTGAGAAATTCATCAGCTCACCTGCAAGTCAAGGGCCCATTAAATAGCCAATCAGACTGAGCAAAGTCAGGTCCTAGAGTGTCTCCAGCCTACCATTACTGCTCATCAAGCTACAAGTGCAGTGGGCAGGATAATGGGTGATTGCAAACATACAACGCAATGGTTTTCAAACTTGACTCAACTCAGAATCATAAAGAGGTACTTGTGCTGTTGAAAGTAATGATTCCTGGGACTTTTCTCTAGATGTTCTCATTTAGTTGGTGCAGGACTGTGCTTCAGGATCTAGTTTTTTATTAAGTATTCTGGATGGTTTTGATATAGAAGTTCTTAGGTTATAGATTAAACACAGAGGAACTGGCTCTTAGGGGAGGAAGCTACTAGCCTACTTTTCTCCCCCTGTGTTTTTATATCCTGACCTTAAAAAGAGAGACTAAAAGAAAAATATGTGCACCCCACTTACCCGCCAATGCTTCCAGGACTTTGATCCCCCTGAATAAGTGATTTTGCATTGTTGTGTATTATTTGGATTATACTGTGAGTGACTTTCATGTGTTTTCTTGTTAGGGCAGGTTTTAATAGGACATATCCTTTAATATAAGGATACTACACCACTGCAATTGATGATACCTTTTTCCAAGGAAAGAAAGGACATACAATGGGAAGGACAAACATGCTGATTTAGTCATTTTACCTACACAGAATATGCCAGACAGGGCCAAAAAGTAACTTGTTACTTTATGTTACATCTGTGGACAGACTTTGGCATTAATTCAGCCAGCTTTTGGAATCCAGCTAAAAGAATAGGAAGATTTGAAGTTTAGAACCAGTCATTAAAATTGGAACCTAAAAAATAGGCTGAAAACTACCATTAAATGGGGACTATATGTCAGATTTCACCAGGTTAAGGATATTGATATTTTTTTAAATTTGGTCACAGATACTACTGTGTCTAGATATCACTGAGATACTATGTCCTATGAGATATAAATAAAATTCAATGGAGCACATTCTGGGTGAATTTAGTGAATAGGGAGCCTCTAAATTCTCTCTCTTTCTAGAAGAGGGGTCAGCACATTTTTCTGTAAAGGGCCAGACGTAAATATTTTCAGTGTTGTAGGCCATACAGTCTCTGTCACAATCACTCAACTCTGCCATAAAGCAGCCATAGACAATATGTAAACAAATGACTGTAGTTGTGTTCTAATAAAACTTTATTTATTGAAGCAGGTGGCATCCAGATTTGGCTCAAGGGCTTAGTCTGCAAACACCTGTTCTAGAAGGTGAAAATGGCTTCTGCTTATCTGCCTATCTCTAGTTCTAAGTCCCTGCTTCTACTGAGTTAGTTCAGTTTACAGGTCATTTTATCATCCCGTGAATCTCTTCCTATCCCACAGTTTGTAAGGCAAAAAATGGAACTTGAAGAATCAGCATGGAAGCTTATTTACATTGAGATACAGTCAGGCATTCATATTTAACCATGAGATATGTTTCCTGTTGGTTCCTTGCATGTCATGCTTCCAAATATTCTATAATTCTCAGCTGCCTCACTCATTTTGATATGGAAAACAGGTTGTATATCCTCATACTGGAGGAAGCATAGATGGTTTCTCGCAGATTACGGGGAGACATGAGGCTCCATAGATTACTCTATAAACCAACAGTTGTCAAGCTAGCACCCCAAATTAAGATGGTTTGCTAGCAAATTGTCATCTCTGACTGAAAAAAGCATGGGGTTGCTCCATGCCACTGGAATTTAAGAAATGTCACATTTCCCCATTTTGCTAAATCATATGAAATATAGCTTGAGTTTTTTTATTTTCCAAGTTTTCTGAGAGGGTCAAACTCAGTGATTTTTCAGTGTTCTTCTCCCCTACCATGGGCCATAAAAGAACTCCAAAATTTTTTGAGTACAAATCTTGGAGAAAACAAAGAGCAGCACCATTCCGCAAGCCCTGTGTGCTTATGCTGCCATGCCCACGTTCAATGATTTGTTCAACTAAGGGCAACTGTCAGGCGTTACCTGTTGTCCCATCCATAAATGACTTAAGGACCTTTACCAAAGCTTCCAAGATCATAAGACTTAGTTCTTAGTCTTTCCACCTGCCAGGGACTGCATTTTATAAGCTGTGACCTCCGTCACTTGTGCAAACTGATCCTTCTATCCTCCTCAGTAGCAAGAATCAAACCAATTTCCCAGGAACTTGGTTGCTCCCCTTATCAAATTTTAAATCACCAGGCCTCTGACCCTTTTTCCCTCAGGTGACCCAGTGTAATACTCTTACTGGGTCTAGAATGTCAGAGATACAAATGGCTTTCTCCAGTTTACAGTCCCCACCACTCTATTATTTTGCTCCAACTAGCCCTTTTTTGTTGCTATACCTTTCTGGTCTTGGAGGGGTGGTGGAATAATTTTTTTGTTTCTTCCTAGATTTATAGTAATAAGAAATAATAGAATTTGTTTTCTCCATAGAACATTTTACTACACAAATTCTTAAACAACTCACTTTGTTGTAAAGATTCCATTTATTTTAGCCCAGGGGAACTTGTTAGATAGGCAAATTCACAGGTCCTACCCCAAATCTACTGAACTAGAGCCCTGGGAATGGGGCCCAGTAATCTGCATTTCAACAACACCTCCAAGTGACTTGGATGTGCAAGTTTGAGAATCACAGTGCCTAAAAATATTCTACAGTAAATCCTCACTTAACGTTGTTGATAGATTCTGCAACTTTAAGCAAAAGTACAGATAATGAAACAAATTTTTCCATGAGCTAATTGATATAAAGAAGAGTTAAGTTCCTACAGCATCTCATTAACATTATAACGGAATGATGCTAAAAGACATTATTAAAGGATCTGCTGTACTTTGAAGTGATAATCTACTAGAGGAAAATCTGTTACTGAGAACCACCCTCAGATCAATACTTCGTTCTTTGTGCTTTCTTCCCCATACTTTCTTAGAATGCATATTCTCTCAAATATTAATTGATGCCCTCTTGTGGCTATGAGAATTCCCAAATGTATAATTATACTCCTGACTATTATTTCCCTTCTGGCTTTTTATCATTACTTCATTTCAAGAAAGCTCAATTTAATGTTCTGACATTACTGCAAACTACTTTTTTCATCTTGGCCCATCACCCAGAAGTATTTTTCCCTCTTTTCCTGTTCATTATCAATGACCCTGTAGCAGGACTGGAGCTAGTACTAGTTAGGTTAACTTAAACGAGTCACTGACTTCAGGCACAAAATTGAAGGGGGTACTAAAAGCCTTAGTCATCAAAGTAAATAATATTTTAGTAAAATATTTTTTAAAGTTAAAATTAATGCAAGAATATCTATGATGAACAAAGTAAACATTTTTTAAAAAGACATTTAATGACTTGTCATAAGAAGCCATATTGGCTTGAGACAAAAAGAAAAAAATTAGTAATACTGATCCTGTCTTGATTTAAAATTTTGATATTCTGTTCATTATGGGTACTTTTGCATAATTTTTTTTTATTTTAAAAAGTACTACATTAAAATATTATCTATCTTGGTTATTGAATTTTTGCTGCCTACTTAAATTTTGTGCCTGAGGCATAATTGTGTACCTCACAGAGCCCTGAAGATTGGAGTGTCTACATTTCTTTAATGCCTCACATTCAAATATAACTGCTTTCTAAAGGCGCCTCTTACCCTTCGCTGCGTTCTCAGATGTCTCTGCTAATTAGGATGGAACCAGCAAGCAGCAAAGTTGATGATAAGCAGTGATTTGACAGACAGTAGAAGTCGCCTGACCCGTCACACTCTCTTTTTGTTTTAGGTTATGCAAAGTTGATACTCTGGCCTCAAAGGAAATAAAGCACATTTTGGTTCCAGGTTCCAAAGGGGATACAGGGACAAGTCTTGGATCTTGTAAGTTTCCCTTGTATTGGTTCAACAGGTGATGGGGCTCCTGGAGAGCAAGTTCCCAGGTAAGAGGACAGCTGAAATGAAAGGCAGGAGGAGGAGAAAGATCATTACTTACCCAAGGCTCATGGCTATCTGCTTTTCATCTCTTTAGCAACAGCACACTCAGTGTATACTAAACAATCTTATACTTGCTCGCTGACTGCTTTGTATTAATAATTAGTCTCTGAATGAATCAAATGTGCATATTTATCTTCTCCAATTAGAGTGAACTATTTTTTAGATTTAAAAAAATATTTAATTGAATTTTAATGGGGTGACACTAGTTAACATAATTATATAGATTTCAGTTGCCCAAATCTACAAAACATCTCTATACACTGTATTGTGTGTTCACCTCGCCATCCCAAGTATAGATGAAACTTTTTTTTTTTTAATTTTATTTATTCATTTTAGAGAGGAGAGAGAGAGACAGAGAGAGAAGGTGGGGAGGAGCTGAAAGCATTAACTCCCATATGTGCCTTGACCAGGCAAGCCCAGGGTTTCGAACCGGCAACCTCAGCATTTCCAGGTCGACGCTTTATCCACTGCGCCACCACAGGTCAGGCTAGATGAAACTTTTTGATTTTAGGAATCATGTTTTCTTTTTTTTTCTACCCTGTTATTTGAAGAGGATGAACTACACAGCCATTGCAGAAACATGATATATGCAACACTTAACTTCATTCGTTCAGTCTTTTCTTTATTTTGTTCACAGTTTACAGGAAATCAATTACAACTGAAGAGATGTTGTTGAATGAAGCAACTCAGTAATAGAAAAAGTTAAAAGCATAGTTGCCTTTGGTGTCTACTAACTGCTGACAGTTACGTGGAGATCATCTTAACTCTCCAAATGCTTCTAAAACATAGAGATAAATGCCCCAATACAGACATATAGTACACATAAAATAACTGAAAACATTAATTCAATATATCAAAGGAAATTGACAGTTAAATCATATACTTAAGAAATACCAGTGCTTCTTTTATAAGTTTCCAAACCAAAAGCTACATGTATCCACAGCCAAACTCATGAGTCTTTGAAGAGGCAAGGATTCTGAGCACAAATTCATCTTTCATGCAAAAATTCCAAAACCCAGCTCACAAACATGCCCTTCATAAATCACCAAATAGTCTCTTCAGTTGTAGTACTATACAAATTAAATTGTCAGGAGTGTTCTTCTTTTATAGCAGTTGATTTGGTATCTTTTAAAGTCTTCAAAGCTGTAAGATTTCTACAGTTGAACTCCAATAAATAAACTTATGCCTTTCTTTGTATTTAGAAGTTTACAACCTAGAATTTCAAGCTATGACCTGCTGAGAGAGCTACCTTACCAAGTGAGATTTTATTACTATGGTAACTTAACATGATAGAAATATTAAAAGCAATTTCCCCGCGTACTTTCAGGAGATTGCCATTTATGATTTCAAATAACTGTCTTACATTAAAAAAATATGATGATTCAGCTGGAGCATTTGTTTTCATATTCTTTTATATTCTAGACTGAATCTACAAGTGTATTGAACAGAGCGAGTATCTTTTGGAACCCTTTTGTGCTGGTGACAGTTGTTCCCCTTCTGCGGGGCTCTGTGCCATCAAGACAGCAAACAGGCCAGTCCACTCTGCTTGGCTGAGCAGCTGCAACAGGCAGGGAGGAAGCTGTGTCAACTATGTAACAACTTAATTTGTTCTGGGCTGATGAAAGGCCACAGGAGATGCCAACAATTGATGGAAGAAAGCCATTCCAAAGTCACTGTCCCAGAGATTCACCTAGAAAGCCACATGTATAAACATCTTCTCGAAGATACTGTCCCACTGCCAGGTCCACCAGAACCTGCAGTACAGAGCTTTCACTGCAACTGACCTTCAAATCTGTGAGGCACAGAAGCACAAATGTACACATGAAGGACATGATACTTATTCCTATGCAATGAGTTTACAAAAGCTTCTACAAAGGGTATCTGGATGACTGGCACAAGGAAGGGCTCCCAATAGATTTACACACTGGTTTTAAAAGACTGTGAAGCTCGTGAGCTGATGGAGGGAAGGTACCTTTCAATGGCTGTACCATCCTGGGGAACAAGTGAGTCACAATAGAAAAAAGCCAAGGCCTTCAGAACCATTTTGTGTGGTGCAATGCATAAACAAGTCACAAAGCAACTTAGAATGGTATCAGGTTAAAAGAAACTTTCCATTTTAAAACTTTGAAAATGATCTCTATGGTCATCACAGCAGAAATGGGAAAGTGCACGCGTGTGTGTGAATGTGTGTTTTGGTTGGTTCTTGGTTATTCCCCCGAATGTCATCCTTCCATGGATTTTCTGCTCTTACAATACCTGCTGAGGGTGATTCGGTTCCCTTTCAGTTGGATATAATTTGCAGCCACAGTATCCTGTCTGATAAAAACAAAAAGCAGCCAGAAAGATTTCCTGAGGAGCAGCTGGCACATGCAAATGTGAGGCTGCTCATTTTAATTTGGGTTGTCATGACATTTCCTCAATTACCTCACTGACCTGAATCCCACTTCCTTACGCTGCCTTTAGCCTTACTGCCTAGAATGTACATGCTTGTTTCTTATTTGGATAGTCCAAAAACAACAACAACTATGAGCATTTCTCTTAAATGTTGGACATAGGCAGAAAATGTTATTTGAAACTGTCACCTACCCAGAATACAACCAGACAAGCTTGCCAGTTAAATATTCACTGGGTTTATTTCTTTGGCAAGGAGCCATTCATGGATGATTTCTTCATTTTACAAATAGAGAAAAATATATTCATAACTGATAAATGTGGAGGTGCAAAGCACAAACGGCTAAGAGAAATAATCAAATATAAAGACAGTCTTGTGAAACCAACTGGATGGCATGAACACAAATTTATGTGTGTTCTGTCAAGCAGTTTGCCTCGTTCCTCCAGGGAGATGCTTAAGAAATGCTATTTCTCCTCTTCGCTGTTGCTGGCACAACAGGACTGATAATAACTCTCAGTTGTGTTTAAAACATAGAGCAGAAAACCATTGGTCAAATCCTTGTAACCACTATAATTTGTCCTTACAAAGACATTCAGTACATATTCTAGCTCTGTTTTGATGATAAATATTAAAGATTTTAATATGCTTTAGACAAATGCATTAACCAGTCGCTGACATATAAATATATATTTGATAAACAAATTACAAATGTAAAATGTTTTCTCACAGTAAGAGATACGATATGGTTTTCAGTAATAAAGAAAATAATTAGCACTGATTATATATGCATGGTAAAATAATTTTATATAATTAGCCTTGGGGGTTACTATGGCAAAATAATTGAAATGAGTAATTACAGTAATAATTATCTGCTAAATTTTATGAATGCATATAAAAATTTTAATATCTTCTTAGCTGTTTTCATACATTTCTAGGGAATAGAATTTACTTAAACTAGTTTGCTGATGGAAATATGGACAAATATAAGTGGAACCTCTGCTCATTATGTCTAACCTATAAAAAATTCAGACCGGTCTTTCCCAGAAATGGTGCGGGTACATTATGTCTGAGATCAGATGGTCAGGTGTGCAGCCTTTCTGAATAGGCCTGTTCTGCTAATATTTACCGAAGACCACAAGTTCCTGTAGCTGGAAGATCCAGGAGCTAACCTATTGTTTGAGCAAACTGAAGCTTTCTTTGGAAAATCTTGGCAATGGGAAGCGCATTTGCGTATTCATTTATAACAACTGTCATACATTTTTTCTGACTAAGGAAAAATAAGTCTTTAATTTCCTATTGAAATTGTTTAGTAGACAGAAAATTTTTTTAGGCAGTAGCCTCATGTATAAAACATGAAGCAGGAACAAACTACCAGTCCTATATGGAAATCTCCTGAAAGAAAGCTTTCTCCGGTTTGACTCATTTACATTGGAAACACAAAGATGATCTTATTGAAAGCAGTGCTGTATGAAGGGGATGGCTGAAATAATTTTGTAAGTTTCATCTCTTTGAAGTACAGATAATATGGTAGTAAATTGAAACGGGCACACGGTGATCATTTTAGAAATGGGTTTGCAACCCAATTATGACATTTTTCTCATGAAATCTTTTAGTGTGATATTTTTCAAATATTGAACGCTAGAAAACTCATCATAGAGGGATACACAGCCTATATTATCTGCATAACTTGAGCATATTGTATGCATTACCAGTAAATAGAGTTTCTTAGGCTTCAGCAATGTCTTAAAGTACCCCCTTGTTCATAGGGCGATGGCACCAGGGGAAGGCATCCAGCTTCTGAGGACACTCTAGCTCAGTTAGATTCCAGAAGGCTACCAAACCTCTGTATTTTCTTAAACTCTTTTTCGTTCGCCTTACTGGCTACAGCCTAGTCTTTCGATTCCACAATTCCTCCTTTAAAGCTGAGGACGGGGTCAAGAGTCAGATGGCCCATGGTAACACCAGCAGGTCCCCTTAGCTAATACATTTTTCAGAAATTCTGAATTCTGCTTATTTCCCCTGTGCTCTGTCCTCAAAGTTATTTGGAGCCAGGAAAGGAACTCAGTATTTTCGACCCAGCCTAAAAATACATTTGAACAGTAAATGCAGACGGAATAAACCTATATCTTTCAAGGTGTATACCTAGTTTTCTGAGCAGGTCTTGGCTAGCTTAAGCAGCAGTAGTCTTTGGAAACAAAACAAAACAAAAACAATACTTGCCAGCTAATTAGCTTTCTGATTGCCGATAGAGAATTTTAAGTTTCCATGTCTTCTTCCTTTCCAGTATGCTAAATTGGTCTGGTATTAGTTTAGCCATAGTATGGCAAAAGACAGCCAGTCTATGTTATGATCTGTGTAAATACATTCTTTCTGCCTGAGTTAATCAAATGTTCATTGAACTCCTTCTATTGCTAAGCACGACGTGAGGTGCTATGGTTATAAAAGAGGCAGCAGATTCAATCCTGAGTTTCAGGTTTATAAGTCAGTTGATAAGACCAAATTAATGACAACCGAAAAAGCAATGTATTGCTAAATTATCTGGTATTGAATTTAGCGTACCATGATAGAAGTTCACAGAGGAATGAAAAGATGTGTAAAAACTGAATAAAGTAACATTGGACCTGTTCGTTGAAGGGTGACCTCGACAGGCAGAGTGGTGGGACAGCCTTCCAGAAGGGACAATAGCATTCAGCAAATGTCCCTGAAAAGGAATGAGCATCATAAAATTGGAGAATAGAAAGGAGATCTATTTCACATTTATTACATATTTATGAATATGAAAGATGTCATACTTTTTCTCCAGGCATAACTATCTGTCTTAACCATTAATTTTCTTCCTTCCAATGCAATGTGTTGTTCCAGATACAAAATGGTCACCTGAAAAAGGAAATATCTTTTTCTTGTCTTTTTGTAGAATATTAGTGCAGTTTTTTGTTTTGTTTTGTCTTTTTGTTTTCTTTTTAAGGCCAGGAATTAGTATGGTAAATATTTCAAACTTAATAGCCAGTGAGATTTTGGGTATGTAATCTTAATACTTGATAACTTATTGCATCAAGTTTTAAATGCCATGGTAAAAAGGGAAAACATTATTTCTTATTAATCATATCAAAATAAACTACCTTTAAAAGTACCATATGTGCCTGACCGGGTGGTGGCACAGTGGATAGAGCATTGGACTGGGATGCAGAGGACCCAGGTTCAAAACCTCAACATCACCGGCTTGAGTGCAGGCTCACCAGCTTGAGCTCAGGTTCACTGGCTTGAGCGTGGGATCATAGACATGACCCTGTGTTTGCTAGCTTGAGCCCAAAGGTCACTGGCTTGAAGTCCAAGGTCACTAGCCTGAGCCCAAGGTTGCTGGCTTGAGCAAGGGATCACTTGCTCTGCTGGAGCCCTCTGGTCAAGGCACACATAAGAAAGCAATCAATGAACAACTAAGAAGCTGCAATGAAGAATTGATGCTTCTTATCTCTCTCCCTTCTTGACTGTCCTTGTTTATCCCTCTCTCTATCCCTCTCACCCCACCCCCAAAAAAAAGAAAAAGAAAAGAAAATAAAAAAAAAAGTACCTTAAACTTCTTAAGGATGTAAGGATGCAGAAAGATAATTGTAATTTAGCTGGAATTTGGTTAGTTTCAGAGTCTACCATAGACTCCTTATGCCTATGTGTTGGCATGTCTTAGTTTTGGTAAAGCCATGGTTACCTTACTGCAGCCAGTAACCAGCTTGTTTTGCTTAGTTTTATTGCACTAGAGCAATACCTCCAAAAAGGAAAAACAAAGTCTGGCTTTTCAAAGCTTTTTCAAGATTACAAAAATCCTGTGAAATATCAGTAAGGGCACTATAATGTTATAAAGTGTTAGAGTTTGAAGATATTATAGATCATTTTCCATCCCTTTCAGATGACAGTTCGAAAAGTTAAACTGTATTTTTATTTATTTATTTATTTATTTATTTATTTATTTATTTATTGTATTTTTCTGAAGCTGGAAATGGGGAGGCAGTCAGACAGACTCCTGCATGAGCCCGACCGGGATCTACCCGGCACGCCCCCAGGGGGCGATGCTCTGCCCCTCTCAGGCGTCGCTCTGCTGCAATCAGAGCCATTCTAGCGCCTGAGGCAGAGGCCACAGAGCCATCCTCAGCGCCCGGGCAAACTTTGCTCCAATGGAGCTTTGGCTGCGGGAGGGGAAGAGAGAGACAGAGAGGAAGGAGAGGGGGAGGGGTGGAGAAGCAGATGGGCACTTCTCCTGTGTGCCCTGGCCGGGAATCGAACCCGGGACTCCTGCACACCAGGCCGATGCTCTACCACTGAGCCAACTGGCCAGGGCCAAGTTAAACTGTATTCTAAGCACCATCTCGACTCTGCTTTGCTGTAGACTGACCCTGCGGGGCGCCCTTCTGAACCTCCTGATCTGTAGACACCCTGCAGTCTGCAAACTAACACTTGGAGTGCTTCTGACTTTTACCAAGCTGTGGCAGAACTCCTGGGCCTGGGGGCCTTTTCTGTGACTAAAGACACTGAGCAGAGCAGAGACCACAGGGCTTCCAGGTAGTCAACAAGTGAAGGAGCAGCTCTTAAGCAAATGCATGAGTGACAGCAACTATGATGAGTATGAAACCAGAGGAAAGCCCTGCTTTATTCTCCTACTATGTGAATTCAGTCCCTTGACTGAAATTATTTGTAAAAATATATTAATGAATATAGAAATGTAGGAAGACTATCATTTAAAAGTTGTAAGCCAAGTTCTACCTTTAGAGATAGAGGTTTAAATTTATATAGCAAAATGGGAGAAACCTCATAATAGGCATTTTTTTGTTATGTAAAAGATAAAGCAGAACTTTATCTTAGTTCTTAAAGGGAAATTGGAAAACTGTAAGTTAGATTTAAATGTTTTAAACTGAAAAGTTTTGTTTAATGTAAATTTAGTGTATGTGTTAGCAGTGGCTACCCAGGGACCAATGTTTGTTTTCTCTGTGGTGAATTAGACTCTTCTGGTGTATTTATTATTGAGTGACCTCGAAGAGTGATTTCTAGTCAGAGGTTCCCTTATCCCGACACCTCAGAAAGTTAGAGGCATTTCGAGAAAAATGACTCCAAGTATCAAAATATCTGACCCTGGAGGAATCAAGAAATTCATAGGGTGTGGTGATATATAAGTTGGACCAAAAGATTGGTGTCTATTTAAGACTAAATAAGCCAAATTTGGAGAACTATATTAAAATTAGAGTGCCATAAATGGGTCAGGTTGAGGCCATAGGTCCAGACCACACTCCTAATGGTGGGTATCATGGTTTCTCCTAAGATTTGTGGATGATCTGCCATCTATCCACTGGGAAGGGGCAAATATTGAGTCTGCAGGTAAGTGGTCAGGATTGTGGGCTTTAGACTGTTAAGTTCAGGAGTAGAGTCTGGGAGTCTTTTCTCCTTTCTCTGAAACCTCATGGGATCCAAGCAAAGTAGACATGCTAGAGGGCACACCTGTTGATTGGCTGACTGTCCTTTGCCAGAGGACAGCAGACTGGGTGGAAGACAGGAAAGTACCATTTAGGGACTCCTTGAAGAACGTCGTCCTGGCCTTGGGGCTGAGGGGTCTGAGCACATCCACTGCTACTGGTAATTTATTTTGTATGTGGATAGACCCTACTATTTTTCTCCTTTTTTCTTTTTAATCTTCTTTGTTTTATTTTTTAAAGAAATAGAAGCATTTATTTTTCTCACAGGTTTGTAAGTAAGGTAATATAGCTTTGCTTATTCTTTCTATTTTCCATAAACTTTCAAAAAAGTTATCATTGGGTCTCTTGTTTTGCTGGAAGGAAAGTGCCCTCTCAGAGGCCTTGAGGCTGTGATATTGGTGGTCACTGGCTGCTGTGGACTGACAGTCTGTGCTGGTGTGATGAATAAATGCACAAGAACACTAGGCGGGACCGGAACCTCAGCAGATGCAGGCGAACGCTCCTCTCTCCTCTCGAGATAGCCCAGAGACGACCTGAAGTTGACTCACTGATGGTAAACAAGTAGATAGGAGCCGAGTATTATTTTGAAAATGTTACAAAGAAATATGACCTTCTTTTATATTCATTCTATCTGAAGCTTGAACATTTAATTATAAAAATTTGTATAGTAAGCGCCAGAGACTGGTCCCTTCTTTTTAACTTTAGATAATAGTAAATCAAACAACAGACCATTTTCCAGAAACTTTTAAATGGTTTCCTTAGGTAAATAAGTATGGGGTGACTACCGAGCATTCTTTACCTGCGATAAGAGTATAATGGGAGTCTTTTGTGGCCTGAACAAGGCTAACACCTCACCATACCTCTTAGTCAGTATACTGGTTGGTCGCTAGAGAGGAATCTGATAAATTGCAAAGGAAACCTAAAAACTTTTGAGAGAAAGTGATCCCAGTCCTGCTTATCTCTTGGGGTGGGCCAAGATAAGTAGACCAAAGATTTCTAAGATTTATGCTAATCTGAAATTCCATGGAACTCACATCTAAATCAATAAACACAAAGGGAAAATCACATCAAGATTCTTCAAAGAGAAACATACCAAAAAAAAAAAAATTAAGGCATGGCGGAAAATCTTAACACATACAAGAAGAAGGTCAATTTAGAAAAAAATTGTGGCTGAAATTGGCATTGCCTTAGGATCCATCTCTGCTGGTACATTGTTGGGGCTTGGGAACAATGACTGAGCATTTGAACCTAGGATACTCTTTGGTTGAGGTATGAGGTGTCACTGCAGGATGGACATGCTTTTGTGGCACAGTGCAAGTCTAGTTTTGAACAATGACATTTAAAGGTAGTAAAACATAGAGCAGTAATACAGGATTAAACTCTTTCCCTTATGGACTAAGTAAATCTTGAGCTTTTAAACTTAAAAGAGTGTGTCTGTGTGGGAGGGAAGGTTTTCCACAGGAGGTCTCAAGAGTAAGATGCTGGACTTTCCACTAACAAGACATGTGGATGCTCACTGGAAAAATAAAAGGATTTAACTGCTTTGTACCCTTTTGTTAATAAATCAGGACATATTCGTTAATTTGTAAAATTAAAGAGAAATCACATTGTTATATTATGATAGGGTAATCCCAGATCACAATACATATAAGAATTTCCCCCTTGTGTTCATTAATTTAGAGGTGAGGCCCATGGAACTTCCAATTAGTAGAAATCTTAAAGAAGATTTGAACTATTCTGGAGGGTCTATGAGAGCAAGTCATAGCATATAAATTTTTTTGCATGGCTATCAACTAATTTCTAAATCACCCTTAAAACTGATTTCAGCGAAAGTCTGAAAGAATGTAATATGAGTGGTGTGTAATTTATTAACCTTGTTTTATAGTTGATCCAATATTGTTGTTTGTGGCATTAATATACTTTTTCATAATTGACAAAGCCCTTTTGTACACATTATATTATTTTTGCTTCACTACAACACTGATGGACACGTAGAATGGTGATTAATGACTCCATTAACATATGAGAACACTGGGGCCCAAAGAGATTAGACAATATAACTATGTGGATAAACATACATGCACACACACTACATATAGACATACATGCACACATACACAGCTCATGACTGTCATGGGCAGGAGAATCTATGAGTCCAGAGAAGCAAACATATGAGAACACTGGGGCCCAAAGAGATTAGACAATATAATTATAAATGAGTGTAGGAGGGTTTAAATTTAAAGAATAGATACTTATTAATTACAAAGTGAAAAAATAGCAAATTTGCTGTGGAGATACATGGTGACACCACTTCAATCAAGTTGTTGAGGTTAACATTACCAATAATGAGACAGCAATATCATGTACCTCTTGATATTATACACCTAGAAGGATATGGCATAACTTTAGTACAATTGTTGCCAAAAACACTGATTGAAATCATTAGAAAATATCAGACACAAAGGAGGGTCATTCCACCAAATTGGTTAGGATTATTCAAAAGTTTTGAGATCATGAAAGACTGAAGAATTGTTCCAGGTAGTCGGAGACCAAGGAACCATGACAATTAACAAGATTTCAGCTTGTTAGCTATGATTCAATTTAAATAAAATGGTGGAAAAAGACAGCTTCCTGGGCCAGTCACCACTTTGTATCAGAATGGCTGACACACTGTGTTGGGATTTCACCAACCTAAATGGATGTGCGTACTCAAAAGCTTACTTAAAGCATGCTCACTACTAATACAAAAAAATATTCAAGGATGTCACTTACACAAATTCCCTAGGAATATTTTGAAAACAACAAGTAAATAGCAGTTAAAAACTTGTAATGGAAACGATCTCAGCCACCATCGCATCAGCAGCTACTTGAGTATTGTCACTGGAAGAGAGAGTGGAAAATAGAAGTCTGTTCAAAGTTTCTCTGTCCACAATGGAGAGCAGGGAAGAAACATGATTGCTCCAGGAGTCCAGCAAAATCTGCCTTGAGTGGGCGGACAAGGCTTTAAACCACTTGGAAAGGCTCTTCAAAGAACAAATAAAAACAACCTCCCATGGTGGGAGGTGAATCTGGCTGGGAGGTTCCTGCTTTCTTTCCCCAGGGTAGAATTCCCAGGCTTCTGGATCCTAGTGGAGTGCCCTTGGCAGTGGACTGCCAAGTATGTTCCCTTTTCACTTTCCTGGGGTCCAGAGTGGTGGTTTGAGTACACAGGGTAAAGAACATCTGGCTCTCCTGAAGCTGAAAGAGATTTGCAATCAGCAGGTGGGGGTTGGAGGTTTATGAAAATAGTGGGGTAAAGTTCATTTTGTGGACAACTCTTGGCCATGGGTGTTATTTATTTCAAATTTTATACTGCTGAGCTCCTGTGGGCTTATTACAGATCAGCTCATAAACAAACACATGCTAAGTAGTGTCCTGGGGATAAATGATGAGTTTATGTGACTCTGGGGTCGTGTGTTCGAGGTAAGAGGGGAGCCACAGTGAAGAACTTGGTGTGATAAACTGAGATTCCAGGCTACACCCTTATTTGGGCAAAAAACTGCAGAAAAGTCCGTGAACTATATACAAGCTTTCATGCGCTGAATTAATGTCTTCAACATTTCTAAAAAGAATTATTATGGACTAAAGGCCATAAATGATCCCACAGAACATCTAGCTTTAAGAGTATATGAAAAGATAAAATAAATACTTTGGAGACCTGAAATATTCTATAAAATGACTTTAATATGTATTTAATATTTCTAATAATAATGATCCAAAATCATCATTTACTCAACCATCTCATAAATAGCAACTGAGTGTCTACTATGTGCCAGAACTACAGATGCGCCAAGTTTCTAACTGATTTATGTTCAATATTTTTTGATGACTCGATAGTTTTCCTATCATAAGAAAGCTTCTACTTTTTGATGTAATGAGCATCAAGAGATACCCTTTGCAACTCAAAATAGATCCTTATGTAGCATATATAGCAATTCTATGCTCACACACTGTTATCTTTGTGTGTTCAAAGTGGTGGAAACTCCCTGGATGAAAGGATGGGCAATCGCGAGAGTTATGTATGGCAGCTCTGTCTGAGCAGAGCAGTAAAAGGAGGGTGTACATTCCCAAATTACACATGAAACAGAAAGATGTTTATTTCTCACTGTAAGGTCAATCTCAGCGCAATCTCACAGAGAAAAGCCATCATCGAAGAGAAAGAATCACAGTGACTCCATGAGATCATTTATCCTGAAGTCCACAGTATCTTCCTGCAATGCAAAATGTGACAGGTAGGCACAGAAATAATTGAAGGAGAAGCATGAGTACAAAATAATGGGAGAAAAACCATATTGGAGAGGGAGAGAATCAGACAGAAAAAGTTAGAGATTAGAAATGAGAGAAAAAAGAGAAACGGATACCCATGAAAGGTTGGAAAGCCTGCTCTAACTCCCCAAGTGTGACGCAGTAGTGCGTGTAGCATGGGCTACCCTCTTTGCTTCATTCTATCCCTCACCCTCAAGAGAGATTCCTGTCCAAACAGAATGGCCAAAAGCCCTGAATAGGATAGGATACAACCCCAAGATCTGAGCTCAATTTAGGGAGAGATCAGTTTATGAAATACTGACTCTAGATGAACCACAAAATTATTGGATAACTTTATTGTCAGCAGAGTAAACTGGAGTGGGAAATGGTTTGTAACTGAGTTATAATGGGATCACATGTTTCTCAGTTTAATCAATAAGACTTCATTATATTGTGACTTTTAGCATGAGATAATAGTGATTTTGGTAACTGATAAAATAGTAATTGGGCAGTTAAGAATTCATTAGTAAAATTTGTTAGCATTAATTCATTCCAGTCCATGGGCAAGGGGCACTCCACTTGACAAAAATAGTTATTACAGTCACTACAAGGGTGAATTTGTTACTTGGGACAATAATTCAATCTCTCTTTCTCCCCTTTCCTCCACACAACTGTATCCACTATATTCAATTTCATCTTGCCATTACAAATTTGTGTTCTTTAACTCAGCTCAGTGTTCTTTGAAAATCTTTTTCCTGGCCTTTTCTAACTTACCACAAAAGTTTATTGCTCTCACCACTTTCATTAAGTTTATTACTCTCACTACCTCTGCTTTTGAACTCCCCAGCTGTTTGGAAACACCCCCTCTAATTCCTTAGTCTAGCATATAAAGCTTCAGACTTCAGTACCCATTTTGCTTGACTTCTCTGAGGTATTTAATGCAACTGTTTCTGTAACACTCTCATTATTTTTTTCTAGAATACCACTTTAATCTGTTTCTCTCCTTCTCTCTCTGACTTTATTGTTTCTTTTCGTTCATTGTTACTGTTGGCTAGAACTCTGTCTTGGGCTTTGTTCCCTCTGCTCTCTCACTGGGAAATCCATCCTTTCCCCCCAAGTAACCACTTATGTACTCAGCACTCTCAAACACAAACCTCCAGCTGCTTTCTTCTCCATCCTCGCAGACCAAAGCAAGTAAAACTCAACATCTATGGAAAGAAACCTTTACTTTTTCTCCCAAACATGCTCCTAAATATTATCTTTTTTAGCTTGATGGATAATATATCCATCCATCAAATAATCCAGGGCCAAACTCGACTTTCTTAGATTCATCTCTATGTCCTATGTTCAAACCTTTACCGACTTAACATTGCCCAAACCTGCCTACTACATTCCACCCTTTTATGCCTCAGTTTATGACCTTATCATCTTTTAATGTGGGAGAAATTTTAATATTTTCCTAACTGATTTTCCTGCCTCTATTCTTTCATACCACTAATTGATCATCCACGCTTCAGCCAGAGTGATTGTTTTAAAATTCAAATCTAACTAAATTACTTCTCTGACTTACAACCCATTATTGGCTTCTCATTGCTTTAATATCTCTCAAATGCTCTTAGCGTGATGTGCAAGGCCCGATGCAGCCTGCCCTGTGCCTGACCTCCGGCTTCTCTCCTTCCTACCACCACAGGCTGCCGTCCAGCCATAGCCCAGCAAAAAAGTCCTGAACTGAACACCTGGAGAGGATGATCCTACAGGCTTTAATCATATCTGAAAAGATGTTCTTAAATGGTTTAGAATAACAGGCTTGATATTTCCTTTGCCTCTATCAGCATGCACTTTGATTTATAGATTATGTGGCATTTCATCATTACTGAGTATTTTTTTTCACAGCCTTCAATCTTACCCATAATGGCGGTTCAGAGCCATGTGTTGCTTTTATACCATTTCAGATATTTGTTCCCACTGAATAAAAAAAAACAACCCACTTCTTCGTGTTCTAACAAAAAAGGGAAAAATTTAATATCATATCACTAGGATCTGAGGCTCTCTAGCTATACCATATGTCATTAATTTCAGTCTTTGATAATCCAAGAAATATGGAAAATTCCCACCTCCTACTCTTTTGCAGGATTCGCAGCTCTGCCAAGTTTTGTAGCTCATCAGGATATTTACAAGCTACATGTTGAACTGTGGAAAAAAAGACATCTTCACATCTTTCGTTAGAAACTTTACAAAGAACATTCAAATAAGGCAGTTGTGGTTAGGAAGGCAAAACCCTGTGCTCCCTTTCCAGCTTGTCCAGGAACAAGGGCTGGGAGTGTGGACAAACTCCTAAACCTTTCTGGGACTCAGTTTCCTTGGCTGATTTCTGAAATGATCTCCAGCACTAACACAAAACAAGGCAATCAAACAAAAAGAAAATGTTGACAATTTTCTTTCAAATCTCTGCCCAACTATATAGGTGACTATAGAATGTTTCCTTCATCAGGAGGGGATATATAAATTGGCTTTGAATTTTTCAAAACTAAGTGATCCTTCTTTAGTTTCTTCAGCCCTTCACTGCCTCCTGATTAAGTTCTGCCCATTATGAAGTAGTTACTAAAAAACTGAAGCCATTCTTCTTCCCTCACCAACTTGCCCTGTGGATAATATCCTTTCAGAAACACTGGCAGCTTACTGGACAGCTTGAAGAGTTTCTGCTTCTTGCTTTAAAAGGAAAATCAGCTTTTTATCTGGGTAAGAAATATACTAGAATTTCTACTACTCTGAAATTAATGTGGAAAGGTGAATGTTTAAAAAATTGTAGGCCCTGGCTGGTTGGCTCAGCGGTAGAGCATCGGCCCGGCGTGCAGGAGTCTCGGGTTTGATTCCCAGCCAGGGCACACAGGAGAGGCGCCCGTTTGCTTCTCCACCCATCCCCCTCTCCTTCCTCTCTGTCTCTCTCTTCCCCTCCCGCAGCGAGGCTCTATTGGAGCAAAGATGGCCCGGGCTCTGGGGATGGCTCTGTGGCCTCTGCCTCAGGCGCTAGAATGGCTCTGGACGCATCGCCCCCTGGTGGGCGTGCCGGGTGGATCCCGGTCGGGCGCATGCCAGAGTCTGTCTGACTGCCTCCCCGTTTCCAGCTTCGGAAAAATGAAAAAAAAAAAATTGTAGCCAGTTAGTGGCTGGCCCTGATGAGCGTGCACTTAGGATGTGTAAGTAAAAAGAAGGATGCTATACACAGCCGGTGGTTAGAAGAGAGATTTTTTATAGAGGTAATTACCATGCCACTTTTCCCAATTTTTCAACACTTCCCCCAAAAGAATATAAGGTCCTTCTCTTTCCTTTCAGGAATATGACAGACATATAACGTTTAGATAAGACCAAACTGAAAGTACATCAGCCTTTCAGCTCCGTCAAAGTTGAAAATTATGCCATGCTCTGGGTGACTGTTTTCTGTCACCCAAAAACACAATTATAGCACAATTAATTTATAAATTGCTAATAAAAATATATCTGAAAAATTCCATACATTTGGAAACTAATGCATATAATATAAATACAGGACATCACAATGTGATGTAAATTAGAAAATACTTAGAACAGAAATATAAGATATCACATATTGAAATGTGTGGGAAGAAAGTAAATCAGTAATGAAAGAAATAATTTTAAATGTATGTTAAAATAAAAATAAATGCATGAAATGATCAACTCAAGAAGTTACAAAAGATATAGAGTAAACCCAAAGGAAAAAAGGAAGAGAAGAAACAAAAAGAGCAGAAATTAATTAAAATATATTTAATGCCTTGGAGAAAAACAACTAAATCAATGGCTTATTCTTAGAAAGGCTAATAAAATAAACAAATTTTTAGGAAGACTTCTCCAAAAAACAAAACAAAACAAAAAAACAAACAAACAAAAAACAAACCCAGAGAGAGATAAAAGAATAAACAAAGTTGCAAGTAATCAAAGGAGTGGTATAACTGCAGATGCAGCCTAGATAGAAAATAAGAAAATACTATCAATAATTGTGTGCTAATAAAGCTACATATTTGAATGAATGGCCAATTTCCTGGAAAAAATCATAACATTCAAACTGACTCAAGGACAACAATGCACTTGAATAGTAGTACATCCTTTAAAGCAGATATATATATATATATAATATATATATATATTATATATATATAATATATTGCAGATATATACAAGACATCAAGACATGCAGGCTATAATTATTACAATAGCTTTATTAACTCTGTGTTTCTTGTGTACTCACAACTGTAAACCTACTTTTGTCAACTTCTGTATATATCGCAAACACTACCCAGACCAGTTTACAATTTCTACCAAACATTCATGAACTTATCAAGTCCAAATGTTCTAAGGAACACTAAAACTATGAAAGCTCTTTGCTACTTTGTATGAGTTCATGTAGAACTTCATTCTTTAATCAGAAAAATAAGAGGAATAAAAATTTATACATACATCTTCTTTGTTCTCATAAATGTAGATGTTCTTTTAAATAGAGTAAGCCAAAATCTAGCAACAAATTTATTTAAACACATTATTTCACAATATTAACAGATTAAAAGAAGAAAAATTATGTGGTTACCTTATTATATACAAAAAGTAGATACAATTTAGCAACTTCTGAGTTGATAAATACTCTCAGCAAATTAGAAATAAAAATAATTGGATCATCTTTTAAAATATGAAAACATGGACCCAGAAAATTATGTCCACTATCACCATTTAAACTGTAAAACTCATCCAGCAAATTAAGATGAGAAAGAGAGATTTAGAAAATAGCATGTCTGGTATTATTTAGAGATGATAGGATTATAAACAAAGAGAATGTATAGATAGTTAGAATAATAAGAGTCCAGAGAGGTTATTATTGAGAAAGTAATAATTTGACTTTACATTATGCACAAGTAGAAAATCTGATTTTTAAAAATGCCATATTACTAATAATAGCAAAAATATATGCTACCTAGGAATAAATCTAATAATGGTATGCAAGACCTTGTTAGACATAATTATAAAATTACTAAAAGATATTAAAGAAGCTTTTATGAGAGAGAAAGACATACTGTGTATAGCAGTAGAAAAAAATCAATATTAAAAATGATGTCAATTCTCTCATAAGGCAAACACAACAATATGAAAAACATGGCCCATTATCTGATTCATTACATTACAAACAACCAAAGTGCCAGACACTTACTTTGTTCCAGTTTACATTTAAAATAGTATTAATAAAAGCCAGATCAAACTGTCAGTTTTTAAATAGGTACTGTAAAATTAATGGTACTTTGTTTTCCTCACTGGCCGACCTTGACCCTGCTGATAACATTGTTTCACAAACACTGGCAGCATGATGTATAGCAGGGGTCCCCAAACTACGGCCCGCGGGCTGCATGCGGCCCCCTCTAGCCATTTATCCGGCCCCCGCCGCACTTCCGGAAAAGGCGCCTCTTTCATTGGTGGTCAGTGAGAGGAGCATAGTTCCCATTGAAATACTGGTCAGTTTGTTGATTTAAATTTACTTGTTCTTTATTTTAAATATTGTATTTGTTCCTGTTTTGTTTTTTTACTTTAAAATAAGATATATGCAGTGTGCATAGGGATTTGTTCATAGTTTTTTTTATAGTCCGGCCCTCCAATGGTCTGAGGGACAGTGAACTGGCCCCTTGTGTAGAGAGTTTGGGGACCCCTGATGTATAGCCTGAAGACAATAGCAATACTCTCCAGGCAAAGTTTTCATTGGGAGACTTCATTAGTCAGGAAAGAGTCTTCATGGCCAACAGGTTATAAAGTTCCCTTTCCTTCTGCTCGTGTTTCTGCTCTTTTGTTTTTACCTAGCACTTGCTCTATCTCTGCTTTCAAAGTAAGAGGGAGAGGCACATTTTGTTTTGCTATGTTGGGTAGTCACGGAAATCGAAGATTATCCACGCCTCTATGTAAGGCTGCTTTTCTTCGTCGTGAGAAGCAGAACAGCTTCTAGTTTCTAGGCATGGCCCACCTCAGCCTCAATTAGCCTAGAGGAACCTCTGTCATTCCTTAAGCTTTCCAAAAGCCATGGGTCAAGGTAAGAGGGCAGCAGAGCTTCCCGGATAGCTGGTAGATTCAAGCTTTTCTGCTTGGCTCACAAACGTGGGGAGGGAAAGCAGCCGACTTGCTCAGGACAAGGTTTGTCCCCTTATCAGCAGGTCCATGGCTAGTGTTGTTAATGGACTGTGGCAGCAATGGACATTTGATCCCAGAATCAAACCGCGGGGGAAAGTGTTGTGAGCATTTCACTCTGTCTCTCTCATTGAAGCCTCTGTCCTCTACAGTTAATCATCTTCCTTTCTCTTTTCCCCTCTCTTATTCTCATCTGTACAGCATCACTCTATTAAGGGATTTTTTCCTTAATTCTCTCCTTATCCCCATTTGCTCTTTTCTATCCTTTACTACCTCTCCCTACCCAATTTTTCTTCAATTTCTGGGTATGTCCTATGCCCCTACCAATTTCTCCAGGTTCTTTTCCTCCCTGACCTTATTCCCTAGTCGTCTAGCACTCGCTTTTAACACTTTTCTACTTATAGCTTGGCAGCACGGAGGCCATGATTCTAACAAAAGGAACTAGTGAAGCTCCCAGCAGAGCAGATGCACATTAATAGAACAAAAACATCATCCAGATGAGGGTCTGTGCTCCGTGAACGCCCAAGCTTCCTCTGCTCTTGGCAAATGTATTTCCTTGTTTTCTTTTTTGTGTAGGCAGATAATATTTTCGATAATACTTCAGAGATTAATTATCATGAATTAGCCCAAAGCAGTTTTTATAGCTATGTTTTTCATTATCTTATATTTAAATATTGACTTAAGTAGGAATCCAGAAACTCTGAGTTCTATACCTATGTTATCAACAAGGCTATTTCACAAAGAACTGGATATTCGTATGTGCTTATGAAAATTGTAATTCTGTGTGCCTCAAGAAATTACATGCCAATGGTTAGCATGTATTTCAGAGGGAAACTATGTCCTGACAGATTGATTTATAGAATCATTTTTATCTTTGTATCCTTGGTACCTAACACAGTTCTTAATGTCTAAGAGAATCTCAGAAAGTGCTTGTGAAACAAATATTGGTTCCCATCCAATATGTCCTCCTGGGACCCTTAAATACATAACTCAAAGAGTCTCAGATTTCCACTCTTGTAACAAATAACAAAATTTGCACGTAAAAGATTAGCCTGAGTTATTTCTTGACATTTAAATAATCCTTTATAATTGCAAGCCATTTGATAGTTTTCAGGAACTGGCTTATTTATCATAAAAACTCTATGGGAAAGGGATTTTTATAAAATTACTGATGAAAAACGTATAGCAGGTCCTCAATAATGTCATCTTGTTCTACGTCCTTTCATTATAACATTGATGGGATGCTGTAGGAACTCAACTCTTGTTTATATCAATTAGCCTATGGTAAAATAGCTTTTGGTTTCATTACATATCATTTTGCTTAAAGTCACAGAACCTATTGACAATATTGAATACTTAGTGGACACAGGTCCTTACAAGTAATAATTATTTTCCTCCTAGTTTAAAACAAATAATAAAGGCATAAAGGAAAATGAGTTATTGTGACATATGATACACACATTGCTTTTTCCGAGTAGAGGATAGGAAGAAATGATATGAACAAGAAAAAATAGTGAACCAACCTCAGGTCATCTCAAAATGTCTTTGGATTTGTCCATTTACTTGACCCCCAGTTTTCTCTGTTTCCCTCTAGATAACGAAAGAAATAGCATTTTAACAGCAAGCTCAGTGCTGTGTTACCTGGTGGAAACTATTAGCAAGATGCTGGAACTGCCAGCAATGCAGAAGCACAAATATTATGTTTTTAATGATATTTCAAAATAGTGACCCCAAGAATCATAATCTTTTTGTCATCTTTTCTCTTATAGTTTAAAGACTTAAAAAAATTCTGAATTCTATACAGAAGGTGGAGGAGCTACAGCAGATGATAGTGGAGGGCCCCCGAAGGCTAATCCAGGAAGAACCCAGTTATAAAGTGTGGCCATTGACTTCCCTCTAAAATTTTTACTGAAACTTTTGTGTTTTAAGCAGACAGTCATGTATAAGAGCAAAAGTCAGGTAGCCACAGAATAACCAAAACT
This sequence comes from Saccopteryx bilineata, assembly GCF_036850765.1. Classification (NCBI taxonomy): domain Eukaryota; kingdom Metazoa; phylum Chordata; class Mammalia; order Chiroptera; family Emballonuridae; genus Saccopteryx; species Saccopteryx bilineata. The sequence continues at coordinate 77,580,847 of NC_089495.1, read as the reverse complement.
GCCAAAAAAATATTAACCTGACTCACACTGAATACTACACTTAATCATTACAGCATTATTAAAAATAGTAAGCATAAATAGTGTGAGAAGTTGATAAATCCCAAAGACAATCTTGCTCACGATTAGACTCAGGACCATTTCTAGCCCTCTCTCCTCCCCATCCTGCCATTATAGAACTGAGACTGAAGATTTGTTAGCTAAGGCTTCTCCTGGGGTTCTCACTGGACCAGGATGGGCAGGAGGAGGAGTCAATGAGGAGTTGTAAAAAGCCACGAGCCTGGGGTCAAACAGACCTCACTTTGAGTCCTGGTTATTTGACTCACTAGCTGTGTAATCCTGGTCAAGTTTCTTAAGGTCTCTGACTATAGAGACAATAATACCAACCTCAAAGAATCTTGGGAAGATTAACGAAGGAAAACGATGTGAAGATGTAGAAAATACGTGAAAGCTGACCTGGTACAAGTTGGTGTTCAATAAATGGTAACTCCTGCCACACAGTAATCGCAACATGGTCCCCAAGACAAAAAAAAATTCTCATTTAAATAACCAATATTTATAGTACACAAACTACGGGCAAGCACCGGGTGAGGTGCTGAAATGGGCTTTGGACTGTTTCTGATGTGGGAAGAAGGAAATACAGATATTGGAGTTGAGGAAGAGATGTGTAATAGAAAATTGCTCTCAGGCTCTTGACAGAAAAAGCCAGTGATTCCGGCTTCTACAGGATGAATTATCAACAATCAGATGGTCTAAAAAGTTGATGAACCCGACACCAGGCAAAGGTAAAACAGGTATTTCCATTTCATGCTTGATTTCCTTGTTTTAAACTCCTCCTCTCACGGGTGAATTAGCTCCAGTCAGTTAGATGCTAAATACAGGCCCCTACCAAGTTGCCTAGATCTCAGCTCCAAACAAGACTGACTGGATAAGGAAGGGAAAGCAAAATAGTCCCTGCCCCTTCCCTACAGCAGAGAAAACTATAGGAAGCTTTCTTTCCCCCCTCCTCTGTCCCCACTATAACTCTTTTCCAAAGAGAACAATCTAGTTGAAATCAACAAGTATATACCTACTTATAATACAGCCAGAAACATGATCTGTTAGAATATTTTTAAGGTTTATAATTTGATGCTACAAGAAGCTATAGACTCTTGTTAGCCATTACAACCTTAGTGTGAATTTTTTTTTTCACTACTGTCTCCATAATTTCCTTCACCAACTGCTGAGGGACTTATTGTTTTACCAGGAAAACAGCCTTTAGTTCTCCTGTATGGAACCTGAAAACTCTAGTTACCTCATGTGGTAGACAGAATAATAGTCCCCAAAGAGTATTCTAATCCTGTGTGTGAATTTACAAAGCAAAAGTGATTTTACAGATGTGGTTAAGAATCTTGAAATGCAGAGATTATGCAGGTGGGCCCAATCTAACAATACATCTCTTTAAAAAATGAAGAATCTTTCTCAGACGTAATCAGAGAAAGACAAGTGACAATAGAAGCACTATCAGAAAGGCCTTGAAGGAGAAGAAAGGGGGCCATGAGCCAAGGAAGGGCGGGGGGGGGGGAGGCTCTAGGAGCTGGAAAACCAAAGAAATGAATTCCTGGAGCCTCCAGAACAGATACAGCTATGCTGACATCTTGATTTTTATCTCAGCGAGACCCATATAGGAATTCTGTTCTACAGAACTACAGTATAAAGTAATAAATATGTGCAGTGTTAAGCCAATACATTTGTGTAATTTGTTACAGCAGCAATAAAAAATTAAGGCAAAGGGGACAAACTAATGAGAACTCTAGGCAAAGAAGGAGGAATTAGAGGGGTTGAGGTAGAGCAGTGGGAAGGTGACTTGAGATTCACTTGAGTGAATCTCCTTTCTTTGTCTAGAGACTACAGCATGAGCACCTCGCCGGCTGACCATGGATAAAAGCAGAAGCTGGACATTGCAGTACAACAGTCATGTAAAAAGATTTGCTCACTTAAGAGAACCATTCAGGGGCATTTCTTCCCTGAAGATCTCTGTCCTTATTATATATCACTGCCTCTGTTTATTACCTTCCTAGAACTTCTTATAAGGTGTCACCATTTTCTTTTCAGGATTACTTGTTTAATACTGTATTTTACATTAGAATATAAACTCCTTATTCCACATCAGACTGAAAACTCAAAAAAAGAAAAGAGAGAGAGAGAGAGAAAGAAAGAACAAAAGAAAGAAAGAAAGAACAAACTACATGTGTGTATTCATGATTGTATAATATTTGCAGTGCCCGTTCATTGCAGAATGAATGGGAGCGTTTCCATCTCTCTCCTGAGCCTGTCATCCCTTCTAGCTCCTACTGTCCTCTTAGGCCACAATCTACCCGGGAATTCTGGGGAAGACAGCCATGAACTAAGAAGGAAGTTTCTTCAGTATTTCGCCATCAAGGAATTGATTTGTTTAAAGCAGCTAAATCATTTATTAAAGTTCATCTTGTTTTGTTCTTTGGGGTTAACCTCAATTTTTAGATATGTGAACCATTGAGTATAGCTTTTAATATGATTATGAAACCATTTTGAGAATCAGAACACTAAAATAGTCACTCTCCTAGGGCAGGAAAATATGTCGTTTTATCCAGTGGATCAAATTGAAATCAAAGTCCTTGAAAATTATGAGGAAAATGATCCAAAGGGGAGCCAAAGGCTAGTCGATTGGACCAGCCAAAGGTCACACATAAAAAGATTAGGTGGAGCTAGAAAGAGGAAATGCAGAATTCATGATTTTCAGTTTAAAAGTTTTAGGTTTTCTTCCTGTTTTTCTCAAGCACCATCTTTCCCCAACAGGCCCATCTGAAGATGGGTGGATCCCAGACAAATCTTGTGGGGTTTTTTTGTTTGTTTTTTAAACATTTTTTCACTCCCCCCCCCAAATATGCTTATACTGGTAAAATCAGGTTAAACATATTTTGAGCCTCAATTCTCATTTGAACTAATTGGCCAGGGTAGAGAGCTAGGATAGGGCCCTTTTCTTTCCTCGTTTGCTGTCTTCCTCAACCAACCTGGGGCATGTGCCATAGGCTCTTCAATTATTGACCAAGAGGCTCACATTTGACCCTTTAAAACAGGGGTCCTCAAACTTTTTAAACAGGGGGCCAGTTCACTGTCCCTCAGACCGTTGGAGGGCTGGACTATAAAAAAAACTATGAACAAATCCCTATGCACACTGCATATATCTTATTTTCAAGTAAAAAAACAAAATGGGAACAAATACAATATTTAAAATAAAGAACAAGTAAATTTAAATCAACAAACTGACCAGTATTTCAATGGGAACTATGCTCCTCTCACTGACCACCAATAAAAGAGGTGCCCCTTCTGGAAGTGTGGTGGGGGCCAGATAAATGGCCTTAGGGGACCACATGCGGCCCGCGGGCCGTAGTTTGGGGACCCCTGCTTTAAAAGATGCTCAGGACAGTCAAATCCACCCATAGAAATTACGTTTATTGCTTTCCCCATTTCTATCTCTTCTTCCCATTTCTTCCCTGTCTCTTGCTTGGGCCTCATGCTTGTTCTCAGATTGGAATTCTGGTACCTCCCCTAATTTAGCTCTTGGCCTTTCTCTGTTCAGAAACTGAATCTGGCCTTGCTGCACTACTCCACCTCTAGCTTTCCAGACAGGACTTGCTATCCATCCCTGGCTTCCCAGCCAAGGACCAGCCTGCTCCAAGTTCCAGTCACAATTAACTTAGCATGTGACAGGCTCGCTGTGCTAGGGACATCTCTCTGTTTTATTGTTTTTCTTGTTTTCCACTTCCTCTGATGATAATCAATGGGTGAGGTACTCATGATAGAATTCTTCTCTTTTCTTTCCTTTTAAAAATGTTTTTCACTTAAAAACAGAAAGTAGAATGGTGATTATCACGGGTTAGGGAAAGAAGAAAAGGGGAGTTGTTGTTTTAAAAGTACAGAGTTAGATTTGCAAGAAGAAAAGGTGTTTTTTTTATTGTTATTATATTACATATATTTTTATTATTATTATTTTTTAGGGAGAGAGAGCGAGAGAGGGACAGGCAGGCAGGAAGGGAGAGAGATGAAAAACATCAATTCTTTGTTGCGGCACCTTAGTTGTTTGTTGATTGCTCTCCCATATGTGCCTTGACCAGGGGGCTCCAGCAGAGTGAGTGACCCCTTGCTCAAGCCAGTGACCTTGGACTCGTGGCAGTGATCTTGGGCTCAAACCAGTGACCATGAGATCATGTCTATGATCCTATGCTCAAGCCGGTGACCCCACGCTCAAGCCAGATGAGCCCATGCTCAAGCTGTTGACCTCAGGGTTCCAAACCTGGGTCTTCTGTGTCCCAGTCCGATGCTCTATCCACTGCGACACTGCCTGGTCAGGCTTTTATTATTATTATTATTATTATTATTATTATTATTATTAAGTGAGAGGTGGGGAGGCAGAGATAGACTCCCACATGGGCTCTGACCAGGATTCACCTGGCAAGCCCTCTACCGGGCAATGCTCTGCCTGTTTGGGGATACTGCTCAGTTGTAGCAGCCAAACTATTTTAGTGCCTGAAGCGAGGCCATAGAGCCATCCTCAGCCTCCGGAGCCAACTTGCTCAAACTATTGGAGCAATGGCTGTGGAAGGAGAAAAGAGAGAGAAAGAAGACAGAGAGAGAGAAGGGGGAGGGGGGGAGAAGCAGATGGTCACTTCTTTTGTCTGTCCTGACTGGGAATCGAACCCAAGACTTCCATACACTAGGGTGATGCCTTACTGCTGAGCCAGCCAGCCAGAGCCTCAAGAAGAAAAGTTTTGAAGATCTGTTTCACCAATAATGTGTATATATTTAAAAGTACTGAACTGCAAAATTTCAAAATGTTTAAAATGGTAAATTATCTGTTATGTATACTTTCATTAAATTATAAAATTTTTAAAAATAAATTAAAAATATTATTTTTCTCCTGAGCTCTGCTTTTTATGCCCTTTAATGTTAAATTAGGTACCAAATTTACTCAAATGTTTATGAACTGAATTCTAAAATCTTCCAACTAGACCTATCTTTAAGTTTGCCCAAATTATTATTTCTTACTTCACAGACTTGAGCCCAACAATATAGAAGCATATTATTCCAGGAATAATAGTTGAATACCAACTATTACCTAAGCACCGGCAAAAATTAAAGATGAACTGCACACAAACCATCGTTACTAAAGTTTATACATTTAAACTATAATATTTGTAATAGAGCTTCCATTTATTATGGCTACTCTGTGCCAGAAGTTATACTAATGGTTTATATACATTATCTCTTTATATTCTTTTAACGACCTAATAAAGTATGTAATTTTTTCCAATTCTATAGTCTTTTTGGTGGAGTTGATATGCACCCATTCAAAAAGTGAAAATAGGATGAAATTTATTGAAAATGAAATGAATATATATTAATGTCTTTGTGCCAAGCAGACTACTAAAGAATCTTACCCATGGAATTTTATCTCCATTTTATAGATAAAGAACTGGAGGATCAGCCAGGTTAAGAAAATTGCCAAAGGACATTTAGCTAGTAAGACAAAAAAAAATGTATTTGAAGCCAGTGTCTGCCTGATCCCCAAGGCTGCATAAATCTTATCATCATGTGGACTTTCTGTACAGCAGTAATACAAATTGGAAAATGCTTAAGTACATTAGAGTTTTATATGAAATCTGTAGGAGATGAAAGAAGAGATTTACTCCTAGCGGGAGTTGGTGAGGTGAGAAAGTAATCTAAGAAGGAAAAACAACATGTGCAAAGGAGCAGAAGGGGGAATACAGGGTTTGTATAGGGTGGGAGGTAAACCAGCAATAGAGTTGGCCTGGATCCTACAGGCAATAGAGCAGTAGGAAATCAGACCCGGAAGCCACACAAAGGCCTGAAGGACACAGATGTGTCTAAGAGGTTTGGACTTCAATAGCTATGTGGAGGAGACCGTTAAGATTTTTGAGCAGAAAAACTACAAGACCAAGAGTTGTGCTTTAGGTATCTTAATCTTATAGCAAAAGTATAGGAGATAAACTAGAGAAAGGTTAGCAGAATAAAAAAAAAGGAAGAAAAAAAAACCAAACTAGCTAAATTTTTCTCCCCTAAATTCTCTCTCTTTTTAGGTTAACATTGGCCTTGGCAATGGAAACATGTCCTCAAAGTGTTGAAATCAAGGATTCAATAGTCTATTTGCCTGAAACTACTTGTTTTTCAATGAATTAAATATGATTTCACAAAACTCTTAAAAGTCTGTAGGTTTAAAACATAATTTGAAGTTCATTTTCCAGGGAGAAATCCAATTTGGCTTTTGTCGTTTCTGGTCAGATATTATATGATTTTATTTTTTATTGCAAGCCGTTAGAATGGTTCACAGATGTTGCTGCTAAAATAGATCCTTCTGGAACTATTTGGTTTGAAAGAATCTCTATTGCTATGTGTGAAATGAATAGAAGACCTCGTTTAAAATTCAAGGCTATAAACTTAGAAAATTATAATAATTTCTTAAATTTATATAAAGCAGTCATGGGGTAAAATGATATTTGTCACAGGTCTACATAATTGCAAAAAAGTTATGGTGAAGTTATACTTTGTTCAAATTAAAGATCATATTTCTCAAAGACAGAGAGATCAACCAGATCAATGTTTTAATAAATTTAGAAATTTATACTTTTACTTGGTCAGTTATACTGAAGGAATATTCTTATTAAAAAATACCTATGGTTTTGCCTGACCTGTGGTGGCTCAGTGGATAAAGCATCGACCTGGAAATGCTGAGGTCGCCGGATCGAAACCCTGGGCTTGCCCGGTCAAGGCCTATATGGGAGTTGATGCTTCCTGCTCCTCCCCCTTCTCTCTCTCTCTCTCCCTCTCCTCTCTAAAATGAATAAATAAAAAATAAAAAATATTTATGGTTTAAACTATACATATGAACATGCTGATAAACGAATTCAGCAAGGTGGCAGGATACAAAATTAATACTCAGAAATCAGAGGCATTTTTATATACCAACAATGAACTGTCAGAAAGAGAAATTAAGGAAACAACCCCCTTTACTATTGTAACCAAAAAAATAAAGTACCTAGGAGTAAATTTAACCAAGGGGATTAAAGACCTGTACTCGGAAAATTATAAAACATTGATAAAAGAAATCAAGGAAGGTACAAACAAGTGGAAGCATATACCACGCTCATGGTTAGGAAGAATAAACATCATTAAAATGTCTATATTACCCAAAGCAATTTATAAATTCAATGCAATACCAATTAAAATACCAATGATATACTTCAAAGATTTAGAACACATATTACAAAAATTTATAAGGAACCAAAAAAAAGAACATGAATAGCCTAAGCAATCTTGAAAAGGAAGAATAAAGTGGGAAGTATCACACTTCCTGATATCAAGTTATACTACAAGTCCATTGTACTCAAAACAGCTTGGTACTGGCATAAGAACAGGCACATAGATCAATGGAACAGAACAGAGAACCCAGAAATAAACCCACACCTTTATGGACAACAGATATTTGACAAAGGAGGTAAGAGAATACAATGGAGTAAAGACAGTTTCTTTAACAAATGGTGTTGGGAAAACTAGACAGCTGTCTGCAAAAAAAAAAAAAAATGAAACTAGACCACCAACTTACACCATTCACAAAAATAAACTCAAAATGGATAAAAGACTTAAATGTAAGCCATGAAACCATAAGCATCTTAGAAGAAAACATAGGCAGTAAGCTCTCCAATATTTCTTGCAGTAATATATTTGCTGATATATCTCCACGGGCAAGTGAAATAAAAGACAGGATAAACAAATGGGACTATATCAAACTAAAAAGCTTTTGTACAGCTAAAGACAATAAGAACAGAATAAAAAGACAACATAATGGGAGAACATATTTGACAATACGTCTGATAAGGGGTTAATAACCAAAATTTATAAAGAACTTGTAAATCTCAACACCAGGTAGACAAACAATCCAATCAAAAATGGGCAAAAGAAATGAATAGACACTTCTCCAAAGATGACATACAGATAGCCAATAGGCATATGAAAAAATGCTCAACATCACTAATCATTAGAGAAATGCAAATTAAAACCACAATGAGATATCACCTCACACCAGTCAGAATGGTGCTCATCAACAAAACAACACAGAATAAGTGCTGGCGAGGATGTGGAGAAAAGGGAACCCTCCTGCACTGCTGGTGGGAATGCAGACTGGTGCAGCCTCTGTGGAAAACAGTATGGAGATTCCTCAAAAACTTACAAATGGAACTGCCTTTTGACCCAGCTATCCCACTTTTAGGAATATACCCTAAGAACACCATAGCACTGTTTCAAAAGGAGAAATGTACCCCCCATGTTTATGGCAGCATTGTTCACAATAGCAAAGATCTGAAAACAGCCCAAGTGTCCATCAGTGGACTAAAAAGCAGTGGTACATATATACAATGGAATACTATGGGGCCATGAAAATGAAGGAAATCTTACCTTTTGCGACAACATGGATGGACATGGAAACTATTATGTTAAGTGAAATAAGCCAGGTAGAAAAAGAAAAATATCATGAATGACCTCACTCATTTGAGGAATCCAATGAATAATGTGAACTGAGGAACAGAATTGAGACAGAGGAGAGATCAAAAAGACCAGAGGAAAAGAGAACAGAGGGAAAGGGGATGATAGGATGAGATAAAGTTGAAGGGAAGGGGGGAGGGCGCTATGTTGAGGGGAATATGAGGGAGGAAAGATGAATAAAAATATAAATAATAATAATTTAACAGCCTGACCAGGTGGTGGCACAGTGGATAGTGTCAAACTGGGATATGGAGGACCCAGGTTTGAGTTTCCTAGGTTGCCAGCTTGAGCGCAGGCTCATCTGGTTTGAGCAAGGGTCACCAGTTTGAGCCTAAGGTCACTGGCTCTAGCAAGGGGTCTCTTGATTTGCTGTAGCCCTTCCCCCCAACCCCCACCCCCCATTAAGGCACATATGAGAAATCAATCAATGAACAACTAAGGAACCGCAACAAGGAATTGATGTTTCTCATCTCTCTCCCTTCCTGTCTGTCTGTCCCTATTTGTCCCTCTCTCTGACTCTCTGTTTCTGCCACTAATAATAATAATAATATAATAATAATAATTTAACAAAATATGGTCAAATTTAAATATCAACTAAACAGCAACTGTCATTGCATGTAGGCAGCACCAAAGGTACCTCTGGTCTTCTCTTTCACTCCTGTTAGTGAGCTCAGCCATTGCCACTAAGCTCAAGTCTTCACTGTCACCCACAAATGAGGTGTTTGCATGTCTAGACCTCCAATTCTGACGTATCTCTCAAAATCCAAATCTATCAAATTTTACTATGCATCTCCTCCTCACGCACCCGACACTCAAGATGTCTGGACCAAATTTACCGTTGATACACAACACTGTTGCTCCTGCGTCTGTGCCCAGAGTAGGACCTCTGCATCAGCATTTTCCAGACTGTGTTCCAGAAAAACAATCCCCCCAAAGGTTTACATTGAGAAAGAAATCTAAGGTTAACTAAATTTAAGAAACCCCATATCCTATGTCACGCTTTATCGTCTTTTCAGTCTGCTGCAGGAGAAAACATGTTTATTTTGTTCCTCCCAGTATTTATTTGATGTTGGACTCCTTTCGTGTATAACATCGATTACATTCTGAAAAACTTGCTATCACAAAAGCTACTTGGAGAACAGCCATTGTAGATCATTTTTGACTCTTCCTATCCCTTAATTGCCATATAAAATTTATCACCTCCTATAGTTATCACCTCCTGTAGTTATGCCTAAGAGTATATCTAGAGACAGACTGCCTGAATCTACTCCCTGACTTCACCATTTTACCAATATGTGCAATCTCGGGAAGCTACTTAATTTTTCTTTGCTCCGTTCTCAGATCTTTCAAGTGGCTGACCTTTCTTAAAGGATTGTAAGAATTAAACGAAGTACTGCATACAATGCACTTAGAACAGGACCTATAACATAGCACCTGCTCAACAAATGTTCACTTTTATTACTATTATTGTCACCACTAAAATGTCTCAAACATTTGTTGTTTCCCGTTGCCTTTGACACTTCCATAATTTAGGTACTCATCATTTCTTCCCTGGACCATAATAACAATAGCAATATACACTTAAAGGGTTCTTTATAAATTTACTTGTTTTTTTTATGTACATTATTCAATTAAACTAATAAATACTTCATTTACCCTGCTCACAAACACTCTACTTGGCAATTCATTCACCACACTGCCGTTTAATTTTCTTTAAAGCACAAGTCTAATGATGCCATTCCTATGGTCAAGGACATTTAATGATCCTTCATTACCTATGTGATGAAGGGAAGTAACAGCTTTTTACCAAGGTGGGCACAGCCCAGAGTTCACTTTCTCCCGTCACAGGTTTATATACTCTGGCCACTGCCCCACTCCTCGAGTTTAGGATATACAGTGGGTTTTCATGTATAATGGCTTAGCCGGTACTGTATTTTCTTTTGTCTTGGATACCCTTTCTTCCTTTTCATTATTGAAAATCCTACTTATTCTTTAAGGTCCACCTCACACTTTGCCTACTCCAAGGAATATTTCTTAATTCTATCCAGTAGCATTCTCTTCATGATTTCACATTTTCTCAAAAAAAAAATATAGCTCATGTGATATGCTCCATCTCCCACAATTAATTTTATAGAAACAATCCCCCATATTAAATTGTGAGCTCAGTAAGAGGCAATGTCTGATTCATTCTTTAATACCTTACAAACCAAACACAATTCCTTACATGTATTAAGTGTTCATATAGACATTTATTGATTGAATTTTCCAAGATAGAAGGCTTCTTACTACTCATTAGGGTACACCACACCTTGAACAAATATTACATTTAAAAGAGTCAATTGGTTGGTAATTTTATCCCTGCCAAAAGTTTTACTCTTTACAAAAGAATTCACAATAGAACTCCTTTAATAGGGAAGTGAGCCAATATCTTTAAGTAAGAACACAATCACATGAAATAAAAAAAAACACACACATTCACATGGAACTTTTATAAAGCACACCTACAACACACACCTGTATCCACTAACCATCCTAGGATTCTGACTTCTTGGAATAAATATAAAGGCCAATTAATATACTGGCTCTATAATAATAATATCATATCTTCATTTTTCCTATGGAGACTTCCTGGTTGGCTCTCAGAGAAGTGATCTAATCTATAGTCTCACTCCCTAATCTAAGTTCACTTTCAGGTCAGATGTCCCCCGCTTGTTTCTGATTCAATGACCTCATCTCCTTCAAGGGAGTTATTCTTCCTTCAAAGATTGCTATTGGAAAATCACGCTGGAGACTTACCTACTACAGATACAAATTTTCCAGCTCTGAAGTACAGAATTCCCTGCTGTGCATTGTTTTCAACAGCTCCTTCCTGGGCTGTTGATTGGTCTATGAAATAATGGCTAGAAGTAGGATGAGTAACTCTTTAATAAACCTTCCATTTCCCGACAAATGCTTTTAATGAATGTTTCCCAAACAAGTTTAAATGCTTAAGCTTGAAAGCATATTTTCAAATTTTTTCCTACTCTATGACTACCACAGGACTCAAGTATCAGGTTTAAGTAGAAGACGTCTCTGTGGCATGAAGAAATGTTGGGCCAGTGTTAGACATCACATTCTCTTTGTTCATCCTAATATTTACTGATTCACACTTTATACACAATCTAATGCTCTGGACCTCTCAGCCATTACTGCTTCCCATGACTTGGATAGTTTAATTCCATTTTTCTGGTTAATGATAAACTATTATCTATCCCTGTTGCACCTCTGCCAAGAGCTTTATTCCAGAAATTACTTTATAGTTATTATCTAATCTTTATAAAACCATGGAGGAAGTTTTCCCATCTAACAGACGGTAAATGATTAAGGGGAAGACAGTTAAAGAACCTGCTCAAGGTGACACTGTAATTCAGTGATGAAACAATACTAACTGTTCCCAGTGTTCATTTTCCAATTGTTAATTTTCCATAGTCCAATCTGCAAACCTCTGAATGTTACCTGAGTTCAAGTTCATTTAGAGTTGTCTTGTTTTTCTTAAAAACCACTTAGTGACTAAATAAAATGAGAAGTTGAAATGAAAGTATGGAATCGAATTAAAAGTGCTCTATTGATAGTTATATGCTGATTCTATTATTGTTGTTCACCAATTTGGCTGGTATTCACATGTTTTTATGAAACAATTGCTTGATTACAAAAACACTTACAACCACAGGTATAATTACGTACATAAGCCATTAACATTTCTCCTGGAAATTATATAAATTATCAAAATAATTTTGAAGGCCCTGGCTGGTAGCTCAGTAAATAGAGTGTTGGCACAGCATGTGGATGTCCTGGGTTTGATTTCCGATCAGGGCACACAGGAGAAGCAACCATATGCTTCTTTCCCTCTCCCTCTCTTTTTCCCCTTTCTCTCCTGCTTCCCCTCCACAGCCAGCGGCTTGATTGATTTGAACATGACCTCAAGCACTAATGATAGCTTGGCTGGTTCCAGCATCAGTCTCAGGTGCTAAAAATAGCTTGGTATTCAAGCACTCGCCCCAGACAGGTTGCTGCCTGGCTTCCGTCAGGTGCATGAAGGAGTCTGCCTCATATCCTCCACTAACAAAAAAAAAAAAAAAAAAAAAAAAAAAGAAAGAAAGAAAGGTAATAATTTTGGAGGCTATATTTAAACTTTTTTATAATTAAAAAAAGAGTATTAAATATTTTCCCTAGACTATGTTTGTATTCATTTCAATGATACACTTTACCTTTTATTAACAACTATGATTTATTATTAAATAGCAATTAGGTGGGAGAAGTGAGTTGGTTCTGAGGATATTTTCACAATCTAATAGCTATTAATTATAGCAATAAATACTGAGAGCATAGTTAGTAAGTGTTATATTTTCACTTTTTTACAAATTTCTTTGATCAGATTCAACATGCTCCTTTTTTTTCTAGAAGTTTAAAGAACCAAAAACCACCTTGTATTTTACAGTTTATATTAATTCAATCTTACTCATTTGGCAAGTATTTATAAAGTTTGAACACTGGGCTAGCTACTGGTGTATAAGCCCACAACAATGCAAGTAATGCAACAGAATGTAGTCTTCATGAACAAAAGGGAGTGAGTCATTCCAGATGGGCACCCAGTATCTAAAAAGGTGCATAGAATATAGTAGGTGCTCAATACTTATTGTATAAGTAAGTAATGCTGTAGAAAGAGAGAGGAATGTAATGGTAAATATGATGCATTCTCTAGCTTCTTCTAGGGTGTGTAGGAACATTTGGAGATAGTTCTAGTACTGATATATTGTTATTCAAAATCAACCAATTTTTGAAATAAAAATTTCATTCTACATTTTGTTGTCAAACCAACAAAATGTTGGTGTGTGCAATTATCTTATAAACAATGTATATCATTTTATTTTAGTTTTAGGACACCCTTGTATAAAACAAACATGATAGAGACAGAAAAATTTTAAGTCTTTTCAGTGAATTTCCATATCCTATAAATCTTGTTGCTCTAAAGCAGGGGTCCCCAAACTTTTTACACAGTTCACTGTCCCTCAGACCGTTGGAGGGCCGGACTATAAAAAAAAAAAACTATGAACAAATCCCCATGCACACTGCACATATCTTATTTTAAAGTAAAAAACCAAAACAGGAACAAATACAATATTTAAAATAAAGAACAAGTAAATTTAAATCAACAAACTGACCAGTATTTCAATGGGAACTATGCTCCTCTCACTGACCACCAATGAAAGAGGTGTCCCTTCCGGAAGTGCTGCGAGGGCCGGATAAATGGCCTCAGGGGGCCGCATGTGGCCCACGGGCCGTAGTTTGGGTACCCCTGCTCTAAAGTTTCCTATTAACTTTTGCAGACCATCTCAATCCAAGCACTCAGATTTGAGTGTCAAAATAGATTTTTAAAAAGCTCATTGGGAGAAAATAGGTCTGAAAGCCAGTCATTACAAGAAAGATAGGCTTTTCTAATTATCTCAGCTCCTGCTGCATACTATATCAACAGCTAGGCCTGCTGACCTTATTTCAGACTGTGTAGCAACTCTTGCCCACCAATCATTCTCTTCCCTTCCTTTTCCTGGTTGTATGGAGAAGCTCCATGCCCAGGCTTCCTGCAGTGAGGAGTGACTAAATGTGGCTAAATCCTAGCCAGTGGAAAGTCAGTTAAAGTGCTGTGTATCACTTCCAGGCCAGTTTTTTTTTTTTTTTTTTTTTTAAATGTACCACACGTGTTCTTTCCTTCTTCCAGATTTCCAGGATGAAGAAACTCACAAGATGACATCGGACGTCACATGGTAGAGTATTTTCCTGATGATTAGTGACATTGAGCACCTTTTCATATACCCATTGGCCATTTGTATATCTTCTTTTGAAAACTGTCTTTTCAGACTCTCTGCCCATTTTAAAAATTAAGTTATTTGTTTTTTGGTTATTGAGTTGTATGAGTTTCTTGCATATTTTGGATATTAACCCCTTATTGAATATATAGTTTCAAAATGTTTTCTCTCATTCAACATGTCTGCTTTTCACTTATTTTGGAGTCACAACTATGATGTAAAGGAGGTGAGGAAAGCCATGTCTTTGGGGGACATGGCCAACCCTGTCAAACCAATAGACCAGCCCACAAGTTATATATACAGCAGACCTCAACAGCAGACACACCAGATTATGTAGGGGCACAGGGACAGGACCGATTGGGCAACTTCTATCCCTAAGTGTCCAGACACTATCCTTGAGAAAAACAGAGTCGGAAAAAGAATATCTATACATTTTATCTGAATGAGATTGAGAATTTACCTAATGAGATTATTTAAATTGTTGCATCAGAAAGCACTAAATTGGTCTATAATGTCATCTAGTACCTAGCATTGTGTGTACTTATGATAGAAATCAGCTTTGTTACAGGATAAAATAAAGACAGCACATTTTCTCTACACATTGGAGTGTAGTTTGAGTGTATTTGTGATCCCACTGGATATATGTAGTCCTTTATATTTTTTAGATAAGCAAATCAAATTATCAAAGTCAGAATTATATCCAGGAGACAGCACACACTAAACCTCTTTAAAGCTCAGCCCAGTGCTTTTTGTATACATTGCTGCCTCTTGTTCCCATACTATATATATCATTATACTTTAATCCTCAGATGTAAACCTTGAACTTAGTTTTGGGATCTAGTTTTAATTATACTGTGTGTGACGGGGGGGAGGGGGGGAGTAAATGCTTTTGAGGGATTTACCACAACATGAACACACAGATTTGAACAGCAAATATTTTCTGTGTATTATACACATGCACAGGCAAACATTACAGGGTACATGTGTGCATGTGTTCAAACTTGTGTCATAGTGTGCAAAGAATTTATTTTGCATGCCTATCCTGTGGAACTATGGCTACCTGGTAATTTTTTTTAGTCTTTGGGTACTTATTTTTCCAGCGTCCTAGGAGGAAAGCCTGAAAATGAATGTGGCTTGTTTGCCAAATACTCTAGTATCCTGACTTCCACCATTTCTAAAAGGAAGTAAAAGATTCCGCATAGTCTTGCCCTTGGAGGCATGTTCTTGGAGAGTATAAAAGCTCTCCAAACTAAAAATGAGTTAGGGAATGTATACTCTTCCTCTGGCATCATAAATGAGTACTAAAAAGTGGTTCAATGATGTCTCCCAGCATCATGTAGATTTGCTTCCCCAAGCAAATTAAAAGACTATGGACATGTGCTGTCATTATGTGGTTCTGGCAGTTCTGGGTATATGAAGAAGTAAGGAACAGTGGCGACCCTGTCCTACAGAAGATTTGGCAAAAGGGAAGTGCTATTGTCAGCCATTAGTGACAGGAGCCCACACAAAGGGGAGCAGCTGACACGGGAGATGTGAGAGCCCACGGGAATGACTAAAGACAGCCACAGCCAGAGGTTTGCTAGAAAGGATTTCTACACTGTAGTTCTCTTCCACGGTAAATTTATCTGAAGAGATTAGGCAGTCAATCTACATTTTCTACTTACCATCATATGAGGGTAAAAAGTGAATTTTTTTTTCACATCAAAAAAAAAAAAATAATGGAGCTGGAACCTCAGAAACTCCAAGTTAGAGCTTATGTCTACACAGAGGTGCTGCCCACAGCTTCTCAGCCTTGAGAGCAAACTCAGGCAGAGTGCTGCATGAACATCAGATGGGGAGTGGTAAATGATTGTGCCTGTAACCTTATATTAAAACCAACAGAACTTCAGGTAACAGTCCTTCCCGTCTCCATGTGAGCCACAAACTGTTGAGTTTGAAGGGCTTGTTTTGAACAACGCTGACACCTGTGAAAGAATTTTTTTAATAATAGAACTAAAACAAAAGTGAAGACGAGCAGGTTTCCCAATATTTTCAGAAGTCTCAAAATTCATTAAAAAAAAAGACTGGTCTATAATAAAGAAGTTTTTAATTAATCTACTGTGTCTTATTTGATGTTTAATGTTTAAATAAATATAAAATTCATTGGCTATCAGTCTCTGATCTTTGTTCTCTGGTATAACTGCAACTCTTCAATTATATTGAATCGCTATTTCCTAATGTTGAACTGTTATTGTATTACTAAAATAAATGCTATTTTTAAATACCCTGATGGATTTTTATTTGACTTTGTATTTTATAATCTTATTTTTGCTTGTTATCTTTGCCAAATTTTAGTAGATTATGCTTGCAACATGTAATAAACTACCATGTCCATTGTTATATGTGCTCTGAAATAGATTTATTAGCATAAACATAATTTATTTTAAAAAGATTGTCCAGAAAGTTATCATAAGACTTACAGGAAAGTGCAGAATAAAGAATAATTCTTTTACAATTTTGTTGATTTTTGTGTGTGTGATTATTTGTTCCTTTGTTATTGCTCTATTAACTTCTCCTTGTTTTCATTTTTTACATTTATATATTTTTTAGGAAAATCATATATTTCATCAAGTTTTTCAAGTAGATTAGCAAAGAATTGTGGAAAGTGTTCTCTTATAATTTTTAATTTCTTATGGGTCTAAAATTATATCATCTTTCTTATGTTATCTGGGTTTCGGTTGAAATTTTAATTTATCAAATAAGGTATTTAAATTTCTAACCATGTGTATCTTGGCTGGGCCTTCTAAGCATCTATCTTTTACACAGCAATTTAGATTCAAACAGTACAAATTAAATGTCAGTGTTCGAGGAATTCATCTAAAAGCCCATATTCAAAGGATGTAAACATGCAAGAAATTGTGAACAATTTGAGAATAGTTAAATTTCAGTGAGCTAAACCAACTAAGTGGAACCATCCAGTTGGATTTGTATCTTGTTTTCTGCTTTTAAAAGCAAGATGTATGGGGAAAACTTACATTAGATATACATTTAAAAATTAAAAATTCCTCAAGAGGATTACTTGGGTCAATGTATAGTAATTCTAAATTTCCATACTTTTTCAGTTCTATTTTATAATGACCAGTTATGTTCAAAAGGATGTCCTGAGACATTGCAAAATTATCATCAGAAATGACATTATCTTTACAAGTCAAGAAATGTCATAAGTACATTTCTATAAGAATTGGAATAACATTTATCATTTTTGACAAAAAGAAATTTTCATTTAATTCTTGATCATTTACAAAATACCTCGTTCTCTGAGTATTTAAATTAAATATGACTTCATAGTATTTATAATACACCAATAACAATAATGCCTGCATTTTCTGAGTGCTGATTATGTACCAGTTAGTATTTTACCACTTTTACTGAACAACATAACAACATCATGAGAAAGGCAGTGATGAGAAAATTGAAACATATGGTCAATGAATAGCAAAGTCAGGACTCACAAGAGATATTCCATGTAAATTTATTGTTGGCTGGAATGAGGCAAGACAATATGTCCCCAAAATATGGCAGCATAACGCTTTTCAAAACTATTTCAGCACAGTGGTGACAGAGTGGCTTCACCAATGCAGAGATACAATTCTTTAAAGAAGGTCTGTGACACTTTTCCGGCCATCCCGAAAAGAACCTATGTCCTTCATAGCATTAGCATGAATACCTCGACTGTTTCTGGATTGTCTTTGAAGTCATGTGTAAATTTGTCCATTCAAAGGAAACTAATTTAAAGAAGCCTTTGCCTCAGTATGATGCCACACCCAAGCGAAGTATGTGGTTTTATTTGTCTGTGGCATCAGTTGGGAACCAGGTGCAATGTCCCTAGTAGATCACAAGATGCGCCCTCAACACAGGCCACCCTCAAAGGATGTTTTCTTTCACATCCATACATTCTTTCCAACTTGGCATGGGATGGGAACTTTGGGTTTGCTTCTGGAGTATCCTTTGTTTTAGAAAGCTAATATTCATTTCCTCATTTTCCTTGGCAAAAAATAAAACAATAATAATAATAATAACACATGGCACTACCAATGAGAACCCAGAGAAAGATTAAAAGTGGCAACTAATTAGGCTCCCCTGTATGTATTGTTCTTCCAAAGGGACACCCAGAAATTTTAATTAAAAACACCAATCCATGCATCATCTCAAACTTTTTCATTTTCACATATTTATCATAATTTTACTATACTTCAGAAAAATTAGACAAAAGATAATCATTTATTCTGTCTCTTATTCTTCATGGCCTATCAAGTGTTTGCCACAGCACAAGCCTTTCTTTGCAGGACCAAGTTTATGTCACTTTATCGTGCTTTCTACCTTACTTGCCAAATGCTTTTGAGTTTCTCTTAGCTCTCTTAGTACTTGTGTAGTCACGCAATGTCTTTTTAAAAAAAGAAAAATAAAGGAGCTTAAATAAAACAAACAGTTGATATTGATCTAAGCTCGCTACAAAGGAAAGTAATTAAAGGACAGATCATTATTTCTCTTATGCAATTTTAGTCGCCCCCACAATAAATTCTCTACCTTGATTATCCCTCTACATTCAGAGATTTGAGCTATTGTATTCAGGTTTCATGAAGTATATATTGAATAGTTCAACTGAATTACCTCACGGATGTGATCAAGGTAGCTTTATTTGGTTCTTGTTTTAGTAAGTACTGTCTTAGTCATGAGCTCAGATTTTGTTGTTGTTTTTTAAAGACTCTGGACAAATAATGAGAGTTTACAGAAATGTAGCTATGTCAACAAGAAATGAGTTGCTATTGACTGTTAGTCTAATTATGTCTTGTATTTACTACATTGAATTCAAATGAGAGGGAACAAAGTCTTCAAATTTAAGCTGGATCTTAGCTACTTTCCTACATCCTATATAATAGAATAAAATGAAATAATTGAAATTCTTTTGAAAGGGAATTAATTTTATTTCATTATGATAAGCCTTTAGAGTATTCTTATTTTTTAAAAAAATAAAAATATGAATAAATTACTGTTTTCATTGCATTGATTTTCTATTCATTACCTTCTCCTCTAAATACTGAGCTACTCATAATTTTAGAATAATAACACTAGATATTGTAAAACAACATTTTGTTTTTAGCATGGTTTCATCTCATTTCTTCACGTTAAAGCCTTTTTTCTAATTTTTTCATTAAATTATTTAGTCTTAGTCTAAGCATGGTCATGTTCTGCCACTTACTACTTTTTAGATATGTTTAACTTCCCCAATTGGATTATAATCCCCTTGCAGGAAGGGTGGGGAGACTTATACCTTTCTTTCATTGTATCTTTTACATCTACCTCAGTTCCCAAAACAGATAAGCAATAAATATTTATTGACTATGATTTGGAATTTTCACAATGAAAAATTATAAAAGAGTGAGAAGAGAATGTAACACATACCATGTAGTAGTAGAACAAAGAGGTTCAATATTTAGAAGCAAGTGTGATATACCTGGCACTACATATACATTGTATAACTTAACCCTCAAAGTAATTATTTTTATTATTTTGCTGCAGAGAGTTTTATTGTTTCTGTTTGGTCCAAGGCATAGGAGAGGGATCCAGGGTGGTTTAAAAAATGCTTAGTGTTTGCAGGGAGAAGCTCAGGCAGAAGGCAGACACCAGAGGGAGGCAGAAGGGGCCTCAAAGGCTCTGGGCTCCAAAGGTTCCTAGTGATGCTTGAGGATGAGCCTTTCATAGAGATACTCGCCCAGCCCTGCCTGGGGTCTGGCCAGCCTGCGGAGGTTAGTCAGATAGTTGCCCATTTTCTTGTTGAGTTTCTCCTCCTCCTCCAGGAAGCGGAATTTCAGGAAGTCACAGAGCTGAGGGTTCGTGTGGGCAGAACCCAGGGTACAGATTCAAAGGAGCCTGGTTCAGGTTCTTCTCCATGACTATGGCAGCTTCCACAGAGTCCTGCGTCTTACCCCACCCATCTTGTGAAGGCTTCTGCATGTTCTGGAAAAGGGCATGGCCATAGCACTTGTTTTGCATCTTCAAGAGTTTCTTGATGCCTTCGAGATTCTCCTTAGTCAACTTGCAAAAGAAGTGGCCCATGCCTTTTATAGACACATCCTTGTGGTCAAAATAGAAGCCCAGAGAGAGAGAGAGCTGTAGGAAGCCCACAGATGCAGGTGGACAGCTGGTTGATGGTGGCCTCCATGTTGGAATAATTTATGAGTTTGGGAGCTCATTGTTGCTCAGCAATAAAAAGTTAAGCTCAAAAACTGGTGTTGGCTGGTCTTAGAGCCCAAAGACAGCTGAGGTAGTTTCCAAGGTGGTGACTGGAAAAGAGGTTGGAGAGTGATGAGAGGCTGGAAAAAGAGGCGTGCCTGGGTCTGTTGCATTTAAACACTGTTTTGTTGTTGTTGTTTTGTTGTGGGTTTTTTTTTTTTACAGACAGAGAGAGAGTCAGAGAGAGGGACAGACAGACAGGAATGGAGAGAGATGAGAAGCATCAATGATCAGTTTTTTGTTGCGACAACTTAGTTCATTGATTGCTTTCCCATATGTGCCTCAACCATGGGCCTTTAGCAGACTGAGTAACCCATTGCTCAAGCCAGCAACCTTGGGTCCAAGCTGGTGAGCTTTGCTCAAACCAGATGAGCCCGTGCTCAAGCTAGCAACCTCGGGGTCTCGAACCTGGGTCCTCCGCATCCCAATCTGACGCTCTATCCACTGTGCCACCGCCTAGTCAGGCGCATTTAAATACTGTTGAAGCAGGAAACAGATCCAAGGGTGCCGCTGAGGGCATTCCCTTGCAGTAATTATTAGTGTCACTTTTCAGTGTGGAAATAGAGAGACCTAGTGAGGTGAGGTTCAGGAACTTGGTCAGAGTCAAAGAGTTTAAAAGCTGCAGAGCAGGGTCTCAGGTCCAGCTGACCCGAAAGCAAGCCCTCTTTCCTCTGTGCCATGATGCCTTGCGTGAAAACAGTAAAACACAACCTCTGTACAAAGCTGGGTCTTATATTTTGTCTGAAAGAATAAAAAGATGTTTGTTGCTGCCAAAATTGTGCTTTATTTTCTTCTTCCACTAAGGGTTATAGGGGAAAGCAACTTGTCACCATACTATGCAAAGATAGGTATGCATGACAAACTAGTAAAAAACAGTTTTTACAACAGAGAAAAGAAACTTCTGACCCTAAATCAGAGAATGTAAATGGGGCTATGTCTCAGTGAGGAGAGAAAATTACCAGCAAAGAAATTGTGCCAGCTTAGGAAAGAAAAGATGATGGCGTAGGAAGGAACTTTGGTATCTGCATTAAAACAGAGGAGAGATGAGAAAGGACACATAAAAACACATGTATAATGTAACCATAAGTCTATAATGGCTTCCCTTATAAGATGAAATATTTTTAGCTATATTTCACGAATAAAGAAATTTAGATTACGCAACTTGACCCAGGCTACAAGCAATAGATGGCACCCACATGCT
Organism: Saccopteryx bilineata; assembly: GCF_036850765.1. Taxonomy (NCBI): domain Eukaryota; kingdom Metazoa; phylum Chordata; class Mammalia; order Chiroptera; family Emballonuridae; genus Saccopteryx; species Saccopteryx bilineata. Next base: position 77,558,956 of record NC_089495.1, on the reverse strand, counting down.
TTGACTCTGAGTTCAGTGTTTCCATCCTACAAAAGATAGCAGGAGAGACAAACAGTCTGGAAAAATACAGAAGGTCGCTTCCAACCTGTTATAATAGGTTCGTCAGAATAAAGCCCAGATTAAGATAAAGCTGACAAAAATTCAAATAACTATAAAATTAAATATATTCAGAGCAAGAATTTCATAAGACGCCAGAGAGAAGATGAACTTGTTCACATTCTAATTTTCTTTTATCACCTTTGCCAACATGATTGACTGGAAAGAAGTAAAAAATTTGTGAAGAAGCCTGAGATTAATTAAGGGATAAAAGGAGAGTACATAATTACTCTAAACGAGTTTGACTCTCATTACCCATACAGATTATATCTGGGATACAAAAAGAGCTGGTGTCAGTGAATTGGGGTGGACAAGGGAGGTGCTGAAAGGCTACCTATGTACATACCCAATCTTTAAAGGGTTAAAGAAACTAGATCTTGCAAACCACGTGCCATAAACTGAGTTATTGACTCTAGCACAATTCTAGACAGAATTAACAAACAGCTTGGAAATCCTTAAAAATCTCCATCATTGAGTGGAATCAATGAGATTATGTATTAGATAGCTAGGGTTGCCATAAAAGTACCATAGACTGAGCGACTTAACAGGAATTATTTTCTCACAATTCTGGAGACAAGAAGTCTGAGACCAGGGTGCTGGCATTGTTGGTTTCTTGTGAGGCCTGTCTCCTTGGCTTCACCAGGCCATCCTCTCCCTTTCTTCATATGGTCCTTCCTTTGTATCTGTCTTCAAATTTCCACTTCTCCTAAGTATAATAACAATCATATTAGATTAGGGCTACCTTAATGACCTCATTTTACCTTAATCACCTCTTTAAAGATCTTATCTCCAAATACAGTCTCATTATAAGGCTCTAGGTTTAAGACTTCAACAAATGAATTTAGACAGAAAACATTCAGCCCATTACAAATAAAGTCATATTTCATTTTTTTTAGTGAGTGTGGCAGGGTAAGAGACAAAAAGGGAGAAAGATGGGAAGCATCTACTTGTAGTTACGGCACTTTAGTTATACTTTCATTGTTTCTCATACATGCCTTGACAGGGGGACGGGGGCTCCAGCCAAGCCATTGACTGCTTGCTCAAGACAGTGACCTTGGGCTTCAAGTCAGTGACCTTTGAGCTCAATCAACTGACCATGGGGTCATGTTGATGATCCCACGCTCAAGCTGGTGACCCATGCTCAGGGTGAGCCTGCATTCAAGCCAGCTGAGCCCGTGCTCAAGCCAGTGACCTCAGGGTCCCAGGTTGATGCTCTATTCACTGTAACACCACCAGTCCACCAACTCTGGTTTCTTTTTATTTATAATGACAATATAATCAGTCATGTACCACTTGACAATGAGGATACATCCTGAGAAATGAATTGTTAGGTGATTTTGTTATTGTGTGAACATCATAGAGTATACTTATATTATATGGTATAGCCTACTACACACCTAGGCTATATGGTATAAATTATTGCTCCTAGGGTGCAGATATGTAGGGCATGTTATTGCACTGAATATAGTAGGGTGTGTAACACAAGGGTAAGTATTTGTATATATAAACACAGCTAACCATAACAAAGGTACAATAAATTATATGGTATAAAAGACAAAGTGTGTGTGTGCACATTGCAGGGAGGGTGAAGGCTGTGGAGGGAGGTGCCCTTAGAAGGAGAGGAAAAGTCAGGAGGAGGGATGGAGGAAGAGAGAAAGGAAGGAAGAAAAGAGAGAAAAAGGGATAGCAGAGACCAACAGAGACCCAGAAATATGAAGACTGAGATGAGAAATATATAATAAAAGGGAGAAAGAGTAAGAAGGATGGGGTGAAAAAAAGGGGGGGAGGGGAACATGACTGGGAGGAAAGAAAGACAGAAAGAGATGGGTGGAAATGAGTGTGTGCACACAGGTGTGTGGGCGGGTGTGTGTGCCATCAGGGCCAGGCTCTGGGCTCCCCACTCCCAGCCTTTTCCCCTGGCTCTCTCAGCAGCTCCTGGTCTTTGCCATGGGTGCACAGCAAGTGAGTAGCTCGCTGGCTATTTAAACCACCTAGAGCTAGCAATATATTCGACAGTATAATTCGATCCAACCTTTTATTTATTTATTTATTTTCAGGTGAGAGGAAGGGAGATAGTGAGGCAGACTCCCACATGCACCTTGGGCAGGATCCACCCTGCAATCCCATTTGGGACCGATGCTTGAATACTGAGCCACTTTCAGCGCCTGAGGCTGATGCACTCCAACAGAGCCATCCGCAGCACCTGAAGCCACACTGGAACCAAATGAGCCACTGGCTGTGAGAGAGGAAAAGAGAGGGAAGGGAGAAAGAGAGGGGAGGAAGTAGATGGTTGCATCTCCTGTGTGTCCTGACTGGAAATCAAACCTGGGACATCCATATGCCTGGCCATTGCTCTATCCTCTGAGCCACCAGCCAGGGCCAAGTCCAACCTTTTCTTCCAACATTGCAAATAACTTTTTGTTCATAATCCATTGTAATCTTACGGGGCACTGCAGTATATATGATCTGTCATTGACTGAAACATAGAAATTTCATTATGTGGCACGGGACAGCACATCTCAAAAGAGAAAAGGAAATACCCCTGGATCTTAACCAAGATGGAGGGTTAGTGTGTTAGAATCAGCTAGAGCATGTTCCCAAGGTATCTTTCTTGTTCTACATGGAGATTCTGATTATTCAATACTCTCTCCCTGCACCAGTCGAGAGCTACCATTTTACAGTTTACAAAGCTAACATTTATTGGATACTTGCTATCTATCAGGCACTGTTAAGTGCTTTATGTGGGTTATTTTATCTAATCCTTATGAAAACCGTATGTGGTATTACATGGTCCTCATTTTGTAGATGAGCATTCTGAGGGACAGAGAGTTTAAGTGACCTTTACATGGCCACAAACCTAGTATACTGAAGAGCTAGGATTCAGAACCAGTTTATGAGGCTCCAGATTCCATGCTTGTGACCTCTGCACCATCCCCTCTCATTATAGTGTATCTGAATTTCAGCAAAGCATTTCTCAAACCACTTCATGAACATGGCGATATAATGGAAACTGAATTATACAACAGTTAAATGGGTCTGTAACTTTTGAGTGACTCTTTCTAAAGAACATTAGCTAGCGGGTTGATCGCCACATGGAAGATGGTCCCCACATTCATGCGTCAGACCTCTTTCCTTTGTCCTGCTCTAGTCTGTATTTAAATCAACAATTTACAAAAGAACTAAACAAAAATGTAAAATGAACAACTGAGGTTGAACTGGAATGGATGGAAAATATTTGTATTTTAGAATTAGGATGTGTATTTCAGCTCTATGTGGAAAGACACAAAGGTGGTCATTTCTTTGAGGGCTGAGGCCAGTGGAGTGGGGATCATCAGCTAGCCTGTAGGTTCTCAGAGGTTTCACAAAGGATGGCTTCTTGGTCAGTCTTGATGTCACCTTTGAGTTCTCTTGATAGAAAGGCCATAAAGAACACAAGAATATGAAATTTGGGGGGGGGATATGAAAGAGGTGATTTCGTGAGTCGTGACATAGGCATAGAAGAAAAGGTCCATGTATTCTTCCGTGAGAAGATAATACCTCACTCATGAACTAAAGATCTTAACTCTAAGATTTCTGAAGTTTTAAAATTTTCTCATGTTTGTTTGTTTGTTACTCTTTTTATTTCTCTGTAGTCATTAGCAGGAAGATTCTCAAACCCCTTTAAGTCACAAAGGACCTAAGTGATCACCTTTGAAGAAAGCAAGTAAAGGAGGATGAGGGTGTGGTTTCTTGCTCATCAAACTCAGGGACAGCGATAATGGGAAAGTCCCAGGGAACAGTGTGTGGCAGCCAGTGACAGAGAGCAAGAATGTCTGTCTTCCTGCAGATGGGAAAGCAAGGACTATAAATGGTCCAGGGATAGATAGGGGCCCCAGGACATAAAAACAGAAATTCCTGATAGGGCCTCTAATAACTGGAGCTATTTAGTAAATATACAAGAGTAATTTTAAGATATTGAGTTTCCTGCAGAGCGGATAGTGTTGTAGAGGTGATTTATGTTGAGAATAAGAGGTTGTTATAGATTCTGCTATGAATTATTGATTCTGTTATCATTGAGACATGCAAATTAAATATAGATAAATTATTTCAAAGGTTAGTTCCAAGTCCAGAGGCTATGCCTAAGATTATACATTGATAAAAGTCTACTATATATCTGCATAACTCCTTACAGTAAGTAAAGTGTTTTTGAAGACTTTACCTCCAATATTTATATTATCTCCTTTAATTAATTACTGGCCAAATCCTTCCGATTTGCTTCTGGTTCCATTATTTTACTGAATTGTTTCTTGCAGGTGATCTCCTATTTTCTACAGAGAAGTTTCCCCTTCTTATCTAACTGAACTCACACTCTTTCCGCTCCTGCCTTCCTCAGCAGCACATGGTTCCAATTATCTTCCTATCGCTCTGGCCATTTCTTCTTGAACTCCTATTACTCTTGTAGCCTCTTCTTCTGGCATCTTAAAAAGGTGGAATTCCTTGGGGTTTTCCTTGCTCCTTTTTACTTCTCAAGCTCCAAATTCTCTTAGGACAATCACATCTGAAGCCATGGCCTCAACCAATCACTAGTTACTGACATAGCCAGCTGAGCCACTGTTCCTGACCTCTAAGGCAGCTTTCCCTACTGTGTTCTGAACCTCTTCCCTTGGACATCCCAGGGGTTTTCAGATCTGGCATGTCTATGATGGAATGACTCATCTGGCCTCCTGATTCACTCCTTGCTCCTCTCTCAGTGTTTCCAGTGTTGCTGGTTAACATCTCCAAACTTTCAAGCTCTTAACCTGGAAATTGTTCTGGATCTTTCCCTATTTCACACTCACAATTAGTCATCAGGTGCTGTTGTTTCCTAAGCATTTCTTAAACCTTTCCCTTTTTCCACCCACTCTGTTGCAGCCATAACTCTGATATTTACCATCTTTTGCAAGACAATTGTAATTATTTTCTGCTGCAGTCTTAGATTTCATCAGTCCAACCTCCACATCGCAGCCTAAAAGATCTTTATTTTTAGCAAGAGAGAGAGAGAGACAGAGACGAAAAGAGAGAGAGAGATGAGAAGCATCAATTTGCAGTTGCAACACTTTAGTTGTTCATTGATTGCTTTCCATACGTGCCTTGACTGGCAGAGGAGGGGCTGGCTCAAGCCAGCGACCATGGGATCATGTCGATGATCCCATGCTCAAACCAGCAACCTTAGGGTTTCCAATTTGGGACCTCAGCCATGCTCTATGACCTGTGCCACCACCCATCAGGCGCCTAACAGATCCTTTGAAAACACAAACCTTATGGTGCCAATGCTTTGCCACACTTGTTTACCATTACCTTCAGGATGAACAAACTTTATACCTCAGCACAGAGTACAACCTGACACATTTCTATATTTGTGCCTGACCACCACCCCTCTCTCCTAGATACCACGTGTGCAAGTCAAATTATGCTCTGGCTAGCTCCTGACCACATTTTACTCTACCACACCTCTGTGCACATATTATCCCCTCTGACTGGACCATTTTTCTCGTTCTCTCTTCTACTCAGCTCAGACATCACTTCCTTTCTGACATTATACTAGTTGTCCCTTCCCCCTGAAGAATTAGAAATGTCTTCTATGCTCCTATGGCACCCCATATAAAGCTTTATATTTGTATTTATTCTGTATTTTAACAATCTTAAAAAATGGAAGTTTCTTCAGTGGACACAATGTATCAATACTCTTTGTGTCCTAGCAATTAATACAGACCCTGAATTATGGCAGATTTCAGATATCTGTTGAATGAACAAAACATGTTCTGTCTAGAAAAAAGAATTTAGCCAAAATTTTTTAAAAAGTCACTAGGAGAAACTTGAAAAAAAGTGATTGGTTTTCATTGCAGAGCATGTGTGTTAATGAAGTGCATGCTTCTCTGACAAGCATGCCTAAATCATCTGAGATTGGTGACCTCCAGGAGTTCCAGCACTGCCCTTGTCCACTGCACCTGCTGGGGCTCCAGCACCACACGAAAACCTAGGCCTGGGAGGCTCCCTGGCCCGACCTGCGGTGGCACAATGGATAAAAAGCATTGGCCTGGGGAGGCTCCCTGGCCTTTCGTGATCACCTGCCTCATATTCAGTACACTTGACTGACCTTCTAGATTTGCCATGCTCCACCCTCATAGGCTTTAACAAGAGGTAACTAAGAGGATAAAAAGAAGGAAAAGTGCCCTGGCCGGTTGGCTCAGAGGTAGAGCGTCGGCCTGGCGTGCAGGGGTCCCGGGTTCGATTCCCAGCCAGGGCACACAGGAGAAGCGCCCATCTGCTTCTCCACCCCTCCCCCTCTCCTTCCTCTCTGTCTCTCTCTTCCCCTCCCGCAGCGAGGCTCCATTGGAGCAAAGATGGCCCCTTGGCCTCTGCCCCAGGCGCTAGAGTGGCTCTGGTCGCGACAGAGTGATGCCCTGGAGGGGCAGAGCATCGCCCCCTGGTGGAAAGAGCGTCGCCCCTGGTGGGCGTGCCGGGTGGATCCCGGTCGGGCGCATGCGGGAGTCTGTCTGTCTCTCCCTGTTTCCAGCTTCAGAAAAATACAAAAAAAACAACAACAACAACAACAACAAAGAAGAGTATTCAACAGAGACCATGTAGCCATGTTGATTATCTGGCTAGACCTTTACAGAAAAGCTTTCCTGACCCCTGTATAGACCCCTTTACAGCCCACTCACTTCCAGAATAGTTTGTAAAACTGCACACGCTGGAATGAAGTACTTGAAAATTATGCTCTTATTGCATTATTATGGCCAACTTGTATTTCTCCATGTTAAAAGTTAAAATGTTGCCTTTATTATCTTGCTTCTATGAATGATTTATATTTTATTTATTTTTCAATTTTTATTAATTTTAATTTATTGCGTTAACATGGATTCAAGTGTCCCACTCAATATAACACCCTCACCTCCCACCCCCTTGCCCCCTTCCCCTTTATTCCCTCCCCCCCCTTCCCTCTGGGATTTGCTGTCCTATTATCTGTATCTATGTGTTATGTATATATAATTTCACTCACCCCTTCACCTTCTCTGATCTCATCCACTCCTCCCCCTTCCCTCTGACAGCTGTCCCTCTGTTCCCTGTGACCCCGCCTCTGCCTCTATTCTGTTCCTCAGTTCACCATGTTCATTATTTCCACATATAAGTGAGGTCATAGGATATTTGTTTTTCTCTGCCTGCCTTATTTCACTTAGCATAATAATCTCCAGGTCCATCCATGCCATTGCAAAAGGTAAGATTTCCTTCTTTTTCACAGCCGTGTAGTATTTCATTGTGTATATGTCCCACAGTGTTTTAATCTACTCATCCACTGACAGACACTTGGGCTGTTTCCAGATCTTGGCTATTGTGAACAATGTTGCCATAAACATGGGGGTGTATTTCTTTTTTCCAGTTGGTGATATGGTGTTCTTGGGATATATTCCTAAAAGTGGGATGGCTGGGTCAAAAGGCAGATTCATTTTTAATTTTTTGAGGAATCTCCATACTGTTTTCCACAATGGCTACACAAGTCTGCATTCCCACCAGCAGTGCAGGAGGGTGCCCTTTTCTCCACACCCTTAGCCAGCACTTATTGTGTGTTGATTTGTAAATGAGCGCCATTCTGACTGGTGTGAGGTGTTATCTCATTGTGGTTTTAATTTGCATTTCTCTGATGATTAGTGAGGTTGAACATTTTTTCATCTGCCTATTGGCTCTCTGTGTGTCCTCTTTAGAGAAGTGTCTATTCAGTCCTTCTGCCCATTTTTTAATTGGATTGTTTACCTTCCTGGTGTTGACTTTTAAAAGTTCTTTATAAATTTTCGTTATTTGTCCTTTATCAGATGTATTGGCAAATATGTTCTCCCATTGTGTGGGTTGTCTTTTTATTTTGTTCATGGTGTCTCTGGCTATGCAAAAGCTTTTTAGTTTGATATAGTGCCATTTGTTTATCTTGTCCTTTATTTCATTTGCCCATGGACATAAATCGGCAAAAATTGCTATGAGAGTTATCGGAGAGTTTACTGCCTATGTTTTCTTCCAAGATATTTATGGTTTCGTGACTTACATTTAAGTCTTTTATCCATTTTGAATTTATTTTTGTGAATGGTGTAAGTTAGTGGTCTAGTTTTATTTTTGTGCATGTACCTGTCCAAGAATGATTTCTATTTGTAATGAACCTCTCTGTTCCAGTGTGAGGTAAGCACAGGTCAGGAAGTTAGGAGATCTGGTTCCCAGTGAGAACAGCAGGACTGTTTGCAGATCTTAGGCAGATCACATAACATCACTGCATTCTAATTCTTAATCTGCAAAATGGGGATAATGCCTGCTTGTTTTTGCAGTGTGAGTATATAGTGAGATAGCAAATGTAGCACACTTTGCAAAGTTGAAAGAGAGATACAAATAGAGGTATTATTATAGATATGACATTATCAACCCTTAATTACGGCTACTTGGAGGAAGATGAAAGATGGATAAATTGTTGGTTATTACTGGAACTTTCTATTCATTTAATCTTTTATCTCTTTCCTCATTAAATCTTTATTTTTTAGTTTTTATTTACTTATTTTTATCGAGAGAGGGAGAGAGCTGGAAGGACAGACAGGGACAGACAGCCAGGAAGGGAGAGAGATGAAAAGCATCAACTCGCAGTTGTGGCACCTTAGCTATTCATTGGTTGCTTTCTCATATGTGCCCTGATTGGGGGGGGAGGGCTTTAGCAACCCCCTGCTCAAGACAGCAAGCTTGAGTTCAAGCTGATGAGCCCACACACAGGCCAGCAGTTAGGGGCTTCGAACCTAGGTCCTTAGCATCCCAGTCCGATGCTTCGTCTACTGCACCACCACTTGGCCAGGCTCATTAAATCTTTAATAAAACAAACAAGTGTCAGGGCTGATTGAGTTTAAAGTTTTTATCCCTTAATTCAATAAGTTTGTGTATTTGTTGATTGTATATTATGTGCTTAGTTCCTTTGAGAGAAGGGAACACAGGCCATTAATGGCCAAAAGACATCATTAGAATTAGAGGACAAAGGAAGAGAGATACTTTTGTTTTTTAATTCATTTTTAGAGAGGATAGAGAGAGAGAGAGAGAGAGAGAGAGAGAGAGAGAGAAAGAAAGAAAGAAAGAAGGGGGGAAGAGCAGAAAGCATCAACTCATATATGTGTCTTAACCAAGCAAGCCCAGAGTTTCAGACAGGTGATCTATCTCAGCATTGCAGGTAAACGCTTTATCCACTGCACCTCCACAGGTCAGGCCCTTTCCATATTTTGATGGAAGAGTCTAAACACTTGTCTGATCTCCTCTCCCTTATCCATTTCTACCTGATTATAAATCTCATGCACATGTCTTAAGGGTTTTCATTTATCCTTTTTCTGGCTGTAATACTGACTTCCTTAAAAACTGGAGTGCATTCTTCTTATTATTTTTTTATTATTAAGTGAGATGTGGGGAGACAGACAGACTCCCACATGCATCCCAACTGGGATCCATGCAGCAAGCCCTCTACCAGGTGATGCTCTGCCATCTGGGGCCACTGTTCTGTTGCTGAGCAACTGAGATATTTTAGCACCTGAGGAAAGGCCATGGAGCCATCCTCAGTGCCTGGGACTAACTTGCTCAAATCAATCAAGCCATAGCTGTGTGAGAGGAAAAGAGAGAGAAAGAGAGAGAGAGAGAGAAGGGGTGGAGAAGCAAATGTCACTTCTCCTGTGTGCTCGGACTGGGAATCAAACCCGCGACTTACACACATCAGGCTGACACTCTACCACTGAGCCAACTGGCCAAGGTTTATTATTTTTTTATTATTATTATTTTAATGAAGGGAGAAAGACAGAGAGAGAGGCAAAGAGGGAGAGGAGCAGGAAGCATCAACTCCCATATGTGCCCTGACCATGCAGGCCCAGGGTTTTGAATCAGCAATCTCAGAATTCCAGGTCAACACTTTATCTACTGTACCACCACAAGTTAGACTGAGAGATACCTTTTAAACTTTTTTAAAAAACAAACACCCACACTTTTATTATCAGCTATCTCTTTAAAGCTGGTTAAAATTGTTTCCATTCAGGACCTAACTCAAAGTTAAACTTCCTGAAAGTGCCATGAACTCAAATATAGTCTGAGTTGTGCTCTCCTCTATCAGAGACAATGAATGCTACTTTACTAACCATATTCATTTCCCTCTTCTCTAGCACACAGGACTGCACTTCTCAATCACCTTTGCAGTTAGATTGGGACATGTGACTAATCGTGGCCAATAAACTTAGGCATAGTGACATGAGTCACTTCCGGGACAAAGGGTAAAAGAACAGTGTGAGTTTTCCAAGAACTCTCTTTCCTCTGCCCTGGAAAGCTCATGGAAGATCTACCTCAAGGTGGCAAAACCGTAAAATGGAAATAGCCTCTCAGCATTATTTGAAAAATGCTGTCCTGGTGAAATGGAAGCCTCTTCTTTGCATAATGGAGAAAAAAAAATAAGTCACTGAAATTTCAAGATTTGCTTCCAATGCAGCTTTACCTCTCGTAATCTAAGAGAGTTTCCCTCCAAGCTGAGTATCATAGTCAGTATTATTCTTCATTGAAATATACAATTCCATATTTTAAATAACTCTTATTGTTATCACAGAGACTATACAAAGTTATATTTTTTTTCATGTTTGTCTTGCTGTATGTTTTATGTTTCTACACTGTTATCCCTAACATTAGACCTAATAGATCACAGTTATTTGTAGTTTGGGGCATATTCAATGAATATATAAGGTCTAACAGAAAGTTCTGTCCGTTTCTATCACAACAAGTTTTGACATGTAAGCACATGTTTATTTGGCGCATGGGTGCCTCTCTATTTTTATCACTTAATGTATACATACTGACGTAGCAAATTAACTAAAACAAAGTTGATTCACGTTAGTCTTATGTGTGAAGCGATAGTGTACCCATGGCTACTGATAAAGTTCGTTTACGCCACTGTATTGTATACGAATTTCAACAAGGAAGAAATCTTACAGAAGCATGTAGAAATTTATTGAAAGTGTTTGGTGAAGGTACAGTTTCTGATAGGACATGCAGAAGATGGTTCAAAAAATTCGAAACAGGTGATTTCGACCTTTCTGATAAGCCATGTTCTGGGCAACCATCTTTGATCGATGACAATGTTGTTAAGACCATGTTGGAGCAAGATCCTTTTCTGACAACATCGGAGATCGCAGAAAGGCTTAATTCAGCTCAGCAAACCATTTCGGACCATATTCGGAAGATAGGATTGGTGTGGAAATATTCAAGATGGGTGCCACATGAATTAAGTCAGAAGAATTTGGATGATCGAGTCGTCATATGCACATCTCTGCTTGCTCGGAACAAAATCGAGCCCTTCTTGAACCGGATGATAACTGGGGATAAAAAGTGGATTACCTATGAAAACATCGTAAGGAAAAGGGCATATTGTGAACCCGGAAAACCTAAGCCTTCCACCTCTAAACTAAATTTGACTCTGAATAAGAGAATGTTGTGTATATGGTGGGGCATTCGAGGACCAATACATTATGAGCTTTTAAAACCGAACGAAAAGCTCAATTCTCTAGAGAAGTATTGTCAGCAACTGGATAATTTAAAGACAGCAGTCCAAGAAAAGAGGCCAGCGATGTTCAATAGGAAGAACATCATACTGCATCATGATAATGTCAGGCCACATGCTGCTTTGGGGACTCGTCAAAAAATTGCAGAACTAGGCTGGGAAATTCTGTTGCATCCACAATATTCACTGGACTTAGCACCCTCCAACTATCATTTGTTTTTGTCCTTACAAAATTTTTTGAAGGGCAAAATATTCAAAAATGAAGAGGATATCAAACAAGCACTGGTTCAATTTTTCGCATCAAAAGATAAAACATTTTTCAAAAATGGGATATATAAATTGCCCTCACGCTGGCAAGAAATCATTAATAATAATGGCAATTATATTATTTAATAAAGTTTATTGACGGTAAGAAAAATTTGTATTTTGTTTTATTCCAAAAACGGACAGAACTTTCCAGTAGACCGGATACTATATCTATTTTAATTGGTTCTATTCAATGTATTGTGCAGTTAGAAGTAATTACTGAGCGTATGTTATTAATTTCATAACTGATTGTGAATAAAGAAGTCTCTATATCTAATATAGCAAGGGCTGTATACATAAACACCACAGCTCAAAGGCATCAAAAAATGTAGCTAATTTATATCCTATAATTAGTCTGATTTTCCCTATCCTGGTGTACAACGAGGAAGCTTATGTTTGAAAAGTGTCTCAGTCTTTTCTGATAGTACGTAGTCAGTTGTGAACACAGGCTAACCTTCCAGGTGCTCCCTAGCCCGTCTGCTCCTTCTTTGGGCGATGTCGGGTGGTAGTGGAAGAAGTTTGGCATCGGAGAATGAAGTCCTGGGTCTGTGCACACAAGTGCCTGGACCATGTTCTGAGTTTGCTAGCCTACATGACACTGTCATGCCTTCCTCACTGCTGAGGGCCCTGCCGGCAGCCACTGCTGAGGTCTTCAGAAGAGAAACTTGGGATCTGTTCACTGACTTGTTCGGGCCTGGCCCTTTACTTATGTTGCCCCCACTTTAGCCCTAAATGGTTGGGCCCATCTCTAGGAATCTCACCCATTTTCTTTCTACACTCTCCAGGTGGAGTATCAGCACCATGGTCTCAGAGAAATAGAGTCATTTTTCCCTTTTCATGAAAGTCTTTTGGCAGTGCTGTTGGCAAAGAAGAAATTCTAGATTAATGCCACCCCACCTGGCAGTAGAGGGAGGGGTCAGAGTACTGACTCCATCCCTCTCTCCGCCTAACTATTCTATATCATAAAAATTTGCTCCCTCATGGCCACTCTACATAGATGAATGGGGAAGGGTCGTCCCCTGAAACAATGTCTTTTTAGATTTCCAACTGGAAAGCAAGGTAGAAAACCTCATTGCTCTTGGCCTTCTTATCCTAACATAAACCTCTGAGCGTCAGGCAGCCTATGAGATGGCACCCAATGATCTCTACCTTCTGATAATCACACTCTTGTGTAATTCTTTCCCCTTAAATGTGGGCTGAATCTAGTGACTTGCTTCTCATTGAATGAACTATACTAAAAATAAGCTGTCATGCCTAAGACTAGGTTTACAAAAATACTGTGGCTTTCACCATGCTCATTTTCTCTGGCTCTCTCACTAGCTTACTCTGATTGAAGCCATTTGCTATGTTGTGAAGTGATATACAGAGAGGACAACAAGCCAAATAACTAAGAAAAGCTTCTGCCCAGCACCCAGCAAGCAAGAGAGGCCCACAGTCTAACTGCTCATGAGATACTAAATTCTGTCAAAAACTCTTATGTGAGCCTAGAAGTGGGTTTTCTTTCAGCTGAGCCGCTGAGCCTGCAGATGAGACAGTAGTAGCCTTGGCCAATGCCTTGACAGTAGCATTGTTACAGAGCTTGAGCCAGAGGGCCTAGCTAAGGAATGCCCAGATTCCTAGCTCACAGAAAACAAGTTTGTGGTTTTAGTCATTAGGTTTGGGGGCAATTTGGTACACAGTTATACTGTAAGATTTTAGGCATTTCTCCCTGAGGGGGAAGAATTAGTAAATAAATGACTCTAAATGGTATCTCCAACTTACAATGGTTTAATTTATAATTTTTTCAAATTTACAGTGGTGCAAGAGCAATATGCTAATGAATAATGTAAGATATTCAGAACTCTATTTAAAAATAGGCATTATTAGGCCCTGGCTGGTTGGCTCAGTGGATAGAACCTCAGTCCAGCATATGGGCATCCTGGGTATGATTCCAGTCACAGTCAGGGCACACAACAGAAGTGACCATCTGCTTCTCACACCTCCTTCTCCCCCATCTCTCCTTCTTTCCTCCTGCAACCAGTGGCTTGATTGGTTCGAGCATCAGTCTCAGGCGCTGAGCATAGCTCAGTTGATTCAAGCATCAGCCCCAGATAGGGGTGACTGGGTGGATCCTAGTTGGGGCTCATACAGGAGTCCATATCACTATCTCCCTTCTTCTGACTTAAAAAGAAATAGATGTTATTAGATAATTTTGCCCAGCTGTAAGCTAATATAAGTGTTCTGGGCATGTTTAAGGTAGGCTAGACTAAGATAAGATGGTCAGTAGGTTACTAAGTGTACTAAATGAACTTTTGACTTATGGTATTTGCAACTTAACAATGGGTTTGGTGGGATGTATCATATAAGCTGAGGAACATCTATATTTATTTTCTTTATCTTTGTTCCCCTTCTCTTCACTTACTCTGGGAAAGAGGATGTGGGACTTCTACTTCTTCTTCCCAAATGTTCAGAACTCCTTTCATATCGGTGATTCTTTTTTCCTGGTGCAGGAGCCTGATGGTTAAGCTACTATAAGTAGGAAGAAAACCTTCTCCACATTATGGCAGAAACTGTGTGGTTCTTTTCTCTTCTTTGATTGAGACATAATTGACATATAATGTTATATTAGTTTCAGGTGTACCATATGGTTCAATATTTGCATATATTGCAAAATTAGCACCTCAATAAATCTAGTTAACATCCATCACCACACATAGGTACCAATATTTTTCTTGTGATGAGAACTTTTAAAATCTACTAACTTAACAATTTTCAAATATACAATACAGTATTATTAACTGTAGTCACCATGCTGTACATTACATCCCCAGAACTCTTTATTTTATAATGGTTAGTATGTACCTATTGTACAGTTCTTGACAAGCAACACACTAGGAACCAGGGAGTATAGGAGGGAAGTGAGTAAAATTATTTAAGAGACTTAAGAAATTATTTAAGAGCCTTAAAATATTATCTTTATTATACCAGGAAAGAAGATTAGAACACATGTCAATCTACTCATGAACATACACTGAAGTGGGAATATATAAAATTTCTAAGAAAATTATTTATTCATTCTTTATATAAGTATTTATTAGTTCCATTCACATGCCAGGCAATAGACTAGGCACTGTGGATCAGATGATGACTAGCCCCTTCCCTCAAATCCTTTATGATTTAATGGTAGAAACAAACAAGTAGTTTGATAGTTACTCTGTAGTGTGATACACAAGAACTATAATATGACTAGGGATGGGTAGCAAACAGGGAGGTAGCTAGTCCAGTCCTGGACTCCAGGAAGCTTTCCTGGAGGATGTGATGTCTGAGTCCAGCCCTAGGGGAGGACAGGGAATCAGTTCCGTAAAGCTGTGGTGAGCATGTGCCTGGCCAAGGGAGAAACACACAAAAAAGTCCAGAGGGCCAGGGAATGTGCAGCAAACTTAGAGACATGTGAGCAATTCAAATTACAATGTGAAAAGATGGAAAGTGTTGAGAGATGAGCTAGAAAATTATGCGGGGGAATTTTCAAGAGGAACCTTATACACTAGGATAGGGATTTTGATCTCTCTTTTGAACAATATGAAAGTCATTGAAGAGTGAAATAGTTTAAATCAAATATGAATATAAATATATAAATTTGAATGAAAAATTTAAAAAACTAAATGAGAATGATTTTTATGATACTGGGGATAGGGAGATGAGGCAAATGGGGAAGATTTTCTGAAATAAGATCTAAAAAGACAAAACCAAAAGGAGGAGTAGATTTAATTACATCAAAATTAAAGATTTCTGAAAATAAAAAAATGTTTTCAAAAGCAAAAAAATTTTATGTGATGTGAATAGATAAAAAAATGAGCTAAAAATTAAAATTTTCTGCTCAGTGAAGGAGTGTATAGGCAGTGTTAGTGGGGAGCCAGAGATATAAAAATGAGGGTGGTTATATATGCAATATATACAGAACTCCTGATAATTAGCAAGAGAAATGCAAAGTACCCAATTTTTTTTTAAATGGGAAAAGATTAAAAATGGGCAATTGAGAGAAAAGAATGTTGATTTGCTTAAGCTCACTTGTAACTGGAGAATTGTGTATTAAAGCTGCTATGAGATACCCCTCTTTATAATCAGATGAGCACAATTTAGAAAGTTGAATGAGGTCCTAAAGAAGAAAAGAAATGGAAAATTTTAGCCACTGCTGGTAAGACTATGGATTGGTGCTGTCATTTCACACAGCTCTGTGAGAACTCAGTGAAATTAAATAGGCTCTCAACCTATGCTATAGCAGAGGAATCCTCCTTCTGGTATAAATCCCATAAAATGATACATAGGTCCACAGGAGATGCAGATGAGAAAGACAAGTGCAGTATATTGTAGTCTGTAACATCAAAGAGTTGGAAGTATTGTAACATAGGTGTCCCATACTAAGGGTATGCATGCACATACATGGTATCTGTTGCTGATGGAATGTGTAACAGTGAGAAGAAATTTGCTAAATAGACATGTATTGGCATGGAAGATCACAAAAAAATTAGTGAGATAGGTATGAAACAAGACGAGGTTTAGAGAACAACCCAATTCATTTTCATTTAAAAACTCCATATAAATATAATGACATTCCATCTTCAAGGATGCATATTTATCTAAATAAAGAAGTGGAATGGAAGGACATGTTTAATATAATTAAAAGTTGCCATCATGAAGGATGGAAAAGAATGCAAGGAAGAATAAAACAGAAAAATAATAATAATGAAAATTTTAAAATAACATCAAAACGATACTGGGTTGAATAGTATCTCTCCAAATTCACCTCCTTCCTGGAACTTCAGTATGTGACTTTATTTGGAAATAGGATTGTTGCAGATATAATAAGCTAAGATGAGGTCATTCTGAAATATGGTGGGCCCTTAATCCAATCTGATTGGTATGCTTAAAAGAAAAGAAGGCACATAGAGACACGTGCTCAGAAGAAAAATAATGTGAAGACACACAGAGAGAATGATATATAATGATGGCAGCAGCCTGAGCAGGTGGTGGTGCAGTAAATAGAGCATTGGACTGGGACCCAGAGGACCCAGGTTCAAAAACCCAAGGTCACCAGCTTGAGTGCAGGCTCACGAGCTTGAGCGCGGGGTCGCTGGTTTAAGCATGGGATCATAGACATGACCTCATGGTTGCTGGCTTGAGCCCAAGGTTGCTGGCTTGAGCAAGGAGTCACTAGCTCGGCTGGAACCCCCTCATTCAAGGCACACATGAAAAAGCAACCAAGGAACAACTAAGGTGCCGCAACAAAGAATTGATGTTTCTCATCTCTCTCTGTTCCTGACTGTCTATCCCTATCTGTCCCTCTCTCTGTCTCTGTCTCTGTCACACACATACACACACACACAAATAATAAATAAATAAATAAATAATTAACAATGGCAGCAGAGGTTGAAATGATATCTTTAAAGACAAGGACTTCTATGAATTGCTGACCACCAGAAACTAGAAAGAGAAAGAAAAATCTTCATCTAGATCAGTGGTAGTCAACCTGGTCCCTACCGCCCACTAGTGAGCATTCCAGCTTTCATGGTGGGCGGTAGCGGAGCAACCAAAGTATAAATAAAAGGATAGATTTAACTATATAGTAAGTTGTTGTATAAAGATTTATTCTGCCAAACTTAGCGAAAATCCAACATAAAGTACTTGATAAGTAATTATTATTATATGCTTTAACTTGCTGTAACTCTGCTTTATAAATTTTATAAAGTTACTTCCCTACTTTATAAATCATTATTACTATGGACCCAGTGGGCGGTTAGAAAATTTTACTACTAACAGTGATACAAAAGTGAGAGGTAGGTATAAAAAGGTTGACTACCCCTGCTCTAGATCCTTCAGAGATAATGGCCCTGCTGATACCTTGATTTCAGATATTTAGCCTCTAGAATTGTGAGACAATACATTTGTTTTTTGAAGTCATCAAGTTTGTAGTACTTTGTTATGGCAGTTTTCACAAACTAATACAAAAACAAAAATAAGGTCTTGCCTAGACCCATGATATATGGCTATCGCTGATGTATATTCTCCTGAGTTACTAGAATAAAAAAGGGTACAGTGGAATTCTTTTTATTCTGGAATTGGGTGACAATATTAACACCTACAAGAGGAGCCAAGGCTATGCTATCTAAGACTTGAAGTGCAAAAGTTGTTCCTCGCTAGGGCTGGGCTTTGATTTATGCTACCTCCATGGTTGTATAAAATCAGCTATCACAGAAGAGTGCTTCTGCTTCTGTATTTGGAAACACAGCCCGAACTTGCTTAATTGGGGTATGAGTAGAAAATAAAATGTTTGGATAAGTCTGTGTCAATCATTTCTACAAGAGGTTCATGGGTCCCTATCAAAGAACTTTATTTCTGAGAATGGCTATTTTAAATGCTAGTGAGGAACAAAAACACTGGAACTGGTCCCAAACCTCTGTTAACTGTTGGCACTTGAGAAGAGGTAAGTGTGCATCTCAGGTGATACCCTGAAATATGACTTGTTCCTAAGAGGACACAAAATCCTCAGAACTGATGGTCTGAGTATCTGCTAATTTAAAGTCAGTATTATTTTGGCTTAGGAAGCAGGGTGCCGTTCATGACCGAGTTCCTGTACCTGGTGATACTCAAGGAAGGCCCTCTCGGCCCTGCATACAGCCCCTTCCACAGCCTTTCAGATCCAAAAGCTCAGCAAGAGCAGCAAGTTTCAGGACACATCCTCTAAAACAATCATTCTCAGTCTGTTTTTCCAGTTTTATGAGGCATAAATTGAAAATAAAGTTGCAAGGTATTTAAAGTGTTCAATGTGATGATTTGATACACATATGCATTACAAAAGGACTCCCTCAACACGTTAATTAATGCATCCACACCTCTAATATTATTTATCCATTTTTTGTGAGAACATATAAGTTCTACTTTCTTAGCAAATTTCAATTACACAGTGCAGTGTTATCAACTATCGTCACCATGTTATTATACATTAAATACTCAAATCTTACTCGTAACTGAAAATTTATACCCTTTTCTGCCACCTATTGTTCTCAACGTAGATGTTCATAAGATTCTCTAGGTCACGTTAAACTGTTGATTCCTTAGGTTCGTGTGCTCCCCACCTCAACACCTTCCCTCTCCCCCAGAGATCCTCATTCAGCTGCTAAGATAAGGGGGAAATATCTGCATTTTATTAAACAGACAAAATAAATACCTCAGGTGATTCTAATACAGGTTCTTTCACAAGACTTTTAAGAACACTTTTCTACATGCTCCCAGTTTGAGTGTGCCTACGATTCACAAGGTGTCTTGTTACAATGCAGATTCTGCTTCTCTGTAGTTTTAGGAGAGGGATTCCTAGCCCTTCTAACAGGTGGTGCAGACACCACCGGTCCATAGGCAACACTTGAGGCAGGAAGCTTTTAAAATCTGGTGTTTCAGCAGTATCACAGACCAGCTGACTCAGAAGCTCTGGGAGTGACTCTTGTCATCAGTATTTTTCTAAAGCTTCCAGATGATTCTAATACACAGCCAGGTACTAGGCGACAAGGGCAGTATCACTTCCAGGTGGCAACTAACTGTAGCTTCTAAATTCACAGACTTTCTCAGGTCAAGATGAACAGTAATTGATATTTCAAAAGAAAAGATGATTGATATCACCTCACACCTGTTAGATTAGCCATTATCAACAAGACAGGTAATAACAAGTGTTGGAGAGGCTGTGGAGAAAAAGGAACCCTCATTCACTGTTGGTAGGAATGTAAATTAGTAAAACCATTATGGAAGAAAGTATGGTGGTTCCTCAAAAAATTAAGATTAGAACTACTATATGACCCAGCAATCCCTCTACTGGGTTTATACCCACAAAACTTGAAAACACTGATACGTAAAGACACATGTACCCCCATGTTTATCACAGCATTGTTCACAGTGGCCAAGACATGGAAACAGCCAAAGTGCCCTTCAATAGAAGACTGGATAAAGAAGATGTGGTACATATACACTATGGAATACCATTCAGCCATAAGAAATGATGACATAGTATCATTTATGACAACATGGATGGACCTTGATAACATTATACTGAGTGAAATGAGTTGAGACACATGGACATAGATAAAATTGCAGTGATTACCAGGGGAAGGGGATAGGAGGAGAAAGAGGAGGGTGGGGGGAGGGGAGGGGCTTAAAGAGAAACAAAATGTAGGGTGACAGAGGATGATTTGACTTTGGGTGATGGGTATACAGCATAATTGACTGCCCAAATGATGTGGAGATGTTTTCTGTAAATGTATGTACTCTGGTTGACCAATGTCACCCTGTTAAATTTAATAGTCTAAATAAAATTTTTTTAAAAAGAAAAGAAAAATAAAGCCTTGGTATAACCATGTATTTTTTATTTAATAAAATCATTATTTTACTGCTTAAGAAAACATTGAAATTATTTTCTACTATATTATTTCCAGCTAATTAAAAACATGGATAGACCTCATGTTTTTGTCACTGGAGAGTCTGAGTTTATTGTGATACTTCTCTTCTTTGTGTCTGGAGTTAATCCTGACTTCTGAGTCTCTTACTGCACTGATGAGGCTGTGGGTAGTGGTTCCGGAACATGCCTGGACAGCCCTTATGGCCCTCCGTGTGTTGACAATGGTTAGAATGTGAAAGGCATCATGGCAGTCATGCAGTATGTGACTCTATCCCCCA
Source organism: Saccopteryx bilineata (assembly GCF_036850765.1). Classification (NCBI taxonomy): domain Eukaryota; kingdom Metazoa; phylum Chordata; class Mammalia; order Chiroptera; family Emballonuridae; genus Saccopteryx; species Saccopteryx bilineata. The sequence continues at coordinate 77,538,300 of NC_089495.1, read as the reverse complement.
ATTTCCCTCAGCTGAGTACTCACCTATGTCAGGAACTGCCTCTGGCAACAGATGCTCTGATTTTTCTAACCAAACCTGAAATCCGGTTTCCCACTCTTGTTTCTTTTTTTTTTTTTCTTTCTCTTTGCAACCTTTTGCTTACAGCAAATGACTAATTAACAAGGAAACTATTTATGTAATTAAATTCTGGTTTTTCTAACACCCACCTGTTTCTGTGGTTGCTTCAAAGGGGCTTCATTTAGGACATTTGCTTACAGGAGCCAAATTTCTTTTCTTCAGTTTCTGATCATAAAAGGGAGTGATAATGTGGAAGTACCCTGTAAACTGTATTATACTGGGTCCTCTTATAGTTGATAGTAAGTACCCTGAAAACTGTATTATACTAGGTCCTCTTATACTTGATAGTAAGTACCCTGAAAACTGCATTATACTGGGTCCTCTTATAGTTGATAGTAAGTACCCTGTTAACTGTATTATACTAGGTCCTCTTATAGTTGATAGTAGAAGTGATTCCATCTTCTGAGGTGATCAAGAGTAGCATCTGGCCAGATAATCAAAACATTTGTCTAAAGTAAGAAATTACTTTAAAATGATATAAACTATCATAATGTTATATTTTAACCTAAAACATTTGTAGAGAGAACTGACATTCAGCCAACATGCACTGGCATAACTTGTTCTGATTGGTCATTGTCAAAACCATACTGGTTATTCAGATATTTGAATATAATCCCTCTGCATTCATCAATCTTTTGACATGGAATGAAAGTAATTTCTTTGAGTATAGGTCTTCTGAAAGGAATTCTGATTCTTTCTTCCTATAAACCACATCATATCACCTCGAATTACTAGTTTCTGGGGTTTTTTGGTATACAGTGAGAATTAAAAATCACTTAAAAAGCAGAGTACAGACTTACACAATTTTAAGACCCTCTTCCCCACAATCTTTTAGAATATCTCAATCTTTCAGGTATAGACTTCATGTGATAGCAATTTTAAAATCTCACCATAACGAGTCTCAGCAAAGCATTCAATCTAGTTTTCATAAAAAACAACTGTCTTTTCATACTCATATTCTATGGGCTGGCATAATATTTAATTAAATTATATGATTACAAGAACAAGCATAACGGTCATAAAATATTTGCAAAGACACAACTGATCCTGGCCAACATACAACTCAACGAGTGGGAATGGAAGTTTATGTTGGCATACTAGATTCACCCCCGACCCCCAAGAGTTCTGTCTACTGGGGACCCTGATATTAGGTAGAAGTAGATGAAAATGATGGTAACATCAACTAAGGCCGCTTAAGAACAGAGATGCTTTTCAACACTGTGCCTCCTCCTTGGGATTTTTGGGCTGCACTTGTTGATGGTGCTTATTCCTCTGCCGAGCATTTCACAAAAGCTTTCCTAGGACCCCAAAGTATAAGTGCCAATAAAATAAATTGCTATTGTTAAACAAGTTTGGGAAATACCACGTACCATACCCATCTAGGAGATTCACAATGCTCACTAACATATTAAATGCTTTGAGAAGTCCCGTAGCAAAGGCCTTAGTTCAACTTTGTTTACCTTAGGGTTTCATAAATTTATTTGACAAAAGTAAGCCCATTTCATGTAACAAGAGCTATGTTCAATGAAACAAACACACTTTAGTAAACACTATCAAACCAGCATTAAGGAAAGTATTATTCTGATTCTGCAGTAGATTAAACAAATACCATCTTAATATCTGTTCAGAACAGCACGATATGTACAGGTGTCCCAAAGCATTATACAAATTTCATTTAGTGGTAATGTTCTTTCCCATACAAATAGAGAAACAAAGGTATAAAGACGTATTAGGTTGCTTGCCAAAATACACACAAGATTGAGACAAACTGGAACCAAAGCACACATGTCCCAACAATGATTTCTAAACTGTGTTTACAAACAGAACAAATTGTAGCTATTCACCCTTTCTACCTGCAGGGACAATTTAAGTAAAATTCTGCCTTAGTAACTGCATTTTTACTTAACGAATTTTAATTGAACACAGTTGTAAAATTCACAGATGAATTTTTGGTACTTTTTTCTACTTATTTACCTCTTTAGAAGTATTGAACTGAGTGGTGAAGAAGTTAGAAGGGACTCTACCTCTCACTTAGACACATATCTTATTGAGTAGTATATATTTCTTCATGTTATTTTAACATTAAATGAAACAAGAGCCAAGGTAAAAAGTGTCCTCCTTAAATGAGAAATAGAAGACAGGACTTTGTAGCTCAGAGGGACAGAGAAACATTAACTTAGATATTTGATTGCTGGTGACTTCTATCAATAATTGAGAGCAGAAACTGTAAAATCTCTAAGCTACTTAGATTCGAAGCTCTTCTGTCTTAGCTTAGAAGCTCGTTGAAAAAAGAAAACAAGACAAATATATGGCTTTCTGTTGGCGAGGTTCCGACCTTGAGAGAATGAATTTCAGTCATTTATAAAGCTAAATAGATTTATGTGTTCTGAAGCTTGTCAGAATAATGGGTGTTTCCCAGCATTTTGGAATTGCATGCTACGTGACAGGGGAATAACTTTTAGAACATACCTGCCCATCCCCTCTGCCAGGGTGGGAGGTGGGGAATGTGATGTGTGACTCAAGAATCAAATTTATAGACATCTTCGCTCTTAATACGTTATCTTTGAATACTCTCCTACACCACAGGGCCTCATTCCCTCTGTCACAAACAATATCTGTTATATCATAACACTGCAATGCTTTACCTCAAGGCCGAACGAGAGTTGTCAAATAGAGATGAAGAGCCTTTTGGCAAAAAAAGTGCTCTTAAAATGTTTACCTTCTCATACCTAATGGTTTTAGATCATATCTTATTAGCCTAGGAGACCATTATATAAAGTACAATTAAGATCTCCTTGACATTTCTAGGAGTTCCAATTCAGCTTTGCTAATGGCTAGAACTTCATTGCATTTTTCCCCTTTTAATTGAATGCCACACAGTGTAGGAAATGAAGTTTACAATGACGTGGACTACCCAGGGTGCACTTGCAGTGATTACACAGAATGTCAACAGCCTCTCAAGCTGGGTCCTGTGTTGATTGCTTCTTGTGACATTCTCCTTTGGTCAATTTGTTAGAATTATACCTCTACTTACAGGCTTCTAGCCCTCCAAAACTGTTTAAAAATTACTCTCCAAACTTCTAGTTTGATCATGTCTACTGAGATATAGAAAACAATTAAGAGTTCAGCCTAAGAACTGGATAATTGTTCCCATTGCTCATAACAGTAACTTTCATTTAAGAATCATCTACTGAGCATCTATTCTATATATTCAGCCCTGTTTTAGGCACTAAGGACACAAAGGTGCATAAAATCCTCTCTTGTTATTCAAGTAGAGGGTTCAGATACATTTTTCCACCCACTGAAGAAGTTCTTCACAAAAAAGAAATCTCAGAGAAGTTAGAACTTGAGCCATAGAGTTCTATTCCATACCTCATACCTCCTTTGCTTTTTCCTTTACATGTTTTCTTCCAGGAGATCACACACTCCAGACCACTGGGCAGCAGTAGGCTTTATGTGGTTTACAATTTGGTAAGTATATAACATTTACGTAGTGCCCATACTGTACTGGGCTTTATTATAACCTCCTCTACATACCGACTCATTTAATCTTCACAATAGATCTATAAGGCAGGTATTAGTTCCATTTTATAGACAAGGAAACTGAGGCACAAAGATTTTCAAGTTTCACACAGCTGGTGAGGAGGCAATCTGAAGTTTGAACCTTAATTACTTTCAATCAAAGAACCTGATACTGCTCTGCCGTTAGTAGGCAAGTCCTGATAAAAGGTCAGTATGGTACATTAAACAATATAGTCCCCAGAAGACGATTAACATATGTTATAAAATCAGGATGGCTGAAAAAGAAGAGGTTCTGGGTAGGAAGAGAACAAAGACTTTCTCTTAGCCACCCCTGCTTCACTACCAGTGACACCAATTCTTTTTTGTAAATAGGGATAGGGGTTATAACAAGAACATCCCTATCCTAAATGTATATTTGTAACTTGTTTTAAAGATACTAATTCCTAAGAATTAGGTTAACTTAGTACACCATATAGTTGAACCTACATGAGAGATTCATTTAGTCAAACTATTCAATCTTGTCATATTTATAAAGGAGCTTCTTACAATATCATTAAAGCAGAAACCTGAGCAAGTGAGGTATACCCTATTCAACAACCACTGCCAGGGTTCCAGGGAGTCGTGTGCAGACAAGGAAAGTCACACCTCTTACAGACTCTGACTGAACCAAGCTCATTCAGCTATAGGAGTACTCTCTTTCATGTGTATAATTTATTGTTTTAATACTAAATTAAAAGTAGGAAGACGGAAGAGCTTCTGACTTACATAGGCTCCCAGCAGACTAAGTCAAAGCTACACCTTTGGAAACACTTGCCAGGAGTTTTTCTTGAGACACTCATTTTTTTTTAAGCCCATCCTGAATCTGGAAAGAAGGAGCAAACAGGCAAATAGGTTAACTGTTTGGGTTAACCGAATCTCAGAAAGTGTTAAATTAGATAGTGGGAAGTGTTAAACAATTGATTAAAAAGATGCCATGCCTGTTATGGAAAAATCACCTTCACTCTCAAAGCTAGAATTGCTGGGGTTAGATTTTCTCTTTACGGTATCAATCATGTTTTTTACTTGCTGGACTAGTTAAAGAACAGGTTTGATCCTGTCTCTAGATTTCTTCAGGGTTAAAATATGAAAGAATTGTAAAAGAGTAGTGCTTATTTGAACTGGTTTCTATTTAGTTCTCATTGTCTTTGAGTAAAACTTATCACATGTCATTTATGTTCTGTTTAAGCTGTTTGATTATCCTTTTTTTCTGACTTCAAATTCACTTGAGTCTAGCTAAAATAAGATCTAATGTTTATTTATGATTCTCTTGGCCTTTGAGTTAGATGGGTTTTTGTCATGCTTTAGATAGTATTATGCTGTAAGTTATTGGACCTAAAACTTCTGAACATTTTTATAATTAGTGTTGGCTAAAAACCAGTGTTTTATCAATACATTTGAAAGCCTTACAGGTATGTAGAAAAAAGATGAAATACATTTGAGAAATTTATTTTTAGCCATGTATTATATATAATATAAAAAGGCTTTTTATTATGTTTCATTATACTTACTTATAACTGGCTTTATAATCTTTACACTGAACACTGAGCTTATAAAGTTTTAGTGCAAAACTTTCTATAAATTAATATCATGGAGCTATATTTATAGTATTAAAATAATAAAAATGTGGGGTCTTATTAAGGATGAATCAAAAAGTAAAATAAAATACTACTTAAAGTACTTACAAGAGGCCCTTGGGTTATGACAGAGTTCCATTCCTACAACAGTGATGCAACTCAGATTTTATTGTAAGTTGAAACACACACTACTCTAACACAAACAGAACACTTGCACTTTTAGCAGTCCAAAATGGCATAGGTAAGCGTATGGAGGATGCCTACTCCCTCACTCATATGCAGCGTTACTGCGTATTCTTCTGCCGCACAAAATCAAACTAGATCACCTACATAGTCTGTAAGTACAATGCTAACAGCATAAGCCAAAACATTGATGTCTCAATTTTTTAAATTTTTTATGGGAGTGAGCATCATAAACTTGAAACATCACATGTCGAAGCTCGTAACCCAAGGACCCCCTATACTCAGTTTAGATGAATTAATTGAGACTTAAACTATTGCCTTTTACGCTTGAGTAAATGCAGAGTAATTATGACAAAAAAAAAAACAGATAAAAGAAGAAGAAAATATAATGTCATAGCCTTACTGTGATGAGCTATAGTAACATTCATGATGAGAAAATGACAATAGGTTTAGGTTTGTCAAAAGAAACAGATCTAGAATTGTATGTCAAAACTTACATGTCTGCTAAAAACTAGGCAATTTAAGCCAATGTAGGAGTACCACTGACTTGAAATTGGGCTCAGAAAGTATTCAGTTACCTATGATTATGTGGAAAATCAGATCACAAAACAGCATATATGTCATAATCACTTTATTATAAAATATAGTTTTAACTATATAGAGTATATTTGTGTGTGTACATGCATATCTAAAAAATGATTAAAAGAGATAAAGAGAAAAAGTTAATAAAAACATGTATCTGTTATGTTTGTTAAACTTGTTAACTGATATAATTAAGATCTGTGTATTTTACTACATACTAATTATTTCCCAAAATATTACATCTTGTCTAGAAACTTATGAAATGGTGGGTAGAATTACACTGATGAGCATTTTAGTGAAAATTTATAATATCATCTTAAAAAATAATGTATGATAAAATTGACATTTATGCAGTGTATAAATCTTAACATGTGTATAGATTCATGTAATCACCACAATCAGAACACAGAACAGTTTTATCACCCCAAAATCCTCCCTCATGTTACCCACTTATAGTCACAATTTCCCCATTCCCTTAACTCTTGGCGATCACTAATCTGTTCTCTGTTCCTATCATTTTGTCTTTCAGAGAATATCATATTGGAATAATATCAATGTGCAACCTTTGAGACTTACCTGCTTCTTTCACTCAGAATAATGCCTTTGAGATTTTTGCAAGTTGTTGTGTTTCTATAGTTCAGTCCTTTGTAGTGGCATCTAGTTTTTCATGGTATGGTTGTGCCATTTGTTTATTGAAGCCATTGAAGAACATTTAGGCTGTTTACAATTCGAGACAATTATAGAGAAGCTACAAACATCTGTGTGCAGGTTTTGTATGACCATAAGATTTGTTTTCTTTATGCTAAATACCTGAGTGGGATTGCTGGGTCATATGTGAGCATATGTTTAACTTTTTAAGAAACTGCAAACTGTTTTCCAGAGTGGCTATTCCTTTTTTTGCATTTCCACCAGTTCCAGTTGCTTTGCATCCTTGCAAGTGTTTTTGTTTGTTTGTTTTTAATTTGGCCATTCTAGTACATATGTAGTGATAGCTCATTGTGTTTTAATTTGCATTCTCTAATGGTAATGATGTTAATAATTATCATGGATTGTGAGGGTTTGAGATGTTATGCTTGCATAATAACAAGTCTACACAGTTCCACGAATGCTGACAAAGACACGAGTCTCCTTAGAGACAAAGGACAGTTGATCACGGACAGCAGTAGCAGTAGCAGAAGCAGTAGCTAAAGCATCAGCATTTGCACTGGTTCTGCAAAAGCCACATTTCTACAGAGTGATATTTCTACAGAGAGCGAGGTGACGGCTGAATGTGCAGAGGATTGAGTTCCAGGAGAGGAACCCTGAGGCTAGAGAACCCAAATCTTTTATCATGGGCAACAACAAGCCAGTCTACCCTTCCCATGAGGGAGACACCATCTCTGTCTTCAAAGACTGTTTGCTACACAAATATTTTTGAAAGACTGTTTAAAACAAAAGCAGCCAATGCCTCTGATCCAACTCTTGGGGATATAGCAGAGTCTCGTCCTCGTGGCGATTACAATATAAAAGAAGAACTGGGAAGAAGAGATCCTAGAGGGAATTTGACTACAGTATATGTTAAAACCGCCACGCTCAACGTGATGAGAGTAGGAGTCATGGCCGGAAGATGAAGACCAGATTGGTACAACAAGGGGGCATTGAAACAGAAACAGTAGGAGTCATAACATTAACTAAAGAAGGGGAGAAAAGAAAAGAATGTTTCCAAGCTTCAAGGCTGTTTTAAATAAAACTCTATATACATATAGAGAACAAGATAACAGTTGCCAAAGGGGAGGAAGCTAGAGATGATGAAAGTTAAAAAAAAATTAATTATCTGCCCAGGCTACAGCCTCCTTTCTTTAAGCATTTCCCTGCCTTCAGGAATGGGCTCTGAGAGCATGTTTCTGAGACACCTGTTAGAGATTAGGCCAACTGTCCTCCTTCCAGCAGGCGGATTCAGCTGGTTTGCACTGGTTCAGCAGAACCGATACCTAATATTTTGTAGTGTTCGGCAAACCGGTTGTTAAAATGGCACTTGTAATCAAGGTTTTCTCAAAGATAGGTGCCTGGGCAGTCATCCAATGTGAAAATTACAAATTTACATTCCTTACTTTTTTAAAAACATTTATCTGCATAACAATGTATTCTAAGCACCCGTAGTAATGTTCATTCCATCCATAGGCGCATAAGTGAAAAAATTTGCAAGTAAGGATGCCAATCAAGAAGCAATATGGAAATATTATAAATAACAGTTTTACTGTTTTTTGTTAGGTATCATTTATTTTAAAACTCTTATAACATAATCTAGTTTTGTATACTTTTTATTGTTCTTATTTAAGTATTAAATGCATGAAATAATAAACTAAAAACATTAATTAAATTAATTAAAACTTCTTAAGCTTTTGGGCCATGTTATACATTTAAAGCCCATATTAAATAAAGTCATAAAAATTAATGTTAAGTATGCATTTAAAGAAAGGGTATTTTGCAATTCCATTACAGACTGTTTAATTTGGTGACCTTAATCAAGCTATTTATTTATTGCAGTTGTATGTCCATCTATGAAATTCAGGCAAAAATATGTTTCTGTTTTCTTCACTGAAAGATTGTGGCCTAGTCAGGTAAGGGCTGCAAACCTGTAGCTCTAAGTAAAAATTTCTATTGTAGTATTATAAGAATCTTCGAAATTAGAAGTATTTGCTTTTTGTAAATGTTTAAATTGGGAGTCCTTCCAAGCTGTATGGGTAGGTCATCACAGCGGCACAGACAACCAAAGGCTCTGCGGAATGAACACGGGATGGAGGTATCTGCCTGGGTGGGGGAGCGCCTCTCCTAGGGTTCACTGCAGTCAGGACGGAATTCCGAATCCCAGAGGGGTTCACCTGTGCCCAGTTAGTTGTTCCTCTTTTTTTGCCACACGGCTGCCGTCCTTTCTTTCTCTCTTGCTCTGGGTCCCTGTAGAGATATCTTTGATGCTGCTGTACCAACCACATTACTTATGGTAAAGATGCCCTTCCCCCCCCCCCCTTTTTCTGAAGCTGGAAACCGGGAGGCAGTCAGACAGACTCCCGCATGCACCCGACCGGGATCCACCCGGCACGCCCACCAGGGGGCGATGCTCTGCCCCTCCCGGGCGTCGCTCTGTTGCGACCAGAGCCACTCTAGCGCCTGGGGCAGAGGCCAAGGAGCCATCCCCAGCTCCGGGGCCATCTTTGCTCCAATGGAGCCTTGGCTGCGGGAGGGGAAGAGAGAGACAGAGAGGAAGGAGAGGGGGAGGGGTGGAGAAGCAGATGGGCGCTTCTCCTGCGTGCCCTGGCTGGGAATCGAACCCGGGACTCTTGCACGCCAGGCCGACGTTCTACCACTGAGCCAACCGGCCAGGGCTAAAGATGCCCTTTGAAGGCTCCCTCACTGGTGCCCACTGATCGGACCCACACACAGCTGTCTGCAGCGTCTGTCCTGAAGCTGTGAGTGTCCAGGACACTGATCTTTCCGTAAGGACGGCTTTATCTTCTAGAGCTCCTGGCGATGTCTTTCCTCGTTGCCAACACTACCAGACCGGGGCTACCACTTTGCACTCTTAACATTCCAAGCAAATTTCAGTAAATTCCTCCCTGCCTTTTTTTTTTTTTTTTTTTTTTTTTTTTTTGAGGGGGTGATATTTGTTGCTTTTATTGCCACAAATGTCATTTGGTGAAAGATCCTTTAGGATTAGGCCAAATATCTAAGTGGCAAATTTGTTGTGATTCTTACAGTCTTGTCTCCCTCTCTAACATCTGCCTTGTATTCTTGAGTTATTCTCTGTTGCTTAGGATGTCTATGCATATGGGAGGTGGTTATTGTCCCTCAATTTACAGATAAAGCAACTAATGATTTCTGAAAGGTTAAATACCTTCTCCCCAAAATCACACACTAAGACGGACAGAATTGAGTTTCCAACCCAGCGGCATGTCTGCAAAGCCTGAGGTGGGAAGTCCTGACTTCTCTCATGCCGTTAGAAGGATGCATGTTATTAGGGCTACACAGAAAGTCTATAAGGGGATCCTCTAGATTGATTTAGATTGATTTTAAACAGTTTTTAAATTGGCATCATTATATTTAATAACATTTTTTTCTAGGCTAAGCTACTCACTCTCACTTTGTTTCTCAACTTACAGTCTTTTGCAGAACAAATTTTTGTTAAATACTGCATAACAAAGTTCGTACATTAAAATGACATAATGTGATTTTTCCAGAGTTTTAATCTAACGTGCCCTCATTTTGGTTAAACGTGCTGGAAAATGACTTGTTAGTTGAAATTAAATTGCTCTTTTAAAAAACAGAGACAAAGCTGGACAAACACTAAAGCATTATTTGGCTATAGATTACTGGTAGAAACCTCAGGCCAACCCAGAGTGGCTTGCTCCAGAGCTCCGTGGGGGGAATTAGGCACTGTGGGACTCGGAGGGGACTGCTGCCCCCTCAGCCGGAGCCAGGAGATGGGAAGTTCCACTGCCCAGGTCTGCAGATCTTCTGTCTTCTTGTTTGGCAATCCATGTGTGTTAATCATTCACCTCAAGGATTTCTTAAAGAGTATTTATTCCCAAAATAGAGATGTGGAAGTCAGCCTATACCACTGGGTAATAATTCCATCTCTTGTAACTTTCCCATAGGAGGAAATCTGATCAATGTCACTGTTGTTGAGTTATACAAGTGGACCAACTATAAAGTGGAATTCCCCCCACACACACACACCCTTCCTCTTGTTTTCGTGTACTTTGTAACTTGAGGAAAAGTTTCCATGAGGAAGCAGAGTTTATGTTGAAGTTACTGAGTGATGTATGGAGGGTAAACACAGAAACTGCCTTTAGAATTTAAAAAAGAATAAAACTCTGTTGTGTCCACGATTGACCTGTGCAAGTAGAATGCTCAATGTTTTCCTTTGCAGAGGCACTGGCAAGGTTCCCTCCCTCACGTGAGGATCTTACAAGATGCTCACTGTTCTCCATCCTGACGTCCCCATGGCGAGAGAACCACCTAAATAACACTGCCCATGAGGGATTTTCATCCCTTGGCAATGATGCTCATTCATGATTGTGTGGGCAGCATTCTTAGCTTTATTCAGGAAAAGAGTTCCTACTGTACTGATGCCTGTCTAAATATAAGCAAAACATAAACATAAAATGGAGAAATGAGCTAATTATCTAATAGTTCTGGTTAGTATTTAGATTACTTGAAACAAAACTGAGGAGTTTTTCTGAGTAATTCTTCGAAGCCATGTGACTTTGCATAGGAAGTTATAACTGAGATCAAAGCTATTGATGTTTTTCCCACCTGTTTCTTCTGTATTAAAAATTGCTTATTTTTATCTATTATATTCCAATTTTATTATGAAAATTATTCTAATTATGTAAACATTTCTGAGCCACACTATTTAACAGAATTAAATCAAGAAGAAAAATATTTTGAAAGATTTTGACTCTTAACAAATGCTGTTTACATTTGTTTACTTTCTAAGAGACTTTCCTGAAATCTAATTTTAAGGGTTTTGCTTTGGGTACTGGTGCTTTTATCTCTGGAGCCAAGCTGGTTCCAAACTGAGGAGAAATTTTGATCATGAGGAACAATCTTCTCTAAGGTGAGATTGTACAGAGGGGCTTGGGAGGGCTCTGTGGGGAAATACTGGATTCCTCATTTATTGTAAATAGGCGTCATGTGCTGGGTTCAGTCCCTGACACAAAAAATAAAGGTTAGCTGAAAACAGGTAAAGGCTAAAAGCGTCTGGATAAATAATTATTAATTTATTTAACTTCTTAGATTTTGCCTGTTGGTATTTTTATCTTCTGAAGGATGGTCATGTTGTTAAATGGTGGCTGTTGTTCTCATTAGATGCTAATAATTCTGTGGTGATAGTAGAAATAGTATCGGCTACCAGTTACTGGGTGCTCCAGCATTTCCAGGCCAATGTTATATGTGTGATCACTCAGTCATCCAGATAATCACCTTGCAAAGTTGAAGGAGGTTCTATTGTAACCTTCATTTCTAGATGAGCTGTTTGAGTCACAGAGATGAATTTATATTTTGAGTGCTCATTTAATTTGGCTGATGGGGAAAGTGGAACAGAAGGGAAACAAACTAACATGCATTGAGTTGAGTGCTCAGCGCATGCTAGGCACCTTACACTCACTCTTTATTTTAAACCAAAAGAAGAAATGTTAACCCACTTTTCGGCAGGAAGGCGAAGGTTCTGAGAAATCAAATAATTCCAGAATATACTTTGTTAGAAAATAAAAGAAACAACAGATAAATCCAGCACCCTTCAGAATCTACCTATTTAAGATAAACAAAGGATCCAATCTGCAGTCCCCTGGTGCTTTGCATACAATTTCACCTTCTACAGAAGGATAAAGGGAAAGTTGCCGGTGCAATGGATTTGGAGATCCAGGAGATGTTTCTCAATTCTACGAAAGTAGACTGTGCTTATAATCATACATTTCTCCTCCATTTGGCTAAAGAGATAAAACTTAGATGGAATTTGTATTTGTGTTCTAGGGCTGCTGTGACAATGTACTATAAACTGGTGCCTTTAACAACAAAAATTTATTGTCTCACGATTCCAGAGGTTATTAGTTCATAAGGTGTCAGGAAGATTAGTTCCCTCTGAGGGCAAAGGGAAAGATCTCTTTAAGGCCTCCCCCCTTGGCTTGCAGACGGCCATCTTCTCCCTATGCTTCCTCCTACTGTCTTTCCTCTATGCATGTGTTTCTATGACATCAGTCTTACTGGATTAGGGCCTATCCTAATAACTTCATTTGAATTGATTACCTCCATAAGGACCCCCATCTCTAAATAAGATCACATTCTGAGGTAATTGAGGTATGGAAGTTATCAAAATATATCTTTTTTTTTTTTTTTTTTTTTTTTTTGAGACATGATTCTACCCAAAACAGAATTGAATCTCAGATTTTATAGAAAACGAGATATAGTAGAACTATGGTGGTGCTTTGTCTCTGAATGCTTATAAAGCATCTCACCTGGCATTTAATCCTATTATTTAGGGTTGGTTGAGAACTAACCACTGGCCAAGGAAAGAAAATTAAAAAAAGAAACAAACGCAGAGAATGCCTGACTGCAGACACTAACGTGTAATGCTGAGTTTCTCTCCTGGCTGAGAGGTGTGCTGCCACAGCCCTGACCACAAGACCCTAGAAAGATAAAGGATAGCTTGCTTGGGTCTCTTCCTTAGCCCTAGTTTCTCACACAACGGCTGACACCTTTCCACGCTCTGGAGCGGTGCTGAGAGTGGGCTTCACGTGTAATACTGAATTTCTCTCCTAGCCGAGAGGTGTGCTGCCACAGCTCTGACCATGAGACCCTAGAGAGATAAAGGGTAGCTTGCTTGGGTCTCTTCCTTAGCCCTAGTGTCTCACACAACGGTTGACACCTTTCCACGCTCTGGAGCGGTGCTGAGAGTGGGCTTCTAATGTGGTTAGAGGGTCTCTGCTGGTCTATCGCTTAAGCAGAAAGATATGGACTGGTTTCTCTCCTTTACATTCTTCAGATCCAGCCCGGTAACAACCTCACTGTGGAAACACTGCTTGTACATACCTTTCTAGTATCGATAAGCTGCAGTCCTTTCTTTCTTAGAATGTTTGCCTTCACATTTTGTCTAGTTGGCATAGAAGATAAATGTAACTTTAATATTCACCTGATCTGTTGATGTGGAGCACGAGGCAGATTCCAGAAGACAACTTTAGTACAAGCACATTCAAGTACTGATTTATCTGGAAATGTTTTCAATAATGAAGAACATGTATTTTCTGTAATAAGATTCTGAAAGCTCACATGAAAAATAATATAATCTTTGAAGCCAAAATGCTGGGTAAATATAGAATTGTTATCTCTGCTGGTAACATACTTGCTGCTGCTTATTATGGGATGTGCACTATAATGGTGATGTGGTGAGTAAAGAACTGAGAGAAAATTGAAAAATGCTAAAATGAGTGAAAGGTTTTTCTTTTCTTCATGCATGTGTGCTCAAGTGTGTGTGAGAGAGAAAGAAAGGGAGAGGGAGGGAGAGAGAGACCAGGAGAATAAGAGAGATAAAAGAAGCTTTTTACAGCCTGACTGGTGGTGGTGCAGTGGATAGAGCATTGACCAGGAACACTGAGGTCCCTGGTTTAACATCCAAGGTTACCAGTCTTAAGCGTGGGCTCGCCAGCTTCAGGGTCACTGGCTTGAGCCCAAAGGTCATGGGCTTAAAGCCCAAGGTCATTAGTTTGAGCCGAAGGTCACTGGCTTGGCTTGATCCACTCACCCCACCCCCACTCCATCAAGGCACATGAGAAGCAATCAATGAACAGCTAAAATGAAGCAACTATGAATTGATGATTCCCACTCTCTCTCCTCCCTCTTTCTCCCTTCCTTTCTCTCTCTCTCTTTCTTCGTCCCAGATCAATAAATAAAGAAAAAATCTCTTTACAAGTATTTTTGATACATTCATGCCCTGATCCAAGAATGCACAAAGGTATAATTAAGTCAACAAAATCTGCCAAGAGTCTTCAGCCCAGGAAAATCTCTTTCTTTCTACATCAGGGACCAAGAAGCCATAGTTAGTTAAAGTATGAGATTCCTAGTAGTGGCAATATAGTCATACATTCTTAAATCCCCCAAAGTCTAACTTCTCTCATTTACTTGATGTTGCACTTATCATCCCAGGTGTCCTATCTGGAGATCTATCTCCCCCTGATGATGGACAGGACAGTAATCTAATCACTTAGGTGAGATCTATTCCTGACTCTGATTGGTGAGACTTGACCTTGACGTCTCAAATAAAAAAACCACGTCAGAACACATACCTCAACATTCACATGAGAGATGTATACTAATAGTCATGGGTGTGTTGACACTTCACAATCTATGTTCTTTTTTATCCATTCATAATGTTATTGCCCGCTAGGATTTTGGCTTTATGAATCTTGGGAATAAGGCCAGCTAAATGCCTTAGGAGGGATAGAAAGATGTCCAGATTTGGATGGGAAGGACTCACAGACCAGGTGCTGAAGACTATAAGTGTATCATATCATTCTCACTCTCCCATCTCCTGTCCATCCACAGCCATCAGCAACTAGCAGAAATATAGCCCAGGTAATGCCTGTTTCCTAAGATCCAGGCCTAGCTCCTCTCTCTCCAGTCCTATCTACTTTTAAATCAGTTTATTTTCATGGGTAAATTGTCAGGATTGCATAAGAGAGTGTAAGATGCAGGTTTTACTCTTCAAAGTCATTTTTATTAAGGTAATTATTTCTCTTTTGTATACAATGCATATCAACACATTTGTTCTCCCTGGAAAATTATTTTCATAACTATACAGGTATTTTTGGTTTTAATAGTAGTAATTTAATTATGTTTTTAAATGTTTGAAAACACTGGACTATGAATTAATTCAAAAAGAGGTGTTTTGCCCCAATTTTTTTAACAGTAGGGTAAAAATATTTTGCTTTATTTAGTCAATTCTCCAGATTTCAATAGCTTTTTGGTATCTAATCTAATTTACTCCAGCTTCTAATTTAGTCTGATAGGGCAATGGGGTATGAGAATGCCATTGAGTATAGAAAAAAGCATAGCAATGAGAAATAATGCTATGTAACTGATAATATGCCAAATTGTAGTTCATAGTGGTTTTATGATGTGTTTCTGTGTGTATAGCTTATCTAGCCAATAGAAAAGAACCTGGTTTTGAAGGGATAATATTGTTTATAAAGAAACCATGTATTAGATATCCCTAAGGGGTATTTTTGATAACAAGCACCACTCCAGATCTGGGCACACAGCCCTGAAGATGCATAAAACAAAAGTCAGTCTTGGCATAAATTGTGATGAGCTGTAAATATTGAACAAAAGCAATATTTCCAAGTAGTAACTGTTCAACAACATACAAAACGTAGGAAAAGCTTCTCTAACTTTACAAAAGGAAAAGTGTAGGGAGTTGGGAAAAGAACTCATATACTCTTTTGTGTGTCTTTTGAATCAGAAACCTCTACTGAAGTGAAGTATAGATAATCCAGAATATTTATCTAGTAAAGGCAGAACTGTTTTTTGATCTACAGGTTTCCTTATATTTTAGGTCAAACAATGTTCTGCTATTACATAATGAAAGCCAGTTCATCTTGTCATTCAAGGATCAACACAAGGGTTCAGGAAATCCTAACAATTTCATATTTTTAAAAATTATGAAATATGAGGAGGTCTGGATTTTAGGTAAAAAGTGAGAATAAGATAACACTTATCTGTACATGTTGTGGTTGCCATCCACACTAAGAGGACATCAAAAGGATTCCAGTAACTACAGAGCAGTGATAGGACCAAGGTTGTAGCTGTGTGTGTGATACCCGTCTTGTTTTTCCTCTACACATTATTCCTAAACGAGGTTACAGTAAGACTAATTAGTGAATGACATCTCAGTGCTGGCAAGCCTGGCATTGCTTGCTCTTCAGTGTTGTCATTAATAGTACATAGTAGCAAGTCACATCGACAGAATATAAAGCTACAAGAAATGTGAGTCTATATAAAGGAAAAAAGAACTGTGTCCTGGTTGGTACTTTAGCCCTAGATAAGCCTGAAATTGCTTTTAAAATAGCGAATTTTAAAAACAAAATTTGAATCTAATATCTGCTTGTGAAACACTTTTTGGGGTAGTAGAACATGTCAAGTCCATTAAAACCAGGAAGGTTTCAGCGAATGTCACCAGCAGACTCCATGTCAATAGTCATGCTTGCTTTTCCCTAGCAGCTCCTCAGTAATGAGATTTCACTTTACAAGAAGCTGTGTACATTTCTGTAATGAAATGAGTTTCGACATCTTAAACACACACCTACTAAAAGGGAATCAGAAATGTGTTGAATGAAAAGGTTCTGGTGTGAGATTTAGAGGTTAATTTGTAAGCAAGAAAAAAAATGGATTACAGAAATCATTCAAAGAGATATTGACAGACTGTGCTAGTTGTTTTAATGCTTTTGGAACTCATTTTATTTTTTTTTAATATTTTTAAACTTTATTTATTTTAGAGAGGAGAGACAGAGAAAAAGACAGAAAGGAAGAAAGAGCAAGAAGCATCAACTCCCATATGTGTCTTGACCTGGCAAGCCCAGGGTTTTGAACTGGCGACCTCAACATTTTATCCACTGCACCACCACAGATCAGGCTGGAGTTCATTTTAAATTCATTCTTATAAAAAGTCTCATAGAACTCACTTTAGGTGGCACCCTTAGTATATAAGCCACAGAAGAGCCCAAGAAGAGTAAGAGATCAGAAAAGAAATGTTTGTGTTTCTTGAGGAATGGAATATACAGGGAAGAAAAGACACCCAATCAATACACACATCATAAATGAGGACTTCATTTAAAAACTGCATTCATTTTGAGGTCCCATAAATAAGCTATAACTTAGAAGACTGTGTAGTTAATCCTTAAAATAAAACACCAATGGATGTAAACTAACTTTATACTTCTCATCTGCCATGGAAGACTGAAGAAGAATGAAGGACATAAATTACTTTGATATTGCTCTGTTCACTAAAATAAATAACGAGTATAATTAAGGCAATGCAATCTATAAAATAATGCAGGAAGAAAGGGTAAGCCTTAGAAAGAATATACTTGCTTTCATAGTTGTGTAACTTGGAGCTTTTGGTAAGAAATCTTATTTTTTGGAGACTAAGAAATAGCTACTCAGCCAACATTATGGATGGTTTTCATACATTTATGATTTAAGGGAGAAGGTGGACAAGATGACCTCTTGAGTTATTTTCAACCCCACATGACAAGTAAGGTTTAAGTAGAGGTAAAAATTTATAACAAAATACTGTAGAAAATATAAACACATGCAAATGTCCAGCTGGCTCTAGGAACACTCATCACTATGTTACATATGAAACAAAATTATGCTTTAATATTTCTGATTTATTTTAATAGTACCATTCATGGAAGATTTATTACTTTAGAAGGTTAAAATGGTCTTCTCTGTATGCACAATTTAATATATAGTCTGGGGAAAACCCAACCACAATGAAACTCAACTATTTAGATGCTGATATTATTGTTTGAGTGGAATTGCTGCAAATGCATATTTGAAATCAAGACAGTTTGCCAAAAGAACTGGAAGCGAGCATGATCTAGGTTCAAGTGACATCAACATGAAGATTGAAAAAATTTTGGACATAATGTTGCTACTTTCTCTAAAGACTCACATACTCCCATAAAATCTTATCATCATTCATATTTTTATTCATTCAACAAGTATTTATTGAAGCTTATTGTAAACCAAACACTAACTGTAGCTCTGGAGAGTCAGTAGTGAACAAACCAGACAAAATCCCTACTTCAGATTTGTTGTTTATTTCGAGTTTAAAACCTTGTGAGGGAAGACATTCAGTAAATCAGCAAAAAAATAACATTTTAGAGTGTCATGGATTCAATGAAAGAAACAAATGATTTGATAGACAGGATTTGGGTGGGTTGCAGAGGTAGAGTTGGGGGCTACTAGATAGTCTGGTCATAGATAACCTTGACCAGAAATTAGGAAGGCTAGGTTTTTACCCAAACTTCTGTCACCAACCACCTGACTGGCCTGAGACAAGGGACATCTATCAAATAAACAGATTAGTTATACTGAATAATTCCAGAAGCTCTTCAACAGCCTATGCTAGGCAGAACAGTCCCATTAAAGATTCCCCACCCCCTCCAATCACTGAAACCTGGGAATACATGGAGTTACATGGCAAAATGGACTTTGCAGGTGTGATTAAGATTAAGGATCTAGTAATGGGGAGATTATCCTAATTACCTGGGTGTTGGGCAAACAAGTGTGTTAGGCTTGCTCACTTGTACTATGCCTGATTGGCGCACGAGCACGGGGCAGCACCACATGTGTATAGTCTATGTAAGCCTGCAGGTACTTGCCCTCAGGGCGGCAGATTGCCTGCTGCCACTGGGAGAGGCTATTTTTGCCATTTTTCGTGGGAGAAGGGTTTTTTTTCCCCCAGTCTGTTTGCTCATCAGTCCTGAGAGAGGGAAGCAGTTTTCCCTGACTGCTTGCTCATCCACCATTGCAAGACTCTAATACAGGGGTCTCCAAACTTTTTACACATGGGGTCAGTTCACTGTCTCTCAGACCGTTGGAGGGCCAGATTATAAAAAAAAAACTATGAACAAATCCCTATGCACACTGCACATATCTTATTTTAAAGTAAAAAAACAAAACGGGAACAAATACAATATTTAAAATAAAGAGCAAGTAAATTTAAATCAACAAACTGACCAGTATTTCAATGGGAACTATGGGCCTGCTTTTGGCTAACGAGATGGTCAATGTCCGGTTCCATATTTGTCACTGCTAGCCGTAACAAGTGATATGACGCGCTTCCGGAGCCGTGACGCTTCTGTCCCGCATCACCAGAAGTAGTACTGTACATGAGCGATGCCGCGCTTTGTGGCACTGCCACATACAGTATTCATCCTGTGCTCCTCTCACTGACCACCAATGAAAGAGGTGCCCCTTCCGGAAGTGCGACAGGGGCCGGGTAAATGGCCTCAGGGGGCCGTAGTTTGAGGACCCCTGCTCTAATAGATGGAATGGCCCATCATTTTCTGGTTCCACAGTTCCTTTACCATCTGCCCGAATTCAATGTGAACCTGCCTGGCCATGGCCACCGGCCTTATACTGGCTGAGCCCAATCTAATCCGATGAGTCCTTAAAAGTAGAGAAATATTTTCTTCTGGTTACAGAAGAGTTAGCAGAAAAGAAATGCAGCAGAAAAGTGCAACAGAAAGGGAAGTTGGAGAGATTTGAAGTGTGAGGAATTCTACATGCTGCCACTGGAAGGGTCCATATGAAAATCAGGAGAAGGCATTCATGCAGACTCTAGAAGCAAAGACCAGCTCCTGGCTGACACGCAGCAAGGAATTGGGGCCCAGTGCTGTGACCTCAAGGAACTGAATTTAACCCACAACCTCATTGAGCTTGGATGCAGATTCATTCCCAAGTTTTCCAGAAGGAAACAGAGCCCTGCCAACAGCTTGAATAGAAGGAACCCAGTTTATGAGGCTGAAAGCAGGGGACACAGCTGAGATGTGCTGTGAAATAATGAATGGGTGCTGTTTTAAGCTGCTAACTTTGCAGTAGTTTGTTATGACAGCACTGGAATACAAATACGCAGCCACTGAGCCAAAACATGGGTCATCCTCTTGCCCTCCTTGTCTTCATTCCTCACGCTCCCATCACCATCTCCAAACAAGAATTTTTATCAAGTCTACCTCCAAAACATGAATCCACCCGCCTTATCTCCATAGACTTCAATGTCCTCTCTCACCTGAACTGCTCCAAAAGTGGTCCTTCTAGTCTTATTTTGACTCTTGACCTTCAATCTATCCTCCAAATTATAGCCAATAATTTATAATACTTCAAAAATGTAATTGTGACACTTCTTTTCACAAAATCCTTCAATATTTCCACAAACCCAACAGATTCCAGTTCAGCCTGCACGGACTACAAAGCCATCCATGCATGGCTCCCATCTGTACTTTCCAGCCTCTGGCCCATTTTTTTTTGCCTTACTCTTTATACTCTCATGATGGAGAAGCGTGACTTCCCTTCAGTAACACTCTTGGACCCTGGTCTGTGGGGTATCTGTTCTGAGCTCTGCCCTTTAGAAGGCTAGCGTCTTGTGTTCCCTGATCTTCTGCACTGGTCAACTGTCCATGTGACTAAGTGGTAAGACCAAGTTGGAGTCCATGCTTCCTCTGTGTGCAGCATGCTACTGATGTCTGGTCTCTTGTCGTACCTGGACAAATAGACTAAAGTCCTTCCAGTGCCTGCAGGGGTCTCTTCTTTGAGTTTATGCCCCAAAGGACAGACCATGATTCTGGGCAGGTCTGATATGGACTGGCAAAGGGGCAAATGTAAGCATTGTTCCCAGACAGAGGATAGCTGGATGATGGAGCCAGGGGTAAGAAAAGAGGAAATGTGCTATGAGCTGGCTCTGTCCTCACTGTCACATTTCTAGCATATAATTCCAATAAGTTCCAGAATTCCAATGTGTAACTCAGACATTCAGGATGTTACGAAGGTATATTTGTCAAGGTAGAAGGATAAAACTTATTTTATATAGCAGTTTGTTAGCTTGATTTTTAACTTCTGAATGTTCAGACCTAAGGTATGCATCCCCATTTGCACTCTTGCCCTGATCCTTGTACACGTCACGGGTGTTTTTTCTTCCTATCTTTAGAGCTCTTCTCACTACCTGGAAGGACCTGCCACCATTCATCATCGGGCTAGCTCCCACGTTGTTCAGGGTTCAGGTCAGTGGTTGCCTCCTCTAGGAAGCCTTCAAATGAGTTCCTGATCTCCCTTCATTCAATGTGTGCATATGTGAAGTTATTAAATAAGTCTCTTCTATAGTGTAAGATGAAGAACAGAGACTACATTTTATTCCTTTTCTTGTCTCACTAGCATGGTGTCTGGCATAGGTATGGGTTTAATTAAAGTTTATTGAACTGAAAATTGAAAGCAAATGGTTCATTCAGAATACATTCAACAAACATTTATTGAGAAATAAAATAGCAAATAGTGGGGGGAAAATTAGTGCGTTGAGGGGCAGTGGAGGGGGCCAATGTGGCAAATCCCTTCCTCCAGGTCACGTTACAGTAAAGTCAGTTTTTCTGGAACACTGACCATTGGCCAGACATTGTCCTAAGTATTTTATCTGGGTTACAGTTAATCTCTATGAGATAGGAGCTATCATTATCTTCATTTTACAAATGAGGAAACTGAGGCATAGGGAGAATAAGTGAGTTGCCTAAAGGCCCAAAGCTGGTAGGTGACAGAGCCTGGAGAGACTCCAAAGCTTCATTCAGTTTTGACCTGCAGGGCATGGCGCTTCCTGACACCTCCCACGCGGAAAGGCGGCCAGACCCACGGGGCCTTTTTGGAAAAGAAGATAGCAATGGTAACCCTCAAGGGCACGATAAATGTTAGCTGAAAGGTAATTGCATACACTTCAGAAATAAATGTAGGGACATCTGAAATGTGTAAATAACAATAAGATTGCAAAGTAAAAAGGTCAATTTAGATTGAAATAAGAAAACTATAATATGTTCTGCTGAGAGTAAACTGGGGGTGTGTCTCAAAGGAAGCTGGGAGGTCTGGTCTAACGGCCCTCACCGCAGTCGAGTTTCTGGAAGCTTCATAACACAGGATGTAAGCGGGGAATGTAAGGGGGCTGAGTTAGTCTTCAAATCCAAGATGTAATACAACACAAGTTTTACATTAAAATGTTTTAAGACATAAATTGTTCTTCACAACAGTTTTTCATTTAAAAGAGGAGTTGCCACATTTCCTAAAATGTTATTTAAGGCTACTTTACATGCCAGTTAATTGGTATACATTATTATTTTTTAAATTTGAATTCAGAGAAGGAACTGTTGTGCCATTTGGGGAACTATATTCATGTCAAATAAGCAGAAATATTTATATCAGGCAAAAACTCACCCACAGGCCCTGGCTGGCTGCTCAGTGGTAGAGTGTAGGCCTGGCGTGTGGAAGTCCTGGGTTCATTCAGTTCCTGCCAGGGCACACAGGAGAAGCGCCCATTTGCTTCTTCACCCTTCCTCCTCTACATTTTCTCTGTCTCTCTCTTCCTCTCCCGCAGCCAAGGCTCCATTGGAGCAAAAGTTGGCCTGGGCACTGAGGATGGCTCCATGGCCTCTGCCTCGGGTGCTAGAATAGACCTGGCTGCAATGGAGCAATGCCCCAGATGGACAAAACATCGCCCCTGGTGGGATTCTCGAGTGGATCCCCGTTGGGCACATGCGGGAGTCTGTCTCTCTGCCTCCCTGCTTCTCACTTTAGAAAAATACAAAAAAAAAAAAAAAAAAAAAAAAACAGAAAAAGATGAAAACGAAAAAAAAACAAACTCACACACAAATTCTTTTGTATAAGAAATTTGTATATTTTTTTGTAAGTGAACTTAATGTTTATTTTTATTTCCCATTTGGCCAAAAGGTTAAAAATTTTATCTCAGTCTAACTAGTAGACTATCTAGCACCTTCACCTACTCTCTGCTTCCTCCAAGAGTAGGACTAATTTAGGGTGCCTTACAGGGCTTTGAGGCCTGCAGAGAGTGGGAGGGATAAATGACATCCACACAGGCACTGTGAGGCATCCTTGCCCGGTCTTGTCTCCAGGCATCGTTTATCCTGTAGGTCACTGCTATGTTCCGCCTCCTCACAACCTCAGACCTCTTGGCGCTCTCCCACGCTTGTTTGTGTCCATCCCTCCTGAGTACAGAGGATCACTCCACTGGTTCTGTGCTAAGAAGTAGGATGGACGGTGTTTGGGGCCTGTTCGCTCAACATCTCAGCCATGAAGGCCCAAGATGCTGGAAACTTGCTCCCTCTTGAGGACTCCGGTCTACTTTGCTCTTGAAAGTTCCAACTACATCCAGGGTTTCTGTGGTGTCTTCTATCCCTGAGTAATCAGCTAAACAAAAGCAGGTCACAGGCCCCCTTTCTAGAAAGCAACAATGTTTCAGCTCTCTGCAGGGGCCATTTGGACTTCTCCTGTCTCTCCCAGATAATCTTTATCTGCCCCAAGGCTGGAATTGCTCTTAAATGATCATGCATTGGTCCAAATTGTTTGTCTTGGTCCAGGATCTAGGCTTATGACATACCAAAGTGAGGAATAGACTCTTTTGACTTTGCAATTTCTTCTCTCCCTTGATACTGTGTACCAGAAATTTTCAACTTGGCTTAAGGAACAGCCATAGGACTGGGGAAGGTGGTACAAATGCAATAAAGCTTGCAAAACACTCTAGCACTGCCATATTTCAGGAAATAGCACCAGACAGGGAATCGGGAGATCGGAGCTTGCCCACGTGTCATAGGTCATTTCCTCTCTGGCATTTGGTTTCTTCATCCATTTAATTAGGAGTAAAAGGAGACAATTTTCCACATTCTCTTTTGACTCTCATAATGCTACTTTGATTTTTTGGAAAAATTTTAGCTACTTCTGGTTATTTTCTCTGTGATGACATTGATGTGGTAAGTGACGAGAAGCTGCATCACTCCTACCTGTTTGAAGCAGGAAAAGTAGAATCCCATATAACCAGAAACGGAATTAATTAACTGAGGCTAATACTGAGTTTCCAAAGCTAAAATAATTCATGTAATGGGTTCATCTGATGAAAATTAGAAGTTCAATTCCCTAAAATTTGTAACCTTATACAGTGTGTCTGTAAAGTCATGGTACACTTTTGACGGATCATAGGAAAGCAACAAAAGACGATAGAAATGTGAAATCTGCACCAAATAAAAGGAAAACTCTCCCACTTTCATACCTATTCAGTGAAGTTTGATGTGGGCTCATGCACAGATTTTTTAGGGCTCCTTAGGTAGCTATCCCGTATAGCCTCTACAGACTCATCACTGACTAATGGCCTATCAGAACGGGGTTTCTCCACCAAACTGCCGGTTTCCTTCAACTGCTTATCCCCCCGAGTAATGTTATTCCTATGTGGTGGCACTTTGTTATAAATGCACCGATATTCACGTTGCACTTTGGTCACGGATTCAAATTTAGCGAGCCACAGAACACACTGAACTTTCCTCTGTACCGTCCACATCTCAACTGGCATGGCCGTGGGCTGCTCCGCTGTATACACGGTGTTACATCATCATATGCGCATGCACACATGCTGCCACATCATCCTACAGAAACTGGGAGGGTTTTCCTTTTATTTGGTGCAGATTTCACATTTCTCATCTTTTGTTGCTTTCCTATGACCGATCAAAAGTGCACCATGACTTTACGGACACACTGTATATAGGTCTTTTAATGTGTTCTAATTAGTAGCCATATTTCTTATGTACTTTCTAGAAACTTTTTAGTTTCCTTGTTATTAGAACTGGAAAAAACTTGACAAAAGTCAATGAATACCTGACTAAGAGGTGTTTTACAAAAAGAACCACAATTGTATTTTTGTGAATATTTAAAAAGTGGCTTGGTTTCAAAAATTGTGGACTGCTTTAATTGAAGTTCCCAATTTTAAAAATAAATGACTTCATCAGATATGGTCAAGTGTCCTTTTGATGATGCATTTCAAATTTTAGAGAGAAAAACACCCATTAGGTAGTATAATAAAAAGAATAATGGCTGGCTTCTAGGCCACCAAGAGAAGTAAAAATGAAGTTAAACTGTAAATACCACATATTGCTATAAATCAGTGTGACAGAGTCTATTTATGTTGCCTGCTAACTCCTTTGTTATTATTTTGTTTTTAGGAATATAGTTGGTAAGTTAATATACAGTATATATGCTATAAAACACCAAGGCCATGTTTCCAATTTCCAGAAGTATGAAAAAAAAATTCAAATAAAAATGTCATTTCAGTTTTGATGACAGTTACCCTTGTGACTTTGAGAAACTCCTTTAACTCCATTCACATTAAACTTTAAGAGAGTGATTTCTAAAAGCTCTGCCAGCCTTAACGTGAGTTGATTGTGTACCTTTATCCTTAGGTGTAAAACAGAGACAATAAGATTTGTTACCATCTATCTCAGAGTTGATATGAGAAGTGTATTTTTTTTTATGCAGTAGTGTCTGAAAGTTTGCCTTCATGTAATGATCTGTTTAGTGACTCTCAGCCCAGTAGGCCGTCAGCTCTGGAGCACAGAGAGAGCACCCGCACTGCCCGCAGCTGTGTTTCCAGGGCCTGGCGCGGGGCTGGGTACGTCAGATGCTCAGTTCCTATGTCTGTTGGTGAGAAGCTTCGGCCTAACATGGGTGTTCGTAGGACACTGAAAACAGGCGAGCAATGTCTCAACCCTGCTTTCTCAGAAAAAAATTACAGAAACATGTGGTCATGTTTTTTTTTATCAACTATTGATAAAAGTCGTAGTCCTTTTCTAGTAGTGAAATACCCTAAATTAGCTCTGCTCGAAGATTGGCCTACAGACCAGCTGCATAAGTGTCAACTGGGAACTGGTTAGAAATGCAAATCCTTTCTTCACCCAGACCCACTAACTCGGGGAGTGGAGGCCAGCAGTCTGCATCTTAACAAGCCCTCCTCGAG
Organism: Saccopteryx bilineata; assembly: GCF_036850765.1. NCBI lineage: Eukaryota > Metazoa > Chordata > Mammalia > Chiroptera > Emballonuridae > Saccopteryx > Saccopteryx bilineata. Next base: position 77,512,200 of record NC_089495.1, on the reverse strand, counting down.
ATTCTGATGTGCACTGACTTTGAGAAACACCGTCTCAATCTTCACACATCACCTTTATGGATTATGTATGTATTCCTTTACTTCCCCCAGCTTAGCTTATTATAGTAGTCAGCCCAACGTTGATTTCTCTAGCTTCATTTTAGAAAGTAATAACAATTACATCAATAACAACAACATAATAATAATACCTAAAGCTCTTTGAATACTTACTATGTTCCAGGTCTTGATTGCAGCACACAAGTCTCAAACAAACTTATGAAGTAACAAATATTATTTTATATATCAGAAAATATATTTTATATATCAGAAAACCAAGAATTTATTAGATTTTTCTATGGTCAATAAGCTAGTGATTTAAATCTCAGTAACCTACTGCCAGAGCTGGGTTTTTAACTACAACATGATATAGACTCAGTGCCTAGTGGAAGGCAGACGCTTTTCTTTTCTTTTTTTAATCACAGCCATATAATGCGGGACATGTGTGAGGTAACCTGACCCCACATTCGGATAAAGAGTGAATCACCTTCCCAGAAAATAGGTCACAGAATGCCTGATATTGAGGTTATACTCTTCCTTAAGAATGATCTTTGGGTCTTTTCTCATGCAAGGGTAAAGTTGTTTAGTGTTGTCTACATAAACTTCGGAGAGTGCCAAAAACTATGATTATTTTCAGTTTGGCAGAGTTGCTACTAATCAGTCATTTCTGGAAATACTTAGACAATGGTATCCATTGTTTCCTGAGGTTTATTTTCTTCTTCATCAATCTTGAAAGAGAACTTAGAAAATGGAAGAAAGGAATCAGTTGAGGCGGGATGTGGAAAGGAAAGGGGAGAGAAGGAATCTGTAAGAGTAGAAGGGAAAATGTCAGATGCTGACCCTTTATCCTGTCTTTCCCTGTTGGTGTAGAAGCGTCACCCATGATAAGTCAGGAGAGAGGAGAGGGAGGCAGGCCCAGATCTGCCTGGTCACAGTATCATGGCAAAGAGGGCGAAGCAGCGGTGTGAGTGGCCGCAGGGGAACTGGACGAGTGGCCCGGGAGAGACCTTACTGCCTTCCTGGGTGGAAGAAGTCCAAGGCTAACTGTCACATCTGGCCACAATGATACTCAAGAAGAGGCAAGGAGGGCAACAGATGGATTATGCTCAGAGGCAACAGCTGATGGAATTCCCAAAGAGAAGCTGTGCTAATGAAGCTGGCTGCGCCTTCCTCTGAGCCTTCTCTGCAGGGACTTGCATTTCAACACCATCCAGGGTGGTCTTCTCTGGGGGCCCAACCCACCGCAGTGAGAAAGAGTAGGGAGCTATTACTGAGCCAGTACCTACAATGCAAGGAAGTTTGCTACTAACTTTACAGATACTAACGCAATGGAACCTCCCAAAATACCTATGGGTTAGGTGGATTTGTACCCGTATTTTACATATGAGGACACTAAGGTTAGGAGAAGTTCATTAACTTGTCCAAGATTACCAGCTGGTAAATTGTAGAGCCACTCAGATTTCTCTTACTCTGTTTTTTTGTTTGTTTGTGTGTTTCTTTATATCAGATGCTGTCTCTTAAAATGATGAGAAAAGGGAGAGAGGAGACTAAGGAACTTTAGAAAACAGGGCTACTTCTTCGGGCTAAGGAAAATCTTGAGTAATACTAAACCTCTTCAGTTATTTGCATTATTATTCTTAAATGATTTTTTGGTAGCTTGACTAGAGGTCCCTGGTTAGAAAGTATCAAAATGTAGCCTGTGAATTTAAACAATTACTGTGTATGTGTGTCTGTATTTTAGTCTATAAAACTGGTCAGTGTTTCCCAAAACATCTGTGTGGGGGTAAAAATAAAGTCATAGTGATAATTGTTCTTGGGTTTTCATGCTCCCAGACTATTACAGGCCCCTCAAGACTACTTCCAATTATTAAACAGTCTCCACATGTGGGCTCACTAACAAGTCTTCTCGTGTCAGCTGCTGGGTTGCTCAGCACTACAGAGTTGCCTGAATTGGGTTCACAATTCTCACAGTTACCATGGCCACCGGGAGGGCAGAGCTGGCCCTCTGGTGCTCTCAGAAATACCAGTGTTGCTGCTGGCACTGCTTCTATGCTATGGACTAAACTGACCCACTGATGGGAGCATGACATGCCTTTGTTAGCCCCTAGCCTAGAGGCATTCCTACTAGATCAAATCCATGGCTAACATCTGTCTCATGACATAACTTGTGCTTCCATGTAAAAAGGCTTTTTTTTTTGCATGAATTTTCCCATGACATTGCCGGATATGACCAGACATTTCTGAAATCAATAATGTATACTTCAGAAATGCAAGCTGGGACACTCCTGTGTCCTCATGCATGCACATATACATAATATACCCCACTTTATATATACATGGATCAAAGCTTTAAATACAAGCAAAAATTAAAGTTATATAAAATAAAGTAGTAATGACAGTCATTTCCAATCATGTAATTCTACTAATTTATTTCTTCAACACAGAGAGACTTGGCCAGGATGTAGGAGAATAAGGAAATTCTATTAGAACAGGACAAATAAGAGATATAACAAGAAAATGTTCAAGGATATATCATTTTGTTCTTCTCATAGTGATGTTTTCCACAAGAGGCATAAAGCACTTTGTTTCTAGTACAACGGAATATCTCTTGGATGCTATTATTAGGTGTCATGGCCAAATCTCCTAAATCCCCAATGCCCAGATGGCCTGGACAGCCTCCACGGCAGGTCCCTGGACACTGATGACGCAATGGCACACAGCACTGAGAGATACAGTATTGTACCTTAATACGCTGAGTCTTGGGTTCTGAACTCCACTGCCAACTTTTTCTTTTCAATTGAGACAGAAACATCAATCTGTTCCTCTATGTGCCCTGACTGGGGATCAAACCGGCAACCCCTGAGCTTTGGGGCGAAGCTCTACCCAACTGAGCTATCTGGCCAGGGCCATTGGCAGCTTCTAATGAACTCAACAGAACTACACAGAAGACTCTTTTTCCCTAAATTAATAAGATCCAATCATTATATTAAGTAAAAGAAGCCAGACACAAAAGGCCACATATGTATGACTCCACTTACCTAAAAATGTACAGAACTGGCGAATCCAAAGAGACGTAAAGTAGAATAGTCGTTGCCAGGGCCCGAGGGAAGGGAAACTGGGAAGTGGCTGCTGGTGGGTAAGAGGTTTCTTTATGGGAACGAAAATATTCTGGAATTAGATAGTGATGATAGCTGTACAACATAGTAAATATATTAAAACCCCCTGAATTGTATACTTAAAAATGCTGAATTTTCTTTATTTAAATTATGTATCTATAAAAATTTTAAAATAAAAAGCTTTGGTCTAAAGCAAGCCACAAAGCTATCTTGTTTATATCTTTATTCTGACCTCAATCCCAAAACTAGAACTTGGTTCTACTTTGTAAAGGAAGGAAAGGCTAAAATCATGTCCTTCTTCCAACAACAAGAACAAAAAATTATATCAGGAAGCAAATAAACAGCAACAACAAAAAGAAGGCAGAATGGAAAAAAAGTGCACATTTACTTTCAGTGTCCAAGACCAAGCTGGGCTGAGCTGAGCAGAGCCACCAAACTGGAGGAAGAGAAGGTACCAAAAGAGAGAGAGCCCGAACCAAAATGAAGTCACAAGAGCCTGCACTCGCCTGCAGGTGAGCAGGCCTGGCTCTCGGTGGAAAGAGTCAGACAGCAAACGGCTGTGGGAAAGTACTGTACATGAGGATGCTTGTCCCTTAGAAGCGACGTTCCACTCAGTGTGTGGAATCAGACAGACCCACAGCAAAATGTCTCTTCAGAGGAGGAGAAATAAAGGAAAGAGAAGGCAGAGATCACTTCACTTCCCCAGAATCAAAATATACATTACTAACAGCAGGTAAAATAGATGAACATTTACATTAAAAAAATGTAAAGATATTGGAATAAAAATAAAACTCACCTCCGTATTTCTGTTATTCTTTAATTATTCTTTGCATTCAAGAGGCTGCCATGCTGGGCTCCTCATATCAGGAAACGGTTGCTAGCACAGCAAGGTAAGAAAGCTTCTTATTCTGAGTAAAAGTGTATATTCTGACAAAACCTGATAGAATTCAAAGTTTAAATAATGTATGAGAAAGAATACATAATAAGTCTTCACCCCACTTCACCCCATGTTCTTCTACTAAATAAAGACTTCCTGAGTTGTAGGAAAGGTATAGAATTGGAAATCAAAGGAGAATTTAGATGTTAGTTGTTCTTTGACAAGAATTCCAAGCTTTACTCCCTCCCATTTTTGAGGAAGATGAAGATAAATAAATAGCATAGTCTTTTGAATGGGTTTTAGAAAATCTGGAAGAGCCCCACACTCCATTGTATAGGTTTGCTACAGAAAATATCTCAGGGTTCTCCTGAAAAAATGTCTTTCTCCTGTCCTAGGTAGCTAGAGTCTTTGCCTCAAGAGACCCCACAACCCAGTATGGCTTGAAAGAAGTAGGTTGGTTCCTCACAGAGCCAGTAGGAAAGATAGAACCCAATGGAGAAGTACTTGTGTAGACCAATAGTAGAGGGCCTAAGGGACACACGTTATCTCAGAGTATAACCTTCAATAGAGGGTCAATGCTCAGTCCTCATCTCACTCAAACCAATAGCAGCATTGATTATAGCTTGTCATTCATTCCCTTCTTTTTCTTTCTTTCTTTTTTTTTTTATATTTTTCTGAAGTGAGAAGTGGGGAGGCAGAGAGACAGACTCCCACAAGTGCCTGACAGGGATCCACCTGGCATACCCACCAGGGGGTGATGCTCTGCCCATCTGGGCTGTTGCTCTGCTGCAACCAGAGCCACTCTAGTGCCTGAGGCAGAGGCCACAGAGCCATCCTCAGCACCCAGGCCAACTTTGCTCCAATGGTGCCTTGGCTGTGGGAGCAGAAGAGAGAGATAGAGAGAAAGGAGAGGGGGAAGAGTGGAGAAGCAGATGGTCGTTTCTTCTGTGTGCCCTGGTTGGGAATCGAACCGGGGACTTCCACACACTGGGCCGGCACTCTACCACTGAGCAAACCGGCCAGGGACTCATTCCCTTCTCATTGAGGCACTTTCTCCACCAGGCAGGTTTCTAGCTTTCCAAAACTTCTGGTTTTCTTCCTACCTCCTTGATCTTTTCTTAGTCTTTTTTTTTTTTTTACACTAAAACCTCCTTTTCTATTCTTTCTAGGAAACCCTGAGGCTCAGTCTTATCTTCCCTTCCTACCTGCATATCTATACTTTTTCCTTCTAGAATTCCCCCATCCTTATGACTCAAATCTCACCATACCAGAGGAATTAAGTCTTGACTAACCTATCTGAAATAGTAGTCCCCACTTGGGATTTCCTGTCCCCTGAGCTATTTTCCTTTATACATCCGTCACCACCTAACAGTATACACATCTCTATTTACTTATATATGTATGTATGTGTATATTTGTTTCCATGAAAGCAGAAAGTTTTGTTCCCTGCTGAAATACTGCCTGTCACATACTAAACAAACACTGACTGAATGAGTAACATAAGAAAGAAATGATGCCAGAGGACCCAAAAATCCTTCTTTAAGTTCTAGAAAAGAGGATGAAACCCAAAAGAGATTATAATTGATTTCTATTTCCAGTGAAAAAAAATTTGTATTAAAATTAAACAGTTTTCTTTCTTGCATATTTTGAGTTGTGATTTGAGCTTCATAATCACTCACAAATAAAATTAAAATTCAGTCTAGAGACATTTATATAATATTGAATAGTTCTCCAATTTTTACTTCTTTAGTCCTGACACACTTGGTAGATAAACTTTCACCTGAAAGGTGGCTATTAAAATAAAAGTAGGGGAAGGGGATGTGAATTCCAGAGACTCTCAGATTTCCTGATGAGGATAGTTTAAAAAATCAGCTTGATAATTTTGAAACAACTTACTATACTGCTTGGGGACACTAATTTCAGGATGATTAAGATATCAGGTACAACTAAAGGCACACCTCAAGGTACTTCAAAGTATGCAAGAAAAATGAGAAAAAAGTGATGCTGGACAATAAAATAGACAAATTATGAAGGCACTGAAAAAGAAATATTATATAATAAAGAATTCCTGTAAGAAATGGTTTTAGGAGATGAAAAGACATCAAAGGAAGGTAAATGTAAGAATAAAGAAATATTTTATGTCGATAAGGTACTTAATATACAACAGCGTATCTAATGTTAGCACGATGATGAAAGAATGAAGAAATGTTCACATCCATTGCATAAGTATTTTCTCAGTATCTACTCAGGCTTAATGGTGAGGTCAGAGCTGAGGAGACTGAGGTGGTCTCCAGTGGGTGGGGGTCATGATCTAATTGGGAAGATAGACAAGCCCAAGGATAATGGCAATACAGTACTGGGCCACTGTGAAGGATGTGTGTCCACACACACACACACACACACACACACACACACACAGTATTTTGCACATACAGGCGGAGGCACCTACCCCAACCTTGGGTGAAACTGCATGTTGAACTAACTAGCAAAGTTTCCCAGATCCTCCAAAACTTGAGGTCAAGGAGCAGTGAGCCCAACAAAAACCAGGGTGGTTAAGGCAGTTGGGAGGTGGAGGAAAGCAGTCTGTAATGGCTAGCCAGGTACAAAGGCACACGGACAGGAGAAAGCAATGATCTGCGAGCAGAACTTCTAGCAGAGGAGCAGGCTCCTGGGCTCCTGACACCACGGCTGCACTCCTCCGGAGGGGCTGCCTGTCTGCCTCTATCCTCAACTGCTTTCTTCCAGTGGCAAAGAGAGAAAGATGAAAATGACCAGTTTCTTGACAGAGCAGGGCTGGCTTGAGATGAGTGTGATAAAAAGACAGAAAGAAGGTAACAGAAATAGACAGATAACTGGTTATAAAACCATGTGACAAGTGACTTTAAAAGTGGACAATTAGGGAAAATCACAGGATCTGATTAAATAAGAAAAGTTGGGTGAATATTTATTATGGTTCAAGCAAGAAAACACCTTTGTTAGACAAACTAAGATTGTGCATGTAGTGTGTGTTTAAGCCAGGAACATGGGGGATGTTAGAGATCTTCGTGGGCACAGCAGCTTCCTTGACAGAGTAGGGGGGCAAGGCGGCCCTCTCAGCTCCAGACTCTGGGCTCTGTGACCCCCCCAAGCCATTCTAAGGGCCCTGCCTGGGCAAGGTAAAGAAAGGGACTCTCTTTGGCAAGTGATGTCATGATGGAGTAGTGTTTAAATGCACACAGGTATGTATTTGAATGACAGTGACTCATGAGGTCAGGAATCAATTAAACCCAGGCAAATCTATCAAAATGAGAGACAATATTATTGCAAGCTGAAGAATGACAGTAGTGCCTGATCAGGCAGTAGCGCAGTGGATAGCGTGTCGAACTGGGATGTGGAAGGACCCAGGTTCGAGACTCCGAGGTCGCCAGCTTGAGCGCGAGCTCATCTGGCTTGAGCAAAAAAAAAAAAAGCTCACCAGCTTGGACCCAAGGACCCAAGGTCACTGACTCGAGAAAGGGGTTACTCTGTCTGCTGAAGGCCCGCGGTCAAGGCACATATGAGAAAGCAATCAATGAACAACTAAGGTGTCGCAACAAAAAACTGATGATTGATGCTTCTCATCTCTCTTCGTTCCTGTCTGTCTGTCCCTATCTATCCCTCTCTCTGACTCTCTCTCTGTCCCTGTAAAAAAAAAAAAAAAAAAAGAACGACAATAGTGTACAGTTCCTGGGCAAAAACATTAAAGGGGAGGAAATCACAAAGGGAATTGGGAAGACAGAAACAAATAAAAAGGAACCAGCTGGAGGGGAACTTGGAAGTGGCTATAGAAAGGAGGGCAAGTCACCAAGTCTTTTCTGCTGCCAGGTCTCCACCAGGACACCTGCTATGGCCTCTGGAGCAAGAGGCAAAGGGTTAACAGGGGGTTTGTGTATTTGCACCAGGAGGAGGATTAAGAATGGTGATTATAGAATTGTTTTATAGTTTGAGTCTCTCTTTCAACTTTAGGGAGACAATGACAATGTGCAGCAATAGTGGAAAGAAAAGATTTTTTAATGCATAAGAGCAACTAATATAAAAATGTACTGGAATAGAAGAAGACATAGGTACTCAACTCATGGACCTGGGTTTTAAAGAGCATTTTATGAATTTGACTCCAAAGGCAAGAGAAGTGAAGGCAAAAATTAATGAATGGGACTACATCAGACTAAGAAGTTTTTGCTCAGCAAGAGAAACTGATAACAAAATAAACAGAAAGCTAACTAAATGGGAAATGATATTTTCAAACAACAGCTCAGATAAGGGCCTCATATCCAAAATATACAAAGAACTCATAAAACTCAACAACAAACAAACAAACAATCCCATAAAAAAAATGGGAAGAGGACATGAACAGACACTTCTCCCAGGAAGAAATACAAATGGCCAACAGATATATGAAAAGATGTTCATCTTCTTTAGTTATTAGAGAAATGCAAATCAAAACTGCAATGAGATACCACCTCACACCTGTTAGATTAGCTATTATTAACAAGACAGGTAATAGCAAATGTTGGAGAGGCTGTGGAGAAAAAGGAACCCTCATTCACTGTTGGTGGGAATGTAAAGTAGTACAACCATTATGGAAGAAAGTATGGTGGTTCCTCAAAAAACTGAAAATAGAACTACCTTATGACCCAGCAATCCCTCTACTGGGTATATACCCCAAAAACTCAGAAACATTGATACATAAAGACACATGCAGCCTTATGTTCATTGCAGCATTGTTCACAGTGGCCAGGACATGGAAACAACCAAAAAACCCGTCAATAGATGACTGGATAAAGAAGATGTGGCACATATATACTATGGAATACTACTCAGCCATAAGAAATGATGACATCGGATCATTTACAGCAAAATGGTGGGATCTTGATAACATGATACGAAGTGAAATAAGTAAATCAGAAAAAACCAGGAACTGCATTATTCCATACGTACGTGGAATAGTTTCATAAAAGTGAAACTAAGAGACATTGATAAGAGTGTGGTGGTTACAGGGGGAGAGGGGAGAGGGAGAGGGAAAGGGGGAGGGGGAGGGGCACAAAGAAACTAGATAGAAGGTGACAGAGGACAATCTGACTTTGGGTGATGGGTATGCAACATAATTGAACGACAAGATAACCTGGACTTGTTATCTTTGAATATATGTATCCTGATTTATTGATGTCACCCCATTAAAAAATAAAATTATTTAAAAAAAAATGTACTGGCTACCCTATGTCTCTGACACTGGTCTCTGAAATCCATGTCTCCAGGAAAACCATTGCTTGAGTCTACACAGAACCAGCCAGGACCTGGACAACCACTTGAATGTCACAGAGCACCTTGCGATTCAAAACGATCTCACTGTTGCCTTCTCTTGTCCACCAATCTGGCTCTTATGTTTCTTTTTCCCTAGAAAAATGTTACCATGATCTAGCTATGTAGACCAACAACACAGAAACTGTTGCTCTCCACCCATTCAATCCTCACACTCACTCAACACTTGAGGGCTTTTCAATAGCCATTTAATGCTCACTCACACCAGCCATATAAGAGTTTTATGCCCACTCAAAAGATGAGAAAATTGAGGCTCAAAAAAGTTCAACTTACATGTCTAAATGTGACAAAGCTAATTAATAATAAATGAATTATGAGACATGCAAAACAGCTACCCTGGAACTCAAAGAAAAACCCCAAAACTCCTTTATATGACCTACAAGGCCCTCCAAGAACTAGCCCTTAGATGCCCCCCTAGATTATCTCCGACAGCTTTCACCTCCTGCTCCCTGTTCCAGAGTCTAGCCTTTTTACTGGCTCAGAAATTCACACTGAAGCTTCTGGCTTGGCACCTGCTGCATCCTCTTCTTGAACTACTTCCCTGCTGTGTCCCCGTGACCGCTCCCTCATGGACTCTTCTCTGTGTCACTGAATTACAGACACCCACTCTGAGAGCTCTCTCGAAGAGTGGCTCCTATCCTGGGCTCCCTTTCCTCCTTCCAGCTGTATTATTCTATAGTACAGTCATTACTACCCAGAGTCCATCTCCGAGGGCAGTACCTTCAGTAATTTCATGTCTTTTGGGCCTAGAACATTTATTGTTATGGAGTGGATGTTTCATAAATATTTGACAAATGTGAATTCAGCCTGGCAAAGGCCCGTTGGATCCATTCTGTCTTCTCCATTCCTTGGCTCAGACCATCCCCATAGCTTGTCAGGACTACTGCCATGGCCTCAAATGATCCTAAATGATCTTCCTACTTCCAGTCTCTGTTGATTTGAATCCATTATTCACTGTTATCTGAGTTTTACTCTGATACCAAAGTTACTCAAATTCATTATTTACCTTTATCTAATTTTTACCCTGATGGCATAGTTACCCTTTTATTATACACATATGTTATGTCATTTACCTTTTTAGAGACCTTCAAAATCTCCACTGCCTACAGTAAAATCTGCATTTCTTACTTTGGGATTCATTGTCCTTTATCACCTAACCTCAATTACCTTGACAATGAAATTCTCCCGTAACATCCTGTGTTCCAGACATTCCAAGCTGTTCACCAGTCTCTGTAAATACCAGATGATCATATATGTTGCATTCTCTAATCATTGAAAATCTTCAAAAACCATGTAAATGTCACCACCAAAAGAAAAAAATTATAGGATAGCATTTGAAAGAAGGGATAAAGAAAAAGAAAAGAAACGTGAAATAAGTCTGCTTTTGCAAATGAGAACTAACTCATGAATAAATGAAGCAAAAGATTGGAAAGAAATATGGAAAAGAAAATAAGAAACAGGCTAGTAACATAGTGACTGTAAGAAAGAAAGTTGTGTTTGTTTACTGGAAACTTTTTAGTTTGATTTGGTATTATAAAACTTACTTATTTTTTCTTCCTTGTTTCAAAAGAGTTAATGTTTATAATAATAGCTATAGGTTTTGAGTAGAACATATTCTAGAAGTGATTCTGAGCTAAAAATGATTTGCATGCTTTAACTTCTTTACTGTTTGCAAACTTATAGGGAAGGTGATGTACCCCCTATTTTTTATTAGAGAAGAGCTAGGTTTAAGTTATTTGATCAGCATCACGGCTAGTAACGGACAAACTAGTGTTTAGGCCCAGGAAAATCTGAGTCCATGTCTCACACTCTTTCCTTACATCACATGGGTGTCCTTGAGATGTGTTCTGAGTTGTTCCCTTTTCTGTTGCTACCACAGTTCCTTCCCCCACCCCCTCTCTTTTCTGGAAGATGGTTACATCCATAGCTACACAGAGCAGCATACTTAAGAGTACTATATTACACTATGCTACAAAGTACAGAACCACAAAACTAGACAGGTACCATTGTATTACAATAGCTACTACCTATGATTTCTGCTTTTAAGCTTTCTTTACTCAGGGTTGGTTTCAGTTGTGTTCTTATAGCAACCCTCCCCCAACCCACCCACCCCCCATAACAAAAAGCTCTTCAGCATTGTATTCTTAATGCCTAAATTTTGAAGCAAAAATTCTGAAATACATGCCCAGTGGAATAATTTACATTTAGGGCAGCATATAGAGAAGCCATTAAGTGAATGAGCTTTGGTGTCAGAGTTGCCTGGGTTTGAATCCAGCTGTGCCATGTACTGGCTATGAGATGCAGGGTAACTTTCTTAATTTCTTGCTAAGTGTCAGGTTTCACATCTAAAAATTGGGGGACAATAATAGCACTTATATTACAGGGTTATAAGGAGGCTTCAATGGCAAATATTACTATAAGTACAGTGTGTCCGTAAAGTCATGGTACACTTTTGACCGGTCACAGGAAAGCAACAAAAGACAATAGAAATGTGAAATCTGCACCAAATAAAAGGAAAACTCTCCCAGTTTCATACCTATTCAGTGCAGTTTGATGTGGGCTCCCGCACAGATTTTTTAGGGCTATTTGGTAGCTATCCCGTATAGCCTCTACAGACTCATCACTGACTAATGGCCTACCAGAACGGGGTTTCTCCACCAAACTGCCGGTTTCCTTCAACTGCTTATCCCACCGAGTAATGTTATTCCTATGTGGTGGCGCTTCGTTATAAACGTGCCGATATTCACATTGCACTTTGGTCACGGATTCAAATTTAGTGAGCCACAGAACACACTGAACTTTCCTCTGTACCGTCCACATCTCAACTGGCATGGCCGTGGGCTGCTCCGCTGTATACATGGTGTTACGTCATCATCTGCGCATGCGCACATGCTGCCACATCACAGAAACTGGGAGGGTTTTCCTTTTATTAGGTGCAGATCTCACATTTCTATCATCTTTTGTTGCTTTCCTGTGACCGGTCAAAAGTGCACCATGACTTTACAGACACACTGTCGTGATCACAGCAGCACTGGCAGTACTGCTTGTAAAAGTAATAGAATAGAAAGTCCATCTGGAACCTCCTTTTCTGGATTCAGACATATCGACTATGTTTAGTGAATTGATATCTTAAGGAATCTATAGAAAAAAGAAACCGCACAAAGGAAGGAGTCAGGTGGGCAGCCTTAGTCACTGTGTGGGGCAACCTGAAGATAAATTATAAACTTGGATTGATCTTCCCATCACAACTTTCCATCAATATCATAGACCTGTGACTTGTGGGAGTAAGAAGCTGGCTATCTGGCTTATATCTAAGTATGTTTTCAAAACACTATGAGGCGCAAGCAGCACTAGTATGCCATCAAGCAAGAGTGGGACTGTGAAAAGGGGAGATGGCATGCTGCTAGCTGTACCACACACAGTGCGGAGCTGTAGTGTCCCAATGATTGCTGTGTTGGTGATAAAGGAGTTGGGGTTAGCAAGGAGGTAATTGTCCTGGAGGAGAGCAACCTCTGGCAAATTTGGAAACCCAGTGAAAGGAAAGGAGACTGGTGTGAAAGAAAATAAATATTCTCAGGTAAGAGGCAACTGAAAACAATGAGATGTTACAGGAAGTTAGGGATACTCTAATAGCAGGGACAGGAGTGGTGATGGTTAAATAGCTAGGCAAACCCAGTTTAAGGAAATCTGTGACAGCCACCCTGTGAAAGAGCCTAAGCTAGCCCAGATGGTCATAGACTATGACAGAAAAAAAAAGCCCACAAAGTCTTCCCATGCATTTGCAATATTTGCAAAATAACTTTGCAGCTCCTCCTATCAAAGGTGGGATTTATTTTCTTCATTCGTTCAGTCTGGAATTGGGCATCTTATTGCTTTGGTCAGGGGCACATTAGCATACTTGATGAAGGGGCCTGAAAAGTGTTTTCAATGGGAGGGGCCCTCTCACTGCTCTTGGAAACCCCACAGCAGCCACCATGTGAAAGCATTACACTATGTGTAATGCTCGCTCAGCTACCTTCCTTGTCCCTGCCAACAGCCAACAGATAACCAAAAACGTAAGTGAGGACACTGGCTTCCAAGCTGACCACAAAGCACGACTGATTCCAGCTAACACCAAATGAAACAGAGGTGAGATGTCCTAGCAAAAGCCATTTCAGAACAAATTGCTGACACACACTGAATTGTGAGCTAAAAAGGGGTTGTTGTTTTAAACCACTAAATTTGGGCTTGTTTATAATTAAGGTTGTACTGACTGACATCCATAGATACATTCATCCATCTATCCATCCATTCATCCATCTATTTCTTCACCTCTTCCTCCAAAAAGAACATGATGTTATTTATTTATTTATTTATTTTTTTTATAAGTTTTCTTTTTTTTTTTTTTTTTTTTTTTATAATTTTATTTTTTTAATGGGGTGACATCAATAAATCAGGATACATATATTCAAAGATAACAAGTCCAGGTTATCTTGTCGTTCAATTATGTTGCATACCCACCACCCAAAGTCAGATTGTCCTCTGTCACCTTCTATCTTGTTTTCTTTGTGCCCCTCCCACCCCCTATCCCTCTCCCATTCCCCCCTCCCCCCCGTAACCACCACACTCTTATCAATGTCTCTTAGTTTCACTATTATGTCCCACCTACGTATGGAATAATACAGTTCCTGTTTTTTTCTGATTTACTTATTTCGCTTCGTATCATGTTATCAAGATCCCACCATTTTGCTGTAAATGTTCCGATGTCATCATTTCTTATGGCTGAGTAGTATTCCATAGTGTATATGTGCCACATCTTCTTTATCCAGTCATCTATTGATGGGCTTTTTGGTTGTTTCCATGTCCTGGCCACTGTGAACAATGCTGCAATAAACATGGGGCTGCATGTGTCTTTACGTATCAATGTTTCTGAGTTTTGGGGATATATACCCAGTAGAGGGATTGCTGGGTCATAAGGTAGTTCTATTTTCAGTTTTTTGAGGAACCACCATACTTTCTTCCATAATGGTTGTACTACTTTACATTCCCACCAACAGTGGATGAGGGTTCCTTTTTCTCCACAGCCTCTCCAACATTTGCTATTACCTGACTTGCTAATAACAGCTAATCGAACAGGTGTGAGGTGGTATCTCATTGCAGTTTTGATTTGCATTTCTCTAATAGCTAAAGAAGATGAGCATCTTTTCATATATCTGTTGGCCATTTGTATTTCTTCCTGTGAGAAGTGTCTATTCATATCCTCTTCCCATTTTTTTATTGGATTGTTTGTTTGTTTGTTGTTGAGTTTTATGAGTTCTTTGTATATTTTGGATATGAGGCCCTTATCTGAGCTGTTGTTTGAAAATATCATTTCCCATTTAGTTGGCTTTCTGTTTATTTTGTTATCAGTTTCCCTTGCTGAGCAAAAACTTCTTAGTCTGATGTAGTCCCATTCATTAATTTTTGCCTTCACTTCTCTTGCCATTGGAGTCAAATTCATAAAATGCTCTTTAAAACCCAGGTCCATGAGTTGAGTACCTATGTCTTCTTCTATGTACTTAATTGTTTCAGGTCTTATGTTTAGATCTTTGATCCATTTTGAGTTAATTTTTGTACAGGGGGAGAGACTGTAGTCCAGTTTCATTCTTTTGCATGTGGCTTTCCAGTTTTCCCAGCACCATTTATTGAAGAGGCTTTCTTTTCTCCATTGTGTGTTGTTGGCCCCTTTATCAAAAATTATTTGACTATATATATGTGGTTTTATTTCTGGACTTTCTATTCTGTTCCATTGGTCTGAGTGTCTATTTTTCTGCCAATACCATGCTGTTTTGATTGTCGTGGCCCTATAATAGAGTTTGAAGTCAGGTATTGTTATGCCCCCAGCTTCATTCTTTTTCTTTAGGATTGCTTTGGCTATTCGGGGTTTTTTATAGTTCCATATAAATCTGATGATTTTTTGCTCTATTTCTTTAAAAAATGTCATTGGAATTTTGATGGGAATTGCATTAAATTTGTATATTGCTTTGGGTAATATAGCCATCTTGATTATATTTATTCTTCCTAGCCAAGAACAAGGTATATTCTTCCATCTCATTATATCTTTTTCGATTTCCCTTAACAATGGTTTATAGTTTTCATTATATAAGTCCTTTACATTCTTTGTTATGTTTATTCCTAAGTATTTTATTTTTTTTGTTGCAATCGTGAAGGGGATTATTCTTTTGAGTTCCTTCTCAGTTGTTTCATTGTTGGCATATAGAAAGGCTATTGACTTCTGTATGTTAATTTTGTATCCTGCGACCTTACTGTATTGGCTTATTGTTTCTAGTAGTCTTTTTGTGGATTCTTTGGGGTTTTCGATGTATAGGATCATATCATCTGCAAAAAGTGATACCTTTACTTCTTCTTTTCCGATATGGATGCCTTTTATTTCTTTGTCTTGTCTGATTGCTCTGGCTAGAACCTCTAGTACCACATTAAATAAGAGTGGAGAGAGTGGACAACCCTGTCTTGTTCCTGATTTAAGGGGGAAAGCCTTCAGTTTAGTGCCATTTAATATGATGTTAGCTGATGGTTTATCATATATGGCCTTTATCATGTTGAGATATTTTCCTTCTATACCCATTTTGTTGAGAGTCTTAAACATAAAATTGTGTTGTATTTTATCGAAAGCCTTTTCTGCGTCTATTGATAAGATCATGTGGTTTTTGTTCTTTGTTTTGTTGATATGGTGTATTACATTAACCGTTTTACGTATGTTGAACCATCCTTGAGATTCTGGGATGAATCCCACTTGATCATGATGTATTATTTTTTTAATATGTTGTTGTATTCGATTTGCTAGTATTTTGTTTAGTATTTTAGCATCTGTATTCATTAGAGATATTGGTCTGTAGTTTTCTTTTTTTGTGCCATCCTTGCCTGGTTTTGGTATGAGGGTTATGTTGGCCTCATAAAATGTGTTTGGAAGTATTGCTTCTTCTTCAATTTTTTGGAAGACTTTGAGTAGAATAGGAACCAAGTCTTCTTTGAATGTTTGATAAAATTCGCTGGTATAGCCGTCAGGGCCTGGACTTTTATTTTTGGGGAGGTTTTTAATGGTTTTTTCTATTTCTTCTCTACTGATAGGTCTGTTTAGGCTTTCTGCTTCTTCTTGACTCAGTCTAGGAAGGTTGTATTGTTCTAGGAATTTATCCATTTCTTCTAGGTTGTTGAATTTAGTGGCATAAAGTTTTTCATAGTATTCTACAATAATTCTTTGTATATCTACGGTGTCCGTGGTGATTTCTCCTCTTTCATTTTGGATTTTGTTTATATGAGTTCTTTCTCTTTTTTCCTTGGTAAGTCTTGCCAAGGGTTTGTCAATTTTGTTGATCTTTTCAAAGAACCCGCTCCTTGTTCTATTAATTTTTTCTATAGTTTTTCTGTTCTCTAATTCATTTATTTCTGCTCTGATATTTATTATCTCCTTTCTTCGGCTGGTTTTGGGTTGTCTTTGTTCTTCTTTTTCTAGTTCCTTAAGGTGGGAAGTTAAGTGGTTCACTTGGGCTCTCTCTTGTTTGTTCATATATGCCTGAAGCGATATGAACTTCCCTCTTATCACTGCTTTTGCTGCATCCCATAGATTCTGATATGTCGTATTGTCATTTTCATTAGTCTGTATATATCTTTTGATCTCTGCACTTATTTCTTCTTTGACCCATTCATTTTTTAAAAGTATGTTGTTTAGTTTCCACATTTTTGTGGGATTTTTTTCCTCTTTTTTGCAGTTGAATTCTAGTTTCAAGGCTTTATGATCAGAAAATATGCTTGGTACAACTTCAATTTTTCTGAATTTGCTGATATTGTTTTTGTGGCCCAACATATGGTCAATTCTTGAGAATGATCCATGTACACTGGAGAAAAATGTATACTCAGTCACTTTGGGATGAAATGTCCTGTAGATGTCTATCATATCCAGGTGCTCTAGTGTTTTGTTTAAGGCCACTATGTCTTTGTTGATTCTCTGTTTGGATGACCGATCTAGAGCCGTCAGCGGTGTATTGAGGTCTCCAAGTATGATTGTATTTTTGTCAGTTTTTGTTTTAAGATCAATAAGTAGCTGTCTTATATATTTTGGTGCTCCTTGGTTTGGTGCATATATATTAAGAATTGTTATGTCTTCTTGATTCAGTGTCCCCTTAGCCATTATGAAATGGCCATTTTTGTCTCTAAGTACTTTTCCTGTCTTGTAGTCAGCATTATCCGATATGAGTATTGCTACACCTGCTTTTTTTTGGATGTTATTTGCTTGGAGTATTGTTTTCCAGCCTTTCACTTTGAATTTGTTTTTATCCTTGTTACTTAGATGAGTTTCCTGTAGGCAGCATACAGTTGGATTTTCTTTTTTAATCCATTCTGCTACTCTGTGCCTTTTTATTGGTGAGTTTAATCCATTTACATTTAGTGTAATTATTGATACTTGTGAGTTCCCTATTGCCATTTTATATCTTGCTTTCTGTTAGTTTTGTGTCTTGTTTGATCCTTCTCTTTCGTTTTTCTATCTTTTGTTTTTATTTGGTTATATTCCATACATCTTTCCTCTGTTGCTATCTTTTTTATCTCATGTGCTTCTGTGGTGGTTTTTTCAATGGTGGTTACCTTTGAGTAATGAAAAGGGTCCCTACCCTGTTCATTGTAGCGAACTATTTTGTGAGTACTTTTGCACTCCATCGTCCTTTGCTACTGTTAATCTCCGTCTTCTCCCCCTCTTTCTTTTTGTTGTTGTCACAGTTTAAATTTGGTTTTATTGTGTTCTTCTTGGAGCTTTTACTTGTGGCTCTGTTTTTTTTTGTTCTTTGTATCTGATTGGAGAATCCCCTTTAGTAATTCCTGGAGTGGGGGTTTTCTGATGATAAATTCCCTCATCTTTTCTGTATCTGTGAATGTTTTTATTTCTCCTTCGTATTTGAAGGATAGCTTTGATGGGTATAGTATTCGTGGCTGAAAGTTCCTCTCTTTCAGGACTTTAAATATTGGGGTCCACTCTCTTCTAGCTTGTAGAGTTTCTGCTGAGAAATCTGATGATAATCTAATGGGCCTTCCTTTATATGTTGTATTCTTCTTTTCCCTGGCTGCCTTGAGAATTTTTTCTTTGCTGTTGGTTTGTGTCAATTTCATTATGATATGCCTTGGAGTAGGTTTGTTGGGGTTAAGAAAACTTGGAGTTCTGTTTGCTTCTTGAACTTGAGGCTTTAGTTCTTTCCACAGGCTTGGGAAGTTCTCATCAATTATTTGTTTAAGTATGTTCTCCATTCCATTTTCTCTCTCTTCTCCCTCTGATATACCTATTATTCTTATGTTATTCTTTTTGATGGAGTCAGATAATTCTTGTAGGGCTATCTCATTTTTTTTAATTTTTGAGTCTCTTTCTTCTTCTCTCTGTTGTGCCTCAAGTTGCTTGTCTTCTATTTCACTAATCCTCTCTTCTATCTGACCTGTTCTATTAGCTAAGCTTGTTACTTCGTTTTTCAGCTCGTGAATTGAGTTTTTCATCTCTGTTTGATTTGTTTTTATAGTTTCAATTTCCTTGGACATATATTCTTTGTGTTCATGGAGTTGTTTTCTGATTTCCCTATATTGCCTTTCTGTGTTTTCTTGTATATCTCGGAGGATTTTTAGGATTTCTATCTTGAATTCTCTGTCATTTAGCTCCAAGGTTTCCAATATATTAAATTTTTTCTCCATAGATTTTTCCTCATCTAGCTGTGTTACCTCTCTTTCTTTTGTATCCATGATATTCGATTTTCTCTTCCTTAATGGCATCTGAGGGTGGTTTTGTTGATAGTATTAATGAGATTTAATAAAGAATAAAAAGTTAAAAAAAATAAAAAAATAACAAATCGAAAAGAGTTGTTTTTTTAAAAAAAATTAATAATGAAATAAAGAAAAATAAAATAAAATAAAAATTTTTAAAAAAGGCAATTATTCCCCCCCTCTTTTTTTCCTCTCCTCTCCTCTCCCCTCTTTCTTGAGAAAATCTTGTGGTGGACTGTGAGTTATAACAAACAATGCCTGTGATGGAGGGCCTGAATTGGGGAAAAGTAATAAAGGGGCAAAAAAGAGAGAAAGAAAAAAAAAAAAAGGAAAAAAAAATAAAAGAAAAAAGAAAAAAAAAAGAGCGTATGGACCCACAAAAAGCAAATAAGGAAAAAATTTGGGTCAAGAATAAAATGATTTGCTTTTAGGTGTTGGTTTTCTAAGAGTTATGATGAGAGGAATAAGAGGAAAATGGAAAAATGGGGGGACAAATTAAAAACTTACTATTGTATTTAGTGGAACAAGAACTAGATAATATGGAGAGCCAGGGATGGGAGCACTGCTAGTGAGTTAAAAAGGTGAAGTAAAAACCCCCCAAAATGCCACAAACATAGGTTTGAGTCCCAGATAAGATAATTTGTTTGTTATTGAGGTTTGAATGAGAGGAGATGTAAAGGAGAAAGGAAGAAACTAATATAGAGGGAGAAAAGAAAGAGAGAGAGAGAAAAAAAGAGGGAACCACTAAAAGAAGAAAAAAGAAAGGAGAGAGAGAGAGAGAGTTAAGGGTTTTGGAGTGCAACCCTCATAGAGAGAAAGGAAGAGAAGAGAAATGATAATGGGAGATGTAACACTTATGGGTAGTGTAGTTCAAGGAGAGGAGAGAGTAAGACCGGCAGAGAGTTAATCGGCCAAATTGGAGGAGGAAAAAAAAGTCTCAAGAATGAAGATAAGAGAAACAAACGAACAAATATAATAAAATGGGATAGGTTATAAAGTCTGCAGATTATTCTTGATTTTGAGAGGTTATCTTCTTGCTTTTTCTTTTCTCTCCCTCTTCCTGGTCGGTGACTCTGTACCCCGGGTTCTGCCCCTTTGGCACGCTCAGGTAGAGGTTTGCAGTTGATAAGTCTCTATG
This sequence comes from Saccopteryx bilineata, assembly GCF_036850765.1. Taxonomy (NCBI): domain Eukaryota; kingdom Metazoa; phylum Chordata; class Mammalia; order Chiroptera; family Emballonuridae; genus Saccopteryx; species Saccopteryx bilineata. The sequence continues at coordinate 77,491,922 of NC_089495.1, read as the reverse complement.
GCAATGTCATGTATTGTGCTTTATTCTCGTTGGGAGTCGAGGCTCATTAGCATTTATAGGCTCCGACAGTGAGAGAGTCCGTGTTTCTGGAGCCTTTCTCCTAGTCTTTCCTTCCTCAATTAGTAGCCTGATAATCCAGCTATGGGGTTGCTGCTGCCTCTGCCTGGATAGTAAGAGGCTCAAATTGCTGGCAACTCCCCACTCTATTTCCACTCAGCACAGGGCTCTGGGTAAGGCTCAGTCAGTCAGAGCTGCTAGCATAATCAGGCGGGCTTTCCGCCCACTCGAAGACCTCTGGCTCTGCCACTCTATCCGGTAACACAAGCGGGCGCCCACTTCCGGGGTGCTTGGAGGAAACTCTCACTCACTGTCTGCAACCAGGATATCCGGCCAGCAGTCTCACGCTCTGAGTGAAACCCCCAACCGCAGGGAAAAGTTGCAGCGTTGGAATTGAGTCTCGCTCCGTCCCCGTGTGCGGCTTTTGCAAGGCGCTGGGGCGGCCCGAGATTCCGCTTTGGCCCACACAAAGGCCCCTGACTCTGCCCCTCTGTGCGATAACACGGGCGCGCACTGCCGAGGCACTCGGAGGAATCTCTCACTCCTTATCTGCGCGCGCAAACCAGGATATGAGGCCGGCCGTGGTTCCCTCTGAGTGAAACAGCCTCCAGCACGGAAAATCTCCACCGTTGGGATTAGTTCTCACTCTCTCCTGTGCGTGGCTTTCCCAGGGCGCTGGGGCTGCCCAGAGACTCTGCCCTCAGCCCACAGAAAGGCCTCTGTCCCTGCCTCTCCGTGGGGCAACACGGGCACCCACTTCCGCGGCTTAGGAAGAAATCTCTCTTCCACTAACTGCGCACCGACCAGGAGACCGGGTAAAATGGCCGCTCCGCTTGTCTTTCTTTGTTTGGGTTTGGCGCGAGTGTTAGCTTGTATTGCCCGGGTTGCCACAGGATCAGATTTTCCTCGGCTTGGATCTCTGAGCCACAGCCTGGTTCGGCCGTTTTTGCTGCGGGGGCCTGGATCTATTCACCCCCTTTGCCCGCCTCAGTTTCTATATTCACAGTTACCAGAGAAAGCCGCCCTGTTTAGGTTAGTGAGGAAGGCGGAGCATTTCTTACTCCCTATTTCCTTCGGGGTTTGGTTATATATTTAGCCAATTTTTCACTCAATCATACCTTTGGGTGTATTGCGAAGAATCTGGAAGCTCCAAGTATAGGTTTTTCTGTTTCTGGTTGAAGATCTTGTTGAGTTTTGGGGGAGATTTATCGGTATCGCTTCCTACTCCGCCATTACTCTGACGTCATCCCCATGATGTTATTTAAAACAAAGGTCTGAATATTCAGCAAATTTAATAGAAATATTAAAAGATAGAGGAAGTATATATGTTGGTCATGAGGACTAATATGATTTCTGTTGGTTAGCATTATATTTAACTTTGAACTTGCTGAAATCTAAACAAAATAGTATATATGTGAGTAGTATGAAGACAAGTTAACCACAAAGTTTCAGTTATATGCTAAGTACTTTACATATGTTGTTACCGATGTTTACAGCCTTGTGAGCTGGATATCACCATTTTATAGATAAGAAAATTAAAGACTTGAGATATTTCTCTACCCAGCTAATATGTGGAGAACCTAAATTTAAATTGAGGAGTGTCTGATTCTAAAATCTATGCCCTTTCCAACTCAAGGCAGACAAGTTACTATATAAAATGTTAAATAGTGGATAATAAAGAATACTTTAAATTTCCTAAATATCTCTTTTCTTTATAACTTTTACTACTGCCTAGTTCCAGATCGTATCATTTATATAATTGTGCTCAACTTATAACAAGTTTCTCTCAATTCATTGTTACTCCCTCCCCCATAGTTTTGTAGAAATGACCTTATTAAAACTCAAATATGATTCTGTCAAGTTCTTGAATAATATTTTTCAATAGCTCCACTTTATTTTTAAGATTACAGCCCCCCATCCATGTCTGGAATCGCATTTCCCACCATTCACCACTAGGATTTTCGCCATTCTCCATCCATACTGACCCAGCTGCCAGACTCGGAGCAATCACCTTCTCTGACCCCTTCACCCTCTGCATTCCCAGTTCCCTTCCTCACTTCTCACTGCCTCTGGTGCGTCGCCCCACCCTCTGCCTCAAGTCTTCCCCATTAATACTACTCCTTCAAGAAAGCTCAAACATCCCTAAACTGCCCAGGATGAATTAGATAACCAATAGTCGTCTTTATTAAAACTCATACTATATACTACATCATACTTTATTGAGTGACGCTGTGTATCTTATTCATCAGTTCACCCCTAAGCCCAGTGCCCCGCTCAGAATCAATTCAAGAAGTAACTGTTGAGAGAGAATAACTGTCTTCAGGAACCATGTTCACAGTGAATGCAGCAGGCCTTACAGAGCTGATTTGAAGAACCAGCCTAATTCCTCTGTAAACTCAGGGCCCAATTATATTGAAAGTGATCCTATTCTGTGGTGGGATTCAAGTAATTTAACAACTGGTTCTCTGCCCTAATGATCATTTTAAGTATAAAAAAACAATATACCAAAAAAATAGTTTATTATTTCATGTACTAAATACTTAAATAAGAACAATAAAAGAACACAAAACCAGATTATAAGAATTTTAAAATATTAATAAAAATATTAAATAATACCTGACAAAAAGCAGTAAAACTGTTAAGATATTTCCATATTGCTTCTTGAGTGGCATCCTCACTTGCAATGTTTTTCACCTATGGACGGAATGAACATTATTACTACAGGCACTTAGAATATGCTGTTGCGCAGATGAACGTTAAAAAGGAGTAAGGAATGTAAATTTGTGATTTCCACATTGGGCAACTGCCCTGGTTCCCACCTTGGAGAGAACCCTGATTGCAAGTGCCATTTTAACAACCGATTCACTGAACTCAACAAAAAATTAGGTATCGGTTTTGCTGAACTAGTGTGAACTGGCTGAATCCCACCACTGATCCTATTGCTTTAAATGTGTAGCTTTTCAAGATCAACTACAAAAGGATACACTTGAGGGAGGGAAGGAGGGTTCCTAAATTAGAAACTTTCAGGTCTGGACATTCTGACCCACTCCTCTCACACTGGCCACACCACAGTCCCGCCTCCCGGCATTCGAGCCACAGACTCACCTCTCCTGCCAAGGCCACGCCCCTGGTTCACAATACATGCCAATAGGCAAAATATATTAAATTAACACAGTTCAATTACCTACTACTTGTATATAAATCAAGCTTGCAATGGCATTACAACCTCACTCTGATATTTTTTGTACCTTCCATTTCAAAACAAAATACTTAGCCTTTTTTTGGGGTTTCAGAAGCCACTTCACTGTATTTTAGGGAGTATGAATATACCTTTTTATAGCTCTTTTTAATAAATCATGTAGAATATATGAATATATATAATATATATGTACATATTAATTTTTTTTGACAGAGACAGAGAGTCAGAGAGAGGGAGAGATAGGGACAGACAAATAGGATGGGAGAGAGATGAGAAGCATCAGTTCTTTTTTGCAGCTCCTTAGTTGTTCAGTGATTGCTTTCTCATATGTGCCTTGACCAGGGGGCTGCAGCAGAGCGAGTGACCCCTTGCTCAAGCCAGCAACCTTGGGCTCAAGCCAGCGACTATGAGCCTATGTTTATGATCCCACACTCAAGCCAGCGATTTCTCGCTCAAGCTGGTGAGCCCATGCTCAAACTGAATTAGTCCACACTCAAGCCAAGGACCTCAGGGTTTTGAACCTGGGTCCACCACATCCCAGTCCAATGCTCTATCCACTGCACCACTGCCTGGTCAGGCTATATGTACATATTATGTATGCATATATATTACTATAAAACAAACAAAAGAAATCGCTGAACAGATCTTCTTGGGAAAAGGGCACTTTCCATTAGCCATTCAGTCATTCATTCATTCAAATCCATACTTATTGAGTGCTGTGTTTGTTCCCATGAACTCAGAGAAATAAGAGAAGTCTTACGGAATTTACAGTCTGAACTTGCCCGAACTTAGGTCTTGACAAAGTAAGAAATGACTAGAAAGTTAAGAAAGGTATGGTAAGGGTCAATAGGTGAAAAAGGACTTATCTTTTTGCTTGGATTAATATGATACGAATATTTTTGGATAGCAAACAGGAAACCACTTTTATAGCACTTTTATATTATAATCCTTTACACAGTAAATTCTCAGTCTTAGTTGAATGTTTAATAAAAGAAGCATTTCTCAACTTTGATTAAGAAACACCAGTTGTGAGGTCTGTCACATGTGTATCAGTAGGTAAAGTTTCAAATATTGAAAGCACATTGTTAAGCCAGAGTAGCTTCAAGAGTATGACTGTTATAATGTTGCTTTCAATCACACAGGCTTCAATGGGAATTGAACTGAATATGGTCATGGAAGAGTATCTATTTTCTTTTTTTAGGTGAGAGGAGGGGAGATAGCGAGGCAGACTCCCAAATGTGCCCCAACCAGGATCCACCCAGAAATTCCCCTCTAGGGCCGATGCTCGAGTACTGGGCTATCTTAAGCACCTGTGGTTGATGCGGACCAACTGAGCTATCCTCTGTACTCAGGGCCATGTTCAAACCAATTGAGTCACTGGGTGTGGGAGGGGAAGAGATAGAGAAGAGGGAAGGGGAGGAGAAGAAGCAAATAGTCACTTCTCCTGTGTTCCCTGATGAGGATTCGAATGGGGGTGTCCATACACCAGGCCCGATGCTCTATCCAGTGAACCGCCAGCCAGGGCCAAGATAGTATCCTTAAAATAAGCTTCATCTGCTGTGTCCACGAGGGTAGAAGGTTAGAATTCTGTCTTAGACTGTCTTTCCTTTCATTTCTCTCGGGTATTTGACAGAATTACACAGATGACAATCAAAAGTTACAATTTCTTAAAAGAGTATTTTGTACTGAGGCTGCACCCACGTGCCCGGGGAACTTGAAGGTGAGTAAAATGTTAAATTTGACCTTAAAGTTAAAAGTTAGATCAGCACTTTTTCAACACATTAGTTTTCTATTGCTACAAAACAAAATCCTACAGACTTAGTGGCTACGAACAGCACCAGTTTTGTTATCTCACAGCGTTGGTGAGTCAAGAGCCTGGGCGTATGCTGAGCTAGATCCTTGCTGAGAGTCTCCCCAGATTGAAATCAATGCACAGTGCAGAGCTGTGATCTGTTCTGAGGCTCAGAGTCCTAATCCAAGCTCACTGGTTATTGGTAGAATCCGATTCCCTGTGGCTCTAAGGCATTCAGCAACTAGAAGTCCCCACTGTTTTTTGACACATGGCCCTTTTCACATCACGACATTAGCTTTATCAAGGCTAATGGGAAAACCCTTCTGACTTCTAAGGGCTGGATTATCTCCCTAATTTAATGTAAACTGATTGGGGACTTTAATTATATCGAGAAAGTTTCTTCCTTTTGAGAATCTTGGAGGCCTATCTTGGAATTCCACATTCTGCACTTGAAATGGAAGCCATTTTCTTATTTGAATATTTGTTATTACTAGTGTTGCTGCTGAGATTATGAAAATCCAAGAATCGCCTTTCACAATTTTTATTTTGGGGGGGGGTAGATTATCTTTTATCTTCATAAAACTAGTGTGAAGAACAATTGCCGCTTCTTAGCCACTTGGATAAACTTCAAATTGAAGAAACTTTAAAAAATATTTTTTTTTTCTATTACAATTAAACTGTGGGAAATCATGTGGGGAAAATAAGACTAGTTAGTGGAAAGAAATGTAGATCATGAAAGAGACTCCACAAGAAGAGGTCAAGGTACCACTAATTAAGAAAAGATTGTGTTGAATAGCCGGTCACCTGGATTAAATTAAGTCTATTTCCTTGGATACAAGGCGCCTGGACTCTGACAACCAGTCTGCTCTAGAATCCCTCTGCGTCTTTCCAGGAACCCACAGAAAATTTGGTATTCAATACTCTGAGTCCATAAATCCATTAAAAAAAATAAGAATGCACATTGCTCTCTGGGAGGTCTGTTTCTTTTAATGAGCAAAGAATGAAATAATTATCTCACACAATGCTGCAGGTGTAGAATTGTAAGGGCGACTTCAGTAACTGTAAGTGCAATTGATAATAGATCTCCAGTGAAGGAACATTTTAAGATCTCCTTTTTTCTCATAGCTTTTCTTGTAAAGTAGCTGATGCCAAAATTAGCTCAGTTGCTTTTTGGGGGGCCTTCAAAAACTACAGTCCTGTTATTGGATCTTTTGTTTAATACATTCTATCCATATGCTTCAGGCTGGCCTACTCAGAGAGCTCAAACCTTTGTGTACGCCCTCGGGAAAAGATGCGTGGCCTCAGTTTTGAGTCACGAAGGGCAGTTTCTTAACTTGACTTTGCCTCTGACTTATGTTCAGTTGTGTTGGCTCAAGTTTTAAATGCCAATAGAGCTGAAAATAGCCATAGCATTTCAAAAAGAAATTAATTTCTGTTCATGAGTAATTGTGAAGTCCTTGGATTAGGAACTATAAAGCCTAGCTGAGTAGCATTATTCCAAGATGCATCTGTGTCTGATGTTATGAGCCACATGTAGGAACGGATTCCTTTGTAAACGATTGTCCTGTCAATGGTTTACAGAATGCCAGATGCTCAAGTGAAAAAAAAAAACACCCACAAAAAAAAACTTGGCTGTGGATTTGAAAATAATTAAAAACAGAAGGTTAATTTTAAAAATAAAAACACTTTTATTGGATTAACCAACAAGTAAATTGAAAAACAATAAAAATTAATTTAAACCACTTTTGAGTCTTAGACATACTGTTGCTGACTGCCTTTCTCCTCCCCCACATCCCTCAGCAGATGATTTACCGTATTTCACTGAGAAAAGAGACCACCCGAGCGAGGCAGAGTGCCTGCAAACTCACTTCCCACACTGTCACTGCACGCTTACCTGCAGGTGCTCCCTGCGCGCTCTTGGGAGAGGGGCAGGTCAACAAATACATTCTTGAATTTACGGTCGTCAAGTAGTCGTCAAGTAGAATAGAAGTGATACTTTCCTCTTAGCTATGCCTCCTAAAGACCAAGTCCTCCACCTGAGATTGGGCTCCATTCTCCAGAATAGACCGTGGATCCTTCCTTGTCAGGGATCTAGCTTCAGCAGCCAATCCTCTGCGTAACTTCGGTCTCTCCTGGCTCCTTCCATTTTCCATTAACAACTAAACATGCTTCAGCTCCAATGTCTCTGAAATGTGTGTGTATCTCTGTGTACATATATACATACACATTATTACATTATACCTGTAAATATGTCACAATTTCTTTAGACTTTCCCTTGTGAATAGTAATTTGGTGTGTTAGCGAATTTTTGTTCTTACAAACATGTCTCCTTGCACGTAAGTGTGATGGTTTCTCTAAGGCAATGGTCCTCAGGAGTCCTATTCCAGAGCTCTTAAGATAAAATCTCTAAAGCTGTTTCTTAACGGCCTTTAAGATCATTCTGAGCAGCTTCAGTTGAGTACTGCAGCTCTAGGGTGAGAAGTAGAAAATCTGGGTAAGAGGGAATGCACTTTATACACTTTATTACAGGTTGCACAATTATTCCCCAATGTAGTTGTACTTATTTTTTTTAAGTGAAAGGAGGTGAGATAGAGAGACAGACTCCCGCATGCACCCCAACAGGGACCCACCGGGCAACCCCCATCTGGGGCTGATGCTGAATCAACTGAGATATGCTTAGCGCCTGAGGCTGAGGTTCGAACCCACGGAGCCACTGGCTGTGAGAGGGGAAGAGAGAGAGAAGGGGGAGAGAGAGGGAAAAAGAAGCAGATGGTCAGTTCTCATGTGTGCCCTGACTGGAGACTGAACCCAAGATGTTGGCACGCCAGGCTCTATCTGCTGAGCCAACCGGCTAAGGCCACTATTTTTTTTTTTTAATTTTTCTGAAGCTGGAAATGGGGAGGCAGTCAGACAGACTCCCGCATGCGCCCGACCAGGATCCACCCAGCACACCCACCAGGGGGCGATGCTCTGCCCCTCCGCGGTGTCACCCTGCTGTGACCAGAGCCACTCTAGCGCCTGGGGCAGAGGCCAAGGAGCCATCCCCAGCGCCCGGGCCATCTTTTGCTCCAACGGAGCCTTGGCTGCGGGAGGGAAAGAGAGAGACAGAGAGGAAGGAGAGGGGGAGGGGTGGAGAAGCAGATGGGCGCTTCTCCTGTGTGCCCTGGCCGGGAATTGAACCCGGGACTTCCGCATACCAGGCCGACGCTCTACCACTGAGCCAACCGGCCAGGGCTGCCACTATTTTTTATCAGTATGGTAAGCTATTTTTTCTGCTTACTTGTTACCATGCAGTATTGTCAGACTTTTTTTTTTCCTTCCAGTTTGAAATTGTATTTCAAATCATTTTTATTTTTATTTACACCAATTACTAGTGAGGTGGAGTATCTTGTCCTATATTTTTCCATACTGTTTTTCCTTCTGTAAATTGCCTGTTTACATCTCTTATTTATTTTATGGTGGTGTGTCTTCAAATATATTATGTGTCATAATATTTTCTCTATATGCACAAAGTATCATCTCCCAGTCTGTTGGTAGTCTTAAATTTATGGGTTTTGAGCAAAGCTACCTGGATTCTATTTTCAGCTTTACTACTTATGTTAAGTATAGAATTGTAACTGAGTGTTCTTAGACTTTTTCTCTTTCATATGGATTTCAGTAGCAATTTGTAAAGTCTGATGAAAATATTACATTGGAATTCTATTTGCAACTGCATTGAATTAGTAGACTGACATCTGTAAGATATTGTCTTCCTTTTCTTGAAAATGGTGCATTTCTCCATTTATCTATGTCTTCTTTTATATCTTTAATGGCTCGTAAGCAATAATAATTTATACATCTTTTGAATATTTTAAGATGTATTTTTGAGATCTATTTATAGCTTTTATTGTTGAAAATTAGATTTTTTTAATTATAACTTTTACTTGTTTGTTACTAATGTTGAAGAAGGCTATCAATATTTACACATTGATATCTATCAAGTAATCTTTTTCTTTTTTCTTTTTTTAATTTTTTTATTAAGTGACAGGCAGGGAGGCAGAGACAGACCTGCATGTGATCCAACCAGGGTCCAGACCTCCGACCAGGCAATGCTCTGCCTGTCTGGGCTACTGTGTTGCTCGCCAACTGAGCTATTTTAGTGCGTGAGGTGAGGCCTTGTAGCCATCCTCAGTGCCTGGGGCCAACTTTGCTTGAACCATTTGAGCCATGGCTGCAGGAGGGGAAGAGAGAGAGGAAGAGGGTGGGAAGGGTGAAGAAGCAGATGGTCGCTCCCCTTGTGTGCCCTGACTGGGATTCAAGCCCAGGACATCCGCACGCTGGCCAATGCTTTACAGCTGAGCCAACCAGCCAGGGCCTATCAAGTAATCTTGTAGAGTATTATTGCCTCTAGAATATCTTAGGTTTTTTATTTATACAATCTTATTGACTGAAAATGACAATTTTTTTTCACTTTTTAATCTTTATATCTCATTTCTTCTTCCTATTCTTATTTGTTTGTCTGTTTGCAATGTTGAATAGTAGCGATGTGTAAAGACACTGTAAAGTGTCACCCAGCTCGCCCTTCAAGGATGGACCTGTTGCTCCACTGCTGGGAACAGTGTAAGTAGGCAACCTTCAGCTGGTCGTCTCCTTTGGGCATCGCTTCAGCTGGCAAGAGGCACCTTGCCTGAGGTCATACCTTTCCCCTGATGGCTGAGAGCTATGGATCTTATCCCAATTCAGGATAACTGGTAAGGGCCCTTCTAACGCCGTAGCTACCCTGGTATTAACTGAGGCTGTTGTGGGGCCTACTTCACAGTTCAACTTCCCCTCACCATCTTCTGCTTCCCTGCTTCCCTCTCACTGGTATTGATCCCAAGGGCACTTCTATTTATTATTTATTTATATTAGATTTATTGTGTTAACATAGGTTCAACATGTCCCACTCAATATAACACCCTCACTTCCCCAACCACAAGACCCCATTATAGCCTTTTTTCCTCCCTCCCCCTAACTCCCTCCCCCATCCCTCTGGGATTTGCTGTTCCGTAATCTGTAGCTATGTGTTATGTGTATATAATTTCACCAACCCCTTTACCTTCTCTGAGCCCATCCCCTCATCCCTCTTCCCTCTGACAGCAGTTTCTCTGCTTCTTAACAAACAAATAAACATCCTGCAAGTCAAACTCTAATTCAGAGCCTGATTCCCAGAGCACAACTCTGCCACAACGATTGTGGGCATCCCTGATGATTGTGTGGCTTGCTACCAATCAGAACCTAAGGTTACAAACAACAGAGAATGCCTCTGGGTTGTTGGGCGGAATGTAAGCCCCATCAATGTGGGGATATTCGTCTGTTTTGTTCACTATTACATTTACATGCATTCACAAAGGAAAGATATTTTGAAGAGATATAGGGAAGGTAAGAAATGGCAGAGAGAACCAGAGACATAGTGTCGGAAGAGCAGAAAAATTTTTTTTTTAAGTTTTGAAACCCAGGACCACAGCCCAACTCAAACACATGGTAGGAACACTGCCACTGCAGTGGGCATCCCCCCTGCACCAGTGCCTCTGCAAACCACAGGTTGCTGCCTCCCCTACTGAAAGAATTCTCCACTGCCTGCTTTTATTCATATCCCTTTCTTCAGCATTGAAGTCCAGCAAGGAGTGTCATGTATCCTGATCCTGACTCTCAGGGGCATAGACCTTTTTAGCTTTGGAAGTGGGAGATGAGCTCTGTTCCTCCCCAGGACTTTGAAATCAGGAAATCTCCAACAGCAAGGGGAGTTCAGCTGCTGGGCAGCCAATATCATGTAAAATTGTAGCTTCTAAAATTATGCTATTAGGCACTGGCATGCTAGTAAATGTTTAACTAGAACTCCAGGGGAAAGAAGCATTGATTTGTAGTATTTGCCAATTGGGGGGGGGGGCGGTGAAAGTATTCCACTATGTCTAATTTTAAGTTACCAATGTGATGTTTCATAACAGAGTTGGGAAGAGATGAACTCGATTCTTTCTCAAGAGCCGGCTCATGAATATCATCACTGCAGTATGATAATAGTTCCATGTTTGATTTCTCCTTTACAAAAAAATGACAACAAAAAATCCCACATTCCCCTTTAGTTACAACTCTTCACAGCTGATCATCACGGAAGGATTGTCTAACTCCGCTGCCTCAAATCATTCATTCTTCACCTCTACTGTAAGTTCATCCACTCCAATATATATCATCTAATTAGGTCCCGATGGCTAAATTCCCGGAACTCTTTTCTGTACTTGTTAAAAGCATTCTCTAGCTATGAACTGTTGTATCTTTTATGAAACTGTTCTATCAGTGTATGCAACACCATGTTCTTCTGCGGTCTGTTTGCTTCTCAACCTGGTCTTTCTTAGTCTCTTTTATAAATGTCTTTTTTTTTGTATCCTACCCTTGAATGCTAGGCTTTCCTATGTCTTGGCCTCTTTTCACAATCTACACTACCATCTATAAAAGAGACATCTCTAGCCCCAATTCTTTCCATTGAAGTCCAGACCTACACGAGTAATAGAACTGCTTTTGGACAATTATATCTGGAGGCCTCCTAGGCACTTCAAATTTGATATACTTAAAACTGAACCTATCAACTTCCACCCATCTCACTCTTTGCTCCATTCCCTCTCTTTCCTCACGACCCCTTGCCAAACCTTCATATATGTTTCTTATCAAAACCAGAAACATGTGGCCTTCAAGTCCTTTTTTCCCTAACCCACATCAAATTATCACCTAGTGTCATAGATTCTCCCATCTGTGACATCACGCCTAAGACAAAGCCACCATTAACTCTTTTTTTTTTTTTTTTTACAGAGACAGAGAGAGTCAGAGAGAGGGATAGATAGGGACAGACAGACAGGAACAGAGAGAGATGAGAAGTATCAATCATTAGTTTTTTGTTGTGACACCTTAGTTGTTCATTGATTGCTTTCTCATACATGCCTTGACTGTGGGACTACAGCAGATCAAGTAACTCTTTGCTCGAGCCAGCAACCTTGGGTCCAAACTGGTGAGCTTTGCTTAAACCAGATGAGCCCGTGCTCAAGCTGGTGACCTCGGGGTCTCAAACCTGGGTCCTCTGCATCCCAGTCCAATGCTCTATCCACTGCGCCACCGCCTGGTCAGGCAACACCATTAACTCTTGATGAATTTAACACCTTTCTTATTGGCTTTTTGGCCCCACTACAAGTTATTTACCCCAATACGTTATTTGAAAAGTGTTCTTGTTCAAAGGCACATCTGATATCATCACTTTTCTACTTAAAATTCTTCAGCGGTTCTCAAAAGTTTTCAGAAAAAATAATATATAGTCACCCTGGCCAGATAGCTTGGTTGGTTAGAGCATCATCCTAAAGCACAGTGGTTGTCAGTGCAATCCCTGGTCAGGGCACACACAGGAATGGACTGATGTTCTTATCTGTCTCTCTCACTAAAATCAATAAATTTAAAAACTTGTTAAAACATATAGATAGTCCATTAGTGCCTGCATTGCTAATTGCCAAGCCAGTCTTTCTGCTACACAGCAGTAAAAAGATTTTAGGAGTTGAACCTTGCTTCTTAAAGGAACCCTATTTAGTCTAGCCAATCATGATGACCCCATCCCCCTTGTCAATGACTGACTTGGGAACCCAGGGTTAAGATAAGTAATGCTGGATGACATTTATTAATGGAGCTGTGGGAATGATGACTAAGTTGAGCCAAACTAAGACTGAAGTAAGGAAGATTTATTCCACAAATAAGAGCGTTCTCTGCTTCCCATGTTGAGGAGAAACAAAAAAGGAATGTAGCCTTTGATTACTCTTGGCCACTATTCTAATAGGCTAAAATTGATGCGTGAAAGACAAAGCAGAATGGTGGAAGAAATCAATAAACCCTGAGCATGTCATGATTTATCTTACTTTTTTATAGCTGATTTGAAATCATTCTAAACATTATAAGACTCTTCAAGGGTAATTAGTCTTAATTACCCTTCCAGCTTCACCTCTCCTTATTTGTCCTCCTGCACTCAAAGTGTCCTCTGGGGACCAGTAGCATTGGTATCACCAGAGAGTTGGCTAGAAATACAGAACTTCAGGCCGCACCCTAGATCTCCTGAGTCAAAATCTGCATTCAATAAGACTTCTTTAGTGCGGTTATATGCACACTAAGGTTTCAGAAGTGCCACTTTTGACTAGTGGTTCTTGAAGTGAGGCTCCCAGACCAGCAGCAGCAGCATCACCTGGGACCTGATTAGGAATATAAATGCTCAGGCCTCTAGACTTCTGGAATCTGAAACCCTGGGGGTGACTCCCAGCAATCTGTGTTTTAATGGCTCTGTCACTTCTCCAATATCATTTGTGTTTTTAGGCAATGCTGCTACAATCTGTCTCTAGACCACTCTTTGAAAACTATCCTAATAGCGTTCTGACTTAATTCTTTTGGAGGGTAGGTAACCTGGGCATTGGTAGTTTTCAAAGGTCGCTAGGTGATTTAATTTTCAGCAAATCTGAGACCACTGATCTATATTCTAACCATATGAAACGACTTTTTCTGTTTCTCCACAACTACATAGCTTTATCTTTTACCAACCCAAATAACTTGTTTTCTTCCCCCTTTGACCTGTCCTTTCTTTAGCTGACTGACTTATATTTGCTATTTTCAGGTTGGTACAAGTATCCCCTCTTCCCAGGGGCTTTCCTGCACGGCCAGGTTTGGATGCAGTGCCTCTGGCTGTACTTCTGTGGCAGCTAGAGCAGCTCTCAAGCTGCCTCCACTTTGCTTCTCCTGACTTGTTTTCCTCCTGGACGTCTCTTTGAGTGTAGTCAGTCAGCCACATTCACCGTTTCATTCCTTGAGTCTAAACAAAAACTGGAGCTCAGTAAGCATTTGTTGAATTGTGTTTTCTACTTCTTTAATGGTTATCACAGTTCCTCAAAAACTATTCTTTTATTCTTTTTAAACTGCTTTTTAGAGAGAAAGGGAGAGAGGGGGGAGAGAAATATCAATTTGTTGTTCCTCTTAGTTGTGCATTCATTGGTTAATTCTTTTCTTTTTTTTTGAAGTAAAAGGAGGGGAGAGACTCCCATATGCAACCTGACTGGGATCTACCCAGCAACCCCCACCTGGGGCCAATGCTTGGACGAACCAAGCTATTTTCAGTGCCCAGGGCCAATGCTGGGACCAATCGAGCCACTGGCTATGAGAGGAGAAGAGAGAGAGAAGTGGGAGAGGAAAGGGAAGAGAGGCAGATAGTCACTTCTTCTGTATGCCCTGACTGGGGATCAAACCAAGGATATCAGCACACCAGGCTGATGCTCTATCCACAGAGCCACCAGCCAGGGCCCCATTGGTTGATTCTTGTATGTACCCTGACTGGAGATGGAACCCACACCCTTGGTGTGTCAGGACGATGCTCTAATCAACTGAGCTACCCAGCCAGAGCCCTCAAAATTTTTTTATTAAAGTTTTCATAATTGCTTCTAAAATGAACTCTTTTAATTAGAAAGCCCCCAAATAAAACTAGGAGATGCTGCAGATGTAGGAAAATTAGGGGAAAATAAAACCAGGGAAAATTGGTTAACCCAATTACTGCTGAATAAGGACTGCACATCGTGTAAATTGAGCTATTTTTAAGTGAGCCAGGATGTGGATTCTGACTAAGACTGGAGTACCATGATAACTATATATAACATCAATACAATTAAGAGCTTGGGTTGGGGGGAAGACAATTCTAGTTTTGCCACTTACTTGTTGGGTGTCTCTTGGCAGCTTGATTTTTTTAAGGCTAAGGGTCCTTACCTCCAAGATTGGTGTAATAATTAGGTTTGCCTCACAGGGATATGTAAAACTTAAATAAGACAATATATTTTAGGCACATAGCACATAATTAGCATGGCACATAATAAGTTCTCCATGTGTGGGAGCTAAGAGGTAATAGACTATTTTTAAATTCCGTTTAGACTCATGGGTAGATTTTGATGCCATCTTTGCTGATCAAATTATTATTTTTCAAAATATAAGTTTGATCTCTTCAGACTCTTTGTGGTTTTATATTCGACTCCTGATTATCCAGGGGCAAAAGCAGCAAGAAACTGTCTCCACACCTACTCCTTCCCTGCCATCTTCACAGGGCTATGATCTTATAGATATGAGTTTCAATTCTTTCTCCAGAAAAATAGCTATGTTACAAAGTAATGAAAACTTCCAAAAGATGGCCAGAAGGAACAGAGGATGGGGGAGGGGCCTAATTTGGGGATAGCTAGCTTGGGCAACAAAGATTGATTCTAACAGAAAGTCCCAGGGGTACAAACTCCTACAGCAGACACCATGCTATGTGAGGGGAAAGGAATTATACAATTTCCCTGGAGGTTGAGTTGTGGCTCACAGCCATAAAATATAGCCCTTTGTGTGCTGAATGCTGAACCAGGGCACATTACGACAAGAAGTGTTTATTTTATAGGCATCAATAAAGTAAAAGCATAAGGTGTATGAACAGAATTGGGCTGGTCAAGGACAGCTAATTCCTGCAAATACCTTGTTACTCATTGAATGTAAATGATCTACTTCTGCATTTTATCATGTTTACACAGTGATATTTTGTGGTGGCTGCTTCCAGGTTTATGTGTATTTTTAATCTGGGAAAGTCCAGGGTTTATTCACTCTTATGTTGAATAAAAGGTCATTGGTAAAAATCAGGAACCGATCTAAAACAAGAGAGAGATGGCAAGTTTTGCCAAATGCATACCAACTTATTTCAATATTTGCTTGAGCATTCATTGTCTTGAAACAAGAAATGGCTTCTCACATTGCAAATAAAAGATCAGATGTTTTAATTTGGTAAGCAGCAACCACCACTACAACAAAAACAGTACCCTCAAATGGTGTCCTCTGCTTTCAGTGGCTTTCATTAGGCACAGAGCCATACCTTTGTGTGGATGTAGAGGGTAAAAGAGAGTAGGGGTAAGAGGAAAATATGCAGACCCCATCCAAACTTCAGATATCATATTTTATTTAAATCATCCTATGACGTCATTACTATGCATTATCCCCATTTTACAGATATCCTGAAAACCAGCAAGCCTGACTTATTTGCATGGGACTCACACTGCTAATAAGCCATGGGTTTGGTCACCAAACCAGGGTGTATCAGTCTAGATTAATCCTGAGCTTTTCTCTACAATGTGAACTATTTTTTTTTTCTTCGGGGGGGGGATTATATATATATATCTATATATATATATATCTCAGGCATGTGTTTTTTCTTTATTTATTGTACAACTTAACACCTGTAACAGATGAGCTCATTAACATCTAATGCTTAAAACATGGGCTTAGTTCTAGTTGTACTAGTGTGTGACCTTTGACAGATTTGTTAAACTTCAACTTGAAGTTCAGCTTTAAACTTGAACATCAGTTGCCTGATCTGTACAATAGAAAAATGTTAATAGTGAGATTGTTGGGCAGACAAAAATAATAATCATGCAATGCCCTAAGCACAGTGTTTGGAATATGATAAATGCCCAATAAAGGTTAACTGTTGTTAGCAAGAGTCCAAGGCTTTTGGCGAGGTGCTCATAGAGGATACGGAGTTGAAACAGGCATGATTATAGTCCTGGAGGAAATTGGCCAGAAAATAGAGAGAACTTGCCTTTAGATACAGTTTAAGGGTTTGTTCAATATAGGGAAGAAATATTTGAAGGTATTGGATTTTATATGCTGAATAAATGTGTGCTTTACATACCTGAAAAAAATTATCATTTTCTTATGGAATTTCTACAGCATGAAAATTCATCCCACTGAAATTTACAGCTCATTAATATTATCATACCTAAAACATCCTGATCAAGGTCCAAAGAAAACGGTGTCTCCCAAATGACAGACACAGAGTGGTTTAGGAAGCTAAAAAATATACTGAGTTAATGTATTTATAAATTCATGAACATAAATTTATATATAAGAATATACATATAAAATATATAATCTGCATCTGTTTTGCAATGCAACATTTCTCATGTAAATATTCCCAGCAAGGCATTAGCAAAATTTTTGAAGTTATTTATACTTTGGTACCTTAACCAATTCTTAACCATATCACAGAGGGACATTCAATTCTAGAAGAAAAAACTAGAAGTTTATAGAAAAAATAGTATTCTCTAATTCTCCCAAACTATTTTTTTTTAATTTTTTTGTCTTCTTCTTCTTTTCTTTAAAAAAAAAAAGGCATTTGATAAGTTTGCAGTTGAATAGCAAACTATTCCACTTTGGTTTGCCCAAGACCCTCAAATAAGAGATATACCTTCAATAAGGCAATTTGTAGAAAATTTATTCTCTAAACAATGTCCACCTAGGTATTAGATGGAATAATCCACCCAGTATTTGACGGTGTGAGCTCTGGTGGGTGAATATATAATTTGACCGTTGCTTCTACTCAACAGGGAGTCTGCAGTCCTTTACCTCCCTGGCAGAATTTCCCCGAACAAAATGATAAACTAAGTAAAGTTATTTTGCAGGGCTCTTATCTCTCCCTCATGAACCTTTGCACACTTCTCCCTTTACCTGGCCACTTCTGTGACTCCCAACCTCTGCAAGTAAGCACAACCACCACACAAACAGCATCATCACAGGAGGGCAGTGTTTGCACCAGTCTTTCTCTTCATGTAAAGCTGCTCTTTGCACCACACGTACAGACTCATATTAAGTTTATATCGTTCATATGAAGGTGTGACTGTTGTTAAGGCTACCACACTTGCCCTTACAGACTTACTGAGTGATAAGAAACCTTAGGCAAATAAATGCAGCCTGATGTATAATTTCAAACACCAAATGAACAAATGGGGAATATGTTTATTAGGGTGATGGGCTAGAAGTGGTATTTTTAGCTGACCTTAAAATTAAGTAACTACAATTTGTGTATGCTTAAGGCAGGTCTTGTCTCATACTTAAGTAGCTGTGACATCGTTTGCTCCAACATTTAAAGTACACATTCACCAAATGAAATACTGCCTTTACTTTTACAGGGAGATCGCGGGGAGACGGCCCCAAACCGATTTAAGGCAGCGATGATGATAAAGGGATCTTTGCTTTGGATCTGATTGAGAAGCAGAGAGTCCTAAGCACAGGGTGTTCTGAGAGAGGGAGGGGGGCTGAGCCACCGTGTGCTGTGTGCTCGCTCTTTCCCCCAAGTTCACAGAACAGACAAGTGGCTCCCATTCCCTCGGGGAAGGAAACGCCCAGGCGTGGAGAGTGACAGGAGTTGAGCTTCCTGAACTTTCTCTTCTCTCCTGAGCAGGAAAGTGGAAACTCCTTCCCTTCTATGAACTTGGGAAGCCGGGAATGACCACACAGCCCTAACTGGAGGCTGACGTTGGGCAGGCTCTGCCGTACCCTGCGTACAGCACAGAACACCCCGGCAGGTGCTGTTACCACCCAGGGTCTCCTCAGGCGGGGAACGAGCAGGCATCACTCTGCCGGTGAACTGAATATCCATCATCTAAACCACTTCCACCTGCTTTACAGCGAATGCTCTTTCCAATGTGCTAACATTCCCAGTACCTTCCCCCTTCTGTATCAAAGACTTAGGCTGTAGCTCTACCCCTTGCTTTATTTTTATCAAAAGTTTCTTTCTTAACCTCTGTCCTCAAAACACAGTTACAACCTTTTCTTGTTGCTCCTTTGGCATAAATGGAGAAGAATCTATTTCAAAGTTCGGTCAAAAGTCTTTTTTCCTCCTCATCGTGGAATCAAAAATGCCACATCACACTCACAACCAGGGCTGCTCTTGGTCTTCTTTACTTACATATTGTGAATTGACGTCAACAGGTTGATGGCATTTTCTAAAATCTAAGTGACAGGAATCGCTCACTGACAGTACACTCAGAAGAAGCAGGATTATAGGAAATAGGACGGGAGAGTCCTTCTTTCGCTGATAAGGAAGTGAGGAGACGTCTAACACCAGTGCCTAACTGGACCTTTATGGGGCAGTTAACCTTGAGACTCTGCTGTATGTAAAGATTAAACAGCAACTTCTGGTTAACAGATTTATAGAGTTTTACAAATACCTTGGTTTCACTCTTGGTGCTTTTATCTACTCCTGAACTTTATTACTGCTCTCTGTCCAGTGATAGTCTTTATAAACACAGCATGCCAAGAGATTAAATACTGAAAAGGAGTCAAAAGGTTTCCTCCGTCATTTTTGATGTCCTAAAGGTTTTAATAGACAGGCACACTTTCCCCCAGTTAGAGAGCCACAGAAAATATTACCTCTCATCACCCTCCCCACCATGGATGACAAGCATTTTACAAATCACAGTCCCCCCAACAAAGGCAAGGACAAAACGAAGTAGTAGCTAGTCATGGTGCAAAATAGCTAGGTGATAATCAGCAGTTTGTTGTACATGCACACAATCTAAATAAATACTTCATTCGATACATTAAGCACATTGGTGAAGATAGTTACACATACAGTGACGTATCACAACAGAGGGACTATTGCTTTGGTTTTATGTGAATAAGGACAGCCACACAGTGCAGGGTAGAAGATAAAACTTTTTAAAAAGGAAATGCAAAAATTTCTAGGCCCCATCTGAGCTGAATGATTCTAATATTACAGAATCCTTCACAAAAGACAGGAAATGACAATGTTGGAATAAAATACATTAAATTCATTGGTGAAGAAAGAAAACACCAATTAACTGTATGAAGAGGTGGCTTGTTCCCACTTGCCCTGGCTGTGGGGAAGTATTGTGTAAGCTCATGCCTTCTTGCTTTGAGGTCCCTGCTGTCACAGGGGCAAGAGACTAAGCCACGTGATTGCTACGACTTGAGAGAAAATAACTTTTTGAACTCGAAAATTAAGTTTCTAATCTCCAGTTTTACATACTCAGAAGAGTTATTATAGTCAACATTTTTTTTTACTTGAAGAAAACAATTTTATTTCTTTTGATTTATTTTTTTTATTTTTAAATTTTTATTTAATATTTGACAGACAATATTATCTTAGTTTCAGGTGTCCAACATAGTGATTAAACATTTATTTATTTTCTGATTTCAGTGAATTTTTTACAGCACCTATCATTCTGAGTTTCAAAATGTTTTTAATCATGGAATATGTTTTTAAAACCCAAGCAATAGTCAAATAATCCAGTGGATGCTTTTTCTAAATAGAGACTCATGTAAGAGTTACGGTATCAATTTAAGGCTTTCCAAATGTGAACTGTCTTAAAGATTTTCTTTGGAATGATGCAAAAGTACTGAAGTCACAGAAATAAAAAGACATTTAAAAAAACTGTCATAAAACTTTGTGGATTGAAATCATGAAAAGTTAATCAGATGCTAATGAGTGTGGGCACTGGCATGGTCTGAGCACAAACTTTCAGGTAAATTAGCACCTTGTAATTTTAATAATTTTTGAACTTTTTACAATATTCTCTCCCCATAAAGTGCTTTGATATGTTCATAAAAGTCTATTTTATAATTTTTGACATAAGTAGTTTTATACTTTACTATAAGTGTGTATATATATATTATATATATAATATATATATATCCGATATATGGAAGGTTCAGTGAACGATTATGGAATACAATTGGATAAGCCACCTGATATTAATTTTGACATGTTAATTATTTAAACTTATCTTTTGATTTAATGTTTTAATTTATTTATTTTAATAAAATTTGATTTATTTTCTCTTTTGAGAGAGAGAGAGAGAATTTAAGAAATTGACTCACGTGACTGATGAGGCTTGGTGAGTCCAAACTCTGGTGGGTGGGCTGGCAGGCTAGAGACTTGAGGAGAGCGCAGTTCAAGTCCAAAGGCGGTTTGCCGGCAGAATTCCTTCCTGCTCAGAGGAGGGTAGTCTTGGTTCTAATAAGGCCTTCAACTGATTGAAAGAGGCCCACCCATATTATGGAGGGTAAGCTGCTTAACTAAATGTGCACTACTTTAAATGTTATCTTATCCAAAAAACACCCACAAAGAAACCTGCTGAGTAATGTTTGACCTAATATCTGGCCGCTGTGGCTAGCCAAGTTGACACATAAAATTAAGCATCATAATGAATAAATTGCTCAGTGAGAGAAACGAGGGCATCCGGATTTGCCCTTGGTGATGTTGGGCAGGGGAGGGGAGAGGCCAGTCAGCCAAAGGCTTTCAAACTTTATTTTACATTGAGCTGCATTGTGTCACATGCATGCCCCTGTGTACTGAGACAACACCTGCTCTTCACCTTCTTTTCTCTTCCCCTCTTCCATCTGTCATACCCTAGAGCAGGCCGGTGGACTGGCCGGCCAGAAACTTTGTCCTGGTCCGCAGAAGTTAACCACCCTGATACTGCATGAAGATTATAAATCCAATGATCTTAGTCGAATTCACTTATGCTCAGGATGCTTTCAGCTTTAGGGGTGCCCAAAATAATTCTATTTTCACCGGTCTCCAAGTGCAAGAAGTTGGAAACCACTGTCCTAAAACATCCCATTGCATTCTTTATTTAGTTTTCAAAAATATTCATTATTACCCACCAATTCGATTTACTTGCCACTAAGGGGTCACAAAACTTCAGCTTACCAAAAATGAATATATAATTTCTGTGTGTGCATGCATGTATGTGGTAGATCAAGGAAGAGGCTGACAGGACAGGGAACAGAGACTGCACCCTTCAGACCTGCAAGTGACCCATAAACTAAGAGAACAGGCGGTTGTGACAATGCCAGCAGCCCTGTTGCCCCTCCCGCGGTGCTGCACTCACCCTCAGAGTGCACAGAAATCTTGGGGAGAGCTCTGGTCTTACACTGCACATGGAATTAGAGACCTGACATGTGCGTGTGATATGGATCTCGGGGGACATGAAGGCCTTCTGATTACCTGTGTTACAGCAGCTGTTCTCCCTACCTTTGCACTTCTGTAACATCTCTGCCAACCCTGGTGCTGCCTAGCCATCTGTATTTTATACTTTAGAAACTGTGTGTTTATCTAGCCAGGTACTGTATGTTGTAATCTACTTTTGGTTAGAAATTATGTCTGAGGTACAATTTTTATGTCCCGTATCAACTAGCATAATACCTACACGGTATAATAATTCAAATACTATATGTGCTTTTCATTACTTTATGTATATAAAAGTTATTACTGCTAACTATAAAAATATTGACTTGTTATGAGTAGCTAAATAAACTTTATGAAATTTCCTACACATTCTGCATGTTTTAGACATATCAAATACATAATTTAAATATCACTTAAGAAACATAATATTGTTATATATATATATATATATATATATATTACAAAAGAATAAACATCAATGCCCAACTGACTGTGTGGACACATGCTGAACATATTCTAAAGCAATGGCTTGAAATCAGCAGTGAAAGGTGAAGTAGAGTCCACAGACTTGGTTCAGCAGTAGAATGTACTGGTCACAGTCATGTAAGCTCTAAGGGCTCTGAAGATGACCAATAATGTTAACTACATCTACCCCATCATCTGGTCTATGGTCAAGTTAGAGAGTTCAGAGGAGTCTGAGGCAGCAGCAAGACTACCCTTGAGATGCTGGAACTGACCTGAATCTTTGGTACAGTCTGAAAGCTCTAAGGAACCTACCTATACATCATGGCAGCACATTACACAGACTTATTGTACCTTGCAATCCTCTCCAAAGTAATGGACTGTAATATGTGCATGTACACTGTAGCTATAGAAAGAAAAAAGGGGGCATTGTGCTGGCTATACATCTATTTAAGCAATTCAGGGGTATTCCTGAACGGACCTGTTTTTAGCATACCTGCTAATGTATCATGGCCTCACATAAAGCTGAGCTTCTTACACTTACACACACACACACACACATACACACACACACACTGCACAACTATAAAAGAAAAAGACTATGTAAAAGTTGTTTCTGTACAAAGAAAATGTAATTTATTTCAGAAATAGACAATCACTCAAGTGTATGGGCTGTGTAGGCGTTCATTGGTAAATTTAGACTAAACAGGAAGTGATGTAAATTATACTTATTACACTGCTGGGAGAGAAATATATTAAATCCAGACAGCACTCAGACAAAGCACAAGGAACTCATTGTGTTGAAGGAAACCATGCAACTTTGGTGGGAAGACAATGCACTATATGGTATGAAAATCATCAGTGGCCATTTGGGACTGAAATAATATTTTAGGGAGTATAATTTTGTTCTAGTACTGAAATATTTTTTCTGCTTGATAAAGCCCCAAGGTATTCTAATCTTAAACATATTGCTGTTTCTGGGATTTTAACTATTTCATGCTGTTGTTTTGTTGTCATTACACTGGAGAGAATAAGAAGAATGAAGCCACCAATGCTATAGTTAGAAATCATAGATCTGGTGCAATGTCCAGAGTAAAGGTGAAGACTGAAAAAGTTATAAAATTATTTAGCATCTATATAATTCCACCTATTGTTGAAGTATCCAGGAATCAACTGGCATAAAAAATACTGACAAATATTTACCTTGAGAGTAAAACAATGTTGTAATTTGTTCACTGGTTTATCCTTATGACAAAAGCTCTTGTGGTGAATTGAAAACCAACCAACCAACCAACCCACCAAAAACAAAGATGGAGAGCTGGTTTGGCTGCTTACACGGCCTAAAGAGAACTCTCAGAAAATCAGGTCAAGGACATAAATGTAATGCCCACCTACCATTTTGTTAGTCATATCCAAAATGAAGTAATTGAATGAATTGGGTTCAGCCCTACAAGTTACTACCATGCTTCACCAGAATGTAGAACAAGATAGACTTTAATAATTTATTGGCTTTTACCTTAATGGGATATTTCTAAAATGGCATAACTAAAGTCTTCACAAAGACTTTGGTAAAAATGTACTGAGGGTTTATTCTTTAATTTTCAAACAATTTTATCATCTTTTAGTGAATGATTTCTTTTGTCCAGTTTGCATGGATAGCCATAAAGGGAAGCTCTCACTGGGAGAGAATGATCACTCTCCTAGGACCTATTTCCTAGGGCTCAAAGCAGCAGGATTTGGGAAGTCAAAGCCACAGTACACCGATCCTGCCAACCAGTGACGCAGTAGTATTGTGCTTTGCTGGGAATGGGTATGAGGTGCAGCCCTGTGGCTCTCTCCACACAGTGTTTTCGGGTGGAACAGAACATTGTCTCAGAATTCAACGGGCATTTGGAAATGGATTTAACCAGTGATAAAGTTGGCCAAAATTAAATTCGGTTTTCGATTTTTATGAGTTATTAAACTACACTATGGTTTGCTACATATGAAATGAAGGATAGTATTTTGTCTGGTTTATTTGTACACACACAATCAAAGGTATTTGTTGAAAATTTCTGATACTCATTGCTGTTAACTCTTTGACCTTGACCCCTGCTCGCAACCTCCATTCTTTTCCATCACTCAACACATAGCCGTTTAGTGGTCAGGGACACCATTACGTGAACCAGACTGACTAGGAAAGTTGCCTAAACTCAGTGTCTCACTTTTTAATTTGTAAAATTAGCATAAGAACATAGTCAAGATTTTTTAAATGAAAAAAAATGGGACAGATAGAATGATCAGCCTTCCTGGAATCTAGGAGTACTCAAATATTTTAATTATCATCTATCATGTATCACCATTCTCTATGATTATTGGTATATTCCATACCCCTAGTTAGAATGAATTTTTCTATCTTCAGTTGAAGAATAGTATATTGGAAGATACTTAAACAGATTTTTCAAGGGTTTATTTTAGCAACTATTTAAAATTCTACTTATTACTGGCCTTAATTTCAAAAGCCTCGGCTGATCAGGCAGTGGTGCAGTGGATAGAGTGTCAGACTGGGATGCGGAGGATCCAGGTTCGAGACCCAGAGGTCGCCAGCTTGAGCGCAGGCTCATCTGGTTTAAGCAAAGCTCACCAGCTTGGACCCAAGGTCGCTGGCTCGAGCAAGGGGTCACTCGGTCTGCTGAAGACCCATGATCAAGGCACATATGAGAAAGCAATCACTGAACAACTAAGGTGTTGCAACAAAACACTAATGATTGATGCTTCTCATCTCTCTCCATTCCTGTCTGTCCCTATCTATCCCTCTCTCTGACTCTCTGTCTCTGTAAAAAAAAAAAAAAAACAATAGAAAAATAAATTTCAAAAGCCTCTACAATCCAGTTTTCTTTAAAATTTACAGAAACCACCTAGCTTGGCATGGGCTTGATGGATCATTCTACATTTACGTGTCACAAAATGTCTGCAAAAATTATAATTAATGAAGATTCCATTTTAGTCCATGAAAGATGTATTTTTCATATCATTTCACATTTCTAGACCTTTTTTAGTTTTAAATTCATTAAAATATTAAGTTAGGAATCCCTTTTTAGGTGCTGGCTGTTATAAAATAAAAACCCAGCTCATTTTTTAACACAGAGTCTACCTTGTTCTGTGTTTTAAATTAGTATACAGAAATGGTAAAACTTTCCATAACAAAGGTTTAATCAGAATGGTTAATAACTATGATTTTCAAAGTGTCTGAGTCAGCCTTAGTAATAATTAGGGAGTTCTGTTCCATACAAAATGCTTTATTTAACCTTCATGCCTTCATTCAGATAATTATACAAATGCATACAGTTAAAGGTTTAAACTCTATTTCAATTCACAGCTCAATTCATAGGAAAATTGAATACAGAAAAGCAATGCACCAACAGAATATGTCTGAGACACCATTAAAAACGATAACACTTGTTCATTTAAATCTCTGAGAATAGACTGGAATAATCATTCTCTGAGAGAATCTCATTGGGAGGGTCTTCTTTTACATTATCATAGGGCAAAAAAAAAAAATCACCATTTTACAGTAAAAGGAAAAAAGCTCTGAGTATATTTACAATACATACACTATACATAAATACAAGAACAACACTTACATAATATTAATCAACTTATAACAGGGTTTACCTAAACACTACAGAGTATATAAATGCAGAGGAAACTATTGGGAAATTAGATCTTTAGATAAAGTTGGAGAAATAAATTCATTTGTAATTAAAACTCTGAACAGAAAACCAAATAAAGACTTAAGAAATGGACACGTTTGCTTGCCAGTGGCGTTGGGGGGTTTTAACCTAAGGCGCAAGACCTCCTCTGGGCACTAACTCTTTGGGGCCAGAGACCCAAGGGTCTTTTGTAAAATCACATCCGTTAAGTGAATTGGGCACAGTACAGCTATTCAATTTGCTGTTTAGGGGCTTCAAGCATAGAATAACTCTTTTGTAACCTAAAAAATGTTTTTGTTTTTATATTTTTACACAGATAGATCCTGTAATCCAATCACCATGTATAATGAGCTAAGTGTTAAGGAAAAGGAAAAAAGATGCCTGCTTGATTTGGCTAAATATGATATTTCTTTTTATTCCCACATATTTTTTTTTCAAATACAACTGAGATTTATTCAAAAGAATATGACGTTTGAATTGTCCCCCTTACCCCCCCTACATACACCAAAAGCAACGTCTAGACTACGACTAATTATAACTAAGTCATTTTAAGTGGCGGGTGAGTATCTTAAAGGTGGTCTGTTCTCATCGTTTCACAACACACAGAGTTCTGAGTACATTCTTCTATGAACAAACATGAATTTGCTGGTTTCTCTTTTTTTTAAATGAACATGTTATGATACACATAATTGCATTATGATGCAGGATGACATAATACACAAGACAATGTTTTCAAGCTGGTTTTGTAAGTAGTTATCTCACTTCTACAGAGAGTTGGTTTGCCATGTGATGCAATATGTCCCACAGACATGAACAAAACAATACAGCCACCATTCCATGGGGGGGGGGAGGATGGTGATTTTTAAAAATAAACTATTAAACACAACAAACTGTGGACAGACAAGTTGATAGGAAAGAGCCTTGAATATAGGCACCAGTGCCCCAGTTCAACAATACCCATCCAATGTAATAAAGTTTGAGAAACAAAATACATACTATAGTGTGGATGTAATTACAAAATTCTGCTATGGGAAAACTAGAAGCACAAGCAGGGCAAAAGCATTATCTAGAATGCTGTATGCTGTATCTTTGGAACATGAAATTAGCAGAAAGGACAGATGATGGCATATCTTTAAAATATCTTACTTTTTGATTATTTGGGTACTTTTACTAGAATCTGACTCAAATGCTACTCTTCTATTCACCCACATTTCTTAACAAAAAAATTGACCTTGGGAAAAGTCTTGGTAAACCTGCTTTTAATAAAGCAAGATGTAATAATTCACACAAACGGTCACTGGTTCTTGCTTTACACAAAGAATAGACTCTGGTCTCAAACATTTAAAATTTCTAGAGATGAAGTCTAGAATGAAAAAAGTACTTATGTCACTATTTCTACTATTCATCTCTTTTCAACTCATTTAAAGTAGTGGTTTTGTTGTTGAGGAATTATTGCTGTGAAACACAATGAACCGAGCTGTGAGCCCCTTTCCGGAGAGGGTTGTGCACGGGGAACACTTGCCTGCAGCACAGAAGGGAATTTGTTTATGCAGTTTTATCTCTTCCCTCAGCCAAGTAACAAGGAGAAAGATCATAATTCAGGAGATTCATTTTCAGAAAGAGAAAAACCATGAGAAACGATGTTCTCTTAATGTTTTCTAAGTCCATTAGTACTTCTATGAATCAATACTGTCAGAGACCTTGTTCTACACAGAAGAGGAGGAGGGGATTTCATTTCTCTAGTGCTGGACAGCTTCCCACACACAAAAAAATTCTATTAAACTAACAATACTATAAACCAATTATTTATAAGATTATTTAACACATTCCATAGCGGTGCTGTTAGGTGAGAAATCTGAAAAGGAATCGTCTGTTCTCTCTCCTTGCTCATCACCTGAACGCTGTGACTGTCACCCCATTAACAAGTGTCAGTAACGGGCTCTGCTGTTAACAACTGGCTCCATGGAGGTCAAAATCTCAGATGCACCTTACGCAGATGTTAGCAGGGCTATAGAAGCAGAAAGTCTTTTTAGTACACCTAAAGAAATACACAGAGCGGTATAAAAAACCCCACACCGGCTAAAATTCTAGGAGCTTTAGGGAAGTAGGGAAGAGTTTTGAGGATTTTGGATCACCAGATCAAACGTTCAGGAGGAGAATGATAGACACGAGGGTAGTGACAAGTTCAGGGAGACATCTGGTTATTGCAGTTTGCGTCTAGTGATCCTTCAAGGTGGGACTTTCCAGAAGACAGATATCAAATAGTCTGCACCACTGTCAAAATCATGTGCTAGATCAGGTCCCTGTATCTTACTTGGGAAATATGATGACTACGCATCCGTAATAAAGACTCCTTAAGAGCTGGCTGTGGAGAGCTGGCTGCTGGGGCGCACCTGCTGCGTGGCGCGGTGGGAGGAACAGGCTTCAGAGCCAGAGGCGGAAGCTTCACACCCCACTGTGCCATTCACTATTTCTGTGTTTGAGGACAGCTCAGCCTCTCTCCGCGCCTCAGTTTCCCACCTATAAAATGTAGAATTGTTGTACAGATGAGAGGTAATGCGTCTCAAAATTACCTGGTACAGTGCTTGGCACATAGTAAGGGTTTAATAAAAACTAGCCTTTCTTTCATGACTTGCTGAATCTTAGATCTTTCAAATTGTTCTAGTACTTTCAGACAATTTCCAGAAAGCAGCCCCATCAGAAGACTTGACTTCAGTAAGGTTAAGGACCCCAGCCGCTCTCCTTTGACACATAATTGGCTCTCTTACACCGTATCCTGGCAACTTCCTCCTTCTGAAACTCGGAGGAGGACACAGTGGATGGTTTTCTAGGCCTGTGGTCTGGTCCTGGGGAACACTGTCATGCTGGTTGTCTTGACTGTCTAAAGCCTGAGTGTTTAATTAAAACCATTATACTTTTTAAGCTGGTCTTACCAAATGTTTGGCTCTGAAAGATATAATTTTACTGATAGCCCTCAATAGCTTGTTTGGGTGGGTCTGTGTGGAGATGGCAGGGCTGGAGAATTTCCAGGGCTCTGGTCTATCCATGTAAGCTCACCGTGTATTTCTATTCATGACTCCACTTTTAGCAGGAAGATAATCGTAGAAAAAAGTTGTGAAATGCTAAATGTAAATCTGGAAATTTCTAGGACTCACTTGCAAACGTTGATGAATGGTGAAGCTTACTATATGTCAGTTATACCTCAGCAGAGGTCTTAGGGATAAATGACTGTGTCAATATTCACTCCAAAATGGTTCTGAGATGGTAACAGAAAAGATCAGGGAAAAAGAAAATAAAAATGGATGTGTGCATTTGATATTAGTAGATAAAATAAAGTAAGACAAACATCTCTAGTGTTTTGCTCTATAGAAATCGGCTTTTCTTAACTAAGCAAAACTTTTTGAGGCACACAGGGCGCTTCTTAAGTTTGGGGCAAAACACAGTGAAACTTTTATCTCAAAATTATAACTGCCATATGCCATAGTGTATGTTGAGGATAACTTTAATGTTCAGATTTGCATTCTTACATTCTGTAAATCAGATTAAATTAAGAAATGTTAACACAAACAAGATTGGGTATACTTAAAAAGACACAAGAGAATTTTTGCGGGTGTGTGAACAGATCCAACTTACTATGTGCATATAGGCATGTGTTTCCCAAATGTAGAGGAAAAACCCAGTCTGAAGAAGAATTATTGCTGTGTAAAAGTACAGGACTATCTCATTGGTCATAACGTTTATTGACAGGCACTTTCAGCTTTTAATTCATTTCTGAAAATGGTCATAAGTTTGTTCTTATTGCCAGTACAGATTCATTTAACATGTGGCCGTATCTGTAACACTTAATCTTGTCAGCATGTAGCTACTCTTAAAAGTATTCCCTCTGGAATTAAACAAGAATAAACACCTGTATTGGTTTTTTTGTTATTTATTTTGTTTTGTTTGTTTTTTTATTAAAAATTACTTGGTTGAGGAGAAAAATAACTGAGAAAAGAGAACAATTGTTAGATGCTTTTCTTTAGCACAAGTAAAATCCTGTGTAGCTGTTTCCCCTTTCTTCAGGTAAAGACATTTGAAGTTTGGAATCAGTTGTTTGCAAATTCAAATAACTTGATTGTGTTTTAAACCATTCTGGTTAAACTGAGACAAGTGGCCACTGCATTTTAGAGCACAGGAAATGTGCTGTGAGAAAGTGGGACCGAGTTCCCATGGCAACATCGCTAATTGTGTGTAAGATACACAAGGCATATCTGAACAAGTTTTCTTTTTTTATTGTGATGAAAACTAGAAGCTCTTTTTCCCAACATAGTTCATCAAACTATTTACAACCTCTGTAAAACTTGTGAGTTTGAAAATACTTTTTCCACTATCACATATGTTACGAATACAGTAAAATATCTTCACTCTATTTTTTTAAAGATGCAGTATCCTCAAGTTCATTTTCTTACGAAAATCTGAGTTTCTATTGCAACTGCACAGTATTTAGCATATTTAAAGAACCAATGGACATGGACTGCTAAACAGACATTACTCTATAATGAACCTGTGAAAATAGAGAGCATTTAAAATTTTTATGTACACTCTTTAACTATAAAATGCAGGCAAAGTCATATATATAGCATTATAAGCTGATTCCCTAATAAGGTAAATAACTTCCATTTGTAGACAGCATGGATTATTACAAATTCATTTTTTTTAAAAAAGGTTTTGTTGATATTTTGAGCCCACTGGCTGCTGCATATACAGGTGTGTATACAGGTGTGCATATGCTGGCGGTGCCTGTGCAGGTAAGTAGACGGCAGTGCGGGGAGAAGTAGAAATGTAATATGGAAGACACAACTTGACAAGCCTCATTTTAAGACAAAACTAAATCACAGTGAAAGATTTTTTGTTTTAAATGAGATGCACTACCTCAGAAAAACTGAAGGAAAAGATGTGATCAGTGAAGTTGTACAATACATTTACTTCCTAACTCTACAAGTATTAATTAGTAGATTGGACTATGGACTATGAGTATTAAGGCTTCCCGGGCCTGTTGTGATTTGTAAGAGATATCTCATGTTCAGTCCCTCATAGGAAGGTTATAACTTAATGTATCATGGATGCTGGTATTCTTAACACTGCTTAAATTCTGTCAGTCCTCACTAGAATGTTAAGACTCCTTTATAACAACATTATGGCTACATTTCTAAGCAGTCATAACAACATAACAAAGGCGTATTAATACATTGGAAGGCCTCACCTCACCAGATTTATTCAATTGCAGCTTTGGTAAGTATAATAAATAAAGTACAGAATAAGGAATACTGCATCTTTCCCCATATACATGTTATCATTCTAATAAACTGATTTCAAAGTGCAGAATTTTATACTTATGTTTAAAACACAAATGGCAATTTGAAGTTAAAGAAAGTTGTATAAAAATGAACACAAGCTTTGTATGAGCTGTTCAAAATTTCAACCATAATGAGAATGGCCTTTCTAATCTAGAACTGGCATTGTAAACACTGTAGCTTTTTGTAAGATTTCTCCTCCCTGACAATCCTCTTCCTATTTTCTATTTAAACTTTAAAGTGAAAAAAAAAGTGTTGTTTTTTTTTCCATGTGGTTTATGTTACTGTTATTCAACTGCTTTTTGGAAATAAATGTCTTATAGTGTTTTGAAAAGTAATGCCAGGCAGTACTATGATCTTTCCAGTAAAGCCATTAGGAATTTCAGTCTAAATGTTGTAAAAGAACTTAAGCCATCAAGCTCGCTTCTCAGAGCCCCCTCACAGTTGGTAGGGTGGGACTGGAGGAAGACCGGAGCGTGAATCTCTCCTCTAACAACCTAAGATCAGAACATGAGGAGGGAATCTATTTAAACCTCAAAGCCCAAACCTCATAACTTTTCAAATAATGTTAACTCCCTTGGACTCGATCTCCACAATGCAAAGAGGTAGTCAGGTCTACTGTCGCTTCTCAAGCCATGGCTGCCATCTGTGTTTAGGTTCTCAAACATGCACGCATATCCAGCTGCAAGCCTACTGAATGGCTTCAAATCTAAAACCGAAGAGTGCTTCTAGGTAGGGAACTGACGAGTCCTTCAGATTCTACTTCTTTTCTGTTCATCATGTTGTTCATCATCGCCTGTGCTTTTTAAGAGGCTAGAATGGACATAAGATGAAATGAAGGAGGCTTTTAATATACGCCTAAAGATATTCCTAACTTAAAAATCCAATTCCTTCTCTCTTAAACCACTTTCCTTTTCATGAGGAAACATTTGAAGAAAACTCAACCAAGAGTATTTGCTCTGTTCCAAGACCAGCCCCAAATAAGTTTCAGTCCTGGGGCTAGATCAGCAACTCCTTCACTGCTCGTGCTGGGATCCCTCCTTAGAACCCTCGACATGTCAAAGCGGGAAACGGTGTAACACTGACAGGTCTTATCAGCTAACTTACTGTCTCAGTCTGGTTTCCACTTTCAGGGGATGAGGAGAAACACTTTCCTGAATCTTTCCTGTGTTTTTGGCGAGGAACAGCTCCTTTAGTTCTGTGCTAAATTTAAATCAAGCTGTCACTCAGGAAGCTCCCACTACCTGTCAGTCCGATGAATTCTAAAAACCATTTCTTAATGTAACACTCTCCAGATATCTCTCAGTAGAGAAAAGGATTGGACCTTCTTATGAAAGCAGGCAGGATGAAATCAAGTCTCCATTTCCCTTGACTGATTCACCTACTACCGGCCAACGAAGTTCTGGGACTAGCAGAGAGGGCTCGATGGCTGTGTTCACCACTCTGTTCTGTACCGCTGACCGCTAACCAACGCTGGCCTGCATCAAGAAACCTTCTTCCACGGTCACAGGCAATGAGAAGTAGGAGTTACATACAGTACAGATAAAAAAAAAAAACCTGCCAGTTGGTAAAAAATCCCAGTGCTTGGTGGGTAGTAGATTGTGTAGCTAAAGAAGCTATTTGTCAATTGAATTGCAGCCCTTGTTGGAGGGAAATTGCCTGATGAATTTTTCAGACCTGGCAGAAAATGTAGAGCACATATTTCTGAAGATAGAATTTGACCTGAAAATCGTGCTATTGCTTGAACATTTTTAAAAACTCCTTTTAATACCATCCAACACAAATTGTCTTTGCTTCAATGTTTATAGTTCTTGCTTCGTCAGAATAAGATTATCTGAATAAGAAGATGACCCTAAAAGAATTAATTCTGCAGCTGGGAATCATTTCAGAATGTTCCAACATTTAGAAATGAGCTAGAAATATCGTTAGGTTAATTCATGTAATTCCCAAAATCAAATGTTCATAATTAAAATATATTGCAAAGGTCTATATGCTGGCAACGTTTATATCTAAGCTATAAAAAAATCTTAACAATAACTAAACACCTCACCAAACCCCTTAGTCACATAAAGCTGAAAAAGAAAAAAGAAATCCAGCTTTTCGTGGGGAAAAAAAAATATGGTAATTTTTCGGGAAGAATGCTTGTTGGTGATGTATTGCTTTGTTCACTGTATACTTTGCTAGATGCCAAAAAGGCTTATAATTTTAGGGGGCTGACGGGACTGTAATTTCCTTTCACCCTCAGCACAGGATGAGTGAGTTCAACATCCCTGCTGATGCCAATGTTGGCCCACTGGGCCCTGAACTAGTTTAGGAAACGAAATCTGTATAGAAGAACCTATTGGAGAGTCACTTCACCTCGGCTCTCCAAGTGAGGAGACTAGCACCATGTCAGGCTTTCCTCGGGGAGCACTCCCTGTCCATTCACTTGGTTCCAAGGAGAGCTGACCCATTAACCCAAGAGTTAATTCCCTGCTATGCCTCCCTGGCCTTTCTAGCCACCAAATAACCGTATTCAAACAAGGAAAGGAGAGCACGATCTTTAATTGTGGTAGTCAACCAAGCAGGACAACAAACAGCAGAAAGATTACCTCAGTGCTGTAAATGTAACCAAGACATCTAAAATGCTGGGGTGTTTTTTACAATCCCTTTAGTAAGTATGAAAATTGGTAACGTGAGTCCTCAGTGAAGTTATTGTAGGAAAGTCCTTTTATTCATTATTGCTTTTCTCCTCAAGAGGCGCATTATTTCCATCTCTGCTTTGTCTGATTTTTCATGTTCACTGACTTTGCCTGGGCAGCCCCACCTCTTCTTCCCTTGGTGCCAGTGTGTCTAAGAAAGTTTTTTTCCCCCTGATTCCTTGTAATCAAATACTAGGGGCAGGAAGAGATGATGCCTAGGTGACAGAACACTGCAATTTGAAGTGGGGCAGTAGTTTTTTTAGACAGGCTCTTCCTATTCAACTACAGAACAGCTCTGTGCCAGTCCATGCCGGGCAGACACTGGGACTGGTTTCCGACTGAAATGTCGCTGCCCCTCTGCTCGAACAGATGAACAAAACAGAACCGAAACAAAACAAAAACAATCAACAACAAACAAATGAAAGATTCAATGTTGGTTTTCTTCAGGGCATGGCATAATGACAAGTTGCGGGCGCTATCTAGTTGCCGCCATCACTATTGCAAAGGGCTGCCTGAGTGACCCTTTCTTTTCAGGTAATGGAACCTCTCCAACAGCTTCTTCTTTCCTACTTTCATGCTGCTTGCTGGTAACAGACTGGATGTGGGTTCTGTCTTACTCAGATGGTAAACTAAAATTTCTGTCAAAAGGGGTTAAGGGGTGGGACGATGGGACAATAATCCCAATTTAAAAGGTCTTGTTCTAGCCATCAATTTGTGGTAGACGACCTTTAAAGTATCAATAACAAAATGTCTGACAGCTCAGAAAATGTACAAGCTACAAACCATCTTTAAACGGCAGAGTACACAGCACGGAAAACAATGCCTGCCTCTTCAGCAGCGGTGTCGCCCATCCCCCAGGCCAGCGTGAAGACGTTTCTCGTGGAGTCGCGATGGGGGTTACCTTCAGACCGAAAGGAGAAGTGTTCCTTCTTTTTCCTGCTCTGGTTTCAGACATCGTGGGATGGTGATGCCCTTTTGTGTTAACACTGTGAAGGGGATTCAGCCCTGCCGAACTGGGTGCTGCTAAGAGATCCAGCTCTTACGCTCAGCTGGACAGGTAGCATTCCTCACACCAGCATATGCCTCCGGCGGTGCAGTGCCAAGTGATCTGACCGGGAAAAGCTGCGATCACAGTCTGCGCACTTGAATGGCTTCACTCCCGTGTGTTTGCGGTAATGCCTTGTCAGTTCATCCGAACGAGCAAACTTCCAGGTGCAGCCTTCCCAGGTGCACTTGTAGGGTTTCTCCCCTGGAAGAGACAAAGGGACACACGCTTTGGTGTTCCATCACTTTTCTGTAATAACCAAACCAGCACTACAGATTGCAAAACTGCTGTTTTCAATGGACTTTCCATTTGGGAATCCTCTGTCAGGAAAGCTAGCCATGCCATCAGCAGGTCTGGGGCAGACAGATGGGGTTTTCAGTCTTGTCTCTCCTGCTGTCACTGGCTGGCAAGTTAGTTAACATGTGCATCCTCAATTACAGGTAACTTACTTTGCAGTGAAAATATCAAAAGGCACAGACTACTAGCTGCTGGATATTATAACCACTGGTAATGGGCTATTAAGAATTATACCAAGGCTGAAACTCACAAAGAATTATAAAGGGTAATTATGTTTTGTTTCAATACTCTAAAATGTGCATCACTTACATGGTTTAAGGATATTTTAGGTCTAATGGCCATTTATCAGTCACTGAAAACGTACACAAAATTCCATTAAAATGTAAAGCGTTCCACTAACCCCAGAAATTCGGTATTAAGAACACATTATTCATAAAGATTGACTTTTTGCCTGTCTATTGGGAAAGAATCCTAGATATCTTAATAGTGCAAAGTTTAAATACCTTTCTCAGTGACTTAGGAATTAGGGCGAGCCCCGAGGAATCAGTGAGTTGGTTCTAGTGTAGAAACTCACAGTAAAAAGCAGTCCGAAGAAGTATGTCATTTGATCAGGTCCCTCAGTCAACTTGTAAGGACAGTAAAATATGCAGAGGCTTTGCTGGGAAAAGATACACTATCCATTGCCCAAATGAGCTCCCAGGGGGAACGGGACAATAGTTGACCCAGGTGTGATTTTTCCTGGCTCTCATTCAGAATGGAAGCCCTGTCCCCATGCAACCCCACAAAAACTGATCTCTTCTCCGCCCCTTCCATCCAATAGTCCACAACATGCCGCTTGGCAACACATGGCCTCTGGTGAAAAGGGCCTGTAAAGGGAAGAGAGCTATTATTTGTTGATCCGTATGTACAGAGCTGCAAAGAGAATACTATTAACCCCACTTTACAGATCAGAAAACTGAGGCTCAGTGTAGCAATGCAACTTGCCCAAGGCCAGTAAAAAGATGTGTTTGTCTCCAAATCTAGTGCTTTTCACTATGCAGCAGTGAAATGGTAAATTCTTTCCTCATCTAAGCTTTGTCACATCTTCAGACAATTCTACTTTCTCAGGTGCTCCCAAATTATTACTTTCTATTTGTATTAAAACACCTATCACAATGGACCATAGAGATTTGTTTATATGCCTTTCTTCTCTCCTGGTTTCTGAATACATGGAGGGCAAGGACCAGGTCTCCCCTATTTCAGTATCCTCAGAGCGTAGGTGTCAAGCAAGTGCTTGAATGAATAAAACTGCCACACACACACACACACACACATACACTCTCTCTCTCTCTCTCTCTCACTCTCTCTCTCTCTCTCTCTCACTCTCTCTCTCTCTCTCTCTCACACACACACACACATACAGGAAACTACTAAGCCCTGTAAATGAGACGTATAAGTAATGCCTATGCAGGAAAAGGAGACCAACGTGGACCCAACGTTTTTCATTCAACTGTTAAATGTATGCTATCTATTAGCAAACGACCCTTTCAGAAGTGAGTGAATAGCTCAGACCAGTCAAATCTAGAAGTACTGATGCACCTGCCTGTGGCCCAGAAAGCTCTGAGGGCCCCTTTCAAGTGGAAGCCTAGTGACTGGGTTCACCTCAAACTTCAACTCTGGACTCATTCTGGATGTCTCATGGAGACAAAAACCTTCCTTTTCAGGTGTCTATTAACCAGAATTAAAACAATAAAAATCAGCAAAAACCCTAACTTGGAAAGATTGGGGGGAGGAGGGAAGGTCTATTATACAGAGTACTGATGGCAACTGGTAACATACCTTTATTTACATGTCATCTTAGTATGTTTTTTGAAATTTACATCACAAGCATGGGTTGTAATAAATTCAGCTTGATATAAACCATGTCTTTATCTTTGAGGCACTGAGCTCAGGTAGCTAACTCTTTGTCAACAACAAGCATCTCCTAGTTCTCTCGTGTGTTACTATGGAACCGGGCAGAGTGTAAGGCCTAAAAAAGAAAGAATAAAGGATTTCCTTAATTGGGAACAGCACCTCTCAGTTGTATGGTAGGAGGATGTGTGTGTCAGGCTTGGTTGGGAAGTGCCACATGGTCAGGACTGGATTAGACAAACTGGTGGCCCCTCACCCGGCCTTTCCAGATCAAGGGAGAGGAAGCAACTCCATCACTGGGAGGGGCCTGGAAGGTGAATCAGGGCGAGAGACAGAGACAGGAGCTTCCGGTTACATCTCGAGAAGGATTTCTTAGAGTTTTGTATGGACCACCAGAGGGACAGCTTATTGTCCCAGGTGTTCTATGGATTTCCTTGCACACCTGATTTCTTCCTCAAAATTATAACAGTCTACTTGTGTTTTAGCTGTTCAATAATGGTATGTATGTCCTTTCCACTTGCGAAATCTACTGTGGCCCCCAAGGCAAATTCATTCTGTGGCCTGTTCTTTGTTCAGCTTGTGAGCTAGGAATAATCATCTTGTAGCATAAAATATATCAAATCATTATGTTGTACACCTGAAACTAATGTTATATGTTAATTATGTCTCAATAAAATAAAATAGACAAGGGAATGGACCTCAAAAATATAAGAGGCATATACTTCCTTACTTATGAATAAAACCAATTAAAATAATATGTAAGCTTATCAGTCATAGGGGCTAAGTGATTATGGAGGAATATAATAAGGAACGTAAACTTCTACTGGGGA
The DNA here is from genome assembly GCF_036850765.1 of Saccopteryx bilineata. NCBI lineage: Eukaryota > Metazoa > Chordata > Mammalia > Chiroptera > Emballonuridae > Saccopteryx > Saccopteryx bilineata. Next base: position 77,453,834 of record NC_089495.1, on the reverse strand, counting down.
GGGTAAGAGGAAGAAAGTGTAACAAAAAATAGTAAACTTAATTATTTGAGTGATAAATAACTTTTCTTAATAATTCTTAATACCAGGAAGACAAACAATCCAATCCAAAAATGGGCAAAAGAAATGAATAGACACTTCTCCAAAGAGGACATACAGATGGCCAATAGGCATATGAAAAAATGCTCAACATCACTGATCATTAGAGAAATGCAAATTAAAACCACAATGAGATATCACCTCATACCAGTCAGAATGGTGCTCATCAACAAAACAACACAGAATAAGTGCTGGCGAGGATGTGGAGAAAAGGGAACCCTCCTGCACTGCTGGTGGGAATGCAGACTGGTGCAGCCACTGTAGAAAACAGTATGGAGACTCCTCAAAAAATTAAAAATTGAACTGCCTTTTGACCCAGCTATACCACTGTTAGGAACATACCCCAAGAACACCATAGCACTGTTTGAAAAGAAGAAATGCACCCCCATGTTTATGGCAGCATTGTTCACAATAGCGAAGATCTGGAAACAGTCCAAGTGTCCGTCAGAGGACGAGTGGATTAAAAGGCTTTGGTACATATATACTATGGAATACTACTCAGCCATAAGAAATGATGACATCGGATCATTTACAACGACATGGATGGACCTTGATAACATTATACTGAACGAAATAAGTAAATCAGAAAAAACTAAGAACTATATGATTCCATACATAGGTGGGACATAAAAGTGAGACTCAGAGACATGGACAAGAGTGTGGGGGGTTACAGGGTGGGGGGAGGAGAAAAGGGAGGGGGTTGGGGGAGGGGAAAGGCACAAAGAAAGCCAGTTAGAAGGTGACGAAAGACAATTGGACTCTGGGTGATGGGAATGCAGCATAATCAAATGTCAAAATAACCTAGAGATGTTTTCTCTGAACATATGTACCCTGATTTATCAATGTCACCCCATTAAAATTAATCAAAAAAATTTTATTACAAAATGTATATCTTCTTTTTAATATCCAAAAAATCTTATGTGTAATGTTCCTTACCCCCATTGCCTCCTTAATAAAACTGAAGTTCAGTATTCTATTTTGATGTTAAAAAATAAAAAGTCAAAGAAAAAGGAAAACAAGATCTTCAAACCTCTTTTCTTCCTTTCTGTTTTTGGTGAGAGGAGGGGAGATAGTAAGACAGACTCCCGCATGCACCCTGACTGGGATCCAGCTGGCAAGCCCCTGAACTGTTTTTAGCACCTGAGGTTGACCCGCTAGGACCAGCACTCAGATCAACCAAGCTATCCTCAGTGCCAGGGGCCATGCTCAAACCACTCTAGCCACTGGCTGTGGAGGGCAAGCGGGAGGGGGAGGGAGAGGGAGAAGATGGTCACTTCTCCTGAGTGCGCTGACCGGGAATTGAATCCTGAATGTCCATATGCTGGGTCAATGCTCTATCCAGCGAACCACTGGCCAAGGCCCAAACCTTTTTTCAAAGTCAGGGGTGAGGGAAGGAGAGATGGCTACCCTGAGCTGGCAGATGCTGGCTCCTGTCCCTCGCTAAAGAGAGACCTAGGTTTTGACTATACTTGCCCAGTGCCTAGCAGTCCATTAAAAAACAAACAAACGGCCCTGGCCGGTTGGCTCAGCGGTAGAGCGTCGGCCTAGCGTGCGGAGGACCCGGGTTCGATTCCCGGCCAGGGCACACAGGAGAAGCGCCCATTTGCTTCTCCACCCCTCCGCCGCGCTTTCCTCTCTGTCTCTCTCTTCCCCTCCCGCAGCCAAGGCTCCATTGGAGCAAAGATGGCCCGGGCGCTGGGGATGGCTCTGTGGCCTCTGCCTCAGGCGCTGGAGTGGCTCTGGTCGCAACATGGCGACGCCCAGGATGGGCAGAGCATCGCCCCCTGGTGGGCAGAGTGTCGCCCCTGGTGGGCGTGCCGGGTGGATCCGGTCGGGTGCATGCGGGAGTCTGTCTGACTGTCTCTCCCTGTTTCTAGCTTCAGAAAAATGAAAAAAAAAAAAGAAAAAAAAACAAAAACAAACAAACAATAAATGTTCTCTTTGAACTAGCCAAGGTTTAGAAATTGATACACAAACAACTTTACTGGTTTACCTACATTGTTTTAAATGGCACATTATATTTTATGCTTGTGCTCTGAAGCAATTTAAAGGGTGTAATTTTATGAACAGATTAAGATAACAGAAACTAACAGCGATATGAATAAAAGCTAACTAAAAATGATAAATAAGTTTGTAAGACATATTGTACTGTGCATAAATGATCCCTGAAGAAGTCAATCAAGAACAAACGGAATTTGACCTTTGTTCCTTTAAAATCTTGCCAGAAACGAAAAGCTTAATTCAGGCTAAAAAGTCAGTGCTAGAAACAAAATGGCAGGTGACTTTCCCACGAGAATTTTTTTATGGAAATATTCGGCTGGGACAATGGAAGGAGTTAGGCATCTCCTGGGGTCCAGGCTGTTCCTGCTCACGGTTGCTCTGTGTCAGGCCAAATGACAGTGACAGCAAATGCGACTTCTAGTAATGTTTTCAGGAAAAGGGAATTGTCCTTAAACTCATTTGAACTAGAATTTCGCAAACACATTATTCAAAACTGTTTTTCCTAGAAATAAGCTAAAAATAAAAATAGCCTGCCCAACGTCTTGACTCCTTTCTTCTAACCCACAAGGACACTTAGAATTCCTAGTGGTGACATCTCTGAAAATCCATTTAACATTTTCCAAAATAATTGAAAATTTTGACTGTAGCATCAGATCATCTTCGATTTTAATTTTTCTCATGTTAATTCCAGGAAACATTGCACCGGCATGGTATATGTCTTCACCAATAAGTCTTAGTAAGCGACTTTTGTTTTTTAAATTGAGACATTAAGTTGCTACTTTATAAAAAAGAATCATAGCACACAATCTGAGTAATTGGGAGCTTAACACCACACCAGCCCTGGGGGTGGTGGGTTATTAACTTAACTTCTAGGTTTTCCATTCTGAAGTGAAAATCTCTATGTTGCATGACAAATCCATAAGCCATTTCCACTTTTTGTATTTAACAAGAAGAATCTATTTTTTCAGCACTATTTCTTTCCTCTGCCAGTTCTCTAAAAAAACAAAAACAAAACAGAAACAAATATACCCACAAAACAAAAAGCCTGGACTAAACTATGAAAGCCTCTGAAAAATAAAAATTTTCACTAAAACTAATAGCAAGAGCTTCTATTTATTAAAATGAAATAGTCCTGTAAAGATTAAAAAAACATACCAAAAAAGAGGGTTTGTTAATTTTCATTTTAAAGTACTCTTTTTAACTCATTTGAGATTTATGTTAAATATAATTAAATATATAAATTAGCCTGTGTGTGTGTGTGTGTGTGTGTGTGTTCACATTTCAACAGAATTCTAATGAAATGTCCTGGGAAAAGGAAAACTCTCATCAGGGTTTTTTTTTCTGCTTTCTTTCTTGAAACAGTCAACAAACTGATTTATTATGAGAACTGCTGTCTCTTTCAATTTTAGTTAAAGAAAAGGATTAAGAGTCACTAAATGCATTTCCATGACATTTACCCAGCAGAAGGCATAATAAAGTCTAAAGAAAACACCAGGTATTGAATGGATTCCCAAAACCCACGAAACAAAAATAACTTTTTTCAGGTACCTCCCATTGCACCATCTGAAACGCTGAAAGGTAAATTGGTACTGAGACAAAAGACAGGTGCCCTTTCATATTAAAATGATGTGTGAGCAATACACAGAAGAGGAATGTGCAGTTTGAAAAGGCTTGGGTCAAACCAAACACCCCTGTTCTCACATCGGCTTCTCTATTATTTTTTTCAAGCAACTGAAAAGGAACACCTTTTGCAACAGGAAACAGGCATTTTCTTTGGTTCAGAAATACATTTCTGAAATGATTCCTTGTTTAAACTTTTATAAAAAGGGGCCCCAGACACTGACAAATGAGCTTCATTACACTCAAGGCTCAACATATTTGCTGTGACAATCTGTTTCACTTGAGGAATGATATTTGCATATGAGGGAAAAAAAATCAGAATCAAGATTCCTATCTTGTCTTCTGGTTTCTGTTACATTAGTTCATCAAAGTTCACAGAATTTTAGATCTGGGAGGAAATGAGGTACTTTTAAAATGAGAAATCAGAAAGCTAGTCCTGAAGTAGATGTGTCCAGGAGTTGACTGGGCTTCCTCCCTTCTTGCTGGCACTAAGGTGACGTAAAAGAGGGTTTGACTCCAGGCGGAGTGCATGGTCCAATGCAGGCTCAGTACTGACTGACAGCTCGGTCTCAGGCTCAGAGGGTTGAGCTTTCCGAAACACGGGTCCTCACCTGTGAATGATAACACAGCTCCCCAGCACTGCTGTGAAACTTAGAAACACACAGGCCATGTGCCTGGCAAATGATAGGTGCTCAATAAAGGATTTTTAATTTCAAAGTTGTGAAACTCAAAACTTTTGTTTCTGTTAAGAAGTATAAATAATAGAAGTTAAAAAAAATAGATCCTTTTTGCTATTTTAAAGGAAATTAAGGTTTTCAGGTCATTAGATGTGGTATCTGTGCTAATCTTGTTTCTTTCCTAACATTTTAAATGTAATACTATTTTTTTTTTTTTTAGGCCAAACAGACCAATCTGTTCTGTAATTTGTTTGATCCATTTGATTTTGTCAATTCAATCAAACAAGTAATCCCTGTTAGTCTCTGCCCCACTGAATTGTCTGGACTGAATTAATTGAGTATCTCTTTCATTAAGTGTAAACAAGACCTTTGTCATATAATTCGATAATGGATTTCTTTGATAAAAATAATATTTGTTAAAGTAGATAGCACTTTCCATTTACCACACTTGGCTCTGAGAGCTTTCTGGATCTGAACTCATTTAACTTTGACAACTTCCTGATGAAGCAGTTGCAGTCACCAACGGCACTTCACCCAGACGTAGGATGTGGTGGATGGAGGTGGGATCTGCACCCTGGGAGTGGAACACTAAAGCTCGTAATCTTAACTGACACTCCGTAATGCCTCTGAGCACTTGAGATCACTGCTTTCACAAATCAGGGTATCTGGTCAGACTGGACAAGCAGACTGAGACCGTAGGTTAGTAATTACAGGACAGACAATGTGTTAACACAGGGGTTTCGGCGTTCTCATCTAGAAATCAAACATAAATAAACAAAACTATCATATAATAAAACATACCTTACTCAAAGCAAAAAAGTTCAAGGTCTAAGATAGTACTTTATTCGGTTGTTCTGAGTTTATTTCCATGTAGTGACAATATTTATTTTCCTATGTGTCTGATTATTTTTTCCTCAGTTTCTCTTGCAGAAACTGGTTCCTTTTCTTGTTACATAAATGTTTACCAAGATTTTGACTTTGACGTCTCATCTGCATATGTTTTCCTTGGCTCCCACCACAACTTGTAAGGGAAAGATTCTGAAGTAGCTACACCTCAGTCCCTCTCTTAAACACTGAGGGTACAAGACATTTCTAACTAGCAAGCCGAAAGCAACCTAACACGACCCAAACTTGACTTACTAGCTACCACCTGAACAAGACATGTCCCTCTTGTTTTTCTATCTGGAAGAAAAAAGACAACAGCATCTACTGAGGTATCAAATCATAAAATCTCTCCACCTGGAGAGATTTCTTGGACCCTTTCCTATCTGTTATTCTCTACCTGCCCCAACCTGACTATTCCATCTGCCAGTTCCGCCTTCCAAACCGCTGTCTAGCTCTCCTCTCCAGTTTACCCCGATGGTGGTGGCCAGCCTTTCTTTACGTTGTCACCAATACCAACTTCTAATGGTTCTGTTTCCCTGTCTTATATCCTACCTCCTCCAATTCATTGTCTGCATTTGGATTGAAGGAAAACTTCCTGAGAGGCAGTCCGACCATGTCACTATTCGGCACCCTGAACACACCTGCATTAAAACTCATCACACCCCACTGTGATGGGTGGCTTCCCTGTCTGCCCGCCCACGCAGCAGTGTGGCACTGAAACAGCTCTGACCTTTGTTCATCACAGTAACCCCTGGACCTACCACAGTGCTCTGTGCTAATAAGTGCTCACTGACTAAATCAATGAAACTTAATTCAAATACTTATTCTTTTAAAAGTATAATATATGAGACATAAGAGTAATCTATTTTTGTGAAACAAAGAAGAGTATCATTTATATTCTAGACATTCTACAACTTTATCCTATTATAATGAATTAGGATACTTATTTTTGAGGAGCGGGTAGAGGGAGGTAGAAAGGAATAAAGGGGTCAAATTCATGGTCATGGAAGGAGACTTGACTTTGGGTGTGAACACACAATGCAATGTACAGATGATGTATTACAGAATCGTACGCCTGAAACCTATATAATTTTTAAAAGCAGTGTCACTCAATGAAATAAAATTAAAAAAAATAACAGTACATATTGAAACCTAAAAAAAGAAAAAAAAAAGCTAACAAGCCTAGGAAAGACATGAAGGAAACTTAAGTGCATATTTCTAAGTGAAAGGAGCCAGTCTGAAAAAGCTACATACTCTATGATTCCAACTCTATGACATTCTGGGAAAGACAAAACTATGATGACAGCAAAAAGTTCAGTGTTTGCTGGTGATTTATGAGGGTGGAGGGGTAGAGGAGAGATGCGAGGAGGAATGAGTAGGTAGAGCACCAGGACTATTAGGGCGGTGAAGCTATTCTGTGTCATACTGCCATGGTGAACACATGCCATATGTATTTGTCAAAACCCATAGAATGTACAACACCAAGAGTGAACCCTAATGTAAACTATGGACTTGAGTTAATGACAAGATATCATTGTTGGCTCATCAGTGTACCACACTAATGCAAGATGTTAATAATCAGGGAGAGCAGGACTGGGGGAGGAAACTCGACACTTTCTGCTCATTTTTCTGTAAACCCAAAAACTGCTAAAAAAAAGTCTACTAATTTCAAACTATACAAACACACACACACACACACACTACTTAAATACATATATATTTGAAAAGGAAAATAAATTTGGAAGGTTTTTATTTAAAACCAGTGCCTTTAGAGGACTAGTCCGCAAACAAATACCTCTTTTTAAACCTTTAAAATTAGTAATAGAATATGTGATTGATAATATTTACTTTACAATTATTCTTATTCTTAGAGATCAAGATTTTTACTGAATTATTGTAAGCATTATAAAGAATCATTATTTTTAGTTATTCTTTAATGGAGAATATATTTTCTACAAACATCACTTCTCATTATTGCTAAACATTCTCTTGAAACTACAAATTTTATATGAGTAATAGTTATTTTTGCCATTCAGACTAAGATGACCAACAATCACAATCTAGTTACTCTTTGACAGAGCACGAGGAAGGCCCAGTGCTGGGGGTTTTACCCCGCTCCACCTTACAACACGTTTGCGATGGCTGCACGGAGGAAGTAAAGCCAAAAGCAAAGGAAGAAACCCGGGAGCATGGTCAGAACTTTCTCAGTTTTCCACTGTCGCTGATGATTTAGGTGCTAACGGCAAACAATTAAGAATCAGGTGGCTATTTTAGAAGCATTTACTTTTCTTTTTTTTTTAATATTTTTTTTTATTTTTCTGAAGCTGGAAACGGGGAGAGACAGTCAGACAGACTGCCGCATGCGCCCGACCGGGATCCACCCGGCACGCCCACCAGGGGGTGGCGCTCTGCGCACCAGGGGGGATGCTCTGCCCCTCCGGGGCGTCGTTCTGCCGTGACCAGAGCCACTCTAGTGCCTGGGGCAGAGGCCAAGGAGCCATCCCCAGCGCCCGGGCCATCTTTGCTCCAATGGAGCCTTGGCTGCAGGAGGGGAACAGAGAGACAGAGAGGAAGGAGGGGGTGGGGGTGGAGAAGCAAATGGGCGCTTCTCCTATGTGCCCTGGCCGGGAATCGAACCCGGGTCCCCCGCACGCCAGGCCGACGCTCTACCGCTGAGCGAACCGGCCAGGGCCTACTTTTCTAAATGTATAAAAAATATGAACTTGTTAATTTTTTTTTAAAGGAATAGGGTAACACTTCACAATCCAGAATGGATCAAAGACGCACAGCACTGGCACCTCCCATGTTCAGGCAGCTGTACCCCGTAGGTTCTGTGTGTCTCTAGTAGTAACTCTAGGACAGGTTAAAATAACTCCTTTTCCACACATGGGAACAAATGCAATACTTTCACAGCATTTTGCTACTGACGCAGATTCTTCGGTTTCCTTTGCGGCGACGGCACCACAGTGTTTCTGTGCATGGGCGGGTGACGTTCAGTGAACCCTGGGAGTCAGGACCAATTGCCCCTCAGTGCTGCTATCTCAGGGTGTTCCCGGCACGCTTTCCGTGGTGCACGATAGCGTTTCTGTGCACGGGCGGGTGACCTTCAGTGAACCCTGGGAGTCAGGACCAATCACCCCTCAGCGCTGCTATCTCAGGGCTTTCCCGGCACGCTTTCTGTGGTGGGTCTCAGAGGATGTGGTCGACTCCCCAACCAGATTCAGACAGAGTTGCCTAGTTAATTTAATTATCAATGCTTCTGGTCCTTATCTTCTCATTGGCTTTCTAACAAAGTAAAATTGTAGTAGATTGGGAAGAAAGATCAGTCCAAATTAATGAGAAGCCTTAAAAGTGGACCATTTAAAGTCGCTCGCTGTCTCATTACTTCAAAGTCCTTTAATGACCTACTCTAAGGCCCTGGCCGGTTGGCTCAGTGGTAGAGCGTTGGCCTGGCTTGCGGAAGTCCTGGGTTCGATTCCCGGCCAGGGCACACAGGAGAGGCACCCATCTGCTTCTCCACCCCTCCCCCTCTCCTTCCTCTCTGTCTCTCTCTTCCCCTCCTGCAGTGAGGCTCCATTGGAGCTGGGATGGCCCGGGCGCTGGGGATGGCTCCTTGGCCTCTGCCCCAGGCGCTAGAGTGGCTCTGGTCACGGCAGAGCGATGCCCCAGATGGGCAGAGCATCACCCCCTGGTGGGCGTGCCGGGTGGATCCGGGTCGGGCGCATGCGGGAGTCTGTCTGACTGCCTCCCCGTTTCCAGCTTCAGAAAAATACAAATAAATAAATAAATAAATGACCTACTCTAAAATAGGTAGGGAATGCCAGCTCGCCAGCAGAGGAGTGTGGTTCTAGTGGAAGGAGACTGTCAAACTTGTCTGACAGCAGCCGCAATAACACTGCAGGTTCTAGAGAAACCAAACTTGACTCCCAGTTCCACTGTTTGTCTCCTAAGTGACCGGGGACAAGTGCTCTAACCCTGCAAGAGATTTACAGTTGTGACTGAAATACGGAAAGCACTAGCAGAGCTGAGCACTGTGCAAGGGACCTGGCAGGTCCCAAGGAACGACTGGCTCTCTCCCGCAGACAGTCTCCGTGTCTGTTCACAGCACTCTGTACCGCTAACCACACACACCAGACAGCTCCGGAGTCTCCCTTCCCCTACTCTCATGTCCAGTCAGACGCCACGCCCTCTTGTTTCTGCTGCTCCAATGTTTCCCACATCCCTTCCTTTCTGAGCTCTGAACTGCTGCTGTACCAGGGAAATTTCCAGGTGCTCTAGGGTCACGGAGGATAGAATTCTACCTGCCTAGGGAAGGAGAGTGGTCAGAGCGCTTAACAGGTGGCACTGAGGCAGTTTTAAAAAATAAAATTGTTTACCAACTAAAAAAAGCAAGAAGAAAGGGGGCCGTGAGGCAGGCTGTTTCAGGTATGTGTGTGCGGGGGAGAAGGCGCTCCGTAGAGTTGGGCGTGTCTGGAGATTCATTCATCTGTCTGGCTGAGGACTAGGTGGAGACAAGGAAAAGGGTCAGCAAATGATGTTGAAGAGATGAACAGGATGAGTGGGCCTTGCATGCCCAGCTTAGGAGCTGTTCCCAAATTCCCTAGCCATAAAAGACAATTGCCTTTGTTTTCTTTGGTCATTTTGCTCAGTACCTTTATTATAGGGTTTTGCACACAGGGCCTTTGTTACGACTATTTTCATGAATCTTATCTAGTACACTGATGGACAAGTTCATTGAAGATGGGGCTATGCCTCTGTCTGCCCTTTTTTTCAAGAAAATATGTCTATAGTGCCTTAGACATGGAAAGTTCCCAACACTTATTTGTCTTACTGAATTTGTCTATACATGGGTCCTTTTAAATGAGACATTGTTTTACTAAGTATTTGAAGTATACTCTTTAAAAGTTTATCGACACTATCATTTTAATAAAATAATAACAAAAGGGCCTATTAAACAACAGTTACCTTTACTCTATTTCTACATTATATAAATTTTAAATCAGTAGAGTCTGGAATCAAAAGATAGGTGACTATGATAAGCATACACTACACCAGTCGTCCCCAACCCCCGGGCTGCGGACCGGTACCGGTCCATAGGCCGTTTGGTACCGGTCTGCAGTGAAAGAATAAATAACTTACATTATTTCCATTTTATTTATATTTAAGTCTGAACGATGTTTTATTTTTAAAAAATGACCAGATTCCCTCTGTTACATCTGTCTAAGACTCACTCTTGATGCTAGTCTCGGTCACATGATACATTTATCCGTCCCACCCTAATGGCCAGTCTGTGAAAATATTTTCTGACATTAAACCAGTCCATGGCCCAAAAAAGGTTGGGGACCACTGCACTACACTATCCAAACTTTTTTGCTTTGAACCTATTGCTCACAATAATAACATATACCTATGTCATTATCTAGATGTATACAATTTCAATTCAACAGATAATTATTGAGTCTCTATAATGTGTTAAACACTGTATTTACTGGGGATATAAAACTGATGTCCCCTGCAGTTATTATGCAACAACTTGCAATGTTTATGTTCAAAATTAAAAAAAGAAACAGAAGACCTGAGATTCAGAGAGCAGCTTGTCTAAGTTCACAAACCAGTGAGGGAACAAAGACAGATTCAGACTTTTGTTTCCCGACTCCACATTGAGTGTTATTTCTTTTCTAGTTTTCTATTTCTCACCAGTTACTAATATGGCTCCTATTTGTGCACAGGATCGCCAGGACTTACAAGCAACTTATGGGGAGAGGATTTTTTACCTGACAAATGTCAGCTTGCTCTTAAGTGATTAATTATCTTGGCATCACTAAGCCCTGTGCTTTAATCTAACAATGAATCTTGACAGGGGGTCTGACGTGAGTTTTATAAGGAATGAGGTATTTAATTAATGAAGATAGATGTGAACGTACAGGCAGCACCCTCCAACCGAAGGTAAGATCTAGCAACGGCAAGACTCGTGAACAAAAGGCGACCAAGATGCAGAGCTGGCACAAAGCCCGTCCTTTACTTTGCAGGAGTATCATCAAACCATTGCAGAATCTCCTCCAGTAAAATAAGATGTCAAATTAGATGCGAGAAATATAGGAAGATCAGCAGGAAGGAATGAGGCGAGAAATAAAGTGAAAAAGGCTGAAATCTGTAAGCATTCAGGATTGAAGTGTTTATGCATGCATGTGTGTATTCCAAATGCATAATCATCAGATATTAATTATAGCACATAATATTAATTACAAAGGCTTCATTCCAGAGAAGAGCTAAATAATGCATCATTTTCTTCATTTGTGAAAGTAGGAAAGGACATACATATTTTAGAGACTTTTCAATCAAAATTGGCTCATATTTTAAAAGTTTCCATGAGTTAAACCCCTTGATATGTAAATTTTATATATGAATAATTTTTTTATAGAGCCAGAGAGATAAGAAACATGACTCCATTATGTTTACTAATTTAAAAAATTTAGGTATAGTTTTCATGTGAATTAAAATGAATATTAGACAGGATTGGCTAAATGAACCTCACAGATTTATTAGAGAACAGGCGATCAAGTTGGAATATAAAATATTTTCAGATTCATTTGAAACTGAATAGTTTAATATGTTGAAGTCAGTTTCTTAAAATTCTGCTTTTAAATTTATCTTTCTCTTGCCTTTCCCTTGTTCATTATTGAATTGTAAAATTCTGCGGAACACTGATAATCCCCTCCTGTCCTACGCACCACTAGGGGGTTCTAGTTGACCGTTTTTCAGACTCTCTTAGCCTAGACCCACCCAACATATGGTTGTAGTGCACCATCTAGTGGCTTTGGGGTCCCTGGCGCCTAAGGGTTACTTGCTTACAGTACTGCATTTTAGAAAATACTATGGCATATATTTTTAGAAAATAATGAGGATACTAAACAGCAATGCCAAATACATAAAATTTTTTTTTCCTAAAACTCATACTTAACTCATTTAATATTGGAATTCTTAAAATAGTCTGGCCAGACAGCTTGGTTGGTTAGAGTGTTATCTCAATACGCAAAGGTTGTGAGTTCAATCTCTGGTCAGGGCACATGCAGGAACAGATCAGAGTTTCTGTCTGTCTGTCTGTCTTTCCCTTCCTCTCTCTCTAAAAATCAATCAATAAAGTGAAATGAGGGAAATTCACAGTACATTGTAGTTGTGTATAGCCCAGATTTAAATGATCATTAATTTACATATATATATTGCATATTCATGTAAATACACTGTACACTGTTTTATGGCAATGAATCACACATAAGTCAGACCAATGAACAGAAACAATGTACCTGTTGACAATCACCTGTACGTGACTGCTGAGATATGTACTTTTCCTCCTTTTTAACATACCTTAAACACTTAAACAGTGACAGGTGTTAACGTAAAGGCATTTAAAAATATTTGGTCAAATCTTTATGTTATCACCTAAATTGCACATTAATGCAATTATGCAAATATGCTTAACTATTTTTCTTTTAAAAAAACATCTTCAGCATTTCTTTTCTTACTCTAAATTCCTTGATAATAACCTAAAAATGTTACTCTTTCACACTCCTACAAATGTTTCATTTACTGGGTAAGTCCTAAATAGAGGACTTGGTGATATACTAATAAAGCAAAAAAAGATCAGGTGTTAAAGGTAAAAATTATGTGACATCCTCAAAGAAAGTTTCTCATTGCTACTTAGTTACCTCCCATAATGTGGGTAGTTCTTATCAGTCATCTGTTGTAATCCCAAACTTCAAATTAGTTAATATTGGTCACACAAATAAATTGCTCAATATGCCTGAAGCAAAGGTAAGGCTAAGAAGACATTAAAAGCAAAGCAAGCAAACCTGAATCCCAACAGAATTAGTGTTGATTTCATTTTGAACACAAGGTTATGAAATCTTGAAAATAATTCTAAATCAGGAATCAGTATGGGCTCACTTTGAACCAGCAACTGCAAATAGACCAAATTCATTCTTTCTTTTAAAAAACACTGGTTTGACTCATAGTTTACAAAACTATGCCTTGCACAGAGTAGCAGTTCTCTGATAAGTGGATGAATGGATTTTGCACATGGTTTAGAGCAGGAATTTCACATAGACTCTTTGATGTAGCTGTGAGATTGAGAAGTACGGACTAGATTAGATGCAGGACAATCAGGTGGATTTTTAATTACTGGTTAATGAACACTTGGACAGAAGTCTCTAGGACCACCTCTCAGGGCTTTTTCCTTGAACCTGTCCCACTCAGTATTGGGCGGAAATGGAGAAACCGAAGGAGAGAAAAACAACACTAAAAGCAAGGTGGATGAGGGGAGGGCTCACAGTTGTTTTAATTTAACACAATAATAGGCCCAAATCAATAAAACAGATATAGAATAAGTATTTCCTAGACTTGAAAGGGTATGTGCACCCTTCATGATAATGGTTCTGTCCTGTGTTTCCCACAAGAGATCATCCAGGCCATGGCTAACCACTTCCGGGAGAGGACACCCACTGCAGACATGCCTCGTTCGATTCTGCTTCACTTCATGGCCTTTCACAGATGTTACATTTCTTATGAATGGAAAGCAAGACTCTCCATCAGCAAGAGGATTACAACTCGCATTACTGTGGTGGTCTGGAGCCTGCAATATCTCCGAGGTATGCCTGCACTCCTGAGGAAGACATCACTTGAGGGCAGGTCCAACTAAAAACACAACACTGCATGTTTAGGCTTAAAAGAAATCAGTTCTAAGTACAGGAGATGGACAAAACCTAGTTTTCAGCATTTTTTTTAAATTTAGATGACCTTCGGATCATTTATAGCAAAATGGTGGGATCTTGACAACATTATATGGAGTGAAATAAGTAAATCAGAAAAAACCAGGAACTGCATTTTTCCATACGTAGATGGGACATAAAAGTGAGACCAAGAGACATTGATAAGAGTGTGGTGGTTACGGGGGGAGGGGGGAGAGGGAGAGGGAGAGGGAGAGGGAAGGGGGAGGGGGAGGGGCAAAAAGAGAACTAGATAGAGGGTGACAGGACAGTCTGACTTTGGGTGATGGGTATGCAACATAATTGAACTTTAAGATAGCCTGGACATGTTATCTTTGAATATATGTATCTTGATTTACTGATGTCACCCCATTAAAAATAAATACAATAAAAAAAAATTTAGATGACCTAACAGAGTGAGTTAGCTGTGAAAAGACTTAATATCTTTGCCTCTATATTAAGAGGCATCCATTAACAAGGCCCGTCCCCACAATTTATGGTGTGGAAAACTTAAAAAAGATGCAGTGATAACTTGGCATATATTGAGAAAAACATGGCTGAGAACTGGGGGTGTCTGGAGAAACGAAGATGCCAGTGGTTCATCATGGCACCATGGGCAGCACCAGGGCCAGGAAGTGAAAATTACAGTGTGATATCTGGAGTTATCACAGTCCACCAGAAGGTCAGAGAGCCAAACAGCACTGTAAGAAACAACTCAACATGGCTAGAGGGAGGATGTTACTGGTACAAACTTGCAACTAGTAGACAAGTAAGTTCTGGGGATCTAATGCAGATCATGGTGATTACAATCAACAAAAGGTATCATAAACTTCAAAGTTGCTAAGAGACCACATCTTAATTGTACTCCCTATAAAAAAAAATGGCAATTATGTGTCATGATGTAGTTGTTAGCTAAGCTATGGTGGTAATAATAATGCAAAATATAAATGTATCAGATTGATACATTGTTCACCTTAAGCTTATACCATGTTATATGTCAATTATAACTCAATTAAAAAACACTGAACTATCAGTCTAGCTATTATCTCTTTACTGAATTTTATATTTAATTATCTACTATATGAAGGAAGACTCTGCTCTTAGAAATTTTACCCACTTTCGAAGAATAAGCTCTCTGACACTCAAAGTGTTTAAGGGGAGGTGGGAAGGTTATTACTATGTGAATAATACTGGAGAAGGAACCACACATGTACATACAGGAGATAATGACAGATGCTCTGGCTGGGTAGCTCACCTGGTTAGAGCATCATCTCGATACCCCAAGGTTGAATGTTTGATCCCAGGTCTGGGCACATACAATAACCATCTAATAAATGCATAAATAAGTGAAACAACAAATTGATGTTTTTCTTTCTCTCCCTTCCCCCTTTTCTAAAATCAATGATAACAAAAAAAGATGCATAAGTGTGCAGAAAACTGCAGAGTAGTGACTTGATCTCTGTGAGAGTTGACACCCAAGGGATTCCCCTAGTTAGGAAGCAAACTAAATTCTGAACCATTTGGACCCTATAAGTCTGTAATTTCACCTTATTATTGCCACACTAATTAATTCCACTTAAGCATTCAAGTTTTATATTGCTTTGAACTACAATGCATACGCCATGTCTGCCTTGCTTCCATAAAACCTGTAAGATGCAATCCTCTAACTCCCTAAGTTAGATCCTTTAATAGTGCTGAAATACACCTTTTCCCCTCTGTCACTGTTCATCACTTGGATAAATGGTATAGAGGTGTCTGTGTGGAAATGAAGCTTATAGGTATTTTAGAAAGTTCAAGGAAATAGAAATTCACAATATAGATGAGTCACCTGAAGAAAGGTCATTCTTTTATTTTTTAAACAGAAATGCTCCCAT
This sequence comes from Saccopteryx bilineata, assembly GCF_036850765.1. NCBI lineage: Eukaryota > Metazoa > Chordata > Mammalia > Chiroptera > Emballonuridae > Saccopteryx > Saccopteryx bilineata. Next base: position 77,437,919 of record NC_089495.1, on the reverse strand, counting down.
AAAAGTCAATGACTTGATCATACTTACTGCTATGATTTGTGTTCACTATCTAGTGGTAGAATGAAACATGCTTATTCAACTTTCCTGTCTTTATATTCATTTTCTGCCTCAATAATAGAAAAACTGATTCAAAAATAGTGCCCAAGACATAGAAGAAAATTTCTCGTGGGGAAGCTCAGAATCAATGGAGAGGGAAGAATCTGGAATTAAGTGGCAAAGGGGACGGATTGGGGACAAGGAGGAAAGACCTTGGCAGTTGGTAAAATGTATTGATTATCTTAGAAGTACTAAAAGTGTAGTGCATTAACTAAGCAAAAATGTCAACTCCAGATTCGATAATGCTTTGCTCACTTGAAGCAAGCCTCCTCCTATGCCATAACTTCATCACACACGGAAGAATGATGCGCTACATCAATACTGGGAGACCCAAAGCAATCCTCGTAAAGGAGTCTGATAGAAGAACACGACTAAATAATGGCAACGGCGGCCGATTTAAATCATTTTGCTACCTCAGCTGGGAAACAGTTAATATAGTGTGGTTATTTCTAATATAGATTTTTAATATATTTGAGATGGGAGTACTATTTACACACCCCCAAGGGAGTCTGTTACACTTGAAGTTTTCAGTTAGATGCAGGTGCTGGAGTCTGACTCCTGGTGAGCACAGTTGCTAGGCTGGGCTTGTTGATCTGTGGCGCATGGCTACCATGAATGTGAATAAATTTCCCTGTTACATCTACTTCTTTCTGTTTCACATGTTTCAGTCACCAGTCACTTTTCCTAGAAAAGGTAGGATAATTGTGGGGTCCTCCTTCTACCTTCAGTTTCTTCCAAGAGCACCCCACTGTTGGCACCAAACAGGATCCAGAAGCCAAGGAAGCCAGGGAATGCTGGCTGAGGGACACACAAGGCAAAGGATGGATGGGGTGGGTAGGAGGCTCAGTGAAGGGCCATCAGTTTATTTCCTGGGTGGGTGGGTGAATGAGTGAATTGGGCAAATCAGTGGATTAATGGGTGGGTGGATGGATGGATGGGTGGGTGGATGGATGGACGGGTGAGTGGATGGATGGATGGGTAGATGGATGGATAGATGGGTAGATGGATGGATGGACGGGTGGGTGGGTGGATGGATGGATGGATGAGTGGGTGGGTGGATGGATGGATGGATGGACGGACGGGTGGGTGGATGGATGGATGGATGGACGGACGGATGGGTGGGTGGATGGATGGATGAATGATAGATGGATGGATGATGGATAGATGGGTGGGTGGATGGATGGATGGATGATGGATAGATGGGTGAGTGGGTAGATGGATGGATGGATAGATGGGTGGGTGGGTGGATGGATGGATGGATGGATGGATGGATGGACGGGTAGGTGGATGGATGGATAGATGGGTGGGTGGGTGGATGGATGGATGGATGGACGGGTAGGTGGATGGATGGATAGATGGGTGGGTGGGTGGATGGATGGATGGATGGACGGGTAGGTGGATGGATGGATAGATGGGTGGGTGGGTGGATGGATGGATGGATGGACGGGTGATGGATAGGTGGGTGGGTGGATGGATGGATGGATGGACGGGTAGGTGGGTGGATGATGACAAATCACTTGTGGTCTCAGTTTCCTTCTCTGTAACTCTGAATACTAAAAATCCTTTCCATACATATATAAAATACTAGTGAGAATCAAATGGAATCATTTTTAAAAAATGGAAATATTTTTAAAAACCCCCACAGTGCTACATAGATGTCAATTTCATCATCATTATTATTTTTTGTTTATTTGTTTGGTTACTTGGGGCAATGAGATCAAGGGAGAAATACATGATCTAAGTGGTGGTTAAAATGCTAACTTTAAAAGAAGAGAATAATTTGGTTCAGCTTGTCATTTAATGTGCTATGTGGACATGTTAAAATGTGTTCAACTAGACAATGATTAAGTGGCAATGCTGATTATGAAAAAGACTAGACCACTGTGTTCTTACCAATATAAAACTCCTTTGGACACAGAAGAAATACTTCATTGGTTGCCAAAATTCACTAAGACTTATGCCTTTTTCAGTCAAGAGGGGAAAGCATCTGCCCAGAAAGGAACTAAAGGTGCACGTATGATGACAGAATTCCAGCATACTCATGGCTCTGGAGTTGAGCAGCTGGCCTTGTTGGGTGCTCACTGACCCTCACTGGAGAAGCCCTGTGGAGCTGTACCTGTGTGTGTCCTTCGATGAGCCTTCAGGTGAGAACTTTTTGTGTACACTTTGTTGCATCCCTCAAAATCACATCTGTGAATACGCCGTTTTCTGGAGTCTGGGGACTCAGACCGTCTCTGGCGTCTTGTGCTCTCAATACTAAACGGTGAAATTGAACTGGAAAAAGAAAAAGTGGAGTTAAGCACTGAGGAACACAGCGCTGTTTTGGTCCCAGTGGCATGAGGCCTCAGTCTCAGAGTCTATGTCTTCACACAGATGCAAGGCCCCATGTCCACAACTCCCAGACACATTTCCTTTCTTACTCTCGCAGGCAGGTAGTTTGATCTATTTCTGATGAAACACTCCTAGGAAGAGAAAAACATGTTTAAAAACAACAACAAGACAAAAACAAAAACTAAATGAATGCAGTGGTAGGTGAGGAGATCCCCATTGTCAACTAGGAAACAAGCTGGTGGTGATTATACCTCAACATTTTGAACTTCTGTAAACACTTATAGAGAATGTCCTAGGAAGCCCTGCTGTAGACAAGTGACAAAATAAAAGCATTTAATAGATAACATGAGGGTCTGAACTGCATGTGACAAAATAGAAAATCTTGTAAAATCATGATGTACAAAACAAGTGAGGTCGGGCTGAAAGAAGTGACATTAGTACATCAATTACATGACTCATGACATGCTATTTCTGTTCGGTAAATTGTACCTGACATTTAACTTTTACAGTTGGTGTTTTTTCATGGTGAGGAATAAAGTTCACTGTATTTAAAGATTAGCTGTACCACCATTATGAAAAAAAAAAAAGTTTAACTCTGAGATTTGGCCCTGACTTGCATGTTGTTTCATCCTAATACCCCAGTAGAAAAACAGGATTAGTCTGTAATGCCAGGTAATTGATTAACATGCACTTCTTCAAACTTTAATCTTTTCTGATTGACATAGAAATGAAAAACATGACTCATATCTTTTAGTTATTCATAAGTTTCTAAAAATTGCAGTGAAATATAATTAAATACTTCTATTATACTATACCATATTTGGTATAGAAATTTACCACTGTTAATATTTTGACATATTTTTCTCCCAGCTTTCCCATGTTTTGATGCTTTTAAAAAAGTATTTTGGGACCAGGGTTCGATTCCCGGCCAGGGCACACAGGAGAAGCGCCCATTTGCTTCTCCACCCCTCCGCCGCGCTTTCCTCTCTGTCTCTCTCTTCCCCTCCCGCAGCCAAGGCTCCATTGGAGCAAAGATGGCCCGGGCACTGGGGATGGCTCTGTGGCGTCTGCCTCAGGCGCTAGAGTGGCTCTGGTCGCAACATGGCGACGCCCAGGATGGGCAGAGCCTCGCCCCTGGTGGGCGTGCCGGATGGATCCCGGTCGGGCGCATGCGGGAGTCTGTCTGACTGTCTCTCCCTGTTTCCAGCTTCAGAAAAATGAAAAGAAAAAAAAAAAAGTATTTTGTATGAAAAAAATCACCTGTTTTTAAAAACCGAACATTACAGATAAAGATAAACCTCCCCTTGTCCTCCACAGTCACCTGAACTCCTCTCCACCTAGGGAAAATGTCCATCCTCAGTTTTCTTTAATTCCTTCCGAGTCTTTTAAATTATGCTTACCTATCCATATCTGCAGTCATAGAAATGCATATTGTTTTGTGTTTAAGGATGTGAAATAATATGCTCTTTACATTCTGCAAATTGTTTTTCACTCAACATTAAGCATTTGCGATCTATCCATGTTGATACAACATTGTAATTTATTTATTTAAACTGCTAAATATCACATTAATCAAGTCTAAGATGATTTTTTTCATCTTTTAATCTCATTAAAATTAGGATTCTTACAATTCTCACAATTGGTGGCTTGTCAGTTTAATTGGCATACTATTTTTTGTTTATTAATGGTAAAGTAATGGAGCATTTTACAGTAAATGGTATTTTAACTTAAATAAGGGGTTGGTAAACTTTTTCTGTAAAGGAGTATTAGATAGGACATATTTTATCTGAATCTTGAGAGTCTATGTTGTAACAAATGAACTCTGAATAGTAGCATGAAAGTAGCTATGGACAAAATATAAACAAATGAGTATGGTATGTTCCAGTGAAACTTGAGGTACAAAACCAGCAGTGAGTTGTATTTGGTCCATGGGCTGTACTTGGTAGATTCCTGATTTAGATGAAATATGGTTAATAGTCCAATGAGTAGTCATCCCAGAGTTTCAAAATCCATTTTCTAATTGATGGACATATAGATTATTTCTAATATTTCACAACAACAGTTGCTTTAATCAACTGTTTTTAAATGTTTCCTTCTATATACATGCCCTTCCAGTTTTCAGGGTATCTTTTCACTTGTAATAAGATTCAGTAACCAAAGATTTATATATATTATATTATTAGGTAAGATCAAATATAAATGATGTCTAACTACTTACGTCCTAAACAGTTTTATGCAAGATCTCTATTAGTAGAACAGAAAAAAACCCCCACCGTGGGACATCTAAGCAGCTTTTCCCAACCTTCTTATCAGTCAGTGTGGATTTGTGGTTTTCCACACAACTGACTCATTGCAGTGATTGAGGCCTATTGTGAAAAAAAGTCAAAATAGTGTGGTTGGCTTGCCAATAAAAGCACAGCTTCAGTCAGTACTGACAAGGTGTTGTTCTTGTGAACAAATAAGATGGTATGTGTAAAAATAAGGCAAGAGTAATTCATTTCTTGAGTATTTAGTCATGGCAGTAAATATGAATCTTGGCACTGGGGAACCCCCAAAATAGAAACTTCTGCATTGTAATATATGTGACATCTTTTAAATTCAGAAAATGATATGGTATTTGTTTTCTCCAAATGATAACTCAAAGTCTATAATAAGAACACTTTGTCTTGTATATTTTATACAAATTAATGTGTAGAAGTCTAAATGTAACTATGCACAATCACGCACACATATTATTTTGCCTGTAGTTAATATTAGCTATTTATCTTGCTATGTGTTCATGTATATAGAGAAAAGTGAACAGTAAATCTGAAATCAAAACCAAGAAGCTCCTCTGCAGTCTTTAAGGAAGCAATGAAGTAATGCTGCTATCTAGTCTATCATCACCCACTGAGCATACAGCGGGCAGAGAAAGTAAAGGAAAGAAAAGGCTACAGAATGGCATGAAATTACTTCACCAAGAGTTCTTAATTTACATGAAAATAAAGAACCTGTTAGGTGGATGTGTTTAATGCTACAAAACTTTGTACCCTTGTTTTTCTCATTTTAAAGAGAAATGTTTTAGGCCACTATGAAGAACAAGCATTTAAAAAGTTATCTGTACAATATAAGTAAAAATAATTTTCCTAAAAGGTATATGCAATGAATAGCTGTACCCAGCAAAGCTGGCTTTGAAATGACATTCGAGGGTAAGACTTCTCCTTGGCTCCCCTTTTTAAATGGCAGAGTCATTCTCAGATGTCAAAAAAACTTTGGCTAGATTATACCTTTCAGAATCACTTATTAGATCTCTCTGTGGAAAGGTAGGAAGGTAAGAAGGTAAGAAGGTAAGAAGGTAGGAAGGTAAGGAGGGCTGAGATAAAAGGGGATCAAAAGTGCAGAAGAACTCTGTTGGGCAAATAAGTTTGCAAAATTTGTGTTATTTGAGTTTGCTCACTTTACTGTTACAAATGGCGCTGGGCAGCACCAGGTATCTGATCTGTGAAATCGTTAATTATCTTCCTGCTTGGAAGGGCCTTTGTTATGCTAATATATGCTGGAGGAGAGGTTTTGGTGCTAGAAAGGTTTTAAAAGGAGAGAAGGAGAAGAAGGAAGTCATTTTTGCGGAGTGAAAGCAGAGAGGACACAGAGTGCTGAGAGAAAAGCCAGTTTGGCAGGGGGACAAGCCTACATGGCAGGGAAAGAGAGAGAATCCAGTTTTGCACAGTAAGAAGCCATGTTGGCAGATGGGGAATCAGAGGTGAGGAGCTTTTGCAACTCCACTGCGGCTGGTGGGGTCTTTGATTCTAGGAAAAACCAGAGAAGATTCTCCCGGTTGTGGAACCGGAGAATGTGTCAGTAGCTTTGTGAGCTCTGAGTGAAAGGGAAGTGTGTTTCCCTGTGTGTTTGCTTGTCGGCCAGTACAAGACTTAAATAAAGGAATTATAGATCATATTGTGGACATACAAGAAATGTCTGTTTGTTAAACAGGATGAATGAATGGACGGATAAGTGTATTAAGTAAGGTATTCCTAATTATTTATTTAATATAATCAAATTATTAACCCCTTTAATTTTTTTCTTACTAGAAACCTTTGAATGCAAACCTTCAGATAATGGTTACTCAATTCCTTGCTCTTACTCTTTCTCATTTCCCTAAGTTTCACATTTTAAATGCTATACAAAGAGTCACTAAATATCAGGGAATGTGGGCAATCATAAAAACCACTTGTACCAGCCCTGGCTGGTTGGCTCAGTGGATAAGAGAGCATAGGCCAGGGGTTGGGAGCCTATGGCTCGCGAGCCACATGTGGCTCTTTTGATGGCTGCATCTGGCTCACAGACAAATGTTTAATAAAAAAATAATAATAACATTAAAAATAAAAAACATTCTCATGTATTACAATCCATTCATTTTCAACTGCTCATGTTCATGGTTGCGGGTGGCTGGAGCCAATCACAGTGGTCCTCCGGGACAACACCAAATTTTTATTGGATAATGCGTAAGGTACACGGGTCGTTGTATGGCTCTCATGGAACTAATTTTAAAATATGTGGTGTTCATGGCTCTCTCAGCCAAAAAGGTTCCCGACCCCTGGCATAGGTCCAGCGTGCGAATGTCCCAGGTTTGATCTCGTCAGGGCACACATGAAAAGTGATTATCTGCTTCTCTTCCCCTGCCTCTGCCTCTTCTCTCTCTCTTCCCCTCTTGTAGACTGCGGTTTGATTGGTTTGAGCGTTGGCCCTGGGTATTGAGGATAGCTCAGTTGACTTGAGCATTGGCCCCAGATGGGGATTACTGTGGGGGGGGGTCCCAGTTGGGTTGTATGCAGAAGTCTATCTCTCCTCCTCTCATTTAAAAACAAAAACAAAACAAAACACATGTACCAGAAGAAGAGAGAGATCAAGGGATCGAGAACCTATTTGAATAATGATGGAAAACTACCCTAACTTGGTGAATAAAATAGATATACAAGTGCAGGAAGCACGGAGAGTCCCAAACAAGATGAACCCAAAGAGGCCCACACTAAGACACATCATAATTAAAATGCAAAAGGTTAACACATTTGCATTTAAAGTAATTGATAAATATGTATTCGTTGCCATTTAGTTATACATATTTTTTTATCTTTTTTTTCTTCTTCTTAAAGAAGACCCTTTAACATTTCTTACAATACTCATTTGATGGGGATGAACTCCTTTAGCTTTTTCTTGTCTAAGAAACTCTTATCTGTCCTTTGATTCAAAATGTTAGCTTTGCTAAGCAGAATAATCTTGGTTATAGGACCTTGCTTTTCATCACTTTGAATATTTCATGCCAATCTCTTTTTGCTTTAAAGTTCCTGTTGAGAAATCAGCTGACAGTTTTATGGGAGCTCCCTTGTAGGTAATTAACTGCTTTTTTCTTGCTGCTTTAAGATTCTTTCTTTGTCTTTAAATGATCCACTTAAAAGACATAGTGTGTCTGAACAGCTAAGAAAACAAGAGCCTTTCACATACTTTTTACAAGAGACTCACTTCAGATTAAAAGACACACATAGACTACACATAAAGGGGTAGAAAAAGATATTTCCTAAAAATGGAAACAAATAAAAAACTGGGGTAGCAATAGTTATAACAGACAGAAGGGACTTTAAAACAAAGGCAATAACAAGAGATAAAGAGGGACTCGGCAATTCCACTACTGGGAATTTATCTGAAGAAACCTAAAACACTAAAACAAAAAGACATATGCATCCCTATGTTCACTGCAGCATTGTTTACATAGCCAAGATATGGAAACAACCTGAATGCTCATCAACAGATAAATGGATGAAGAAGAATTGGTGCATTTATATAACGGAATATGACTCAGCCATAAAAAAGAATGAAATCTTGACACTTGCAACAACATGGATGGGCCTAGAGGGTATTGAACTGAGTGAAATAAGTCAGACAGAAAGAGAAAAATGCCACAGGATTTCATATGTGGAGTCTTAAAAACAATAAATAAGCAGAAAACAGACTCATAGGTACAGAGAATATTTTGATGGTTGTCAAATGGGAGGGGGTTTAGGTGAAAAAGTTGAATTAAAAAGTACAAATTGGTAATTATAGAATGTAATGAGGATGTGAAGTAGGGAATATAATCAATAATACTGTAATTCCTATGTATGGTGTGAGATAGGTACTAGTTTTATCAGGATAATCACTTCTTAAGTTATATAAATGTCTAATCACTAGTTTATACACCTGAAACTAATATAATATTGTACACATCAGCTGTAATTAAAAAACAAAAAAAAATATTTAAAAAACCCTCACATGCTTCCCTAGCCGGATAGCTCAGTTGGTTAGTGTCAGCCCAAACACAGAAGATGCCAATTCAATCCTTGGTCAGGGCACATACAGGAAGAGATTGATTTCTTGTCCTTCTCTTTCCCTTTATCTCTCTCTAAAATCAATAATAATAATAATAATAATAATAATAAAACAAAGAACACCGCAAATGTACATAAGCTAGAGAAGGGCACTCTAAAGCATTGTTTACAAAGAAAATTCTGAGGGGGAGGCCACTGACATCCTTCTGAACATGTACGGGATGCTGGTGAATACAATAAAAATCTTCCCTTTGATCCTAGTAAGCATGTAAGTGGAAAAGGGTAAAGGGATGATCCTTACTCCTGGCAATGTCATCCTGTTCTCACTCAGGGATGCAGAAGCAGGGTAACAGAATGGATATAGTTACCCTTTGGGTGTTTTCTATTCTGCCCAAGCTTTCTAGGCCATGTGCCCTTTGTTTAGAACAGGGGTCCCCAAACTTTTTACACAGGGGGCCAGTTCACTGTCCCTCAGACCATCGGAGGGCCAGACTATAAAAAAAAAACTATGAACAAATCCCTATGCACACTGCACAGATCTTATTTTAAAGTAAAAAAAAAAAACAAAACAGGAACAAATACAATATTTAAAATAAAGAACAAGTAAATTTAAATCAACCAACTGACCAGTATTTCAATGGGAACTATGCTCCTCTCACTGACCACCAATGAAAGAGGTGCTCCTTCCGGAAGTGTGGTGGGGGCGGATAAATGGCCTCAGGGGGCCGCATGTGGCCTGCGGGCTGTAGTTTGGGGATCCCTGGTTTAGAAGGTGTTTAAGGTATCCTCGGCTGCGTGGGAATGGACCTGTGTGCCTCAAAAGCTGGTCTTGTTCGAAAGCATGGGAACGCACAGGTAAGTACTGTGTACACCAGCATTGGAGGCTCCCAATAATTCATAATAATAAGCTTGGCATTACTTGATGAAATCGTAGAGGTAAACAGTTGCTAGTGTGTTCCCATAAAATGTACTAAACACATCTGTACAGTTCAAAGAAACAATAACTAAGCCCACTCCCTTCCCCAGAAGGTTAGACCATTTGCAATAGTGAATGAATGCCTGAGGGGGCCTCCTAGGCACTGAGTAGGTAATAATTAGATCCAGAGAGAACAAATGAGTGAATCATGACTTCAGTTGCACAGTAGTCCCAGTTGGAATGGCAAGTTAAATTAGAATTAAACCCAGAGAGGCTTGAAAAGCCACATCCAGGAACAGCTCTATTTAAATAGAAGGCACTGCATGACTGCCATGAAAGAAATTAAGGTTAACTGTAATCAGCAGGTAATGAAAGACCATTTGTCACGTGTGACCTTAGTGGGATGAAATGCCCTTCACTGAAATTGGAGTTTCTACAGGAGTTGGAAAAAAAAGCCAGGACATTCTTTTAAGGCTGGAAAGAGGGCACACACACCCCAGAATTTAAAACCAGCCCAGATAACCGTAGAATAGAAGGTGCTTCAGTAGATTCACGTAGACAATCACAAAAGAATCCAAGGAATATGGTTGAGGATACCGATGAAACTGACATTTCCAGAATGCTTCCTATGCAGGTGCCAAGCACTGCTCCAAGTGCTTTCAACTTCACACAGCTTTTTGAGGTCATTATTACTCTCCCTAGTTTACAGATGAGGAAACTCAGGCACAGAGAGGTAAAGGGCAATGCCAAGACAGAGACATGGAAGATAAACCAGCTTATTATAAAATATGAAAAAGCAACAAAACAATTTGTATCATTTAAATTTTCTCTGTAATCCAAGTATAGAAAACAACAGCACAAAATGGCATTTTTAAATGTACCTTCTATTAAGACGGCATATACTTTTCTCTTGAGAATTTTTTTAAGGTGAGAGGTTAGATTGTGAGGCAGACTCCCTCATGCACCCTGACCAGGATCCACCTGACAAACAATGTTTAAGTACTGAGTTATTTTTAGCTCCTTAGGGCTGATGTGCTCCAACAACACTATCCTCAGTGCCCAGGGCCATGTTTGAACTAATTCAGCCACTGGCTGTGAGAGGAGACGAGGGAGAGGAGAGGAAGAGGGAGAAGAGAGGAAGAGGAAGAGAGAGGAAGAGAGAGAGAGAGAGGAGAGGAAGAGGGAGAGGAGAGGAAGAGGGAGAAGAGAGGAGGAGGGAGAGAGAGAGGAGAGGAAGAGGGAGAGGAGAGGAAGAGGAAGAGGAAAGGAAGAGGGAGAGGAGAGGAAGAGGAAGAGGAAGAGAGAGGAAGAGGGAGAGGAGAGGAAGACGGAGAGGAGAGGAAGAGGAAGAGAGAGAGAAAGAGGGAGAGGAGAGGAAGAGGGAGAGGAGAGGAAGAGGAAGAGAGAGAGAGGAGAGAAAGGAAGAGAGAGAGGAAGAAGGAGAGGAAGAGGAAGAGAGAGAGAGGAGAGGAAGAGGAAGAGAGAGAGGAAGAGGGAGAAGAGAGGAAGAGGAAGAGAGAGAGGAAGTGGGAGAGGAAGAGGGAGAGGAGAGGGAGAGGAAAGGAAGAGGGAGAGGAAAGGGAGAGGAAAGGAAGATGGAGAGGAGAGGAAGGGACAGGAGGGAAAGAAGGAGAGGAGGGGAAGGAAGGGGAGAAGCAGATAGTCACTTCTCCTATGTGCCCTGACTGGGAATTGAACCCAGGACATCTGTATGTCGGGTCAATGCTGTATCTACTGAGCCATTGGCTAGGGCCTCTCTCAAGAATTTTAAAGTAGACTGTTTTATAAATACTGCCAGTAGAGGCAAGTACTCAGTATAATAATAATAATTATTGTTTTAATTGACTAAGTTATCCCTAAACTTCTATCACTTTCAGAATCACTTTTTGACTCAGTGTAATAGATGTGTCTGTGCCATTAAGAGTGTTGGTGACTCAGTGTTTCTTTTGTTTATTTTTAAAAAGTTTTCCATTAATTTAAGGCGGGGGGGAGGTAAAGAGAAGCATCAACTAGTTGTTTCATGCCCTGACTAGGGATCAAACCTGTGACCTTAGCACACCAGATGCTCTGGTTTCTCTTCAGATCGTATAAATCTTTCGCCTTTTCTTAGCACACCAGAACAAAACTTTATCAACTGAGCTACCTGGTCAGGGTCTCAGCATAATTATTTAATACTAATCTACCTATGAAAATACTTTCTTAAGGTTGTTGTAAAATATGTATTTGTTTCCAGGGAAATGTTTTTAGAAGGTGGATTTTGGCAGTGGTGTGAGACTGTCCTCCTTGACCATCAAGGCCACAGAATTACTTTCTTCCCTGTAATTCTAGTTTATTTACAATTGTACCAAAAAAGGATTTTGCATTGGCGGCACAATAGAAGTACCTTAATAAAAGGGGAACCATTCAGGTTTTTTCTTTTTATGGGAGAAGAAGGGAGATAGCGAGGCAGACTCCCGCATGCACCCGACTGGGATCTACCTGGCTACCCTGTTTGAGGCCAATGCTCTAGTACTGAGCTATTTTTAGTGCCTGAGGCTGACATGCTCAGACCAACTGAGCTATCTTCAGCACCTGGGGTGACTCTCTGGGCCAAGCCACTGGGTGAGGGAGGGGAAGAGGGGGAGAAGAGGGGAGAGGGAGTGGAGAGAAGCAGATGATCGCTTCTCCTGTGTGCCCTGACCAGGAATTGAACCCTGGATGTCCATATGCCAGGCTGATGATCAATCCATTGAGTCACCAGCCAGGGCCAGATTTAAAAGTACATTTTTGGACTATTTTCCAAAGTTCATTTTAAAATTATTTTGAATAATACATTAAATATCACCTACTGGAGTTCTAAATTAGTTTCTTATATGTAAATAAGAACCACTTCTTTGTTCATAAATCAAACATCAGAGTGGGAATGAAATATCAAGGCCACAGGCCAAAATAAAAAGAACTGAGGAAACTTTTACTTAACCAGGGGTTCCCTTCATCTTGATAACAGAGAGTCTATTCACAAGAACAAGCCAAAAAGTTGCATATTTTTGCAGGCTTTGTTTTGGCCAGCAGATGGCTCTCAGAAGCAGGAATCTGTATCTTCCATACTATAACAGATGCTGTCTAACTCCCATCAAACCATGCCAATTTCTTTTCTATTTTATTAATTGGGGTAAAGGTGCCATTTCAATACACTAACTACCTAATCCTCAGATGCTATATTTCAAGGCAGAGCAAGTTCACCCGCATAAAGTCCGCTTTCATTCCTGTCTGTAGTTTCCTGTGGAAAACTACTTTGAACAGATTGAAATTATAAAATTAGTAGCTGCCAACCTTTCCAGAAGCTGTGACTAAGGCATTATATCCCAGCATGTTCAAATGTGGGTTCAATAAAATGAAACAATTTTCACAAAATGTATAAATCAAGAATAATATATTTGCTTAGAATGTGTCAAAAAGCTCCTTATTAGCATATATTCAACTAGAACGTGGTCCTTTTTTTTTTATATAAACAGACTATGTATTTGTAATTATTGTTTTATTTTGACAAATAAAACCTACTGATTAAAAGATAATAGATTTATAACTGTGCCCTTTTTGGGGATGAGTCTGTAGATAGATTCACAGTATATCTTGATTTTACTTAAATAAAACAGTTGATACTAAGTTTTTTCATCACTTTACAGACTATTAAAATACTCAAAACTGTTCCAGGCCTATCTTTTTGCTCTTTTTTGATTCATATTTTAGCAAATAAAATTATAAGTTGTATACAGCAAACTGTTTAAAGATAAAATAGAAAAAAAAGAATCATTAATGGTATTAGCTATGATTGGTTTTATTAACTTTAATAATGAATTCAGATTACAAACTGAGAGAGGATTGTTTGCTAACAAAAAAAAAACCCCACTTCAAATATATATAATACCTATTCATAATTGTTAATTTTGGGAAAACACTGCATTTCAAAGTCTTTACCCTATAAAATCAATTCAGAATTTAGGATGAAACAAGGGCTCTGAAACAAGTGTAGATTTCTGAATTACACTGGACATTAAGTGGAAGATACATAATTTATGAAGTATTCAAGATGAACTTTTCCCACAGAATTTCTTCAGAAAACATTGGGGTTTAATATATATATATATAAATTTTTTTTTTATGCCGGGTGTTGTAGTTTTCATGGATTATCTGAACCGTAAACAGTCTTTCTAGGTCCAAACTAGATTATTTTAACCGGATGCCTTTTATTTATTTATTTTTATTTATTTATTTTTATTTACTCATTTTAGAGAGGAGAGAGAGAGAGAGAGAGAGAGAGAGAGAGAGAGGGGAGAGAGAGACGGGGGAGGAGCTGGAAGCATCAACTCCCACATGTGCCCTGACCAGGCAAGCCCAGGGTTTCAAACTGGTGACCTCAGCATTTCCAGGTCGACGCCCCATCCACTGCACCACCACAGGTCAGGCCACCGGATGCCTTTAAGGCAGGCGTTGTTCCTCGCAATCTGCCTCCAAAGGGAAGCGCAGGACATGTATCTTACTGGCTGGTATGGCCCTTGGACACGTCTGATTTTGAGATTCTCTAGAACTGTGCTAAGTTAGAAAAATAAGTTCTTTATTTCATTCAAGATAAACTTCAAATTCTTCAAAAATGAAGATAATGGTTTTAGGCATACCTCTCTAGAACCTTGCGTATCAATGACCACTTGAAAGGGTGAAGGGTAAGGAAGGGAAGAAGAAGCCTGGGGAAGAGTCAACCTCGTGAATACTTAGTTCTCTGGGGTCCCACCATGACACGCTCTAGGGCAGAACTGGATACAAACAAGTTAACTTTTCCATTTCAGAAGGATCTTAGTATAAGGCGGATTCACTAATAAGGCAGTCCTACGGATGTGACCCAGGCAAGGGCAGTACATAATAAGACAGTGTTTTAAATATTAAAAAATATATAAAATGTTCCAACTATACAATTCTAATGAGATACTGTAATGAAACCATAAACAAACTTCTGAAGTGACCATCAAAACAAGCCTCTATCTACTTTATGCTGATCATTAACCAGGACTATGTTGCACTAGAGATTTGTTTTATTAAAGAGCACTGAAATTATATCAGTTAACTATCTGGTACTTAAGCTTACATAAATTATTGAAACAGTTTTTATAGCTCATACAAGGATATATAAATAACACAACCAAGTAGAACTCATTGGTAATGTTCCACTTGAGTTTTTGTTGGCCAAAAGGGCTATCTGGTGTCATATATACACATTTCTCAAAATGTGTATATATTTGAATTTTGAAGGAAAATAAGTCTTTCCATCTCCTGGAAAAATTTTTTACCTGTATTTTTATTTCCCTTTCTGAAAACCTCATTTAATTTTTGAATACTCTGCCAAATTAATGTTGGAAAAGTAAAAAAAGGTATATTAGTGTGATCCAAATTCATATTTAAAAGTCATTTAGAAGATGAGGAAACTGAGTCTTAGAAAGTTAATTAAATTAATTACTGTGCCATGACCGTATAACTAACTATTGTAGCACAGTTGAAACCAGATGCCATTTCCTGGCCCTGTAAACTGGGACTTTTCTATCCTCCAAAGAAGTTGTAGAAAGGTCTGTGTTGTAGTTTTTACTTAGGAATAAAATCTGAGTTCTTACTTATGAAGGAAAAATATATTTGGCAACACCAATTTATATATATATACATTTATTTACTTTTTAAAACCAGATAGAACTACAATGCCTACCCTGTTTACTTTTTTGTTTGGCTGCCAGGAAACTCAGCCACAAATAGGTTAAGATTTGGGGTTTTTATTTTCCACTGTAACTACCAACCCCAAATTATATTATTTTAATTTTAAATAGTAATTTTTAAATGTATGCCTCATGAAATTCTTTCTGAACTATATAAAATATTAATGATAAATAAGAAAACAAAAAAACCTGAATAGATGCTGCTCTTACAAACTGGGAGAAACAGCACAAAATTTAAATCTGGGTTTTAATATAAGACTTCTAAATTAAAGTTTTGTGAATCTGCAGCCATGACATCTGATTGTTGGGGCCAGAACTGAGCTCTCTGCTAAAAAATGTTTAAGGTGATGTCAGAGTAATTGCAGCATGAGAGATACTCTTGATCTCTCCCCACGAAACTTCAACAAATAGAACAACTACAGTGTGTCCGTAAAGTCATGGTACACTTTTGACCGGTCACAGGAAAGCAACAAAAGACGATAGAAATGTGAAATCTGCACCAAATAAAAGGAAAACTCTCCTAGTTTCATACCTATTCAGTGCAGTTCGATGTGGGCTCATGCACAGATTTTTTTTGGCTCCTTAGGTAGCTATCCTGTAGCCTCTACAGACTTGTCACTGACTGATGGCCTACCAGAATGGGGTTTTTCCACCAAACTGCCGGTTTCCTTCAACTGCTTATCCCACCGAGTAATGTTATTCCTATGTGGTGACGCTTCGTTATAAATGCGCTGATATTCATGTTGCACTTTGGTCACGGATTAGCGAGCCACAGAACACACTGAACTTTCTTCTGTACCGTCCACATCTTGACTGGCATGTCCGTGGGCTGATCCGCTGTATACACGGTGTTATGTCATCATCTGCGCATGCACACATGCTGCCACATCATCTTACAGAAACTGGGAGGGTTTTCCTTTTATTTGGTACAGATGTCACATTTCTATTGTCTTTTTGTTGCTTTCCTGTGACAAGTCAAAAGTGCCGGACCATGACTTTACGGACATACTGTATAATGCAGCGAAAGAACCGCAGCTGGGCTCACAGATGTGCTTGGAAGATCTGAGCATTGAATGGACTAAAGGTGGGACAGGTTGAAAAGGGGGGTGGAAGATAAAATGCATTCATGGTGGGCTTTGGAGAGGAGAGGAGACAAACCTGGAGTGACTGGGGGGGGGTTTCTCTGCTGGACTATGGGGAGGCAGGAGCTCAGGCTCTCTGGATTTTGTCTGAGGGGTACGGAGAGGGAAACTCGGATTGACTGGGTCTCCGTCTGCCAGAAGAGCAGTGAGACAAGGGGCAGAAAGGGAGAAAAACTAAAGTGGCCAGAGCGCAAGGTCATGGCCAGTGTTCCCACAGTCTGCCTGCAGCTCACCCTCAGCAGAGACAGAGAAAGATAAAGTGTGGCCCCCAGCCTGCCACATCCTGCCTCCCTCGCCTCTCAGTACTGAGTGGCAGAGACAAACTCACGGCTGGCTCTCCAGAGTCACTATCTCCCCTGAAGGGCAGAAGTGCTTCAGGTCTGGTCCCCAGGTCTGTTGAGATATCAGAGCAAGGAGCGCCCAGAAGCCCGAGATCTCCGTTGCCAGAGCCATAGAGCCAGAGGGCTGAGACTGTAAAGCCAAAGCCAAAAGGCCCTCACAACATGCCCCGCCCACCAACGTGACTGTGGCCCCACCTACATCACTGTGACAGCAACATTTCAGCAGAGGAAACCCCAGGAACTTCACAGAGCTGACAGTTGTAATACAGCAAGGCCTACTGGAAGAAACCTCTCAAAACCAAAATTTATTTTCCCTTTCCCCCCCCTTTTTTCCTTATTCTTTTTATTCTCTTTTGAATTTCACTTTCTTTAATTTTTATATTTTTAATTCTTTTTTTGGTGGGTGTTTAGTTTTTTATTTTATGCTGCTTCTGATATATTTTTCTGTGGTTTTTATTCTTTACTTGGCATAATTTAAAAAAATTCTTATTGTCTATTTTATTTTAATTTTTCATTCTTTTTAGTTGGTTTTTTGTTAGGGTTCTTAACAATACCACTCTCAAATGCCATCAAGGAAGAAGAAGTTGAATACCACAGCTACACAACACAGAGACGTAGTTCAGAAAGAAAATGAAAAATCTCCAGAAAAAAATATCTCAATCCCATGGAAACCATGTAGATAAATGACAGAAATCAAAATTGAAGTTCTGAAAATACTCAACATGAGGTGAGAAGACACCAAGAGGGAACTTAGTAAGCTCAGAAAACAAATTAATGAACAAAAAAAAATACTTCACCAAGGAGAATGAAACTTGAAAAACAGAGCTGAAGAACTCAAAACATGAATTGAAGACTGAGGTAGAAAGTTTAGCTAGTAGAACAAACCAGATAGAGGAAAGAATCAGTGACATCGAAGACAGGCAGCTAGAGATGCTACAAGAGAGCAGAGAGATTCATGAATTAAAAAAACTGAGTGAACTCTATAAAAATTGTCTGACTCCATCAGAAAGAGTAATATGAGAGTAATGGGTATATCAGAAGAAGAGAGGGTGAAGGGAATAGAGAGCCTATTCAAACAAATAATTGATGAGAGTTTCCCAAGCCTACGGAAAGTGTTAGAGCCTCAAATCCAAGAAGCACACAAAACGCCGAGTTACCACAATCCAAACAGACCTACTCCAAGGCACATCACAATAAAATTGTCAAAAATCAATGACAAAGAAAGAATCCTCAGGGCAGCTAGGGAAAAGAACATAGCATATAAAGGAAAGCCCATTAGTTTATCATCAGACTTCTCAGCAGAAACTCTACAAGCCAGAAGAAAGTGGACTCAAACATGCAAAGTACCGAAAGAGAGGAATTACCAGTCAAGAATACTATATCCATCAAAGTTATTGTTCAAATATGAATGTGAAATAAAAACTTTTACAGACATATAGAAGCTGAGGGAATTTATCACAAGAAAACCCCCACTGCAGGAAATACTCAAGGGAGTTATTCGAACAGATACAAGTATGAAACAAATAAAAACTACAAGTAAAAGCTCCAACAAGGTCACAATAAAAACAAGGATAATCTGTGACAACAATAACATAAAGGGGGAGGAGATAAAAATTTGCAATAGCAAAGGAGGATGGAGTGCAGAATAAGACAAAGGACTCTTGTACATTTACACATTTTTCTCATAATATCCAAATGGTAACCACCCATGAAAAAGGCACTACTGAAACACACAGCTTAAAAAAAAAAGAAATAGGGGAAAGAAGTACGGAATACCACCAAACAAAAACAATTGACAGAAACAAAAAAAGAGAAGAACCAAACAAAACAAAGATACCAGAAAACAAAACATAAAATGGCTATAGGAAATCCTCAAGTGTCAATTACTCTAAAAATTAATGGACTGAACTCACCAATAAACAGGCACAGAGTAGCAGATTGGATTAAAAAGTAAAGCCCAACCATATACTGCCTTCAAGAGACAGATCTAAGCTACAAGGACAAAAGTAGATTCAAAGTGAAAGGTTGGGAAACAATTCTCCAAGCAAATAATATCCAAAGAAATGCAGGTGTAGCCATACTCATATCTGACAATGCTGACCTCAGGACAATAAAGGTAACCAGAGACAAAGATGGGCATTTCATAATGATAAAGGGAACATTGTATCAAGAAGACATAACACTTCTTAATATATATTGCTCACAAAAATTGGGGATATTTCATATATGCACTGAATCAGGGAGCACCAAAATATATAAGACACCTACTACCTGATCTAAAAAGCAGCAGACAAAAAAACACAGTCATACTTGGAGATTTCAACACACCAGTGATGGCTTTACTAATGTTTTCTTCTAAGAATGTTATAGGTTTCACTCAATCATTTTAGATCTATGATTCATTCTGAGTTAATTTTTGAGTATGGAATAAGAAAGGAAAGACTCTAATTTCATTCTCTTGCCTGGGGATATACAGTTGTCCCAGTATTAATTGTTGAAAAGATTATTCTTTCTTCACTAAATTGTCTTGACATCCCTGTGAAAAATCAATTGACCATAAAAGTAAGGGTTTACTTCTGGGCTCTCACTTTTATGCCTTGTTCTATATGTATGTACTTATTGTAGTGACATAACTGTCAGGATTATAGCTTTGAGGTAAATTTTGAAATTGGAAAGTGTTCTCCAAATTTGTCCATTTTACTTTTTTACAAGATTATTTTCACAATAATTTTCAGATCAGTGCATCAATTTCTACAAAAGAAAATGCCATTGAAATTTTGGTAGGAATTACTGAATTCATTTACCATTTTGTGGAATACTGGCATCTTACCAATATTAAGTTTTTCAATTCATGAATGTACAATGTTTTTGCTTTAAGATTTCTTGAGTTTTTAAAAATAACAATGCTTTATAATTCTCAGTGTTCACGTTTTGTACTTCTTTTGCTAATTTTTTTTCCCTAGGTAATTTCTTTTTTTTCCATGCTATTGTAAATGAAATTAACAATTGTTTTCTTTATTTCATTTTCAGATTGTTGTCAGTGGATAAAAACACAACTGATATTTGTATATTGATCTTGTGTCCAGCAACCATGCTGAACTTTTCTTTGAGTTCTAATAATTTTGGGGGGGATTTTTAAGGATTTTCTATAAACATGATCATATCAACTGCAAATAGAGATAAATTTACTTCTTTCTTTCTAATATAGATTTCTCTTATTTCTAATTGCCCTGGCTAGAATGTTGGACAAAGTGGTGACCATGGACATCCTCATCTTGTTCCTAATCTTAGAGCAAGTATTCAGTGTTTCACCATTAAGTATGTTAGGTAAGGATTTTTCACAGAAATTATCGGGCAGACGACATTCTATGTTATTCCTACTCTCTTTTTAATCATAAAAAGGCGTGGTGTTTTATTTTGCCAAATGCCTTTTCTGCATCTATTGAGATAATTATGTGGTCCCGTTTTTAATCTGTTAATAAAATGTAACATGTTGACTGATTTTCATGTGTCAAACGAGTCTCATTCCTGGGTTAAACTTTACTTGGTAATGGTATATAATTGTTCTTATATATTACCAGATTCAGCCTTGCTTGTATTTTGTTGAGGGCTCTTGAGTCTATATTCATAAGGGACATTTCTGTACAGTTTTCTGGTGATGACTTTATTTGGCTTTGGCTTCAGGATAATGTTGGCCTTAGAGAAGTTGGAAGAGTTCTTGACTTTTGCATGACCCTGGATTTAATGATACCATGTTTACGCCAAGAACCATTCCCTACAATTTGACTGTTCTGTTTGCTAATACTTACTCCTTCTTTCCAATATCACTTTTGCTCTTAGCTTGCTTCTACGGAGCTGATATTTCTGATCTTTCTATGCTCCTGGTCCTACTTTCATATAGTACTTCTTATGTAACACTAAAATCTTGGCACTATACTGCCCACCAAATTAGTCCTGGCTTGTCTCTATTCACCCAAGAAGAATAATTAGATAAAAATAAAACTGTGCAAGCTTTAAAGCCTCATGTAAATACTAGTTTCCTAATTCCACTCTTCTCCATTATTGGTAAAACACTGTCCACAGTTCTCAAGACAAGAATACTATTAGCTATTACTAGTAATCTCTCACTGTGTACTGGTAAACTTACTATGGTAAACATACTATGTAATATAAAATACCTCACGTGGCAAAATAATAGTGTATTATCACTGTACATAAACTTAGAAAATCATCACAAAACTTATGGAAGTGTAGGAAGAATAGATATTGTTACTGGCAGTCTTACAGCTGAGAAAAGAGTAGCTCAGAAGGGTTAGGTACCTTGGAAATGAGAGCTGGAGAGTCCTAGTCTATACTTCTTCCTATATCACATCTTCCCTTTTAATATATCAAGATGATAATACTGAATTGCCTACACTATATTTATTGATAATTAAATATCATTTGCACTGTTGATGTTTTTTGTTTGTTTTTTAACTTTGCTTTTTCCTGCTAAGAAAATAAGTAAGATCAGAGTTTAAGCTAGTAGTAGTCAGTTGTATAAATCGTTTTCATATTAATATTACTGATTCAATAAAATAAAACAACAAATACTTTCTGTGAGTTCACCATAGGAAAGCAAATTGGCATACAAAGGTATCTTCAGAGAGTTTATAATCCGGTGGGTTGTATATTTATCTACCTTAAGTAGATGAAAAAAGACTCAAATCTTTGCCAATTCTATGACATGTAGAAATATAACGCCTACCCCCAAAAGATGTGTGTAAATTTCTGGGAGGTTTATATTCTCAGGGCTATTTTGGCCACTAACAATAATTCTAATTCTAAAATCAGCACCTTCCTCAATTTCCCAAGAACAACTACAGAAACTCATCTGAGCATTTAGTAGCCCTGTTTACTACACAGTAGTTCTTGAGGGATGACTGGAGCTTTGGCTCCCTTTTCCTAGTGTCCATCGTATTTGTAAAATGCTTTTGGCCACCTCTATGCTGCTCATAGGTCCCTTCCAGCCTCAGGCAACTCTTCACCCTGTGGGCATCCTCTCTGTCCTTCATCTCTCCTCTGATGTCTTCTCTCACCTCTATCTCATCTTTGTTCAGGAGAAAACAACAAATTCTATCCCTTAGCATGTGTAGGGCTGCTTTCCTACCAGAAGCCCTGGGGCTGACGTTATTTCCAAATCCTTGGCTAGGAAGGGGGAGTGCGGTTCAGCTTACAGTCTACCTGCAAGCATTTTCTAAAGGCTCATTTTCCACATCAAGAGAGTTTTGTTCTAGAGGAACTTAGTGCCAGCTGTTAAGATAATAAAAATTTCTCCAGCTTATATATGCAAATCATAATTATACAAGCCATAAAAATGATGTGTGATAAAGAGAGGAATAATACAGTGTTATGGGAGTAAAAGGAGAGAGTACCAAATTGTGTTTGAGGCTATCTGGACAAGCTTAATGTAGGACATCAAAGTCAGTCCTAAAGAATACTGGTATGCAGGAAAGTGAGCGCACAGTGAAAGCAGAAGAGAGGAGTCTAGATGGCCAGCGCCAGTACCACGAACTTTGAGTATTCCCTTACAGAAAACTGGATTTTGTGGGTCCTGGAAGTGGCAGGAATTTTTTTTTTTTTTTTGTATTTTTCTGAAGCTGGAAACGGGGAGAGACAGTCAGATAGACTCTTGCATGCGCCCGACCGGGATCCACCAGGCACGCCCACCAGGGGCGATGCTCTGCCCATCTGGGGCGTCGCTCTGTTGCAACCAGAGCCACTCTAGCACCTGGGGCAGAGGCCAAGGAGCCATCCCCAGCACCCGGGCCATCTTTTGCTCCAATGGAGCCTTGGCTGAGGGAGGGGAAGAGAGAGACAGAGAGGAAGGAGAGGGGGAGGGGTGGAGAAGCAGATGGGCGCTTCTCCTCTGTGCCCTGGCCGGGAATCGAACCCGGGCCCTCTGCACGCCAGGCCAACGCTCTACCACTGAGCCAACCGGCCAGGGCCAGGAATTTTTTTTTTAAAGATTTAGAAGGAAAATTCTGGCTTATGGAAGTAGGACTCATTGATGAAGAAGTGATTAATGACAAAGCCTTTATTAATTGGAGTAGCGGTTTTTTAACCTTTTTAAACTTGGGGTTTTCCAGTGAAAATAGGATACTTATTTTGGGGACCGCTAAGGCAGAAGTCACCCTGAGCATAACTGAATCCAGCTAAGATCACTGGGTCTATAATCTTCAAACATCATTAGGCAGAAACAAATTTCTGGCAGACTGATCTATGGACCAGAAGTTGGAAAACACTGAATTAGAAAGCAATGTATTACCATCACCTAAACCAGGGGTCGGGAGCATTTTAGGCTGAGAGAGCCATGAACAGCACATATTTTAAAATGTAATTCCATCAAAGCCATACAACGACCCGTGTACGTTACACATTATCCAATAAAAATTTGGTGTTGTCCCGGAGGACAGCTGTGATTGACTCCAGCCACCTGCAACCATGAACAGGAGCAGTAGAAAATGAATGGATTGTAATACATGAGGATGTTTTATATTTTTAACATTATTATTATTTTTATTAAAGATTTGTCTGCGAGCCAGAAGCAGCCATCAAAAGAGCCACATCTGGCTCACAAGCCATAGGTTCTCGACCCCTAACCTAAACAGTGAATTCTACGTGAAGCAAATTTTTATCAGAAGGGATCAATTCCAAGGCATTTCAGAAGTAAATTTATCAGTTTTTTGTGACTGACTAGTAATGGTGGGAATAGGGGGAGAGAGGAGAGAAAGAAGACCATAGTGTATTTGCCCCAGTGATCAGAATAGCAGTGGCGTCATTAACCAACCTAGAGTCCACAGGAAGAATGGCAAGATAAGAGAAGCTAATGATTAAAATTACTCTGTATATAAACAAGGAAATTATGTTTAAAAGACAATTGAGTGGCACTTTCTTTTCATTTATTAGTCAACCAATAATTTAAAAGGGTAGTAGAAACTAGGTAATAAAGAAGTATTTTCAGGGATGATTTGAATGAATTTTTATGAAAGCAAGCTCATAAAATAAATTTAATTTAATGGTAATGGAATTTCATTACATGCTGGCCAATCTGTAATTCTAAAGGCCAGGTACTTTGTAGAGAAAATTATAATGAAAACGCATCGTTTTTGTTTATTCAGTTAATTAACATTCGTTAAATTCATTTAGGAATATTACTAAGTTTACAGTTGGCAGTTTATATACTTGATGACCAGGGTGATTGATTTTCTGACTGGTTTTAATTATAGGAGTTTGTTTTTCAGGATCTTAAAGGGATTCACTTAAGTGGAGGGGAGGATGAGGGATGAAACGAACACCTTTTGAAGAATTACTGTTGCCTCAGGCAGCTTGCTGAGTGTTTCTCAGGTTAGAATAGCTTGAACTAGCAAATGGACTGAAAAATGAATTCAAAACTACCAGGGTAAGAATCTTGTCAATAAATTTTCAGCTGTGTCTTAGAAAAAATCATTTGTTTCCCTAACCTTCATTTTCTTTAAAACAATAGTACCTATCATGCAGGATTATAAGAAGATTAGGGTGATGAAAATAAAATACCTTGCATGAACAGGCAGATATTTGGGAAATGACTGAAGTTACAATTGCTTCACCCTGTGCTAACCTCATTATTAACTCCATTTTATAGATAAGGGATCTGGGATTTAGTCAAGTAAAGTAACTTGCTCAAGAGTATAGAACTAACAGATGGGTGCTGCTTTTTTTTTTCTTTCTTTCTTTCTTTTCTTCTTCTTCTTTTTTTTTTTTTTTTTTTTTTTTTTTTTTTTTTAGCAATTGTTATCCCAATCACCTAAACAGAGCCAGAGAGAGTATGTGCTCAATAGAAATTTGCTGAGTCTTAATGAAAAGCATCCCACATCCAAGTTCCTTCTCTTCTCTTGTCCTCTGAATGCCGGAGGCTCCCTGACCTCAGGCCTCTGGCCACCTCTCCTTCCTGTTTCATCTCTTTCCCGGGGGACTGTGTTCACTCCCAAGCTTCGTATAGTGAGCTCTGTGTACCACTTTTTTGAACATTGTCCATTTTTATTTCTAAAGTCCCTCTTCCCTGAGCTCCAGACTGCCACTTGGGTTATACATCTCTAATTTATCATGTTGAGAGCCGAACACAGGATATTTCCTCCTGAAATCATTTCTTCCTCTGTTCTCTTTCAGGAAATGACTACTACTCTCTTGGTATCTCAGAAAACAAAACAAAACAGAACAAAGAAACAGGGGATCTACTGTGATTATTTCCTTCCACTTACAATCTGTCAACAGGACCTATTGGCTCAACTTTCAAAATGTAGCCCGATTTTGAATACTGCTCACTATTATCATGGCCATACTCATCTTTTATTTGGCTTTCTGCTATAGCATCTAAATGGAATCCCCGCTCCCACACCCTTCCCCCTATCCATAGTCATTTTTTTATTACAGTAAATATATGTAGCACAAAATTTATTCCTTTAATCATTTTTTTTTGTTTGTATTTTTCTGAAGCTGGAAACGGGGAGAGACAGTCAGACAGACTCCCGCATGCACCTGACCGGGATCCACCCGGCACGCCCACCAGGGGGCGACGCTCTGCCACCAGGGGCGATGCTCTGCCCCTCCGGGGTGTCGCTCTGCTGTGACCAGAGCCACTCTAGCGCCTAGGGCAGAGGCCAAGGAGCCATCCCCAGCGCCCGGGCCATCTTTGCTCCAATGGAGCCTTGGCTGCGGGAGGGGAAGAGAGAGACAGAGAGGAAGGAGGGGGGGTGGAGAAGCAAGCAAATGGGCGCTTCTCCTATGTGCCCTGGCCGGGAATCGAACCCGGGTCCCCCGCACGCCAGGCCGACGCTCTACTGCTGAGCCAACCAGCCAGGGCCTCCTTTAATCATTTTTAAGTGTGTAATTCAGTGGCATTAAGTAAATTCACAATGTTATGTAGCCATCACCACTATTCACTTCCAAAACTTTGTCATCATCCTAAGCAGAAACTCTGGTCCCATTATGTAACAACTCCTCATCCTCCCCCTGTCTCAGTCCCTGGTAACTTCTACTGTACTTCTGTTCCTAGGAACTGGAAGACTCTTGGTACTTTAGAAAGATGGACTCACACAATACAGGGAGGGGCAAAAGTAGATTCACAGTTGTTCATATGGAAAACAATACAACACTGAATAAATAATACTACAAGGATAAACTCTGTTTCATGTACTCACAACTGTAACCCTACTTTTGCACCACGGGTATTTGTCCTTTTGTGTTTGGCTTATTTCATGTAATATAATGTTTTAAAATTTTATAGTATAGTATGTATCAGAATTTCATTTAGTTTTAAAGATAGATACTATTCCATTGTATGCAGATACCACGTTTTGCTTATCCGTTCATCCACTGATGTACATCTGGGTTGCTCCACCTTCTTTTGCTATTGTGAGTAACGGTGCCATGGACACTGCTGTACAAGTCTCTCTGTTCTCGTGCTCAGTATTTTGGATACACTGTATGCCCCATAGCGGAACTGCCCGATCACAGGATCAGTCTATGTTCAAACTGTGAAGGAGTGTCATCTGTTCCCACAGCAGTGGCGCCACTTACGTTCCCAACAGCAGCACACAGGCTTTCAAATGCTCTGACATCCTCACTACCCCTTATTATTTTTCACCTTTTTATTAACAGCTCTCCTAACGGCTGTGAAGTGGTCTCCCAGTCTTCTAAATAAAAGAAACAATGTTCTGTTAAAATGCCAATTGTTCCCATTTACTTAGAACAAGTCCCTAAGTCGTCATTATGGCCTACAAACCCCTCAGGGGCACCCTCAGACACCATCATTTCTCCAGCTCCCTCCGCTCCAGCCACAGGGCCTTCCACCTGTTCCCGGAATAAAGCAAACATTTCTGACCCGGCGCCTTCAGTCTTGCTGCTCCTCTGCTCAGAACTGTTTCTTACCATTTCATCGGGGTCTCCCTTAATGTATATCTCTAATCAAATGTCACTCTCTCAGAGGGGACATCCCAGCACCCAGTCTACATCACCACTCCCATCCCCTAGACCTGCACCTTCTCACCATCTTTTACTTTATTTTTCTTCATATCTCTTATCACTCCGATCATATAGTATATTTGTTCATCATCTGTCCCCTTCAGCAGAATGTAAGCTTCTCGTGGGTGGGGACTTATAAGTCATTTTTTGTTTCCAAAGTGCTTAAAACAGTGCCATGAAAATCAGAGACACTAATTATTGAAGGGAGGCGTGGCTATCTGCTTATAGAGACTTAATCGTTGGTAACATTTACAATCTTAATCTATTATTTTATTTTTATCAGAGATTGCCAAATATTCTCTGATGCCTTAAATTAAAATAAAAACATACATATTTTCCTTTTCAGTGGTTGCTACTCTCTAATGTTCAGTTAAGGAAAGAAGTATCTACTGACATATATTCTCAATCACAACACCATAATATTAAGCACTCACTTGTGCCAGGCACTGCTCTTGGTGTTTCATACACATTGCTACTATTTAGAAAAAAAATTCTAAAGGTTATTTGCATTTTATAGATGAGAAAATAAGGCTCAGGAAAGGTAACTTGCCCAAGATCACACAGTAACTAAGGGGCAGGCCAGGGATTCCAGCCAGGCACTGTCTGGCCCCAAGGCTTACTGCCATTCCACTGTGCCACCCAACAAGACACACACGGTGACCTGGAGGCTACACAGGATTATACCCCACAATCTCTACCTTAAGGAACATGCTTTAGTTTGTTCCATGACAAGGCACATTTCTAGGCACATAATTTAGAAACCTGACAATAGAAAGGACAATGAATGGGTGTTTCATTGATTGTTTGGGGTCATTAGAGGAATTCAGAGAAGTGAGCAACCCCTGGGAGATAGGGTGGTTGGGAAGTCATCCAGGAGAATGCAGGATTTGAGCAAGGCCCTGACTGAGTGGGAATGAGATAAGAGAGGTGTAAAGTGAGTTGAAGAGGATCACACTCCAGACTGAGTGAATCACCTTAGCATTGGTCCCTGGACAAAAAGAAATGAGGGTCATTTAGTTAAAAGCGGATAGAGCAATCTACTGGAAATTCAAAATTTACCTCTGATGGAATGCAGGAGGAGGGAGAATATAAACTAATGTTTATTTGGCACTTAATAAAATGATGACAAGCACTGTGCTATGTCCTATATATGCTATGTAAGAATGATCTATTTAATTTTCAGAACAACCCAATGAGATCGACACTATTATCCCCATTTAATAGACAGGAAAACTGAGACTATGGATAAGAATGCACGACTAAGAGATAAGGATGGGTAGGTGTCTAGATAAAGATTTTAAATGCTGTAACAAATTATATGTCTTTGTTTTATATGTGTCAATTCCCCCCCCACACTTGAGGTTTTACTACCCTCTTAATAATGAACCATGTGTGAGCTTAACACTGTCAGCTCCTTCCTTCCTCCCAAGACAAGACAACTAGCCTCCGTTCATTCTAGATAGTCAGCCATTAGCCTTACTAATTGCAACTGTTAGTTGTCCTGGTCCCTCCATTTAAGGACCTGTCTTCTAGCCATCAACACCTACATAATGTAACTCATTTACAGAGAAAATGAATGTGCAGTTTGAGAACTGTTTCACAGACTAGTGACAATAATTTAGGAAATTGTTTCTGGAAATCCAAGAGTTTCTGTGAACTATATTCTATTCTTCCCAACTCAGAGAGTTAATTATCAACATAATAAATATTTCATTCTTCCAAGTGCCATTATAAACTGTAGGACTTTAAGACTATCTCTCCGACTCCAAGAGTCAGTAAAATGATTCACAGATTAGAGAATTCAGTATTTTATGATCTCCCCCATTATCTCATAATTTCCACAAGTTTACAAAGTAATAGGTGATGTAATATCTAAATGTTAAAGATCATATTGTCATGCAGGAACGTGAAATATCACTAAGCATTTGTGGGGCTTTTGTACAGGTAATGTGCACATCTCCACATGATATGTATGCTGGCTTCCAAAGAGCAACACAGAGCCTGGCTGTCAGATGGGATGCTGCCATGAAGAATTAAGGAGGTATGTTCTGATCAACTGTTCAAACATGTTTGACAACATTGGTGCAAGGAGAGGTTCATTCCCTGAGCAGGTAAGGCAGACAAATGATGTATTGATACTTATTATGGAAGACAGTGACCAAAACAAAAGGTTTTCCCAGGGGAAAAATATTATATATTAGTAAGCATGCTCGTGTATATATATCATATATATATATATACACACACAGTTTCAGAGGAGAGGGGGGTTTGGGGGGCTAGGTATAAAAGGTGACGGGATTCAGCAGTGCAAACTGGTAGTTGCAGAATAGGCACAGAGATGCACACTGAAGCGCAGAGAACACAGTCTATAATACCGAGATAATGGGCTATGGGCCAGGTGGGTGCTTGGACAGCAGGCACTACTTTGCAGAGTGCATGGTTTTGCAGCTATTTTGCGGTACATCTCAAACTGGTGTGGAATAATACGGAATGTAAACTGTGGTTGAAAAAAAATTTTTTTAAAGCAGCATGGCTTAGTATTTTAAGAGCAGATTTTTGAACTAACAGCCTACAAATTCTAGTTCCAATATTCACTAGCTGTATGACCCTAAAGAAGTGACTTAAAGTCTCTCTTTTTCATTTATGCATTGAAGCTAACAATAGTACCTACTTCTTGATATGTTGGCAGAATAAAATGAGTTAACACATGTAAAATATTCAATAAAATTATCAGTAAAAATAAAGAATTTTAGAGCAATGCCTGTTGTTTGATTTGCAGTTCTCTATTATAGACTAACTTGTAAAAATAAATTAATGTTTTAATAGAAATGATTATGTACTACTAATTTCCGAGGTTTCTTCCTCTATTTTATAATCAATGCAATGTATTTCTTTTTCTTTGGTCCTTTACCTCGACTACCTGAGGGCAACTTCTAAGGCCCTTGAAGAAAGCTGATTTGTCCATAAACCTAACAAGTCACTAAGGAGCTTAATGTAATCAACGTGTTACTAACAATAACAGTAGTATGAGTTACAGAAAACATCTGTGAATCAGATACAAAGTTCATACTAATTATCAGTTTAATTTTTCTTGTTTATTGAGTAATCAGAGTATCTTTTAATGTAGGCTAGAAAGACTTTTACTTTGTCTAATTCGGTGCATGAATATTATGCATTTGAGAAAATATATAATACTTTATCTGAAACCTGTTTTTCTGCAGCAAAAAGATTAAAGGATAAGTAAGCTTCTTTTTTTAATTTTTAAGACTTTATTTATTCATTTTAGAGAAGAGAGAGAGAGAGAGAGAGAGAGAGAGAGAGAGAGAAGGGGGAGGAGCAGGAAGCATCACCTCCCATATGTGCCTAGACTGGGCAAGCCCAGGGTTTTGAACCAGTGATTTCAGCATTCCAGGTCTGTTTTATCCACTGTGCCACCACAGGTCAGTCTATGTAAACTATTAATGAGGGCTAAATTAAGCATCTTCTTTAGAAAAAATTTCTGTGTGAGTCTCTAAGAAGATGACCGAATTGAGTTCAATTCTTCATTTATTCTTTCAAAGCAACTAGTGAGACGTGCTTTGCCTGATTAGAGGAAGCAGTGCTGAGACACCCTCCATGAGTCCTGAGGGGGAAGCATTTCGTGCTCTAACATATGTCAGTGTGAGAGTCTGCAGCACATCAGTGTGCGCGCAGACATTTAGGAAAATCTAGGAGAAAGAGTAGTGGCCTGCTCTGACAGACAGTCACCTGACATAGACAACACTTCCCCCAGTGTCAATGCGATGTGCACATCCATAAGACAGGCCTAAGAATCCCAAGAGCAAAGGTAGAACATAAGGCAGAAAATGGGACACAGCCTCAAATTGCTAACAGAAGTTTTACATATCTCATTTTCAAAAAAAGTTTATGATAACTCCTTTTGTTCCTATAGCATCTTTCCTCTGAGAAGTTACACTTCTTCTAAAGATGTCCGAACCATTTTTAAAGCTCCAAGTCTTCCTGACAATGTTTCCCTGGACCAGAAAAAAAAAAATCCTGCATTTTGTAGGAGAAATACCAAAAGCCCAATTAGACAAAAGATGTCAATGTGACAAGCTCAGAAGAGAGTGATAAAAGCTCATGCACTCTGTGCTGTGCCACCCACCACGCCTCCCCTCCCATGGACCAGGGAGCCTTCAACAGTTGGTCTCATTTGGGGGAGTGGGTTGCACCAACAATGCTAAGACCCATGCTCTGGGTTGGTCAGATATAGCTGTGATTTCAAAACCTTAAACTCTGGTTCTTGTGAGAGAAGAAACTTGCCTTCAGACTTAGAGAATTACAGCAAAGACTTCTATTGCAACCCCCTGGATCACAGTTATTCATATAGTCTTTACACCAACAACACATTCTCTCTCAAATCCATGACAGTTGCCTTAAACCATGTACAATGGTACCTTCAAAACGTCAGGGTCACCATTTTGAATTACTTCAATTTCAAGTACACAAGGCTAACTAAGAAAGACTAAGATAATAAGATTATAGCTCTCATCTTTGTCCCCAATTATAAGTTTCATTTGCTTATTCACAGCTCTACTGCTCTCAGTGGTTGACATAAAAACAGTAAGGTAATCTAAATTTAGAGAAAATAAATTTATGCTAATAAAATACTATTTTTATCTTTAAACATCCCATGTAAGGTTTAGTTTAAAAAAAAAACATTTGTTGCTTTCAAAAAATTTCAAGAAGATATTATTGTGAGATCTGTCACTTAGTATTTTACAAACCTTCATGGCGCACCTGCTGTGTGTGATCACAGCACTAAGCTCTGGGGACTCAGCAGTGAGCAGGGCCACGACGATCCCTGCTCTCCTCTGCTATACAGGTAAAACAGGTCATGTAAAAAAGTGGCAAGGGACTTCACATTTCTGTAGCCATTTACACTGACCTTTTAAGAGAGGTTGGGAAGCCTAATGACATGGTGCGTTTTAGGCTCAACCTGCTGAGTCTTCTCTTGTTTAGAGGTTGCTGAGCACAGCTCAAAGTCAATTTAATAAAATGCTGGGTGTTTAGAGATATAAGCAAAGAGAAAAATGTTGGGAGCAAAGAGCACTGCTTATTATTTCAGATTCTTGCTATAGGTGTTAGACTTGGGGAAGATTACTAAATATTTAAGGTGTTCTGTAAAACATGCATAATTTTTCACTTGGCAAAGCAGAAAATTTTAAGAATTAAACCAGATCTTTGAAATTACTTGCTAGCTTTACTCCCGTAAAACCTAAACTTAAAAGCTAGAGTATATATAGATTTTAGTCCCTACTTAAGAGTATTACAAATAGTAACTTTCCTTTTATTGAAATTTTTGGTATTGAAATCATAATAGCTAACATTCATAGAGCAGTTTAATGTTTGTCAGATACTTCGTTGACTCTTTTACATGCATCATATTATTTAGTTCTTGTAAAAATTTATATGATAACATGACCACCCCATTTTGCAGATGAGTGAAATTAAGCTTAAGTAACTTTTAAAAGAATGAGGGCCAACAGTAGAGTGCTAATAATTTCAACCCTCTTAGTTACATTTCAGATGCACTAACGACATCAGCCTTATTTGGTAGTAGATTACTCTTTTATTCAGCTCTGGCTACACTCTGTTTCTAAAATCTGAGCTTAAAATAGGAACAAATATGGATGAGGCATATTCATCCATGAATTACCTCAGTATTTCATGTGCTGGGTATTGTACTGTTACTCACTCTTAGAGAGTACCAGTGTTCCTCAGGATCAACTCTTCTTACGTAGAGAATTCAATTCTGTTATCTGACCAGTGCTGTCTTTTATAAAATAGGCTACTGTTTTAAGATCCTGAAAGCACCAGAGAATTATGCTTTGCCTAAAAACTTACTATACAATTATTTAACAAGCTGAATGCATTTAGAAATTAAGGGAGAAAAAAGTACTAGAATGAGAAAAAAGTACCAGTTTTCTCATTCAATTAAAGTTACATAGGAACTTCCTTTGAAGTGGCTTCTAAAAAACCTACAAGAGATAAAGTGTGTATATTATGTTATACACACAGGTTTATATGCATTTATGTGTATTTGACAAAAGCAGATCCAAGGAGCACATTCAAAAAATTGTTTTGGTAACAGTCTGTTTCAGAACCACCAATAATTTCAGAAGAATCACTTTAATTTTTTTAAAGTTCTGCTGCATTCATGATAAAAATCAAGGCGGTTTCTAAGAAAGTTGTGATGTCTGAGAGAAGAAGCGAGATTATATGACTAGGAGGTACACTGAGAATTCTTAGAATTCACTAGTTCCTTGAGGCAGGATTGTATTTCAAACATTCTGGAGATGAAACTAATCCATACCTTTAAAAAGGTTTTCAAATGCAGTTTCAAGAACCTCAGTAACCTTTCATGTTTATCTGGAAATTTTCCTTTCCGCCATCTAGAAATATTTTCCCATACTTCAAACACAACCAAATGTCAAGGTCAATGGCATCTTTGTACTGAAATAAAATACAGCTGGCAATGTCTGCTTTAAAATTCTCCTTCCACAGTCAGCGTTCAAGCCTGACTTTGGGCAGTGCGGGTTAGGAGATCCAGCATGACATTTGGAACAAGAAGTTCTAAATGTGTCAGCTCTGTTGCACAACAGCTTTGCTACACAGAACAAATCGCTGACTCTTTATTTTGGACCCTTAATTTCATCACTGACAAAAGGATCAATAATGTCTATGTTAATGTCCTGAAGGTTAGTTGTGGAATTCCTATGAGAGAATTTTAAAAGGATGAGCACAGGCTCCTTCTAGCAGGGATCTTTTCAAGACAGGTCTTTGTAAAACTCTCCTGACAAGTCAGTGGTAGGACCGGAGGACAGGTGACAGGGGTCTGGGTGATGGACATCCTGGAGCCTAGGTCAGCTGCATGGGAGCTGGTCTAGTGTGGGGTGGGTGATGGCAGCAATGACAGGGAAAGTGGTTTCGGAGCCCCAGAGCTGCAGGAGCAGGTACGTGGGCCCAAGAGCAATGCAAGAGAGGAAGGGAAAGCCGCAGGAGCGCTGAGGGCTCGCCTGACAACATCTTGCTCGTCACCTGCGACATCTCTATGAGGATACTGAGGAATTCAACTACAGCCTAAGGCAGGGGTGGCCACGCACACGTGTGTGAATGTGAGCCCCTGTACTTCATCGGGGTTCTTTATTTTCTGAGTGCAGCCAGTTGGCGCAACCTTCACTGAGGGCTAGCATTTCGGGAATGAAGAACGTGACATTTACGCTTCCTGGTGTTAAACCCTGAGGCAATGGCTGCACCCAGAGGTATGGAATCATCTAGCTTTAGCCAGCTACAGCCTTTGGACAAAGGCTGGTAACATAATCAGTGGCTTTTATGGGGACCTAAAATTATAGTTATTATTTATTGATTAGAATAAAGAATTTATTCACTTCTTACTTATGAGAAGTTGTAGTTAATGTCTTTGTGTTTATTTTAAAATTATAGCTCATTAGCTCATTCCCATGAAGCATCTGCAGTGATGGGGTTACTTCTGTACATGTGTTCTTTGACCCCTGGGGACATAGAGAATGCCTATTACAAATATACATTTGTTTAAAGGGTATGCTGCATGTACAAAAGCGGTGACACTACTCTGACCCAGCTGCGACTAAAATCATGATGCTGTGAAAGCTCACCACGAACAGGCTGTGCCAACAGCCGGGCAGCGGCTCTGCCTTCCCTCTCTGTGCACTGAATCACGGGACGTCTAGGTCAACTAGAATGAGCTGAAAGACATACTCTGGCCAATATAATTGTAGCTATGCACATTTGTGAATATTAAGTATAACTATTATTACCCCAACAAGTAACTAACAGAGGCCACATTATACCCAGACTGTGACAATGACTAGTTTCACAGTTTGTGAAACTAACACATATAAGAATCACTGTATTTCACGTTCTAAGTTAAAGTGCCCAGTAAAAAGAAAAAAAAAGGAAATGCTTCTTGTTAATACTTGTTATTGACTAACACAACGATCAATTCTAGGATCGCAGGCCTCCAAATCTGTTGATGAGCACCACCCTGCAAAAGCAAGTCGCTTTTTCAAACAACATCAGATGCCACGATTCTGATTTCACCCCATGCTCTTTTGAAGATAGCCACCAGTTTGCAATGCAAGCACACAAGTCAAGGGCAGGCCATACCCAACTGAATCAGTAATGGAGACAGACGCATTAGCAGTCATGTGATAAACAATGTATCATTTTTACATTTCAAGGATAGTAATGTCCTAATAGCTGACGACACCAGGCAAAAGGCTGGTACTGATGCCTTCACAATCAGTCTGTAAGCCAGAGAAAAATCAGCATATTTTTTTTTGTATTTTTTCTCTGAAGCTGGAAACGGGGAGAGACAGTCAGACAGACTCCCGCATGCGCCCGACCGGGATGCACCCAGCACGCCCACCAGGGGCGATGCTCTGCCCCTCCGGGGCGGCGCTCTGCCACGACCAGAGCCACTCTAGCGCCTGGGGCAGAGGCCAAGGAGCCATCCCCAGCGCCCGGGCCATCTTTGCTCCAATGGAGCCTTGGCTGCAGGAGGGGAAGAGAGAGACAGAGAGGAAGGAGGGGGTGGGGGTGGAGAAGCAAATGGGTGCTTCTCCTATGTGCCCTGGCCGGGAATCAAACCCGGGTCCCCCACATGCCAGGCCAACGCTCTACCGCTGAGCCAACCGGCCAGGGCCAAAATCAGCATTTTAATGACATTTCATAGGGGACTAGCATCAGGCTGGTAAAGGTCCACAGATGAAACCAACAATGACAAGATTGCGTTACCACAGTTAGGAGTGTGTACATGTACACACGGGCAAACAGTGATGGGACTTATTAGTTCAATTATTTTTCAGTTTACACATGTGGGCAGCCACACGAGGAGAAGCAGTAAGGGGGCAAAGGCAATGGAGACACATTTGTTTAAAACTTTTAAATGAAAATGAAAATAACGTTTATTCATAAATTCCATTATCTTAAGTAATGCTAACTCCCAGGGCCTATTGCATGATTCAGTATCTAAAAATGTTAAATTGGTGAGGCACAGAAGCCCTGCTGTGACAGAGAGGTGACATGCTCTTTAGAGAAGATCATCAACACAGAGCAGCGACAGAACTTTGCTAACTCATTCATGCACGTTTGAACTCTCTCCCAAAGACAGACGCTCCTTGGGAACACTTATATTCCCAGTGTTAGCACAATGCCTGGCAATCAGCAGATGCTGAAAATACGTCAGACTTCCATTAGCAAATTATTTTAATTGGAAAAATCTTGGGGAAAAAAAAATCTTAAAATATTTCAGAATATTCCAGAAAATATTCTAAAAGGCTTAGAACACTTCAGCTTAAAGCCATGTCTGAGCCTTCTTTCTTCATTCTTTAAATGTTTCTTGAGTGCCTAATATATATGGGCCAGACTTAGGCAAGGTACTGGGGAGCTGGTCTCCGAGAGAGAGAGGATTATGTACATAGGAACGCACTCAGCACTCAACGGTTGTGACAGAAATTCTTCATGGAGGGAAGTGAGCAATCCAAGCTGTCCTCAACCAAAGGGTAGAGGCTTAAGTTGTGGAGAAGGCTGTTTGTTATCATTAAGGGAGATTATGCAAAATAAGATGGGTCTTTGGAGAATATGAACATTTAAAAGGTAACTAAGAAGTGAATAGGAGTGAACAGGAATACCAAGGTCAGCTTAGTGAATCATAATGGGGAATTCAGTGAAGCTAGCTCCTTAAGAGTCAAAATACTTTCTACACATGAATGAGCTAATTAATGTTAGCTATATAGTAGCTATGACCCTACATAAACTATCTTTGTATCCCCTTATGATAATAGCCAGCATTTGTTGAGTATACTATACTGTCCTTAGAGGTTTATATGTATTAGCACATTTAATCCTCATAATAACCTTGGGACAGGTAAAAAATAGCAAGTCTCATGTTATACACAGATTAGGGTCTGTTACCAAAACAATTTCCTAAGGTTAAAGAGATAATATGTAGTGACTAAAATATGAAAAGCAGACTGACTCTTTAATTCCTACTCTATTTTGCCTCTCCTCATTTTTAAGACTAAGAAAATAAACTCTTTTAAGGTCTCATAGAATGGTGATGAGGAATAAATGATATGGATGAAAGTGTGAAAACTATAAAAAGCTTAAGAACGGAAAATGTCATTGCAGGTGGTTCTAACAAAGTCCTCTGCTCGTGTCCTGAGGAAATCAGACTTCCCTGTTTCCCTTTGCAGAAGGGTTACAAATGAGGTGTTTGTGGAGAATCACTTTGGAGACCTACCTCTACCACCAGAGGATGAATTATTTACTAGCAATATAACCAGGCATGCCTGGGAGCAAATTATTAATTTCAGGGCCCATTTCTAATTCTGTCTCCAGTGTCTTCTGTCATCAGGTAACACATAACCCACACAGGGGGCAAAGTCAGACACAAACGATGTTTAGATGATTGTTTCTGACACAGTAGATAATTGGGAGTTAGCATTTTAATAACAATAATAGCTAACGTATATGATTCTACTTTGTCCAGATCTTTATCCTGAATGAACACATTTAAATTCTAATCTGTTGAGCTCTAGGAAAAAGCCATTTTTGCTGCACTGTTCCCCAGAAAAACATGGCGAGGAGGTTGACGACTCACTGAAGCTGGACAGCCAATAAACGTAGCAGATGGAATCTGAACTAGCATCTGCTGATCTCAAAGTCTGCGTATTACCCACTGAGTTGTTTAGACTTTAATGTTTGATATTTGTTCATCCCAGGTCAGTTTTAAAGGCCTTAAAAATTACTGGGGAATAGAAATCTATGCTCAGTACATTAGAGCCCACATCTCCCTCTGTGGCCGATTACGCTACTAGATTTGCTTTGATGGACATTTCCTATAAGGTAAATGACCTTCCCTTTATCATCAGGAGGCACTTTCTGGTGTGTGCTATGGGACCACGGACTGATAGCTGCTCTGATCCTGGGGAGGCCCAGCTTCTTAGCTCTTAGAAAGAGCAGTGATTTAACTCTACACACCAACAAGAACTGACACTTTGCACATGCCACTTAATATTCAGTATGTGTTGTGCCGGTTCACAGAGATTAAAAAGAAGATATTTAGTCTTTGTTCATCTGAGAATGTCATATTGTCTTAAACCTGTTAAACCACAGACCCTGCATTTAACTCTTGTTCGAAATCCTATTTCCAGAGTTGTGATATTTGTAAGTGTTTGTAGTTCTGAAAGTGTGGTGTTAAAATCTAGTTGTTGTTTTTTCTTAATATCATTACCAAATTGCTTTTACTTATTAATTTTAACAGAATTTATCGGGGTGACACTGGTTAACATAATTGTACAGGTTTCAGATGCTCAATCCTACAACACATCTCTGTATTCGGTACTGTATACCCCCCCACCCCAAGTCAAGTCTTTGTGCATCACCATTTGTCACCGCTACACCTCCTCCACTGTCCTCTCACCCCTGGCAATTTCTACATTGTTGATTTTCAAATCCCCCAAATAGCTATCAAATTAGCACACCCAAAGGATAAAGAATTAAACAAACAAAAAAAGAAATAAACAAACAAAAAAACCTACGCACACAGAGCCTATCCAGGAGGTGACCCTTTTCTATTGAACTAACTATAAGGCAATATAAAAGGGCAAGCTTTTATTAATCAAGCTCTTTTCACTCAGCCATGAAGAACTACTAGGTGGGTAGAAAATGAAGAGACAGCGTGTTAATATAAACCTGAGGATTAAATTAAGAATCAACTGGACCAGAGAGATGGGCATAAACGGAAAAATCAGGTGGAGGTAAGAATTGGAATCCTAATCTTCTGTGGAAACAAGAAAAGGAGAGCTATCAAATATCTATATTTTTAAAGCCTGAACCAAAAAGGTTACATTTAAGAGAAAGTGAACTGTGACAAATAATACCACTGAGGCATTTTGTAGCATCTTGGCTTCCACAGTATAAAGTACTTTCCTATATAATCTCCTCCATTTACTTCATGTCATCCCCGTGAGATGCACAGGGAAGAGCAGGCGTGTGGGATTCAGTCTCGCCCCAGATCCCATAATTACAGAGTGCCAGAACAGGCCCCAGATCTCTGAAATTCAGGTCGCTATTCTGCCATTATTGTTCAAACATTTCATTGAGTATAATAACTGTAACAAGCAGAGAAGGAGTAGAGATAATATAACCAATAGATAAAGATGTTTCTGATATGGAAAAATTTCTGTTGCCTTCCGAATCTGAATGTTTCTACTTTCTTAAAATACTGAATAAGGGGTAGAAAACAGCCATGAAAAAGTGGAGGGAAGACTATCAAAGTCAGGAGACCCAAGTTCTAATTCTAGCTCTGATTCACTAACTGGGACAAAACTATTAAACTCTCTGGGCCTTGGTTTTCCTACCAACAGGAAGAGAGTGCTGACAGGAATTCTTCACTTTATTGATCCACATGCCCTGAGCCTGCTGTACCAGGTGCTACGTTAGAAACCAGGAAATGACAGTCCTCACAATGGAAGGTCTCCATCTGGAGGTAAGAAGGTGGAAAGATCATTGTGTACAGGCAAACAGATGATGGCACTACATTACATAAGGATCATCATCTGGTTCAGACAGTGGCACTGAATCAGAGAGAAAGATGAGGCTGATGGCATGGATGATTGTCGGGAAGACTGTACAGAAAAGAATTCTTAAACTAAGTATTTTAGAATT
Source organism: Saccopteryx bilineata (assembly GCF_036850765.1). Taxonomy (NCBI): domain Eukaryota; kingdom Metazoa; phylum Chordata; class Mammalia; order Chiroptera; family Emballonuridae; genus Saccopteryx; species Saccopteryx bilineata. Next base: position 77,398,226 of record NC_089495.1, on the reverse strand, counting down.
AGTTTCCTTGGTGATCAAACTGTTTTGAAAAACGTAAGTTCCAAATGGCTGGAAGGTAGCATCCAAAGAGGACGGGGAAATTTTAGGAAAAGTGAGGTAGGAAAGCAGGAAATGGTTTGTCTTGAACAGGGTCTCATAAACTGTGTTAAGGGCTTTGGACTTCTACAGGATGGTAAGGCTGGGCAGAGCTCTGAAGAGAGCAATCTCATTTGCATTTTACTAACATCACTGCAGGCATGGGGGGGGGGAGGGGGCGTAAAAACAGTCTGATTCCTAAGAGGGCAGTTAGAAGCTTTGGTTAATATTTCAGGCAAGAGATGATGAGGGTATGTGGAATAAATAAGAACCAACATTAGTTAGCCAAGGAATAGTTAGAAGAAGGAATCCTAGGACAGAGTGATCAAATGGATGCTGGTTTTGACAGAGTTGAAGTTCCTAGTAGGCTTTTCCGGCTTGGGTGATTGTGTGGATGGGTAATGGAAAGAAAATTGGGCTTAGAGGATATTAACAAATAGATTCTTCTCCAGTGCTAACTTTTTTTCTGTTAGAAAGACGTCAGGATACTTAATGTTTTGGGAAAAGGTGTCTTAGTGTATTAACATCTATTTATTTGGGTGCCTGGGCATATACTGGGGTAGCTGGCATCATTTTACGGTGAGCTATTGACAATATACAGAACTGGGGCAAAGAAATGGACAATCTTATCCTCGTTTGTTCCTGTGGACACACTCAGGCTGCCATAGGTCCGCCATTATTGCTCTGTCTGATTGACCTGTGGTGCGGGCATTTGTGGCTCAGCTGCTATACTTCACAGCCACCAGCTGATAGCTTGCAAACATTTCTCAGACTTTCTTCATCTCTAAAACTTTTCTGTCCCTCATCATCATATGCAGACACACATGCCTTCAGAAGGCATCATTTATCGTATATATCCATCGTGCCCACTTTTGTATCTATAGACTTGCCTTCTCCTTTAAGCTCCCTCACAATCAGAAGTTGCTCAGACAAAAATTAGGTGTCATCCTTGTCTCCTCTTTTTTCATTTCCTTCCGGTAGCAACCGTTATTGATACTGCCTTCAAATCATATTTCATCCACTTCTCTCTCCACTGATACCACTCTACCACTCTAGTCTAAGCCGCCAACCTCTTTCTTCTCAGCCACCACCACCCAGATCTCCTCACTCATTTTCTCATTCTGCTTCCACTCTTTTAATCTTTTCACCACGAAGCAGCAAGAGTGAACCTTAAAAATACATATCTGGTCATTTCCATCTCCCATGGTTCCTGGCAGACCTGGACCGCAGCCTGTGTCCTTCAGTCCCGACCAAACTCTCTGACCATGTCGTTTCACCTTCACTACTCTATGTCCCCAACTTGTTCTCGCCCTCAGGCCTTTGTGCGACTGTTTCTAGCACCTGGAATAACTTCCCTCAGATCCTCATGCAACTGGTTCTTCCTCTGTCAGATATCAACTCCTGGGTCCCAGCCTTTTGGGAGGCTTTTTTCTGACCAGCCCCTTGGGTGGCTTTTCTGTTTATCTCCAATCATCCCTGTTTATGTATTTTCAGAGCACTTACCACTAGTTGTCTGTCTTACTCTGCTACATGGTAAGCTCTGTGGGAGTGGGGCGTCTTTGTTTGTCTTACTAAATACAGTGTCCTCAGAATACAGAAAAGGGACCAGGTCATTGTGGAGGCCATAAGTTTACTGAATAAGGGGACAAATGAATGAATAACAAATATTTTAGAGAAGCGATAATGCAATTAGGTAAAAAAAAAAAAATCATTTCTGGCAATTTCAAAAGTGACCAGCTTTGTAAGTGAACCAGAGTGTAAATATGATACGTAAGCTGTAACAGGATTAAATGTAGGATAAGGAGAAGAACAAGTGTGGCAGGCAAGTGAGATAAGGCCAAGAAAAGACGCAGCTAATGCACCCCTAAGGAAGCGGCAGGATTTAAAACAAAGAAAGAGACCCTGATCGCTATCCTCACTTTCTAAAAAGTACAGCTGCTACCTTCTGGTATTGCTGAAGCCCTTTTAGCCCAGAAAACCATCATCACAATCAACAAAATCCGATCAAGTGTTCCATTCAGGAGAGAGGTGCAGACTCGCACATGTTCGCTTCCTATTTCCTCACCTTCCCACGCCAATGTGTTCGCTTCAGTGCTCCAGGAGGCACCCTTCCGAGAGACTGCCATGAGCACAGTGCCCCCGGGTTGTGCAATACGGCAGTCCCTAAAGGAGAGAACTGGGCAGCGTTCCTGCCCCTCTAGGCTTCTTTATGAGGTAGGCTTTGCCATTAAAAACGCCCTGACAAGAATAATTTTAAAAACACCAGTGTGCTGTGTACAGTAAGTGCCTAATAACCAACATGACAGTGGGATAAATGGCCTATGATTCCTGAGACTGGTACTGCATCGGTTTTAGGTTTCTGCCCAACTCTAGTGAGTTTCAGGGCCCCGCCTCCTCTTCCTCCTTCTTTTTAGTGGAAACAAAAAAGTCACTTAGGAAATGTTTACAGCCTTTTCTCCATGGTGTTCCCAGAATTCTCTGCGCTCATCACACTGCTTCTCTGTGATCAGCGCTCTCCTGTGACCCAGAGGAGCACCAGCCACACAACTGAAGGAGAATGTAGCCTTCGTGCAGCTCCTGAGGTTAATTTCTGAATCAGATAGCCTGGATCATTGCAAAAACGTTCTCTGTTAGCCACAGTAATATGACTCTTCCATAAAAGCAAACTGGCATTTTCTCAGCACTGCAGCTAGGTGAGGTACTACAGAGGAAGTACCTCAGAGGAAGATTTCCAATGAATTAACGGGAATTATTATGATATATAATAAGGCTACTGTCCACAAAAACAGAAAAACCCACTAAGGTCAGAAGATGCTCACAATGAATACTGTCACAATACCAGCAGGTTCAGAGACATAACGAGACTAGTTCCATTTAGAGAGAGAGACTGAGTCAACTGGCTGCATTTCTGTTTTATGATGATACTACATCAACGTCTACTTTTCAAGATTATTTCATGGGTATTCTCAGTACACGCTCAACGTTGATCACTTTTTACCGCTAGATGGCAGCAGCTTTCTTCTGATCTCAACATGGTCGCCTCAGGTCTTTGTTCCCGCCCTCCAATACAAACCCACACTTCCTCCTTCCCAAATAAACACTTCACAGCCTATAAAGTTTGGGGAAGATTACTGTAAGCCACTTTCACTGTAAGAAATCAGTCTAGTCTTATGGTTTAAGCTACAGGGCCCTTCAAAGAGTGCAAAATAATTCAAGTCTAAATTGAAAAATAATAGAGAGGTATTTTCTTTCTTTCCCCATACCCATTAACTGCAAACTCTGAAGAGAGCAATATTTCTTTTTCTTTATAGACCTCTGAGGAAAAAAGGCAATGAGTAGAGAAATGGGAAAACAGATGGAATTGGAGAGATTTCTATTTTATAATAACAATTTAGCTCTCTGGATGATTTAAATCATTGTTTTCTAAAGGATGTACCCTGGTATGTTCATTTATGAAGGTGTCCCAAGTTAATTACACGAGGGAAGAAAGGATTCAATGATCTCAGTCAAGATCAGATTGGTGACATACAGAGTTACCCTTCTGGTTGATTCAACCTTCACAGAAACTGAGGTCAACTGGCTGCATGGTCCTAGAAAGAGACCACTTTCGCTTGGACATAACGTGCCCCTTCTGGAGCATGCATTTACCGAGTGTGTGGAACCAGGGTCCTATCTATATACACCCACTTGCTCAGACTTCTAAGTTGTTAGAGTGAAGATGGACCCAAAAGAGCTGAAGTAAATTTTCGCTTCATCTGAGGCTGTAACTGTTGGTGTACCGATGCATCAGCTAGGTGGTAGTAAAGAGGTGCCTTTTATGTAGAGTTGAAATCTGATTATGGGCTAATACCTACGGTTTATGAAGCACTTTCTTTTAAGGTAATGTTATAAAAAGTATTATCTCTTTTGCATTCTTCCTAAGATCTAATATGCATAGTTTGGGTCAGACACCACTCATTCAATCAACCAATCAATCAATTAATACAAATACTGAAGTACAGGAAGTATACAAATAAAGACTAATTTAGTATAAGTGAAAAATTTACACCAGAATCTAAGACTTGAACTTTGTGCATTTCATAGAGGGTTCCTTTGTTTTGACTCTATTATCTAATCACAATTACGTACATTTGGTTTTAAAGGCTGTATGTTTTTTTCCATTCATTTGAGAGGAAGGGGGAAAGAGGAGGGAAAGGGTAGAGAAAGAGAGAGAGAAGCATTAACTCATTGTTCCACTTAGTTGTTCTATTTAGTTGTGCACTCATTGGTTGCTTCTTAGCATGTGCCTTGTCCAGGGATCAAACCTGCCATCTTGGTGCGCCAGGATGTTACTCTATCCACTGAGCTACCCACCCAGAGACTAAAGGCTATATTTTAAAATATGTGATTTAAAGCAGGAAATCTGGAAAAATGAATGGTTTGAGGGAATTAGGATCAAAAACTGTAAGTTTAAAGGAGAATGGAATCTATCTACTTTGGCATTCTTCTTAGCTTCAGCCACTGAATAACCAGGAATAAAACCTAAGAGATCCATTTATTTTAGTTACTACTTGCAGAGTACCTTATCATCCAAAATATAAGAAGTTATACTCTCCAAAGAATAACATTAAACTTCATTAACTACCTTTAATGGCAGCTTTAGGTTTACTGAATAGTAAGGACAATCAGTGGTGCTAGTTTAAAAGAGGAGTAGTTTTTCGTATCATTTTTTTTTGGTGCCAACACCTCTGGGGAAACTATCCCCTCCTTAGTACCTATGGTCCTCACTATGTGTGGTCTTATTGGGACTGCTAACTAGGGAGCTCCCTCCCTCGGCCAGAGCTGAGCACATGGGCCAGGCTGGGGCCACTCACATTCTGCGGCTTCCTCATTGGCAGTTTGAAGGTGACCTCAAGGAGCTGCATGCAGGTGCCTCACTCCAGGCCTGCACCTGCTTACTAAGTGCTGCTTCCTGGACCCAGGGTGCCATCCTGTTCCCTGTTTCCTGAGGCCCAACTCCTCCGCGTTTTCTTTGATTCCGGAACCTACCTCAGGCACTTCTGCAAAATTACCTTTTGCTTACGTTGGCCAGACTCAGTCAGTTTCATTACTTTCAACAAAAGAACCCCATCTGATAAAAGAGACTACACTGAAAATTTAGACAGAAGTAATGGCTACAGTAGACAATGAATCAGGCAGGGTCCTGAGCCCTCCAGCTACTATATCAGCTGTGGGTTTATGCTGAATAGCTGGGACTTATCTTGAAACCTGTGCGATACTGGCTGACTTTAATTTTTAGGGGGGGGGGGCAATTAATATGTCACACACTATATGTTGCTCTCCTAAAACGGATTAAGAGAAATATACTAAACATACCTTAGGTAAGCTAGTACTATACTGAGAAATGTAATAAATACAGGGATAGATGGTGATGGAGGGAAACTTGACTTGGGGTGGTGAACACACAATACAGTATAAAGATGGTGTATTATAGAACTGTACACCTGAAGCCTGTATAATTTTATTAACCAATATTACCCCAATAAATTCAATAAAATTTTTTTTTGTATTTTTCTTAAGTGAGAAGTGGGGAGGCAGAGAGACAGACTCCTGCATGTGCCCGACCAGGATCCACCAGGCAAGCCCACTAAGGGGCGATGCTTGGCCCATCTGGGGCCATTGTTCTGTTGCAACTAGAGTCATTTCAGCACCTGAGGCAAAGCCATGGAGCCATCCTCAGTGCCTGGGCCAACTTGCTTCAGTGGAGCCTTGGCTGCAGGAGGGGAAGAGAGAGGTAAAGAGAAAGTAGAGGGGGAGGGGTGGAGAAGCAGATGGTCACTTCTCCTATGTGCCCTGACTGCGCATCAAACCTGGGACTTCCACACACGGAGCCGATGTTCTACTACTGAGCCAAATGGCCAGGGCCCAATACCATTTTGAAATGCAATATATAGCCAATTTTAAGAAAATTACTAAACCTAGTGGTCAGCTGAGAAAAATATTATAGTGAGAATATATATATAATTTTAAAATTTCTAGTTCATTGACCATACACACACACACACACACACACACACACACACACACAGAAATCTCAGCTAGAAAGATAACATCACAAATATGACTGATAGATGAAAACCAAAAACCAAACTGCTGGCATTCCCAGCATTTTCATAGGGGAACCCCTTCAAGTTTATTATCCTGAGTGGTATTCTCAGCATATTCACAAACACATTAGGCTTTTTCACTGGGTCCCCATATCAGTCTTTATTCTTTCAAATATATGTTTAGAAGACAGCTAGAATTAGCTAATTATTCAGCCCAAATATATCCATTAAAAAAGACTATGAAACACTAGGAAAGAATGTGGCTTCTCTGTGTAAAATAAGAATAAGTGTAAAATAAGATCCTCCTTCATTTTAATTTGATATGTTAATTATAATATGATCTAGGCTTTCACAGATATAGAAAGTTTTTCATAGTGGGACATTTTTTTCTGCATTATTCATTAATGACTCCCTTATCGTGTTTTATTACAACACGACCATTATTTTAAAGTTCTATATCTGATATAGTTTAACAGGGAAGGAATTGTGATGGAGATGAGTACACAATGTGCAATTTAAAACTCTATAAAACACTGTGATTTAAGTAGCTTTCACAGAGTATATCATCAATCTCCATTGTGTAATTTCAAACATATTAAAGTATATAAAATCTACCTAGAAAAATTACAATTATATGAAAAAGATGCTACAAGACCTAGAACTACAACCAATTCATTTTATTTCTTTTCTTCTGCTGCTTACTTTGGATTTAACTGGTTCTGTGTGTGTGTGTGTGTGTGTGTGTGTGTGTGTGTGTGTGGTATCCTAAAGTAGAAATTTAAGATTATTGTTTTGGGATCATTTTCTTTTCTAATGTATGCATTGGTGCTATAAATTTCCTTCCAAGGACTGCTTTTGATGTATCTCACAAATTTTAAGAAGTTGTGTTCAAATTTTCATTTAATATTTTAAAATTTCTCTTGCAATTTGTTCTTGGACCTATGTGTTATATAGAAGCATGTTGTTCAGTTTCCACGTATTTCCACAAATATAGTCCAAACAAATCCTGAATACTGAACTAATATCTCTAGGTCATGCCAAAACTAGTTCACCAACAGAGATGTTTCATCACACAATAGTACCTCACCTAGCTGCAGTGCTGAGAGAATGCCAGAATCAACAGCAACTACACTGACATGCCCTATAGGTTCTTAAGACAGATTTTCAGTAAGACACTAAAATGGTTCTGAGTAGCAGGCTGGTAGAAATGAAATACTCAGGGACTTTTAATAGGAGAATGTCTCAGAAGTGGTGATCTTTACAGCTCAATATAATCTTATAGCCCCAATACTTAAGGAAATAAGTGTAGAAAATAAACCAACTTACAATTTTCCCCAATCATCTTTATTGTGACTAAAGCAATACTGTGATAAGATGTTGAAGAATTGCAAAAATTGTTAACATTAATATTTTAAGAGGAAGAGTCAGGCCCCCTTACCCCTCCTTTCTGAAAAGAAAAAAAACCCACAGAAGGAGATTAAAGGGGCAAAAGTTAGTAACTAATCATAGTTTAAGTATAGTTCTCTGTTAAGGACTAAGGCCACTTGCTAGACAGCAAAGAAGATAAAAGTTATCTGAAAACTTCCTCTTCCCCTTCAATAAGATCCTTTAGGAGACAATGTTTACATATTTTAATTAAAGATTCCTATACTGATTCTAACTCTTTCTCCCCTCCTGGAGTCCTGAGAGTGACTTATACCTCTACGCCAGGGGTAGTCAACCTTTTTATACCTACCGCCTACTTTAGTATCTCTGTTAGTAGTAAAATTTTCTAACCACCCACCGTTTCCACAGTAATGGAGATTTATAAAATAGGGAAATAACTTTACTTTATAAAATTTATAAAGCAGAGTTACAGCAAGTTAAAGCATATAATAATAATTACTTACCAAGTACTTTATGTTGGATTTTCACTAAGTTTGGCAGAATAAATCTTTATAAAACAACTTATTATAGTTAAATCTATCTTTTTATTTATACTTTGGTTGCTCCACTACTGCCCACCATGAAAGCTGGAACGCCCACTAGTGGGCAGTAGTGACCACGTTGAGTACCACTGCCCTAGACAAAGGGATCACGAGCTCACTCCCCTTGCTTGAAAACCTGCATTCTGTAACATTTTATGTGCTTTCTAATAATCATTCCTTTTGAAATTCTTTATATGTATAAAACTTGTAAACTAAAGCAAGCGGGGACTAGCTTATTAGGTTTCCTAATAAACTAGCTCCGACGCTTTTAGCAAAGTAATTTCATTTAGCTTCTCTCCTTATTCTAAGCTAAACGTTTTGTTGTGGCAACAGGGATGGGGTAGACACTAGAAGATTTGGGAATGTCTTTGTTGGGTACATAAAACAATTATCTCTACTGTGTCATCTTGTGGTCTTGATGTGTAAGAATGCTTTTTCCTTTTAATAGATCCTATAGATCAGGGGTCCCCAAACTACGGCCCGTGGGCCGCATGCGGCCCCCTGAGGCCATTTATCCAGCTCCCGTCGCACTTCCGGAAGGGGCACCTCTTTCATTGGTGGTCAATGATAGGAGCATAGTTCCCATTGAAATACTACTCAGTTTGTTGATTTAAATTTACTTGTTCTTTATTTTAACTATTGTATTTGTTCCTGTTTTGTTTTTTTACTTTAAAATAAGATATGTGCAGTGTGCATAGAAATTTGGTCATAGTTGTTTTTTTTTATAGTCCAGCCCTCCAATGGTCTGAGGGACAGTGAACTGGCCCCCTGTGTAAAAAGTTTGGGAACCTCTGCTATAGATAGATGTTGTAAGCTTGTTAGTAATTGACTATTGTACCATGCTCCTTCCTTACTCACCCAACCAGTACTTGATTTTGTATAAAAGAAGGTTCAGAACGGTAAGAGGGCCTACATGATTTGGGACTGTGCCCCATGTAGCTAGCTAGCCGGCTCATTAATAAACTCCTCAAATTTCTTCTGTAACCTGCCTGGTGTCTCTATGTAACCCGCGGATTGCAGTACTTTACAACACTACTAAGACACAAAATTCAGCTGTAACTAAAAGGAATGTGAAATACTTTTATCATGAGGTTTTTTTTGCTGAAATTCTGGATCATAGTGAATTTAGAAAATTAGACTAAAAGTCTTTACTAAGGTTAATCTGAAAGATGGTACACAATTTTAAGGATACATAATTATCACCAAGCTATATTTGAGGAGATGGTGAAAGTAGTTAAAGAATTTAATAGCAGACCCTGATTACAACATTAAAAAAATGTGAATTTGGAGGGATTTGAAGTACAGCAATACCCTGGAGGCACTTCTTTTCATTGTAATTCAGTATGTATACAGAGAACTTGCAAACTGGTTATGAATGGCGCCCATTTTCCAAACCTGCTACCCAGCATTGAAGAGAGCGTGCTTCCAAATGAAATCTAAAGGCAACCTGCTTCTACTTATTTATCAACACATACGATTAAAAAAACCCCAACAGCCAGGCACTGGGACCATCATCTATAAAAGTCCATACACATTATCATAACTTTTGTCCTGTAAGTTGAAAAGCAAAACACTGGAATGCTCTGGTAATTAAAATAATGTAATATTATCTACAAATAATGAGCATGCAAGGAACCACACTGAGATGAGTGACCACGTCGGGGAGTGACTGCCACATATTGGAGCGGGCAGCCACGTCTTCATTAGGACTCTCCTATTTCTCCTTCTTCTCTCCCCATCACATCAATATCACGGGAATTTCCCAGACAAAAGCCTTCTGCTCAGCTCGTAATGAATTAAACATCCATCTTATTTCATCTTCGGCATTTCTCCAGCAGTAGCTAACTGCTGTGTCGCAGAAATTTGACTGGACAGGTGTGCAGAGACCCGGGTTTATACCTCCGGCTGATGTGTTACATGTCGGAAAGCGGGGAGCTGAGCTGAACCTGATGACACTGACATTTCCCATCCAGCTCTGAAACTGATCACTACTACATTTGGAAATGTTCTCTCTCTCTTTAAAGGACTAGTTCTGCAACAGCTTTCTGAGAGTTTCTGATGTCGACAACTTCGTGTCTTCCTCTTTTAAGGCAAAGACTTAAACAACTATTACTTTTTTTATGACAAAAATCCATGCTATTATATCTCTTTGTGGGATCCTATGAAGTAATGTCTAACATTTGCAACTGTATGCAGAAATATTTTTGTTCATTTTAGCACTCTACCTCCAACAGTAAAACATCAGGGTGAAAAGGCTCTTCCTGCCCTCGACAAAAATCTGTGACACACACATTAGCATAATGTTTGCCCTGTAAGTTGAAAAGCAAAGCCCGTCCAAATGCGAAATGTGATTCACACCCAGGATGTGATCTAATTTGCATAGATATGCGATTAAAAACTGGAACTTCTTTGTATATACAGCTACATAGCATCTCAGGCATGTTGGTAAGAAATAAATCATAACTGAGACTGGTTGTGGTAACATCCAATTGGTTAGAGAAAATTTCTTCTATTTTACTGATGAAAATGCCTATTAATAATACTTTATTTTTTATGTCATCACATAAAAAGTCCATAAAGTCTCTGTCATGTAATACCTACTACCCGTTACATAACAGCTCAAGATGGATGGTTTGAGTGTATGGTGTAATCACTATTTCCACCATCATCAAAGAACAATATATGCCCAAATCTTTCAAACTTTAGGAATGGAGCAGGAGGAAGGGAGAAGTAGAGGGGAGAGAAGAAAGATAAAAAGCTAAAAATGAGCATATACTAATATGTATGTCTTCTGAATACTCACACTGATCCTAGACAGTTTTGGAGTCTTCAATCAACTTCAGTGTTCAGTTCCGAGATATTCCTCACTAAGCCCCTCCCTGTCTTGCTCCAACCAAACAGGGAGTCTGGATTTCTGTTATATCTTCAGAAATAAAACAGCTAAAATATGACTCGGGTAACAGTCACTTTCTGTGGGTTTGATATCACAATATAATAGCCTCATGCAAAAAGATCTGTAAAGAACCAAAGTCTGTCTGCATATTCAACTCTCTAATAAGGTTTTCCCCGTTTCCCACAATTTACCCCAAATAGAGCAAAATATTTGCCTGGCATTATCACATTCAAGAAGACATGACAAAGATCTAAAAAAATGTTTTAGTTATTGGACAAAGGGAGGTGCAATCACCCCTTAGGGCCCACGGTGAAGGCAAGAGGAGAGAGATGACTCAGGAAATAAAGGAGGAAGTTCCTCTGCTGAACCTCAAAGGCTGTATCAGTTTGCAAATCAGCAAGTATTACTCCAGTGGGGTGGCTGTGAGGGGAGAGCTATCTGATGAAGTTTATGTTTGGCCTGGATTGCTACCTTTGATGAACTGTGGTTTATACATTGACCCCCATGTTCTTTATTGGATTGCTAATACACCCTGCAAGAAGATACTGCCATTCTTCAGTGCCTGGGAGCTAGCAGATAGGTATAGCAAACTGGCTCCATCCTACCAGCTGTCATCGGGCGCCTAATCCTGCTGCTTTCATCTCCTCCCTGCATACATACATTTGTCACCACATGTTATTTCCATTCCGGCAGGTTTGTCTGCCTTGAACCGAAATTCTTTCCCACACACTTCTTCATCTCCAGAGGAAATGCTGCCACAGGAATGAGGCCAGTGGATGCCACCTCTCATATTAACATCATGCAAAGAAAAACACTACTTAAAACTTTAAACCACTTTGCTCAATGATGAACACTGGTCTGATAGCTGGTCCACAGCCACTGACAGTTACAATCTACCAACTGTTGCGCATTTCCTATACACAACTTACACATTCTGGCCTTTTCATCTCTGGCAGGTTTAATTGCTCATTTGATGAACAATATATATATATATATTTTTTAAACTGGATTCTTTTTTATTTTTTTTTATTTTTATTTTTTATTCATTTTTAGAGAGGAGACAGAGAGAGAGACAGAGAGAGAAGGGGGAGGAGCTGGAAGCATCAACTCCCATATGTGCCTTGACCAGGTAAGCCCAGGGTTTTGAACCGGCGACCTCAGCATTTCCAGGTTGACGCTTTATCCACTGCGCCACCACAGGTCAGGCTGATGAACAATATTTTTTACCTCATCGAAGCACTTGCTAACTCAACTTCGCAAAATCACCCAACATCACTCATGTGCAGTGTTTGTAGATCTGACTCAATCTGGAGGCAAGCTAGTGTTGAACTTCACATTTAATTCCATAAATTATCCTACACTTCTATATTGGGGACAGCAAGAATCATTTGCCCTTCTTCTCCATTGTAAGCATTAGGATGTAAACTTCCTGGATTTTCAGAACCAATATTTCACAAATAAGTAGAAAGTGCTCATCTGGTACTTTATCAGATGTAGATGCTGGGTGAGTCACTGGGCTTCTTTCTAGCCAGGTGATTGATTTCCATAGCCAGCCTCACAGTATTTACTTAAGGGAAATTCAAGTAGCACACACCATAGAAATCTTAACTAACTCATGACCAAAGAGAGCACATGTAATAAATTCATGTCAACACCTACTGTAGTTTACTTAGAAATATCTCCAGGTCCTCGTATATATGTTTCAATATATGTATAAAGAAAGCACTGTGCCAATGCGTTGCTTTTCCAACTAATTCTGGGTCTGTACCCAAACACCTTCTCTGGGATGGGCTTTGGACAGTCATCTCCCTTCCTTTATACTTTTTCCCTTCCCTACTACCTCAACTAACCTTTCCGGTAATTTCTGGTAATTCCCCTATGTGCAAATTGGTCTTAGAGTTGATAACATTTCCCTCTGAGCACTATACAATATATATATTACCTCATAGCATTATTCGCATCTTATTATACATATGTTCTTTGTATGATTTCAGATATTGTATATTATATATGTGACGCCCCCCCCTCACATGCCCTACAAGACAGTGAGCCCCGTGAGAACAGAAACCATGTTTTATTTATCTTTCTAAATCTAGTGCTTTCCACAGAGCCAAGAACAGTAAATAAATGTTGCTGAAGAGTTGAATTTTCTTAAGGCTAATAGTAAAAATCCTTTATATTTTTCATGGGTTATTTCTTAGGAGATAGAAGTGGTTTGAGCTTACTAACCAAAATAATGTGCTATAAATTACGCAGGAATGAGTTATTGTTACTCTAATACGCCAGAAAAAGTGAAGAAAAGAATATTTGTTATTTTCTCAGTATTCAACATTTATCCAACGGAAAAATAAGTTGTAGAAAGTGGATCTCATAACTAACATTGTTGGACTCTCTGTTAACTTATGTTGCTCACTCACTTGAGCATCTCAGTCTCTATATGTAATAAAATTTCTCTAGTGCACTATGCCTTATACTGAAAATGAATATCAATTCCATGTAGTCAAAAAAGAACCAGATTTCTCCCTGTCCTTTTATGTAATGACCATCAGCATTATTATCCCTTCAGCTTTCCAGGTTTGGCAGGGAATAGTATGCTCTGGAGATAGATAGTGAGAAACCATGAAGGATGCCCCAGCTTTTTTTTTTTTTTTTCTGAAGCTGGAAATGGGGAGAGTCAGACAGACTCCCGCATGCACCCGACCGGGATCCACCCCGCATGATGCTCTGCCCCTTCGGGGCGTCGCTCTGCCACAACCAGAGCCACTCTAGCGCCTGGGGCAGTGGCCAAGAAGCCATCCCCAGCGCCCGGGCCATCTTTGCTCCAATGGAGCAGTGGCTACAGGAGGGGAAGAGAGAGACAGAAAGGAAGAAGGGGGGGGGTGGAGAAACAAATGGGCGCTTCTCCTGTGTGCCCTGGCTGGGAATAGAACCCGGGTGCCCCGCACGCCAGGCCGACGCTCTACTGCTGAGCCAACCGGCCAAGGCCAATGCCCCAGCTTTTAGTCAGTGTGTAAGCACATAGCTGTATCATCTTTGCTCCACTTCCCATTCTGTGAAAGAAGAAAAGCATCATATTTAACAACATCACCAAGCTATTGTGAGGATTAATTAGATTTAATGTGGGAAGGGAGGTGAGCTGATTAGGTACTATTCAAATTCAAAGAATCATTAGTTTGTGTCTAAAAATAATCCTGATTTAGGAACAAAATTAATTTGGAAGCTCAATCTTTAGCAATCATCTTCCTATACTTAAAAGAGCAATGGTTTTTAATCAAAATCCCATTCTCAGCACAATTCAATGATGTAAAAAATAGAGATCTGTGAATTTCCATTCACCTTTCAAGTAAACAGTACACAGTTCAAGTTCAATTCTTTCTTCCTTCCTTTTTAAAGATACATTAGGTATAGAAAGGCTAATTTCTATAGGTAGGGGTAGTTAGTGTAAACAAAATGGATTGTAAGTCTAGATTAATTAATTAGTTTTTTGTTTCTTATAAAACATCTTAAATTGCTCTTTATAGAATCACTAGCTGTTTTGTTGTTGAACTAACTTTTCACGTAATTTCTGGTAATTTCCAACTATATTTTTGTTCAAGAGCTAGTCAGTGAATGAAGATATTTGTATTCCCCAAATTTAAAAGTAAAATCTCTCAATATTTAAGGCTCAGTCTGCAAAATAAAATCAAAATGAATATACTAGATTACTCTACAATGAAAATATTCATGAGACATGGGAATTGGTACCTGAGAAAGATCTGAATTGTTGCCTAAATCTCACTTAAAAACTTCCAGGTCTTTTTAAAAAGGGAAAACAGTCTTTAAAAATAAAATAGTTGGCCCTGGCCAGTTGGCTCAGTGGTAGAGTGTCGGCCTGGCATGCAGGAGTCCTGGGTTCGATTCCCGGCCAGGGCACACAGAAGCACCCATCTGCTTTTCCACCCCTCCCTCTCTCCTTCCTCTCTGTCTCTCTCTTCCCCTCCCGCAGCCAAGGCTCCATTGGAGCAAAGATGGCCCGGGAGCTGAGGATGGCTCTGTGGCCTCTGCCTTAGGCGCTAGAATGGCTCTGGTTGCAACAGAGCGACACCCCAGATGGGCGGAGCATCGCCCCCTGGTGGGCTTGCTGGGTGGATCCCAGTCGGTCGTACGCGGGAGTCTGTCTGACTGCCTCCCAGTTTCCAACTTCAGAAAAATACAAAAAAAAAAAAATAATAAAATAAAATAGTTAACAATCCTGGGAAATATACCATATCTGTTAGGAAAATAATGTAACTCACAGTTTTCATGTCTGCAGAGTTTTGGCTGGAAAAAAATTTTCCAAAGGAAAGGAAGATAACGTCATTCAGTTAGTAGAAACGAATTATATAGAGAAGCAGGAATAATTCCCTTTTGTTTTAACATAGCCCTACTGAAATTTCCTGTAAGACTCAAAAATTCTCATAATTTAGACTGTGTACTCACCACGCAAACTTCTGATTATTCATTCGATTTCCCCGAACCCTTGATACTGGGGACGGATGTACCCTGTAGGTAAATGAAAGCAATGCAGTTATTGAAAAAGCATATTCCCTATTACAAATGGACAGATAAAAAGGAACCTGTTTATAAATGATCTCTTTTAGATTTGCTTAATATAGAATTCTGCAGAACTTGATCACCTCGTAGTGAATGGATGTAGTTAATTCCTATGCCTGCCAGCCTGCAGTCTGTTTCTTTTTCCTTCAGTAGCACATCACCAGGGTTTGTCATATGTTCTCTGTGAAGATCCCCCCAAAAGCAGGACCTCTGGTTTTAATCAACTGATTTCATTCACTTCGTTAACAAAAAGTTACTGACTGCGTACTCCTTGCCAGGTTTAGGAGTGGGTTGAAATAATGTAAGGTGTGGTACTTGCCCCCGGAAAACTCTTTCTGCTACCTGCCCCCACCAGGGTGGGGGGACATAAGTGACAGTCTAAGTGCACATTTTCTCATTAAACTTTTAGACTTAAGTAAGCAAGAAACTAAAGGGAATTAAGATATGCCACTCCAAAATATGCTACTTTGGCACGAGGATTATTTTGAGTTAAAGGTAACTAAGAAATAGCAGACACAGGAAGAGCTCTCTATCTTCCCTTGATAGGCCTAATAGCAGGGCATAAACTTTTGTTTTGTTAAGAATATTTACACTTGTAAAGATGTCCTCCTTCTCCCATACCAGAAAGAGCAGTACATCAATAATACTTTTATCACCAGTGATGGCATTAAAATGAGTTTCCATAAAAAAGCCTTATTTAAAGGCCCTGATTGGTGAGCTCAGCTGGTTAAAGCACTGTCCCAAAACACCAAGGTTTGTGTTTGATCTCCTGTAGGGAAACATACAGGAAGTGACCAATGAATGCATAACTAAGTGGAACAAAATGAATGCTTCCCCCTCTCACTTTCAAATTAATCAATAATTTTTTTTAAAAAGTACTTTTATTTACCATTATTGTCCCCATGCATTTCCTAATCACCCTCTTACAATTACCCCTCTCCAAAAGCCCAGACCCCTTTTCTTTTGTCTAGTCCTTTCTTCACAATTTGTCACCCTTTGTTAAAACGGTATATAAGCTCCAACATCTAATTACGTTTCTGGGTTACTTATCATTGAGTGTTCTTACATGTGTGCACGTTGCACATGTAAACTGTTTCTTTTTTCCCCTTGCTAAACTGTCTTTTGTCAGTTTAATTTGCAGGCCCTCCAGACACAGAACCTGCAAGGATACAGGAAAAGTTCTTTTCCTCCTCTACAATAATTTCATCCAAATGTCCAGAAACAGAATCTATCGGAATGGGGGAGGAAAGAAGGGCAAACAATTATTTCTTTAAAAAAAAAGACCTTTTAGATGTGATACTCTACAGCAGGGGTCCCCAAACTTTTTACACAGGGGGCCAGTTCACTGTCCCTCAGACTGTTGGAGGGCCAGACTATAAAAAAAAACTATGAACAAATCCCTATGCACACTGCACATATCTTATTTTAAAGTAAAAAACAAAACGGGAACAAATACAATATTTAAAATAAAGAACAAGTAAATTTAAATCAACAAACTGACCAGTATTTCAATGGGAACTATGCTCCTCTCACTGACCACCAATGAAAGAGGTGCCCCTTCTGGAAGTGCGGCGGGGGCCAGATAAATGGCCTCAGGGGGCCGCATGCAGCCCGCGGGCCGTAGTTTGGGGACCCCTGCTCTACAGCTTTGAGGAAGGAAAATCAATTCAAAACTTTAGCTAAATAATCAAGAAGTAAAGACTACATATACTGTTTTATATGCTTCCAGGGCCGGAGTCATCCACTGGCAATAGTTTAAATTTCCAGGCACTGATGATATCTTTCCATCACATGCTAGCTGCTGAACCTCCAGCTCTTTGAAGATCACTAACTGGCAACAAAATATGCCCTACTTCCTGCTTCCTTTTGGCCAACTTCCTGCTTTGTTCTATCTTTACCAGGATTTGTGAGATCTAGGCAGTCTCTTTAGCTTGTGTTATCTTCACTCTTTATGTCTCGGACATCACTTTTGTATACAGGACAAGAAAGAAAACAGGGATCTTAAACTCTGGTTATTATAGTCCAGTGAGAACCAAAAGCTCCAAGGTCCATTAGAACCTCGGTTTTCTATAGGCGTTTAACACGTGAAAATCATTTCAAAACAGATTATCGAGTTCCAGCCACACAGAAGGCCCAACTGCAGTCTTTCGGTAAAGCCAAGAGCCAGGCTGCACTTTGCATTGGGAAGGCTTATTTCTTCCAACACCCCTTATTAACATTCTTTTCCTTACAGCACTTCTCAATGGCTGCTGCAGCTGAGCCGTTCAGCACAGATTTTCTGCTCGGCATGGGGGAGGGGGATGTTAATTATGCAGAAAGATGGAGAGAGGCCAGACAGCCCCTCTGGTGAACTGTCTCATTCAAGCAAGGCCCACTTCCTGCTGTTTTGCAGCTACAAGGATCACCTGTTGGTCTTGGCATCTGGCCAAACTGGGGCCTGGCGGAAACGACAGACTCAGCTAGAAATGAAAGCCAGCTCCGAGTCCAGTCTCCCAAATTGGGGAGAGAGAGAAAAAAACATGCAATAAAAACGTGTAAGAATTATACAAAAGGGAGCAAAACTCATTATTTTTTCTCTTCTTTCTTTTTTTCTTTCAGTCTGTCCGCTTGAGATATAATCATCAAAATGAAACTGTAAGCCAAAAAATGTCTTCCGGGTCTGAAGGGGAAATGCAGGAAATCCTCTTGAATCCCCCCTACATTCCCACTGGGGCTAAGAGTCATGCTGCCTAAAGAAAGTTTAAAAAGTAATAGCCCAAATACAGTTATGTCATTCACTCGATGGCCTTTAAATGTTTACTTCTCTTATTTCTTCCTCCTCAACCCCTAGTATTTCTATTCATCATGATCATCTCACCAGTTGAAATCTGAAGATATATTCTCTTGTTGATGGTCCTCACTGCATATATCTGTGTTGAAAAATAGATCTATTTCACCTACAATTATAATATTCTCTAGGTATTTTGTGTCTCATAGCAAAACTTCGTTGATCCATCCATACATCAAATACTATAAGCAGATAATTTCTGTAACAGTTCAACAGTCCTCAAAGAATTTCTGATTTGTGTGTATGTGTGAATCAATCATTATAAAGTTTCTGAAAATAGTAAAACAAGTGACTCTCCCTTCCCCAAAGTAGTCACTTAATAACCTGAAGTTTACCTCATCTGATAAAGTATACCATAAATGTTTACATTTCAGCTACCTCCCAAATTTTATTTATCAAAAGAATATGCAGTGTTTTTGTGAGTTGAGTCTTTATTGTGACTCTTTTTGCCATTGCCTATCTCCTTTCCACATAGAGCAGCCAGGCAGGTACAAAGTCAAAAACCCCAGTAGGAGAAACCACCACCTAATCTGCATGTCATGCATTATTCATGACCCCCTGATTCCTGCACCTGCATAGAGGCAGGAAGCTTGCAGGGAACGTTCATTATTCTTCCCTTAGCCTCACACAGGCTTGATTACTGGTAAGCCACTTTGTTCTATAACTAAGGGTTTCAGGCCTCAGAACTAACCACTGGATATGGAAAGGAAAAAAAAAAACCACACACACACACCAGGCTGAAGAAAAGGGCAATCTTGGTCGTTGTGTAACATGTGAATCCTACAATGTGCTCTCTGAGACTGACAGTTTATGGCAGATGGAAATGCTCACACTGGTGAGTCACGTGACAGAAAAAAAGGAAGCTATACCATTAAGGTCCTGTATAGCAACTCTCCTATTTATATACACTGTCTCAATTATCTGAGACAGACTGCATGTTTATAAATTTACCCAATGCTGGGCTTAATTTAGTCTTCCTGCTAATCATGTGAGTATGTCTTAGCTATCTTAACACAGAAATGACCCTTCTTTGGGTAGAAGCACCAGAGGACCTGACTCTCAAATCTTATGTTTTAATGACTAGTACTTACAGTTAAGAGAATATGATCACTTTATTTTCCTTTCCTTTTTTAAACAAGATTTTATTTATTCATTTTAGAGAGGGGAAAGAGAGAGAGAGAGAGAGAGAGAAGGGGGAAGGAGCAGGAAGTATCAACTCCCATATGTGTCTTGACCAGGCAGACCCGGGGTTTTGAACCTGTGACCTCAGTATTTCAAGTCGACGCTTTATCCACTGTGCCACCACAGGTCAGGCAATCACTCTGTTTTTCAATGTCTTCATAAACCTATCTGAATGGCTGGTAGATGAAGCTGGGCTGTGAAACTCGGACACCCAACACAGCTCACTGATATCCTGCTGTGATGGGTACCAATTCTATCTTTTTACTCTCCCCACCACAGAAAAGCAGTGACAACTTAAATGCAATCCTGTAGCCCCCAGTGGAATGGGAGTGAAATGATAAAGGGTACAACTGTGTAAGCAGTGTGCCTGGGACTAAACCCCAGCTCCACCAGTAGTAACCCAGTGTTATCCTAGGGCAAGTTCCCTAAGCTTACAGTGCTTCAGTTTTCTCGTCTGTGCAAATGGAGGCAGTCATGAGAGGCACCTCCTAGGCCTGGGAGAGTCAAATTGGTTGACAGTTGTAAAGTGTTTAGGACAGTGGTTGGTGCTCAGAAAGGGGTCAATACATGTTAGCTATTCCAAGGGACTGAGATGACAAATGTCCTCTATAGAGTCTGCAATCTTAACTACTATACTTACACGACTTCACTAAAGATGAGGTAACAAAGAGAAATGAACACATAGAGAGTAGCATCAACTGAATGCTGTGATTTCTAAGATACTGGCATACTCTGTGGTAGCTGATTTTTCTGTTACTTACTGGAAGACCTCTCTCCTGTTTGTTAAGTTGCAGCGTATGTCAGTTATGTCCCATTCAAGGTCAAGTCAATAACCATAGCAATACAAAAATCACTCCCATTTACTGAGCCCTTACTATGCCAGACACCATGCTTAGGACTTTAGGTACATTCTCTTATTTATACTTATAGCCTTATTATACACATTTTAACTTTGAGAAAACAGGTTTAGAAGAATTTTGATAACTTGCCAGGGTCACACAACTTGTGAACAGCAAAATCAGGACTTAAACATAGGTATTGCTGTTCTGTCCTACTCCAGATTACTTTGCCATCTTTATGAACACATCTACAAGGGCAGGCAAAAGTAAGTGTACAGTTGTTCGTATGGAATACAATAAAATAATTAATAAGTAATTATACAAGAATAAAAAGCGTGTGTTTTGTGTACCTACCACTGCAATCCTACTTTTGTGCAAACTGGTATATGCCCTCTACACTATCCTAGAGGATGTAATAAAGTAAATTAGCACCAGAGGCTTTAATGAGAGGTTTAGCATTTATTTAAGTCCCATTGTACATTCTATAGCATAAATAGATCAAAGTAAAAGTAGGCTTTTCTTGGCCTGAGGTTGGCACTGGACTAAGTAGCAAGCATTTTGAGTACTCACAAGAAATACAGTCACAGTAATATAAGTACACTGTACTCCCTTTAACTATGAAAATTCCTTGTTACTAGTGTTGCTATTTAAATACAAAATGTGCAACACATGTAAGTTTTAGATGGTAAAATGAATCCTAGCTATACATCCACTTATCTTCCCATTTCTTCTAGAACCCCATCCAGTTTGTGTCCACACCCTCCTGATGAAATCATCCTTGTCTTCATCATCAATGGCCTCCACGTTCAAATCTAGTGGTTAATCCTCAGCCCTCATCTTCTTAAATTCTTAGCGGCAGCTGCCGTAACTGATCACTCCATCCTTGAACAGCTTTCTTAATCAGCATCAGTCCTGGTCTCTGGCTTTCCTCCTCCTCTTTTTTCCCTTGTCTTAAATCTCCTGCTCTCATTCTTTGAATTCTAAATATTGGCGTGGCCTCAGGATCTCTTTCCCATGGCTTTCTCTTGCCAATTTCAACTCTCACTCCCCAAACTGAAAGGGTCCCCAACACAGCACCCTCACACCAGGCTAACGGGCTTCCACACCATCTATGTTATAATGACCCCAAATTTCTGTTTCGGTTTTCACCCCACCCCTGTATTTTCTCTGAATACAAGTCTCAGGTTTATTAATCCTAATTCTTTCCTTCAAAAAAAAATTTTTTTAAACGGGTGTTCTTTTCCACATCTCAGTTTCAAAACATGGCAACACCACTGAGTAATCCCCGAGTCCTTTCATGCTCTTAACTCCATATATTAGAGAGGCTGCTGAAAATAAACTACTATTTCACAGACCAATAAAATATTTATTGTAGGAAATTACTCACTGAATGAGATTAGAGATTTTTATTATCAAGATCATGAAAAATCATTATGTACAAATATTTTCTCAAGTTCATTTTCCTGTTATATAATAAAACTTGTAGTCCATACTTCCATTCATAATTTTTCCCAATTATTCTACTTAAAACACACTCTAAAAACTCAGTTGACCACATCTGTGGAAGATTAATTTAGAAATAACTTCACAGCTATTCTGAAATACCAGTAGTTTCCTATACCGAATCACATGAAAGATAATTTAAAAGTAATTCTTGGTATTGCTTCCTTCTTACACATAGTTGTACTGAATACAAGTTCTCATGATCATTTAGCTGAGCTTGGATGTTTTTATTAAAATATACATAAATACATTTGACTAAATCAAAATAAGTATGACCAGTGATTAAATTAAGGGGGCCCTTTTTATTCTCTGCTTTCATCAAGCCAGAGATCAGATATCCATTAGGAATGCTACACAGTTTTCTAAAGTTCTCTCCCCTCTCCTATTATATTTGTCTCTTTCTCTCATGCAAAGCCATTGATGTTATTTTCAGAAGAGTAGGCTCAACTTAAACATCATATAGAATTAATGGAATATTTTTTTCACTGTCTACTATAATACTGTAAATTTTTTAAATGTTGAAGGGAGCGATATGTATTTCTGCTATGCATCATCAGAATAAAGAATTCTAAAAGGAAAACATTTGCTTTGCATAATTATATGAATTAATGCCAATCTCTTCTCCTAACATCCCCTCTTGCTGTGTGGCAGCGACACTGAGGACTCCCTTCCTTCCTTCGTCACCTGTTTAGCTGATGTGCAACTTTAAGAAGCCATCCTGAACCTCCCGGCCTAGGTGAACTCACTCCAAGTTCTCACAGCATGGAGGACTTAGAATTTGTTAATAGAAGATTAAATCTGTTTGTATGTTTAGTTTATTTTGTTTGTCTCTGTAGCCAGACAGTATGTTCCAAGGAGATAAGGGAGCTTTCCTCCTTTTGCTCACTATCATTTCTCCACTGCCAGCCACCAGTGGGCACTGAGTAAGGAACTGCTGTGTGCTTAACCCTGTTTTTCTACTGGAATCTAACTTCTAGGATGGACAACAATGGTCATGCCTAAGTCACCATGCCATCCTCAGAGCTGAGCACAATAAGCATGTAATAAACCTTTGTTAAGCAAAAAGATGTTGAAAAAAGACAAAAAGTTTCAGATTTAGAAATGTGAGCCATATCATAAAATCACTTAAGAACACATCGGGAGCACCTAGAGCTTCAATGATTGATTAACATTAATTAATTAAATCCAACAAACACTCAACAGTTACTTTCCATGAATTCTGGCTTTGTGGGTGAGGCAAAATTGCTGTCCCCGGGAAGTTCAAGGTCTAGTTGAGATAAACAGGTAGGAACTATCATAAAGTAGGGTAGAAGAATTAAAAGGGATTTCAAGTTGTATTGGCATGAAGAAGGGTTAGAATTGATTCAAACTGTGAAACCACAGAAAAGGTTCAAGGAAGAGACCTTTAGGCTGGGACGTGAAGGATAAATGAAACTTTCAGAATAAAAGTGAATGATGGTAGAAAGATACTTCAAGTAGAGGAGCTAAATTAGTCATCTAAGTATGACAGTGCATTGTGGTATGAGGGGGAAGTTGCCTAGAAACATTAGAAGATGAACTAGAATGTTAATACAGAGTTAGAATACAGATCAATAAATAACTGTCTGAATAAGGAGTTAGTAATTGGGGCATTCAGCTATGGAGTCATATCAATCTTTCTTCTACCTTTAATTTAACCAGTATTATTGCATATCGATCATTTACTTATCAACTCAAATACTAATTGAAGATCTATTGTGCCAGATACTGTTCTGGGCTCGTAGTATTGTAAACTGAGTGTTGCGGAAGGGATATTACATCTATTACAACATGATTTCTGACTGCAGGAAGCCTACAGTATAATAAGAGTTTCGACAAACAATTGACCATCATGGTACAATGGGATAAATGACTGTAATAGTAGATAAAAGGGACATCTTAATTAAGCTTTGTAGTAGATCTGGAAGTTTCTCTAGGACAATACAGAGAGACACTGAGGGTAGATATGTCCAACAGCAAAGCTACAAATTGTTCAGGGTGACGAGAGTCAAGGGTCCGGCAGGCCTGGAGCGGCAGGAGATTACATAATAACGCAGCACGGATCAGGGAAGATCTTGTACACTGGGCTAACCGGCTAACTCAGAGACTTAAAGGACAACCACTAGAGGCTTTTATGGTTGGAACTGACACAATCAGATTTGTGTTCTAGAAGAAACACCTTGCCAGCAGTGCAGAGCGTGGCCTGCAGAGAATGCATGTTTACACAGGCAATACCATCAGAGGACTACTGGGAGTGATGAAAGGCTGGGGAGATGTAAGAGGAAGACGAATGCCTAAGAAATTAACTGTCCCCCCGGGTCCTGGTGAAAATATATGCAAGGTGTGGGGAGGAAAGGCACAATGAAGTAAACAGTTTTTGGGTAACACCTGGAGTTCTGAAACGAGTGGTCAGAAGCGCCAATACAGGGAATAAAGATCATGTGTAGAATTAAAAAGAATACAGTGAGCTTCAGTCAGGTGCATATACAGATCTAGGGTTCAGGAGAAATTTTTAAGAAGAGAGCTGGAGATGTGCGCATCCTTATCATATCAATTACAGATGAGCCCTGAGTGTCAGAGAGGCAGAATTTAAGCAAGAAGAGCTGCAGACCAAGCCAGGGCCCCTGGAAACGCTCTTATCTTCTTGGATAACTTAAAACTCGCCTCCTACTCATCCAGGGAATGCCAAAGATCCCCACTTATTGATGAGAAGTTGGAGTTCCAGGACTCGGTTTAGGTTCAGATGATCTCATGATCAATGTTAAAGGAGGTAAGAAAGGATCTTCTCTTCTCTTCCCTTCACATCAGAAAATAATCTTTTTTCCTTCAGGACTGCCTTAGGCGGCAAATGGCACCGATACCATTTCTGTACACAACCTGAAAACCCAAGAGGCAACCTTAACTAAACTTCTCTCCCCATATCCAACCCATTTTCAGTCCCCTACACCATCTCCATTCTTTCCACTGCTCATTTCCACAGTCTCTAAATTATTTTAACCCATTCCCCCCTGTCAGTCAAATAAGTTTGTAAATATGATGTATATGTCTGCTCGCTTATAGTTTGCATTGGGTGTGGGGGACAGGCTGTAAGCCTGCAAAGTCCTTATAGCCTAAGGCTTAGTTTTAAGACTAAGCCTTTCCACCCTTTTAATACTAAAATCATTTCAAAACTAAGCTTTCCCCCACACCCTTGACTGTTGCATGACATGAAGTGGTGCACTCTTATGAGGAATCCCATTCATGTCTCAGATAAGTGGCTTTGTATCAGAGACTTCCTTATTTATATATTGGCTTAAAGGCTTTAATTTCTACACTCTAAGATAAGGCAGACGGGGGAGGGGAGGGTTCTCTTGTTCAGATCCTGCCATCAGCATTGCAGAGGAGAGGCAGCCAACATGGCGGATGCTGAAGGAGAAGCCAGTTTGTGCAGAGAGAAGGAGATAGGGAACAGAGGTGAATAAGGCTGGTGAGGTAGAAACCTTTGATTCTAGGAATACTCAGATGAGTCAGTGGCTTTGGGAGCCCTGAATGGAAAGGGAAGTGTTTTCCCACTGTGTGTATTTCTTGCCTGCCAGGTGCAAGCTAGGATTAAAGGTAATGGCCCACCAGTTCTTGGCTTCATTATTTCATTACTGTCTGTACAAATCAAATGTGAACCTGCATGGGCCAGGCAGCTGTGATTAGTACCCTCTTACCAGTACTAATCCCAGAACCTCGCCCCCCATCCATTTGCTGCACTAGAGCTACACTGTTATTTCTCAGCATAGCCTAAATGCCTGTGATCTGGACATTGCTCATCTCTGACTCTATGACTCTACCTTCCAAAAGTCCTCCCCTCCCTGTCCCCTGCTCTCTGTGATGCAGTCACCCCGGCCCCCTTTCAGTTCCTTGCAGCTCAGTGCCTCCACGTGGGTGGTTCCTCTTCTATAGAGCTACGCGAGGCCGTCTGCCCCTTCATGGAGTTAACTTACCCAGCTCTCACCTCACGTGTCACTCTGCTTTGCAGGACTCACCAGAAAGGATTATGTCTCTGTCACACAGACTCTTATTCTCTTTGTTGTCCTTCACAGAACTTACCAGGCTTGTGGTCATGCAGAGACATGATAATTCAGTGAGAAGCAGGAACTGCTTCTCCTTAGAAATGATTAGTTCTCCAGTATGTGCCCAGTATTGGGCCCTAGGTCTGGTACAAAGTAGCCACACATTAAATACTGCTCTATAAATAAAAGGAGATGATAAGAACCCATAATAGTAGCCTTTTAATTTTTCCTAAGATTTTTTTCCTTTTTGCAATAATCTGAAAAAATAAGTAAATCTATACAACAATTTAATACATATCTTTAATATGTATATTTACTGTGCTTACTATATAACAAAGATCAAGTACAAAGTGGAAGAGGAGGTGAATAGAAAGGAGTGTGGCTCAGATGTTGTCCCAGAAAGGCTCTGGCCCCACAGGAAGCGGGTTGTGTGGAGCCGCAGACCTGACACCCAGCACTGCCTGCACACAGGACCATCCAGGCCGGGTTGTGTGGAGCCGCAGCCCTGACACCCAGCACTGCCTGCACACAGGACCATCCAGGCCGGGTTGTGTGGAGCCGCAGCCCTGACACCCAGCACTGTCTGCACACAGGACCATCCAGGCCGGGTTGTGTGGAGCCGCAGCCCTGACACCCAGCACTGCCTGCACACAGGACCATCCAGGCCGGGTTGTGTGGAGCCGCAGCCCTGACACCCAGCACTGTCTGCACACAGGACCATCCAGGCCGGGTTGTGTGGAGCCGCAGCCCTGACACCCAGCACTGTCTGCACACAGGACCATCCAGGCCGGGTTGTGTGGAGCCGCAGCCCTGACACCCAGCACTGCCTGCACACAGGACCATCCAGGCCGGGTTGTGTGGAGCCGCAGACCTGACACCCAGCACTGCCTGCACACAGGACCATCCAGGCCGGGTTGTGTGGAGCCGCAGCCCTGACACCCAGCACTGTCTGCACACAGGACCATCCAGGCCGGGGGGCCAGAGCAGACATGACTGTTGCTTCCTCACCCCTGGAGAAACTGGTGGAAAATTAGCAGCCATTATGGAGAGACTGGTGAAATTCAAATAAGGTCTCTAGTTTTGTTAATTGTGTTGAACCACTGAGAATTTCTTGGTTTGAATAATTACACTATGATTATGTGAAATATAAACACTAGGGAAAGTGAATTAAGGGTATTGGTGAACACTTGTATTTTTACAACTTTTAAATCCTAAAATTATTTTAAAATAAAACATTTTTAAAGTGCTATTCTTTTGCCAGGATAAGACTATAAGCAGTATAGATTTCCTAGAAACTACTTTTTTCCTGTTTTACTTAGTGTTTTTTTCATTCTATATATAACTACAGAGTGTACAGTGTATCTCTCCATGTGTGTGCACTTTCTCTTGCATACTCATTTTTTCTTTTTTGGTAAATAGACTCATCAAATAATTCTACTACTTTTGGCATCATGGGTTTTGAATGCACTGAGTACAGAATTACCAATAACAGGTACACAGACATACCCTGGTAACTGCTTCAATTTTCCACTTCATTTTGCATGTTTAGAAGACTGATGAATTATTTTGCAGTGTTTGGTGGACGGTGCGTTGAGGTCCCTGTCATTTAACATGTGAATTGAAGTTCTTTAATTTAGTCGTTAGTGTGGACTGAGCTGGAGGAATTTTATGAATTGACAGACATTCTGATTGGTAGTTATTCTATTAGTCACAATGGTAATGCCTTTTATTCTGTGCACTCTGTTGAGAAAGAATAGTAAGTTGTTGAAAAATTACTTCAAACGCTTTTATTGCCTCTGGCTGCATTAATTTTGAGATGCCTCATTTAGGCTAAAGAAAGAGGCAATGTTAAAGTATGTAATGTGGGCTTTTTGTCACCCCAAAATGGATCTATTACAATATAGTATTCTCTCAAGAAGGTGTTATAGCTCAGTAGGCTGAACCATTTTTCCTGTGAATAGGACAAAATTTTACATCATTTGGCTTATGGCATAATAAAAATGGCAAACTAGACTTTAAAGATGATAAGCCCTATTTAAGAAGAAAATGTTGCTTGCACTTCATTTACAATAAAAGTTCAAGTGCTAGCCTGACCAGGCAGTGACACAGTGGATAGAGCATTGGACTGGGACACAGAGGATCCAAGTTCGAAACCTCGAGGTTGCCAGCTTGTGTGCAGGGTTGCTGGCCTGAGTGTAGTATCATAGACATGACCCCATGTTCGCTGGCTTGAGCCCAAAGGTTGCTGGCTTAAACTCAAGGTGATTGGCTTGAGCAAGGGGTCGCTCAGTCTTCTGTAGCCCCCAGGTCAAGTCACATATGACAATGAACAACTAAGGTGCCACAATGAAGAATTGATGCTTCTCATCTCTCTCCCTTGCCTGTCTGTCCCTCTCTGTCCCTCTCTGTCTCTATCACACACACACACACAAAAATCCAAATGCTAGAAAAACCCTAACCCCCTAACCTGGTAGTTATATGTAACCATTATCTTTAATTACTTTAAATAATGTGTTTAAAAGAAATAAATTTATGTATTGTGTGTGTATGTGTGTTTGTAAATCCTGCTTCTTTTTTTAGTGAACTCCATTTAAATAAAAGGAAATCATCCAGGAGTCCTCCAGGAGATAAACCCAGCCCTGGATCGCACGGCAATCTGGCTGGCAGACAGCAGAAAAGGCAGCCCGCTCAGTGCCCAAACTGATGGCTGAGAAGCTTGGAGGACTTGAAGGCACGGAGTCAGGAACTGACCTACTAGCTTATACAGAGACACTTTATCTCAGGACTTAGCACCTGAGACGGAGAGCTGCCAAACACATCAAGCGGTATCCACAGAGCTAAAGGTGTTTGTGCAGATTGGCAAGGAGTATATGAAGTATCACACACCAATTTACCAACGGATTGGACAAACAGCAATGCACCCGCCATAGAAGCACCTCCAAGTGCACCATCTACAACTGGTCAACGTCATTTCCGCTAGCTCCGTGCAGATGCAGCCTCCCCCTTCCGCCCCAGTCAGCCAGCAGTGTTCCACCTCCTCCGTTCCTTCGCTGCTTCACAGAGCACTGAATTTATTAGCAAGAGGTTAGAATTTATCCTGCAGAAACATGTATTACTTATTATATTAACAAAACAGGCAAATCAAAGCACAGCTGGTTTGGATATTTTGCTTATTTCTAAATTTGATACAGATAACGACGCTGGTATTTTGGTTCGTTATTAAGCACCAGACCATTACTGTGATTGAAAAAAAGATAAACAGAAAGAACTGATTAGAATGTATTAAGTACTACTATGTTCAAAACACCTGCAACCAAATTTAGGTGATATCAAGGCTATATAGTAACAATACAAGATTCAGAACATCAGTTCTCCAAACAGAAGAGCTGTTCATGAATAACACTCATTACTTCAAGAGATCAGACGAGACAAAAATTCCAAGATAATGGTCTTGGATTTGGGTTAGGTCTCCCAGGACAGAGCTCCTGAGCAAGCACAGAGCAGCAGCCAGATGTGCAGGGGTGCAGGTGAGGACGAACTTCTGAGCACACAGGACGAAGATGGGGGAAAGATGAATAGAGCATGGGGCTACTACTTTAGTGGGAAGGAGGCGTTCCCAAAGGGGGTGCCACTCTGAAAGTGGAATGTCTTTGTTACAGGCGACAGATGTTTGGGGATTTCTCTCTCATGAAAGTGCAAAGCTGCCGGAAGATTTCATTGCAGAGGAGTAATGTTACCACATAAGAATTCATCTGCAAGTGGCATGCAGGATGACTGGAAACGACAATCTTGATGACACTGCAGTAGCTCAGGTGGAAAGGGACAAAGTCTAATCTGAGGAGGTCCTGAGGGAAGACAGAGGGAAGAACAGAGGAGATAACCAGAATTGGAAAACCTGTTGATGCTGAATAGCGGAAGATAAAAGGGAATAACTAAAATTTTGAGAGACTAGCAGAATGGTGGGAAACATGGTTTGACTTCAGGCAGCTGGAAATGAATGACTGTAATTCAGGAGGGAGGGTAGGCTTACAGGAATGGACCCGAGTTTCATAAACAGAGGAGAAAGCTGCAGCTGAAAAAGTGGGAGAGTTTTCTAAAGAAAAAACAGCAAGGACAGAGGAGTGCAGGGGTGCTGACTCAGACATACCTGACTACAGGCGGCGAGAAGGGGAAAAAAGAGTCAAGGAAATGGAAGGAAAATTCAGCGAGAAGAAAACTCGTAGTAAAAAGATAATATCAGAAGTAAACACTCTGAACATTTCTAAAAGGGAGGACAGTGACAAAGAACAATCATATGGGCCAATTAGTGACCATCATAAGAACAGATTTTTGGTAAACTTACAAAAAAAAAGCTTTAGAATGTTAATGATTCAAAGTGGGGATGAAAGAATGTTGGAAAACAACATCTGTTTGAGAATCTTTTCCATAAGAGAAATACCTGGAACTCCAGACAAAAAAAAATCATTTGGTTTTTCTTTATTTTTTTTCCTCAAGAAAATGGGAGTTCTAATTCTGTATGTTAGATGGACCATGAAACAGAAAAAGAGACCAAAAATACCTGGGAAGGAAAAACCGGTACAGTGAGCAAGAGAATGTTCCCCGCCACTCAGCGGCTACATAACGCACAATCATTTTTAAAAGTGAGAGTTTACTGTAAACTTTGTACCACGCTAAGAGTTTTACTAGAAAGTCTGACATCCGCACAACCAACCTATAAGGTAGGTATTATCATTTCCACTTTGTAAGGAGGAGAGTAAACTTCGAGAGGCTGTTATATATACTCGGCCACACTCCAGGAGTTGATACTCAAGTCCTAACAGACACCCAGGCGACACTCTTAAAAAATGTACTACTCTGTTTATTAATGAAC
This sequence comes from Saccopteryx bilineata, assembly GCF_036850765.1. NCBI lineage: Eukaryota > Metazoa > Chordata > Mammalia > Chiroptera > Emballonuridae > Saccopteryx > Saccopteryx bilineata. Next base: position 77,367,354 of record NC_089495.1, on the reverse strand, counting down.
AAAGAAATAAATCTGTTTTGAAACATAAAACGTGAAGTGGAGATTAGCTACAGTAGTAGAGTATATAGCACAGTTTAGTTACTTATAATTTCATGTTTACCAAAGGATGCTGCTTAAAATTGAGAGCTATGTATATAAGCATTGCTGAAGTATGCTGCTATCTTTAAATGACCATGTAATTTGTGCATCAATATATTGTTTATAATACACACATTAGTTTACATATATATCATATAATATAACAAAACACCAAATACATATTTGGTGTTTACAGCAGATTCCTGGTACAGAGCTCATAAAATTCTTGGAATTTTCAGACTGACAGCAATGTCTTTTGTTATTCATAACAAACCCCTTTTGACTGCATCTACGTTTATGTTAACGAGGTGACCCATGGTAAGGACCCCTACATAACCACCAGGAAGACCAAACACGTGATTAGAGGGTGAAAACTTTTAGCCCCACCCCTGAGCAGGGAAAAGGGGCTGGAGGTTGAGTTTAATCACCAGTGGACCGTGATTTCATAGTCGTGCCTGTGTCCCTGTGTCCTGCACCCTCCTGCCCTGGCATCTCCTTCACTTGACAGTTCCTGAGTTGCCTCCTTTATAATAAACTGGTAATCAATCATAAGTACAGCACTGTCCTAAGTTCTGTGATTCATTCTACACAATTACTCAATCTAAGAGGGGTTCATAGGAACCTTCAAATTTGTAGCTGGCCAGACAGAAGTGTGGGTGACACTGAACGTGGGGCCGTCCTTGAGGACTGGACCCTTGACCTTGTAGGGTCTGTGCTCACTGTGTAGTTAATGTCAGAATTGAATTTGAATTGCTCTCAGAAGACTGGAGAATTGATTATTGTCTGGAAAAACAACCACACAAAATAATATTCAAATAATTTTATATTGGGCTTTTGTAATACTCTTATTTCCCATGTGGCCTGCTCAAACACAAGAACAATGCACTTAATACTTCACTGTTGACAAGTGAGAGTATCATTTTTGAAATTTGTAAAGTTAAACCATCTTCAAAAAATTCAGCAATTTTGGTTGGGCCTTTTCCCCCTCAATCATCATTATTAGAAAATGCGGGAGGATGAATGACTATCAAATAGAATTAACCCATATTTAAATCTACCAATTGTGACCACTCTCTTTTAAATAAGCAAGACAAACTGACTTTACAAAATATGATTAGAGCAATTTGCTTAATTTGTAAACCCTGATTAAATACAGATGGTACACAAAATGGGCTGGGCCTGGGAACTGCTCACAAAAGAAGTCTTATTATTTAGCATGATTTTTGCTTTAAAAAAAATAAAGTATGACTCTTCAGAATTCCAGAGGTAATCTGCAGAAAGAAGAAAAATCAACCTAGGAATAAACAGAATAAAAATCCACATGTATATTAAACAACAATACAAAGCATAGTCCTGAAAACTGCAAATTGCCAAACAGTAAAATAGAAATCCGATGACCGTGGCCCTGCTGGTTAGGTCTGTCGGTAAGAGCATCGTCCTGAATTGCCAAGGTGGCAAGTCTGATACCGATGGTTGCAGGTGTGATCCTGGGTTGGGGCGCAACGATTTAAAAAGAATTAATGAAATTAAAACAAAACCAACTACTGTTTTCACTCTTACAATTCCCGCCCTGGAGATTGGGAAAAGAAAGCAATATGATTCAGTTATACCGGGATAAAACTATAATTCAATACTCAAAGATAATAATTAATAAATCAAAACAGCGTCTTAGTTTCTACTGTTTGCCAGGCGCAGTGCTCAACACTGGTGATGCACCCACCCTGAGAGGTTTTCCAGATGAGAGAGTTCAAACAACTTAGAAATTTCACGGAAAGCCTATATAGTGCCAGACTTAATCACCAGCAGGTCTACCACTTACGACTGGGGTATCTGTGGGTAAGATACTTCATCTTTACGCCTCAGTTTTCCCACCTTTAGAGTGAGGGCAGTTACATACGCTCGTTCAGAACAAAGCCTGAGCACAGCGTGTACTGTCAGCGTCTCAGCTACCTTGAATATTGTGTTCTTGCCACTGCAGTCCCCATGCTGCAGGGGTGATGTCCGCTCAGGGCTGCCCCATGTCTCTGTGTCTCATTTTTCTCTTAAGCAAAGGCAATGACTACTATGAGCAGGGGTCCCCAAACTTTTTACACAGGGGCCAGTTCACTGTCCCTCAGACCACTGGAGGGCCAGACTATAAAAAAAAACTATGAACAAATCCCTATGCACACTGCACATATCTTATTTTAAAGTAAAAAAACAAAACGGAAACAAATATAACATTTAAAATAAAGAACAAGTAAATTTAAATCAACAAACTGACCAGTATTTCAATGGGAACTATGCTCCTCTCACTGACCACCAATGAAAGAGGTGCCCCTTCCGGAAGTGCGGTGGGGGCCGGATAAATGGCCTCAGGGGGCCGCATGTGGCCCGCGGGCCGTAGTTTGGGGACCCCTGACTAGGAGGATTCTATGTATCTGGGTATCGAGCACAGGCTAAACGCTAAAAGACTACAATAAAGACCATCACAAATCAGCCAGCTTCCAATTTGTACATAACTAGGGATATTCATCATGAAGAAATGGAAAAGCTTAAGTGTTTCAATAAAAAGTAACCAGAATACTATTGCAACACCTGTTAAATAGCAAGACAAACTCAAATCATTATAGCTGTAGTAGACTACATTCTATTAGAATCCTAGAGAAACAAGTTAAACTTACTACACAAATTATCTGCTGACTAGGAAGTATGACCCAGTGGTGGCAACGTGAGTTTACCTGCTTTTTAGTTTTGATTCTATTATATTTACAGATCTGGTGTTGATTTAGTATCAGAGAAGTGGCTGGCATGGTAGTTAAGAAAGCTGACTGCGGAGGGGTTTGTAGGGACGGGGAAAAGGTAAAGGGATTCAGAGGTACTAACTAGAAGTTACAGAATCGTCACGGGAATAGTACAGCACAGGAAATATAGTCAACAGCAGTGGTCCCCAATCTTTTTTGGGCCACGGACCGGTTTAATGTCAGAAAATATTTTCACAGAACGGCCTTTAGGGTGGGACGGATAAATGCACAAAATAAAATTATGCGACCGGCGTAAAAACTGTGGTATTTTTAAATATAATTGTCGAACTTACAAGACAAGCGTCAAGAGTGAGTCTTGGATGTAACAGAGGAAATCTGGTCATTTTTTTAAAAATAAAACACCGTTCAGACTTAAATATAAACAAAATGGAAATAATGTAAGTTATTTATTCTTTCTCTGCGGACGGGTACCAAATGGCCCAGGGACTGGTACCGGTCTGTGGCCCAAGGGTTGGGGACCACTGGTAAACAGCATTGTAATAACTATGTATGGTGCCAGATGCATACCTGAAAATACTGGTTGCGCCAATACTTTGTAAAGTAAATGACTATCTAACTCCTATGCTTATGAAGCTAATACAAAACAATGCTGAATGAAAACTGTAACTGAAAAATAAGATTTAATAAATAAAAAGGCAGTGGGAGAAAGTTTACTGTGTAAAGGGGTTGTATTGTCAGGGGCTCTAATCTGCTAACGCAAATCCTGTTTGTGGCTGTGCCTACAACAGCATCGTTGGTCTGGGCAGGGCCAAACAGGCAGCCACTTAGACAGACTTACTGTGATCTGTACGCTGAGCAGTGCCGAAGAGCTGGAACCTTGAAAGTCCCCTCTGTTCAACACATGCCTGCTTCTTTGTTTGAACCCGGGCAAAGAAAGGCATGGATTAAATGATGGTGGGGTTTTTTTTGTTGTTTTTTTTTTCAGGTAACAACATGATCAACATAAAGGTTCAAGAGTTTTAAAAATAGGATATTTCTATTTTACTTATGTAAATTACTGAAGAATGTCAGTGTAATTTAAAGAGGGTCTATATATACCCTACATATTTACTTTGACCATGAATTCTTCCACAAGTATTCAATTTGGAAATGTATTTGCCCAATATTAGATTTAAATTATGTCACTCAGTTCTTCCTATTATATTTTATAAAAATGCAACATCTTCATGAACTTCAACATGCTGTGCTTTGTAAATCATGCAATTTTTATAACACAGACATACTCTTTTTTTGTGACAGATAGGGACAGACAGACAGGAAGGGAGAGAGATGAGAAGCATCAACTCTTGATTGAGGCACCTTAGTTGTTCATTGATTACTTTCTCATATGTGCCTTGACTGGGGGACTAGAGCAGACAGAGTGACCCCTTGCTCAAGCCGGCGACCTCAGGGTCTCGAACCTGGGTCCTCCAAGTCTCAGTCCAATGCTCTATTCACTGCGCCATGGCCTGGTCAGGCTAACACAGACATACTCTTAATATCAGCTATCATGTTAAATATCACCATGCACGTGGGACACCAATTCCAAACCACCTTCAATTAACCAGCTCACAGAACACTACTAAATTGGGAATCTCAACAGCATTCTGAAAAATGACATTAACATTTTTATTTTTGACAAGAAATGCCTGATTTAAATCACTGGCATTTATCAATCTTTTTCCTGGACCCAGAAAAATATACAAAATAAGCTTTCTATTAAAAAAAAAAAAAAGAAAGAGGAAAAAAGCCACAATTTTAGTTGTTTCCTTCATGGCTTAACCTCTGCGATGATGGTCAGCATCTGACCACAGGGCAGTTCCCAGTGGCCGCTAAGAGCGGCTCTATAAAGGACAGGTCTGCGCCGGGCATGCACAAACCACTTTTGTTCTGTTGTATCAAACACACATCATGTTCCCTTCCTCCACATGCCAGCTTTCTAGTTCTGTTTGAAAAGATTCTGTTCCATGAAATTGCTTTTATATCTTTTTGATTTAAGTTTCAGAAAATTTCAACTTTATACATTATGTTTCAAATTAAGTAACCAGGTAGAAAAATGGAAATTCTCCGCAGTTAATTTTTCATATACTGTGAAACCTGTACCTACACATTCCACTAATTACGGTATGCAGAAAAGTCACAGTCTAGTGAGAAATGACTAGTTTTCACACCTTGGGAGTTGACACTATACCTGTAGCCTCAGCAAACTGCCAGGCTCTTTCTAAAGAAAATTTTTGTGTACATTTCAAAATAGTTTGTTACTATTTCTGAAAGCTATAAAGACCATTTTCTTTCAGTTGTAACAGTTTGAGTCATTGATACAAGTCAAAACTACTAAGAAAGATTTTTATTTCACTACGGTGAGTGAAGAACATAAAAGCTCTGGATAACACACAATGGTTTCCTAACCTGCATATAAAGAGGAGGTTTGCACGCCTGTTTTTCTACAAATATTTTCAGTCACTGGCCTTTACGGGAGGCTATGACTAGGATCACGTGATTCTCTATTTGCGAAGTCCTTCGAGTGCACAGAACACTTTCCCTCGTTAGTTACCTCACTCAATCCTCACGAAAGTCCTGCTTTTGTGAATAAGTCCTCATTCTGTAAATAAGCACCTTCAGGGTTTTGGGGACTTGCTGGGTGAAATAGTGCCAGTCAGACAGAAATGATACCAAATCTAAGCATATTTCTTTGCCTACTACCTTGATAGAAGTCAGAGCCTGAAATAATTCTGGAGATAACCTGCTCCATGCCCAGCTCACCCTCCACCTGTCAGAGAATGACACTACATGACTTGCCCAGGGACAGAGAGTCAGATTCCGGTCACAGAGGGACTAAGAACTCTTCTAGAACATAATGGAAAGGAAGGTTTCAGAGTCAGACAGAGCTAGGTTTGGACTACAGTTCCAAAATACATCACTTATGATCTTGTGCAAGTTACATAAACTCACTCAACTTTTAGGCTCCACGTCCCTGAAGGAATATTAATACACAGTACTTCATGTAGTGGTCAGAATAAAAGAAAACACGGATTGGTGTGTCTAGCCCATAATCATCACTCAGCATACATTATTCTCTTCTTCTCATTCCAAATCCCTGTTTACACAATGGTACCTAGCTTTTTTTAAGTTCTTTTTTTTTTTAAAGGGACAGAGAGAGAGTCAGAGAGAGGGATAGATAGGGACGGACAGACAGACAGAAACGGAGAGAGATGAGAAGCATCAATCATCAGTTTTTCGTTGCAACACCTTAGTTTTTCATTGATTGCTTTCTCATATGTGCCTTGACCGTGGGGCTACAGCAGACCAAGTAACCCCTTGCTCGACCCAGTGACCTTGAGTCCAAGCTGGTGAGCTTTGCTCAAACCAGATGAGCCCGCGCTCAAGCTGGGGACCTCGGGGTCTCGAACCTGGGTCCTCGGCATCCCAGTCCGACGCTCTATCCACTGCGCCACCGCCTGGTCAGGCAATGGTATCTAGCTTTTAAATTTCATTTCATAAACTAAAACCATATTAGCATCCATAGTTGTTTACAAAAATAAGTTTTAAATGTCTTGTTTCTGATTTTTACAGGTAATCCTTACATTTTGTTTTATTAATTATTCCAACGTTTCATTGTATTGGACTCTTTTCATTAAAATATTAGACCAAACAGTAAAGCTTACTGTTTTTATTATAATTTAAGGTTTTAAAATGTAAGACAAAACCCACATGAGTCTGCTCTGGCCAATATATTTGTTATAACTTTAATTTAGTTTTTTGTAATTTTTTAAATTGAAGTATTTTGTAACTAGAAAGTTAATCCTTATAATTATCAAGTATTTTGTGATATGACCCCTGTTGATGCTATTTTTCAGCAAGAACAGCCAATACTCTCCAAGGTGGAGGTACCTAAAGTAACAGAGACACATACGGTTAGGTATTGCATTCTCTCAATCGCATGAAATGCTGGGCATAGTGCTGGGGTCAGAGAAAGTACCCTTGGAGAATTTAGGGCCAATTTCACAAAGAAATAGGACTCTTCAGCTAATTCTGAAGTTTCCCTCCTCATAGTCCTGATACGTGAGGGAGGAGATGGAATCCTTCTCTCCATTTTGCAACTGTGAGTACTGAGGCTGGGCATCCGCAAACCGAGCCAGCAGAGCACAGCAGAATGAAAATCAGCCAGGACACTCGGTCCCTGGAGAAGGATGTGGACTCCACTATAGCCTCGTCTCTCTTGCACGAAAGTCTTTTCCATTCTTCCAGGAAATAAAAATAACACATTGTGTGGGTAAAAAAATTTTCTATTCTGATCTTGAAATTTTTGATGAAAAGGAGGAAACTGCCCCTTGGAACATTCTGCATCTCAAATTCATATTGAAAAGAATTCACTTTTGCCTGACCAGGCAGTGGCTCAGTGGATGGAGCACTGGACTGGGATGCGGATGACCCAGTTTTGAAACCCCGAGGTTACCAGCTTGAGTGTGGGATCATAAACATGACCCCATGGTCACTGGCTTGAGCCCAAGGTTGCTGGCTTGAGCAAGGGGTCACTCACCCTGCTGGAGCCCCCTGGTCAAGGCATATATTAGAAAGCAATCAATGAACAAGTAAGGTGCCCCAATAAAGAATTGATGCTTCTCATCTTTCTCCCTTCCTATCTGTCTGTCTCTATCTGTCCCTCTGTCTCTGTCAAAAAAAAAAAAAAAAAAGAATTCACTTTCATTCCTCTTAAGAGCTCTAAAACAGCCCAATTTTCACTTTGTTTTTTAAAAGTTATCTGAAAATTAAATGGATACAAACTAAATAATACTCAAAGTGAGAAGATACGTATAATTTACAATTTTTATATACCCAGGGAGTAGAATTCTGTTTTTTGTTTTTTGGTATTTTTCCAAAGTTAGAAGTGGGGAGGCAGTCAGACAGACTCTCACATGCTCCTGACCGGGATCCACCTGGTATGCCCACCAGGGGGCGATGCTCTGCCCATCTGGGGTGTTGCTCCCTTGTGGCTGGAACCATTCTTAGCACCTGAGGCAGAGGCCATGGAGGCGTCCTCAGCAAAAGGGCCAACTTTGCTCCAATGGAGCCTTGGCTATGGGAGGGGAAGAGAGAGAGAGGAAGGAGAGGGGGAAAGGTGGAGAAGCAGATGGTCACTTTTCCTGTGTGTTCTGACTGGCAATTGAACCCGGGACTTCCACACGCCGGGCCGACACTCTACTGATGAGCCAACCGGCCAGGGCCGGAAGTAGAAATTTTTATTCAATTTAACTAATGCAAGTATATATTCATATAGGTCTACTCACAGGTAATAAAAGGTACAATTGTTATTATACGATTATCTAATGATACAGTTGAAATTAAACTATTTTTATACAAATAAGTGATACTGTAGCATAATTTCAATGTAAGTAATTATATTTCCTCATTGAACTGAAGTTTTCTTTACTGCCACACTGTCATTCCCAGTAAGCTGTAAGGTCCAAAACAATCATTGTCTTCTTCAAGGTACCATTTTGTGGCTACTCTCCTATAGGAAAGCTTTTTGGAAGTTACCTCAAGGTTTATATTATATATGGATGACATAAGCATCCTGCCTCTCTTTATTATGCCGAATCTCATGCTCTGCATACCTAAGTATTAATAGTTTCTAGCTTTATCTAACTGTTCTGGCATTATTTTTTTTCTGTAACTTGAATTTGTTTGCCTGGTCAATAATTTTTCAATCACACAACACTAGATACATTTATATAAATTATCCTGAAATCTCTTTTGAAATGGGAAAAGGAATAAGTAAAGAAATAAAATATTCAATCCTGTTGTCAGATCAAATGTCAGGCTATTGTTCTGGAATGATGCCCTTGTGGACAAGAGAATACAGCCATCAAACAGGAAGCCAGTTCACTGGCATTATGCTGGGGTAGTCTCAGAAAAATTTCCCCACAATCTGCTATCTTGGTTGGTAGGATGCACTAAACACAGCAAGCCACTACTATATCAGCTGTCTTCACTTGCTTTCCTCCCCATGTTCACAGCGTGTTATTCCTGTGTGTCATATAGACATAGGCTAATAGTCATAAAGAAATTCAGATTTTTTTTAAGTCAAGAAGTTTTTTTTTTTTAATTTTTTAAAGAGTTTATTTATTCATTTTAGAGAGGAGAGAGAGAGAGAGAGAGAGAGAGAGAGAGAGAGAGAGAGAAGGGAGGAGAAGGAAGCATCAACTCCCATATGTGCCCTGACCAGGCAAGCCCAGGGTTTCGAACCAGCAACCTCAGCATTCCAGGTCGACATTCTATCCACTGCACCACCACAGGTCAGAAGAAACCCAGACTTTGAAGGTCACTCACTATGGCTATGGGACAGACAGCAGGTTAAATGACATTTCCAGTCCGTTAGCTGCTATTCCACTCTTTCAGTTGATTCTGACATAGCAGAGAGCCCTAGTACACGAATGCGTACCCATTTTTAGATGAAAACTACTAGATCTGGAAGCCTATTTACAATTAAATTGTACATAGAATCCCAAAGCATAAGAAAGATAAAAGCAATATTTAGTTATAAAAACTATTTTACAAATGAAAATCCTTAATAATTATTATGAAGTGAATATAAAAAGAACAATGATGTATTTTGATAAATACTAAACTCGAGCAGCTTTCATAATATGAACAGCAGCATCCAAATTATCTTGCATTTTGTTTCCATTAGAAAGTACAAAAGAGCCTGACCGGGTGGTGGCGCAGTGGATAGAGCGTCGGACTGGGATGTGGAAGACCCAGGTTCAAGACCCCGAGGTCGCCAGCTTGAGCGAGGGCTCATCTGGTTTGAGCAAAAGCTCACCAGCTTGAGCCCAAGGTCCCTGGCTTGAGCAAGGGGTTGCTCAGTCTGCTGAAGGCCCGTGGTCAAAGCACATATGAGAAAGCAATCAATGAACAATTAAGGTGTCGCAATGCGTAATGAAACACTAATGGATTGATGCTTCTCACCTCTCCGTTCCTGTCTGTCTGTCCCTGTCTATCCCTCTCTCTGACTCTCTCTGTCTCTGTAAAAAAAAAAAAAAAAAAGAAAAGAAAAAAAAGAAAGTACAAAAGAATCTGCATTCACTGAAATTCATAGTTACAGATGGTCAGACTTGTGTGATAGGCCACCTTCCACTAAAATAATTTAGATTATTAGTGAGTGAGAATAAATAAGAAACCTTTTGAGGTATTCAAAATACCCTATATCTTGAGCTCTCTGAAGGTCGCATGAATGTATTCTGCTATACACTCATGATCTATATATGTAACAATGTTATGTGTTATACCTGAATAAAACAAGAACCCAGAGATCTGAAAAAGAATAATATAAAATTTTGTTTTGAAGTTAATAAAAATTTCTAACATATGTATATATTGTTCGTCATTATCTTTAATGTTAGAAAACAAGAACCAAAATGATTTCTAATATAGCGTTTTGGTCATATACGCTAAACACTCATTGGTTATTATGCAAGTGACTGCCAGACCACGGGGAGGGCACATGCTGAACACATGTGCCTGACTCTGCCTGACGTTTAATTGACTCTGGCACATGTGTGCTTTAGTAATGTGCTCTGCAGTGCAATTTTATGTGAGTGGACATCTGTAGAAATGAATTTGAAAAGAACTAGTGCAAAGTGACAACTTTTATATGTAATAAAAACTGATAACTGGAAGCAGCAACAACGAACATTCATTGAGGTTTCGCTACATTATAGGCACTCCGCCAAGTTCTTGTGTTCAACACAAGAATTACATTTGCAGGAATTTTAAACACATGAACAGAATGGCTGGAGATCTGTTTTGTGATCCACCCTCATAATCTGGTAGTTCAAATTAACATACTTATAAGGCTTCAAGTTCGTAAAACTCCTACCAACAGTTTTTCACTTATATGCAATTGTGCTATAATTGTAAATCAAAAGATAATTAAAAATCATTAAAATGGACCCTAAACACTTAAAACCTAGGATTCTATAGGCGCTATTTTGAAAAGCATCATTAAAAGCAACTTTGATACCAGATGTTAGCGTCTCATTCTCAAAGGTATAGTTGACAAACTCCTTTTGTTCGCTCTCAATACGGGTTAATGAGCTTGGAGCCTTGATGTGAATGAATTTTCTGGATTAGGGCTCCTTTCCTTAACAACCACTGTCTTCATGATTAATAGTTTTGACACTTGAAGTTCTTGATACTTTTTACTTTTTCTCTTACAAATGATCTATTATCATTATATTAAATATTATTTGACAGTTTCTAAAACTCAATTCCAAACACTTACTTGATTACTTAAAATGAAGTAACTGATTATTAAAACCAAGGATAGAAATGTGCATCAAAATGTGCTAAACCACAAATCCATGCCCTCCTACTTAAGGTGAAGCTGTCATTCTAAACATAGTTATCATGCATGATAACAGAGTGGAAACACAACCTTGGAACCCCAGATTAAATCGCAAAAGACACTGGATGGTTAGCAGAAGTCATATTTACTGAGGAGGGCTTAGGCCTTTCAAGTATGTTAGTAAATCACCAGTTTGGGACATAACAGGCTTGAGTAGGACCCGAGCGATAATTTTGTCTAAACCCCTCGTTTTTCTGATTGGGAAAGGGAAAGGCTCACAGAGGTTGGGCAACGCGTTCCAGGTCCACTTCGATAGTAATGGAGCAGACCAGCTCCTCAACCCACCTTTAAAGTGCTATTCTTCATCACATACTGGAAGAGCCTTACAAAAATTGCAAGTCCCTAGTTATACACATCTCTGAACATATTTCAGTAAAGAAAACATACAAGGAGTTTATGTGGAGTCCTCTTTCTTTATAGGTATCCCAGGTGAAACAGTTAAACCGTGCCTGTTGTCAGATATCATTTTATTTATTTATTTATTTATTATTATTTTTTGTATTTTTCTGAAATTGGAAACAGGGAGGCAGACAGACTCCCGCACGTGCCTGACCGGGATCCACCCGGCATGCCCACCAAGGTCGATGCTCTGCCCATCTGGGGCGTCGCTCTGTTGCAACCAGAGCCATTCTAGCGCCTGGGGCAGAGGCCATAGAGCCATCCCCAGCGCCCGGGCCATCTTTGCTCCAATGGAGCCTCGGCTGCGGGAGGGGAAGAGAGAGACAGAGAGGAAGGAGAGGGGGAGGGGTGGAGAAGCAGATGGGCGCTTCTCCTGTGTGCCATGGCTGGAAATCGAACCCGGGACCTCTGCACGCCAGGCCGACGCTCTACCACTGAGCCAACTGGTCAGGGCCGGATATCATTTTATTTAAACAGAACTTTGGAAACATCATTAAGTTCCCCTTTTGCTCCTGATGAAGCAATTTCAAAACTGTAACTCTTCCAAGCTGTCAGTGTCACACTCTGACTTACATCCTCTTCAATTCCCCACATTCGTCCTAAAAGGATATTATAAGTAGAGGGCACAAATCATGAAGGAATGTTTAGATTGACCTGTCCTACGCAGGGTTTACCTTCTTCTTGATTAGCCCACAAAATTAAGAAGTCATTAGATTAACAAATTTATTTGATACATTTATCTATTACCTAAAGTAACAGGTAATTTACCTGTGCTCTGCACGGCACAATACATCCCCTTGCACCGCCTGTCTCCCAGCCACAGCCAGGTCAGGACTGCTCTCCTGTATTTCTTTATAACCGGTTTCAGTGTCAACACGCTGGGGTTTTACAAGCATCAGACTGGCTAAAAAGAAAGTATTGATGCCTTTTTTCTTCCTAAACTGGAAAAACATTTAGGACAATCTGGAATCTTGTAGACTTTGCCCCATGACTGCTGACGTCGTGGTTGTCAAGTCAATGCTCAGTGAAAGTGACCGTCCATGAACGAGAACATAAATTACTGCAATGGCAGAGTTTTAATGCACTGGAAAGCTTCTTCGAATACAAATCTCCTAAATATCACAGTGGACAAAAAAAAAAAAAAAGAACTCTTTCTTGGCCTGTTAAAGATGACATCCTCTACTTGTCTCCTCCGGAAAGCTGAACATGGTGTTCTACACAGGCAAGTGTTCGATAAGGACTGAATGAATGAAGTCTAAGAGCAAAGCAATTCCCTTCTGATGTTTGCTGCGTCGTTATGTAGAACAATGCAGTCACTAAAGTGCTCTGGGAGAAGTACCTGGGTGGATCAGTAATTTTATCTGTGATTATGATTTATACTCTTAGTTCTATGCAATATAAAACACTCTGTAGTGCCCAGGCACTCTTGTATCTCTAACTGGTAAGAAATGGGAAGGTCAGAGCATTTTAAAATATAAAGCTAGCAAAAGAAAGGGCTACTGCCAAAAGAAAAGTACCTTATTTTCCCATTAGAATGACCCAAGACCCACCTACATTTTGGGTTTAAAGTTTACAAATACTTATTCATGTTTGAAGTTAAGAGATCAAAGAAAGGAAGGTGAATTTCAAAGTTCATGTGGATCAGAAGACAAACGTACCTAGAGTAAAAATTGAGAGAAGATAAAAATAGCTCTGACATATACTGGGCCTTGAATAAGTGTATTTTGAATGTAAGAATGCATACTTTCTACCCACACTGATTTGTTCAGATAATTACTCAATAAACAAAATATATACATATTTTTATATAGCATAATATATAAATATAGAGAGCAAGACACACAAAGGTTATAATTAAAGTATTTTTCAAACACAATTATTTGTTATTCTTATTTTTATTTATATTTTTAATTAAGTAAGAGGCGAGGAGGCAGACAGACAGGCTCCCACATTTGCCCCAACTGGGATCCACCCAGCAAGCCCCCTGCCAGGTGATGCTCTCTCCATCTGAGGCTGCTGCTCTGTTGCTTGGCAACCAAGCTATTTTAGCACCTGAGACAAAGCCAGGGAGCCATACTCAGTGTCCTGGGCCATCTTGCTCAAACCATTTGAGCCATGGCTGCAGGAGGAGAAGAGAGAGAAAGAGAGAGAGAAGCAAGAAGAGGTGGGGTGGAGAAGCAGATGGTTGCTGCTCTGGTGTGCCCTAACTGGGAACCGGACTCGAGACTTCCAAATGCCCAGCCGATGCTCTACAGATTGGCCAACCAGCCAGGTCCAAAAACAGTTATTTAAATAACTGTCTCAAGCTTTTTCTTTTTTAATTGAGATTGATCTCCAGTCTATATAAATGACCGTCACTAATATGTTGTCATCTTATTTTTCTCATCTCCCTCACAACCACATTTCTATACTTGCTTCTGCAAAATCATAGGTTCTTAGTCTTCCAGCACTCACAATTTGCTCTTATTAACCTGTTGCATCCAGGCTTATATGTCTTCTTTACATTTCAATAAGATCTAGCTGGGTTTTTTGTTTGTTTGTTTTTGCTATACTGAAGGGACTTCTCATTTTTCACTCTCCTGGAAACTAAGACAGACAGGACCTGGCTGAAAATCACCCTCCCTGTTTTATTGATGCTTCTCTTAGCCCCTGTCCCTGTGATTGACTCTGCTTCTTTCATCTGCCTCTTTACTGCAGGTTATTCTCTAAAACTGGGTCCTTGGCATCCTGTTCTTCACTGTGAAGAATTGAATAGATCCTATTTTAAAGATTAAGCAATCTTTAGAATGCATTTAAAAAAAGACTATCAATACAAAAGATAGTTGGAGATGTGGAGTATCCAGAGCTGGCGGGAATGTAAAAAGCTACAACTGCCTGGAAAACAGTTTGGTGGTTTCCTGTAAAGATGAGTACACATCTACCTTTGACCTGGCAATTTCTCTCCTAGATAGGTCACCTGAGGTAAAGGAAGACACATCCATGGAAGAGTTGCATATGCATGTTCACAGCCGTAATATAATAACCTCAAATTAGAAACAACCCAAATTTCATCAGGAAGTGAGTGAAGAAAGAAATTACGTTACATCCATAGAGTGGAATACTACTGAGCAATGTAACAACATGCAAGAGTCTCAAAAACATGTTGAAAGAAGACAAACAAAAGGATACAGAGTACAGAATTCCATAAATAAAGGACTAGAACTAATTCCTGGTGACAGACAACAGAAAGTGGTTGGCTGGGGGCTTGTGGGAGGCAGTGAATTCACTGGGGGGGGGGGGGGGAGGCACAAGGCAACTTCCTGGGTGATGGAATGTTCCGTATCTTGATTTGGCAATAGTTACATGAGTATGCGTAATTGTTAAACCATTTGAATTGTACCCTTAAAATAAGTATATTTTATTACATATAAATAATACCTCAAAAATAAAAATAAATAAACCTCATTAATTGTTCTTAGGCCAATGACTCCCTTCCTATTTTTTTCCAGTCCCCTCTAATCAGTTTCAGTTTCTACAAATACCACCAGGACAGTTCCATTTGAATCTTTTATCGTTATCTCAAACTCCTCTACCCATTCCTCTCAATTACGTTATTCAGTTGAAAGGCTGGGCTATTCCTCCTTCTTTTTTTAATTTTTTTTTCCTTTAGAATAATCACTAAAACAATAAATTATTTCTTTAAAATATAAATCATAAATCCTTTCCCTTCAGGACAGAATGAAGGAAAGAGCACTTTTAACATATAGTGGGAAATTACATTTGACTGGGCACCAATAAGATATTCCTTATTAGTTCTATGATGCCAATTAAGATACTTAATTGCTCCGAGTCTTATTTTTCTTAACTGAAAAATGACATAATTGAATCATTACTATATTAGAGAGCATCATGAGAAACACAAATAAAAATAAACTGATCATTACAAAGCTCTACACTTTAAACACAACACTTAGTGCTATTGTTACTGATACTTATTCAAAGCCACCGCTGGAGCCCTGGCTCAGGCCCAGAGTGGCTCGTGTCCGAACTACTTCAATAACTTCCGATATATTCTTCCTGATTTTTTAGGCACATGACCAACCCGTTACTCATTTTCATGACTAATAAGGTACCCTTCTATCCCTTTTAAAACACGATTGTGTAATCTTGATCTTTTAAAGCTGGATGTGGAAAGATCTATAAAACCCCACATTTGTTTCAAAGTAGCTGTCAATCTGGAAACTTGGGTAAAATAATAGGAGCAAAAAACCAAAGCTATAAATTCATTGAAAAAAAACAACAAAACAAAACACAGCAGGCTGTTTTCAGTATGTAAAGACATTACATGCTTTTAAACCAATAACTCTTGTTTCCTTGAATAGTTTCTCATTTTACTGGATAGTCTCACATTGTAAAACTTTTACTGGTCCGCTGACTTCACTTGTACAATAAGCTTCATAAAAAAGCTGCAGTGAAAATTATTTTAACTCCACAGTGTAATTTACCCAACACAAGATGACAAGAAGACATTTTAATCTCTTGATTAAAAAAAGTCATTTATTTTTTCTAATCAATTTTCTTCATTGCAGTTTCCTATTATTTATTAGAAATGTTTCTCTAAATGTGCAATTTAAAATGTTTTATACTTGTATTAGAAAATGGAAACTATAAGAATCTATTCCATATTTTCTCTTATTTATAACAGTGCTTACATATATACAGTGAAACACAGAATGGATGCCGAATTGAAGACCAAAATACATTTTGCTTAAAGGTCATGAAATTTTAGTGCAAAGATTTTATTTGCAATTATCTGTATAAGAGCTTCAATTTTTTGTTTTATTTGTGTTTTGTCTGTATTGTAGCTCACAGCTACATAATTTCAGAAATCAGAGGGAAAAGGCACAATAGCTGATGTTACTTTTAATCATTTTGTGCACCGAGATAATTAATGTTAATTTGAGTTTAGAGAGTAAACATTATCATATTTCAAAAATTTTGCTTATTTAGCTGAAATCGGCTGCCTGTCCAGCTTTGTATTTTATAAATGCAAAACTACTTGGTGAAATAAAACATTTTTGAGAGTATAACTCTGAAGATTAAAGATTTACACTATGAAATTCAAATATCAAGACACAATAAATGTACTACTAATTACTAATTTAAAAATTACATCATTAAGTGAATCAAGGAAGAATGGATGGGATTCATCAAAACCACGTAGAAATTTTATAAGATAATATGACTAAAATTTGTTAAAACTTGGGAAATTAGATTTAAAAAATAGGTAACGTATTTAATTTTAAAATTGCTTCTACAAACAACTTTCCTTTTCCAAAACAGTACCTTAGTCATCACTCTCCTGAAGCTTCTCTTCTCCATGGAGAGAATATATCTCCCTAGCCCCTTGGGTAAGGCATGCTGGGCTTGGGCATATGACTAGCATCGGCCAACAGTATGTTGGCAGACCAGTGATGTAGTCTTCCCTTTCTGTGTTCCGGACATTACCATGAGAAATACATGCTAGATTACCTATTGGGTTTAGAAAAATGAGAGACATAAAGAGTGAGGCCCCAACAACCTGCAGACCTGCCCCAGCTGGCTAGTTGATGCATGGAAGAGAAGTAAATGTTTTATGATAGTATGTCACTGAGTTTTGGAAGAGTTGTCTATATAGCCTTACAGTGGCAATACATGACTGATTTTAAAAAACTTTGGTACTGAACTTGGGGAGGTATCATGTATATTTTTTTAAGTATTGAAATTTTTATTTTTTAATTTTATTTTTCTTAAGTGAGAAGCGGAGAGGCAGAAAGACAGACTCCCACATGTACCCCTTCTAGGATCTACCTGGCAAGCCACCTACGGGGCGATGCTCTACCCATCTGGGGCCGTTGCTCCACTACTTGGCAACCCAGCTATTTTAGCGCCTGAGGTGAGGCCATGGAGCCATCCTCAGCACCTGGGACCAACTTGCTCCAACAGAGATAGAGAGGGAGAAGGGAGAGGGGAGGGGTGGAGAAGCAGATGGTCACTTCTTTTGTGTTCCCTGACCGGGAATAAAACCCAGCACTTCCATGTGGCAGGCTGATGCTCTACCACTGAGCCAAACGGCCAGGGCCAAGTATTAAAACTAAATTGTAAGTTTTGAGGCAGACATTATTAGTTAACTGACTCAGTCCTGTCCACATTGTTCTTTTCCTTGCCATGGTCCAATAATTGGGACCATGCAAACTAGTTTGGGCCAATAAGATATAAGCAGATGTCACAGGGTAGGGCTCATTAGAAAGCTTTATAAAATGACTGGTTGCCTTGTATGTTCCTCTGGATAGTTAATTTGTTTGCTTCTATTTCCTCACTTCTGACTAGAATAAGGGCAGGATACCTGGAGATATAGTAGATTTCATAGACTATTGGGAAGAAAGCCACAAGCAAACAACATCAAAACAGAGAAAGGAAAGAAACCTTAAGAATATTATGTGGCCCCTACTGATTGGCTCAGTGGTAGAGTGTCGACCCAGTACGAGGAAGTCCCAGGTTCGAGTCCCAGTCAGGGCACACAGGAAAAGTGACCATCTGCTTATCCACCATTCCCCTTGCTCCTCCTCCTCTCTCTCTCTTCCACTCCTGCAGCCATGGTTCCACTGGCTCGAGTGAGTTGGCCCCAGGCACTGAGGATGGCTCTATAGCCTTGCCTCAGGTGCTGAGATGACTTGGTTGCCAAGCAACGTAGCAGCAGCCCCAGATGGGCAGAGCATCGATCGGCAGGAGGCTTGCCGGATGGATCCCAGTCAGGGAGCATGCAGAAATCTGTCTCTGCCTCCCTGCCTCTCACTTCATAAAAAAAAGAAAAGAAAAGAAAAAAAAGAACATTATGAACATCTCTACCCGCCGGTCTTGACTACAGCAAAACTTCCTGTTACGCTAAAAAAATTATTCAGTTGAGCTCTCTAATAAAGTTTATTTTTGTTTGCAGCCAAAAGTAACACTAACCAATATTTAGAAGGATAGATAGGTAGTAGGTAGATAGATAGACAGATGAACAGATAGGACTGATTTTATTCAAATTATTTAGAAAGATACATAATTCTATCTAGAAATAGTACTGGACTCAATCTAATATTAAAAATCAGATAGATAAAATGATAAATTTAGCTAATAATATATAATTACATTAAAATTTAGTTGAAGTTTCACATTTAAATATTAGATACGGCCCTGGCCGGTTGGCTCAGCGGTAGAGCGTCGGCCTAGCGTGCGGAGGACCTGGGTTCGATTCCCGGCCAGGGCACACAGGAGAAGCGCCCATTTGCTTCTCCACCCCTCCGCCGCGCCTTCCTCTCTGTCTCTCTCTTCCCCTCCCGCAGCCAAGGCTCCATTGGAGCAAAGATGGCCCGGGCGCTGGGGATAGTTCTGTGGCCTCTGCCTTAGGCACTAGAGTGGCTCTGGTCGCAACATGGCGACACCCAGGATGGGCAGAGCATCGCCCATGGTGGGCGTGCCGGGTGGATCCCGGTCGGGTGCATGCGGGAGTCTGTCTGACTGTCTCTCCCTGTTTCCAGCTTCAGAAAAATGCAAAAAAAATAAAAATAAAAATAAATAAATAAAAATTTTAGATATGTTTTCCTATAGGTAGGGATAAAATAACAGGAATGATACATTGAATAATTTTAAAACTAAAATGTGGCAGAATTAATTTTATTTTATAATTTAAAGTTTTCCCGCACTAATAATTTAGCAGATTAATTAAAAGTATTCTCAAAATGTGCTGCCATTTTTGCTATAGTAACTGCATATGGTTTGGGATTTAATTTTTAGAATGAGCCACGATGCAGATTTCTTTGGGGAGGCAGCCCTCAGGTACGTGATTGTGAAGAGAGACGGCAAAATACCATGGCATAACGGCAACCAGGCAAGACCCACTCCTATCAAACTACCTTTCTTTTATCTATACCATACTTTCTATATAGCAGCAGGTTCTCCACGAAAACAGATCCTTCAATGTTTTTTTAACTTCTATTTGATGCATGTAAGTAAATATATTTGATGAGGTTCAAGTGTGTGGCAAAGTCCTATAAAGCAATGGTCCCCAACCCTGGGCCGCAGACCGGTACCAGTCCATGGGCCATTTGGTACTGTTTCACAGAGAAAGAATAAATAACTTACATTATTTCCATTTTATTTACATTTAAATCTGAACCATGTTTTATTTTTTAAAAAATGACCAGATCCCCTCTGTTACATCCGTCTAATACTGATCTTGATACTTGTCTCAGTCACGTGATACATTTATCCATCCCACCCTAAAGGCCGGTCCGTGAAAATATTTTCTGACATTAAACGGTCCATGGCCCAAAAAAGGTTGGGGACCATTGCTATAAAGTACAGAAAAATTGTGGCACACTGGCTATAACTCATGAAGAGTAATAAGAAGAGGGAGTGTCTAGAGCATTTGACTGAAAATAAAAGAGATTATGCCCTGGTAAATTCAGTTAATTTTGACTATATTACAGTATGTTTTGTTTTTATCATGTGTACTCTCTCTAACTATATTAATAAATAAAATAGTGATGAGTAGTTCCAGGAACTTGTAGAAAACATTAATATTTCAATGTTATTCCTGAGTATCTATGTCAACACACATCTCTAATGCATGAGAGGGAGGGGGTGGGGGAGGTGGAAGAAGGTGTGAGGGATACATGGTGATGGAAGGGACCTGACTTGGGTGTAGAACACAGTACAGTGCACAGATAATGTGTTGTCGAATCATGCACCAAAAACCTGCATAATTTTTAACCAATGTCACCCCAATAAATTCACTTAAAAAATACATGAGAAATGACTACTTACACTTACACTCAGAACATATATGTGAGAAAATATAAGTTGTGTACATAAATTTGCAATATGGTTAAAAGTAGAACATACAGTAAGAAAAAAGCTACATGAAGATCTCACATGGAAAAAATATGTCATACAATTGAAATCAAATAAATACTATGATCAGTTTGGTGTATATTGTATAACCACATCAAATACTGTTATATTTAAAATTAGCGGTTATTTTATAAATTACTAAAAATGAATCATTTAAAAATAATTTAAAAAGTAGAAAAATAAATAGCCACTCTCAAATAAAAGTGGCTTCTGAATTTTACTTATGATGTCATTTTGGAATCTTCTACTTAAAAAAGTAAAAGTTTGGCTTTAAAACAGTTGATATCAGCCTGAACAGGCAGTGTCACAGTGGACAGAGCATCAGTCAGGGATGCTGAGGACCCAGGTTTGAAAATCCGAGTTCACTGGCTTGATGCAGGCTCACCAGCTCGAAGCTCAAGGTCGCTGGCTTGAGCAAACTGCTGGCTCAGCAGCAGTTCTCGGTCAAGGCACATCAGAGAAAGTAATCAATAAACAACTAAGGTGTCACAATTATGAGTTGGTGTTTCTCAACTTTCTCTTCCTGTCTGTCTGTTTCTGTTTGTCTCTGACTAAAATACATAAATTAATTAATTAATTAATTAAATTTAAAAAGCTGATTTCTATTTTTAAGTTGATCGCCAAGAAGTAATAATACATTCACAAGAGAATGAGGTATGGCACTTTATAAAACAAATCAACACTCAATTAAGCCAATAATGTACAAACATTTAGGAAGGCTAGAATAGTTTGTTTATACCTATAGTTTATCAGAAGAAGATGACTATTCAGTTGTGGTGGTGTGTGTGTTAAGTTGATTATTTAGCACTATGCATAGAGTATAAAATGCTTGCCATAGAGATGACAAATAATATTTATATAAAGCAGGGGTCCCCAAACTTTTTTCACAGGGGGCCAGTTCACTGTCCTCAGACCGTTGGAGGGCCGGACTATAAAAAAAACCATGAACAAATTCCTATGCACACTGCACATATCTTATTTTAAAGTAAAAAACCAAAACGGGAACAAATACAATATTTAAAATAAAGAACAAGTAAATTTAAATCAACAAACTGACCAATATTTCAATGGGAACTATGCTCCTCTCACTGACCACCAATGAAAGAGGTGCCCCTTCCGGAAGTGCGGCGGGGGCCGGATAAATGGCCTCAGGGGGCCGCATGTGGCCCACGGGCCGTAGTTTGGGGACCCCTGATATAAAGCATTCTCAAACAGCATATCTGTGTACAGTCATCCCTCGCCATATAACAGATCACTTTTCACGGTCTCACTGTATAGCGGATTTTTAAATTGTATATATTTAACTTTGTAATGTGGATTTTTTGCTATGTCATGGGATTTTGCAGTATATAGGTATTTTTATATATTTATTATTTTAATTACTTTTGTGGTAAAATAAGCATTTTCTAGCCTAAAAAATGGAAAACAATATAAAAATATAAACTATATTAATTAAAACATATTAAAAGAATATTAAATCGAAATAAAATACATAATGTACAGCAGATGAGCAGACAAAGACTCACACTTATGGAAAACACTGCTGCTGCTTCCGCTTGAGTTAGTCTGCCCACGTGAGAGTGTACACGGCACACTATTGGCTGATGGATGGGAGGCGACCAACCAGAGCACTGTGTCCCGTATATATAAATAATAAAATAAATATAAGGTCACTACTTTGCAGATTTTCACCTATCACGGAGGGTTTCTGGAACCTAACCCCTGCGATAGACGAGGGACCACTGTATTAGCGATTATATATTATAGCTTTTATTTTTTATTGATTTTTTGAGAGAGAGAGAGAAACAGGAAGGGGGAAAGGGGGAGGGGAGAGAGAAAGAAAGGGAAAAGAGAGAGAGAGGGAGAAGAGAGAGAGAGAGGGAGGGAGAGGAGAAAGAGATGCATCAACTCTTTGTTTCTCTTTAGTTGTTTATTGAATGCTTCTCATATGTGCCTTGCCTGGGAGGCTCCAGCTGAGCCAGTGACTCCTTGCTCAAAGCCAGCAACCTTTGGGTTCAAAAGACTGACTTGACATGATCAATCGACATGATCCCACGCTCAAGCCGGGACTGCAAGCTCAAGATTGTGAGCCCTCACTCAAGCCAAGGAGCCTGAGCTCTAGCTGGCAACCTTGGTTTTAAACCTGGGACCTCAGTATTTCAGGCTGATGTTCTATCCCAGGGGTCCCCAAACTTTTTTCACAGGGGGCCAGTTCACTGTCCTTCAGACCGTTGGAGGGCCGGACTATAAAAAAAAACTATGAACAAATTCCTATGTACACTGCACATATCTAATTTTAAAGTAAAAAACCAAAACGGGAACAAATACAATATTTAAAATAAAGAACAAGTAAATTTAAATCAACAAACTGACCAATATCTCAATGGGAACTATGATCCTCTCACTGACCACCAATGAAAGAGGTGCCCCTTCCGGAAGTGCGGCGGGGGCCGGATAAATGGCCTCAGGGGGCCGCATGTGGCCTGCGGGCCGTAGTTTGGGGACCCCTGTTCTATCCACTGTGCCACCACTGGTCAGGCTATTTTATTTTTTAGAGGTCAAAAAGGTTCATGTACCAAGAATTCTCAGGATAAGCTCTCACATGGAACTATAGTTACATCCTTTTTAGGGACAGAGTAGTTAATGGCTACTGGAAGATACAATAATGTATAATACATTTTTTTCTAATATTAGATATTTTTGATTCAGCAGGGGATATATAAATTTCAAGAGCCCAGAGAAAACAATATATATATGTATAAAGTAAGCAAATATTGTGAAAGAAAATTTTTTTACATGTTTGTTTTTTCATATTTTTGTTTTGGTTAAACAATTGTTTGCAGATTCCCTTAGGAAAAAAGAGATTTTTTTATCATAACGTAGAGGGAAGAGTATAAGTGGATTAATAGATTCAGTCCTGACTCTCTCTCTCCTTCTCTAGGAATGTGATGTTAGAATAATTAGTTGGCCTCTATGGAGCTCTGCTTCTTCTGTAATATTAGTGAATTCAATCAGGTCCTGGCCAGGTAGCTCATTGGACAGAGTGTCGCCCTGGAGCGCCAAGGTCACCGGTTCCATTCCTGGTCAGTGAACATGTGAACATGTGAGAAGCAACCAATGAGTGCACAACTAAAATGCAACAACTAGGTGGAACAACTAGTTGATGCTTATCTCTCTCTCTCTCTCTCTCTTCTCTCTCTCTCTCTCTCTCTCTCTCTCATTTCCTCCCTTCCCCCCCTCCCAAATCAATGGAAAAATTAAGAAAAAAATTAAAGAAATTCTAATTAATGTTCTTTGGTTGGTCAATGAGTTTGCTTGTTCATTTGTTTATTTCAGGACTTCCCTGCTTTGGGGTCCTCAGATTTGTTATTCCCTCTGCCTGGAATGCTTTTCCTTTAGAGATCCTTGTGACTTAAATTGCACCTCTTCAGGTCCGCCCTAAAGCATCATCTATGACAGTTCTTCCCGGAATCCCTTGAATGAAATAGTAAACTCTGCCTACCACCTCCATACTGCCTAGCACCCAAACTCTGCTTTCCTTATTTCCACAGCACTTACCTTCTTCAGAAATATATGCGTACTGTCCTTCTCCACCCACCTCCTCTACTTGGATATAAACACCACAAGATCAATGCTTCTGTCTAGTATTTTAAATGTGGTTTTGCCTGTCTTGCCAGGCACCGTGCTAGCCTAGAAAAGGGACAAAGACAGCAGGGACGTGTTATGTGCTCTCTGTATAGCTCAACATGCGCCATATGTAAATATGTATACACAGACATTCTTTGGGATGAACGGTGCTCAATCTGCACAACCACATCCAGTTTCCTTGAGATTGGCCCCTGTAAAACACAAACTTGAGCACACCATCCAGCTTAAAACCTCCCGACGGCTCCCACTCTATCTACTGAATAAATTCTTCCTTCCTGATGAGGACCCCTTCTTCTCCCTGCCTCTCCAAGCAGCTTCCTCTCCCATCTCTCTTCCAAACTCAGGCACCCGTTGTTGGGGGCTTATGCACCCTACCACATGCCAACGCTCTTACCTGTGCCAGTCTGTGTTACGTGCCACCCTGCCCCCACCATTCTCTCACTGCTGCCCTTCAGTCTTCATGCCATTGTGCTTTAAATCATCTCATAGAGTTTGATGTTGAACTCCTGGTTGTCAAGTACTATGAATCATTCATTACCCCAGCATGTAATACAGGGTTGAATAAATTAATGAATTACTCACCACATGAATAATGACTTAATTTGATGATTCTGGAAAAACTCAAATTACTAGCCAAACTTGATCACACTTTCTTAATCTAAAAAGGGACCAACACTGTCCACAAGCAGATAAAAGGTACTGGATATGAGTATACAGTCTCCATGTTGCTACTAAACCCAGGGGCTTAAATGACACTAGTGATCACTATTTGTCGTTTTTTTTTTTTTAGACTTGGAAGACTGTTGGTCTGATGAAGGCTAAGTATGTACTTTAGGTTTCATCTGTGTTCATTTCCAGTTAATCAGTAGCTTTTTCTAACCTCCTTCAAAAGAAGTGCAACCCGAAAGAATGTATTGCCCCTGGCAACAGAGAGAAGCCTCTGGGATTTACCCATCAGGAGCCCCCATATCTGCCAGAGAGTCGCTATTAGAGAACCTGGCTTCCGTCTAAAGCTCTGCATCAAAATTTCTCTGGTAAGGCATGAAATGCGAATTTGAAGGTGTCACAAACATGTTAAGCTTATTAAATAAAGGTATAAATTCTTTTAATGAGGCAATAATCGAAGGATCCCAGAGCAAAAGCTGAAGTCAGCTGACACACTGAGCTCTCTGCCATTTTCTTGGGGCACAGTCAGCTCAGTTGCGTTTAATTCTAATCAGTAGTTAAGGGAAGCGGCATCGCCCAAATTCTCTCAAACCTTTCAGTCAAGAGGTTTAAAATAATATGACGCAGTACCACTTCGACAAACTTTTCTGTTTAAAGACTGACAGACAGCGATTCTAATAGGGATGTTTATATTTTGGTTTTAGGAATGTTAGCACTGAAGTTTATACTGAAATACATTTGAAACCACATTTTCCTTAGCAATAACCACTTTTAATGAAATAACAGCAATAGTGAACTTGATGTAAAGCATATTCTAATAGATTTGTATTTTATTTCTTCACATATCAAGATAAACTCACAGTTTGGCATGTAACTGTAGACAATGGTATTTATAGTCAATTAAGTGTTTTGTGTGCATGTGTGCTTTCTAAGGTCAAATGTATCTATCTGCAAATAGACAGCTTTAAACCCTATGGTAGAATTGATAGGTGTTTTTATAATTTCCCTGATAGTATAAACGTTTTGAATTTTAAAAAGTCATCTGAAGCATTACGTAGAGACTTGCTTAACCTTTTAAACTTGACTCATTGTTACCAAATTTTAGGCAGAATTAACAGTTAAACAAACATCAATTACTACATTTAAGTAAACTTCATATTTGCCAATATCAGAATGTATTCAATGAATGTTATTATTCTGAATTAAGAATGTTGGGATTTACAGAACAGAAAAACCTTTAAGAAATTCTATGAAGGCATCTGACAGAATTATTTTCTCCTAAAACAGATTATATTAAGTAACAATGAGTTTAAAGATTGAAAAAATCTGAAATTGGTTCATAAACATTTTCTTACTTTTCAAGCTTTGCATGTTCTGGAGAGTTATTGTGTCTAGAGATTTTAAAGACATAGCACAACAACAGGCACTGCCTCCACAGAGCAACATGGGTTTACAGCCAAACTTGGCTGAACACGAGCTCCACCCATTATTAGCTGTAGGGCCTCTGGGGATACAGTGAACCTCTCTGAGCCTCCGTTTCTTATCTGTAGGATAAAAACGGGATCATAGCGCAAATGAAATAAACACTGAAAATTTTCACAGAACCTGCCAAGAAGAAGGCTCTCACTAACAATTCTTTTTTTTTCTTCCTTACCTCTAGTACTATTTTTCTGCTGTAATTTAAGACATTAACACAATCCTAAGTGAGAGAAACAGGAGGTATGTCCAAGAACTTTGTTAGAAGAAAAATGAAGAAAATAAATAACCGACCCCTCAAGATTTCTGACTTTCTTTGATCATTAAACGCTATTTTTTTAAATTAAGAACCCTTATGTCTGAAGTAGCAACAAAGCTGGAAGGAAGCAATAGTATATCTAACTTGCTACCATATCTGTTCTTTCATAACAAGCAAAATAGAGACAGACTCATACATAAGAGAGCAGGCTGACAGCAATGGGGGTGAGGGTGGGGGACTAGGTGAGGGAGGTGGGGGCTAGAGTAAACTGCTCCTCCCCCCCCCAGAAAACCTCATGGACACAAACTACAGTGTGGTGATATTTGGGAGGGGGAAGATGGAGGAGGGTACGGGGGCATAAAGGGTGGTGGGTGGAGACTGGACCTGGGGGGTAAACACACAATATGGTGTATAGAGACTATTGTAAAACTAGGCATCTGAACTGTATAACTATGTTAACTATGTAGTGTCACCTAATAAATTCAATGAAAACACTTATTCTCAGGAGGAAAAAAAAAGTGCATTTGAGTGAAAATGCAGTACAGCTAAGATTCTCTAGTTCCAGAAATTCACAAATTGCTTTTAAGAGTCACTTTGCATGAGCAATATACAGTTATCGATGAACAATACAGACATCTAGGGTGCTGCCTACTGTGCATTCAAAAGCCAAAGGAAAACTTTTCACTCCCCCAAAACTTACCTACAAATAGCCTGCTGTCGACTGGATGGATTACTAATAATATAGATCAGTGGTTCTCAACCTGTGGGTCGCGACCCCGGCGGGGGTTGAACGACCAAAACACAGGGGTCGCCTAAAGCCATCGGAAAATACATATTTATTATACAATACATTTTAAAATAAAATATGTATTTCCGATGGCTTTAGGCGACCCCTGAGCTTAAAATATATATATTTTCCGATGGCTTTAGGCGACCCCTATGTTTTGGTCATTCGACCCCCGCCGGGGTTGCGACCCACAGGTTGAGAACCCATGATATAGATAGTCAATTAACATATGTTTTGTATGCTCTATGAATTATAAACTGTATTCTTACAATAAAGTAAGCTAAAAAAGAATGTTAAGAGTCACAAGGAAAAGATATTTACAGTATTGAAAAAATCTATATATAAGAGAAATGAGTAGTTCAAAGGTCAACTATAATAAAACAGGAGGAAGACAGTAAAGTGTTTTAATTAGCTGAAATGTAATTGACAATGAACTATTTTAAAATATCCTTTTAACAGGTGCAAATATCAGAGATTCTAGCCAAAGCAAAAAGTTAAGAACAGTACTAGTTTATGTTGCTTTTGTTCCCCTCTAAGAGTTATAGTCAAATCAGAGGGTTGACTACTCGGACATGGTGTGCATTAAACTGTGATGTGCACCTACCAATTCTGTCAGGATGGCCACTGAGAAACACGGGAGCAGCTCCTTCACACCTTCACCGCTCTCTCCACCCTCCACCCTCCCGGCCCCATTTCACTCTCACCGAAGGTATTGCATCTATAACCTTATCCTTTTAGGTTAATGCTGCAGATATTTCAGATATTATGATTCATTTACACTTTAACATGAAGAAAGTTAATTAATCTACTCACATCAATAAATGAGGATTGTGAATGTTTGGAATTAGAAAAAAGAAGTAAAAGTGATACATAAATGAGAGGTACTGGATAACAAAGCCAGACTTTGCCTGTTTAAAAAATTTATCATCGTTTTGCCCAGGGTAAGAGTTAATTATAATAATCTGCTGTAATTATGCGCCTGTACCTCTCTTTTTCCAAACACTAATTTCATAATTATGTTTCTCAAGTTGTTAAGGGAAATAACCCAATTTTACCGTTGGGGGTAAAAAAACAAGATCAAAGCTAAACATCTTCTATGAATTGCTGGAAGTTGGTTTTGTCATGATTACTGAATACATGACTTCTGACTTGGACAGTGTTTCTACAATTGAAATAAGGGTAGAGCCTGTCTGTGGACCTCTCTGTGGCCATTTCTTCCAATTTAACTGAATTCACTGATGCTGTGCTGATAAACGGGAATCAAGTGAATTGAAGACAACGGTTAAAATGATTAGTCCTGGTATAGATCAGTAGCCTCATTATACAAATCTATATAAATCAAGGTGACCTCAGGCTACTGCTCTAGCCATTAAGCAAGGTTCTTTTTTATTAAAGATGAACACGTGATTATGGGGAGGGGCAGGGTATGCAATTTTAACTCACAACTTCTACGCATCAAATCAAAGAAAACATTTTTAAGCTAAAGCTTTAATAAAAGTTCATTTTTAAAACCGGTAAAATGCATAATATTAGCTTTTAGAAGACATTTTGTTAGCATATTAACTTTTATGCTATAGAAATACATGTCAATAAAGTACCAAATTAAAAATTCAAATGCTATTGATTATTTCATGAGGCAAGACTCAGAACCTGAATGGGAAAGGGGAGCTTCAGTTGGGGACATTTACCCTGTGGGCTGGCATCTCACTCTAAGGGCTGGCCTAGTACAAGCCAGTTTCATCCCTCTCCAGAGTCAATCTTCCTTAATATCCTCTTTTCTCATCTTCCCTTTTCTCTTCCTTGACACTCCTGTTGTGGCCAATGAAATAAGAGGCAAGCCTTTGAACTCCTCTTAAACCCTGTTCCTTTTGTCTTTAATTGGAAAGACAAAAGTGAATTGGTTGCCCAGGTCTTTTAAAAGGTGCTACCACTGTGTTACATACATCTTTGATGACATCACCTCTCTACCTGCAAACATTCTTCTCAAGCTAACTCTTTCAGGAAAGTTCTATAAGGGCAGGAAATAGATCTGCAGATGCCTTTCAAAATCCTTTCATCTTAATCATACCAAGCTGTTCTTTTCTTTTTTTTAATTCTTTTCCCAGGTGAGAAGAGGGGAGATGGAGAGACAGACTCCTGCATACACTCCGACCAGGATCCACCCAACAACCCTGGTCTAGGGCCAGTGCTCTGCCTATCTGAGGCCGTGTTTGCAACTGAGCTATTTTTAGCACCTGAGGCAGAGGCTTCAGAGAGCCATCCTCAGCACCTGAGGCAGATGCAATGAAACCAAACAAGTCATAGCTGCAGGGGGGGGGGGAGAGAGAAGGGAGAAGGGGAGGGGTGAAAAAGCAGATGGTCCCTTCTCCTGTGTGCCCTGACCAGGAATTGAATCCAGGACATCCACATGCTGGGCCGACCAGCCAAGGCTACCAAGCTATTCTTTTATCCTCTTATTATGTAATGCATTATTTTATCACAGTATACTAGAATTTTGTTTGTTTGCTTGATAGCTTAGGAGTTAATAGAAGGCATCAAGATACAAGGCAAAAAGAAAGGAAAGAGAAATAAATCAAACAGATATGCATTAAAGAATAGCAGAGCAGAAAGATATGTCCTGATTATATAACTGAAAGTTAATTTTGGGTGGCCCTGGGCACAATTTTTACTTTTTAACTCTCTAAGAAGAATTATATATTTATTTATTTGTCCCAGAACAAATTTTTTCTCAGTATATTATTGTAAGATTTAAAACATACCTATATTAAAGAGATCTCTGAAAAACATTCTTTTTGCTTTATCTAATAGTAGGTATCTTTGCACTTCCCAGTGTTTATACAGAGTCGTGAATGATGGTTAATTAACTATTGATGGGTCCTGGCACTCAAGGACTTCCCAGGTGACAGCTTAGTATTCTTTACTAATGGTTTAATGTAAACTCTTACATAAATAACGAATCTGTCATTTCCCTAGGTACACGTGCAACTTTTGTAACGTAACAGTAGGCACAGGGATATATTGCATATTGTGGCTTAAAAATGTTTTCACAGAACACATCAGAGAGGTTATGTGAAAATGAAGCTCTGGTTTCTGAGCTTATTAAAAGTTTCACATTAATGTATAATATTATAGTATAAACACATATTATTAGAAGCACAAAAAAGTTCATGTTTAAGAAATTAATACCATTACTTGCTATAAGCCCCAAATGGAGTAAGAATAATTTAGATTTTAGTAATCATAGTTCCATATTTGAAAGTTTGCATTAACACATATCTATAAACACATATACACACAGAATACATATATATATATATATATATATATATATATATATATAGCTATATGATGCAGGACAACAGTGGGATTAAAATGTCTATGAAATTTATTATTCACCTCAGAATAGAAGCTTGTCATCATTTAGTCTAATTTTCCAGATGAGAACATGGAATCTCTGACGTTACTATTTAGCTCACACAAATCCATGATCAGGTGCTGATCGCTGAACTAGCGATGAGGTAACTTGGCATGCTCCCACCCCAAATGCAATTTCAGTAACCCCTTTGATTCAATGCCTATCCTGGCTCAGGCTGACATTTGCTTTGGAGAAACTAATTTACTACAATCAGTTATTTGAACAAATTTGAAAAAATGTTTTTTATAAATTGTTCGAGTAGAAGGATATTATGGAAACAGATATCCCAAGAACTTTTAGAAAAAGATCGGTTTTTGGTCAGAAGTCCAAAACTTTAATCTTGTTACCATTTATCATATGACTTTGGAAAATCATTTAATTTTTCTAGCCCTCAGTGCCTTCATTTGTACAATTAGAATAATGGGAATTGTGACATTTGTATTCACTAATTGTCATATATGTATACTACATGCTATTACTATTACCGCTACCACTAATTATAATACTACTTCTACCATTAATCAAAGCCTCTATGTGCTCAGACTTTGTGATTTGCTTTTTATGCCTTGTAACTGTATCATACTCTTACAACAGTCCAGTAATCTATGTGTTCTGATATTCTCACTACAGATTAAGAAACACATTTGAGTGGTTAAGTAACTTGCCAAGAGTCACAGAGCTATTAAGAACTTGAATATGAACTTGAATAAAGATCTGATTCTACATTTCATGTTAAATTCTCTACATCTTACTTTAATCTATACAGGGTGAGGCATAAGTGGTTTTATAGTTGTTTGTGTGGAAAATAATACAGTAATAATAAATACTACAAGAACAAACTCTGTGTCGTGTACTCTCAACTGTAAACCTACTTTTGCCCCACCCTGTATTTGTGAGTATACACACATATGTAATGTAAATAGATACATATTACATAGAGATATATTACTCATTTTATACGTACATACACATATACATATATGTTTTAAATTCTAAAATGTTATACTAATTCTTCTTAATTTCAAAGTTTAATACGTGGAACAGAGTAACTACTTAGTTAATATTTGGGGAGAAAGGCATTACTATATGGGTAGTAACTAAAATCACTTTGAGTAAACTGTCAATTAAGATATAATCAGCAATAACAGTGGCTATTTAAATCCTCACCTTCTTCAAGATTACGTTACTAAAAATTATTCTAGAGGTAAAATACAGATGGACTGGCCATAGGTTCAGTTCTAAATACAGAATGGACAATGACAGAAACACAGGCGTTTTCAATAAACAGGCACAAAGTCTAACCTATGGTCCCGACAAAAGGAAAGAGAAGAAGGATCCTTTTAAAAATGACATGTGGTTCTGATTTTTCTTCCAAATTTGAAATTTCAAAAAAGCTATTGTATACTTTCTTAGCAAAATCACAGTGCTTGCTATATTATTTCTCTTGGCTGTTGTATATGAATAATAACAATGATGATGATAATTGGAGAGTGACATTCAGAATGAACAGTTTTTTTTTTTCAGAGTTCAGGAGAAGGGGCAGGAGGTATCAGAAAAGAGGAACAGAAGTCTTATTTCTAATCAAAACACAAATTTTCAACTATGTAAAACAGCCCAAGCTTCCCCCTAACCAAAGAACGCAAGGTTGAATGGAAAGATGCGGACATGTTTGCCTGTATAGGGCTAGAATGACATGTCTGGGGAACAGGAGATGCCACTATTTCCAGTATCCATTGAACACCTTGGCAATTCTTATTTCGTCCTGAGAACGTGATACTTACTCTTGAACTGCTCTGGCTATGGAAAGGGCCGTAGATCCAGTTTCATTAACGCTATCTAAGGTCACATTTGGCAGGTCATCATCATCACTGTCACTTTTACTTTGTCTGGGAGATAGGCCTCGGGGGTCCATTTGTGCTGGGAAAAAAAGGCATATATATGAATTAAAATTAGTGTGCAGAAAGTTAACCTTGTCCTGGACCAACATCAAGCATGGAAGGTCTCTTCTGTGTGTATCACATACACAGAGTTCTCTATAAATCCCAGGAATTAGTGAAAGCAATTTATATTATGTACTGAGCGCTCACTGACTCTTCTTTTGTTCATCTGATTTACAAAACCTCCACCAGCTCTTAGTAGTCTCAGGGTGTGATTACAGAATAGAAACCATAAAATCCACAATATTATCTACTCCTGCGTGGTCAGAAGCTGATTAGGTAGCTCATAAGTTTCTGTCGTTGGGTCCACTGGCTTCCCCTGCTTCTACTGCCAGGGTCCTGGCCATTTCACTGCCCCTGCTTCTCAGACTCACAATAAGCTTAAAGAAGAACAAGGTTTTCAAGACTCAAAGTTTTCTGTATTTTTCATACTTCAGTGAAGCGTCATTTTGAAGTTTATTACTGTGATCTGAGTGTAGAAAAATGACAGAAGTAGTAGTAGCATTTTAATTACATGCTTATATGTGCTAAAAAGTATTCTGCCTCCGTACTGATTTCATTTCTCACAAAGGCATTTCTAGGCATAACTCTCCTCCCACTGTGAACCTGTCAAAGCCAGAAATAGCCTGATGATTTGAGACCCGCTGATCAGGACCACTGGATTCTTTCAAATGAGAGGATTATAGACAACATTTCAAGCCTTAACTCATAAATTAGGTTTGATTTCCATCCCCTTCTCTTTATGAAAAGCTTTAATAACCACTGTGTAGGATTTCCATCATCCTTCGCCTCAAGCACAAAGTACATACACCCTCTAAATTAGAAGAACTGTACTAGCTACACAACTGCATTGTTAGAATACATGGCTTCAACACCAGCCAGCTACAACCAGAGCGCTGCTCCTCAGACCTGACTACACACTTCTAAAGTCACCACTGCTTGCAAAAAAAAAAAAAAGGAAAAAAAAAAGCAATCCACTTAAAAATCATAGTTATAATGACATTTGGGTACATTTACAATTTCATATTTTTTCTCTTAATGCATATCATGCATCAGGTAGAACTTCAGGGAAAATGCTAGTATTTCACCATTTTTTACCCACAGACAGACAATATTTTAAGATTCTACCTAACATTTACAGTATGAATAGAAAAGTAATCGTTGGTTAATTAATTAAAGAGAAAATAACTCAAATAACCTAAATCAGTAGTCCTTAAACAAGGGCAAATTTGCTCCCTCCCCCCAAGAGACATTTGGTAATGTCTGAAGACTTTTTTTTTTTTTTGTGACAGAGACAGAGCAAGAGATAGAGAGAGGGAGAGATAGGGGCAGACATCTTCGTTGAGGCATCTTTAGTTGTTCATTGATTGTGTTCTCCTATGTGCCTTGACTGGGGGGTTACAGCAGAGTGAATGACCCCTTGCTCAAGCCAGAGATCTTGGGCTCAAACCAGCAACCATGGGGTCATGTCTATGATCCCACACTCAAGCTGACCACCTCGGGGTTTCGAACCTAGGTCCTCTGAGTCCCAGTCTGACACTCTTATCCATTGCACCACTGCCTCGTCAGGCTGGAGACATTCTTATTTGTCACAACTTGGGGGGAGGGAGATGTTACTGGCATTTTCAATGATACTCCTAGACTTCCCACAAAACCCAAGGCAGTCAGTCCCTTATGACAAAGATTTAACCAATCAAAAATATAAAGATTGCAAGGCTGAGAAAATCTAAGCTAAAGATTTAAGAGTTTGGATATAGAAAAGTGTAACATCTTATGACTTCCAATTGCATAACTACGTTTTAGTTTCAGTCACTCGCAAAAAGATTAAATCATATTGGACTATTCATATTTTCTGGTCCTCAAATCAACAATTCACTGTCATGTGACTCAGTCCTCACCAACTCCTCAAATACAGCACTCACTTCCTCAAATGCCAGGAATTATGCAGTGACACTCACTAAAGAGATTTTGAATGTTTTCTTTGTCCTGCAAATGGTGGGACAAAAAGACTATTTTCTATCTGATCTTTAGAAAAGATATCTAAAAGAGGAATGTTGGAGAAACTTGGTTATCACGCAGTTGTGTGATACTACTTAAACATTCAGTCACACTGAAGGCACTACATCATTTAAGATTTATCTTGGCTGCAGGCAACAGAAACTGACTCAGGATAACTTATATTAAACAAAATACACGGGAAAGAGACTGAAGCTCACAGCCAAGTAAGGTAAAAATGAATAACCAGCAGTCATATAGCCTAGGACACAGGGATGATATAGGCATTTCAACCAGGAATTCATAGATTCTTTCTTTTGGGCAATCTGTTATAGAATGATTCAGTTAACAATCATTCATAACTACTTAAATTCAGCCAAGAAAATGAGTAACAGATCTATCTAGTCTTCCAAATCACATATTGTGTGGTGTTATGTACGCCTGTAAATGTCAACAATTTAACATTTAAAGTTGTTGAAACACTATGCACTAAGATTCCTTTGCCAAGATACCAAATTAACAAATAGCTAAGGGAAATACTCTGGGGGTTCCATTCTGTCCAAGACAACTAGAGCTATCATAGGCAGAGTAACACAACTCAAGAAGATACAGGCAATTAACCAACAAATAACCTGATTCTAAAAGTTCAAGTGTAGCTAATACAAAAGACTCCAAATAACGGGTGTGAGAGTTGATCATCTTAATTATGTTATGTTTATCTCAATGAAAGTTTAAAATATGTTAAATATGATATCTTTTTTTTTTTTTTGGATGTACTTTTCAGGAATATTATAATTGAGGATTTCTTTCCAATATTTTCAATCAATATTATGAAATACATCTGCTACCATCATGCTGAGAAACTCTTTTTATCCATACCTCAGCCAAGTTGAGGAAGTAATTAGAAAGGCTTTTTAAAATCTGCATCGCTGATTAAGTCAGATGATTAGCTTATCTGCATACTTGCATAATTTCACTCTCCTCTTATTAAATGTGCGATAGGGACACCTATCCCAGTTAACCTCCAGTAGTCTTTGAGTTTCTCAGCTCATTTAGGAAGCACTTATTCTCTGGGATGCCCATCCCGTTCAGAGAAAATGGAAAAGTGCTCTGGGCATCAGAACCAAAAACATACCTATATCCCTATAAGTAGAGAGCAGTTGATGATCTAATATGAAGCTGTGCAAGGAATTTACACTTGAGATTCTGTTCCTCTTAGATGAAAAAGGGACCGGACAATTCTGGGTATGCCAGCCCATTGCTGGTGGAGGTGTCGTTTCTCTGAGTTGTAGGTATTGTGCAATGTTGTGAGCTTCACTCAACGTGACAAAATCCCTGGGAAGGTAACTGCTGAACACCTGAAGTGGACCCTATTCGCTCTTTCAAATACCCACCTATGGTAGACTGTTCCTATAAAGATCACTCCAATAAAGCACGACAAACAATTTCTGATGGCTTTGGAAACTAGCCACGATGTTTCCATCGGCTGCCTGTTACCTGCAGAAGCCCAGAGACATGCTGTTCAGTTGGCCAGCACCCCCAGTGGATGTAAGTGAGCCATGCTAGATGTTTTAGCCAACTATCAGAGCGGCTAGCATAAGAATGCCCTGGCTAATCCCATTCCAAATATTTGACTTATTAAACTGTAGCAGATAAAATAGCTGCTATTTCAATCAAGTACATTTTGGGGTGATCTGTTATGCAGCAATACAGAATCAATGGACCATGTTACTCCCCTAGCTCCATCTAGGGATTTCCTAGCAAAGACATGGACAAACTGCTGCTACAGCTGTTGTTGGCCCATCACACTCCTCTGCATTCTCCGCTCAGAGGGAGCCTGGGCTTAAGTGGCATACATTTAAGTCGCCTATCAATATAAAAAAGGAAAACAAAAGCCACATATTATAATCCATATTATTTCCTTCTGGAGCCAAAATATACAAAATGTACTTAACAGGTACGCTGGCTTTAGGAGAATCTTCTTTGATCCTTGACTGTGCCTCAGATGGCTACTACTAGAAGGGGCCATTGGTTGGCATGACTGCTCAGAAGAACAAAGCTTTTCTACCCAAGTTCATAGGTGGCTGGAGGCTCAGCTGGGTGGTTACCCCAGGTATGTGGTTACTCAAAGCTATATTTCATACTTGCCTTTCCTCTATTCACATGAGACATTTTAAACTTTACCCCTCCCCCATGTGACAATGGCCTGAGACCCACACAGTGGCATCAGTGTGCGTTCTCACCTCCCCCACCGTGTCCTAGGCACTGTCAAAAGATTAAACACTTTTCTAATTTCCTTAGAAATATATGGGCCTATACAGCTACTCTTAAAGGAAAGAAAGCTTTTTCATAAGTCACCATTTTTTTTTTTTTTTGTATTTTTGTATTTTTCTGAAGTTGGAAATAGGGAGGCAGTCAGACAGACTCCCACATGCGCCCGACCGGGATCCACCCAGCACGCCCACCAGGGGGTGATACTCTGCCCATCTGGGGCGTTGCTCTGTTGCAACCAGAGCCATTCTAGCACCTGAGGCAGATGCCACAGAGCCATCCTCAGTGTCCGGGCCAACTTTGCTCCAATGGGGCCTCGGCTGCGGGAGGGGAAGAGAGAGACAGAGAGGAAGGAGAGGAAGAGGGGTGGAGAAGCAGATGGGCGCTTCTCCTGTGTGCCCTGGCCGGGAATCAAACCCGGGACTCCTGCATACCAGGCCGATGCTTTACCACTGAGCCAACCGGCCAGGGCTGTAAGTCACCATATTAAATGTGTACAATACAGCAATCTATGAATACATATTGAAACTTACAGACTAATCTTTCCTAACCAGAAAGATCCACAAAAGGAATTATTTTAATCCCTTTCACTGCTGCCCATCAGGGCTGGAAGGGAGGGGTGAGCACGGACGGATGGGAGTGTGTGAGTGCTGTCAGCCTCTCTTCCGTCCCTTTGCAGCCACCGACAGGCTGCCTGCTACCCACAGACGCCCTCATTGTGGCCCTGCCAAGGCTGAAGCATGCCCCAGTGAGAGGAGCCTTGGCTTCCAGGAGGGCTGTTTCTTTCTACGAGAAAGCAGGACAGTGAGAGAAGGAAGGGAGGAGAGGGAAAAGGATGTGTGGGGGAAGAATGGGCGGTGGGAGAATTCACAGCCTAACAGCATCAGAGGGTTGAAGAGTCTTCCTCTGTTCCTTCGATGCTAGAGCTGCTCCAGAAAGGACAGTCGCAGTGTTTCTGGAGGACAAAACGGCTCTGGCTCCAGAGAACTTGGGTGTGACTTCTGGCCCTGCCGCTTGTAGCCACCTGACCTTGGGCAACTGATTTCCCACAGCTCATTCTCAGAGTGTTCCCCTGCCACTTCTGCTGCAGTGAGTCAAAGAGATGATATATGCAAAGCATTCAGTACCCTGCCTGGCGCTTAGCAGTCAATCATCACTGTGTCTCACCCTGGCAGTAAATTTAGTGCTTCCTCTACCATCCCTATGTAACACTATTTCCAAATCTCTCACCTTCTCCTGGACTAATCCAAATTAGGTAGTTTTCTTTTAAAATGTACCTAACCTGAAAATACCACCATGGAATATATATTAGATAATGTATAAAACTGCTAATTTTCTTGATCCAAACATTCACTCCTGTATTCAGTTAACATATATGTATTTTTTTATTATTCAGTGAGAGGAGGGGAGACAGAGACAGATTCCTGCATGAACCCCGACTGGAATCTTCCTGGCAAGCCAACTAGGGGACAATGCTCTGCCCATCTGGGGTGTTGCTCTGTTGCTCAACAACTGAGCTCTTCTTAGCACCTGAGGAGGAGGCTATGGAGCCATCCTCAGCATCCGGGGCCAACTCACTCCAATTGAGTCATGGCTGCAGGAGGGAGGGAGGGAGGTAGAGAGGGAGAGAGGGAGGGAGAGACAGAGAGAGGAAAAGAGAGAGAAAGAGAGAGGGGGAAGGGAGAGAGAGAGGAAGGGAGAGAAAGAGAGAGAGAGAGAGAGAGAGAGAGAGAGAGAGAGAAGCAAGAGGGGGAGGAATGGAGAAGCAGATAGGCTCTTCTCCTGTGTGACCTGCCAGGGAATCAAACCCAGGACATCCACACACTGGGCTGATGCTCTACTACTAAGCCAACCAGCTAGGGCTAATTAACAAATACTTATTGGACACCTAGGAGGTACCAAGCTGTCTTCTGGGTATTGGGGGGAAAGCAGAGAAAGCAGATAAAAATCCCCACTTTCACACTAGAACGAGTCAGATAACAAATAGATACATAAGAAAAACACATATTCTGTCAGATAAATGCCAGGGAGAAAAATATAACAGGGAAGGGGGGAGGGACTGCTGAGAGGTAAGGGGTTAATTTTAGAGAGGGTGGTCAGGAGAGGTCTCATGGAGAGAAGAACATCTGAGCAAGGACCTGAGGGAGTTGAGGAGGGCTTACAGAGATGGTTTATTTTGGGGGGGTGATGAGGTGGTGGTGGTAAACAATAACACTAGGGCTGGGGGGGGGGGGTTGAATGTCTGAGGACCTGGCAAGGAGGCTATCCCTGCAGCTGAGAGACGGAGAGAAGTGGACGAGCACAGAGGGGGATGCGCACAGTATGAAAGGCTTCGCACACATGTAGCCCCATGTTCATTGCAGCACTGTTCACAGTGGCCAAGACATGGAAACAACCAAAAAGCCCTTCAATAGAAGACTGGATAAAGAAGATGTGGCACATATACACTATGGAATACTACTCAGCCATAAGAAATGATGACATCGGATCATTTACAGCAAAATGGTGGGATCTTGATAACATTATAAGGAGTGAAATAAGTAAATCAGAAAAAAACAAGAACTACATGATTCCATACATTGGTGGAACATAAAAATGAGACTAAGAGACATGGACAAGAGTGTGGTGGTTACCAAGGGTGGGGGGGGGGGAGGGAGGACATGGGAGGGAGGGAGGGAGAGAGTTAGGGGGAGGGGGAGGGGCACAGAGAACTAGATAGAGGGTGACGGAGGATAATCTGACTTTGGGCGAGGGGTTTGCAAAATAATTTGATGACAAAATAACCTAGACATGTTTTCTTCGAATATATGTACCCTGATTTATTAATGTCATCCCATTACCATTAATAAAAATTTATTAAAAAAAAAAAAAAGGCTTCGCAACAAGGTCCGGGTTTTCAGTTTTGTTCTGGGTGGGAAGGAAAGCCCTCAGAAGCACTAAGCACAAGGATGACATGCTCTGAATTATGTCATCTGATAAGGATCGCCTTGGCCATGTGAGCTGGGATCATGGGGGAGATCCAGCTAGAGATACGTGCGTGAGAATCACCAGTGACATTAATATTAATATTAATATTCTCTAAAACCACACTAGCTTTTTCTCTTTGGGCACCTCAAGCTGGCTGCACATATTATAACACAGGACTTTATTACCAGAAGGTGATAAAATACGCTCTTCATAAAATATTTGTAAAACTGATATTCTGACCTCATTTGGCTTCAGAGTATCAGTTGTTCAAATATGTGTCCGGTTTTTCTAGCATATAAGCATATATGATGAGAGAAAAATTCATAAGTAAATAAAGCCTGACTCAAAGTATAGTGAACTCCAAGATCACAACTGGCTCTCCAGGGTCTTATTCTGATTAGTGATGCTTCCACTGAGCTCTGTTTCTTACTTTCTTTACTTCTGTAACTGCTAATGAGACTGCATGCCTCACAGTGGCAAGTGTGATTGATATAACCCCAGATGAAGACTTAAAAATTCAATCAGTTATGCAAATCTGAGATGTTGCTACTGTGTAGCTATAATATGCACTTTATTCATTTTTTCCCCAATTCCAATCTGCACACTTGACAGTGTAATGGCTTCTGTTCCCATTATCTTAAAAAATAACTTCATAATGTTCTTATAATTCCTGAGTACAAAGTCCACTTCTCAGTTATAATGCCATTGGACCTCTCTGTAGACCGTGGTTTCTCTCTCATTTTTACTTCCGGCCTCTTCTAAAAACTCTCCCGTCCCCTGGTTTCAGGGATGGGCACACTAAGGCCTGCTGGCCTTGCCACTTGTTTTGTAAATAAAGTTTTTCTCAGCCATGCCCATTTATTTTGTCTCTTGGCTGCTTTAGTGTTATAATGCCAGAGTCGAGTAGTTGTCACAGAAACCTTATGGCTTGCCATAAAACACCATTTGGCATTTTATCTTTTATTAAATTTACTGGGGTGACATTGGTTAATAAGATTATACAAGCTGCAAGTGTGCAATTCTATAATACATCATCTGTATACTGCATGGTGTGTTTACCACTCAAAGTCAAATCTTCTTCCGTCACCATATATTTGACCCCCGTTCCCTTTTCTACTGCCCCACCCCCTCCCCTCTGGTAATCACCGTGCTGTTGTCTGTCTATGAGTGTATGTCTTGTTTGTTCATTTGTTGCTCTCAGTTTTATAGGCCACCTGTGAATGAAATCACATGGTTCCTGACTTTGTCCATCAGACTTACTTCGCTGAGCATGTAGACTTTACTGTCCATTATTTAATTCTGTTGAGTCTTTCTCTCTTGCCCCCTCTCCCCTTTTCTTCTCTTCCCTTCCTCTTTCTATCTCTTCCACTTTCCTTTCCATCTCTTCTCTCTGCACACACCTAAATGTTCCTTTTCCCCTTCAGGTTCCACTAGACCCGCCCACTTCTTTCTGCTTCCATTGGTGAGCTTCTCAGGACTCTACACAATGCCACGATGTCTACAGTTTCAGTTACTATCTCCGAGGAGCTAATACCAAACCAACCCCATTCCTAGCTCTAACCCCCCCCCCAACCAAACTCCACTCTCATATTTCTGACACCCTTCTCCACCTGAAATGTCCGAAAGTCATTTCAAACTGGAGTCCTATTCTTTTTTCAAGTCTCTATTCATAGACCCATCATTCTCCTGGCCACCCACGTTCAAAACTCTCATTCATTTGTTCCCCTTATTAAATCAGCTGCCAATTTCTAATGCTTTTACCCCACAATTCTTCTGGAGCCCCTTCCTTCCTTGTCATACTGCTTCTTAATGAACTTCTTCAAGGTACTGCTACATTCATCCCATAGGGTTTCTCCAGTAACTGAATGAAAGCAAGACTTTCCTCAATAACATTCCTTATTTAGAAACCTTGAATTTTTCCCAACACCTAACAAATAAGGTCCCACTGTCCTCCCCAACCACTCCACAGCTCAGTTCTCACTTGGACTCCTGCATCTTATCCCCAAAGCCGCTGGATCCGGCTATTCCCTTCCACCTGCAATGCTCTCAACAAAAGTCCAGCCTTCCTACAAAATGACACCTTAATCAAGAAACTTCCTTTCATTTTCTAACAAAATGCACTCTCTCCTTTTAAAAAAACCCATAGTTTGAATTTATATACATACATATGTATGTATATAAATATACACATATATATTTATATACATATATATTTATATACATATACATATATATTTATATACATACATATGTGTTTATAGACATATATACCTACATATGTATGTATGTACTTATGGCACTCTTGCACTTTCCATTTTGAATTATGCTTAAGCATATACTTATTATTCTGTCTATTCCTTGAGAGAAGAGACTGTATCAATTATACACTACCTTGTACACAGTAAAATGTAATTTTTATTGATGAAAATGATGGTAATAAATTCAGGTCTATACTTAAAATAATCACAGTGGTTCCCAGTTGGCAAAAGACTGCAATATAATGATAAAAGTGTCTACTTCACATAGTACTTCAACAACTACATTCTGCCTTATATTCTAATATTTGCATTTGTAAGGGAAAAGTCACAATTATTAAATTTCTATTACTCTGCACAGCCTTAGATAATTATATTTTTAGTTTGAATAGGCTATGGAATGACATGGGAATTAAAATGTTCATAATTTCTATTCACTTTTTAGCTAAAGTACATTGAATGGGCTTTTCTTTTCAGGAAAATATTTTAAGTACTTCAACATACCTATCATTTCTATAATATGAGTTACTACTTAGAAACTGTTACAAAAGAATTCAGTCACTTAAAAATATAGCTTAAAAATTAATGTTTGTTGAGGTTATCATAACAGCTACCAGGATTTCATTTTCTAAAGAACCATAACTTAAAAACGACCTTTCTTATGTGTAAAAGGAAAATGAATAAGAATACTCATTGTTTCGTGTTCACTGGAAGTATGTCTTTGATCACAAAAAGCTTTTGTGATTAAAAAGAGTTCATAAAATTTTCCATTAATAACTGGACTTTTACACCACGCTCGGTAACCTCACATAATTCTCCAGAGCTGGCCAAGAATCTTGAGCTCTCAGAGCCTCGGAGATATCGGCACACCACTCCAGTATTTCCCGTTATCCTCCCATTCCGTCAATTCA
The DNA here is from genome assembly GCF_036850765.1 of Saccopteryx bilineata. NCBI lineage: Eukaryota > Metazoa > Chordata > Mammalia > Chiroptera > Emballonuridae > Saccopteryx > Saccopteryx bilineata. Next base: position 77,324,184 of record NC_089495.1, on the reverse strand, counting down.
TTACACCTGCTCGAAACCCTAGCCAACCAGCTCCAATTGATTGATTTCAAACTGAAACCACTTTAGGCAGAGATGACTTAAAATACATACTAATACAGTGCTTTTGTGGTGAGTACATATGGGAAATAATGAGATCACTGAACTAATTTTCATCAGTAAGGCACAAGAGAAGACAATTTTAGGCATTAATCTATGTTTTACTCACTTTTTCCCCACTTAGCTGGCCCTTTTGCTCTATTTGCATTGTCTGGTTTGTGGGCTGGGTAGAACTGAATGTTTCAAGAAATAGACTGAGATTTGCTATAATAATTTTACCCCATTAGTGAACCTTTTTATTACACGGCAGGCTACTGTTGCATGTTCTTAAATGTGCAGCCTTAAGAACTTCCTCTAAACTTCCAGAGAGCCAGAAGCAAAAAGCCCAGACACTGCACACACCTTATGGATAGCTTCTAAATGCCCCCATGTGCCCCAAACAATTTAGTTTCAGTCTGGTAGGGAGGAAAAGCCCAAGTGATGATAATGATGAAAATAAGGATAAATAATAATTAAAATTTAGTTAAGACAATACCATTGTGTACAAACAAAATTCTTTACAACTTAACTATAAATTCTCTATTTCAGGCCCTGGCCGGTTGGCTCAGTGGTAGAGCGTCGGCCTGGCATGCAGAAGTCCCGGGTTCGATTCCCGGCCAGGGCACACAGGAGAAGCGCCCATCTGCTTCTCCACCCCTCCTCCCTCTCTGTCTCTCTCTTCCCCTCCCACAGCGAGGCTCCATTGGAGCAAGGATGGTCCGGGCGCTGGGGATGGCTCCTTGGCCTCTGCCCCAGGCGCTAGAGTGGCTCTGGTCGCGACAGAGCGATACCCCGGAGGGGCAGAGCGTAGCCCCCTGGTGAGCGTGCCAGGTGGATCCCGGTCGGGCGCATGCGGGAGTCTGACTGTCTCTCCCCATTTCCAGCTTCAGAAAAATACAAAAAAAAAATTCTCTATTTCATTGTGCATATATGGTATATTGTTATTTTTTTTCTGTTGTTAATTTATTTTTGTCTTAGCCTCGTCTTTTTTTAGTTCAAATAATTTTAAGTATCAATGAATCATGGTCCTCATCTTATGTGCTTTAGATGTAAGATGTATTTAAGAAAGGGCAGAAAAATCTACCTTAGATTTAACCCTTGTTTCTATTTCCAGCTATACTATGCACAGTTAGTTGGCAGGTAAGTAACTTACCATAGAAAGATTCTTTACTAGTTTCAATTTTAAAAGGTTAATAAAAACAGGCATGAGGAACTACTGCGGCCCGTTTGCAATCAGAGCTGCTGCTGCCCTCCAGCCCTCTTCCAATAGCTTTGCTCTCTGCGTCATTTATACTTAAACCTGCAAGACTAAAAGGAATTTTCAGAACATGTAATCAGGATTTAATCTGTTCTCTCAGACATACAATAGACCCTATGAATTCTTGAAGATATGTTCTAAAACCATCCAAAATCCTCTTTATTTGTGAATTACTTATGCACGCTATTGGACTTCTATGGTTTTCAGAACTCTTGGTTTTCTACCTTCATTCCACTGCTGGCCTCTTAAAACTCTCCTCCCTTGGCTTAAGGAATAGGCACAGTTGTCCCTACTACCCATAACATATTTTTAAAAAAATTATTCAGTGAGAGGAGGAGAGGCAGAGAGACAGACTCCCACATTCACCCCAACCTGGATCCACCTGGCAAGCCCACCATAGGGTGATGCTCTGCTCATTTGCTCTACTCATTCTTAGGCCTGAGGCAGAGGCCATGGAGCCATCCTCGGCACCCAGGGCCAATTCGCTCCAACTGAGCAATGGCTATAGGAGGGAAAGAGAGAGAGGGAGAGAGAGAGAGAGAAGGGGCCAGGGGAGGGCTTGAGAAGCAGATGGACACTTCTCCTGTGTGACCTAACTGGGAACTGAACCTGAGATGAACCCAGGATGAACCCAGGATATCTACATGCCAGGTCAACACTCTACCACTGAGCCAGCTGGCCAGGGCAATACATTTCTACAGAGATCTATTTCTTGTGCACATCCTCACATCATATTTTAAAAAAAATTATTAAAGTTTTCTTTCTCATTGCTTGATAATTCACACACACACACACACACACACACATATACACATGTGCCTTCCTACTCCCCTACAATTTACAAGCATTACTGTGCGGGAAAGAAGCAGAGAGCACAGGGCAGCACTGAGGTGAGTTCTGCAGTAGGAGAGGCTCACTAATGACATGACACCCTGTATGTCCATGAGACATGCAACCTAGCAAAATATTAGCATTACTTAACAGACTTCTGGGACATTTGTGAAAAGCAGAAAGATGTTAGATCTATGAATGGGCGAACTTAAAACTCTGGAATGTTATTTGTTTTTATGCAGGAAACACAGCGCTGACTCTTCTCTTTCTGGGGTACTGCATAGCATCGTCCTATCTTGAGCTGAAGAGCTTTTCAAAATGGCCTGTAAATATCTTTGGGTCAAAAAGCAAGTATTGCTACATTTTTTTCTTCTGTTTCCATCTAGACTGAAGAATGTGGGTGTTCACGTGTTCAGAGAAAAACTTGCCCTGTATAACTTGATTCACAGGTGTTCCCCATATCAATCTTATGAATGGTATGTTTTTATAAGAAAGAAGAGTTCCATTAGTCTCCATCAATTATGAGAAGCACATCCTCTATGTACTTTGGTTTGTTTTTATAGATATTATTTTGGTAATATGCTTAAAATCTCCCTTGAGACGATACACTATCTAGTCTCTAAGAAAGCCGGTGAGATCCCTACCATCTGTAAATGACGTTATGACTTCTTTTGGCTTCAGGAAGAACCACAACATTGGGGTTCATTTTCTCAGACCTCTTCCTGAGCCTCTGGTTAGGGAAGCAGCCCATACAGGCAGGTGGTGCTGTCTCCAGAAACAACATGAAGAAGATCAGGGTTGTAATTCTGCTTAGAAGAAGGCCATGGGAAACGCGTATTTTGAGAACACAACTATAATAAACAGGCATTCCCCAGTTATGAACGAGATAGGTTCTGTCGGTTTGTTCTTAAGCTGAATTTGTATGTAAGTTGGAATAGGTACACTTACCTATTAAATTAAACTTTGATGTCTGTCTTAACATAGTCTTTATTTTTACCTTTCTGCACACATAAATACTTAAACATCTTCTTATACAACCTTAAACAATCTTGGATGATGCAGAAGATGATGGACTTGCTAGAGACGATGGGACTGGTGACAGGGTCAGGGTTTGATTCTGCTGCTGGAGTTAGTTTCTTGAAGTAGCATCAAGGGGGGTTTGTACAGAGCTTTTCTTTTCTTTTCATCAGAAATGGCCCTGTAGCATCGCATGCCTTTGATAACGGTACAGTAAACTTTGGTGAACCTCTCCACGTCAGAATCTTGCTCCTCTAACTTTGCCATTCCTGCTTCAGTGAGATGAGAAGCATCAGCTAACTCTTTTCTAGAAAGTATTTTCGGTTCTGGAATTTCTAGGTCCCTGTCTTCTTCCCTAAATGCTATCATCTGCTGCTCTAGTTTCATAAGATCTTCATTGGTTAGTTCTTTGCAATGGAAGTTGAGTAACTCTATGATATCATTTTCACTGATATCCAACTGCAGGTGATTACCAATAGCCTCTATGGTGCTCCATGTATAAGTATGAGTTGTTCATTAGTCGAATGTTTGTAACTCAGGGACTTATTGTATGCTGCTTTGCGAGAGGGCAGAGAAGGCACACATTAATATTTTTTTGCTCTCCTAACTTTACACTGGGTTTACACTAACTTCTCCATGAAAGCCCATCTGGGTTCTCTGAGTTCCTAAACAAGATACAAGGCCTATCATGGCAGGTGAGGTCTTGGGCTTTCCTAGGCACAGGTCTGGTAGACTGTATCATGGTTGAGGTCAGTATGTTTAGGTGTTAAACAGAGAAGTTTGATCGTTTTATCTCTGAATATAATAATACAGATAAATAGATTTGGGGAGGGGGTAAAAACCAGTAACATGTATGTTTGGGTAACTTCTGAACTTTATAATGTGCTATTAGTGTGCACTCTGAACACCCCCGACCCCGATTTCCTTCGCTAAAGCTGGCAAGTCCACGCGGCACCGAGCACTGGTCGTCCCTGAGACCACGCTAGGATCTGAGAGGCCCTGTTGGCTCCTTCGAATCCGTGCTCGCTCACATGCTATCAAAGAACTTCTTATGTGTCCACTACACTTACACTACCAATTAAGTAAGTTAGAACTTCTAGTCCTATTTCTCCTTCAATTACCACAAATCCTGCAAATTGTTTCTTCCCAGTGTTTCTCATGCCCAACAATCCTGTATCTAAAAGACAAGCTATGAAGAGCCATTTAACATAGGAGCCAGCATACACCTGCGTATAAAATTCAAGCCGTTTTAATTTAAGAAATTCCATACATACATATGATGACCACTTACCTATTCTCCCAAAAGATTAAAACAACATTAACATTTGCCACAGTGCCTTCAGATAATTTAAAAAAGGAAAATATCACAGAAACAGTTGGTTCTTTGTATTTTCCCCCTGTTTTGTTTCTATTTTCTGTAATATCCTGATATACACCCTTCCTATGCAACTTTTCATGCTTTAAATGCAAATGGGTCAATGAACAACCACTAATACAATTTTGAGCTTTGAAAAACTGTATTTAATGATATCGCATTCTATGACGTGGTTATTTTCACTTGACATTACATTTGAGATTTTATACTTTTAATTGTTGCATAGTACTTTACTTTGTAAATGAACCACCATTATTTATTCCTATCATGGTGGGAAATTAAGTTGTTCATAATATACACTGTTAGAAAAACTATCAGAAGTTCCCTCATAGTTTTACCTGGTAATGTAATTATGGGGTATGCAGGTCATTGGTTTTATTAGATATTGCCTAATTACTCTTCAAAGCAGTTGAATCAATTAACACCCCCATTGATGTACGAACATGTCCATTTCCCCATATTGTTGTAAGACGTAGTATGACCCGATTTTAAATTCTTTCTAAAGTCTTCTTTTCTATCTAGTCTCCTACAAATCACAAGAAGGATTTAGCATGCTCTGACCTCCCAATTAACAGGCCCATCTTCCCCATGTTCTTCATTGTAGTTTAAGGTTGAGTTAATTAAAATTCATCTCTTTATTCAGATATTTATCTATATTTTTAAAACCAGTTCTAAGCTCACATTTCCCTTTGGTTCTTTTATTTCTTTAAAAATTTTATCTTTTATTTCTTTCAGTAAATTCAAGTTGGTGATAAGCTCTTCTTAGTCAATATATGTCTGCATTTTTAAACATTGTACTATCAATTGAATTTACTTAGGCTGAGAACAGAATTCTTGGGAAAACTCAGCCCTTTGAAGAGTCCACTGCATTCTTTTCTGACATCTGTTGTTCTAACAGTATTTGTCATTCTTTAATTCCTTTGTAGATAAGCCTTTGAGGTTTTCTTTATGAATTATGCTTGACGATTTCACTGCTCTGTGTCTTGATGTGGATTTACTTATACATATTTATTTATACTCTTAAGATTCATGGCTTTCCTTAATTTTTCAAAATTTCCAGACATTTCTCTGATAATGCATTCTATCTATTCCCATTTTAGAGAAGTTCTTTTAGATAAATTTTGGAACACCTCCATTGATTTCTCTTAATTTTTCCTTCATGTTTTTGTCAACTTTTCCACTTCGCAATATTTTCTAGGTAAAATTCTCAGGATGGCTTTTCAGTTCGTATATTCTCCCGTGGAATTTTCTCAACATGTTTCAGTTGCCAAAACAAGAACTACCCTACATTTATTTTTTTTCCTTCATCTTTGACCTCTATTTGGGTAATAAATTTTGCCCATCAGATTTCCATTCATCCTGCCTTTGTACTGCCCTTGAAAGAACTCTCACCTGGCTTCTTAAACAGCCTCCTGACTTCACTCCCTTCCTTCACTGTCACTATATTTAGTCTTTCATCCACAGGTTTTAATGTTACCATGTTACTCCTCCTTGCATTCAAGCTTCCTATGTCTCCCTGTAGCATTCAGGAAACACAGGCTCCTTAGCTTGCCATATAAAACTTTTGAAAACCAGATTCATGAATATCCCTAGAGCCTCATTTCTGCTTCGTACAGACAGCCTTTATTTCGACCAAACCAACTTATCTATTTGTATAATCTAGCATCAAAGAGGATGCACTATGCTGTTTCATATTTCTAGGATTCTGTGTCTTTTTAAATTGCCTTTCCTTTTTCATGTGTACATGGATAACACAACTAACAGTTTCCTCTGAGGAACACCCTTCTCTTGCAATCAGAACCACCTGTCCCTATCACTGAGCTCAGCGCTCCTTCCCCCCGGTCTGCCTTTGTGGGCCTACATATACCTGTATCACAGAACACTTCTCACTACATTTGTTCTTTTATTTATTTGACTATGAGCTTCTCATGAATAATGTCTGCGCATCACTCATGTGGTGGAATCACAAATGTGTATTAATCAAATGAGTCAGTGAATGGAAAGAAATATACTGGGCGATTCTTGGGTAAGACAAGCAGTTAATAGAATGGTCACGCTTAAATATTTAAAAAAATAATTTCTTAAGATTTTTGATCTGGTAGCGCAACTTTTATTTAGATTTAATTAAAAAAGAAGAAAGTAAGAAATAAAGTAAATTGGAGCTATAATCATGTATGTTCAAGTAATAGTCATGAAGACTTTTTGACATTTAAATGGTACAACACATAGAACAAAATTCAGAAGTTTATAATAAGTCAACTAAATTTACTTACTTTTTAAATAGTTTCTAGAAGGTATTGTGTGTGTGTGTGTGTGTGTGTGTGTGTGTGTGTGTGTGACAAAGGCAGAGAGAAATAGCTAGGGACAGACAGGTAGGAAGGGAGAGAGATGAGAAGCATCAATTCTTTGTTGTGGCACCTTAGTTGTTCATTGATTGCTTTCTCATACGTGCCTTGACCGGGGGCTCCAGCAGAGCGAGTGACCCCTTGCTCAAGCTAGCAACCTTGGGTTCAAGCTGGTGAGCTGTGCTTAAACCAGATGAGCCCACGCTCAAGCCGGCGACCTCAGGGTTTCGAGCCTGGGTCCTCTGTGTCCTAATCTGACACTCTATCCACTGTGCCACTGCCTGGTGAGGTAGGTCTTTTTTGTTTTTGTGGGGTTTTTTTTTTGTATTTTTCTGAAGTAAGAAGCAGGGAGGCAAAGAGACAGACTCCCTCATGCGACCGACCGGGATCCACCTAGCAAACCCACTAGGGGATGATGCTCTGCCCATCTGGGGCATTGCTTCGCTGTAACCAGAGCCATTCTAGCGCCTGAGGTGGAGGCCATGGAGCCAACCTCAGTGCCTGGGCCAACCTTACTCCATTGGAGCTTTGGCTGCGAAATGGGAAGAGAGAGAGAAAGAAAGGAGAGGAGGAGGGGTGGAGAAGCAGATGAGCATTCCTCCTGCGTGCCCTGGCAGGGAATTGAACCCAAGACTTCTACAAGCCAGGCTGATGCTCTACACTGAGCCAATTGGCCAGGGCCCAGAAGGTATTTTTAAAAATATGAATATACCATGTCTGTGGGTGTGTTTGTGTATTTTTGTTTATATTTATATGTCATGCATAAATAAGGTACAACACTCAGCTCTTCTTTGAGCACATTTTAACATGCCCAGATACGAGATGGTCACTGTATCCAGCACCTTACAAATATGCAAGGTCTCTCTAAACAAACTACCCTCTGGCTGAATAGTAATAATATGGCTGATATTCTTTATATCTTCTCTGCAATAAGGTATGGAATAAATAATGTCTATAAGTAGCATGTGAATTTGATAGCTATACTTGCTGTTAGTAAAAAATGATTGTATTCCTCATGTTCATCACAATTAAAAATACAAAGCACAACACTGAAAAATAGCTACAAACCATTTAGAGGCTAATTTAGACTTGGAAACGGAAAAAGCTGTAATCTTGCACTTAAATCAGATCATAGAAAATTAGATAGTTAAAACTAGTTTAAGTTATAGTTGAAATGGGGGGTTACTTTTAAGTATAAGGGGCTTACTATCATGATTAACATAAAAAATAATAACAATCGGTCAAAGAAGGAAGGAAATGGGCCTCTTAATAGTTGTCATAGTTGCAAAGTGGATAATGAGATAAAACATAACTGGAGGTTACACTACGTCGATTAGCGTAGATTATACAATAGGCACAACAACGCCGCTAAGCAGTGCATTGCCAGTTAGCGCTAATCTGTTAGAGGATAATCGAATTGTGTTCCCTCATAACCATGGCCTCGAGAATGTGCTGGGAAATATCTGCTACCACTTGTCATGATACCACTTGATCTTGGAACAGTAAGGGAACGACAAAAAGAGAAAAAATACTCTACGAGACTGAAGAAAAACTGATATAAACACTGAAAAACCTCAGGTCTTATTATGAAGCTATTCTCTGTAACCAAATACACATATTATGGATTTTATAATTTTGAAGAAGGCATTTCAGAATATCTGCTTAAATCTGCTAGGGTAATTCTAAAACTGTAATGTTATAATGATTATTAGCTATTGGCCAGTGCTCAGAAATTTTATTGAACTCATTAATCTAAGAAAAACAAATGTAATTATAACAGTAATAATAAATGCTAGCTGTGTTTTTAATTTGTGGTTTCCCTTTGATTTTCAGGAAATAATCATCACCAGAACGAGGCAAGACTGAACAGGCATGGCTGTGTAGTGGTAAATGTCTGACTAGCCAATCACTGCTCCAGAGAACTCCAGGCAGGGACCAGATATGTCTAAAAATGACACAGATGTCAATGTCTGAAATTCAGTGAACCGCACTTTGATAAAATTTTCCTAAATCTAAAAATGTTAACCTACAGCTCAAGGCTGTTGTTTTTGAATGCTGAGAGATGCTGGAGAAATGGAAACACATAACATGGTACCATAATGTAAATATTCAGCAACATGGAATTACTATATGCAATTCATATATATATATGTATATATACATGTAATTTTATATATAGGGTGGGGCAAAAGTAGGCCCCCAGCTTATATAATAATTGTATGTAAAACAGTTTATTCTTTTATTATTGATAAATTATTGTATTATTTCCCAAAGAAACAACTGTAAACCTACTCTTGCCCTACCCTGTATATAGATTTTTGTATGTAACAAATTTTAACCTTCACAAAAAATAAAATGATTTAAAAAATTCAATGTACCTTATTGAGGAAATATGAAATTGAGCTATTTAATATTGACAAAATTTCTAGAAAACTAAAGCATATCTTTTTAAGCATGACAAGATAGCAAAATGGCTTGAGAGTATTAAAAAGTTTTGATTTCACTGAAGTCTCTACTACTAATAAGCTGTGACTTTACAAGGAGTAGAGGAAGATACAGGAATCTGGGTTTTCTTTCGGTAAAAGATTGGCAGGGGAAGAGCTCAGATGCTTTCCTGTAAGTAATACCTATATTTAAAGTAAAACTTAAAAATAATGTATATAATGGCTCAGTGGTAGAGCATCGGCCTGGCGTGTGGATGTCCTGGATTCGATTCTGGGTCAGGGCGGACAGGAGAAGCAACCATCTGCTTCTCCATCCCTCCTCCTTCCCCTTCTCTCTCTTTCTTCCCCTGCTGCAGCCAGGGCTCCATTGGAGCAAGTTGGCCTGGGCACTGAGGATGGCACCATGGCCTTGCCTCAGGTGCTAAAATGGCTCCAGTTGCAACAGAACAACGTCCCCTAGTGGGCTTGCTGGGTGGATCCCGGTTAGGCACATGCAGGAGTCAGTCTCTCTGCCTCTCTGCTTCTCACTTAAGAAAAATACAAAAACAAACAAATAAATAAATAAATAATATAAAACATGAATAACATATAGGCATTCAATACAGGTTTAATTGTTGAAATAATTTTTAATAAATATCTTTAGAAGATTGATTACATACTTTGTGGCTTACCTCAAATAAACTGACCATAATTTACCCTTCTATTACTAATGATCATGATTTCAAAAGCAATTATTATGCTGTAATAAAGTATAATTTCCAAGGACTGAAGAGCTGTCTAAGCTTGAACGACTTTGCTGCAATTTTTCAAACACTTATTTTATTTTATTTTATTTTTTAATAAATTTTTATTAATGGTAATGGGATGACATTAATAAATCAGGGTACATATATTCAAAGAAAACATGTCTAGGTTATTTTGTCATCAAATTATGTTGCAAACCCCTCGCCCAAAGTCAGATTGTCCTCCGTCACCCTCTATCTAGTTCTCTGTGCCCCTCCCCCTCCCCCTAACTCTCTCCCTCCCTCCCTCCCATGTCCTCCCTCCCCCTCCCCCACCCTTGGTAACCACCACACTCTTGTCCATGTCTCTTAGTCTCATTTTTATGTTCCACCAATGTATGGAATCATGTAGTTCTTGTTTTTTTCTGATTTGCTTATTTCACTCCTTATAATGTTATCAAGATCCCACCATTTTGCTGTAAATGATCTGATGTCATCATTTCTTATGGCTGAGTAGTATTCCATAGTGTATATGTGCCACATCTTCTTTATCCAGTCTTCTATTGAAGGGATTTTTGGTTGTTTCCATGTCTTGGCCACTGTGAACAGTGCTGCAATGAACATGGGGCTACATGTGTCTTCACGTATCAATGTTTCTGAGGTTTTGGGGTATATACCCAGTAGAGGGATTGCTGGGTCATAAGGTAGTTCTATTTGCAGTTTTTTGAGGAACCACCATACTTTCCTCCATAATGGTTGTACTACTTTACAGTCCCACCAACAGTGAATGAGGGTTCCTTTTTCTCCACAGCCTCTCCAACATTTGCTATTACCCGTCTTGTTGATAATAGCTAATCTAACAGGGGTGAGGTGGTATCTCATTGTAGTTTTGATTTGCATTTCTCTAATAACTAATGAAGCTGAGCATCTTTTCATATATCTGTTGGCCATTTGTATCTCTTCCTGGGAGAAGTGTCTGTTCATGTCCTCTTCCCATTTTTTTATTGGATTGCTTGTTTGTTTGTTGTCAAACACTTATTTTAATAATAATTGTGATGCTTCTTTGTTGGTTGCCACCTTTTTACCTCAGTGTATGTACAGATAAAGGCAGTTTCCTAATTTGGACAGGGAGTTGACATATAAAACTCTCAGGGGGTCGCCTGACCAGGTGGTGGCACAGTGGATAAAGCGTCGGACTGGGATGCAGAGGACCCAGGTTCAAGACCCCAAGGTTGCCAGCTTGAGTGCATGCTCATCTGGTTTGAGCAAAGCTCACCAGCTTAGACCCAAGGTCACTGGCTTGAGCAAGGGGTTACTCGGTCTGCTGAAGGCCCACAGTCAAGGCACATATGAGAAAGCAATCAATGAACAACTAAGGTGTCACAATGAAAAACTGATAATTGATGCTTCTCATCTCTCTCCATTCCTGTCTGTCTGTCCCTACCTATCCCTCTCTCTGACTCTCTGTCTCTGTAAAAACAAACAAATAAACAAACAAACAAAAAATGACTCTCAGGGGGTCGTAGATTGGGAATGCAAAAATCAGTAGGTCTGTTTTCTTTTACTAAGAAAAACTAAAGAACATGAAATGCTGCAAAACTTCTGTGGTTATTGGGAATACATAAAAAATCTATTGAGAAAACATTTTAGGGGACCCGAGTAATAAAAATGAATAACTAGTTCTCTCATTTACTTGTCCTTGGCCATTTAGAGTCACTATTTTCTCTCTAGGCACAGCTGGAAAATCATATTCATAAAGAATGTAAGAAGCCTATCGCAACCAAGAGTTCAAAGGCTTTCTCATTCAGAGGAAGTACTCAGATCCTCTCCTCTAAGTAATTCATGGTATATATCTTGCATGTAATACATGTTTTATACCCTATGCAATGTGTGTGTGTGAGTGCAATGCGTGTGTGTGAATGCAATATAACCTACAATTCAATAAAACCACACTATTTTTCATTCTTTATGTACCTTCCATTCTTTGCCCTCATGGTTTACTCTTTGTCTGGTCTGGAATGCTTCTACCTAATCCGAGTAGCAAAGCCTTATGCTTCTCTAACTTTCACCTCGAATGCCACCTACTCTACCTTCATTATAACATATGACTCCCTCCAGAGTCTAATTCATGTTCTTCTGGGATTTACAACCCAGGTCTCTAGAAGGTTTCCTCTGTTTTAAGGGGCTCTGTTTATAGAGGATTGATTTAAACCATCCACTTCTGACAAAGGCCACACCAGGGATGATTAGGGAGCCCTTGGCTTTAGCACAGAAGAGACAAAAATATAATCACAGAATCGACAATTCCTTCTAAACACAGAAGGTTTCAAACAATTCACACAAAGCTGTTTTAGATTTGTGCTTGGGTCTGCTTAATATACCTTTAAGATTAGAGATCTGTGGAAGGAAACCAAATCATTGTTTTATGGCTGCAACAAATGGGTCCACCACAGTAAATATGTCATTTATTCTTCCTCTCAAAGAGGCATTCACTGCATAGTGCAAATAAAAGTAGCATTTTCCTTCTACTTAAGGTTTGTTACATGAAATTTATGTTTTTAAAATGCACTGCAAACATCAAAAACTGATTGTACTGTTATCAGCTTTTAAATCAAAACAACTTGCTCTCTGGTTAGGACAGGAGAACTGGTCGATTTATTTCATAAAACTTTATGTTCAAAGAGATAGTGTATATGAACTTAATGGAGAGAATATAGAGTCTGGAGGGGTAATTTTTATTACAATTTATAGGGGGATTATCCATACGCCACAGTTTTCAGATTTTACGAAGATTTTATAGTGCTAGGAGGCTGACACAGTTAACTGCAGTGGGGTTGGAGGTATAATTTGTTTCACCCTGACTGGGGAATGAAATTGGCATTACTACTATATTATATAAGAAACCGAGTAAACACTATTAATTGCTTGAATGTAATCAAAGGCATTATTAATCCTATTTTTACAGGTCAAATATCTTACCTGAGACTAAAAGAATAAATAAGAACTGATTATAATTTCCATACAGCAATATCTTTTCATTAAGACCATTTGAAAACAGTTTTTACCCACAGGGGTTCATCTCCAGAAACTATTAAAACCTAAATCATATCAAGCACCTATAATGTACCATTAAATATTGTTCTTTAATATCAAGTGCTATAAAATAAGGCAAACTTGGGAAACATCAAAAACAATGTACTCCAGAACACCACGGAATCACAGATGCCCCATCGACATAACATAGAACAGCTCTGGGAATGATATTCATTCATTCTGCAAACACTAATTGTTTATTTTGTGTCAGACAATGGAAAAGGCAGTAAGGTAATAATAGTGATATCATTATAATTATATATAATATTAGATTTGAGCCAAATACATTGAGCTAAGAGATTATATTATATATAAATATAATAAGTTGGTTTACAATTTGGTATGTGCCTTTCTAGAGGAAGAAATTTGAATGAAGGCTTTGCCAGAGAAAGAAAGGCCTTCCAGAAAAAGAAAAGTGCATGATAAAGGCAGAGTTGTTATCATGAAAATCCATGGAAATACTGGCTGGAACAGGAGATCTATTTGGTGGAATGGCAACAGACTGGGGTGGGATAGTGGTAGGAGCTCAACTGGGATGTGAGAAGCCGTGCTGGTTATCATTTCATCGTTGCTGCTGCTTCTACTTCATCCCAAGGGAAGGCTTCTTTTACGGTTAGGGTTTAGTCCTATGGACCATAGCATCCATAGGCATCTCAAACAAAACATTGTACCTACATTAATTCTTTGTACATTCATCTCTTCATTCAATAAGTCACTTATTGAGCACTTACTACTATTGGGCACAATGCAATGTGTTGAAGAAACAGTAGCTAATGAGGCTTGGATAGATTCTGGGAGACAGCAAACTATTTTATCCTCTAATGTGTATAACACATACACATTATATAAGCAATCACAGTTTTTGACAGCAGAGCAGCTTATTCTTACTGTATGTCACCCAAGTCCCACTAGGTCTTTCTCTCCCGTATACCACGGGATTATCTTTCCTTTTTTTTTCTTTTTTTTTTCTTTTCCATTTTTCCAAAGCTGGAAACCGGGAGGCAGTCAGACAGACTCCCACATGCACCCGACAGGGATCCACCCGGCATGCCCACCAGGGGGTGATGCTCTGCCCCTCTGGGGCGTCGCTCTGTTCCATCCAGAGCCATTCTAGCACCTGAGGTAGAGGCCACAGAGCCATCCTCAGTGCCCGGGCCATCTTTGCTCCAATGGAGCCTCGGCTGCGGGAGGGGAAGAGAGAGACAGAGAGGAAGGAGAGGGGGAGGGGTGGAGAAGCAGATAGGCGCTTCTCCTGTGTGCCTTGGCCAGGAATCGAACCCAGGACTCCTGCACACCAGGCCGACGCTCTACCGCTGAGCCAACCGGCCAGGGCAGGATTATCTTTCTAATTCTATTCTATTTGTACTGAATTTGCCCTAAGCCCCCAGCTACTGAGAAGGCAGTTCTCTATGAATTCTCCAAGGGCTATTCTCAGTTATCTCAGGGTCACCAAACTCTCCTATTTTCTGTCCTATTTCCTGAGTTCTTAATGTCTCAAGACATAGATCTTCCTTTATATTGTTTTCTCTATAACATCAACAAAACTTGTTAATAGTTCACAAGTTGGCATATATATATTTATCCAAGAAAGATAATTCATAGTTACAAAAACAAAATGAAATAAAAGTCAGCACAGATGCAGAAAGTAGTATTTTATTTCCACTAAAAAGCAGTCACATATAAACATGCAGGATAGGAAGTGGGACGAGGAGGTAGAAATGATGCTTTTTCTTTATGGCCTAAGTTAGTTTTTTTTCCCCAAATATTCATATATTAGAGCTCTAAAAACACCATAGATAAGTTAGGTTTCAAGTTCAGATTTAAATTTTATTTAAAAAGAGCATATTCACTGTATGCCTTGACAACCAGCGCTAAGCTACCTGGAAAAATCCAGGGAAAATGATAGAATAACTAACTAGACTACACAGTGCTTCCTCTGATTCGTTTCAGTGTTTTAAAATTCTACCACTAGATGGCAATACAAAGACTGTGATTTCCAATATGGATCGCTTAGTTCCATAACGATCTCCTATAGGATAGGTGATGCGGTTACACAGGGAAGAGAAAAAAGAACCAAGATCCAGAAAAAGGTAGAATGGTGAAAGGTGGAGGGAGATAGAGAAGAACAATTGGGAGAAGGAAGAAGGTAGGGAAATGGAGGGAAGATGGAGAGTGATAGGACAAAGAAAAGAAAGTGGAAAAACCAGGGATACTTGGAGAAGTAGGTGCAGAAAAGAGAAGGCACGGATGGACCTACAGGATGTTACGCTAAGTGACAGGAGTCAGACAGAGAAAGAAAATACCATATGATTTCACTCATATGTGGGATCTAAAAACAAAATAAATGAATAAACAGAATAGAAACAGACTGATAGATACAGAGAACAGATTGACAGCTGTCAGAGGTGATGGCAGAGGGACTAGGTGAAAAAGGTGACGGGATTAAGCAGTACAAATTGGGAGTTACAAATAATTATGGAGATGTAAAATAGAGCGTAGGAAATACAGTCAATAATATTGTGGGAACTATGTATTGGGCCAAATGGGTACTTGAAGCGGTGGGGGACCACTCGGTAAAGTACATGATTTTCTGTCCACTTTGCTGTGCATCTGAAACGAATTCAGAATAATATTGAATGTGAACTGAGAGAAGGATACAGGAAAGAGGTTGAGTTAAAGGTCCAAAAACTCTGGTGTAGTCTCTTTCAAACACTTTGGATGGGAACCATAGTAAGATATATATATTTCAACAACTCAGCAGACAAGCGCGTGCTGCTTGTGATGGACTAAATTGATTTTAAGATTCATCAACCAAAAAAATGATCCACAGGGTCAATATTGTTTTACTATATTGTAAATTAGAGCTGGATTTTAAGAAGTGTTATTTTAAAAATCGTCATAGCTGAGAGTAGTGGACATTTCTGGCCATATAATCAACCATAAAACATTTGTTGAATAAATGAACTAATTAATGGAAAAGAAAAACGATGGCGAAGCCACCTGGTCCTGAATACCACACATAATTGGCCAATGATCAAAGTGGCATTTCCCCCACATAAAGGTGGCTGGAGGAAAAATAGAGTACATGATTATTACTCTGTAAATTAGTAGCTGTTCTTTTATTTATTGGATAGACAAATATCAACATATTCTTTAGTAAAGAATACAAAGCAGAATACCAGTTAATCAGATTCTCCATTAAAGTGGAAAACAGGCAGACAGACAGAGCCGAGAAATAGGAACAGTTTAAAACAGAAAAAGAACTATTATTAAGGGAATAAGAGGGGAAAAAAAGGGAGCAGAAACCACAGCCAGAGTGTTGTAAATAATTCAAAGGCCAATAAAAACAGTGCTGGCAATGTTTCTAAGATCAAGTTTCTCGCTTGGACCTTATATTCTTCTTCCATTTATTTGTTCCTCCCTGGTACTAACAGTTACTGAGTAAAATGCCTATTTACTAAATATATACGTATTTATATATTTCCAATACTCTAAAGTTTCTAGCAATGGATAAATATGTCCAAATATTATCATATTAATCCTATAAATACGTGTAATCTAGTATGTAAAATAAGAATTTCTTGTAGCCTACCAGCACCTTGACTAGTTGAAATTAGAGGCTTTACATTTGAGTAGAATATTATTTCAGGAAAGAAAAAAATTATTCTTAATAAAATGAAACTACAAAAGAAATAAAAGATCTTTCAAAATCGAATATGCAATGTTCAATGTATTAAATATTACCCAGGAAAACTTTACAAGTGTGGTAAAAATGAATGTAGAGACTACTACATTATAATATTACATTACTTACACATCTCATTTAAGCATTTATTTATTTAAACAAAAATGAGATCTTTTTACCATAGGAAAAACTTGTCCTAACAAATAAAAATGATGTGGCAGGTATTATATTATAACAGAGTGAACATAAATCCACTCTGTTAACCTCTTCTTTAGCTACTTTACCTAACAAATGGATTTGTCTCTTGTCTATATCTTCATTTCCTCAATATCTACCTATGAATGAAATCTCTCCCTCTCTTAGTGTGGATCCCCTCTGGTTCACGTTTTTCTTTTTGCCTTTGGACTTTTATTTACTATTGAACTGCATGGGGGAAAGCCAATCAGACTTACTCCTTGACATTGTACAGTTCCCAAGGAGTTTATCTAGTGGTTTTTCTTTTCTGCTAATTCTCTTACAAAAAATGCAATTTCTGTCTACTCTCTGAGTCAGTTATTATCAAATCTTTGAATTCACCCAGTCTATGCCAGATGAAGTGGAAGAATCAACAGACTACAGGTATTTCAGATAAACGAGAGCATAAGAAGCCAGTACTATTTGGGAGGACTCTATTTAAATGCTTGAAACCCAAGTCAGCAATTCTCCAGTCCTAATTCCCAATAAGCAACATTTAAAAAATTAAAGGATATAACTAAGGGTCTGTCTATAACCATCAGATTCAGAATTAAAATATAAATCTGTATCTAGTAGTTATGAGATGTGAGCACAGTATAAGAATAAATTACCAAAAGAAGCTGTGGTCGTTCAATCACTCAAGAAGCAAAGACAACCGTACATACAAGCACCGGTCAGCTGCCCCGGACTATTCTGGTCATATGGACAGATGGTACCAGGACTGCAGTGAATGGTGAACTAAAAGAGGACAACCATGTGTAAGGTAGACAGAAGAAGCAAGCCAGTGACAAAATGAACTGTGATCTTAAATAAGACATCATTACCACAAAGAGGGAAAGCTAACAGCAGAAGAAAAATGGTTAAAATAAACGGATCTGAAATGGGGAGTTTCATGGGAGTACAAGTAGAATTGTATTCAATGGTCAGGAGCTACGTCCAACCAGCTTTGCAGCAATCACTGTGATGACCATATTTCCGTTCACAAAAATAAATGGCATACGACTAAAAATACACTTGTGGCTTCTTCCTGCAGGCTGCTGAGAAAAGCAGCAGCTTGTAGGAAGAAATAGGGTGTGTTTCAAATTTTCTTTATGGCCACATCCCTTTGAAACTCATCCTGAATGAGTGCTATGAAAATAAGGTTTATTTTTAGAGGATTCTTCACTTCATCTAAATATAATAAGAAAACAACACTCTTTTAAAGGAGATGACCAAAGAAATTACACGCCCAACTGGGGTTGGTTTTCAGACAGCAGTATCAAAATGTTCTTGTCAGATATTCTGGAAAAAAAATGTGATTTATACTCAGGGACCTAATCACATAAAAGTTTTAAGTCAGGAATAATATACTTATGACCCATAGTATGTTGTTTTTTGGGTATGACACCATTACAATGAAAGGTCTTAATGCAATAAATGTGTTTTATAAAATTCTGGTAGACGGGGCTGCTGGGAATGCACTTCCACGACAGAAAATGTGGCTGCTAAGAAGTGAGGCTGAGCCCTTCCTGCCTGGTGATCTAGTTCATTATAGCCCTGTGGACAAACAGTCACGTGATGGGTTTGGGTGGCTAAGGAGAAGCCAATAATGGGAAAGGGAGAAAATAACAGACCAGCTACATAAACTAATAGAAAAGAATGAGATCATGGTCAGGGCAACAGTGAGATAGCCACCTGGCTACACCAGACTTTTCAGTTTTGACTGTTCCAGACCCACCACTCAGTCACACCCTTGTTCAAGGTTCCTTTCTGGACATGGAGGTAATGATATCTATTCTTCCAACTACACGGAGAGAGGCCCAGCTCAGGTAATGGCAGTGGGGATGGAAGTTCATTTTTTAAAGCTCTTTAGTTGGATTCTCAGACTGTTATGGTATTCGCCTTTAAGTATTCTGAATTTCCAAAATGTAGTATTGATTAACACTCAAGTGTTTTTAAATAGCAAATACAAATTATTTTAGGTTAATCTTTTGTTTTGAATGAGTCTCTATATTCTACTAGGTGATGAATGAGAAATGTTTGATCTTATGTTTATATTAAATCTGGTATCATTTTTATAATTCCCAATGACACTAAAATTTTACTAAATGTTTATTTGTTTGCTTTTCATTGTCAATTGTAGATTATATTTTCACATTTTCTTTCATTTCCCTCAAAATTTTGTCAGTCTAATAAAATGACTTTAGAATTTGTGTTAATTATTACAAGATGCAGGTTATTTCTGCAGTAAAAGCAACTAACATCCAATTAAGGACTTTGCTTCTACAACTCTTTCCTCTCTGGAATTACCCATTTTCACCTATCTACTGAATTATTTTTGACAGAATTACAAATATGCTATACTGTTCCCCTTTTTAAAATCCTCCCTTGAGAACTTTAAAGTCTCCTCAGCTGTCATTTATTTCTCTACAACTCTTTCCAGCAAAACTATTCGAAAGAGCTGTCTAGACTTTCAGTCTCCCTTTTCTCACCTCTCATCTGAACAAAAGCTCACTTCAGTCAGTCCTTTGTACCCACCGCTCTACTGACACACTGTGTCACCAGTGAACTCTACGCCTACCAAATAATCAATTCTTTGTCCTTATTTTACCTGGCCCCTTTCGATACAATTGATGGCTCCCTACTTGAAACTCATCACTTGCACTCTCTTTTTTCAACTTTCTCTGACCTCACTAGCAGATAGAAGAAAAGAATGGAAGAAAGGAAGGGAGGGAGGAAGAGAGGGAGGGAGGGAGAGAGGGAGGGAAGAAGGAAAGGACAGATGGAGGGAGGGAGGGAAGGAGGGAAAGGAGGGAGCAAAGGAAATCCTAAACACCTCTACTCTTCTATCAAGATAGTAACAGACCAAGAACAACTTTATTTGTGATATAAGACCTTCTGTGCTTTCAACTATTAAATATCTGTAAAAAAAAATAATAATGAAAATCTATAAAATCTACCAAAAACTTTCCTAGGCTGGACTGAAATTCTTTTATGAGGTACAATAATTCCTTAGGATCTTGTTTATAACGAACATGTCTCAGGTTACCTAGTAACAAAACTCAGGTCAGCCTGACTAGGCAGTGGTGCAGTGGATAGAGTATTGGACTGGGACACAGAGAACCTAGGTTTGAATCCCTGAGGTTGCCTGTTTGAGCGCAGGCTCACCCAGCTTGAGTGTGGATGCACCAGCTTGAGTGCGGGTCGCTGACTTGAGCGTGGGATCATAGACATGACCCCATGGTCGCTGGTTTGAACCCAAGGTTGCTGGCTTGAGCAAGGGGTCACCTGCTCTGATGGAGCCCCTTGGTCAAGGCACATATGAAAAAGCAATTAATGAACAACAAAGGTGCTGCAACAAAGAATTGATGCTCTCATCTCTTTCCCTTCCTGCCTGCCTGTCTCTATCTCTCTCTGTCCCTGTCTTTCTTGATTAAAAAAAAAAAAAATCTCGGGCCAGACCAGTCTACTGGCTGTTCCTTCTATATGGAGTCTCCTACCTCTCAGCACTGTTGCTTTGAGGGGCTATCTGCTACTTAGGTCTTTTAGTATCAAGCAAAAAAAAAAAATGTCTTCCTCAGGAGACTTTCTCTGACATCCTCCCTCTCATAACTCTAGTCTTAATTGTGTTAGTTTACTGTACCTGCCAGAATACCATGCCGTTTTTCTTCATATCACACATTACTTTTAAGGCCCAACTGAGGTATGCTGGTACCCTGGGCTAGCTAACAACTTGCCATTTTTTCAGACCAATATGAACTACTTGGCTGGGCCCAGGTTCTGTCCTCGTTTTGCACCCTGTTGCTGTTAGTCAAGCACACTCATGTGGAAGTTTTATACTACATCCCCAAACCCCAACGACCCATCCCGAACATCACAGTAAAAACATGTCTTCCAATCATATACAACACTCTCCATAAAAATACTTCTGTCAAACACAACTTTCTTTATCTGCCTGGGCAAATACATGGCTAGTCTTATGTTTTCATCCAACTCTGTCTACAATTACTAGCTATTTGTGTTTTTGTTAAATGCTGATATCTGTTAATAGACTATAAAAACTCAGATAGAAACAGCATCTGTTTTGTTCAACACTGTATCCCTAGTGCCAATAAAGTGCCTGATGCATGATGCATGCTCAATAAGTACTTGAATGAAAAAATGATTCATTATATGCTACAGTATCATTAGACATGGATGTATTATATTGACAGTCCTTTGTGTAATGTGACATACAGTAATCTATTTCTTTACCAGAGACTAGCTTTAAAAGTTATTAGCCATTATAATCATCTACACTATGAGTTAGTTTTCTATTTTTATTACTAGCATTTTGAAAATCCAACTCCTGTTTCACATTTTCTTTGACTCATCCAAACCAGACTACAAGTCCTAAGTGGGAATGAAAATAGGGGCTCCCTCTATCTCTCAGACATTTCATCGCTGGCCCAGTGCCCAGCTGCATATGTGCAAAATAAAGACTTGAAGAATTACTAAAATGCCCTTTCCTTTATTCTTTCTGTGAGGCAGGCAGACCTCCTCCACTATACACTTATACTGTCATCTAATTAATCAGTTAGACAATAAAAAAACTTATATGTTACAGCAATATTTGTAGAATATGGTGATTATAAAAACTTAATGTAAACTAATAAAAATAGAAAATATGGGATGTTTCCAAACAATTTCTCATATTAAACTCTCAGCCCTTATAATCTGTTGAGTAACAACTTTGAGAGGCATTTCTGTACCAACTGTTTGGGAGCAGTTTTTCATTTTTAAATTCAGTAAGTTTTTATTCCCTCCAAGTTTCTGTCTGTCAAAACAGAGGAAAAAAATCTGAACATGTATTTTTTTTTTTGCAGGGGGTATAATTATTATAAATAATTCCAGTCTAAAACATTTATGGATAGTTGATCAATGCTAGACATTTATATATAAGCTCTTACTTAATCAAACACTGATCATGTTTTTAATCTCATTTTATTACTGAAGAAAATAGAGATTAGTGAGCTAAATAACTTCCCCAAGTCCAAAGCTGTAAATGAGAGAATTAGAATTCTAACTTATACATTTGTGATTTCAAACATGCTCCTAATGCCAACATCATAGCCAAGTGTGATTATACAGTGTGTCCGTAAAGTCATGGTACACTTTTGACTGGTCACAAGAAAGCAACAAAAGACGATAGAAATGAGAAATCTGCACCAAATTAAAGGAAAACCCTCCCAGTTTCTGTAGGATGATGTGGCAGCATGTGTGCATACCGTGTATACAGCGGAGCAGCCCATGGCCATGCCAGTCGAGATGTGGACGGTACAGAGGAAAGTTCAGTGTGTTCTGTGGCTCGCTAAACTCGAAACCGTGACCAAAGTGCAACGTGAATATCAGCACGTTTATAATGAAGCGCCACCACATAGGAATAAGATTACTCGGTGGGATAAGCAGTTGAAGGAAACCGGCAGTTTGGTGGAGAAACCCCATTCTGAAAGGCCATCAGTCAGTGACGAGTCTGTAGAGGCTATACGGGATAGCTGCCTAAGGAGCCCTAAAAAATCTGTGTGTGAGCCCACATCGAACTGCACTGAATAGGTATGAAACTGGGAGAGTTTTCCTTTTATTTGGTGCAGATTTCACATTTCTATCGTCTTTTGTTGCTTTCCTGTGACCGGTCAAAAGTGCACCACGACTTGATGGACACACTGTATATTTATTTTTGAAATGAAAAAATGTTTGAGAATAAATACTACATATAACTAATAAATATATTCATGTAGAGAACAAATTACAGCCTGAGTTTTAACGAAGTTCTTCAGCAAAGATATATTTTCCAGAAATTTAAATTTTGGCAATATACTTAATAAACACTGTAAATAAAAATAATTTATCCCATAAAAAAATAATGGCAAATAAAAGATATATCTCTTTATTTTCTTCATTAGTGTATCAAAATTATAAATAAGTCATGAACAATGTTAAAATCCTTATCAATTTTATAATAAAAGCAGCATTTCCCTTACGTGGTATCATACAAAGACTGGATTCTACAGCATACACATACATACATATATAAAATAATGTAACTGGCCAAGTTCTATTATTGCTATTTGCTAATTCCTAGTTCTTAAAAAAAAATATTTATATAATTACTACACTGTACACCTGAAACTAATATAAAATAATGTAAACTGTAATTTAAAAAATTAAAAAAACAAAAACTATATTTAAAAAATAGAAGAAATTAGAGTAGAATTTTAATGGGTTTGGAATAAGTTGGGGGAAAATAAAGTTCAAAGTGGAATATAGTGGGGAAAAATTCTATAATTAGAAAAATAAATAACTGATTACACATCATTGTTATTATTCAAATCTATTGGCTTATTTTGATCAGCTGGATTATTAGTATCAAAGAGGGTTTATCTCAAGTAAAGTCCATACTCCCTCTTTCTCTTATCCCTATATTCATGAAGGCTAGTCTGGCCTTTGTCCGTAATAGCACAAAAGAGAAACTGTCAGGTAAGCACAGTGTCTACCTCTCAAGATTCCAGTCTGAAACCTCTGATGGCTACAAGTCATGAGATTTTCCACTTGGCAAAACTGGAAAGGTAAAATTTATTTCATGTGCTGTGAAAAAACCTCATAGCATGACTCATAAACACTGACTTGCCAAAGGTGAATGCACAATATTGTAGTATAGCTTTGCAAAACTTTCTCTAAGTACACAATCAAATATTATGCCTATGCGTTGAAGTCGACCTTACACAAGAAACTAAACAACTGTGCTTACTAGCATTTTATGAGAAGGCAGTGTCCATCAATCATATTTTAATTATGGGCCTCAACAACATTATGGTATTCAAAGCAAAAAGTTAATACAACATAGTCTTAATCCATATTATTTCTGTGTTCTGAAGACAAAATACATACATATGTATTCAGTTTAAAAGGGAATGAATCAAGGATCATAGGCATTTTACATTTCTACAGAAGGAGTGGTTACTTTATAGATTCATGGGAAGGGAAGAAAAATATCAAAAACATCATGCTATTACAAACAAGTTCCTTCAGTAAACTGAGGGGAAAAGGAGCTTAGAAGTAAATAAATAACTTCTAGAACAGCTGTAAACTATCATATATAATTAATTAACTATTATTAAATAGTCATGCAGCACAGTATCTTTTTGCCTTCTAAACCCAGAAAAGAATATTAATATTGCATGTTGCAATATTTCCATCGTACTAAGCATCCTGCTATTTAATATGAAAATAACTTAAGACTTACAAAAAGATAAGAGCTCATGCTACCTGATATATTTTTATCCAAACACTTAACTTTAAAATTCTTTTAATGGTCACTTAATTTATAAGTTACTTAAAAGCAAATGATGAAATTCCAAGCATTACAACTTCATGGCATTCTGTATTGTTATCATCCAAATAAGTTCCAATCTGAACAACTGCAAGAGGAAACATCCTGATGCACTATTTAAAATTTCATAATGGATAATTTCTGTAAGGGATTCATGTGTTTATACTTACAAGCAATTATATGAACTATAGATTGCCCTTCCCATCTGTATATTTGAAGGTAAATGTTATTTTGCAAACTGTGAGGTATTTGACTTCTGACATTAAATGACTTGATACATAAAATATAGACTAATTTGAGTTTAGTTCCTACTTTCAATAGCTCTGTGTTGTGCAGAGAACTTGTTTGGATGTAGTGTATTTGTATATGATTTAGGGTTTGCTCGCTGAATGAAAGAACAGTTACCTCTAGTGCTGCATAAATCAAGGCTTCGCTTGGGTCCCTTACCTTTGCCATGACTTCTCCCATCCTCCAAAAGCGGCACTACAATAGTGTTGTTCACATTTCCGGGTGACCGCACGGCTGTGTAGACAACAGGCACCGATTGTACCACCACGGGGATGCGGTGAACGTGACTCAGTTTGTTAGACTGTAAATTCATGGGGCTTGAAGGTGGTACAGGATGGATAATGTGCAAAAACTGCTGGCCTCCCACACCGGATGCAGAGGCAACAAGGGGTCCTGGAGTTAACACTGTTGACGAAGATGATGCTGAAGACACTGATGTTATAACAGTTGGGGACGAGGCTGCACGACTAGAAGATGAGGAAGAGGTTGAAGTTGAAGAAGGTGAGGAGGCAGACGCTGTCATGGACACTGGGGAGGAGGAAACGGCTGTGGGCGATGTCCTGGCTTTGTTGATAGACAAGTCCACTGGCTCAGTTTGTGTTTGGAAGTGATCTACAGATAATGAGTCCTCGGGGGGCTCCCCTTTCACATTATTCAGCAACAGGGGAACAGCTTCCATATCGGGGTAGTTGTGGACGTTTGGAGACTGTAGGGAAAAAAAGGGAACACAATTATCTTTGTTACTCACACATTCTAAAAGAGTCAAGAGTCATTACCAGAGTGCTTATTAATTTTTCTCTTATTGCTATGAGACATTAATCTGTCCCCCAAATATTTCCAGGATTGCTCTGTGACAAGCATCATGCTTAAAGTTGAGAGTAAAAAAGTACAAAAGTTCAGTATGTAAAGCATTATCTACTTAAAAGTGTATAAATGCAACCTATTTAATTAAAAACATTCATTTTGCTGATTTGACTCATCCTTCATTTATGAGCCTCAGGTTCCTGAACTGTAAACTAACAAGAATTCTGACTAGATAACCTTCAACATCATTTCGTATTTGGTGAAAAAGCTACCGTCCAATTCTCCTAAGCATCAAAAAAGGAGACAAACTTCTCCAACCCCTACACCCACCTACCATTATTCAATACAAACCATTTCTAACAACTTAATTAGATCTCAACTCTTAGTCACAGTGATGACAACATTCATTTCTTAAAATAACATACAGAGCTTCTACAATGTACTTTTTAAGAAATAGTAACTTCAGGAAAAATATTTTCTGGAAATTTTAAATTGTCTATGATTGCTTTGTTTAACTTAATGACAGTAATTTTGACCACATTCAATTCCATGCTTTAAAGTTTTGATGAACAAAATAATAATAATAATAATAATAATAATGAAAGACTTTAAGCTTCTACCCAGAATAATGGAACCAACATTTTATTACTGGGCATTAATATAATTTATTCTTACACTTATTCACTCATGAATTCAACAAATATTTATTGGATGTCTACTTCTGAGGCCTGTAACGGCTCAAGAGTTCACTGAGCACGTATCAGCCTTAACGGAGAGGTTAGATCAGGGGTCCCCAAACTTTTTACACAGGGGGCCAGTTCACTGTCCCTCATACCGTTGTAGGGCCTGACTATAAAAAAAACTATGAACAAATCCCTATGCACACTGCACATATCTTATTTTAAAGTAAAAAAACAAAATGGGAACAAATACAATATTTAAAATAAAGAACAAGTAAATTTAAATCAACAAACTGACCAGTATTTCATTTCTCGCTGACCACCAATGAAAGAGGTGCCCCTTCCGGAAGTGCGGTGGGGGCCAGATAAATGGCCTCAGGGGGTCGCATGCGGCCCGCGGGCCGTAGTTTGGGGACCCCTGGGTTAGATGGTAACAGAGCATTTTGGTTCTATCTAATTTGACCAGGGTAACAGACATGATCATTCTATTATATGAAAACCAAAACCTTTTTTTCAGCTTCATTATGACATCAGAACAACAATGCCTAAAATGATGTTATATTGGTACATTTCATTCTTTGTTTAATAAAAGATTTTGGTTTTCTATTCCCCCTCAAAACTTGAGCATACACTTAAAGGAACAAAACGGGTTTCTTAAATCTGTTCTTTACAAAATATGAATTATAGCTCCATTTAGAACATACAATAGGCAGTAGTATAAGGGAATTTTAACCTGCAACAACGAGAAAAGAAAGAAAATAAGTCAACAGTGGTACCACATCAACTAAAAAGTGAAATGAGTTGATGTTTTATTGCTTTTCTGCTTCTAAGATAACATGATTACTGACCCACGAAAAGATAAAATCAGAAAATACAAAAATGAATCTTCCAAAATAACTCCGCATGAAATTCTAAATAAGATTTCATTTAGGTGCTGAAATTAAAAAATAAGTTTTAAAATCTCAGATATTAAGAAACAAAAGAAAAAAATAAATACCATAAACACCATAAACAATTTTATATAAAAAGCTGTTATCAGTATCCAGTCTTCTAACTAGAATATTATTTTAATTGGTTCCCAGCATTATCATCTAATTTCTTTGTAGAACATTTATAAGCTCTTTCTCATTAGTATAGAAATGCAAGAAATTCTTTGTCATTTTATGAAAATCTGCTTTCATAAAATATCTCAACTGGTTTGTCACTAAAATTATAAAATATGTCAATAAGCCTAAGTTATCAGTTTGATTTTAGATATAGTCTTAATTTCTCTCTTTTTACTGTATTACACATATCCAAAATGCTAATATTGAAAGTAATGACTACTTTCATCACAAAAATTTCTTTCTTACTCTCTACTTAGACACAAGTTTATTATCTAGGTTTACAAACCAAGAGCTGAGAAGTAAGTCATCAATGGGGAAACATTTTATAATGTAAACAAAAGACTACTTTAGCAGATTATAACAATACAGAACACATTTTTAAAGAGATAGCTTCTGAGGTATCAAGCTTCACTGAGCTTTTCAACCTGCATAGAATTTCATAGATTATGAATAGGAGTCCAGCTTCCTAAGGTATCTGCTTAGTTCCTCACTAAGAAAAATATTTACTCCTGAAGCGGTTTTACAAGAGAGTGTTCCTCTGAATAATGCTGTTGTATATATATACTGGAAAGCTACGAAGACTGAACATTAGCAGTCCCTAGGAGCTTTCAAACACTTGAAAATTACATAGCTTCGCATGAACTCACACCAAAACATACAAAATACTCATAAAAATGAGGAAGACTAAACCAAACCTGTGAACAGATGATCTCATTTGAAACCTTGAACACATTATGCATGAATAGATAAGCATAAACATCAGAGAGGCACATGCTGGCTCCTTTTACATATGTAGCAGTTGAAATACAGCCAGGATGGCCCAAAATAACACCTCATCAGTATACAGAAGACAAAATCCTTATTGTATCATTCATCCGTTTGCAGTGCTGACATAATATCATCTCCTCACATTCCATACTAATCATTTCTACTGTGATCATATGTGAGCGGGAAAGCCACCATAATCCCAGCTTTAGGCTGCGCACACATATAGGTAAAGCCAGCAGTGCTATAGGACTATGGTTTCAAAACAGCTGTGGTGTCCTCTTGCTTTTCCTTTCAGGAAAGAGAAAAGACCTGAAAGGCTCGGTCCTGAAATCAGCACTAGGAAATTATTCCTTTACTTTCAGAAAGTGTGACATCGACATGTATGGGTTCTGAGGTTTGAATCCACAAATGTGTAGCCACAGTGAGGTGATGGAAGCACAGGAGACAAGCTAAAGAAAATGAAAGCTGAGAGAAGCCAAGGGAAAACACCAAAGGGAGGTACACAGAGCAGCTGGAAGTTAAATAAGAGGATTATGCGTATGAGAAAGTATGCGTATGAGAAAGTGAGAGAAGATATGGGTGTGTTATCAGAAAACCAAGCGGCAGGGACACTGCAAGGGCCAGAAATAACAGGGAAAAGTTAGAAGTTGTAAGCACAATGAGGAAGAGAAACTTCTGTAAACGGTCAAATTATGCCCTTTGTTACTACGTGTGCAATTCTTTTTTTAATAGGTTTTTAAAATTTATTGATTGATTTTAGAAAGTGAGGAAGGGAGGGTAGGGAGAGAGAGAGAGAGAGAAACACTGATCTGTCACTGTGTGTGCCCTGGCTGGAGATTGAACCCACAAACCAGAGGAGCCCACTGCATTTTGGGATGACACTCTAAGTAACTGAGCCATCTGGCCAGGGCACTAACTGTGCAATTCTTGATACAACACTGATGGACTACACATTGGGGCGACCAAGTGTTGTTGTTTCTCTTGTTTGTTTGTTTGTTTGTTTTTTAAAAAGACCATCAAGAGTTTTGCCTAGGAAAGCCGACTTTTTGCTGTTCATCACCCTTTAAACAAAAAAATTTTTTAAAACACTAAAAGAATCTCACTCTTTCTAAAGGCAAAATTATTGTAAGGAAATAATGGATTTTAGTCAAAAAGAATGAGAGTAATTTCATTTTCCAAAAGATTATATGATATCACTTGAAAAAGTACACAAGAATTTTTTTTTTTTAAATTTTGGTTACTGATTTTTAGAGAGAGGAGAAAGAGAGGGAGGGAGAAGAGAAAGAGGGAAAAGAAGTGGAAAGCATCAACTCATATAGTTGCTTCCCATATATGCCTTGACCAGACAAGCCCAGGGTCTCAAACTGGCAACCTCAAGCACTCCAGGTCAACGCTTTAATCCACTGTACCACCACAGGTCAGGCAACAAGTAATTAAAAAAAAAAATTGTCTTAAGAAATAATTGCATAAATACACACAAAAGTGTTGTGAAAAGCTAAAGATAAGTATAAACAGATTATTTTGCCACATTATCACTTTCTTCAGAAGTCTTTTTTTTTTTTTTCTTTTTGGCAGAGACAGAGTCAGAGAGAGGGACAGACAGACAGAGATGAGAAACATCAATTCTTCGTTGTGGCTCCTTAGTTGTTCATTGATTGATTTCTCATATGTGCCTTGAGCAGGGGGCTACAGCAGACCGAGTGACCCCTTGCTTGAGCCAGCGACCTTGGGCTCAAGCTGGTGAGCCTTGCTCAAACCAGAAGAGCCCACGCTCAAGCTGGCGACCTCGGGGTCTTGAACTTGGGTCCTCCATGTCCCAGTCCGACGCTCTATCCACTGTGCCACCGCCTGGTCAGGCTTTTTAAAAGTCTTAAAGCCACTTTTATTCATAATATAAATATGATACATAATATTCTAGTGAACAGATTCCTCTCAGTGATCTGGGGATTACATGGGAGCTTTTCTGATCACATAATCATTTTCCTGAACAAACATTTTTAAAATGTAACTCTACCTTTTGGCATTTTGTTGAATGAATGCAAAATGAATCTAGAACTTTCAGTATGTTAGTACTCAGAGTATTAAATATGTCTCCCACATCAGCCATTACTATCAGTTAAATAAAAAGCATTTTAACACTGGTCATAGATTTTAATCACAAGGAGATCTTAAAAAGGGAAAAAATGTCTGCACACTGCCCTATCTTTGGAAAGCCTTTCTGAAGTTCTTATGTATAGTCATGGTTGAGGACTACTTGGACAATATTCTGTTAAATGTTAGCCAAGATTTATAAGCTGCTTGTTTTGACTTTGATGGCACCAGGGATTGGTAGAGAAGTGGCATAAAGCATGCACACATGTGCAAACACACGCACACATGCACACACACTGCCTCCAACTATCTATCCTTTTATCTATTCATCTATTCAGCCAGCCAGCTAGCATTTAAAAAAATTATGTTTAATATTATCTATAAAATCTTGAGATATAATCTCATGGCAGTCTTTTGAAAAGATTGTAAGGTGGCTTGCCTAACATTACATAGGTCCTGACTGAGCTATTCTAAGAATCTTAGCTTTATAGCCTGATGTGTGGTCATTATGGAAAGAGACTTTGACTTGGACACAAAAGACTTAAATTCATTAATTTACTGTGCAACCTTGGTATCATCATTAAAATTCTCTAGGTTTGCCTGACCAGGCGGTGGCGCAGTGGATAGAGCGTCGGACTGGGTTGAGCGAGGGTTCATCTGGTTTGAGCAAAAGCTCACCAGCTTGAGCCCAAGGTCACTGACTTAAGCAAGAGGTTACTCAGTCTGCTGAAGGCCCGCAGTCAAGGCACGTATGAGAAAGCAATCAATGAACAATTAAGGTGTTGCAATGCGCAAGGAAAAACTAATGATTGATGCTTCTCATCTCTCTGTTCCTATCTGTCTGTCCCTGTCTATCCCTCTCTCTGACTCTCTGTCTTTGTTTAAAAAATTCTTTAGGTTTGAATTTATCCACCTAAAAAAGAGTAATATTAATTCCAAACTCATACAATTGTTGTATAGACTGAATTAAGGTTATTAAGTGCTTTTAAGTAATAATGAGAACTGCAGGAGAAAAGCACCCGAGTTTCCTCTTCTAGAACTAAAAATTCTAAACACAACCTAAACTATGACTATAACTCTCAGGAGTGACCTCACTTACTGACCTTAGCATAACATCTATCCTGGTACAAGATCGCATCACTCAGCCACACAGAGATACAACGTATAAACAACCAGACAGGTATATATTACAAAAGTGGCTGAACAAGTCAGGATATTGTGAGGACTTGGTGTATCTACATGTTATTTTTAAATAAACACATTTTCTCTTAAACTTTAGAGGAAAGTCATCTGAAACTATTTTGTTCCTGTATTTCTTAGCTTAATTAGATTGCTCCATAAAACGATTACATAACAGTTGATGGAATACACACTTTAATGAATTGGCCTAATTTCTTAATTCCACAATATAAATAGCATATATCAATCCATAGTTCAGTATGCATCCATTATAACAATATATAAATATATTAAAATAATTGTAACGGGCTGTTGGCTGGCCATTTTTTAATAGTCTTATCATGAGATAGATTCTCAGTAGAAAACTAGTTTATACAAGTTTCACCTTCTGATTTGATAATTAACTGAACGTGTAATTTTTATGGAAAGTGATTAAAGAAACTTATTGTGCATCTCACTAAAAAAAGGAAATAAACTGAATCTATGATTCTGTATCTGGTAAACATTTGAGCATTTAAGTTATAACATCATTTACTTTATTTTTATTTTTTAATATCTGGTGGGTAATATCCCAATCAAAAGAGGAGTTCCCTTCAAAAGTCTCTGGGCTATTATTGTGCATGCACAGATGAATTTTGAAATCATTGTTTATATGGCATTATTTTAAATGGAAGTACATTTTAATTAAAAAACTGAATTCCTTTTTTACAAGAAATGCATACTAGGTATATACCTTAGCTTTCATGCCTTCCTTTCCCTCATTAGTAAGTGAAATTATAAAGATTCAAGCACCAGGCCTGACCTGTGGTGGCGCAGTGGATAAAGCATCGACCTGGAAACGCTGAGGTCGCCAGTTCGAAACCCTGGGCTTGCCTGGTCAAGGCACATATGGGAGTTGATGCTTCCAGCTCCTCCCCCCTTCTCTCTCTCTGTCTCTCCCTCTCCTCTCTAAAAAATAAATAAATAAATAAAAATTTAAAAAAAAACCAAAAAACAAGTGTTGTATAAGTGTGAATTTATAAAACTGACCAAAAAAAAAAAAAATTAAAGCCAAGTAT
The DNA here is from genome assembly GCF_036850765.1 of Saccopteryx bilineata. Classification (NCBI taxonomy): domain Eukaryota; kingdom Metazoa; phylum Chordata; class Mammalia; order Chiroptera; family Emballonuridae; genus Saccopteryx; species Saccopteryx bilineata. Next base: position 77,291,783 of record NC_089495.1, on the reverse strand, counting down.
ACTAAGGAATGAGAGAAAGAACAAGAGATAAACCGTAGTTCATCTAGGAGTTATCATCTAGGAGTATAGATGAATAAATAAAAGGAAGCAAGTAGAAATAGCCTACATTGCCAATCTGGAGCTCGGTTTCAAAAGCATTGAATGAGTTATCTACTGCATGTAAGGGGAAGTTATTTGAATAAATATTTAATAATTGCTTCATATCAATCTCTCAAGTGTTAGTTTAAGAAATGTCTAATTCCTTGAGAAAACTCAGAACATATACATAGCATAATGGACTCTTTACACTTTTATATTAATGCTTTTAAGCTTTCACAAGTGAACTAAAAATTCTAGTCTTAAAAAAAGATTCGATCCACATATATAAATTTATTCCAAATTCTCCTTATTTCCTAGTTATTATGTTTTTCCATTATCTATTTATTTCCCAGGAATTTTCTGAATAATATTTGCAAAGCAATCAGAATCTATGCTAACAGCTGACTGCAAATCTGAAACTGGTTTGGCACATGTGTGTAGGGTAGTATGAGGCGAGAAAGACTCTCTTATATGATGGTGAATAGAGGGGATTCTGTTTATGCATTTCTAAAATTAATAGCAGACATTTCCAACACATAAAAATACTGACAAATGTGTTTTGACATGAACATAATGTGTTTATATGTAAATATACAAATATTTAACAAATAAATAATATTATAATATAATGGTGAATACTGAATCACACTTGCTAGATAAGAAAACTGTGCTCAAGATATTAAAGCACTTAAATCCTATTCACCTGGTCAAATGAGATAAATAAGTAATAACACTACAACAAATGTCAAAAAAGAAGTCTAGAAAGTTGGTTTCGTTCCTATTTTCTTACAACTGCTATCAACCTGAACCTTACACAACATGCACAGATGTCCGAAAAATAAATTTTATGTTTTCAACTACATGACATTTTGGAAAGGCGAAACTATAAAGACATTTTATACAAAGATCAGTGGTTGCCAGGGGCCTGGGGGAGAGGGTGGGATGAACACGTGAAACACGGGGGGTATTCAGAGCAGTGAACTCTTCTGTATGTCCCTGCAATGGTGTTTACCTGTCACTACGCATTTGTCAAAACCCACGCAACTGGACCACACAAAGAATGAGCCTTAAGGTAAACTATGGGCTCTACTTAATAATAATGTACCAATGTAGGTTCTAAGTCATTAAATGTAACAAATGTGCTACGCTAATACAAGACTGTAATAATATAAGAAACTACGCAACACTGACGTAGGCTGGGTACATGGAATTCTTAGGTACAATCTGCCAAATTATTCTGTAAGTCTAAATCTGTAATAAAAAAAAATAAAGCCATTAATTATTTTTTTTAAATGCATTGACTTCAATATCAATGCTAGTGATGAGATCCAATTTTATCCACCATTCTTTGTAAAAGTATCAATAACAATTCAAAACCATTTTCACATTTTTAAATTATAAAAAAAAGAGGTAACTGTTATAGCTTATCTTTCCTACCTTATGGTTAAATATTTTTGTTATTTTGGTTTTAAATTATTATTGTTATTCAATGACTGATAATTTAAAATATTAAAAGTTTCACTTAAGAGATAAACATGCCTTATAGATATAAAAAAGTTCATTTACCTCAGGCCACAGTCTCACTTCAGTGTCTGAATCAGTGCTCTGTGTTAGTTATATATTTCAAAATATGCATCAGGTTAATTTTCTCTGCTACCAGATAAACCTTGCTTTTGATTTCACAAAATGTTTACTATTAAAAGTTATTGTTTATAATAATATAAATATATTACAGTAGTGACATACATCAAGTTTCAGAGTCAAGAAAACCTGACCTTGGAAAGACTGAGATAACCAAAATTTATTGAGATACAACTGGCAAATAACATTATATTAGTTTCAGATGTATAACATATTGACTTGATAGTGTTATATATTGTAAAATTTCAAGTGTTGGCACTGTAAAGAAGCTTTTAAAAAGATGGTCATTCTGTTAGCAAAATTATATATATATATATATACACACACACACACACACACATACATGTGTGTATATATATATGTAAATGTATTTATATATTTTTTTATTTTTTCCACCACCTCAATACCAAGCAAACAGTACTTTAGAGAACTTAGGGTTGACCCTGGGTGCTGAGTATGGCCCCGGTGGAGCCTCTGCTTCAGGTGCTAAAAATAAGTCATGAGCATGGCCCCAGATGGGCAGAGTGTGGACCCCCGGGGGGGGGTTGCCCAGTGGATCCTGGTTAGGGCACATGCAGGAGTCTATCTCTGCTCCTCTCACTTAAAAAAAAAAAAAGGCATCACATGGGATTCCAATGATCAGACAAGTTTGAAAAACAGTATTCAACTGCATTGGAAAATATTATCCATATAATATTGTTAGTATACAAAACTGGTTATAAAGAATGAACTTAAATTTGTCCTACCAAAACATTTTATTTATATATAAAATCTAGAAAAATGGCTAGCAAAACTACTCCAGAATATTAATAACGGTTTCTGCATTTGGTGAACATGTGGGTGTTCTCTATTTCCTTTTGTGCTTTTTCCTATGCTTTCTATATTTTCTACAGTGAGTCTGTGCTACTTTTCTTTTATTTATTTCTTTTTTTAAAGGGACAGAGAGAGAGTCAGAGAGAGGGATAGATAGGGACAGACAGACAGGAACAGAGGGAGATGAGAAGCATCAATCATCAGTTTTTCGTTGCAACACCTTAGTTGTTCATTGATTGCTTTCTCATATGTGCCTTGACCATGGGCCTTCAGCAGACCGAGTAATCCCTTGCTCGAGCCAGCAACCTTGGGTCCAACTGGTGAGCTTTTTTTTATTGCCAAGCCAGATGAGCCTGAGCTCAAGCTGGTGACCTCGGGGTCTCGAAACCTGGGTCCTCCGCATCCCAGTCTGATGCTCTGTCCACTGCGTCACCGCCTGGTCAGGCGAGTCTGTGCTACTTTTAAAGTAAAAATAAATGTGTTATACTTTCAGAAAGATAAAAATATGTACAAAATATATTTTAAAGAAAAATTCTACAAAAGGAGTAGAGGTGTTTATAATTTTAATCTGGTTTTTCTGTCCCTAGATTCTAATGAACCATGTTATTAGAAGAAAATTACTCTACTGTTGGTAGAAGATAATAACAACTCTTATTAAAAGCTCAATTTGTCATGGGTGTTACTACTATCAATTTTAGACTGGTGGCATGTTTATTCTACAGGAATTAATGTGTATGGTCCTATATAAGTTGGAATTAAACTACAGAAAAGAGCTAAATATAATTGATAACAAAAGGTATGCAATCCAGTTCCCCTAGTCTAGTGGATTAAAACTATGAATTCCTCTTGAAACCCCAAACTGCTGCATTAGTTTATCAGGCAAACATTTTCATACTTTAGAAACCAATAATAACAATTATATACCAATGGATGGGAACCACAAAGCTTTTTATGTTTCTGATAAAAAAAAAACACACAAAAAAAACTTTCATTCAACCAATGTCTTTGTTTAGAGGATTTTACTATTGATATAATCAGCAACACAGTGTGATAAACCTCAGGATGTTATAAAAAAATTACCCTGATAGAAGTAATTCTTCCTCTGCGAGACTTGCATCACTTTTTTAATGAACTGCATTCTGAAAACATGAAATGGGAAACGTTCCAACCCTGTACTATCAACACTGTAGGGCACTAAAAATGAATTGAAGAAAACAAAATTGTGCTTTTTAAATCAACTTCAGAGTGTACAAGCAAAACAAGTAAACATGCAAATAAGTGTTATAGGTACCTTACAATCATAAATTAAATAATTAAATCATGAAAAATAAACATTTATGCTTAATATTGACTACAACATTATATGGAAGAACTGTCTCCTCCCTTCATTTCATAAATGCAGAAATACAGTCCCACAGAAGTGGAAAGCATCATCCAAACCCACCATGTTATCTAGAGCTGGGACCTAAACCTCAGAGTAATTCTTAAGACTGAATTTATTCCCCCCATTCTGCCCTCATCAGCTCTGGAAAAAGGAGACAGAGACTTTGTGTTTTTATATATGAGAGACTTTTTCACGTAGCTCACATGCAATTAGTATTTGGCATTGCTCAACTGAAGAGAATGTAAAAATGACCACTGTTTGGAGAGCTTGTCTGGTAGGCACCAACTCACTTCCCCAGTAAATCTTACACATAACAAATTTAATGGCATGAGGCAGATGGCAATAATCCACATTATACTATATCTCATATTTAATTCCTGTTTGTTTTCATATTAAGCTTTAGGAAAACAGCAATTAGAAAAATCACTCCACCCCATTCTAGTGAGCGGAGGGGAGGCAGAAAGACTCCTGCATGTGTGCCCCAACCGGGATCCACCTGGCAAGTCTACTAGGGAGGAATGCTCTACCTATCTGGGGCTGCTGCTCTGTTGCAGCTGGAGCTGGGTTTTTTTTTGTTTGTTTGTTTTTTAAGTTCCTGAGGTGGAGCCCATGGCCAACCTCAACAGGGGCCAACTCACTCCAGTCAATCAAGCCATGGCTGCAGAAGGGGAAGAGAGAGAGAGAGAAAGAGAGAGATAAAAAGAGAAAGAAAGGAAGGGGCAAGGGGAAGAAGCAGATGGTCACTTCTCCTGTGTGCCCTGACTGGGAATCGAACCCAGGACATCCACAACATACTGGGCCGACACTCTACCACTGAGCCAACTGGCCTGGGCTAGAAAAACCATTCTTAATTTAGGAATTGAGCATTTGCATTTTGTGCCCTGGCCACACTGTATGTGAAATGTTTGAAAGAAGTGCGCAAAGATGAGAGAATAAACTGAAAAAACCTAAAGCCTAATTATATTTGTAGCAGGACAATTAGAAACCTAAGTAGATAAATCAGTTTACCCTCTACTTAATTTCTTCTTTTTCTTTTAAGCCAAACACTCGGCAATGAAAAAGATATATTGTTTTATTTTTGGCTAACGATGTATATGCCTTGATGAAAGCTGTGTAATAAAATATAACTTTGGTAAATGGAACAATAACTGAGAGGCAATGTGCTTTTGTAAAAAGGTTCCTTGCCTGAATTCTAGCCTAAGTTCTATTTCATATGACCAGTTTATTCATCATCTCTTTAATTTCTAATTGAAAACGACCTCAGTTATGCTTTAGAACAGTATCTGTTATCAACTTCAGCCCTATCAGAATCCACCTGTCCTGAATTAGATACAACTCTGTGCTTCCAAAGCACTCCGAGGCTTGTCCGTCTTTCTCTAATGAGGCTATGAGCCCAACATCTATCCTAGTTCCTAATACAAAGTAAGCATCTCATTAAAGCTCATTACTAAAGCTCTAATTGCTCCCTAAAGCCTTTATTAACTCTAAAAGTGAATAAATCTATGAAATTGCTCCATGTCTAAAACTTAATAAACAATAAATACATTAATTTAATTATAACATTAAAATTAGAGGTGAAAGTTTCCAACAGCTCATTCCTTTATTAAAAGGTTTCGTTTATTAATTGACATTTAAAAAAATTCTCTTACTGAACTTTAAATTAGACTAGTTTCAATATATTACAAGATAATTTTGAAAAGAAAGAAAGAATGAATACTTCCAATAGGTCTAAAACATAACATATGAATCACATTTTGCATATTTGTTAATTTGAAGTGTTTTACTTTTTTTAATCAATAGAAACTGCATAGATAGAATTGCTGAATATATCTCAGTAATAGAAAGTTAAAATATAACCTGCTTTCAAAATTTAATTTTAATGTCTATCAAGTTTAAACCAAAGTTAGTTATGATTCAGTATTTTTTCTGTCATTCAGTAAATTATACACAGAGGGAAGATTATAAATCTTATAATTAGGTACAATGATGAATGTATGCATCTGATCCCTGTTACTTTTCCATTCCACATTAACAAAGAACAGCGCTTTCTACTCCCTCGTATGTGGGATGCTCTATGCCAGCATCCTGAGTTTCCTCCTCCTTCCTTCCAAACTCCACTACATGTTTTCTGTGTATTTCCTTCTACTTCCTTTTCTCTTCTTATCCTGTCTGCTTATTGTGTTCAGGTCCTTTAAGCTAATCTTACTCGACCAGAACTTTTGCCTACCTCCATGCCATTGTCTCCAATTTTATCTACACATCTGACACTTCTAATGACCACACTCAGGGCAAGGGCAATAGGACAGTCTCCATAACAAAGACAAAAGATCAATAGTGCCAAGGTGAAAAAAACTAGCACTAAGCTTCAACCCTTTCCTACTATCTTTTTTCCTCTACCATTCTTTTCCCCCCCTCTTTAAAAACAAAACAAAACAAAACCTTTAGATTCTTTTGTTTTCCTCTCATTTTTCCTCCTTGACTTCATCCATATGTAACACTATCTATACAATGCAAAACATTGCTACATGCATCTCTGTGGGTATCTGGTATGGCGTACGTGCTGGTATGAATGCTAGTTAGCATATATACAGTCTTGTGACTTAGCATAAAGCACACTTAAAATTATGGGGTGAATGTATGTAGCAAGAATATGCATAAAAATTAACTTGATCTATTTATGAAGATGTATGTGTATTTAAGTGTATGTTCAGATGCCTTCATTTTGTTAGTTTCATTCTTGTGCTTAAGTGCATGAACAGAAGAGTACAGATACTGTATATTTGTGTTTTATAACAAAGTGAGATGGGGTTGGGTCAGAGAGCTTAAGTCATAAGTGCAGTGAATGATTCCCAACTCTATTAATTAATCCTTTCCAGTAAGGATCCGGGGTGTCAGACAGATGACATCTACTTCTAGTTAAATCTAGGCATCACCACATATAGGGATGTAATCGCATATATAGTTATCACTTATAGACATGTGTACATGTACATGGTATATTCATTTAATCCTCACAACATCTCAATACAGGAAACTATTATTAATCGCATTTTATAGACAGAAAACAGAGACTTGGGGCACGTTAAGAAATGTGTCAATGGCTCTACAGGTGTAAATGGCAACATGAAGATATAATTTTTTGTGATTTCTATCAACAAACTCTCAGTCTCAACTATACTGCAATACTGACTCCCACAGTTGATTCTATACTGTATGCCTACAGTAGATCAGGAAAGACTAAAATGACTGTAATCCCTCCCACAAAATTTTTCCTTTTATTTCATGCAATTTAAAGAAGACTAATATTTAATAAAGAAAGGGTCAAAAAGGTTAAATAAAATCTTTCACGAACTTCACAAACATATCTTAGAGTTATTTTTCTTTATTAGTTTTCCCTATAATATCTCTTAGAAAACAACTCTACATTATTAAACTATTATTGATTAAATATGAAAAAGGTTAAAAGCAAGCACATTAATCACTGCTTTGATCCAAAAAACAGAATTTTGATTCCCATGAGTACAAGTTAATCTGTGTTTTTATGGCTTTAAATGATTTCTGTGATGAAACCTCAAATTAATTATTAGATAAATAAGCAAAGTCACATTTACATAGTTCATTTTCTACTTAATATCAGTACTTTCATCTGCAGTGAAAATAGCCCATGCTCAATTATCTACAGCCTTACAAGTGATCATGGTAAAAGTAATCCCAAATGACAGATAATCCAAAAAGCGTTTGTGTTGGGTTTTAAATTCATTATATGATTCCAGCAGATTTATTGCCATAATTATACTCTTTTTCTCAGGCTCATATTAAAATTCATTTGTATTTCTTGAGCACTAGCCAAGTGACAGCAGAAAGGAGGCTCCCAGATATGTGCTGGATGACAAAAGAAAATTTGATTTGCTATTAGCATTTTTTCCTGTAGATAATCAACAGGAAGATAAGCAAGAGCTGATTGTGAAACTGCATTGCATATTTATTCAATGCTTTATGTAATTAATTAAAAGGATATATTACAACACCATAGCAGAGGCTTGCAGGGCATGAGCTAGCTAGAGGGACACACTGACTTAGGTTATGCCCGGAATCTGGACTGTATCAGTGTCCATAAGTAAGTTGCTTATCTTGCTAAACTTCAATTTCTCACTTATAAAATGGTTCAGGTAACAGTACCTACATCTGAAGGAAGTTCTGAAGATTAAATGATTGAATCACATTCTCTGACATAAAGTAATAGGTAAAGTAAGTTTTGGTTTTCATTTTTTTCTGTCCTAGCTGTTATTTTTTATGTTTTACTGTAGTGCTAAAACTAAAATACTACAGCCGATAGTTTGTGTCAGTTTAGCTTCCCTAAAAAGACACAGCCTTTGGTAATTCAACAAATTATATAGTGCACTGTAGGGTCAAATATTAAAATCTGTTTATAATCTGCTCTAGCACAAGAAGGTGTATCTATTTGTGATCTAACTATCAAAAACAAACTGGAAAATTGTAGAGATGTACAATTTCTTGTTTTAAACCCTTGGGGCACTATGTGTCTCAACATACTAAATGTTTAGGGGGTTTAAGGAAGGCAGCAGCACATTGCCAAGAGGGATTGGGGTGGAAGTTCCTACTCAGACAAATTGCTATTTCTGCAGTAACACAACTGAGCATTCCCACCGAGTGTTACAGGTAAAGACTACAAATATCTGCACATGTGCGCAGCTCAGGTGTTAAGTCTACATAAGGTTTTTAATGTTAATTTTTCAGAACTTTTAGGAATTTTTAGAATTACAGATAAGAAATTCTGAAACAGGATTAAATAAAATACCACTGATATCAATACTACAGTATTTCATTAACACTGTACTACATATCACAGAATAAAGAGAGTAAGAGAATGAAGAACAGAAACGTTCTTTTAATTTGCATAAAATGGTCCTGGGAAATTTCTTGTCAATGCAATTCTAAACAGTAATCCAAGCTTGACTAATTACTCCTTTATTTGCAAAAGCATACAGCAGATTTGTAGAAAGAGGACATAGAGATGGCACTATTCCTTTCTCCTTGCATTTCAATTAGAATTTTTTTCTTAGCTGTATTTTACTGGTAAATTGGGTTAAATTATTATATTTCAATTTTAATAAGCTATTACATTTTTGATACATTCACTGTTCAACAGATGAGATAGAATATAAGCAATATAATAAGAAAGGGGACTGAATTCTTATGAAAAAAATACACTGATTTATACTGTACCTTGTGAGAAATACACACAAATCATACCAGGTTGTAAATATTCTGCAAGGTGAAGGAGAAAAATAACACTTTGATGTACATTTGTAGAAGATTAAAGGAATGAGTTTACACCATTCACTGACACATGAGTACTCTTATTATGAATAAAGGAAAACATTATTCCAATGTTTTCTATAAATTCAATATATAAATCTAATTTATTCAATCAGAAGGGTTTTAAATTAGTCTGACTGCCAAAGCAGAACTTGCTGAAAATTCTGTTCAACAGGACAATCCATCAACACATAGTTGACTTAGGCTATGCTAAATTTTCTGGAATATCTGACATGAGGAAGTCACAGAGGAATGAAAAAATACATGCCCCCCCAAAAATGGTATATAAAGTAAGTCCTTAAAAATAGTTTGTGAAGAAGACTTAATGTTGGCAACTTCAAATAAGAGCAATGGTTTTTCAGTTCAATCTAAAATTAAGCAGCAATTAAGAATTAACAGATTTAAAAGCTTCAGTTATCCGAGTACATGTATAGGGAGAACCCTGATAGAAAATATATGATGAAAGACATGTATACTATTACATAATAATTTAAAAAATACAGAACGATGGCAAGAAAGGGTGAACCTGTAAAGTAAACACGAAGGTCAATTTGATAAGCAAGCTTTAAATATGACTGTGCTTCTTGTCAGTCAGGATAAATAAGTAATAGGTGAGTAGCTGTCTAGCTCACATTCTTTCAGAAAGGGACAGTACATATTTTTCACCATTGTTTCAAAACATGCATTAAATTACAAAATTTTTTTATAAAGAGCTTCATCATGGGTAGAAGCCAAAGTAAATACACTAAAAATAAATGAGCCAATTTATAGCAGATAAAATAGAGGGTGAGGGGACTAAATTTCATTTCAGCTAAGGTAAATTCATCTATATAAGATCAATTCTTCTGCTAGGAACAAAGAAAACTGAATTAAATTTGAAAAAGTAAAATTTTAAGACACCAGAGATAAACGAAAGCAACTAAGACTTTTGGTACAAGATCCAGAGAAAGAAATAAACACAAGAGGAAACATTGATCTACAACTACTTTCGTTTTTCAGGCATAATCACACTGTCTGCAATTCATTTAAATATTACAAAATACTCTAGGAGACTATTCCAAAGAACTTAAAACTAAAAGGAGAGAAACAGTCAACATAAACACTTTATTAATGATTCAGAATATTTTTTTAAATGATCAAACATGGGCTTTCAAATAACTCCGTTAACATACCTGAAGGAAAAGGTAAGACTAAAATGTTACTCTAAAATTAGAACCTACCAAAATAATTAAAAGCCAAATATAAATTCTAGAAGAGAAAAAACAGAAGAAAGGATTAATGAACTAAAAGATGAATGAGTAGAAACTGGCCAGAATGAAGTCTGGAAAGGAGGGTTGGGTAGGATAGTGAGATACTTGGAAAAGCATAAGTTAAGACAAATGGGGCAAGTCCATTTTATCTTCTGTCGTGGAGGCCCAGACAGAGGATAAAATGAAAAAGAGAGTAGGGTAGAAGTAACTTTAAAAAACATAATTCCCAAGAATTTTTAAATAGATGATAGATATTAAGTTATAAATTCAAGAATGTCTATAGATCTCAAGCAATATAAATTCAAAGGGAATTAGTCAAAAGAGGTCAGTGAAAGAATGACCTTTAAAGAAGTTACTGTTTGACCAAAGAATTACTACTCAATAAACATGGTGTAAGCCAAATAACAATGGAAGGATATTTTTAAATTGCTGAAAGAAAATAAAATATATCAAACTGTCAGTTTTGATATTTTTCTACCAAAGATCACAATAAAATTAAGAAAAAGGAAGGGAGGCCCTGGCCGGTTGGCTCAGTGGTAGAGCGTCAGCCTGGCATACAGGAGTCCCGGGTTCAATTCCCGGCCAGGGCACACAGGAGAAGCGCCCATCTGCTTCTCCACTCCTCCCCCTCTCCTTCCTCTCTGTCTCTCTCTTCCCCTCCCGCAGCTGAGGCTCCATTGGAGCAAAGATGGCCCTGGCGCTGGGGATGGCTCTGTGGCCGCTGCCTCAGGCGCTAGAATGGCTCTGGATGCAACAGAGCAATGCCCCAGAGGGGCAGAGCATCGCCCCCTGGTGGGCATGCCGGGTGGATCCCGGTCGGGCACATGCGGGAGTCTGTCTGACTGCCTCCCCGTTTCTAGCTTCGAAAAAATGAAAAAAAAAAAAAGAAAGAAAGAAAAAGAAGGGGAGGGATATATAAAGTAGATTATATAGAGTTATAATGTCCCAAGATTGTTGAATTGTTTAGTTACAAGTAAAAGTACTAATTTGTGGTGGACATTAATAGTCAAAGGGGAATGCAATCAATGTCTAGGAGAAGCCATTACAAACAATAAAATAATATTTATATTGAAAGCTGAAACACGTTAATAAAAGAGAAAAATAGAGATGAAAATTTCTAGTTTAATACAAAGAAAGCATGGAAGAGTAATAAAATACAGAACAGAGGGAACAAATAAAAACATAAAGGAAGATGTTATATTTAATATCTTTAAATATACTATGTATGTAATTCTCAATCTAGACCCACCTCAAATATAGTTTTAACAAGCAAAAAATGAAGAACTATAATAAAAAAGGCAAAATAAAAAATAAAGCATGGTATTTTAGCATACCTAATGTCAGTAATTGATAGACAAGATAACAAAAAGCGAGCAGGAGTACATAAAATGGGGAACCTCACCCACAATTAATAAATTTACCTTAGTCTACCCATTTAGAACAATGTACTGATCGCTGCCCAATAAATAGCATTTTTCAAATACTCATGTACATTTATCAAAATCTGACCATAAAGTGAGCTATAAAGTCAAGTTTTAATAAATCCAGAATTAAATTATTTAGCATATGTTCTCTAACCACATAGATCAGACTAGATATCAATTACACAAAGATAACTAGAAAATTCCTAAATACTTGGAAATTAAGCAATACATCTTGAAGTCAACCAAATGACTGGTCAATTATTAAAAAATTAGAAAATATCCTGAATTAAGTAAGAACAAAAATATAGTATCTGAAATCTGAGGGATATAGCTGAAGGTGTGATTAGATAAAAATTTATGTCCTTAAAACATATATTAGAAAAGATTGATAATTAATTATCTAAATATATATCTAAAGAAGTTAGAAAAAGAAAAACAAACTAATCCTAAATAGGGCTAAAATAAAATAAAGAAAAAGCTGAATAAAAGAGAAAAATACAGAGAACCTCAACAAACCTGGAAACCTGTTAAACTAATAAACTCATAGAAGAACTAATAAAGAAAAAGAGAGAGAGAAGGCAGTCATTACTTATATTAGGATTGAAAATACTGCTTTCACCGTACAGACATTAAAGACATAAAAAGAGAATTTTTTAAACAGATTTATGCTAACAAAATTTAAAATTCTGATAAAATAGAGAAATTGTTTAATAAGTACAATTAACCAAAACTGACACAAGAAAAAAGCAAAATCTGAAGGGTCCTATATCTATTTCAGAAATTGATTTTACCTCTTGACTAGACAAACAAAAACGAATCCCCTCCCCCAACACATGCACAAACTTTAGGCTGAGATTTACTTCACAACTTATTTCATATACATTATAAAATAATTAAGAACCCCAAATTTATATAAAATCTTGTAGAGCATAAAAACAGAAACACATTTTTATGAAGCTGGCATATCTGTTATCAAAACCTGACAAAATTCAAGAACAAGCAAAACTAAACTACTGTTTTAGAAGTCAGGATAGTCCTTATTCTTGAAGTTAGGTAATGAATGAGATGAGACATGAATAGAAAACAATTCCTGTTTCTTTGTCTGGGTGGGAGTTACATGTCTGTGTTCAGCACATTTATAATTTGTGAAAATTTCACAAATAGCACACTTATAATTTGTTTACTATTCTGTGTGTGTGCATTTACCCTCCCCAACCAAAAACAAAGAGCCAAGCCCTTTCTGCAGGCCAACAGTAATCTACTAAACAATATTATGTGTGAATTATCTAAACAATAAAGTTATCGAGATATAATAATGTTAGTCACAGTAATTCTTTTTTTTTTTTTGCCCCTCTGTCCATCAAATAAAATCTCTCCATATCTAACTTATGTAATTAAAAAAAACCCACAAAAACACTATGAGAGCCATACTGACTCCTTTTGAATATCTTTCTCATTTCTGGTTTGTTGATATGACATACAATTGCCCAGTTAGATCACTCCAAAGAAACTCTCATTTATTTTGAACAAGAGTACCTTTTTGCTATTTACAGCACTATAAAAAGTCAGCTTTTCTGAGGTCACCCTTCCAGTACTAGGTCTAGCTTTTCCTTTTTTCATATTTAAAACGTCAATATACATTTTATTTCTCTCCAGGTTGCCATCATTTTTACATCACCAAGTAGTTCTTCCTTCTTATTCAAATCCCAATCAGAACATCATTAATTTAACTTCATTGCTTCCTTTTCCATTTGATAAAAAACAAACAAACTGTAGCTAGTCAGAGATTTACCAGATGCCCTAACACTATATTCTAATGTTTTAGTTATGTGATTTTAACAGCCTACACATTATCTCATTGATTTTTGTAATAATATTGTGACACACGTGTCACTACAAATTTGGATTCACTACAAAGTAATCACTTCTCAAATGTTTCTCATTTTGAAGTTCATAGCTTGCTCTTTATTCTGATATAAAGATATTCTTGAAAGCACTTAAAGGAAACAGCAGAGGGTATGTGTGTATAGACTGAGGTCTTACATTTTTAAAGCCATACTTTGTCCTCATGCCTATCTGGTCATTCAGCTTTACAACATCCATAATGGCAGAATATTTGCCTTCAGAGCTCTGATGAGACTTAAGTAGAGAAAAACAGAAGGTTAGAGTGGAAATTAGTGAATTAGTGTAAAGGAATCATGAGAACAATCTGAAATTGGCTACAGTGAACATTTCCTCCTAAACCTTGCTCTCTCTTTGTCCTTCAAATGTACTTTTCTTTACTCTCTATCCCAGCCAGAGTCCTTCTCCTCTCCAGCCGTCTCTTCACTCACATCGATATCCTTTTTAAAATTTCTGGTCACCTCATACTAAAGGTAGTAGGTTCTAGGGGATGTGGGAAATCACAGTTAGCATAATTCACAATACATAAACAAGAACAGAATATGATACTAGATGTGATTATTTATTTAGGGTCCTTTGCTACTGCTTACTTATATCTCCCTGAAACATAGGAGCTAATACAGCAAAATCTTTTACGTTAAGATTTTACATTCTGCCAGTGAGATGGTCAGGCAAGCATTAGAAGTTAGAAGTGAGATGGAGGCCATCTTGCTGGCTACTAGCAACCATACTCAACACTGTAGGGTCAAATTGTTAATTTGTATGAGAGGTAGTTTTGTCAATAGTAACAGCTTCCCAATCTCTGCTTCATAGTTATGATGATATGTCCTAAGAGCAATGGTAGAAGGGCAGACCCCATTACCACCCCTCTCTTCTCAGTGGATTACATAAATATATAATGCTCTATATTAAATTCCTGTCTGTTTGAAATTCCACTCAGATATTAGAGTGGTTGCTGTTTCCAGTATTATACTCTAACTGACATAACTGTTAGAAGTTGGATAAGAGATAACATGATATAGATAAGAAATGTAAAAGGGAGGGAAGAAGTGAAGTACACAGTTATCCATCACCAGGCATATGTATTCTAGGTTCTTTAACATGGTGCAATAGGAGTTGCACAGTCCTACACCCCCACTCATATCTCTTCATTTTCCCTGTTTCAAACTATATGTGGCTTCCATACATTCTTGACCCTTCTGGACCTTTTCATGCATTGTTACCTCTAAACAGAGGTACATGATTCACTCTCAACCACTTTTTCTCCACTCAACCTTTTCCTAACTCCTAGATATTTTTCAGGTGTACTTCCAAAACATCTTGCCCCAGGATGCTTTATCTGATACTCCAGGCCAATCAAGAGCTTTCATCTGGAATTTCATAATACACAGAGTCCATCCAATTTCTCTACTTACCATGCTGTTCTAAAATGATCTATGTTGTGTCTCTCTTAGAAGACTGAGCTCCTTGCAGTGTGGGACCACACTCAACAAATATTTACCAGATGAATAAATGAGAGAATAATTTTGTATTTTTCATTGCTTTATCTGTCCAAAGAGACTAATTATATTAGTTAAAATATATACCCCTCTTTGATACGATAAAAGGTTAGATTTCTGTAGGGTTTAGTATTCAAAGGGAATGATGAAAAATTCATGGAATTGATCACATTAAGTCCTAAGTCAAAGGAAAATTTCCTAGAGTAAGTTTTGTTTCTTCTTGTAAACTATTTACGTGCTTAGGTCCTGCTTCCTCTAGAAAGAAACATGATTCTGACACGTCCTATTTGTGGCGAATGAGATTTTTAGTCTGGATTTTCATTTATGTCTGGCCTTTCATACTATAAGAATATTTCAAAATTTAATCTATATACCTATATGTCAGCACCATCCACATACACACTGTATAGATGGACTCAGTGGCTGAGGTTTCTCATTTAGGTTTTCAAATCCCTTTCAATATGATGACATATATAAATACAAAAAGAAACAAAAAAAATCAAACTACAGCTAGTGCTCGACGTACAACCACGATTGGTTCCGACAGACTGGTCGTAACACGATTTGGTTGTAAGTTGGGTAGGCTATATGTACAGTACTGTGAAATGATGTTATAAAAATCTTTAAGTCATTTTATCATAATTTTCTTTCATTATTGTTATATATCATAATTTTCTTTGTTCATTTTATGCCATTTGTATCATCTCTAAACCATCTTGTTTCTTATTTTTACATTTGTCAGGTTTCAGTAAAACACTACAGTACCAGTACAACTGGTTTAATATTTGTCAAGACAATTTCCTCTTGGTAGACATCTTGGGAGGGGTTTGATGAAAAATATCCAAGACACAAAACACAAATTGCTGTACCGAGTCTGGGATAACAGTTGAAGTGCACATGGAGATGGTAGTGCTGCTGGAAGCTGGTTCGCACTGTTGTACGTCCAGCTGGTCAACGCTTGCACTGCCAGATGTGGAGCTGTCATGGCTAGTGATTGTGGTCGTAAAGTCGAATGGTCGTAAATTGCATAGGTCGTAAGTCGATCAATATTTGTATGAGTTCTGTTCAGTATTCTGAACTCTCAAGTGTTTCCAGTCAATTTATGAATTACCAAGACTCCTCAGTTCCTATTCTGAGAAAAATGGTATAAGGCTGATGATCACATGCTAGAAATGGGAGTGGAGAGATGAGATTGGATCTTGGAAGGAACCTGAATTACTGTCCAAGATAGAACAGAGAATGGGGATCAGACTCCACTGATGAGAAGGAAGCGGATTAAATCTGGGAGCAGCCAGGAAGCCACTGGTCATTACTAAATCCTGAACTCTTCATTAGTGCAGACTTCGGTTCTTTATCCATTTGGCCAGAATCCTTTCCAATCAATCGGCCATTGTTCTACCTGCTTATAAGTAGTTCCAATACCTCATTTGGCTAAGATAGCCTTTTACGCAGGTATGAAAGTGGTGAGGGGAATGAAGAAAGGAAGGAATTAGATATACCCTGGTAATTTTTTGAAATGCTCTGGAAAATATAGTCAAGAATGAAGGTCCCCAAGACTCGGCTTTTCTTGTTGGAAGCAAGATAGTCAGAGAGAACAGTAATAAATGAAACTTCATGAGATTGGAGATTTTTATTTTTGTCACTGTTATATTCCCAACATCTGGGATATCTGTTGAATAAATGAGTGAAATGAACTGGTGCTATTACGTGCATATCTATCCCATTTGTTTATTTCTCTCATGCTTGTCTCCTTTGGTCACTGACTTGATTATTCTAACAACCATACTTTTATGGTTTTAAGCCTAAAGCAAGAATTTTCATTATATCAGATTTGTGTGTTTGTGTGCAGCTTTGTACACATGTGTAACAAATGCAAGTTGAATCACATTAAAACTCAAAGGTGAAAAACATTTTGCCACAAAACATTCTAATGGATTTAGCAACTGATCTAAATGAGAGATTTTATTAGCTTTTGCAATTTGATAATAGGCTATTAAACAACCTAATCAATGATCAATTTGACCTATTTTGCTCTCCTCTAAGCTTCCCCGATAAGTGAGAACTTCAATAAGTAGTCAGAGAAATCACTTTAGTTGATTAAACCTCTAAAAATACACAAAAGAGAGAATAAGTCTAAATAAGAAATGAGCCAAGAGAATCATCTGTCAAATATTGAGGAGAGAGGTTTCCTGACAAAGCTTTATTAAATAAAGCCAGAGATTTCCACCATTTCCTCATTAGCCTAATTAAATAGAGGACAATTCTCAAAATCCTACTTGTCAAAATTTTTTTTTTTGCTTTAGGTGTGGTTGTCTTTTTACTGTTTGGAAACATGCATCTTATACACAACACAGATTATACAATAAGGCTCTGACAAAAATTACATTTTATAATCAAAGCAATGAGAAATGAGTTATGAAAATTCCACTTTATTATTTCCCTGTGTCTATATTTGTTTTTTGTGGATTTTTCTGTATAAATGTTTCAAAATATCTAAAAATAATTCACCTTGATGATGTATTCAAAAGCTCTGCTATAGTGTTCTAAATTAGACTGGCACTCAGAATTTATAATGTGAATAGTAAACATATGGCACCACTCTAAAAAAGGCATCGGAGCAAATAATTCATTAAAAATGCAAATGAACACAGTGAACTTGGTTAGAAAAAAGAAGTCACAGAACCAAAGGTTACTAAGGCAGTGGAAAAGGCAAGGTTGAGGACTGTTCAAGCGGGAGAATACAGCCTCTGGAGCTGTGGACTACTATTACGGAAGCAGCAGTTCTGAATTTTTATTCCTGGGTTTTGCTCACACTGTGATGACTTCAGATAGATATTTATAAACTGTCTGAATATTGGACTTCGGGACCATTTAATGGACACTTGACACCATTGCTTTTTATGGGGAAAACAGGCAGTTCCATAAAGGTAAATCATTCAGTTTATTAAAGAGGAAAGAAGGGAGACATCCCTTATGAAACGTTTCATGTTGGTTCAATAAGTTTAAGCAATTAGGTATTATAGTAAATTAGAATAGATTGTAAACCAATGAGTCAATCTTACTAGAAGCTGTATAGTCATGCAAATGTGACTTTTTTTTTACAATAAAATTTAGTACTAATAAATTCAGTTACTTAAGAAAATGTAATGCAGCAATATCAGTGAATTCTGAATTATAATCCTCTCGATAATGGGCTTTTATTTTCTAGCACAGAGCACCAACTTTACACTGCATAGGCTTGAGAAGCAGATAGACACATCACATTATATACCACACAGTTACTTGACAAGTGGCCTACCTTGAGTACTGCCAGTTCTAGACACAGGAACTAAGAAATGTGGGAAAACAGACTATCACAACTCAAAATACTATTATTTGCTTAGTATCAAATGTTCTCAAATTTTCAGTGATAGTTTTCTTTTAAATAAGATCTCACAAAACTATCTGTTGGATTAAGCCCTGGCCGGTTGGCTCAGCGGTAGAGCGTCGGCCTAGCGTGCGGAGGACCCGGGTTCGATTCCCGGCCAGGGCACACAGGAGAAGCGCCCATTTGCTTCTCCACCCCTCCGCCGCGCTTTCCTCTCTGTCTCTCTCTTCCCCTCCCGCAGCCGAGGCTCCATTGGAGCAAGGATGGCCCGGGCGCTGGGGATGGCTCTGTGGCCTCTGCCTCAGGCGCTAAAGTGGCTCTGGTCGCAACATGGCGACGCCCAGGATGGGCAGAGCATCGCCCCCTGGTGGGCAGAGCATCGCCCCATGGTGGGTGTGCCGGGTGGATCCCGGTCGGGCGCATGCGGGAGTCTGTCTGACTGTCTCTCCCTGTTTCCAGCTTCAGAAAAATGAAAAAGAAAAAAAAAACAAAAAAAAAACTATCTGTTGGATTAAATATTAACAAAAGAGAAATTTTACAAACCATAGCTCTTTGTCTTTATCAAGTTGCAAATACCTACAGCTATTGTTAAATACCAGGTTTTAATTAGAAATGTCAATGTTGACATATAAAATAAAAATATGATTAAGAACAACTTGAGTATTGTTTTCCCTCAGTTTCAACATTGGTCATCTTAATTTTTCTTTATCATCTGCAGAAGAATACTTCTTTGAAGAGAACAAAGTAATTAATGTCAACTTAGGAAGATCACTACTAAATATTTAAATAAATTTTTATCAGATTTACTTTTATAATATTTTAAATACAGAAAGAAATATAATATAGGTAAGCTTAATAACTATTTAAATGAAATATACATATTTGAATAAATTTATATGAATCATAATAAAATAAAAACCCATGATTAGCTTTTCCTCTTTTCTAAACTATGCATACATTCCTTTTTAAGGTTATAAATCCCAGTGTTAGCCTGACCAGGCAGCAGCGTAGTGGATAGAGTGTTGGACTAGGATTCAGAGGACCTAGGTTTGAAATCTTGATGTCACCAGCTTGAGTACATGCTCATCTGGCTTGAACACAGGGTTGTGGCTTGAGCATGGGATCATAGACATGGCATGACCCCACGGTTGCTGGCTTGAGCCCAAAGGTCGCTGGCTTGAAGCCCAAGGTCACTGGCTTGAGCCTATGGTCACTGACTTGAGCAAGGGGTCACTTGCTCTGCTATAGCCCCCCTCCCCGTTAAGGCACATATGAAAAAGCAATCAATGAACCACTAAGGTGCTGCAACAAAAAATTCATGCTTCTTATCTTTCTCCCTTTCTGTCTGTCTTTCCCTATCTGTCCCTCTTTCTCTGACTCTTACCAAAAAAAAAAAAAAAAATTAAACAATAAATAAATACCAGTTTTACAGCATCCTATATATTTTATATATAGTATTTTCATTATATATACAATTCTAAATATTTTTTAATTCCATTATGAATTCTTGTTTGATTCATGTGTTATTGTAATGATATTAAATTTCAAGGTGTATTTTTTCATAATTGACTTCTAACTAAATGCAGTGGCTAGATATTGTGGTCTGTGTGCTAGTCAATTTTAGAAATTTTAAAAGACTAGATTTTATTGCATATTTTGCTACATTTTTGCAATTTTAAAAATTTTGAAAGAACATTTATTTTCTTTTTTGTTGTTGTTGTTATTTTTCTGAAGCTGGAAATGGGGAGGCAGTCAGACAGACTCCCGCATGCGCCTGACCAAGATCCACCCGGCACGCCCACCAAGGGGCAATGCTCTGCCCATCCAGGGTGTCGCTCTGCCGCGACCAGAGCCACTCTAGCGCCTGGGGCAGAGGCCATGGAGCCATCCCCAGCGCCCGGGCCATCTTTTGCTCCAACGGAGTCTCAGCTCCGGGAGGGGAAGAGAGAGACAGAGAGGAAAGAGAGGGGGAGGGGTGGAGAAGCAGATGGGCGCCTCTCCTGGCCGGGAATCGAACCCGGGACTTCCGCATGCCAGGCCGATGCTCTACCACTGAGCCAACCAGCCAGGGCCGAACATTTATTTTCTAATTTAATGATGCAAGGATCTATATATGTTTATTCCATTTACCTTGTTAATCACATTTCAAAAATCCTTATGATCTTTTACTTTTTCTGTTTGACATAAAAATAACTGACAAAGGTATATTGAAATATACCTCTGGTGTGATCAGGCGGTTGTGCAGCAGATACAGCGTCAGCCTGGGATGCTGAGGACCCAGGTTTGAAACCCTGAGGTTGCTGGCTTGAGCATGGGCTCACCAGCTTGAGTGTGGGGTTCCCAGCTTGAGCCCATAACAAAGGTCACTGGCTTGAAGCCCAGGTCACTGTCTTGAGCCTAAGGTCATTGGCACAGCTGAAATCCCCCAATCAAGGCACATATGAGGAAGTACTCAAAGAACAACTAAGATGTCACAACTATGAGTTGATGCTTCTCATCTCTTTCCCTTTCTGTCTTGCTCTCTTTCACTAAAAAAACTAAGGTTAAATAAAATTTAAAAATTTTCCATTTTTTAATGTTCAGTCCATTTTGCTTTATGTATTTTCATGCAACCTTTTTAGTTGCTTATTAGTTTATAATTGTTATGTCAGCCTGATAATGTAGTGAAACCATCTCTACAAAATTTTGTTTTCTGTACAAAAATTTGAATGGCCTGAAGAAAATGGATAGATTTTTTAAAATTGATTTTACAGAGAGAGGATGGGGGTGGGAGCGAGAAGTATCAACTCATAGTTGCTTCACTTTAGTTGTTCATTGGTTGCTTGTTGTATGTGCCTTGACCAGGTAAGCGCAAGGTTTTGAACCGGTGACCTCAGCATTACAGGTCAATGCTCTATCCACTGTGCCACCATAGGTCAGGCAACTGATATATTTCTATAATAAATCCATCATCATCCCTTTATTTTCCATCTTTATTTATGTCTAGTGTGCCTTTTGTAAGCGACATACAATTATACTTCTAAATCCAAATTAATGAACTATATCTTTTGGCTTTGTGTTTTGTTTATTATATTAGTTTTCTGTTGTTGCATAACAAATTACTCCAAACTCAGTGACTTAAAACATGAATTTATTATCTTAGTTTTCATGGCTCGGAAAACCAATTCATTTTAGCTGGGTGCTCTGTTCAGGGTCTCATAAGATAAAACAAAGGTTTCAACTGGAGGAGTCATCTTCTGGAAATATGAATAGATTCACTTCCACACTCTCATAGGCTATTGACAGAATTCATTTCTTTGAGGCTGTGGTTCCCATTGTTCTTGCTAGAGTTTTGCTGGTACTGCTCTTAGCTCTTAGAGGCTGCTCAAAGGTCCTGGCAATGTGGCATATCTCTGACTTCCTTTTCTAACACTAGCTTAGAAAAACTCTGCTCTTAATAGACATGTGTGAGTCCATCAGATTTTTGTGTATAATCTACTTTTCTTAAAATCAGTTGTGTGCCCTGGCCGGTTGGCTCAGCGGTAGAGCGTCGGCCTAGCGTGCGGAGGCCCCGGGTTCGATTCCCGGCCAGGGCACACAGGAGAAGCGCCCATTTGCTTCTCCACCCCTCCGCCGCGCTTTCCTCTCTGTCTCTCTTCCCCTCCCGCAGCCAAGGCTCCATTGGAGCAAGGATGGCCCGGGCGCTGGGGATGGCTCTGTGGCCTCTGCCTCAGGCGCTAAAGTGGCTCTGGTCGCAACATGGCGACGCCTAGGATGGGCAGAGCATCGCCTCCTGGTGGGCAGAGCATCGCCCCATGGTGGGTGTGCCGGGTGGATCCCGGTCAGGCGCATGCGGGAGTCTGTCTGACTGTCTCTCCCTGTTTCCAGCTTCAGAAAAATGAAAAAAAAAAAAAATCAGTTGTGCCACATAATATAACCTAATCATTGGAATCAAATTCATCAAATACACAGTTTCTGGGACTATACAGGATATGCACCCTAGGCTGAGACAGACAGGAAATCTTGGGAGCCATCCAGAATTAGTTTTTGCCTACCACATTCGTTATTATTACTGATATTCAGCTTTATTTTTGTCATCTTACTTTTTGCTTTCTATTTGTCCTGCTTTTCTGCTTATTTATTCTCATTTTTGATTTTTTAAAAATATACAGAAAAAGACAGAATTGGTTATACACCTTTTTGTTTCCTTGTTGTCATATACATTTTTCCCATTCTACTAGTTTTGGAAATTATATACTGTAATTCTATTCTTGAATTTTTACAAGTATCATTAACAGTGTCAAAAATATAAATAACATTAAGGACATTAGAAAACTAACTCCCAATTTTCTCTCCAAACTTAAATCTTATTATAGTTCAATATTACAATTCTATCATTTTTATAAAAATCCTACATATCAAATATTAATATTAGTATTTTAAGAAAAAAAAGTATGTGTACACTTATAAAATGTTCATTAACTTTTTTGGTCACCATTTCTTTATATATTTTAGATCATCATTTGGGATCATTTATTTTCTTTCTGAAATATTAATATGTGAGGTTCTTCCGGTTGAATACTTTAGAATTTCCTTTACATAGGTCCTTGGTTTCTGTTTACTAGAAAATGTCCTTGGTTTTTGCCCATATTTTTGGAAGATATTTCAATGAATTATAGTGAGTGACTACATAACTTTATGTTGACATTTTCTCTCAGCATTTTGAAAATATGATCCTATGGTTTTCTAGCTCCATTGTTGATACAAAGAACTTTTATGTCAGTCTGTTGGTGTTTTCTTTGTAATGTCTTTTTCTCGCTATTTTTGTGAATTTGTCTTTTTTTTTAAATGTTAACAGTGTAAGCATAGTTTATCAATTGAGTCAATCATATATATATCTATATATTTTTTTAAGAGTTCCACTTGGTAACCCTGGCTGGTTGGCTCAGTGGTAGAGTGTCGGCCAAGCGTGTGGAAGTCCCATATTTGATTCCTAGCCAGGGCACACAGGAGAAGCACCCATCTGCTTCTCCACCTTTCCCTTTCTCCTTTCTATCTTTCTATTCCCCTCCCACAGCAAAGGCTCCATTGGAGCAAAGTTGGCCCGGGCACTGAGGATGGCTCCATAGCCTCTGCCTCAGGCACTAGAATGGCTCTGGTTACAATGGAGCAACGCCCCAGATGGGCAGAGCATCGCTACCTAGTGGGCATGCCAGGTGGATCTCGGTTGGGCACATGTAGGAGTCTGTCTCTCTGCCTCCCCACTTCTCACTTCAGGAAAATACAAAATACAAAAAAAAAAAAGATTAAAAAAAGAGTTCTATTTGGTTCTTGACCTCAAGTCAGTCCATGCTCTAAGTTTTTGGTTTTTGTGTGTGTGTCATTGTGTTGACTGGGAGGAGAACAACTGGGAAGGCTGGAAGTACCTGAAGATCTCCATTATTTGCTCTCTTCTCTGATTGTTTTGTAGAAGGATGGCTTATCAGAGTACCTAGTCCTGTATGCTGTTGGAGTAGAACCAGCTATAAGGAACAATTCATCAAATCATTTTCATTACTATGGGTTTTTTTAAAAAGTTGTTTCCCTTGTTGCTCTTGGAGACTTTTCGTCACTACAACTCCCACCAAAAGTAATACAATTTCCCATAATGCTGTTATTTTTCATATTTTGAACAATGTACAAGCCAATTACAAAATCCAGTTGAGTCTCACCTGCCTGATACAGCAAAATAAGCCATCAAAACAACCTTTGCACATAACACTAAAATGACCGGAGTAGTTTCTTTTAGGAATAATTACCTAATTCAGGCAAAAAAAATTGGAAAAGAAATTACTACTTCTAATTCAGTGATATATTGCTGAAATATTCTCCTCTAAACACTCTCTTATTATGGCTTCCTGTTATACGGATAAAGATTTTTAAAAAATGTTTGCTAAGCTCTCAGGCAGGAATGAATCTAAATAATCGTTTGTTTATTCACTTCTTTGTGAACTTCACCTAGGTACTCTAGTACCTTATCCTGTGCCCCTGTCAGAGTCAGAGAGCCTCAGAGGGTACGTGTAACTGCTTACTTGATATAAAATAAGATATATCCTTTCCTGGATATGGAGTATTTTCCCCTCAAACAGACATTTATCTAGTTAATAAATCCTATTATATGTAATCTAGTTGCTACTTAGTATTTTAGCTGTCATAAAGGATTTCATGATAAAAGATAATAACTCTACTGGCATTTTCTCTTGACTTTCAGATCTGAAAAGGTGTTCACGGGAATCTCTCATGAATCTTAGACTCTTCATGAATCATCAAGAGTTACACTGACTTTATACCTGATTCTAGAAAGCAAAAACCCAAAGTAAATCTAATTAAATTACTTACTCCATAATCTCTGTATATAATTATATTCTATATGGATAAGCACATAAAATTATACAGAGGCTAATAAAAAAAAGAAAAATCTCTTTTCATTTTCTGATGGGGCCAAATAGATATAAAACTTAACCTTAGAAATTTGATGTTTCTTACATAAAAATAGACTTCTCATTTGGATAGGCAGTGGGAGCTCTTCTAAGTTGGCTAATTTAAAAAAGGAATGAATAATAATACAAATGTTGAAAGGGTGCCAAACTTTTATTATTTAAAAGTATTTCTGGCCTGAAGTATCCAGAATTTGTTCTGTTCTATACACTTATCTTAATTCCTCAACCAAGGTCCTGTTACCTCATTCATTTGATCCACGGTACTTACCTACTCTGCAGTCCAACTTTTACAGTGAAATTATATTTAACTTTCAAAATGAGAGATTTTCTAGCAAGAAACAGTAAGGCAGGATACGGGGTGAGAGATACCATGCTACCACGGTAGTAGTTTCTATCTAGATGGGGTGTCCACAGAAGGCTTGCCTGATAAAATGAGACTGGATCTGAGACTCGGGTACAATATTGGAGCTATCCTCATGAAGAGTCTTCGGAGGAACTGTGAGCGCCATGAAGAGGTAGTACAGTGGGAATACTCAAGGAGGTGGACATCCCAAGGGGGCCAGTGGAGGTGGAACAGGAAACACGGGAGGAAACGAGTTCAGAAAGGGCATAAGGAGCCAGGTCACAGCCAATCAGAGGAACTGTGAGCGCCATGAAGAGGTAGCACGATGGGAATACTCAAGGAGGTGGACGTTCCAAGGGGGCCAGTGGAGGTGGAACAGGAAACATGGGAGGAAATGAGTTCAGAAAGGGCATAAAGAGCCAGGTCACAGCCTATCAGAGGAACTGTGAGCGCCATGAAGAGGTAGCACGGTGGGAATACTCAAGGAGGTGGACATCCCAAGGGGGCCAGTGGAGGTGGAACAGGAAACACGGGAGGAAACGAGTTCAGAAAGGGCATAAGGAGCCAGGTCACAGCCAATCTTTTAGTAGGCAGCAAGGATTTGATAAAAATTTCTGTTTCAAAGGATCATTTTGACTGTGATGAGGATAATGCGTTCTGTAGAAGAGTAAGAACTTTCTACAGGCTGCAAGATGAACCCAAACAACTGAGAATGTCAATTAGGCACAACTATGTCCTCCAAGTATTCTGATGTTCTAGGTCAGTGTTTTTTAACTGCTGGTCTGTGTCTTTAACTGTGGTCTGCCAGAAACTTTGTGCTGATCCTTGAAACAGTTAACCACTCTGATGTTGTATGAAGATTTTAAAACCAAATATCTTAGTCGAATTTGCTTATGCTCAGGGTGATTTCTTCCTTAGTGGTCCTTGAAATAATTCTCCCATATTCACCGGTCCTCAAGTGTAAAAAAAATGAAAATCTATTGTTCTAGATTACTTGATGTTCAGTGAATAGTGTCTTGCCTTCCACATCTTTTTATTTCTGCTAATGCTATTTCTCATGCCCAAAATATCATTTTTTTTTCATTGTTTGGCAAAATTTCACTTATCCCTCAAAAGCGAGTTCAAATTTTATTGTTTGATAAAGTCTTCATCTATGACCTTGGGGTCATCAGTGTTATTTCATGCTATTCTTTATTGTGACAGTTTGACTGTGACCCAAACTTGGAAAACAAAAGAAAATAGAGCAAAAGATACCAAGGTAATGAGACATTGTAGGCAATTACTATATATAACTTTCTCCTAATAAATGTTAAAATCTCTGTAAAAGAAAGCAAATGTCAGATATTTAAAAACACAGTAAAACTATAATACTTCAAACACAGAAAGAAAGTTTTGAAGAGGACATATATAAAAGTTTTTCATAATTCTCTCTAGACTAAACCATTCACATCAATTCTATGAAGATATTAACAAAAGTAACAAGAACATTATTCAAATAAGTACATAGTAATGGAACTCTCACAACGTCTCTACCAGAGGGTCTGGCAAGCTGGAGTCTCCAGGCAAAACCCAGCATGACAAGTTTCGTAAATTCTGAGCATGGACCACAGCCACAACCACTCAGTTACATATCGTCTGGGGCCACAGTTTGCAAATACAATAGCAAAGAGCAACCACTGTGTCATACCATATGGTCCATAAGGCTGGCATAACCTGACATGTTTATTATTGGCCCTTTTACAGAAAAAAAAATGCTGATTCCTACTCTATCTCACTTGACCAGGAACTTCTTAACTACATGGGGTTCTCAAATAAACCATGTTCCTAAGATTCTCAGTGTTCCTGAAAATCCAACCGGGAGCATGGTTCTCCACACCTCCTGCTTGGCTAAGCCCATTTCTCCTTTAAAATTCAATTCATTGTAGTTTTGATTTGTATTTTGCGAACAGCTAGTGAAGATGAGCATGTTTTCATATAGCTGTTGGCCATTTGTATGTCTTCTTGGGAGAAATGTCTGTTCAGGTCTTCTCCCTATTTTTTAATTGGATTGTTTGCTTGTTTTTGCTGAGCTTTGTGAGTTCCTTATGTATTTTGGATATTAACCCCTTATTGAAGCTGTTGTTTGCAAATATCATCTCCTATTTAGTTGGCTGCCTATTTGTTTTGTTGTCAGTTTCTTTTGCTGTGCAGAAGCTTTTTTGTTTGCTATAGTCCCATTTGTTTATTTTTGCCTTGACTTCCCTTGCCTTTGGGGTCAAATTCATAAATTATTCTCCATAGTCAAGGTCCATGAGCTTAGTACATATGTTTTCTTTATGTACTTTATTGTTTCAGATCTTATATTTAGGTCTTTGATCCATTTTGAATTAATTTTTGTGCAGGGGGACTAACTGGAGTCAAGTTTCATTTTTTTGCATGTGGCTTTCCAATTTTCCCAGCACCACCTCACACCTGTTAGATTGGCTATTACCAAAAAGACAGATAATACCAAGTATTGGAGTGGGAATGCTAATTAGTATAGCCATTATGGGAGAAAGGATGGTGGTTCTCAAAAAATTAAGAATATAATTACCATATAACCCAGCAATCCCTCTACAGTGGCACCTTGAGATATGAACAGACCAACATACGATTTTTTTTTTAAGATACGAACTGCAACTCGGTCCATATTTTTGTTAGAGATTCAAGCGAGATTCCAATATATGAGTCATGATTCAGGAAGCTGCCGCTAGTTGGCGTGTTGGCGCACGGGTCCAGTATCGGCAGTTTGATATATGAGTTGACTGACTTATGAGCTCAGTTACAGAACAAATTAAATTTGTATCTCAAGGTACCCCTGTACTAGGTATATAACCCAAAAGTTGAAAACCTTGGTACATAAAACACATGTACCCCCATGTTCATCACAGCATTATTCACAGTGGCCAAGGCATGGAAACAACCAAAGTGTCCCTTGATAGAGGGTTGGTTAAAGAAGTTGTGGTACATACATACAATGTAATACTGTTCATAAGAAACGATGACATAGTGACATTACAACAACGTTGATGGATCTTGAGAACATTATACTGAGTGAAATAATCAGAAAAAGCTAATGTTGAGCAAATGAGTTTGTAAAATTTATATTTTTTGAGTTTGCTCACTTTTATTGTTAAAAAATGGTGTTGGGCAGCCACTTGTGTGTGCTTGTCCTCTGAGCAGGGCAGTTGTTTGCGAATTGAGTATTGCATTCCTGCTTAGGAGGGGCCATTGTTTTGCTAATATTTGCTGGAGGAGGGGTCTTTGTGGGCCCAGCCAGTTTTGTAGGGAAAGCAAAGAGAATGCAGAGTGCTGGA
This sequence comes from Saccopteryx bilineata, assembly GCF_036850765.1. NCBI lineage: Eukaryota > Metazoa > Chordata > Mammalia > Chiroptera > Emballonuridae > Saccopteryx > Saccopteryx bilineata. The sequence continues at coordinate 77,262,949 of NC_089495.1, read as the reverse complement.
GGAGAAGCCAGTTTTGCAGAAAAGAAAGAGTGCAGATGTGGAAACTGAGCAAAGGGGCTTTGGGAGCTCCCCTGAGGCTGGTTGGTGCCTTTGATTTTTAGGAGGAATCGGAGAAGATTCTCCTGGTTGTGGAACCAAAGAATGCGTCAGGGCTTTGGGAACCCTGAATGAAAGGGAAGCGTTTCTCCAGCCTGTTTGCTCGTTGGCAGGTGCGAGACTTTAATAAACACCATTTTTTGGCTCCGCTGTTTCTTTACCATCTGCCTGAATCCAATGTGAACCTGCATGGCCACAAGGGCAAAGTCCACTGGCTCTACAGCTAAGAACTGTGTGATTTCACACATAGGTGGGATATAAAACAGACTCATGGACATAGATAAAAGCAAAGTGGTTACCAGAGGGTGGAAGAAGTGGAGGAGGAGGTGGGGGAAAGGGTGTAGAGAGGGACAAATATAAGGTGATGGAAAATGATTTGACTTTGGGTGATGGGTATACAACATAATCAACAGTTCAAATGCTATAGAAATGTTTACCTGAAACCTATGTACTCGTATTGATCAATGTCACCCTCTTAAAGTTAATTTTATAAATAAAATAAAATAAATAACACAACTCAATTCAGGCCATCTCTCTAACAAAATGATCCTCCTTGTCCAGTGTGCACAAAGAGTCCTTCTCTCAGGTCTACATCAACTTGTGCATACCAGGAATTCACACGAGGCTCTCTGGATTTTAATTATAAATTAAATCCAGTTGTAGAGCCAGCAGCCACGGCCACCATCACAGCCGCCTGGCTCTTGCAGGTGCACATTTGATCTAGACAGATGGTGAGGTCCATTTTCCTTTAATCCTAGCTCGCACCCAGCAAACGAGTAAATACACACAGCGGGAAAAACACTTCCCTTTCCATTCAGGGCTCCCAAAGCCAATGATTCATCCAAGTTTTCCTAGAATCAAAGGCTTCCACCTCACCATTCCACCATTTTGACTCCTCCTCCACGTGGCCTCCCTGCCCTACTACACCATGGGCTCTTCCCCTCTACAAGAACGTGGCCACTCTCTCCTCCAAAATGGCCTCCTAGCTCCTCCTTTTAAAACTTTTCCCTGGGACAACCCCTTCCTCCAGCACACATTAGCATAACCAAGCCCCTTCCCAAGCAAGAAGGGCAATTAGCTGTATCACGTGAGGGCGGCAGCCATTTTAACACTAAGAGTGAGAAAAATAACTTATTTGCCTAACATCAATATCAGAGCACTAAGAACAGTAAATGTTTTGTGGACTTTGCATTTCTTCTCCAAATGAACATATATTAAACCTGCAAAGTTAGCATTAGTGCCAGACTAAGAAAGAGTTAAAGAGACACAAAGAGATTCAAATGTAGTTCATTGCCTCATACTACAAGTCAGCATGGTAAATTTTTTACATACTATAAGTCTAGGGGAAAAGTTGATAAAATGTATCTGTCGGGTCTCTAGTCCTTATGAGGAATTGCTCCCAACCTGTGATGAAGTTTCTTCTGTCACTTCCAGAGGCTTCCAGATGCCTGTAGCCATGACTCACCCATTCCCTTCCTAATTTGCTGCTTCACAACTGCTTTTAGAGCTGGAGCACAGAACAAACATGTGGTAAAACTGGTGTCTAAAATTAGAATAAATAGGCTTTTAAAGTCCGATGGGATTTTTCTTTCACAGGTGCATGAGCAGAGCTGCTCTTCCAAAGATAATATTTCTAAATTCCAGATTCTTGGCTGTGTTCTAAATGGGTGTTTTTCTTGAATCAGAAATTTAGTACAATTAACTGAACTATTATGGAATGGAAAACTACACCCTACCTGTTTAAAAAAAGAAATGAAAACTTTAAAACTCTGCCTTTAGAAAGAATAAAGATGTTAGCAAACAGCTGTTATATTATTATATTTTAAAAAATGCATACACCCAATTTTAAGCAATCCCATAACTTAAATTGTTAAAAGAGATTAGAGCTCTTTTACATACCTATTTACAATCATTAACTCATGAACATGCTTTCTAGGAATAACAAAAGTTAAATTTCAAGAGTGACTGCCAAGTGAAAATTAAACAGAAATTAAGGGTACACAGTTTTAGACATTAAAGGTACATTAGAGAAAACTATTCCACTTTTGTAACTCAGATAGCAAAATGATTTACAAATTAGTATAAATTATTTTAAAAAGTAAATGATGTCGCTTATCTATGCAGTTTATAGACAGAACTAAAAGGTACCCACTGTACGCAAGGCTTAACTTATACTGACAAACAAGACAAGTCTCCACATTTGCTTCCCCACTCCAAATTCACTAATAACTTTAGAAATCTGCTCCTGGTCCTAGCAAAATGTCATGAGTTTCTTCTTTTCACTTTTTTCCTTATAGTGCTAATGAAGGAGTGAAATTAAATCTAACTCTACTGTGGCATTATGTTATCTATATGACATTAATAAAATTTATTATAAAATGAAGTTGGGTAACCAGGTGTTTCACCTGGCACCACTTGAAATAAATAGCTTGATTTGTGGTTTTGTTTAAAAAGTGCATACAAATTGAAAAGTAGGAGTTTGTGGAATGACTTGTTGGCTCATTTAACCTCCCCTTCATTACATTTTAAAGGACAGAGTGAGGCCGTGTTATGCTTGATGAAGGACCGAGCTCAGCTCTCCTTGTCTTTTGGCAGGCTGGGCCCCCTGATTCCTCACCCCTGCATCCTCACAGGCATTAGGAATACCGACCCCTGCAGATAAACTTTTAAGTTTAAAAGCAGTTGTTCTTTGGCATATGAAACAGATTCCTTTGTTGTTTTCAGAGTTATATTTTCTCCAGTTATACTGAAATATGATGGACAGAAAACACTGTATTAGTTTTAGGTGTACAACATAGTATTTGCTCTGTGTATATATTGTGAAATGATCTCAATAAGTTTAGTTAACATCCGTCATTGTATCAATACATAGATACAATCTTTTCTTTGTAATAACTTCTAAAATGTACTCTTAGCAACTCTCAAATATACCACACAGTACTGTTAACTATAGACACCATGCTGGACGTGACATCCCCAGAACTTACCTCTTTTAAAACTGGAAGTTTGTACCTTCTGACCATCTTTGGCCATCCTGCCCAACTGCCACCCGTCCGTCTGGCAATCACTGACCTGTTCTTTGATTCTATGATTATTTTTAAGTTCCACATCTAAGTCATATAAGTGAGATCATAATATTTGTCTCGTCCCTGTCTGACATATTTCATTTGGCATAATGAACCAAAGTCCATTCCTGTGGCTGTGAATGGCAAGATTTCTTTTTTATATGACACATTTTCTCAAAACTTTATCTTCCCTAAACCATCTTCATTATGGCCATTTTTTTTTCACTTTAATCCAAATTTTGGTCAAAGAGAATATACTGACATAGAGAGAGAAATATATTCTAAAATGGAGAAATAAATTTGTACTTAAATTTTAATGTATTACATGAAATGCATATAAATTTAAATAAGTAAATCATTCTGAATTTCAAATGTTATAAACAAAATATTTTAAAATCATTAATAAAGACTTTTGTTTTTAAAAATAGTCTATATGAGAAATATCAAGTATAAAACTTAACTTTATAGACTTTAAATTTTTGTTTAACTGAAATAATGGATATTGAGGTAATCAGCCTCTATCAGCCCATATATTATTGCTAAGAATTGATATAAATAAAAATAACGGCATCTGAACCATTAGACCCAAAATCAATGTGTCTAATGTCTTGACAGTTTGTCTTATAAGCATTTTGAAAGAATTGCCAATATTTCCAATAGGAAGCAGTACAAATTAATATACATGAGGAGTTCACATATTATAAAAACGAATTATGGAAGAAGACAAAGATCAGGATTAAGAATAGACTGGTTTAGGGAACTATCTCATGTTCAAGCAAATAATAACTATGTTAGGAGTCATACTCATTCTGTACTTTTCATTCTATTATTACATTAGTGTCTCTATAAACTGTCTTTGTGAAATAAAAAGTCATCCCTGATTATAAAATTTATTAATCCAGTAATTTTAAGAATGATTGCTAAATGAAGAATATATTCTCTAAAATAATTACCATGGCTAACATCAATATTATATTTGCCTCCTGTTTTTTACAGATTCTGGAGTTTGTCAATAGCTATTAAATAAAGTTGAAGATTATGCCTTATTATACCTCTTTATACTAATAACCAACTTCAACAAACAGCAGTAAATTCATTAAAACTAAAAGTTATTCGCATGAGGAAAACATGACTGATTCTAACAAAGTCTCAAAAGCCTCTTTTTGATAAAAAAGACAAAACACAAATTCTTATCATACAAGCCTTACGCTGTGCTGCCCAACAGAAGACAGGTGAGTTCAAATGTCCTTGCCAAACTGGGAACTTGCTTTACATAAACAGAATGACATTCAGTTGGGAAGAGCACATGATGGTATGGTTAGAATTTATTTTTATTTTTGTAAATTAGGGAGATGTGACAGGGAAGGGCATCATAAAGTCAAGCATAAAAGTAGACAGAGGATGCTGCCGACCTGAAGGAGATTGAGCAGCAGTAACACAGTAGTTAATGTAATTCAATATCACCTGTAATCTACTTAACATCTAATTATTTGGAAAGCTGTGAGTAGGGCACTCCAGGGAAAAGCGAATATATACCTGTTTACCATAGGGAGCTTATAACCCTTGTGGTGTGAAAGCAGGCATGTGCATAGTAAATTCAACCATAGGTACAATGGAACAAAGGTAGGACATCTGCCTCTACTAGATAGTTAATGAAATAACTTATATTTTAACAAAGCGTGATTTTTTTGGTAGGAAAGTTAACTTCAGGGCATGTGCTATGTGAAAATGTGTGAGACAAACCACACTCCTGTTCTACACTGAGTGGCTCTTCGACCATAAAGGACACACTGCTAAAACAGTGGCGGCAGCTGACCCACAGAGACACGCGACTGGAGAAGCACCAGCCTTTCTAGAGCACCTTCACCTAAATTCATACCATTGTTTAAAAAGGCTTTTTGGGGTACAACTTTAAAATTTTAACTTCCCTACTTGGTGTTTAAAGGTCTACAGAACAAAAGTCTCAGATTACCTGTTAATTTCATTTCTCAAAAAACCGGAACTCTTTTTTCATATGGAAAATGAGGATATTAACAGCACCTGCCCTGTTTTGAGGCTTAAATGTATTGATATGTCTAAAGCACAAGTATATCTGTATTTTTCTCTTCCCCTCATCTGAAGGGCATGTCAGTACCCTCTTGTGGGTCTGAATCCTATTCCTCTTCAGTCTCGCATAAGTTTGCCCACTTAGTAAAAATTTCCCAACACAAATCACTTATAATCACTTCCTCCAGTGTCCTTGAAGCTCCATGCACAAAACAATTAAACACTTACAGTCAATAAAAGACCTGTGATAATCACTTTCACTGTCTTCCAAACCAGAGTGGATGTCTCTACTTCCTCAACTCTCTGGACCACTCCAAACATGCTTTCATCTTCACTATTCTACCAGGCAGTATCCCCTTTAGATCAGGGATGTGCCTTTGGCCTTCCAGGGTTCTACTCTGGTCTTCCTCTTGCCACACCCCTCCCCAAAGGTAGAGGAGTCTGTAAGGCCAAGAGAGGATATGGCCACTTGGAGCTATACTTGCTGTTGATCAAATAAGTTTGCAAATATGATGTATTATGTTTGCTCGCTTATAGTTTGCATTGGATGTGGGGGGACAGACTGTAAGCAGCATGATCCTTATAGCTTAAGGCTTAGTTTTAAGACTAAGCCTTTCCCACCCTTTTTGATGTAGGATGGTGCACTCTCATAAGGAATCCATTATATCTCAGATAAGTGACTTTGTATTAGAGACTTCCCTATTTTGTATATTGGATGAAAGGTTTTGATTTCTACACTATAAAGTGGAGTAGACCGGGAGCTTGCTCTCTCGGTTCCTGAGATTAGCATTAGAGAGGAGAGCAGAGAAGGCTATGTGGAGAAGGCCAGGAGAAGCAGCTAAGATGGTGGAGTGCAGAAACCAGTTTTCGCAGAGTTTGTGCAGAGAGAAGGAGATGGGGAACAAAGGAGAATGAGGCTAGTGAGCTAGAAACCTTTGATTCTAGGAAACTAGGATAAGTCAGTAGCTTTTTGAGCACTGAATGAGTGGGTTTTGGAGCCCAGTGTGTGTTTTGCTTGCCCGCCGGGTGCAAGCTTGGATTAAAGCTGACGGCCCACCAGTTCTTGGCTCCGCAGTTTCTTTAGCGTCTATCCGAATCTAACGGGAACCTGCACCTGCCTGGCAGTGACGGTCGTGACTACTGGCCATACAAGGTTTTTGGCTTATATCCCCGGCAGTCTTCTTAGTCTTCTCTGCTGATTCTACATATAACGCTCAAACTTTCAGTGTTGAAATGCCTCAGGGCCTAGTCCTGTATCCTCAATCTACATCCTCTTTGGTCATGTCAAATGTCAATATGGCAATCTCTGAAAAAACCTCCACCTCAAAATACAGATTCTCATCACCAATGCTGTATTTGAAATCTTTCCTTAGTATTTACATGTAGCAAATGCACTGCAACATTCCCGATTGCTCTCCTCTGCAAAAAGCCATCTCCTCTCAGCCTTCCTCATGGCATCAACATCTGCCTAGAAATTTGAAAAGAACTAAGGGGTTAGTCTTGATTTTTTTCTCTTTTATTGGCCCCCAATTCAGTCTGTAAGTGAAACCTTTTTTTAAAGACTTTATTTATTCATTTTAGAGCGGCGCGAGAGAGAAAGGGGGGAAGCATCAACTCCCAAATGTGCCTTGACCTGGCAAGCCCAGGGTTTTGAACCAGCAACCTCAGTGTTCCAGGTTGACACTTTATCTACTGCGCCACCACTGGTCAGGTGAACCTTTTAACTAAAGCTTCAAATGCATCACAAATTGGTTACATAACTTTATCTCTACTATCACAGACCTACTTCTAGTCACTATGACCTTGTCTTAATACTGCAAAGTCTCCAAACTCGTCTTCCTGCCTCCATGCTTGCTCTCATCACCAATCATTTGCTGCAACTCTTCATCCAATAAAGCAGCTGTCCTTTTTAAACATGTGATAACGAAAGGGGTTAGTGACAGTGATCATTTAAAGTAAGACTGAAATAAGAGATGGCATGTGTTGGTCAAATAAGTTTATAAATATGATATATATGTTTGCTTTCTTATAGTCTGCACTGGGTGTGGGGGACAGGCTGTAAGCAGGCAGGGTCATTATAGCCTAAGGCTTAGTTTTAAGACTAAGCCCTTCCCGCCCTTTTAATACTAAGATCTTTTCAAAACTAACCTTTACCCCCCACCCTAGACTGTTGCATGATGTGGGGTGGTACCCTCTTATGAGGAATCCCATTTATGCCTCAGATAAGTGACTTTGTATCAGAGACTTCCTTATTTGTATATTGGCTTAAAGGTTTTGATTTCTTCACTATAAAATGGGGCAGACCAGGGGCACTCTCTCTCTCTTGGATCCTGCAATTAACATTGCATAGGAGAGAAAGTCAAGATGGCAGAGTGCTGAAGGAGAAGCCACTTTGTGCAGAGAGAAGAAAATGGGTTAGAGAGGTGAATAAAGCTGGTGAGGTAGAAACCTTTGATTCTAGGAAACTAGGATGAATCAGTGGCTTTGGGAGCCCTGAATAGAAAGGGAAGTGTTTTCCCACTGCGTGTATTTCTCGCCTGCCAGGTGCAAGCTAGGATTAAAGGTAATGGCCCACCAGTTCTTGGCTCTGTTGTTTCATTACCATCTGTCCAATTTAAACCTAAACCTACATGGACCAGGGGGCGGTGATGGTGGCTGTGGCTACTGGCTTAACAGGAAGGGAGCTGTGTGGGTAAAAAAGTGACATTTAAAGAGCGGAATAAGAAAGGGCCTTATATAATAACTGGGTTTTATTCTGAGAGAAATAGATGCTGAATTGTTTTAAGTTTGCAAGAGAAAGCTGCTATGCAGAGAATGAGTGCAAGGGGGTGAGAACGGAAATCAGAGTGACGTGTTAAGAGGCAATAAGCGCAGAATATGAAGAACGCACAGGTATGCAAAGATGGCTTCAGATAAAAGGCATATTTAGAAGCTATGAATTTGCTGTGGAGAGTGAAGGAATGAAGAGCATCAAAAGTAATACACATTTAAATATTGTTTTGAGAGATTATTTTTATCCAGGAGAATCCAAGAGTATCAAAAAGTTTCTGAGGCATTTTATGTATTTAAAAAGTATAAGCAAGGATAGTGCAGTTAAAAAAAATCTACAAAAGTTGGGTCAGGAATAAAATAAGTTAAAAAAAAATTTCAATAAAATGTCAGGTTTCTACTTTTGTTTAGACTAGTGCACGATAAAAGGAATTATAAAATAATCACACTTAAATAGGTCGTGAGGGAATCTTTTTAACACAAAATAGGTTTGCATTTTTTTTCCAAATAAAAAAGTAAAAAATTAATTAAAACTATAAATCTCTAGTCCTGCTTTTATGAGATTTCCTCTAAGTAATGGTTTATGTGACTTAATTAAAAATATAACTAGTATAGCCCGACCAGGCGGTGGCGCAATGGACAGAACGTTTGACTGGGACATGGAGGACCCAGGTTCAAAACACCGAGGTCGCCAGCTTGAGCGCGGGCACATCTGGTCTGAGCAAGGCTCACCAGCTTAAGCCCAAAGTCACTGGCTCGAGCACGTGGTCAGTCCGCTGTGGCCGACGCCCCCCCCCCTCGTCAAGGCACATATGAGAAAGCAATCAATGATAACTAAGGTGCTGTAACGAAGAATTGATGCTTTTCATCTCTCTCCCTTCCTGTCTGTTCTGTATCTATTCCACTCTCTGACTCTCTCTGTCACACATACACACAAAAAAGAATATAGCTAATATATAATACATTCATTTATCAGACATACACTGACCTTCCATATATCTGAAGCAGAGAACATACAAGGTCTTTCTCTTTAAATGTGCCGCAGTAGGGTAGTCTTATTTATAGTTTATTATCAGATAAATAATGATAAGCTTCCTTTAACTCAGGGGTAGTCAACCTTTTAATACCTACCGCCCACTTTAGTATCTCTGTTAGTAGTAAAATTTTCTAACTGCCCACTGGTTCCACAGTAATGGTGATTTATAAAGTAGGAAAGTAACTTTATAAAATTTATAAAGCAAAGTTACTGCAAGTTAAAGCATATAATAATTACCATATAGTGTACTTTATGTTGGATTTTCACTAAGTTCGGAAGAATAAATCTTCATAAAACAACTTACTATAGTTAAATCTATCTTTTTATTTATACTTTGGTTGCTCCGCTACCGCCCACCATAAAAGCTGGAATGCCCAGTAGTGGGCGGTAGGGACCAGGTTAACTACCACTACCTTTAACTCATTCCCACCCACTAAACTGAATTCTTCATATCCTGTTTCATATAAGGAAGCAGACTTTGCCAGCCTTACTTTGGGATGTAATTCAAAAGTTATCACCAAAAATGCCTCTTTCTACCAAGCAATAAGAAGTTTACCTTATAATGTTTCTATGTGTTTGCTAAAACTTTCTGACTAGTATAACCCCTAATACTCTTTCCTTAAAAATAGGGGGGAAAATTAGGTTGATATTAGGATTGTCCCATAAATGAAAATTAACCCTTTTAATCCCATTGAGTTATTTTTAACTCTTTACATTTATTTATTTATTTATCTATCTATCTATCTATCTATTTATTTATTTATTTGGTGAGAGAAAGAGAGGAGGACAGACAGGAAGAGAGATGAGAAGTGTCAATTCTTCATTACGGTCCCTTAGTTGTTCATTGATTGCTTTCTCATATGTGCCTTGATGGGGGGGGGGGGAGGTTTTCAGCCGAGCCAGTGACCCCTTGCTTAAGACAGTGACCTTGGACTTTAAGTCATTGACCTTTGGGTTCAATCCAGTGACCTTGGATCATTTTTTTTTAAACATTTATTTATTTATTTTTAAGACTTTATTTATTCATTTTAGAGAGGAGAGAGAGAGAAGGGGGGTGGAACAGGAAGCATCAACTCCCATATGTGCCTTGACCAGGCAAGCCCAGGGTTCTGAACCAGTGACCTCAGCAATTCTAGGTCAGTGCTTTACCCACCGCGCCACCACAGGTCAGGCAGCCATGGGTCATTTTTATAATTCCATGCGCAAGTCAGTGACCCCATGCTCAAGCTGGTGAACCCACACCCAAGCCAGATGAGCTCATGCTTAGGCTGGGTGCCTTGGGGTTTTGAACCTGGGTCCTTTTCCTCCTAGGTTGACACTCTATTCACTGTGCCACTACCTGGTCAGGCTCTTTACATACTTTAAAGTGGAGAAATTTTTGTTTAATTTTAAACAATGATGACTATGATTTTAATTTTCTAGTGAAAGCTTTAAAAATTAATGAACACTTACTTTAACAGATTTTAACCATGTACAATCCAATGCTTTTAATTTTTAAAATCTTCATTTTTAATTTTAATTTTCTAGTGGAAGCTTTACTAAATTAATGGGCACTTACTTTAATAGATTTTAACAATGTACAACCTAATGGTCTGTTCTAATGAAAGAATTCAAAAGAAACTAGTAATTTCACACTTTAAAAGATGATGTAAATGTTGAAAACGAAAATAAACAAAATATAAGCATCTTTTGAAAGTTCTCAAATCCCTTGCGAACATCTCAAATAATTTTCATTCCAACTTTATAGCTGAAATACCAAAATATGATATGCATTTTCATAGGATATTCCAACCCTTCTTTTCACACGAATAATAAAAAAGGTAAATGGATAAAAACAAAAAATATTTCCAATAGAAAGCTGAAAGCAAAAAATATTGTGTCAAGGCATTCTCCTTTTTTTAAGAGATGCACATATATTCAAATACATTTCTATGGGTATAGGTAAGTTAGGAAAGATCAGAAAAATAAAACTTTGGTCAAAAGATTCACATTTTTATATTAAAAATCAAATGTTACTTAAAATATTTTTTTATATATTTCAGAAAATGTAGATTGCCTCTCACACTGTTGCTATATAAGGATTACAATCCCACTTGTGTAGAATGACCTAGAGTAAGAACCATCTCCTCTCCTCTGAACAGCTGAATACATTAAAGTTGGGACAAATAAAGGTCACCTCTTCAATAATTTTTTATATGAAAACATGTGGTAGTAATTGAATGAGTTCTACCTTAAATATGAAACTTAAAATTGAAATGAAGGTCTCAAAATACAGTTCTCTACAGGGGTCCCCAAACTTTTTACACAGAGGGCCAGTTCACTGTCCCTCAGACCGTTGGAGGGCTACCACATCCAGAGCTCCTCTCACTGACCACCAATGAAAGAGGTGGCCCTTCCAGAAGTGCGGTGGGGGGCCGGATGAATGGCCTCAGGGGGCTGCATGCGGCCCGCGGGCCATAGTTTGGGTACGCCTGCTCTAGAACATGGGGAATGAGGAGTTCTAGACAAGTACACTTTCAAAACAATTATAATCAAAGTTGGCCTACTTATATACATCAAATTTTGCCTTCTTCTAAAGAGGTACTTGCTGTTGTACATGTAGATGACAAGAAAAACAGAAACAAGTAAACTCTAGTTTTCCTACATTTGCTTCTAAAAAACTTTCTCTTGCTAAGCATGCATCTTTGCATTGTTTGTCTCTTTCTTATGAGTAAGGCAGAATAAACATGTAGAAACTCCTAAACAATGTAATGATTATCTTCCAACAAAAAGTTAAAATACTGAATTATTATTATTATTATTATTATTATTATATTCAGTGAGAGGAGGGGAAGCAGAGACAAACTTCTGCATGTGCGCTGACTGGGATCCACCCAACAAGCCCACCAGGGGGCAATGCTCTGCCCATCTGGGGCATTGCTCCACTGCTCAGCAACTGACCTCTTCTTAACGCCTGAGGTGGAGGCCATGGAGCTATCCTCAGCATCTGAGCCAACTCGTTCCAATCGAGCCATGGCTGCAGAAGAAGAAGAGAGAGGGAGGGGGAGAAGGGAAGAGGGGGAGGGGTGGAGAAGCAGATGGGCGCTTCTCCTGTGTGCCCTGACTAGGAATCAAACCCAGGACATACACATGCTGGGCTGACACTCTACCACTGAGCCAATCGGCCAGGGCCTAAAATACAGAATTATTAAATTAAAATATCAAATCAAAAGTTGAAGTAATAATTTCCCATGTAATTGCCAACCTTCTAGAACACAATTTCCTCACTAATGCTATGCATGGTCCATTTCTCAGCAGCATTTGTTCACAGTATGTTATTTCTATACAGTAGTAAGAAGCAATTCTGTGGCAAGAATTTGTCTCATGGGCCAGTTTGTTTTAACGGCATTAGCTTATGAATTCAAACACTTTAGATTTAGATATTTTATTTGAAAATTTACAAATTCTTCATAAACAGAAATCTCTTCTGAGCTATTTTATAATTGAAACATTACTCTGGTCTAACCCATAAAAATAATGGGACAACATTGGAGGGAAAAAGAGAATAAACCTATTAGAAAATAGTGATCGTACTTTTTCAGGATGAATTCAAACTCCTTACAGCAAAAGAATAATCCTGTTCTCAAGTAATAAAACTGATTTTGAAAAGAACTTTCAGTGAAGATCTGAAAAGATGCCAGAATAAAATATCCACATATATCATACATTATGGCATATTTGAAAACTGCAGAAATTTCATAGCCACTATGGTTTTTATCTACTCTAGAAGATAATGTTTATATAAAATACTAACATTATAAAACTATGGCAAAAGAAACCGCCCACAAAACAGTCAAACTCTTATTTTGTTTAAAGTTGGCAACTGCTACGATAGAGGCCATTGCCAAAAGCCAATGCCCATCAATAAGAAATTTGACAAATAAGCCAGGCTACTTCCATACAATACAGTATGATGCAGCCATCGAAATGAACAGAATGACACTGTGAATTGCTAGAAAAAGATGTCTAAGCAATTCTCGTTAGTAAAAAAGGAAGTTACAGATCAGTAGGGATTGTGAGATGCAATCTGCGAATTCTTCCTATTTGCAGAGACCACTGTGAGGATACAATGCAGCATCTACCTTGGTTACATTCCCAGTGATGGAAATGTGTGTGGTGAAGAGACTCCTTACCACAATCTTCACTAAATTAATATTTTGCTTTTGTTAAAATAAAAAACAAGAAGATAATTGAAATCCACCACTTTTGCTGACAAAGTAAATGTATTCAGAAAGAGCTCTGAAAGGAAACACAAAATACTCTGAGCTGTTTCCTCGTTTGCTGACTCCCGATGAGCCCCAAACCTGGCTTCCAGACATCTCATTCTGAAAGGCACTCTTGATACCCACGCCTCTGCGTTCCTCTTCCAATTAGCACTGGGTCAGAGAGAGAGGCACCTTCCAATCTCTTTGCTAATGACTCAATAAACACTATCCATGTGATCTAATTTAATTATGTGTTTGGTGCAGATCTTTTCATTAGCTTTCGTTGACTGAATATCTAAAAATAATTTGACCAGTTAATTTTCCCTCAGCTTCATTGTTTCAGAACACATTCAATCAACAATATTGAGTGGTTGCTATATGCCAGATATTGTTCTACATAGAATTTTAAGTACAAAGAAAAACACAATAGTGTGTCTGTAAATCAAGGTCCAGTCAAGAAACAGGTGCCGTTATGGGTATTTTGACAGGAAATTTAATATGGGTGACAACAGAGCTGAGAAGCCAAAAGGGGCCTAGTGAAGTAACCCAGATTAGCAACAACAAAAAGCCCCGAAGCCACTGTTATCCCTAGGACTGGAAAGATAAAGGGTGAAAATATTATTTTAAGAGTCTAGGGTGGCTCAATTCAAAGGGAGCTACCAGCACAGCAGGGGCTGCCTTGGGAGCTGCCTCAGGGAAGCAAGAGCCACATCCACTGCGGAAAAGTGCTGCCCAAGTAAGAGACAGAGACAGAGATGGAGATAGAGATAGAGATACAGGTAAAGGGAAAAGAATCCTAGTTTCTCCCCTCTTTTAACCTTCCCAGCTGTCTGCCAAAACCTCCCACTCACTGAACTTCCTGAGAAGTCAGTGGGGAAGGGAACGTGGAAAGCATAACTTGCAAGAAAATGGATAATTTTAAAGAGACAATGAGACGCCAGTAATGATTAATTAGCATTTAAACTTCTCAAAATCTATAAAACCGGTTTCACTTTCCAGATGTCTACCACACACACACATGCCGGGCACACACACACACACACACGTACAGGGCACGCCATACTGGCAATGAAATGAATGTTCTCTAAGGACTATGCAGAGAGCAAGGTCTCTGGAACCTATGGGTATCTAAGAGACTCACCTGAACTCTCCTTATCTCCTTTTTCATTCTTTGAAAATTTACCTTTAGGTCAGTTCATTCGAAGTTGCCACTATAAATGCCATTATACTTTTCATTTAGCGATTAATGAAGCACAGAGATACTATTTACTTCAGCGCCCTTACTACAGTCAAGTATTTCATTCCAACCACGTAGCTCTCTAATTTGAGGCATTTAATCAGATTCTCTGAAAATAATAAAATTTTTTTCTAAGTTTATCTAGAATTACCCTTTTCCTTTATGTTCCATGTACACATTGAGATTTTCTAAAACAATAATTATGATTGTGCTAGCAGATTGTTTATTTTCTGATTTTAACAGAACTCTAGTTTTTTTTTTTTTCATTAAATATATTAACTATTGGCTAGAAGAAATACCTATTCTAATACTAACTAAGTCATGTTTTTTGGTATTTTTTATAAAGAATGGCTGTTGAATTCTATCAAATGTCAGAATGTATTGAGAGGATTACAAAGTAATGGTTTTCTTTATTTACAATGGATTTTCTTTTAATTCATTCTTCTATCTCTTTTTCCTCTTAATCTTCCTACATTTCTTGGTTGATATCTAAAATATTTTGACATTATTATAAAAACTGCCAACAAAAGTATTTCTTTCCTTGTGGTTATTTCCGTTTATGAACCACACAGTCCCCATCGAAGCAGTTCTATGATTCTTCAACATTTCCTCACAGGTTTCATCCTTACTGGATAACACAAAGCTGCTTCTTTGCTGCTAAATCCTTGCTTTTTATTCAGTTCCCTGATTCTAGATGGCTGAGGTTACTTACAGCCTAACTACTGTGTCATAAGGGAATTTACTTTAATAGGTCCTCAAACTGCTAAAGAACTTAGAACACTTGTGCCCTCATTACACAGTGAAAAACAAAAATCAAATTGCCTAAAACCCAGAGTGAGCAATTTTTCCAATGGCGAGCAAAAATGTATAGTAATCTCAGGCCAACATCTCAGGCTGCCAACCAGGTAATATTTTTCACATACCACAATTTTTCTCTTGTCCATTTAGTCTGGGTAATGGAACTCTTCCCATGTGAAATTATATTTAAGACCTGAAACATTAGGAGAGGAAATTAGGTGCTTTAATCTATGCCAGCCATTCTCATATTTTCATAGTGGTTGGTTAGTGATGCTGACATTGAAGGGAAGGTTACTGAGTGAATTATGGGCCATGTTTCCCAGAGGGAATGGCAGTACCTAGGGCATGAGAGGAACGTGAGGGATGCACCAGGGAGAAATGAATGACGGCGAACAGTAAAAGACTGCTCGCTCTAACTGGAATGGAGGAAATGGACAATGAGATAGTTTGATATTAGGTTACAGTCTGCAGCCCTAGATCAGAAGTTTGATCATAACAAAAAGGTCAAAGAGAAATTAACATAGAATTCTGGTAAGTGGGAAGAATACAAAGTACCTGCAATGGATGATGAGTTTTTGAGGCATTATATCCCAAGCATGCTTCACATTACAAAAAAAATTAGTATCAAAATTATTTGCTGTAAGGCAAGACATGCTGCTGCCTTTATGTTCATGATAACTCAGAGAGCAGGTTAGGTTGAACAAATAGTTCTAATCAACTGATTTTTAAATACTTGGATGAGAAAAGAGTTTCTGATGAAATCAAACCGCCACACTGAGAAATAGAATTTTTTTTCTAAAGCAATGCAAATGTGTGGGAAGAAAATTAAATCTTTCTGAAAGTCTACTATGTGCAAGCAATATGAGGAGGATGACTGTTGAACCCTGCTAGAGTTGGTGAGCACTCAAGTATTTGACCGAGACATTATTAAAAGCTGACAGTAAAAATGTGGTATTTCAGCTTAATCTATGCAGGAGTAGTTCATATAAAAAGCATTAGAACAGTATAAACTAGATCTTATATGAGTTTTCATCCCCCATCTAATTTGCTTTTTCCTTGAAGCATTTTAATGTCTAATAAGATTATTTCTAGATCTAGTCGCTCTTCTTTAGAATAGCAATTCTCTTCACATTTTATCTTTACCCTAAAACCTAACAATTCTTCTTCAGAGAGATTCATTAAATCCATATATATGTACCCTAAATGATGGACTAACATTTTCTCTTGCTATAACACAATGGCTAATGGTTGGTTCCCTCCAAGAGAATAACAGATCGCAGCATTTATAATAGTGAAGACTTTCACTTTATAATTTCTGTGTTTTATCATTTGAAAAATTCTAAACTCATAATACAAAATGTTCTCCGAGGCAAAGGCTTTTATCATTTTTCATATCTAGTCTCTACAGTCAACAGGCCTGCAAAACTAATGGTTGCTTTTAGATCTGGCATGTCTGTCTTTGACATGGTGGCCACACTTAGGCTCTACATGTGTTTCCTATGGCAAAACTTACCCTGACATTTCTAAGTTATGGTGGACAGAGAGAATACCAAATGTATAGCATATTGAAAACCTCTAATAAATCCTTTTTGGGGGGTTGGAGGGAACTGCCCCAAATGAATGTTGACTCTACCAACCCACACCCTGCAATATATCAGTAAGAACAGTGTCCCCTTATTCTTATTTTGAATGAAAAAGAGCTTTGGTGATAAATTTAGCTTTCTAAGCACAATCTGTCTTTGATGGCCAGTTATCTCCTGAGAGCTCCAATGCCCATTTACCATCTTCATACGTATTTATTTTGGCCCTTGGGCACTTCAGACCTCCCATCATGTAAAACTAAATCTATCATTGTCTTCTTCCTAAGCAGGTCTTCCTCCTTCCAGTGTTCTCTATCCCAGTAGAGACCAATATCAAATTACCTAGCATCCCAGGACAGAAATTTATGCCTCATTCTTGACTCCTCCCTCTCCTCTTCTTCAACCTTCCATATGCCACTGGTTTTCAAATGCTGACGACTTCACATCCCAACCTGCTCTCTAATTTGTCTATGTCAATTCACACCAGCTACACTATGCCACCATCATGTCCCACGTGGGTTACTGCAATAGCTGTTAAAGAAACCTTCCTGCTTTCTCCTTGCCTTCTCTAATCTATTATCTCCCAACCTATTAGCAATCATTCTAAAATGCAAATTTCATGATGTCACAACATTCATGTCTCATTAGTTCTCTAATGCTCTTAGGATGATTTTCAAACCCTTCTATGAACTGGTATTTGTTCTCTACAATCATATAAGACCACTTTTATCTGCCCCTGTGGCCCTAGTTCTGCCTGTTCTAGACCAGAATTAGTTCAAAGCTTTTCTCTTTGCATAATCAAAAGGCACCGATAATCTATACAAAACATTTGAGAAGAGATATCAAGGCATAAAAATGAGAGCCTAGTAAACAGAAGAAATATAAAATAATTTTTTTTTAAACTTTACCAAATTCAGATTGTTCAATAAACTGACTAGAGATCTAATCACATGGGGGGGGGGGGCGGTTAGCACGTATGTGAAAGTCAAACTATCAAAGTAGGCAACAATTAGCCAAAGGGGTGGTACCTAATTAGATCTCACATATTAAACACAAATGTATCTGAGCTACTCCATAATATTCAAAGGCAAAATGATTTCATTCCTAACCACCTCTTTCCACTAAGTTTTATTAATTGCTAGTCACAGTAACTCCTAAAACAGTGTCTATAAAGCATAAAAACATATCCTAAGCCTCTTAATACACTTTTTCAATATAACAAATTACTGCATAATTTTAAACTTCAGTGGAATTCATTTATTCAAAGTTTAGGCATCTTAATGGCATGAGTACATGGTTTTCAAATAACGTCTTACGCAACTACCTCATTAGTCATGGAAAACCTCATTAAATATATAGATTAATGACTCTGAAACCACTGGTTTCTAACTTCTAAGGAAAACTAATCATACATAGTAAGAAATTGGTTTATGCAACAGTACAATTGAAATCTCATTTTTGAGAAAAAGTGAAGAAAATTCACGGGTGCTGCTGAAATCAGTCAAAGGTCTATATGTTTTTCTTTCAGTAAGAACATTGTACTGGTTTAGTAGGTGTGCTACTCATAACTATAAACGCAGGCATAAAAACCATTCCACACACATCCTAATCAGAATGAAATTTCTGTTGGCCCATCTGCTTTAAATTTTATGCCAAGAACCAAGAAAAATCTTGGAAGTTTGAGTCCCAGTTGTAGAAACAGAAGATAAATTCTGAATCATAGACTGTTATCCCTGAAAAAACACACCAATGACAACTTGATTAATTTAAAGGCCGTTTTGACTGAAGTCTTTTCCCATGAAAGAAATAATAGAATTCTCTAAATAGCATAAATGCATACACACTAAAACCATTCAACACAGGCCACTCACTGTAATTGTGTTTTTGTGTTGCTGTTTATGTTGTCTGTTCAAAAACTTCATATGCACTAGGCAAACATCCTATAATTAGCTGTGGCTTCACCTACAGAGACAAGTAGCACAATGATCTCAGGTTCTTACTATTCCTTTGAAATTCATTTCAAAGTTGGGCTAAACAAATCAGTCAGAAAGCTTCTGCTAAGTGGTCCACCCACGTTCAACAACCTTTCTTTATCTGATGATAATTACAGTCTGTACAACAGGCAGTCTCTCTAATAAACAGCATCAACTTAAGAAGACAGATATCTGTAGGGGCCTTTCTGTTGCCATAGAAATATCTTCAGGCCGCCTTGTCCCCTCAGCATGAAACATTACCTTCACATCATTAACCTGTTATTAAGGGTGTTTGTGTGTATAAGTACGTATTGGGCTGAGTTGGGGGTATATATTAGCCCAAATTATAGGATAACTCATTCTGGACTGATGGTTATAAATGATATGTGGTCCTCAGTCCTAAAACATTCCCCAAAATGTAGAACACAAATCTTCGCCATGACAGCAATCCTTGACTAATGGCTTCTTGCTCCCTGGGCTCAATTGAAAACTTTTCTAATGCAGCAAAGCAATAATGATCAGCAAAGAATTCTCGTATACCTGTTCTTCATTCTGAGTACAGGGTCTTTGGGGGTCAGTGGACTTCCTAAAGAAAAGGTATCATTTGCAGTTTTGAAACAGGAAAACAAATCTCATCAGGTCTACCCAATAATGAAAAACATTTTAAAAATCATTGGCCCTGGCCAGGTTGCTCAGTGGCTAGGGTGTCATCCCAGAGCAGTGAGGTCACAGGTTCGATCCTTCATCAGGGCACATACGAGAAGCAACCAATGAGTGCACAACTAAATGGAACAGCAAAGTGGGACAATGAGTTGATGCTTCTTTCTCTCTCTCTCCCCCCTCCTCTCCCCCTTCCTCTTTCTCAAATCAATAAAAAAAATTAAAAAAATAAAAAGAATCATTAATTGGGGATGAAGAAGCTGGAATGTTCTTTTCCACCATCATTTCAAAGATGAGTTTTTTAAAGAATTAAATAAACTTCCCTGAGGCTAAAAAATACAAATTCATTTTACATATCTGTAAATACTTTCAGTGGAAATTCACAGTAGACATATGAGATCATAGGTACAGAATAGGATTTAGTCATCCAGAGTGCTTATATTATAATGTGTTTGTTTTAAGGCCCTTGACATATAATCCTAACTAAATATCATATAAAGGATAACTCAAAGAGTAAGATAAAAAAAAAAACTCTGCTTGGGCATTTATTATCCAAATGCTCCTGTCAGGTCAGGTGGCAGGGAAGGAGGGAAGGAGTGCAGAGAGAGCTAGAGGGGAGGAGATTCAGAAGCCGCAGGAGGCGGGGGATAAAAGGTTTTCATACTCCACTACTTTGTGACAGGCATTGTGTTTCTTAGTCACTTTACCCACCTAATTTGTTTAATTCAAGATTGCCAGGCATTGGAACAGGACCTTTGACATATGTTCTCTCAATTATTTCTAAAATTTGGCCCTGGGAGGAGGTATGAGGAGAGTATCTTTCCATGTTCACAGAAGCAATACCAAAGCTCAGGAAGCCGAAGCAACTTGCCCACATTTACAGGCGTGCTCACAGGACTGCCAGAAAGTGAAAATAACCCGAACTCCGGAGCCTGCGCTCTCCCAGGACTTCACTGCAGTATTACTTCCGGCGCTCCTTTCTTCAGCATGATAACCTCCCGTTACATTGGAAAATGTTCTTATACAAACAATGAAGAAACTTTCTCAGCACATGGTAATAATCCCCTGTTAAATCCAAATGTTAACGTTTTTTCCTATCCTTTTAATATTAAATATCTCAAAGATATTTTCTAATTGTATAGCAATAAAGATCCACTCCCTAAATAGTCCTGTTAGTTTCAATAAGATGACGATCTAACCGGAATTAGATCATTGGTGGAATTCTAACACAAGGACAAATCTAAAATAACTGTTCTCTCACAGGATGAACTTAAAAAATTTTAAATGCTATTTCTTTTAGAGAATCTCTAAGGCAGCTATCCATATAATCTTCATTAGTTTATCCTAGTAGGACACAGCTGTTTTAACTCAGATCAGTTCCTCTGCATATGCCACTGAAAAATTATTTTTATAATTTTTAAAGGAAAAAAATTGGTCCATAAATCAAGACATTATACTTTTTCATCTGTGCTAACAAGAGTTTTAAGTAACATGCTCTAAAAGAAGTTATCTTCTCACTTGGCTGATGTATAATTGATGCATTAATTTTTAAAGCAATACCATTTTTTAAAAAGAGATGCTGTCTGTGTGTGGCCTGTGTGTGTGCCAGAACATGCTGAGACAGTGATGAAGTGATTTTCACATCAAGACATGGGCAAGAAACACTAAAATGAACTACAGAGTCTGAAATCTTATTAAGTGTGACATTCCACAAATACATGATAAGCCTGTAAGTAGAGCAGCACAGGAAAATAAAAGGTAATGATAAATTTGACATCATAATTGACAATACTCTAGTGTCCTGGTCGGCAAACTGTGGCTCTTTGGCGCCTTGAGTGTGGCTCTTCCACAAAATACCATGTGCGGGCGCTACCTCGATAAGAAATGCACTTAACTACATAGTTTAAGTTTAAAAATTTTGGCTCTCAAAAGAAATTTCAATCGTTGAACTGTTGCTATTTGGCTCTGCTGACTAATGAGTTTGCCGACCACTGCACTAAAGGAATAAAAATCTGGCCATCTCCCTAAGGTTTTCATGTTAGCATGAAGAATAACAAGGCTTATACTTAAAGTCAAATTCAAGAGTAGGCCTGCATAATTATTTTCAAAAGTTACACGATCCACATACCAATTCGTACAATTCTTAAATATGTAGATCAACTGAATTTTAACAATTGAATGTGTGGGAATGTTGATGCTCCAGCAGTTTCAAATCTTCTACTGCTCTTGGGCTCAGTCTATAGCATGTGTAACAAGGTCAAGCAAAAGATATACTAGAGAATGTAAGACAGGGGTCCTCATCAAGGGTGACCACAACCAGGTATTTTTAAACAATTACAACATCGGCAATCAACAACCTTCAAGCAAATGTTTTGAGAGCAGGTAAAGGCAAAGACAGGGCTAGAAATTAGACTCAATAATCAAAATAAGCAATCAAAATAATCTCAATTACAGACTTCAGGAAAAAAGTGCCAATCATGTCCAAAGGTTCTATATGTTAATTTTAGCTATTAACCATCATTAATAAAACCCACTAACCTACAATTCCTCCTACCACAGACGCAACGAATTTGTTTTCTGGGATGTGCAGGTTGATTTGTGTAACAATCATTGCCCCCAAAGTCTCTGAAGTTCTTTATTACCTTGGGTCATTCAAAATATAGCAAATGCTATTTTCATCAAGGAGAGAGAAAAATGTGCTAATTTAACTTTATTAATTTTACTAACGGATGAAAAGGTAGTTTCTCATGTGTATTTTGCTTATTAATCAGCTTGTTTAATTTTCATTCCATTAGCTCAGTGTAAAATTTGGGTCTAAACAGGCCCAAAAACATAATGTTAGAAATCCCAGCTATCTCTAAGAAAATGTCACTTCATTTTAGTGCTCTTAAGAATTACTACAAGTATATTCTAGATCATTTTACTATAGGACTGCCATGTGATTTTGGTGCTTGAGTTTGTACCTGTGTTTACTATTTTACTAGCATGACATTGAGATACCACTTTAACATCCAGGACAAATTTGGTGGGAAAAGTGGAGGCAAACTTAGCAATGATGCCGGTGAGCCAAGCATAAGCCAAATGACAGCTCTGGGAGCCATCATGACGGTTTCCCGCGGTTCAGATTGAGACTGTAGCCGGAATACACAGAGCCAGTGGACCAGCATTGTCAGACTCAAACCAACTGTGCTTCAGCAGTCAGCAGGCATTCAGCTTACAGCAGTGCTCGGCAAACTCATTAGTCAACAGAGCCAAGTATCAACAGTACAACAATCGAAATTTCTTTTTGAGAGCCAATTTTTTTAAACTTAATCTATATAGGTAGGTACATTGTTATTAACTTAATTAGGGTATTTCTAAGCTGGCCTTTGAGCCACACTCAAGGGGCCAAAGAGCCACATGTGGCTCACGAGCCGCGGTTTGCCGACCACTGGTTTACAGCAATTTACACTTGGCAAAAAGTCATCCTCCATCACAGACTGCCATTACTGTGAGTTTCATAGATTTCTAAAATATTGATTCTATTTAATTTACTATCTGTTTTGTTTGTATGGCTGTATGAGACCTATTACACAACAATTTTAAGCTTGTTCTTAATATATTCTTATTTAATGCATTATAAACAAAAAAACCATTTATGATTTTAAAGGTATTGAAATTTTTTTTTCCTCTTTAGAAGGAATCCATTTATTATTCATATTTAACCTGCCATTCTCCATTCTCTTCTGTTATTCAGTCACCTCTGACTTCCAAATTACTGTTTTACTTGTATAAGTAAAAGGCTTTCGATCTTTGCTGCCTAGCTGAAATCTGAGGCAGCATTTACCTTTTTAAAATTTCATGAGACTCTTATAATAAAATATGTTCTCACCATGGGTAAGAACTGAATAGCTAAATTAGTCACCTGGGTAGGTAACAGTACAAGAGCTTTAAAATACATATTTAGGGGTAAAACCAACACATGTGAGCCCAAGCCCAAGAATTTCTACTGCATTAGTTCCTATACTCTTGCCATTGTTATTTCATGTTAACAAAAAAATTTCAGTTCCAGAGGCTTAACTCCCAGTTAATTTAGTGGCTGAATTTATATTGTATTGTTTCCTTTTCATTATACATTGTAATAAACCAAAGCAGGGAACATGCTGAAATACTGCACTAAAGAGATCCTTGTCCTAACTCTGGATATATAACTTTAGGATTGTGTAATGCATTTTTATTCAGATTGAACATAAAACTTTTAATGTTCATAAAGATAGGTTCTTTTCAAGAACTTTCTGTTACAATATGTCATCATGCCCCCAAATTTACTTAACCTATCTAAAATTTAACATCTTCTCCCCGCCAATTATTTTAACATCCCTGTTTTTCTCAACTCCTATGTTCTAGTCATAAAATCCAGACTAAAAGTCACGTTTAAATTGATCTTCTTCTTCGTCCTCAAATCAGGTCATTCATTTCTCACATTGGATTTTGATTCAAAATGTGTGTTGATTGTGCCTGACTGGCAGTGGCACAGTGGATAGAGCTTCGATTTGGGACGCTAAGATCCCAGGTTCAAAAACCTGAGGTCGCCAGCTTGAGCACAGGATCTTCAACATGATCTCAACATTGCTCAATTGAGCCCAAAGGTTGCTGACCTGAGCAGTCACTGGCTCAGCTGGAGCCCACCCCCCAGTCAGGACACATATGAGAAGTGATCAATCAACTAAAAAGTGTTGCAACTACGAGTGATGCTTCTCATTTTTCTTCCTGTATTTCTCTCTCTCTTAAAAAAAAAGAGAGAAAATGTGTGCTGATCACCTCATCATTATTACATTATATCATAATTCAAGCCATCTTCATACACCGTAATTATGGTAACCAAATTGTTAGCTTTGTCACCAACTCCAGGTTTTAGTCCACAAATGCTCCAAAAAGAAAAAACTAAAGTAGATTTTCCTTATAAATATTTTTGTTTATCCTACTTGGGATATTTTGTACAACTTGAATCTTTAAATTCATGTGTCTAACCAATTATAAAATGTATCAGCCACCATGTTTTCAAGTAATGACTCTCCCTTCACTCTTTCCTCTTTGTGAAGTCTGAGAACAGTCCACATCTATAGATATTTTTGTGTTTCCATTTCTTTTCTCTCTGTATTGTTTTCTGAGTCATTCTTACATATATTATCCATTTACCAATTCTCTCTGATTTATCTTACTTCTTAACTACTTTATTCCATTTTCATATTTCAACAATATTTTCCATTTTTAGAGCTTCCGTTTAGTTTTTTCCAGATCTTCCTAAGCATGTCCGATAGTTTTTCATTACTTCTTCACTTGTATGTTTCTTTTTCATTTACTTATGATATAAAGCTATTCTGTTTTATATATTTGGTAATTCCAATATCTGAACTTCTTAAATGTTCAATTCCATTATTTTGGCTAACTTTCCCTCAAAATAGCTTGCCTCCTCATAAAGTTGGTGATAAGTGATTGTGACCTGCTTTATCTTAACTTGTTAAAGTCCTGCAAACTTATTATCAGAACTAAAAGGACTTCTGCCTGCTTCAGCCGAGATTCAGGGTGCTAATGACCTGGAGACATTTTAGTCCATTTCAAATGTTCCAATTTAATGACTATCTCAAGCTAAGAGCCTCTCTCTTCATCGCTTGCTTCTTGATATGCGGATAGCCCTCAGAACAATCAGCATTCCAGTTCTCATTTTTTTTCATTTGTTCTATTTAGGTACAGGGAATGAAGAAGACACACACTTTAGAAAGAGTCCACTACTTAATTCCTACCAATGCATCAAAAGTTATACTTATTAACTCGTTGAATAGTGAGTTTTATTCATGCTCGCTGACCCCTGGGAGTTTTTTTTTTTTTTCCAAAAAATGAAATTCGTTCCAAGTACTCTGGATGGTCAGGAGGCACGAGGACATACATGAACGTTTGTACTACTCAAAGGGTTAAGGATGTGGTTGCTTTGAACTAATATATTTATCACTGGAAGCAAAAATCCACATTATTTTCCTAAACTGTTACATCAGCCGGTTAGTTTTACTCTGAAATATTTGACGGCTCTTCACTACTAGGCACATATCAGTCCTCCCTGCCTAGTGTTCCGTACAGTCACATCTTACCTCTGACTTCGGTTTCTCTCGGGGCCTCCCCCATCCTACTGTACCAGTCTCCTTACGGCTCCTCAGGTCTTCGTGCTCAGCACATCGGCTTCCCACCACACAGCGCTCTCTGTGTCTGAACTATTCCATCCTCTTGGCTTGACTGATTTCAAAACTGCCCAGTTTTTGGGTTTTTTTTAAGTTATTTTTATTTATTTATTCATTTTAGAGGAGAGAGGGAAAGAGAGAGAGAGAGAGAGAAGGGGGAGAGGAGCAGGAAGCGGTAACTCCCATATGTGCCTTAACCGGCAAGCCCAGGGTTTTGAACCGAAGACCTCAGCATTTCCAGGTCGACGCTTTATCCACTGTGCTACCACAGGTCAGGCTGCCCAGTTTTAAAGCCCAGCTCAGACATGCTTTCTTTCATGAAACTTTGCTTATTTAACATTTATTTCTCTACTTTCCTCAGTTCCCACAGTTTTTTTAATTCAAAATTTAACATAGAATGTTACTTAATCAAAGAATTTCAAAAACATAAAGATCCTTGGCCCAGCGTGCGGGTGCATCCAGGTTTGATTCCTGGTCAGGGCACACATGAGAAGCGAACATCTGCTTCCCTCCTTCTCCCTCTCCCCCATTCTCTCCCCTCTCACCTCCCACAGCCAGTGGCTTGGTCTGCCTACCAGAGGTCGGGAAACTTTTTTGGCTGAGAGAGCCATAAATGCTACATATTTTAAAATGTAATTCCGTGAGAGCCATACAATGACCCGTGTATGTTACTCATTATTCAATAAAAATTTGGTGTTGTCCCGGAGGACAGCTGTGATTGGCTCCAGCCACCCGCAACCATGAACATGAGCGGTAGGAAATGGATTGTAATACATGAGAATGTTTTATATTTTTAACGTTATTATTATTTTTATTAAAGATTTGTCTGCAAGACAGATGCTACCATCAAAACAGCCACATCTGTTTCTGACCCCTGGTCTAAGCACTGACCTCAGGCACTAAGGATAGTTCAGTTGATTGGAGCATTGGCCCCAGAAGGGATTGCCAGGTGGATCCCGGTCGGGGTACATGCAGGAATCTACCTCATTATCTTCCCTCCTCTCACTGAAAAAAAAGAAAACTAGAGGCCCTGGTCAGTGGCTCAGCAGTAAAGCATCAGCTTGGTGTATGGAAGTCCCAGGTTTGATTCCTGGCCAGGGTGCTTCCTGGGACTTCTCTCTATTTCTCTCTTCCCCTTCTGCAGGCCAAGGCTCCACTGGAGCAAAGTTGGCCCAGGCACTGAAAATGACTCCATGGCCTCTGCCTCAAGCACTAGAATGGCTCTGGTTGCAAGCAACGGCTCAGATGGGCAGAGAATCGCTTCCTGGTGGGCATGCCGGGTGGATCCCGGATCTCAGTCAGGCACATGTGGGAGTCTTTCTGTCTGCCTGCCCACTTCTCACTTCAGAAACAAACAAACAAACAAACAAACAAAAAAACTAGAAACATAAAGATCCTTTATAGGTCACCTATTTCATTCTTAAAATTATAATCCATCAATATCCAGAGCAGTGCAGCAGCTTGCTAAAGACAGAGGTACTGGATGGCAAAGACCATACTAATACCTGGTTCCTCATTAACAGTTTGGGCCTCTTCTACTTTGCTAGTCATTCAGTACCCCTATTCCCCCCATTGAATGAGATATTTGCCTTCAAGGCTCCCCCTGAGACTAAACGTCAAAATCATGACAATGACCCACATGATCTACCCCCTCCCTTCCTCCGACCAACCACCAACCTCTCTCTAGTTACACCATTTCCCACATCACTCTCTCTCTATTCTGCCAAGAGGCAGAAAAGATAAGACACGATGGTCTCTCTACTATTCCTCAAACACAAAAGCACACTGATTCTCAAGGCCCACGTACTAGCTTCCCACATGACTGGAATGATCTCATTCTAGGTATCTGCTTGGCTAACTTCATCCCATCCTTCAGGTCTTGGTGCAGTTATCTATAATCACCCTCCTGCCCATCTTTAACCTCCTTAAGTGTTTTCACTTTCCTTTATAGCACTGAGCAGCTGATATCTATCTAGTTGTCGATCTCTATACTGTCTCCCCACTCCCCAAGTAATTAAGTTTGTTACTGTATGTTTACTTTATGGCTTTAACCCCACATCTTGAAACAGTGCCTGGGGTATGATAAAGACACAATAAAATATTTAGTAAATAAATGGCGACACCGGGTGCAGTTGTTTAAGCTGTGCTGGCATTGTGGCCATGGCAGAGCATAAGATCATACACAGCTTTCCCTTTTCCAAAGCTCAGCGTGCAAGGGAAAGCAAATCATTAATAAATAAGTCCTTGATTAGCAGACTCAGAACTCACACATGAGCTCTTCCATGGAACTACAAAATCTTTGGAAGGTAAACTTAAAAGAACACCTTTAACCTTCACTGACTAAGGAATTGCAAAGACCATTTGTGCAAAGTTCTGAACTTATAATAAAATATAGATCACCTATAATAATCTTTCAAAAATCTGAAAATCTGTTGAGTCCCTTCATATGCCCATTCCTCTGTGGACTAAATACTGTTACTTCAGTTATGCTTACATGGAATGGTTTCCAAATTCCTCATTGTCCTGGCGCTTGTATCAGAAGAGATTCCATTTCCCACTGGGGGTTGCCTTAGCAGATCAGATGTAGTATTTCCAGCACAAAGTCAAGAAAGTTTAAGAGTTGTCATATCCAGCCAATTGTCTGTCATCTATCAGCATGCCTGAACACCCATAACGTCCCAGACATGACTTACTGCTGCTAAAAAATAAGAACATCTTTGAATATTGATATTTTGTCTAACAGTTTCTGAATCTACTTAGTGTTGCTTTCATTCAGTCCACATTCTTCCATCTTATCAAGTGACTTAAAGGAAACTTCCTTTTTTTGATTTTCTTCAATGGCTTGCTGAAATCAAAAAGGCTTTGATTCCTCCTTGATCTATTATTGCAAGAATCTTCTCAATTAGATTATTTTGTGTATCATCACCTCACACTGTACAGTTCTTTTTAATTTGTAAATTTTAAATTTTCAAACTTTATTCCTTTGGATACATCCAATGGCTCAGTAATATGAGAATAGGAATTATTATAAATGGATAAGCATTTATGAATGGGTAAGTAGGAACTCACATTAGTTAAACAAGTTAGGTATATGGCTGGTATTAAATTTCAAGACTTTTTCATTCCTCATTTGTACTAGGTCTCCTGCACTCTGCTCAGCTTCCAAGCTTGTTTTGTTTTTAGGAACTATCTATGTTCTCTCCACAGTAACACCATCTATTTAATATTATTCTCAAAAAAAAAAAGAAGTGGGGGTGGGGGTGGGCAGATTGAGAACAAGCTTAACATACTGTAGTTTTTTGGAATCACATATATACAAGTTTAAACACTTGCTAGAACTAAAAGCAGATTTAATCCTGATTTTAGTCATCATGGGTTCTAATAAATGCCTAAATTTATTAGGCAAAATTTTGTAATCACAACACAAACATAATATTATTTAATAAACTAAAGCTACAGGTTGTTCTACTTGAATTAAGGCAACATAAATCTTAGCCACAAAACTTTTACCTAATGGGAATACTAAACTATATGACAATGAATGCAAACTCTTGACTCAAAAAAAAAGTCCCCTCTAATAGTTAAGAAGATAAGGTATGGTGGATGAATACATTAGAAAAAATCTTTCATCTCTTGGTTTACTAAAATTAAAAAGTTACATTAGGAAGCTATTTTAGCTTTCGGTCATAAGGTAAAGATAAGATGATAAGAGAGAAGTAATGACCCCAGCCTAATAATATAAGTTTAGGTGAACCTCAGGATAATCTTTGAAAATTCAATTCAATGCAATTCAAGGTCTCAACACTGCCACACATGAAGCAGATTAACAACCAAACTGCGTCCTACAGTCAGCAACTGAGACACACAGAAGAGGAGTTTTCAAGTTCAGAGAAATGTTCCTAAAAAGGTACATATGTAGTGAATTTGTATGAAGGGGCGAACATTCACTCACTTATTCTAAATGAAGAATTACAGATTTTTGAAAAATGTAACAAATACTACATCAGCAATTTCAGAAGAAAAATATCCAGATAATGACAAATGATATAAACACTATAGCAAAACCTGCGTTCCCTATGTTTTGAATCACAGAAATGTACCCTGTGCTTTGTGCTTTCTTTCGATGAGTCACTTTATTTCAAAGCAAATATAACCTTTTAAGTAAACTCTTATTTTGTACACCAGAAGCCCGATAGTTTGTTCCAACGTTATTGTTCCTTTTATACTTCTGTAAGGTAAAACATTTTAGGAGAGGATGTGTTTAGGATATTTTATTTTTCCCACGGAAGCATCTTCTGAAGGCCTAAGATCTCACTGCTTCTTCACAATTACACCCTAAAGGTAGTTTCTAAAATAACTTCTCAGAAAAATTCTATCAATTGTTTACTTAACGAAGGCTACTAACACTGTTAATGTTTAGTGTTCTTTCTCTAAATTCATGAAATTGAAGTTTGCCCATTTTTCTTTCATGTGATCTTATAAGAAAACTCACCATGATGTGTAAGCACACAAGCATAGGTTCCCACTGAGTGGCCCCCTTTAAGCAACATCCAGGAAAAATATAAATTTAAATACTTCATTATGGATACTGTTTTGCATTGAATTGTATCCTCCAAACTGATATGTTCAAGTACATCCAGCCCTGGCCTATAGATAGCTCGTTTGGTTAGCACAGAGGCTGCCAGTTTGATACCCGGTCAGGACACATATGGGAACAGATAGATGTTCCTGTCTCTCTCTCCTTTCCTCTTTCACTAAAATCAATAAATAAAAATTAAAAAAATAATAAAGTACTTCAACATATTTTCCAGTGCCTCTGACTATGATCTAATTTGGAAATAGGGTATTGTAAATATCCATTAGTTAAGATAAAGTCATTCTCTCTAATAGACTTCCCCCACTTCTTTACTTCATTAACTATTAAAACTCACAAGCCCTGCCTGGTCAGGCAGTGGCGCAGTGGATAGAGCATTGGACTGGGATACAGAGGACCCAGGTTCTAGACCCCGAGGTCGCCAGCTTGAGCGTGGGTTCATCTGGTTTGAGCAAAAGCTCACCAGCTTGGACCCAAGGTCACTGGCTCGAGCAAGGGGTTACTCAGTCTGCTGAAGACCCACGGTCAAGACACATATGAGAAAGCAATCAATGAACAACTAAAGTCTCGAAACGAAAAACTGATGATTGATGCTTCTCATCTCTCTCCGTTCCTGTCTGTCTGTCCCTGTCTATACCTCTCTCTGACTCTCTCTCTATCCTTGTAAAAACAACAACAACAAAAAAAAAACCCTCACAAACCCTTCTCCAAGAACCCTTCCCCAATCTCCTTCCCAGGCGAGGCTCCAGCTTCTATGAGCATAACATCTGCTTCTCTGACATGTCTGTCTTCCCCACCAGACTGAGCTCTCAGCAGTGACTGTGTTGTCACTGTACTCTCAGCACCAAACTTAATACTAGGACAGCAGGATTTGTGGCACAGCTGAACTACTCCTATCTTGCATTTTCATGGACTTTCCTTTCTTCTTCATATCACTTCTTCTCTTCTGCCTGATGCATCAATGAATCATCACTTTTCAATCTACCAAGTAAGTTTAGGGCTTCGATTTTGAGAAAATCTTTAGGTACAACTAGTTCTAGGAAAAACCAGCTGAGGCCACAATTGAGAGCCGCAGTCCAGCTGCAGGAACCTGGGTTGTTCCTCATGTTTGCCATATTTTCATCATCAGCTATGAATCGGGGTCTGCATTGCATCCACCTTGATTTACTGAACTGGCGGTCAGCAGGCAAGCCCACAGAAGCAGCGTTTTGTGGCTCTAAGCACGAATAAGAGAAACTTTACCTTCCACTGGTATAAGTTAACCACGAGACAATTCTCACCCGCTGTGCCTCTCACAGAGCAAAAAAAAAGGGAAGGGCCGGACTGGATGCTGACAATGAACAAAACAGCAGATTTAAACTTTGGGGGGAGGGGGGAATCCATGTTTTTCATACATTTAAAAGAAAACAGTTTTAAAATATTTCTATGTAGGAAGCATTTTTACATATGAGTTACTATTACCTACAACACATTTTCATCTGTCGTTTTCACTGTAGCACTTTTAATACAGTGTGTCCGTAAAGTCAAGGTGCACTTTTGACCGGTCACAGGAAAGCAACAAAAGACGATAGAAATGTGAAATCTGCACCAAATAAAAGGAAAACTCTCCCAGTTTCATACCTATTCAGTGCAGTTCGATGTGGGCTCACACACAGATTTTTAGGGCTCCTTAGGTAGCTATCCCGTATAGCCTCTACAGACTCGTCACTGACTGATGGCCTACCAGAACGAGGTTTCTCCACCAAACTGCCGGTTTCCTTCAACTGCTTATCCCACCGAGTAATCTTATTCCTATGTGGTGGCACTGTGGCATAAACGCGCCGATATTCACATTGCACTTTGGTCACAGATTCGAATTTCGAGCCACAGAGCACACTGAACTTTCCTCTGTACCATCCACATCTCAACTGATGTGGCCGTGGGCTGCTCTGCTGTATACACGGTGTTACGTCATCATCTGCACATGTGCACATGCTATCACATCATCCTACAGAAACTGGGAGGGTTTTCCTTTTATTTGGTGCAGATTTCACATTTCTATCGTCTTTTGTTGCCTTCCTGTGACCGGTCAAAAGTGCACCATGACGTTATGGACACACTGTAGTATACAGCATAAGTAGCATATGCCAAATTTCTAAATATGAAAAGTCAAATTTTTAATTGCATTTCAAAAACTTTATAAACATTTTCCTGGTTAAACGAAAAAGTAAGTAAAAAAAAAAGGAGAGCACTGTTAAATGTTTTGTAAGAAACCATTTACACTGCGTATCTGTGAATTAACTCCATTGATATTTAATGCTTGCTGGTCCCTGGCCAGCTCAGCCCTGAGTCTTCAAGCTGTCAGGCTTGCTTCTGCCAACATCAATAAATGGCCCACCGCACCTTCACGGTCACAGCCTACACCCCAGACCACTTTCCTCTGACCTACTTTCAACCCCATTTCTGACTTATTTCTAATTTCTGCTTCTGATCCCTTGAATTTCCCATTCAAGGCCTTTCTCTTGTACCGATAGCCCTGATGATTTTCTAGGGTCCACCAGCACAAACCCCCGGCGTGCATCCCAGACAGACCCAACGTCCCCGCACGCATCATTCTGCTGGGCGCTCTAGGAGCCACAAGCAGACCGGGAACTTGTTCTCAAGGACTCTCAGCCTGACGGAGACCCCCCTGCCAGAGAACTGTGCAGTCTGTTCCAGCCCCAGGAGCTGCTCTGAAGTGACACATATTCACTAACTTCCACCCCCACCGCACTTAGAATAGTGCACACAACGGGCATGCAATAATGTTATTTACATTGAATGAGAAAATGAATTTTACTTTAATAAAAAAATGAATATAAGGTTACAATGATCATAAAAGTGAAATTATTTCATTGGCCTTTGACAATAAGCATGATTCTGAAAACTGAAACAAGGCTGGAGGAAATCACTGTGGAGAACCCCCATCTTTGTGTTCGTTCTTCAGTTGAAGAAATGCAGGTGATGTTATTAAGGGTTATCATGGCACACTCTTTCATGACCTCCTCTCTGCATTTTTGGGTTAGCTTTTACTTTGAAATAATTTTAAATATACATTAAAAAATGCAACAAGATACAAAAAATTCCCATATACTCTTTTACCTGGATTCAAGTTGTCCTTTTTAAATGTATTTGTACATGATCACATGCATATGCTTAATCAGACATCTGTGTGTGTGTGTGTGTGTGTGTGTGTGTGTGTGTGTGTATAAATGCATTTACATACAAATGTGTATATGGATATATATACTGCTCACAGGAATTAGGGGATATTTCAAAATGAATATGAAGCAATAAAATGTGCCCTAATTTTTGTGAGCAGTTGTACACACATTCACAATTGTACACGGGGGTACAAACATATCTATTTTTCCTGAACATTTGAGAGTAAATTTCAAACACACTACCCCCTTATTCTTTATACTTCAGCAATACTAAGAACAAGTACATTCTCTCTGACATAATCATTACATGCTTAGGTATCTTATTTTTATTTATTTATTTATTTTGTATTTTTTCGAAGTTAGAAGTGGGGAGGCAGTCAGACTCCAGCATGTGCCCAACTGGGATCCACCCGGCATGCCCACCAGGGAGTGATGCTCTGCTCATCTAGGGCATTGCTCCGTTGCAGACGGAGCCATTCTAGCACCTGAGGCGGAAGCCATGGAGCAGTCCTCATACCCAGGCCAACTTTGCTCCAATGGAGTCTTGGCTGCAGGATGGGAAGAGAGAGACAGAGAGGAAGGAGGACGGGAAGGGTGGAGAAGCAGATGGACGCCTCTCCTATGTGCCTTGGCCGGGACTCAAACCTGGGACTTCCACATGCCAGGCCAACACTCTACCACTGAGCCAAATGACCAGGGCCAGAAATCTCTTATTTTTAAATACTCATTTTTTTGTACTTGCCCATATTGCTTATCACATAAATATATGATAGCAACATCTAGATATAATTAAGAGCCTGGCCTTTTGTTTATACTGGGCACCAAGTTAAACTCTGTCATTTAATTGTATTTATTTTAATGATTACCATATTTTTTTCAGAACTGAGTTTGTTTTTGTTTTTTTTTAATTTTTTATATTGAATTTTTGGAATGACATTGGTTAATAAAAGTATACAGGTTTCAGGTGCACAATTCTACAATACGTCACCTGTATATTGCATTGTGTGTTCACCGCCCCGAGCCAAGTCTCCCTCCATCACCATTGACCCCCCTCGGCCCTCCTCCACTTCCTCCCACCCCAGTTTCCTCCCGCAATTCCATACAGTTGTCTGTGCCTGTAAGTTGTTTTCCTTTGCTTAATCCCTTCACCATTTTTACCCAGGCCCCCAGCTCCATCCCCTCTGACATCTGTCAGTCTGTTCCCTGTATCTATGAGACTATTTCTATTTTGCTGGTTAGCTTATTTTGTTCATTATATTCCACATATAAGTGAATTATATGGTACTCATCTTTCTCTGACTGGTTTATTTCACTTACCATAATACTCTCTAGGTCCATCCAAAACAGAAGGTAAGATTTCATTACTTTTTATAGCTGAATAGTATTCCATTTGTAAATGTACCACAGCATTTTTTTATCCACTCATCTACTGATGAATATTTAGGCTGCTTCCAAATATTGGCTACTGTAAATGTCACTGCAATGGATATGAGTACATAAGTTCTTTCAAATTGGCATTTCAGATTTTCTTCAGATATATTCCCGAAAGTGGAATTTCTGGGTCACAAGGCAATTTCATTTTTAATTTGTTGAGGAAATTCCATACCGGTTGCCACAGTGACTGCACCAATCAGCATGCCCACTAACAGTGCATGAGGGTAAGACTGAGTTTCTTTAAAGAAAAGAACAAAAAGACCTAGGTTCACCAGAATAAATAAATAAAATAATATATGTAAACTGTTATATCTAAAACTCACATTAGCCTGACCTGTGGTGGCGCAGTGGATTAAAGCGTCGACCTGGAATGCTGAGGTCGCCGGTTCAAAACCCTGGGATTACCTGGTCAAGGCACATGTGGGAGTTGATGCTTCCTGCTCCTCCCTTCCTCTCTCTCTCTCTCTCTCTCTCTCTCCCCTCCTTCTCTCCTCTCTAAAATGAATAAATAAAGTCTTTAAAACTCACATTAGCCACTAAATCTCACTCCGCTTCTGAATGTAAACTCTTCATACCAGAGAGTATGTATTTTGCAGTTGGTGTCCCTGCAGCACATAGGGCAATGCCTTGCATATGATACTCAGAAAGCATTTTTTAAAATAATTTAAAGTGTTTTGGTTTATTATTTTTATTATTTTTATTTATTTATTTTTTTGTATTTTTCCGAAGCTGGAAACGGGGAGGCAGTCAGACAGACTCCTGCATGCGCCTGACCGGGATCCACCCAGCACGCCCACCAGGGGCGACGCTCTGCCCATCCAGGGGGCGATGCTCTGCCCCTCTGGGGCGTCACTCTGTTGCGACCAGAGCCACTCTAGTGCCTGAGGCAGAAGCCACAGAGCCATCCTCAGTGCCCGGGCCATCTTTGCTCCAATGGAGCCTCGGCTGTGGGAGGGGAAGAGAGAGACAGAGAGGAAGGAGAGGAGGAGGGGTGAGAAGCAGATGGGCGCTTCTCCTGTGTGCCTTGGCCGGGAATCAAACCCGGGACTCCTGCATGCCAAGCTGACGCTCTACCACTGAGCCAACCGGCCAGGGCTATTATTTTTATTTTTATAATTAAAAAATATTTTGCATTTACAGTTGACACACAATATTATATTAGCTTCAGGTGTAAAACTTAGAGATTAGACATTTATATAACTTATAAAGAGATCACTTTAACAAGTCACTATACATCGTTAATACAATATTACTATCTATATTCCTTAATTCATTTCCATGACTAGTTTATAATGGAAAGCATTTTAGAAATAAAATTGAATGAAAAATATAAACATTTGTTGAGCTTTTCCATTGTGAAGGCACAAGTGAGAAATAAAAAAACATATTATTTCTGACCCCTAAGTTTCTAAGGGTTTTATTGTCATTAAAAAGCTTAGCCTAGTTAAAGAGCAGTTAATCTTTAAGTGCTTAGTCTAGTTAAAAATCTGTATGGATATATTTTCACTGCCAAGACTAAGTGAAAAGGACCAAAATGAGCAGTACAAAAGTGAATGCTGACTTGGCAAACACTGTTATAAGTGACTTGAACTTAAAAGTTATTTTTCTTCCCTCATTTTTTCCAAATACACTTCCCTCTCTTACTTCTCATTCCTACTCAAATCTTTGATTCCATGGCAATGTGTTGCCACCTTGAAATTCCTTTCCTGGAATGTCTGCAACCGTTTCTATTGCTCTATCTTTTAAGTTGCTCCTAGAAAAATTCAATTCCCCACTCTGTGATGTAGATGAACTACAACCTAAGGTACATTTTTTTCATCTCATCCTTCAGTAATGTACAATAGTTCTAACATAGAATGATTTTAAGTACAATTTCATACTTGGTAATAAAAAAATAGACTCAAAAAGAATCATACAGACTCTGTAGAGTGAGTTACATATGATTCAAACTTGTTTAGAGTCAAGCTCTTTACCCAATACAAAGACAATATTTAAAGAGCTACTTAACAATTAAAATCAGAAAAAAGAAAAACTTCCAGTAAAACAATTATCCAACAAGGGCTTATTTCCTACCACCTGATCCTGAGTTTGGCTAGACACTGGGTTTCTCCTGCCAGAACTTCAGAATTGTTGAGGGAACCCTAATTGCTGTTGAGGTTTTCCACTGATGTGCTTTAAACCCCACCCCTATTACACTCTTTAATGCTGCTTGATTTCCTCTTAATTCCTCTCTTTTGAACTGGGCTGCCAAAGTCCTGAAGATCTACAACACGCCATTACTTCTGGATAGTTGATTTGACTATTCTGAAACCAATCAGGTTCTAGAGAACACCAGCCAAATGCCACGGGCTAAACAGGTGTCCTGTAACCAAACTGTTTGTAGTAACAAATAGAGCAGGTTTTCCTCTGAGCTTCTGAGAGACAATGGAAGTCTCTCTAAGCAACCCGCGAGTGCAGTCCACGTTGCAGGAGGCTCCCAGATAACAAAGGATCGCTTTTAGGAAAACCTCAAAATTGACAGAGGACTCAGAGAATAAGTTCTGGTGTTTCAACAAGAACTTTAATGCAGAAAACTCCTAACTGAGGATCAACCCAAGAATTTCCATGAAAATTTCTAGAGCAGTTATCCACAAATAGGATCAATACCGCAGAATTCTGACCCCATGACAGAGTTCTGACTACAACAGCAAGACCGAACACTGACTAGACTGTAATGACTCGTGCCCACAACCTCTCCAGATAAAAGAGGCAACCTGCATTTTCTCTGCTGACCCTGCTGATCTTAGCAGAGGAAAGAAAGCTGTGTCTCTCCAGATACTAAATCTAGATCAGAGTCACCAAATGAACCTATTTTTTTTAAAGATATGAATTCCCTAAACATTTAAAATTTCCACAATAAATTAAAATTGGCTGTTATCACTTTGCAGTTTGCCCTAATGGGTCAAATGATCTTGTTGACTAATTATTGTTGCATATTACTCAACTTGATTTCTAACGACATTATTAACATAATACACCATACTGTCCTGAATTAATCCTTAACATTCCATTTGAATGAATCCAGAATCCTGGGTATTGTAATCAATACACCATGAAAAGCAAAATAATTCCCCAAACATTTGCAGTGTTGAAAAGCGACTGCTGTCACCCCTGACATGAGGCATATCTGGTCCATCAGGGTTGCCCTCCAACAGACTTTGAAATATCCTTAGCTCCTCCACCCTCATCTGAAAGCCATCTAAACCGATGGCTACGATCAATTCCTTATCTCTTCCGAGTCTTTCTCCCTTAACGTTGCTCAATGCACGGCAAGAAAGGGAGTCCAGGCAGCAATGGCAGTGACCCCAGACACCGCAGAGGGCCCTCCCGCCAGGACACACTCCGTCTCCGACCAGGGGCTCCACTGTTGGCATCGTTCCCCTGCAAATTCATTACAAAAACAAAGTAGCTGGAAGAGCTTTTTCTAAACAAAATAGCACAGTCAATACCATGGATAGTATTTGGTGTTTGAGCATACAAATTTATTTATGCAAAAAAATATGTAAATCATATGAATATTCCTATATACAAATACATACACATATCTTGGATTTCTGTGTATATGTACAAATTTGTATGTGCAAAGACATATAACATACATTTAAATATGTATAACTACATATATGTTTATTTGTATATGTAGTGTTGTGAGTATATGTGTACATGTGTGCACATTTATATTTAAATATACAGCCTGGCCTGTGGTGGCGCAGTGGATAAAGCGTCGACCTGGAAATGCTGAGGTCGCCAGTTCGAAACCCTGGGCTTGCCTGATCAGGGCACATATGGGAGTTGATGCTTCCAGCTCCTCCCCCCGTCTCTCTCTCCTCTCTCTCCTCTCTCTCTCTCTCTCTGTCTCTCTCCTCTCTAAAATGAATAAATAAAATAAAAATTAAAAAAGATTTGTTTAAATATACACTGTAATATAAATGGAGGTGAGCCATCTTATGGACCAGGCATAGACATGTGTCACAAGAAAATTTCAGGCTAGTATTCAATTAATACTTAAATGTTAAGTCTCTCAAACAAAAAAAAAATCAAATGTGACTGTAAAATAGAAACTTCTAAAATGTCCTTTTCCCCATTTTCAAAATCTGAAAAACTTGGCAGATCTATTCCTCCCCATCCACCAAACTTTTTAACTCTCTATCCAAACTTGCCAAAGTTTTTTTTGGCTCGTAGGCTCAACTTCTCTGCCCCCGGCCCTGCACACGCTTTCAAAATCAATTACTCTCTCACTCGGCAGCAAGGGCTCTGCCCTTTCTAGAAGAAAGCAAAGCTTTCCGCTTCTCCACTTCTACTCTCAGCACCACTCTAAAACATCATCTTTCTGGCGTTACCCAGACTCGTATAACAAAAGCCCACAATAAAAAGCTGGCACAAAGAAGTGGTTATGAATACTGACACATTAATATGTTTTCCTATCTCACATGTATAGCAGAGAATACATTTAAGATAACATTTTATTATCTTTGTATAGTGGGAGGAATACTCCTAGGTTTTCATGTCTGATGGACACTTACATATTCTGATATTTAATTGCTTCAACTGAAAATGTTGTAAATAGAACCAAATGTAACCACAAATGTTAAAAGACTACAAAAAGTATCTGTTAATAAGCATAGGCCTCACCTGCCCTGTCAATTCAATAGTATCTTAACATAAACTCAAGGGTTTTAACTTGATAAGTTTAAAAGTAACGCAAATATTTTAAAAGTACCTATCCCAGTGACTAAAGAACACACATACTGAAAACCCACACTTTAAGATTCCTGGGTACCGTGTCTTTCAAAGTCACTTCAGTTGTCCTCTCCTATACCCTACCTGTAGGAGGATGGAAGTATCCTCATGATTTCTTAAAAATCAAAAGAAATAGTAAACCTCTACAATCACATCTAGAAGTTATTTTTTTTAAAAGCAGCTTCAGAATCCGTGGGCTTCCTATAATGCGTTTGCAGGACCAATAACTAGAATGCTGGTTTTTTTAATTACATTTGACATTGGTTACTAACACCAGACTACATTATGTACCCACCACCCAAAGTCAAATCATCTGCCACTGAATATTTGGCCCCCTAGAATAATGGTTTTAACTGCATAAAATCTTCTTTTCTTTCCTAGAGAAGTCACATGCTTTGAGAAGTGCAAGAAACCTGAGGGATTTCCATTGTTGTATGAAGTTGTGTTTTTTTCATACCAAGTTTCCATTTATATTCCATTTATACACAGGGGGTCCTCGGGTTATGACATTCTTGACATACGACGTACCTAGTTTACGACACTCACTCCCATAAAAACTTAAAAAAATGGAGATGTGAGTGTTTTGGCTTACCCCATTAGTGTCATACTTACGGACTATGTACGTGAACTAGTTTGGTTGCTCGTGGTGGAAGAATACACAGTAAGGTGGCTTATGAGTGAGGGAGTTGGTGTCCCCCAGTACGCTTACCTACCCCATTTTGGACTGCTAAAAG
The DNA here is from genome assembly GCF_036850765.1 of Saccopteryx bilineata. Classification (NCBI taxonomy): domain Eukaryota; kingdom Metazoa; phylum Chordata; class Mammalia; order Chiroptera; family Emballonuridae; genus Saccopteryx; species Saccopteryx bilineata. The sequence continues at coordinate 77,222,510 of NC_089495.1, read as the reverse complement.
TGCAAGTGTTCCGTTTGTGTTGCTTTGTTTGGTGACTTTTTGGCCCTCATCGTGGATCCTAAGTGAAAGTCAAGAGTCTTTAGACGGTAGTGCTTCAAAGAAGAGGAAAGCTGCCACGAAGGACGTCACAGAGCTACTGGCATCACCTGGGAGGAGCTGTCAGCCTCATTCAGCTGGAGAAGCAGCTGAGTGAACAGGAAGAGATAGAAACCCCAGAACCCAAGAGATTTACTACTAAGGTTTCAGCAGAAGGTTTTCATATGGCAGAGAATGGGTTGGCAAAAGTTCAGCGATGACAGATTTAGTAAGGTCCACAGAGCTGTTATGGATGCCTTGCAATGCTATAGGCAGATTTTGGAAGAGAAGAAGTCATCAACCTTCCAGACTAGCCTGGAACAATTCTTTAAGAAGGTAGAGAGGCCTGCAAGAGATCCTGTACCCTCCACATGAGCTGCTTCTCAAGATGAAACACCTGTAGTACAGGTAGAATCATCTCCAGCATCTCCTGCATGTTCCTTAGGCAATCCTGATTCACCTGACCCCGTATCTCCAGCACCTTCTGCAGGGTCTCCTGCCTCTCCAGCTTCCCCCTCCCAATAGGTCACTCTCTCCCACCTTGCAATGCCCCTTCCAGTGTGCCAGCCAACCACAGGAATAAAGGTAAAGAATTTTTTTTGCACTCAGTTTTTGTCATTTTTTTCTGTTAATACAGTATAGTGTACAGTACAATATATATATTTATGTCCTTTTCCTTTCTCTGCAGCTTAGTTGCGTTTTTATATTCTAGAGTATGATTTTACAACTGTGTTAGGAAAGGTAAGTAACTTAGGCCAGGGTATGTTTCAACTTACACCAAAATTCGGGTTCTGTCACTGTCGTAGGAATGGAACTGTGTTGCATCTGAGGACCCCCTGTATTCCATATATAATAAATTTATTCCCTAGATTTTGTTTTCCATTCATACTGATATAACCTTCATATTCTGTATACACTGAAAAGTACTTTATTCTTGCCCATCTTTGTCTTAAACATGTCACATATGAATTGAGGGTGAAAGTTGTGTGCTTGTTTTTTCTTTCCCCTTTCTATGGTATATTATAGAAATCCTACAAATATTCTCCTGATGTCATAATAGGTCAAATGTGTATTTCAAGTACACTATATGACGGAAGATGGCTTAATAATATCTCTGTATCCGTAAAAAAGACCGGCAAAGGCCAGAAGCTAGCCTATTGTAAAAAATTTTTGAAATACTTGCTTAACAAAGTCTTTGCCAGGTTTTCCCTTAATAATTCTAATAACCTAAAAAATCCAAACAACAGAAATACTGCTCTCACCTCGAGCTGACTGCAGCCAAGCATAATAATATCAGTGTTAGAAATTATAAAGTGTTGCTGTTTTGCTAACAAAGTAAAAGTCCCCCATTTATCCCATATCTGCAGAGTATTCCCAAGTTACCTAGATCTGTGGCTGAATAAAATGTCATTTTCCAAGTATTAAAAGAAAAAGTGAAATAGAGATTCAAATTATTAATGTTATTTCTATTTTAGAAAACAAGTTAAAACTATCATTTTCTTAGTAGTTCAGACAGAAGCATATTTAAAAAACCAATATTTAAATGTTTAAATAAATATTATTTCTCTTTCCTTTAGCTAGGCACCCCTCCCACTATATTTATGAGACAATTCTTTGTCTATCCTAAAACAATAAAAAGTCACTTAAAAAAACTACTCCCTGGAGTATTTGTCTTGATTCTTATGTTAACATTCAACTTTTATATCTACTCTGACTGCTAAGAAGCGACAAAGGCAGACAATCAGCACTGCCAAAGAGAAATTATAGAAAGGGTAGGAAATGACAGGCAACAAGAGAGGAGAACAGTGTGGCGTGGGTCTTGGAAAACTTTACAAAATATGCTCATTTTATAAAGCCGATAGGGGGACGCAATCCATCTTCCCTTACAGCCAGGAGAAGGGTGGACCCTTCGGACCATCCACATCAGAGCTGACAGAACTGGGCTGCAGCAGTATCTTGACACTATGTCATAGGAACACACATATACAATTTCAGATTTCTAGTCAGGCTGAATAAATACTTTTTAAAAAGTAAACATTTGTTAACAACCTACTTTATGCACTGTCATAGATCCTGTGCAAGACTTCATTCAGGCCATCCAAAAGGCCTCTGTACAAACTTAAAATATATATATTGCTTCAGCTGAGTCATTAGAAAAAGTTACCCCAGAAAAATCATGAGCTCGGGGCTCCTGGTGGGACAGGAGCGCAGAGCCAACATGCAGGAGGCCCGCCCCGCAGGGTGACGGTGGTGGGACAGGCGCGCAGAGCCAACACGCAGGAGGCCCGCCCCGCAGGGTGACGGTGGTGGGACAGGCGCGCAGAGCCAACACGCAGGAGGCCCGCCCCGCAGGGTGACGGTGGTGGGACAGGAGCGCAGAGCCAACACGCAGGAGGCCCGCCCCGCAGGGTGACGGTGGTGGGACAGGCGCGCAGAGCCAACACGCAGGAGGCCCGCCCCGCAGGGTGACTGGCTCACTGCGCTGCCTGCCTTCAGAGCGAACTCCCCGTCTGGCAGCACGGTCTCACTCCAGCAGCGAGTCTCATTCTGTGCAAAAGACGTGGAGTCTTTAGAGACGTCATTTAAATGCCAATTTTCATGCTTCCTCTTCTAAGTTATGGCACTTATAACATCAATATTTTAAACAGTTCAAGTATTTTTTAACTTCTAAATGAGTCATTCACGCTCTCAGTACAGAAGAGGTAAAATAAAATGTCAACGACTAAAATGTGAACTCCTTCTTCAAAGATAGTGAAGTACATTTCTCACGATTCACTGGTAATTGGCTGAGGACTTGACAATACAACGCCGCACCTGACAGCGGGAATTCAGTGGGCTCCACAGGAACACTCAGAGGCTGCGGAGGGAGCGGGCCCAGCATTATCAGTATCACGCTAACTGCACTTAATATGCTATTTCCTCACAACTCTCACTGAGTTATATATATATTTTTTCATGCCACATTCAGAATTTACAGGCATCTACTAACCAATCTGGGTACTAAGAATCACTAAGATGTCTCCAGACAGCAGTGGCCACTGAGTCCTCTAACGAGCCCGGCACAATGGCCAGGAAGTCTCTAGTGAACCAGAAGCCACATGACCTCACTCTGGATCAGCGGTTCTCCAAAATACAGAAGGAGGACAGAGAGAACTTGTTGAACACCTAGGTTGTCTTTTCCTCTTCTCAGAGATTCTGATTTGGTAGGTCTGGGGTAAGAACCCAAGAGATTTGGCAGCCAGCGTCGGAGACCACACTTAGAAAACTGCTTCTATCTATTTCCCAGGTTCACAAGTCCTGAGATGGACATATCCTTCCACCAATCCAATTCAACAAGGCTCATAATGTGATCATCATTGTCATGCTAGGACACCTACATTCCCCGGACATCCCTTAGAAATAATTATCAAACCATATCACACCTAATACACTGAATTGATTAAATAGCAAATTATAATGCACAAGAAAGCTCTGAAGTGTGCTAAAGAGATTCAGAGATGTACACTAGAACTCAGGGAGAGCATAGCCAACTCTTCTAAATGAAGTACATCAGTATATAATAAAGTATAACTCCGAAAACTTCTACATGTAACTTCATATTTTCAGGGTCCTCCCACGTATATCTGTTCAATGCCTCCCCCTTCAGTTTTTCTTGTACATGACCAAATAAATAAATAATTGGGAAATAAAAAAGTGTTACAGAAGGATAACTTATTTTGCAAAGCTAATTAGACTAAGTCAATCTAACTAATGAAAGACACATAATAAATGGTTCGGTTTCAAGCTCATCTGGTTTCTCGGCTTGAGTTACCTAAGTAATAGTAGCCATGCAGAATCAGGCAAAATTCATGCACAACTATAATGCTGTATGATTACAGTAAAATGGAGTCTCTAGAATCACAATCACACCATTTTAAGACTCTAACTGAGAATATGACAGAGCGGCACTCAAATAACCCTCCAGGTCCATAGAAATAATGGGCCCAAAGTAATCCCATGGATTATTCCCACAATGTTGTTGAGTTGTAATGAAATCATATTAGATAAATGAAATGGAATCAAGAATTTGAAAGGGTATGAAGCATGAAACTCAAATGTCTTACCACTTACCTTTAACACAGCTTTTATGTTAACAAATATCAGTAATTCCAAATTTATCTAAATGAATGCTGGAACAGCTAAACAGGCTTAAAAAATTCAGTACCACAGCACGAACTGGGGTATAATACAACTGAGGAGGTGAAGGAGGGAAGGAGAGAAACCTGTCATATTACAAGTAACTGAGTTCTATTGTCCAAACAAAAGGTTGAATTTTACCCTCCTTTACGCTGAAAAATCTGCTCTCAGGTGGCAGCCTATTCACAAGAAGCCCCATTCCCACCAATGTTTTTCCGCATCATCTCCACCTACCCAAGAATATCCTTTCATCTTCTTTATACCTCCTCCCCAGACTGAAACGTCTCTCAGCCCCATCTCCAGCTATATCAACCAGCCAGTCCTTCTTGGTCCCAACACTAACATATACCACTTAAATTCATGATGACGACTGGGGATCTTGGCTGTCTACAGCTCTGCTGGAAGTCCGACCCTGTATATATATTGGCACCTGAAAGATGTGGGCAGTTAAAGTGTTAGAAGCCTGGAGTTATAATCTCACAACTGCTACTGATGATCTCTAGGATTTACACAAGGGGTCACATTATTCATGTGAGAAAATGGGGATCACAACACTCTCATTTTCTCACTGACTGTATACACACCTCAAATGGTAATACACGATGAAGTGGTCTGAGTTATGTAAGGGGTACACAAAGAAGCAAAGTTTTACTGTTGCCATCATTTTTCTTCAGATGACAAACTCTGAAGAAGCCAGAGGTCCATTTCCAACAGCAGCAAACGCAAGGCTAGATTAGCCAAATCAGATTTAGTGAAGCCAAGAACAACATTATGTCATTAAATATTTTTCAGAAAAAGTGATAATAAAATAATGAGAAAAATTCTTTAAGACTTGCAAAAATCAATAATTCTCTATAATTGTTTCATTTAGGATATAACTAGCATTTGTTCAACGGCAGCTTAGTATCATAGAAAATCATTCTTCTTTTCTTAAATTCAAACACAGCTGGTTCTGACACTGAGAAGCTGGGTAATCTTTGAGAAGTTACTTAACCTATATTAATTACAATTGTCCTCACTGGTGAAAAAGAGATGATCAATACAGGATTAATTACCAGGAGTGTTAGATGAGATGACATAAATGACCAGGCACATAGAAGTGTCCACAAATGGTTCACTCTACGGCTATTCTTATTGGGAAATTCAGTATTAGGACTATCTTCCAAATAAACAGTGAGGTTCCTTCAAGTCAAGATATTGTCTACCTTGATCCCTAACAAGCTACACCATAAATGATTCTTTTGAAACTAAATTAACAAATAAATGTACTTAAAATCAAGCTAAGAGTTAAGACACACAATGCAATTTGAGCTCAAGTAAGTGCTAAACTGGGTGGGTAGTGATTATATATATAATAAAAGTACAGAGAAGAGAGAGGTCAATGAGAACATAACTAAGTGATTTTTGTCTTGGGACTTGGAGGATAACCATCACTTAAATAAACAACAGGGAGAGAGAGGGTAATAAATTAAAGCAACAGCCAGGAGCTAATAAATATTATATATATATTTATCTTCTCCAAAACTTCATGAGGTAGGTAGGCACTATTATAATCTTCTTTTTACATATGAAGAAACTGAGACACAGAGAGACAGAGTAGTTTGCTCAGGTACAGAAAGAATGTTGAAACCAGAACATAAATACAAGCAGTCTAGCTCCAGTATTCATATGCTTAATCACAGGGAGTAATCGAGGTCTGAATCAGTTTAAGCAGAAAAGTGAATACATTATTGCATCTACTATAAACAATAGAATCCTCTCGAAATTTAAGTGGATATATATATTGTAGTTTTCAGAACTAGTTAGTTTAGTTCCGAAAACTACAATTACAATAGTTTCTGAATTGTAGTTTCAAAAACCTTCTATTAGGTCAGAAAACCAGAACTGAATACTACATAGCCAGAAAAAAATTGGGGTGGAAGAAAGCCAAACCGCACCACAGATGTCTGCTCATGAAAATAGCACTACTACTACCATCTTCCAGGATTTGACGCCGGAAAGACTGTCACAGCCTTCTCTCCCAAAGAGCCGGAAGTTTCTGATACTGCAAGTAGTCTTTTCATGAGTAGGAAGCCTTGCATCTCTAGTGCTTAATGTACCTTACTGGCAACAAGTCCATATCTTAGTTGCAAGAGAGTCTAGAAACTGTAGGGGATTTGTTTGTTTGTTTGCTATTTTTAAAGATTCTATCTACGGGAGATTGGAAGCACAATATGGGACTTTAACAAAAAGTCATGATGTCAGGCAATCACAAAGGCCACCACACACACGGATTAATGGTAAACTGTGAAGGTTGGGTGAATAATGTCACCTACATAAAGTAAGGTCAGATCAGGCCCTGGCCGGTTGGCTCAGCGGTAGAGCATCGGCCTAGCGTGCGGAGGACCCGGGTTCGATTCCCGGCCAGGGCACACAGGAGAAGCGCCCATTTGCTTCTCCACCCCTCCGCCATGCTTTCCTCTCTGTCTCTCTCTTCCCCTCCCGCAGCCAAGGCTCCATTGGAGCAAAGATGGCCCAGGCGCTGGGGATGGCTCTGTGGCCTCTGCTTCAGGCGCTAGAGTGGCTCTGGTCGCAACATGGCGATGTCCAGGATGGGCAGAGCATCGCCCCCTGGTGGGCAGAGTGTCGCCCCATGGTGGGCATGCCGGGTGTATCCCGGGTCGGGCGCATGCGGGAGTCTGTCTGACCATCTCTCCCTGTTTCCAGCTTCAGAAAAAAAAAAAAAAAAAAAGTAAGGTCAGATCATATAGGAACAACTTCACCATATTAGGAAACAATTTATTCTAAAAAAGGTCATAGGTCTCTTATAATACTAAGACATTTTCAAGCATAAAGATTAGGTAAGTCATGTAATTAAAAAACTAGGAATATGAATCACTTAGTAACTTTTTTCCACAACTATTTCAAAATGTTATAAGCATAAGAATATACAGTATTTTCCTTATAACAACAAGCAAAAACTATTAACTTAGGATATGGCCATATTATACATCAAATATTATTTTTCTCTTATACTTTTTATAAAGAGCATTTTCCAAGAAAATAAAAATTTTGGATGATGGCAATATAACTTTATCTTTATGGTAATAAAACTTTGAAATAAAATACTTTTCTGTTTGTTCCTAGTTTTTTGCGCTTACTGAAAATCAATTACATGTGATAAAATAGAGTATTTCTAAGTAAAGTCCAACAACACACAACTAAGGACACATTTTTAAGTATAAATTATGGGCAAAGTAGGTATATAATAAAACAATATCAATACATATTATTTCTATTGTATAAACATAGATGAACAGTACCATTTTTAAATTTATAATGGAATCGTGGAACAGAGTAAGTTTGGAGCATTATTAATGTTAAACTTTCTTTTCAGTATCTATGTGACTAACTCGATATATATTATAATTTACATTTATAATATTTTATATCAAAAGAGTATGCACATTTTATTGATTGCTTAATACCAGTGTACTATGTATGCTAATTATTATGTATATAATTTATTCTAGCTGAATGCTATATTCTTTATTATACTTGAACTTAAATATAAGAAAATATTTCACATCCTTCTCAGAAACATTTCTGTAGTTCATCAACACTGCATAAAAATGTAAATATAGCTAAGGAAAATAATCCCAAAACAATAAAGGCAAAATCTCCTCTTATATGTATTTATGGAATGTCAGTGTAGAAATCAGAAGCTATAATGGAAAATAAAGTTTAGATGAAAGCAAATGAGAACATATAGTCATGTCACCTGAATAAAAAGAGATAATTTTCTCTTTAGTTATTTTATGGCTTAATAAAACAATAGGCACTAAGGGTATTGCTATATTGTTGATATTTATTTATAATATCAATAATGATGATGTTTAGGAAAATAATGATACTTTGCAAAATAGTTGACAATAAAAGACTGAAGAAATTAAAAAAAAATTTTATTGATTTTTAGAGAAAGGGAGAGAGCAGGAGAGAGACAGGAACATCTATCTGTTCCTGTATGTGCCCTGACCGGGGATTGAACCAGTAACATCTGTGCTTCCAGATGATACTATAACCAACTGAGTTATCTGGCCAGGACAACAATCCATTTTTAAATGGTTTGAATATTCATCTTTGTATGAAACAAACAAACAAACTTGGAAAGACCCAGGAGACTTGTTCTACTACCTTGGTATAGCCAACTTACCCAATGGGTTTGGAGAGTTTACACTCACAGCTGCATAAATTTCTTTCAGGTTGAAAAATTTTAAAAAATATATAACCTAAGGTTTTTTAAAAATCTTAGAAAAGTACATACTTTATCTTACTTTTATGTTTTGTTTTGTTTTATTTTGTTTTTTGGCTTTTTTTTTTGGTATTTTTCTGAAGTTGGAAACGGGGAGGCAGTCAGACAGACTTCCGCCATGTGCCCGACCGGAATCCACCCGGCACGCCCACCAGGAAGCAATGCTCTGCCCATCTGGGGCGTCGCTCCGCCACAATCAGAGCCATTCTAGCACCTGAGGCAGAGGCCACAGAGCCATCCTCAGCGCCCGGGCCATCTTTGCTCCAATGGAGCCTTGGCTGCAGGAGGGGAAGAGAGAGACAGAGAGGCAGGAGGGGGGAGGGGTGGAGAAGCAGATGGGCACCTCTCCTGTGTGCCCTGGCTGGGAATCGAACCCAGGACTCCCGCACACCAGGCTGACGGTCTACCACTGAGCCAACCGTCCATGGCCACTTTATCTTACTTTTAAAGAATAAGATTGTCTTGTTTAGCATGCATGAGCTTTAAGACTGAATAATCCCAATCATCATCTTCACTGCTTCACTGAAATAAATATAATTGGTTATGACAAGAACACAGTGCCCTGGCTGGTTGGCTCAGCGGTAGAGCGTCGGCCTGGCGTGCGGGAGACCCAGGTTCGATTCCTGGCCAGGGCACATAGGAGAAGCGCCCATTTGCTTCTCCACCCCCCCCCCTTCCTCTCTGTCTCTCTCTTCCCCTCCCGCAGCCAAAGCTCCATTGGAGCAAAGATGGCCCGGGCTCTGGGGATGGCTCCTTGGCCTCTGCCCCAGGCGCTAGAGTGACTCTGGTCGCGGCAGAGTGACGCCCCGGAGGGGCAGAACATCGCCCCCTGGTGGGCAGCGTGTTGCCCCTGGTGGGCATGCCGGGTGGATCCTGGTCGGGCGCATGCGGGAGTCTGTCTGACTGTCTCTCCCCGTTTCCAGCTTCAGAAAAATACAAAAAAAAAAAAAAAAAAAAAAGAACACAGCAAAGGAATTCAAGTTTGAGAGTTGGAAACAGAATTGATCATGGGTACTATGAGTCATGAGAACATCAGAGTTTACTTACAATTGCTGAGAAGAACATATCTCTTTACTAAGAAAATCTCCTGATAGTATTTCCATAAGGCAAGTAAAAGGACTGACCAGTGGATCAAAAACAGATTCGTGTTTTCCACAGGCCACAGAAATGACCACTCAGACCTTAAACTCACCAAACTTGCAACCAGGTTAAGTGTGCCTTGGTAACAACGTATACATTTTCCTCAGTGAGAACTCTGACACAACTTGTAAAGCAATGATAATAACTTTAAAAAGCAATGGTTGGGATCTTTCTGTTTTACATATTTTTGAAATTCTGGGTTCCCAAAATACTGTGGCAGAAAGAGAAATTTTCTAGAAGATAAATATAATATGTGGTTGTCAACTCTGCTCAATTTGATTTCTGTAATTGATAGACACAATAAAATAAAAAAATTGTCCATGTGACAACCAGGGAAGTTTATGATGTATTCACATTTTTACCTATATTTAAATAACTTAAAACATTATTTTATATTTTAAAAACATATCTTATGCTGTAAGATATATTTGCTAAATCTTACGCAATTGAGATAGAAAGATTTGAAGAGTTTTTACTGCGGGCGAGTGTGGGCATGGCTGCTGGACCTCTGCATACCAATTTGCATTTACTGGAGAACTGAACTAAAACTTTTCATGAGGTCTGCTTAAATCCTTCTTAAACATTAAATTTTTAATGGGAATCATTTGATATCAGGATCATTTCCAATGTGATCATTAGTTACAATAACTACCACAATTCAATTGAGCAGCAAAGAAAGACACTCGATCACAGTCGTAACAGCGAAAAGATTCTGATTCAGAATGGACTCCACCCAGCTCTACCCGTTACTGCTGGTGTCGTCCTGGACGTACAAGCTCTCTGCAGTTTTATTTACTAATGGGGATAATATTATATCTACTCAAGGGTATCCTAAGGTACAAAAGCATTTAGGACTATTATGCCCCCTTTCAATGAATCTGACCCCCTTTATCACTAGGAAATGTTCCATTTTATCTCCAGTTATATTTCTTTTTCTGAAGTCTATTTTGTGAACTATTAATACAAGCATCACAGTTTTGGTGTCATTGTTTAGTGTATACATAATATATCTTTTTCTATCCTTTACTTTTTGTTTAAAAGAATGTTTATCATAGATTTAATATGCTCCTGAAAGAAAATATTCTTTTAAAGAACTTTTATTACAAGGGAATATGATCATGCCTTTTATTTTCTACTTGACAGGTTTTTTATATAAATATACTGGAACTTCTGAATAAGAATAATTTTACCAGATATAAGAATTGCGGTTTGACCTGGTTAAGGATAGGCCTTGTGCACAGGCAATCAATAGGATTGGGATGGCTACAGACAAGGAACCTCACCTTTCATATAAAACTCTTCTTCCCGAGTCAGAAGAAGGGCATTGTCAAAGCCAACACTTATTTAAAAAGGGTCCGTAATAAGTAAAAGTAGGGCCATTTATTGACACGTGGTTGTTCCTATAACAAGTAGGTTTTTTTAAGTTACTTCCCTTTTGAACTATCCAAAGCCCTTTCTGCTAAGGTCCTCTTTTAGTAATCCACACTAGCTCTACTACAGTTATAAATCATCAGTTTCCTGGTTTTCTTGTTTTTGTTGTTTATTAAATTGTGGTAATGAACACATAAAGTTTACCCTCTTAACCATTAATTGGATAGTTCAGTAATGTTGACTATATTTACAATCTCTAGCACTTTTTCATCTTGCAAAACTGAAACTATATCCATCAGAGAACTCTCCATTTCACCCTTCACTCAACCCTAACAATCACCATTCTATTTTCCATTTCATGATTTTGACTATGCTATTAAAATTTTTTCCCATTGATTTGAAAGAGAAAGAGAGAGAGCAAGGGGCAACTCGCTGTTTCACTTGGTTGTTCCATTTGGTTGTGTACTCACTGGTTGCTTCTCCTACGTGCTCTGCCCGGGGATCTAACCCTCAGCCTCCTTGCACAGGGATGGTGCTCTATCCACTAATCCCCCCGGCCAGGACCTGATTTGATTATTTGGTGCAGATTTCACATTTCTATCATCTTTTGTTGCTTTCCTGTGACAGATGGTTTCTTCTGCTTGGGGCTCATTAAAATCTTGGATTTGTGGGTTTACAATTTTCGTCACCTCTGGATGATGTCCAGCCATGACTTATTCAAATATTTTTATGATCCCCCCACCCGCCACTCCACCTGCAAATCTAACTGTATGTGTATTAGACGACTAGAAATAAAGGTCACTGCGGCTCTGTTCATTTTTTCATTTTTTCTCTCTCTGTCTGATCAGTCTGATCAATCTCGATCAACTGCCAGACACTGTGATGTTTTACATTACTAAGGGCTAGACCTTGTTATCTTCCTTTCGAGTGTGGGATTTCATTCTGGCACAGTCACGTAACCTGCAGATCTGTTTGAGCCTTCCCAAGCTTGCCTCACAGGTCTATCATGGCAAGGGCCAGACCAGACTATCCTGGGACTAATTCAGCTTCATTACTAAGTTCTGACTCTTCTGAGACCCCACCAAAAGCCCCATGGATGAAGGTTTCTCCACTAAGGTTTTTGTGGACTTTATGTGAGCTTCAAGAATTGTTCAGGCCCTGGCCAGTTGTTCAGTGGTAGAGCATAGCCTGGCGTGTGGATGTCCCAGGTTCGATTCCTGGCCAGGGTACACAGAGAAGCACCCATCTGCTTCTCCACCCTTCCCCCTCTCCTTCCTCTCTATCTTTCTGTTTTTCTCCCACAGCCAAGGCTCCATTGAAGCAAAGTTGGCCGGGGCACTGAGGATGGCTCCATGGCCTCTACCTCAGGCATTAGAATGGCTCAGGTTGCAACGGAGCAATGCCCCAGATAGGCAGAGCATGGCCCCCTGGTGGGCATGCTGGATGGATCCTGGTCAGGCACATGTGAGAGTCTGTCTTTCTGCCTCCCTGCTTCTTGCTTCAGGAAAACAAAAAGAATTGTTCAGCCTATTGCATCCCATGTTCTTTCTTTGCCTTCCTCTACACTCAGGCAGATCATTACACAGCAAAACCCATCCGGGGACCACTCTAACGATCACCAGAGAGAGCCCTGTCTTGTACAACTCCTTCCTCTGTTACTGTTCCCCTTAAAAATTAGTTGCCTTGACTTCTCCAAATTCTAACCCCTGCCTCCTTGACTCGCTGTGACTGCTGGGCCTCGTCGGCTTCTCCTCTGCTCTGCCCTCCAGCAGGCCTCCGAGGCAGTCACAGAGCTTGCCTCCTCTCTGGCCCTACTCCGCAGGATCACAGTCCTTATCTGCCTGTCACACAATATGTGAAATACATTACATATATTTTGTCTGGTTTTCTAATTGTTTATGATGGGAAAACAATTCCCATAGCAGTTAGTCCCTTGTGATCAAAAGCAAAAGTCCTCCAAGGGTTAAATAAGAAATTTCTGTGGATACTTTATGAACTGGGAATCAATACGCAAATGTTAGCACAAGAAAACGCATCTTGATAGAGAAATATATGCCTTGTGGTCCAAACTTTTGTTTTATTCTACGACAAGGACTAGTAAATGAAGGAGAACAAAGTCATGCCTAAGCTGAGCTATCTGAAAAGGTTAATCTCCCCCAAAATCAAAATTCCCAAATTACTCGACACATGAAATTTCTTTAAGAAGTGTTCCTTTTTACAAAGCACTGACCCTACAAAAATGCAAATATGGTGCTCTTGGAAAGAATCGCATTTTATATTCTCAAGTAATGAGCCTGCAGTTAGAACCACTCGTCTGCTGGTGCCCTGAACCATCAGCGTGCGGCGGGTCAGTGTCTGCACAGGGGGTGGAGGAGAATGAGGCTGACGCAGAAAGCGCATTGCTAACGGGAAGAAGGAGGGCAGAATTATGGACTTCACAGCCCTGCCCAGGGCAGGCCCCGAGGGAAAGGGGTTGCCTGCCTGCTATATTTCCCTTGGGTTCTATCTGTAATTACTCTCACAGCTCATTGATTTTCAATTCTTTCTATTAATACATTTATTGGCCATTCCGACATTATGAAAATCAGTCCAAGTCTGCTCCTCTAGTGGAGGATAGCTCTTCCCTGAAATATGAGTTTTGCAAGTGCAGATATTTATTACTCCTTAAAAAAAAAGGGTCTCATGTTAGCAGTAACACAAATTCTGTAGGTTTTTCCTTGAAGCCAGGCAGTGCTGTGCAAAGACTGCACCACAGATCGAAAGATCTCAAACAGTGGGCCATCAGAGAATATGAAACGATAAGCAAATTTATATGTATAAGATAATTCTACCCACATACTAGCTGTGTTGGCTGTTGTTATACAGTACGGAGCTGATCCTGAGGCTCTGTTAAAGGGTAATGCAAGTGGCATCTTTATAATGCCTTTTCTTGTCTAATAAGGTCACTGAAGTAACACTGTCTTACTAAACTTTTACACACAGGTGTGTATTAAATCTTGGCTAAATTAAACATGATGCTTTACTGAGGAACAGAAAAAGTTACATTTGTTACTGGGTTCCCCCCCCTCCAGCTACTGAATTTTAATGCAACTGTCTTTTTTTTTTAAGATTTTATTTATTCATTATAGAGAGGAGAGAGAGAGAGAGAGAGAGAGAGAGAGAGAGAGAGAGAGAAGGGGGGAGGAGCAGAAAGCATCAACTCCCATATGTGCCTTGACCAGGCAAGCCCAGGGTTTTGAACCGGCGACCTCAGCGTTTCCAGGTTGACACTTTATCCACTGCGCCACCACAAGTCAGACAATGCAACTGTCTTAAAGCAGCACTTCATAGCACATGCCTACTTACAGCCACAAAACTTACCCTGTCTCTATTTTTTTAATAAAGCCCAAGGAATGGCATCTTTTCCAAAATAGCACCTATCTTAAAATCCTCTCATTTCCATAATGTGACACTGGCCCTCACAATAAACAGCATCTGAATTAATCACTATTTTTTGAGCCCTGCTGATCTGTCTATAGAAACTCCTTGTGCTGGGATGATGATGAATAAGGAGGTACATCTGTATAAGCTCTGCTCTTAAGGAAGTTACAATGTAGTTGGCTTAATGGTGCTAGTCAGTATTCTGTAATAGAGAAATGTCCTCATCACTGGCTATGAATGCCCTGTGAAGGGTTTGCACGAGGCACTTACTATTAGCTGCCTCCAGGGGACCAAAGGGCCATTATTCTCTTTTGTCTGTCCCTGAGTTAGGGAGGTCAGAGAGATCTCTAGTCTGACTAAGGAATATTTTCTGCTAGTAAACCATGGGTAATACAAATGAACTTATACCTGTCTGCTACCACCCTGTACCCCTCCCAGCTCCATGGTTATGGCAGAGACATTGGGCTCTCCCCAAATGAACACAGAGGGGTCTGTTACCTCATAATTACTGACTGCCTGAAGCACTGAAAACTGAAAAACGCCCACTATCTCTCTCTCTCTTTCTCTCTTTCTCTCTCTCTCTCTCTCTCCCACACACTTTTGCCACCACTCTGTATTCACTGGCCTAAGGTAGAGAAGACACCCACCCCTGCAAGAGAAGAGAGACAAAGTAACCAAAGGCTTTAACACTGTTGTAGCTGGTGGAGGGGCTCCGGCCAGCCAGTTCCTGCAGGATGGCAGATTCTTCAGGTCTTAGAAAACAGCGAGGGCGACTGAGGAATGTTTTCACGCCTTCCCCTAACAACTGTGCGCGCGTGCATGCGTGTGTGTGTGTGTGTGTGTTTAGAGAAAGCTCTTTTTTTTAAAAAAAATATGTTATTTTAAAGAATTTCAAACATATACAAACTTAGGCAGATGCGGTCACTTTGTACCAATCACCGAGGTTCAGTAATGATGGAATCATCACCAACCTTGTTTGTCTCCATCTAGTCTTTTTTGTTCTGCAGCCAATCCCAGACATTTAATCACTTCAGCTGTAAATATACCCATAAGTATCATTAAAGTGTATGAACTGCCAAATGCCATCCTCACACCAAATTCTTACGTCATGTTTTGTTAAATGAATTATCAATTTATGGCTTCTTTATTCCATTTTTCACAAAATCTAATCAGAACGTAAAATATATCACTAGATATACTTAAATAAAAATTCAAATTAAAAAAGTAAGAGCTCCAACTTTCGATTTACCTTAAATCTACTTTTAGAATTACAAATTACCATAGATGTTGAAATTTCTACTAAATGTCTTATGAAAACTGCAGCAACAGCAACTGAGACAATGGAGCCCTTTCTATTTCTGTTTTTCTTCAGAAGCAGAATATTTATTCAGTACCCACCACATCCAGAAGGCTCCTGGGAGGCTGGGTAGTTCCCTTAGATTCCCAGGTGAGGAGAAATAAGCAGACGAGGCCCTAATGTGACCCACACCACCACGGCGCTGGGCTGAGCAAGCATCTGAACTCAGTTCTGTCTCACTTTAAAGTCTAGGCACTTCTACTTCCACACACAGGCAGCTTCACTGCAGCAGGACTTTTAAACTCACAATTAGAAATGCTTTCTCTCACTCCTTGCCCCTTAGCCGAGTCACAGAATGTCAGGCTGACCCTGGGAAGGCCTTGTCTCCAACAGGTCCGCTGTACAGAGGAGGACCAAGAGGCCCACAGATAAGAAGTCACTTCTCAAAGTCATTCAACCTGGTAAATTGCAAAGGCCAGGGATACAATCCCATTCACGTCTTTGAGGCAGTGGCCTTCATTACCTCTGGGTGTAACAGGTCCAGGAAGCTCTACCTGTTTCAGTCCTCTGCTTAATAACATGTCAGAACATTCAATGGCTGACAGCATTCGGGAAGTTCTTGTAATGGCAGGACACAAGCACCAAAGGTCACTAAGTCATTCTAACGTTCCCTGTGGGGCCGAGGAGTGTATCACAAGAGCGCATGCCCTTCCAATGGCCTGCCTGGTAGCATGCACTGTATTACCAACAAGCCTGAAGAAAGCTGAAGTCACATTTCTAGAGACTACAATAATTATCTATCGAGGAACCAAAAAACTAGGATGCAAGAGTCAGAGAACGCCAAACTGAAGGAAGGTACAGGGTCAGCATCACTATGCCAGAGTATCTATCCAGGTCGTCACATGGGTACAAGATTTCCCCTTTGCCACCAATAAACATAGGTATTTCTAATTTTTATTTTTATTTATTTTTTATTTTTTTCTGAAGTTGGAAATGGGAGGCAGTCAGACAGACTCCTCCTGCATGCGCCCGACCAGGATCCACCCGGCATGCCCACCAGGGGGCAATGCTCTGCCCATCTGGGGTGTTGCTCTGTTGCAACCAGAGCCATTCTAGCACCTGAGGCAGAGGCCACGAAGCCATCCTCAGCGCCCGGGCCAACTTTGCTCCAATGGAACCTTGGCTGCGGGAGGGGAAGAGAGAGACAGAGAGGAAGGAGAGGGGGAGGGGTGGAGAAGCTGATGGGCACTTCTGTGTGCCCTGGCCGGGAATCGAACCCGGGACTCCTGCACGCCAGACTGACGCTCTACCACTGAGCCAACTGGCCAGGGCCTCTAATTTTTATTTTTATATTCCCAACAACCCCATTAGGTAGAAAGAGCAGGTTTATAACTAGCTATTGACAGGTTTCATATTTTTCACCAGGCCAGTTGTAATGCCTTGAAGAGCTGAATAAAGCAAGTTATTTATGAGCACTTACCACTTGCCAAGAACTACCAGAAAAATATAAGAAATGTTTCTTGCCCTCTAAGCACTTACAATCTGATTGAAGAAACATGACCACATATACAGGCAGAGTGGCTAACCGAGGCCTATTTCAGTCTTTTTTGAAGCTCTAAAATGTGCTCATTTAGTCCTGAATTCCCTGGAGGGATGGAGGGACCTGTAGCGACCAACTGACAGCAAAAGACCTAAGATCCTATTTACAGAAGAAGGTGACGAGCACAAACAGAGGCCTTCATGGTGCAGGATACAGGAGGTCCACTTAAGGCAGCCTGAGTTCAGGATGCTGCCTGCAGTCTGAAAGGGGGGCTGACTTTTCCTCCCTGAGAAACTGGAAGTTAATGTCTGCGTCTTATAAACAGTCTCAAAACTAGGTTTTCCAGAATAATTTCAGAGGCCACCCAATGCACCAACTTCAGGCTTTCTCCTTCACTGTTGTGACGCCTCAATGCATTTCTATAACTTTTTGTTCATTGTAACTAACATGTCTCATCTTTTGCAAAAGCCATAATCACACGTGATTAATCTCACCACTGTTATCATTTTCTTATGAAGAATCAAACTTCAAGTAGCCTTAACCGTAAATGAGGAAAGAGTCTTGAAAGACTGAAACAGAAAGACCTTCAGAATTCTAGCACCCCTTCTCTAAAACCAGTTCTTAGAATCTGAAATTATATGCATGTATCACTCCCATTATCGCCGATGAAAAACTTTAGTAAGGTGATCAAAATAAAGTTCACTAAAATTCTAGATTTTAATTCCAATTTTAAAGAATTGCCTTATAGTATTACAAATTACTAATGATAAATTATTGTTTCTGAGAGTAGTTGTCATAATACATTTCATTCAACACTGCTGGCAGCATCTCCTGAAGCTTTACTGTAAAACAGAATAAAATCTGTCATGTATTTTAAAAGTAGACAAAAAACTAAAAATAAAAAATCACGCTTCTACTTCCCTCCAAAAAATGTGATCTAAATTAGGGTTAAAGTATCAGTATCAGTTCCATTCACAAGGAGGGAAATTGATTTCAATTAACAAGCATTAAGTAAAACGTATGTACCTAAAATTTTTCCTTTCCTTATTTGAAGATAGAAAAATACTTTCTATAAATGCAACATGATGTTCTTATTTACAGTGTAAAACCTCTGGGAATATTGGCTCCTTTTTTTTTCTTGTATGTAAATCTTTCATGCATACCTTACTTTAAAAGTGAAAAATACTAGTAAAGGGAGAGAAGTATTTAGACATCACTGAAGTCCCAGGGCTGGTGACAGTACTATACTATCCTGGTTTTCTCTGGTGGCCCAGGCAGTATTTACCACCTTCTTTCTGTGTTTTGGCTTCCTCCAATATGCATGACTTGAGTGGATCTACCGGTATTCATGCTGAAGAATATATGTATTGTGAAATAAAACACAACATTGTGAAATACATAGCTTTTTCACTTTTCCATCAGCAGTGGGAAAAAACTATATTCTCTCTGAATGAAATGTTATGGTCTATATCATTTGTTAAACTTAAACATGGGTTCTGCAGAAATGTATTCCATTAAACTGATGCTAATGCATTTAAATTTTTATTTATTTATTTATTATTATTATTATTTTTTGTATTTTTCTGAAGCTGGAAACGGGGAGAGAGAGTCAGACAGTCTCCCCGCATGCGCCCGACCAGGATCCACCCGGCACGCCCACCCGGGGGCGACGCTCTGCCCACCAGGGGGCAATGCTCTGCCCCTCCGGGGTGTCGCTCTGTTGCGACCAGAGCCACTCTAGCCCCTGGGGCAGAGGCCAAGGAGCCATCCCCAGCGACCGGGCCATCTTTGCTCCAATGGAGCCTCGGCTGCGGGAGGGGAAGAGAGAGACAGAGAGGAAGGAGAAGGGGAGGGGTGGAGAAGCAGATGGGCGCCTCTCCTGTGTGCCCTGGCCAGGAATCGAACCCGGGACTTCTGCACGCCAGGCCGACGCTCTACCACTGAGCCAACCGGCCAGGGCCGCATTGAAATTTTTAAAAAGCACAACTAAAATATAATAAATCTTCCTGTGGTTAAGTTAAAAAAAAAGGGTGAGAACTACTTAGTTTAGAGGATGCAGAATTTAACTTAATGAGTAAGGCTGGAAAACCCAGGTAAAAACACAGTTTTTGCTGAAGGTTCATCTCCACTGAACAGACAGTACTAATAACTGCCACACAGTCTTCCATGATGCTCACTGCCTAAGTCCTGGTTGACTCTGTGTGATCAGTCATTATGTCATGTGTAAAACTGTGGAGTTGTGTTATGGGTTGACATAGTCAACAAAATTCATTTCAGAACTATGACAATCAACACTGAACATAAAGGGGAAATGATACCCTAACATGAAAATGGTGTGTTTCAGACACAGGCTTGCACTAAAGAAGAGAAATACCGGTATATATTGAGATGTCACACTTCCTGCCACGTATTGCCTGGGAATGGTCCTGGGGAGACCCAGCAAGCCCATGACTTAAGATGTCCTCATTAGAAATACTCTCAGTACAGCCATGGCCGGTTGGCTCAGAGGTAGAGCGTCAGGCCGGCGTGTGGATGTTCTGGGTGTGATTCCCAGTCAGGGCACACAGGAGAAGCTCCCATTTGCTTCTCCACCTCTCCCCCTCTAGCTTCTATCTCTCTCTTCTCCTCCCCTCCTGCAGCTATCAGTAGAGCGAGTTGGCCCTGGGTGCTGAGGATGACTGCATGGCTTCCGCCTCAGGCGCTAAAAAACAGTTCCTGTTACAAATGGAACACGGGCCCCAGATGGGCAGAGCATCGCCCTCTAGTGGGCTTGCCTGGTGGATCCTGGTCAGGGTGCATGTGAAAGTGTTTCTGCTTCCTTTCCTCTCACTAAAAATTAAAAAAAAAAAAAAAAAAACCTTTCAGTATAAAAGTATTCTAACCCTTCAATTGTGATCCCAAATGAATTTATACATGCTGATTTTTATAACAGTGAAATTTTATTCACATTTCAGTTTTATTTTGATTGTTCAATTACAAAATAATGCTAACGTTTAGTTTTGAATTTTTGAATAACAGATACACTAAGAAGGTTAAGAGTAAGTATTTACGTAATTTATGTCCCTTTTTCTGGTGTCTGGCCTATCCCAGCGGTGGAGGTTTGATAAGACAGGTAGGTAGTGTGCACTCAGATAAAGAGCAATGCTTGCTCATGGAAATACAAAATGTGGTCAACTGATGCTGCAAGTGATCACACTGCCCTTTTTAGCAGTATATTTTAAAATTCATTTTAGAGGGGGGGGGGGGAGAGAGAGAGAGAAGGGGGAAGGAGCAGGAAGCATCAACTCCCATATGTGTCTTGACCAGGCAAGCCCACAGTTTCGAACAGGCGACCTCAGTGTTCCAGGTCATTGCTTTATTCACTGCGCCACCACACATCAAGCACACTGCCCTTCTCATGAATTTACTGGTGAGGCTATAAATGTTCACAATAATAAAGTCTCCAACATCATTTTTAAGAAATCTAGCTATGCTCCTGTCCCTTTATATTTTTAATAGCCATACATTAATCCATCAATTTGGCTATACACTATTAAATAAGCTTTCTTTTGCTTTTATACTCTTTTCAAACTCAGTTACCTCAGTTTTATGAACTGTCCCCTCTCCTCATGGCATGAGAAAGGGTTAATTCAAATATCAAAAGAGAAATGTATCCAACAAACAGTAACATTCCCATACGTGGACGCTGTAATTTCCTAAGAAAGAACCAAGCTAATTTGACATTGATGTTATATTTCCATTCTATTCTTTTTTAAATACTCTCTTAGCTTTGGATTTTCATTAACTTTTCAAAACAGTCACAAATTTATATAAAGCCATATGGTTCTTATAAGATCACTAAACCTTCCTAATTTCAGGAAGTTATCTTTTCCAAGTTAGTAATATTTGAGGTTGCAAATGAGTGAGAATCAACCACAGTCTCAGATGATTTTACTCAAGAGAATAAAGCTTAGGCAAGTGAAAAATTCTGCTAACGTCCAGATTCTCTGGAAGTGACTGCCACTATCATAAAGAGAAGGGGGTGTGGTGACGTCAGAAACTTCTGCTTACCCCTTGTTCAGATTCCAAAAGTTCTGTTTTGACTCTGACTGCCGGCATCCCATCAAGCATTAACATTCTGTTCTCAAAGGTGTTGATATTCTGAGAATCAAAAAGAGAGAGAGGAAAATTCAGCTTTAAAGCATTCAAAAGAGGACATCTGGTAGACTCTGCCTTCATTATAGTATATTTAGTACTGCTAACCTAATTTTTTAACAATGAAGTATAATGAAATGAGAATATCAGCACTATCAATTATCTTCTCATTCTAAACTTTCATTTGAAATAATGACTAAGAAGTTGAATTAATCAGTCTGAGTCTCTGACCTCGGGGTTGGAGGTCAGACTAATAAACCAGCATAAGGAAACCTTACATTAATTTATATGGGGCTGGAACAATTCATCACACTTTTGCACAAGTGAAAGGAAATAAAAGGCCAGTTTCTTTCCCCCTTAGTTCTAGAGATTGTACTACATAGAGAAACCCATAAAAAAGAAAACAGATAAAAGAAATTTACATATTCTCAAATTATTAAATACAAGGTAATACAGTTCTAGATACATTAAATTTTGGTATCAAATGAAAATATTTACATATAGACCCCAAACATCTTTAAAACCAACTAATGTAAGTCTTAGATTAAGAGTGAATTTGTAAGCTGAAGTCATAAACAAAGAATAAATGATTAGTTTTTTTATTTTGGTATATGTTGTGCTATGTCAGCCACCTCATGAAAGGAAAAGTTTACTTCTATTGTGGCTCAGTAAAATTTCAAACTATATTAACATGGAGAATAAATCAAGACTATTTTCTACTAATTTTCACTGCTTTGGGGTTTTTCTGAAGTCAATAACCTATGAAGGTAGTCAGAAAGCCTCATATCAGTGCTTGCTTAAGGCCAAAATCAAGTTCATGTTTTAAAACATGTTTAGAATGCCAACTTCACCTTCCTACATTGACTAAACTAAAAAATTGAAATGACTAAATCTGACTGAGTTTTTAGAATGGTTCCCTTGCTCCATTATAGAATGTAACATAAGATACTATGTAGTCTTATTAAAAGAAAAAGAGATCCATTTCTAAATATCTTGCCTACTTGGTGGCAAAGATTAATATCATTTCTAGGCCTCAGGTTTTTAGCCTTTCATATAGCAGCTGCTTTCTTCCCTATAGTTAAATAACAAAACTTCTACATCAATAAATCATAAATTAAATGTTTTTATTACTAAATAATGCCAACAGAGTGCAGTATAGTGAAGCTTTATTTCTATTTCTTGACTCCTCTTTTTAAGTAAAATCCTCTTAAGAAATAAAATTTATAGGTTCTCTTATCACAGATATTTGCTGTGAAAAATCAACAAGAAGGAAAAGCAAGTTTATTTTAGAGTTAACTAATGAACATTTACTAATTCTATTAGGTAACAAAAAAATGACTATCATGTTTTTTTCTTAGAAATGTACAATATTATTGAAATTGCAGGATACTAGGTTTTAATCCTTTGCTTTTAATTTGTCCATATTTTTTTTAGGATTTTGCATCCTAATAGATAGTTCAAAGCGGAAAGAAGTTTGGTATTTCTGGCAAGCTGGGTAAATTTGTTCCAAGCTTAAAATCTTTTCATGGAGGTTGGTAGGTTGTTGACACATCAGGCATGGACCTCTCATGCTCCTGTGTCCCTGTCCAGGGGTGGAGGCAGCCAGCTCGGCTTGCCCCACCCACCCAGTCTCGGGAAAGCCTTCCAGCAGCGGCTGGCCCTCAACTTCCCCTGTAACAAAGCATCCCATGGGCTGTTGGGTGGGTAGACAGTGAAGGATGAGTTGATATTGCTTCCTACCCCAGAGGAGATCTTGTTCAGAGGAAAAGGAAGGAAGACTCTTTGCAAAAGGAGGGGAAAAAACAAAGAGTGATTCTGGAAGGGCAGGTTTAATGAACTGTTAGAATCTGATTAGAGGCTAATGTGCCATTTAGTGCTTCTGCACCAATTTACAGCTGATATACTTTAACCATTCTCCTCACTGGCTGTGATAAACTCATCAGTTTAAAAATGCAAGCCAACCAGAATGTCGGAGGTTAAAAACCGATAAATCACGAAAATCTGACTGGGTTCATGTTCCACTGAGTGCATTTAAACATCCCTGCATTTTCATGATGGTTTTCTTTTTACTGTTATTCTTGAATAATTCTACATGTGTTAAGGACAGGGTATACATTTTAGTTTCATGTGAAAGTGAAAAAATAAAAAATATTTTCAAAAAAATTTTTAAATTAAGTTTTCCCTGGAAGTGGTTCTCTTTCCTTGATTTTCCAGGATCATCCAGGGCTGCAGACATAATAAATGCCAGGAGTAACAATATTCACAACTAAGGAACCACAACTTAACTATTAAACTCTTTCCATTAGTGCAGATTCGATCTGTATAAATGCCTGAAAGCTACATTGTAATTATTTATATATATATATATGAAGCATATTAATCTCTGAATTCATGATTCTAACCCTGTTTAGAATAAACATAAGCACTGAGCATCACAACATATTCCAGACCATGCAGAAAGGTATATGGTTTTAATAGAGCATGGAAATTATACAGCATCGAGGATACAGTCCTTGAGAAAAAATACTGATAGATTTATCTCTCTAAACTAAAATCAGATATATACAATCTCAGTTGACTGTGGATTTTAAATATGTAATAAACTCTAATAATATGAAACTGCTGTCAAACACATCCTGCCATGATATTAATCAAAACACATTTGCTGTGGAATCAATAGCTCAATTGATTCCCCAGAGGTAAATAAAATTACAGAGTCATCAGTTGTAGTAACATCATCCTCTCTGTATATTTATGTTGTAGCAAACATTTTGGTATTATACAACCCTATATAATTTATGTATGTGTCTATATACATACACACATGTATATATACATGCGTATATATAATACTTAAGTTATTTTGTACAAGTAAATTTTATTGAAGTAAAAGCTACCGTTAGATTTATTAGCTGGCTGTTGACATGTGAACTGATTGAGAATAGTCCTCTGGATGTTCCTATTTGGCCAATAAGATTTGCAACACAATTGTCCAACTGATACAGCACTCCTTGTCAAAAGTTGTATAAACACAACTATCATTGATCTTACCAAATCAAACTATCATGTATGAAATATGGCAGGAATGAAAGAGACTGATGCTCAACGATCATTATCTCATAAAAACATAGAACGGGGGTGACTTTTCAGCTAGCCAGTACAATGTGTCTCATACTTCCATAATGCATGTCTTTTCCTCCTCCTCCTCCTGATTGTGGGTCATCTCGTTTGTACACTTGGAGTAAGACGGAGTCAGGCAGTCAATATTCAATAGGCCTGCCTAACCAGGTGGTGGCACAGTGCAGAGCTGGACTGGGATGCAGAGGACCCAGGCTGGAAACCCCGAGGTCGCTGGCTTGAGCGTAGACTCACCAGCTTGAGCACAGGGTCACTGACTTGAGCGCGGGATCACAGACTTAACCCTGTGGTCCCTGGCTTGAGCCCAAAGTTGCTGGCTTTAAGCCCAGGGTCGCTGGCTTGAGCAAGGGTTCACTTGCTCTGCTGTAGCCCCCCAGTCAAGGCACATATAAAAAGGCAATCAATGAACAACTTAAGGTGTCACAACAAATAATTGATGCTTATCTCTCTCCCTTCCTGTCTGTCCCTATCTTTCCCTATCTCTGTCTCTCTGTCTCTGTCAAAAAAATATTCAATAGGCCTTATTTTATACAAGGCTTTCTATCATAAGCTAAAAAACATCTACTGGTGTTTTGATTTCTAAAGGTATGGGGCTACTTTCATTTAAAATATGTATCCATCCTAAATTTTCTGTTTGGCTACAGGTGATGAGATGTGAATCACCCCACCCACACCTGTGCTATGTTAAACAGTGACGTAAGGGACATGAGTAGCAATTAGGATTCACTGCACCAAGTTGATTAAGACATTTTTTATTATTATTAAGTGCGAGGTGCGGAGGCTGAGAGACAGACTCCTGCATGCTTCCCTGACTTGGATCCACTGGACAAATCCCCTATAAGGCGATGCTCTGCCCACCTGGGGTCACTGCTCTGTTGCTCTGCAACAGAGCTATTTTAGCGCCTGAGGTGAGGCCATGGAGCTTTTCTCAGCACCCAGGACCAACTTGATTGAACCATTCAAGCCATAGCTGTGGGAGAGGGGTGGAGAGGTGGAGAAGCAGATGGTTGCTTCTCCTGTGTGCCCTGACTGGAATCAAACCCAGGATTTTCACATGCTGACTGACACTCTACCACTGAGCCAACTGGTCAGGGCTGATTAAGGCATTTTCATATTCATAGAAGATTCTTAAAGGTTTATAATGCAAGTGTGCCAATTGGTTAAAAGTATCATCCTTAAGTACATTTTCCTACACAGCAAGTAAAGGAATGAGATTACAAGGACGTTAGCCTTTTGCTTAAAAAAAAAAAAAAAAAAAAAAAAAAAAAAAGCTTCTTAGAGGAGTTAACCTCTCTTCTTTCTTGAGTCATGTTTACCGTAATAGTAGATTGGAATTATACTCAGTCAATGGTTTCAGTTATTTCTTGCTATGCAAAAAAATCACGTAATAGCATAAAACAACAATCATTTAATTATTCTTGGAAATAAACCTAACACCTACTACATGCATATTTACTTTAGACCAGAACTTGTGCTCCCAGCAAGCCCAGATGTCAATGCTATTATATTATGTGAAGATGAGTCACCTGAGACATAGGAGGTTAAATTGTCCAAAGTCACAAAGTTAGTAAGTGGTATAGCTCTGTTACAAACCAAATGAGTCTGAACCCAAGTTGAGCTCCTAACCACCTCTCTCTCTCTCTCTCTCTCTCTCTCTCATTCCTCTCAGGTCTGAGTTTATTTAGTCATTGAACTAAATGCACAATTTCTGGTCTCTGGTGCGCATCAACATTTAGGGAGTAATAATGAAGGGTAGTCAAAAAAGCCCCTAATTTCAAAGTTATTCGACTCTTTCAATCAAGCTTTCAATATATTTCCTTGGCTTGATAAAATTATGCGTTTCTATCCTTAAATATTTCATAATTAATTTAGCAAGTTAGTCCCATGCTGATTCAACATCCAGAGAAATCTATGGTAATCACATTTGCTACCCAGTGTTTTGAAGATACTCATATCCTTGCTGGCTCATTCAATATTTTAACAATAGTTTCATGTACTTGGATGATATAGAAACTTCATCTTCTCCATTTTATACTCAAGAGAGATACAGTTGGACATTGCCTTTAATTTATTATCACTTAGATTAGTATAAAAGCATATTTCTCTTTGCTCACCTATCCTCACACTGGTAAGTCAATTTAGTAAAAGGCATAGACCTCAAATGTTGCAAAACAAACATCACCTCAAATACAGACTTGGCTGTTCTGGTGCAGCCTTTTATCTCTCAGAGCTTTGCAGCACGGAGAATGACGACCACTGGCAGAACCAAGAGCCAAACTACTGAGCCACTGGGACTC
Source organism: Saccopteryx bilineata (assembly GCF_036850765.1). Taxonomy (NCBI): domain Eukaryota; kingdom Metazoa; phylum Chordata; class Mammalia; order Chiroptera; family Emballonuridae; genus Saccopteryx; species Saccopteryx bilineata. The sequence goes on along the minus strand of NC_089495.1, from coordinate 77,195,631 downwards.
TCAACTTAAATCCCATTCAGTGGTTTCAGTGATCCATACATACCTCGTTCTGAAATACCAGCCTTCAGTGTCAAAACCCAACCTCCCCCATAAGTATTTCACATTGAACTGTGGAACTGTGACTCTCCTAAGACTGGTGAAACTGAGTGTGCCGTGCAGTAACTTATACTTTCCTGAGAGCGAATATCATTTTATGTCCTATGCTGACAAAGTTCTATATTACCATAGCAATATACAATTTACACTAATGTTTTAGAAATGTGATCTCACCTTCTGAATAATACTTTCAAACCCCAGAATACAAATTGTAATAGATTGTTATTTTTGTCATATTCTAAAGAGCTGCATATACTTGGGAGTTGTGAGCAGGCCCAGTTTTTCCATAAACATACAGAGAAAATCACTACTGTGCCACAATCACCTCATTCTAGCTATGCCACATTTGTGAGCCGTGAGACACAGTGTGAGATAACAGGGGCAAGCCAGAGAATGGAAAATAAAAGCCAGGTTAAAAACCAGAAAAGGACTTGGTATAGCTGAAACGGAGTGTTCACTGCAGAAGGAACTGGAGATGAGACAAGACAGGTGACTTGGGGTTAGATAGCAAAGGATCTTAAATGTTATGGTAATTTATTTATTCATCCATTCAAAAATACTTAACACCTACTATGTGCTAGTTCTTAGGGTTGCAAGTGCAAGAGGCTCCTGCCTCAGTGAAGCCTGAGGTAAATGGGGGAGAAATATGTGTAAGCATCACCCAATTGGCAGCGTTGAGGAATCCTGAAGGCTTATTAAAGCGAAAGCGTAATGTGTTTAAGCTTTGTGTTTAGAATGATAGCACTAGATTTAATTTGGAAGATGGCTTATAAACATATGCGGTTAAGCCCTGGCCAGTGGCTCTGTGGATAGAGTGTCAGCCCGTGTACAGACGTGTGGGGTTCGCTTCCTGGTCAGGGCACACAGAAGAAGTGAGCATCTGCTTCTTCCCCGCTCCCTCTCCCCTTGCTCTCTCTCTTCCCTTCCTGCAGTCAGCAGCTAGATAGGTTTGAACCTGTACAGGGTGGGCTCTGACGATAGCTAGGTTGGTCTGTGTCAGCCTTAGGCACAAAAATAGCTCAATACTCGAACACTGGTTCCAGACAGGTGTTGCCCTGTGGAACCTGGTTGGGGTGCATGCAAGAGCCTGCCTCAATATCTCCCCTCCTCTCATCTAAAAACAAAAACAAAAACAAAGTATGTGGTTTGATGCAGAAGGAAGAGCAACCAGCCTAGAGGCTACCACAACGGCCCAGTGGAGAGGCGGTAAGGGATCAAACTAAGGTAGGAGCAGTGGGAATGAAGAGGAAGAAAGACATTTGAGAGACAGGTCATAGGAAGAATGAACAGCCTTTGATGACTGATGAGGGAGAGTGGTGGTTAATTCAGAGGCGAGCTCAGGGTCAAGAACGGTACTGATTTTTCCCAGGTTTTTACAGGAAGGTTAAGGCAGGAAACCCAGGAAGAAAAACCAACCACGTCAAATATTCTTCCAATATCCCACATAGCAGTGGTTCCCAACCCCTGGGCCGTGGACCAATACCGGTCCGTGGGCCATTTGGTACCGGTCCGCAGAGAAAGAATAAATAACTTACAGTATTTCTGTTTTATTTATATTTAAGTCTGAATGATGTTTTATTTTTTTTTAAATGACCAGATTCCCTCTGTTACATCCATCTAAGACTCACTCCTGATGCTTGTCTCGGTCACGTGATACATTCCGTCCCACCCTAAAGGCCGGTCCGTGAAAATATTTTCTGACATTAAACTGGTCCGTGGCCCAAAAAGGGTTGGGGACCACTGCCATATAGGATCTGTCACACTCAAGAGTATGTGAATATTTGGGCATATTGGTTAATTTCAGTATACTTTTGTTTACATGCAGAAGAAGAGTTCTCTTAAGCTGAGGATATTCAAGTCTTATAATAGATGCATAAAGTCAAATTTATCCAAACTTGAAAACACATTAAGTTTGGTTGAAATAAAGCAAACACACACACATAACCACTATATAAACAAGTCCATTTATTAGCTATTAAAGAGTTAACTCTGCTTTTACTAACACTGTCTCTAGGATTTATCAGCTTTATAGACTGTCACAGTTATCAAAACTTAAATAAAAACACAACAGAATAGATATTTGCTAAAATACAAGTTTAAGAATGTTGACCATTAACACAGTCATTGGCCATTTCCCTTTATGAAAACTGTACGGATAGTAATGAAAAAACACACAGAACACTGAATGGAAACATAACTGGTCTTCTGTGCCTACAGAGAATGAAGATTATTATCAAATATTAAGTCATTTATTTTCTGTGGGAAACAAAGGAAATGACTATTGACCTATATTTCCACCTTTCTTGGTCTGTTATGATGTCAAGTGGCTCCTTATCAAATGCAAACTAAATTACCTTGTTAAGACACAGGCTGTGAAGTGTTTGTATACTGCACAGCCTGCAAAAATGGTACTGAAGAGTTGGGAACGAGTAAAAGAATTCTGAGGAGAAATAAAAATCCAAGTTTTTTTTTTTGTTTTTTTGTTTGTTTGTTTGTTTTGTATTTTTCTGAAGCTAGAAACAGGGAGAGACAGTCAGACAGACTCCCGCATGCGCCCGACCAGGATCCACCCGGCACGCCCACCAGGGGCAAAGCTCTGCCCACCAGGGGGTGATGCTCTGCCCCTCCGGGGCGTCACTCTGCTGTGACCAGAGCCACTCTAGCATCTGGGGCAGAGGCCAAGGAGCCATTCCCAGTGCCTGGGCCATCTTTGCTCCAATGGAGCCTCAGCTGCGGGAGGGGAAGAGAGAGACAGAGAGGAAGGAGAGGGGGAGGGGTGGAGAAGCAGATGGGCGCTTCTCCTGTGTGCCCTGGTCGGGAATCGAACCCAGGACTTCTGCACACCAGGCCGAAGCTCTACCACTGAGCCAACCGGCCAGGGCAAAATCCAAGTTATTTTTTTAAAAACTGTGACTATTCTAACAAAAACAAAAAAGAGAATGATCAACTTTAAGTTTCTCCTCGATGGTCAGAAAAATGTGTCAACTACTTAACACGTGAACTAGGTTTTGCCTAGTTTCTCCCTTCCTATCTGTCTGTCCCTGTCTGTCCTTCTCTCCTCTCCCTTACCCCTCGCTAAATTAAAAAAAAGTAGAAGAAAATTAATTTCATAGTTTATTTCACCCTAGAAGTATTGTCTAGTAAAAAGCATTATGTACGTGTTTGTCATGTTGTCAAAGGTGTAACAACAGTAACTGCTATTAAAAGATTACACCAACAATTGTGTGGCCACCTGTGTCAGACACATCGTAAAATTGCCATGCATTTCCTATTTTTTTCTCGAACGCCCTGTATCCGGGGAATGCAGTGAAGACATAATCGGTCGCCAATGGCCAAATGCACAAGCTCAACCCACAATGAATTCTGTCAAATTTCCAGTATACCCACCTCTAGCTGTGATTTCTTTCCAGATTTCCCACATGATGTCCTTAGTCGTAATAATTAATTTTTATATATAATTCAAATTCTAAACTAATTTGACTCTTTTTTTGGCAATGCTATTCCCTATTTATTTCTACTTGATCTCATTTTCATCTCCAAGAATTTGGTAAACCTTAGCTTTTACCTTTTTAAAAGCACTCCATCTTCCGTGTCTTGTCTTTTTTGTACACATTCATACTTGCACAGAAGTGTAAGTTAGAATACTGTCCAGAACATGGGACACATGAACAGACTTCCTGGGTTAAACTCAACAACCCAGGCTTTTGTATAACATTCTCATTGTTTCAGTTTTCTTATCTGTAAAATGCAGATAACTTTCTACTTCACAGAACTGTTTTAAGGATTCAGTGAGAAAATGTATATAAAAGTGCTTCAGCATGTTACAAGTCTTGAACCATTATAGTTGTTATTAAATCATTTAAATTACTAATAGTAATTGTAATATTATTTTGCCCATTCTTCCCAAACTTACTTTTAGGAACAAATGTCATAATCTGGTTTTTGTGTGACTCCCTGTAGAATCCACTGAGTTTTATGTGTTAGATAGTCTATATAAGTCTATATAAACTATTATATAACAAAAGCAAAAAGGAAAGAGTTGTTAAAAATACTGATAATAGAAGACTGATCTACATAATTAGTATATACTTCTCAGGATGAATAACAACAGTGAACTATTTCCTCTGTTTAAAACTGTGAAGGTGGAGCCTGATATCAGAGGGACACAACCTGCCTCCCCATGACATCTAAGGACACAACCATGAAGTGTCTGACAGCCCTTCTGAGCAAACCAGTGCTTCTGATGCAGTGTAACCAGCCTTATACTAGGGTTCCATGTCACATGATTGGCCAGAAACACACTGTGTTAAAGAAAGATATTTATTATTCAATCTAGTTAATATCGATGTTACTGAAGAAGAGACCCACAGAGTGGCCTATAATTTGAGCTGTGAAAAACTTGCAAAATTATTTGATGAAAACAGAAGAATCACCCTGGCCAGCTGGCTCAGTGGTAGAGTGTCGGCCTGGTGTGTGGATATCCCTGGTTCAATTCCCAGCCAGGGCACACAGGAGAAGTTCCCATCTGCTTCTCTACCTTTCCCTCTTCCTTTCTCTCTGTCTCTCTCTTCCCCTCCTGCAGCCAAAGCTCCACTGGAGCAAAGTTGGCCTGGGCACTGAGGATGGCTCCATGGTCTCCACCTCAGGTGCTAGAGTGGCTCTGGTGGCAAAGAAATGATGCCCCAGATGGGCAGACCATCACCCTAGTGGGAATGCCGGGTGGATCCCAGTCGGTCGGTCGCATGCGAGAGTCTGTCTCTCTGCCTCCCTGCTTCTCACTTCAAAAAAATACCAAAAAAAAAAAAAAAAAAAAAAAAGAAAGGAAACAGAAGAATCACATAGGAGATAAAATAAATCCAAGAGGCTAAAAGTTAGCCTGTGTTTAGGGCAACATGAAGCCAGTATTATTACCCCCTCTATGTCACTTCCCACGCTGCTCGAATACCCGACCTATCTCTCCACTTCCTCCTTGATCAACCAGCTTTATCCCATCTCAGAATCCCCACAGGGTGTGTATGTAAATCGATGAAATCCATCACTTCTTTTTCCCCTTGTATGGGTATTTCTCAAATGCTAGTGTAACACAGTGATTTTCAACTTTTTTCATCTCATGGCACACATAAACTAATTACTAAAATTCTGCAGCACACCAAAAGTAATTTTTTTTTTTTGCTGCTCTGACCAAATAATAGGTATAAATTGGATTCATTTGTATTGGATGGTTATTCTTTTGTTGCCAACTGTCTTTTTTTTTTTTAGTTTGAAAATCTAAGAGAAAAGAGGTCAGTGTCCCTGACTAAATAGTCATGTATTGCATGTTTTGAAAATTCTTACAGCTAGTTTAACACAATAAAATTCAGAAAAGGAACAAAATTCATTCAACAGAAATCTGAATTATATTTTTACTAAGGAATTATATAACTGCACAGTATTTACTCAGGCCTTGTTACTTCCTGCCAGCCTCTTAATAAACCTGCCCCATAAAAATAGAAACAGTATCACTGTGAACCTATATAACTGATTGTACCCAGGAAGTTTCTATTATCTTTTTCTGCTATTCGATACTGAGTATAACTAAAATAAATTTGCTCATAGAGAAAATAAATACTTAAGAAGTCCATGGCCATAAGTCAGATATTTTGTTAGACTAGGACTTTTCAGCAGCTGCAATCCGCACATTAAGACCGATAACTCTGTGTGTGGGCAATGCTGTGCCCTGGGAGTCCTTGAGCAGTCTCCCTGGCCCCTCCTACCACGTCCCAGCAGCGCTCCCTCACCTCCACCACTGCAGCAACCCAAAAGCCCTTGGAAACTGCCAGATGCCAAGGGGGAAAGGAAGAAGGACAGGAAGTGCCCATTTATGAAGCATTTTTATAATTACTAGTATGAACTCATTAGGAAAGATTCTTACTTTTATGTTGAATTACATTGCCCTGTTAGTACGAGCACTACCTCATAAAAGAAAATGCCTAATATAAAGAAAATTCATAGTTTAGAATATACTTGCTGGGAAATTAGCAACATTTTATAAGATGGTTTTATTATTTGGTTTGAATTCCTTCTCCCCTTTGTGCACATCCAAATTTTACCACAAGTGCAAAGATTCCAGAAAGGAGCTACAAATTGGTTCGTTAGTTCAAGCTACAGGGCCTAAACAAATGTACGAATTTCAATATTTACATAGCAACTCAGTGAAGATCTCTGGACTCATTCTTAGACATGGCCAGGGAGAATCTCCCAAATTATCCTCAAAAAATTCCCAAAGTAAGAAACTGTAATTATCCAAATATATATGGTAACTTAACTTTCAACAAGAAACTAGAAGACACAGTCTTCAATCTTGGCTCTACATCCGATTTGCTGGATGATATTTTATAGTTTGCTATTCTTCACAGAAACCAGGACTGACTCCATTATCAAGAACAAAATATGTATTTCACAATATAAACTGAAATATAAATCTGCCTGTACTTGATTAGTTTTGTTAGAAATGTTGTCTTTTAAGTAACATAAAATGCAATCTACGTCCTTTGGTAACAACACATCCTGTGTAGCTGTAGGAGTCATTTCTGCCTAGTTGCATGGGACCAAAGAACAAATTAAAATCACCACAGGTTATTTTAACCAAATTGCAGCAATATCCTTGCTAAAGAAAAAGAAGAACGCTTTTATACAAAAAAATAAATAAATAACGGATGTGAGGGGTAGTCGGTCTCTAGAACACCTTACTTCCAATTCAAAGAAAGAAATGTTTTTAGAAGACGGGAGAACATGCTGGAAAGGCAAACCACAAATTCATTTCCACTAGCATATGCAGAGTCTGTATCTATGGTGTCAGGGTGACCACCAGCCATTTATAGTTATCAAGCAGCTGAAATGTCACTAGTCCAAATATAGATATGCTTTATATGGAAAATACACAATGGACTTTGAAGACTTAATATGAAAAAGAAAATGTACAATACCCCATTAATTTTTAATTGATTCATGTTGAAATTATATTTTTGTTATACTTGGTTAAATACAATAAAATATATTATTAAAGTTAATTTTATTGCATTTAAAAAATTTTAATGTGTCACTAGAAAATTTCAAAACACAAATATGGATTTCTATCTATAATCTATGCTATCATCTCAGTAGACCCCAACCTGCATTAGTATCCCTCTAGCTTCTACCCAATCCTTTTGAAAATATGGGGGGTTGGTTAGTGGAGGGGAGAGTGAGAAGTTTTGAGTAAGTCACAAAACTGGAGGAGTGTCACTGGCCTTTATGCCCAGGGGCCAGGGATACTACAGGTCCTCACTGTCAGAGTCTGTCCCACAAAATGAATAGTCACAATCTCAGCTGTATCTCCACTAAAAAAACAGGCAGGTGATATTATCAGCCAGACTTCAGGATCTAATTACGGGGACCCAACTTTGAATGATCAGCGCTGGCTTCTTTCTCTCAATATCCAGAAATTCATTCCAGATGACTGGTTAACATCACCATATAAATATTCCATGGGCCTGGCACAATTTACAAATACAATTCAAATTCAGAATCCCTGACCTCCATATACCCTAAAAAGGAAAAGGAAAAAAAAATCTTCTGCTTTAAGAACTGTCCCTCAAAGAATGACATCAATACCACGGCTGGAAAGCAGCCTTCCCTTTGCTAACTCACATGACGTGTTTCCGGCACCCTGGGCCAGTCCCGGCCTCCCTTCCTCTCCGTGCCCATGAGCCCTCGCCTGGAAGCGACAGTCCTGGCACCGCTCTTTGCCACTCTGCTGCCAAACACATTCTGTGACAGAGGGAAACAGTTCCCCTAACTAGGTCTAAGTCTTAACCAGCTTCACCTTATCCAGTCAGAAGGAAACTCTCCCTGATCTTTAATGTCAGGTAAACTTTAAGGGAATCAGGAAACCTTAGAAAATTTTGACTGCATTTTAAGGAATAAGAGTCAGATAAAGGAAAATTCGTAAGTTAAGTCTCCCTGCACATAAGGATTAAAAGTCACTTATAAAGAAGTTAAAGTACTATGTATGGTCACATATTATGTGTGGCCATATATAATATCTATATATATAATACATATATATTATATATGGTCATGTACTATATATATATACAATATTATAATATCATGTAATATATTTACCTATTATATAATTCGCTTCTATGGCTATTTAAATGAAATATGAAGAGATTTAGTTTAGAAGCATTATTTTTCAACACAGTATCAGATAAATGCTCTTTAAACCAAAGATATTGCTACTAGATTTTAAAATGGCAAAGACAGTAAAGTTTATCTTGCTCATAAGTACATGTTCATTTCTAAAGATGAGAACATTATGAGCCATCACCACCTTCTGCATGTATAAAACTGTAGGAACAACAGTCTCAAATACTACAAAGTGCAATTTTTTTCTTTCAACATTTACTTGACAGCCTACTACACTCTAAGAGGAGCTAGAAATAAACAAATGAATGAGAAACCTCAAGGTCTACTAGCATCCCAGTAAAATAATGAATAACAAATGCGAGTCTAAGAAAATGACTGAGCAAGCATATACATAAGTGTGTAACACAGTGCAGCTTACAGTATTAAAAAAACAAAATCAATCTAAATGCCAAACAATAGGAAAGTGGGTGAGTGGATTATGGAACATACAAACCACTGAATAATATTTATTCATGAAATTTTTGACACAGAGCTTTTTGTCTTTAAAAAGATGAACGAGCATAATTAAGTGAAAAAGAGATAACAACAGAAGAATATGTTTCCATATTTTTAAACATATGGAGGGAAAGGAAAAGGGAGAAAGAGAGGGAGAGAGGGAGAGAGGGGGGGAGAGAGAGAGAGAGAGAGAGAGAGAGAGAGAGAAAGAGCTAAAATAATGTGGAGTGGTATTTTCCATTTTGCCTTTTACAAACTTCCTCACCTTTTATGAATTTCATATATTATCTTTATAATTAAAAGAAATACTTGGGTTCCACATTTCAGGTAAAAAAAAGTCAAACGGGTTAACAGAACAACGTGAGAGAAATTCAACACAAGAAGTCAGTTCTGTCCAGCAGAGGGCACGTGTCCAGATGCACAGAGAGCTGCATGTGTGTTCATGGGACAGTTAAAAATTCACTACTACTAATCTAAAAAAAAGTAGGTGAAATTAAAGGAAACTTAGTCTAAGTTATATTTGTAACTGATGCACTGAATTGTTATATTGCTTCAAGTGGGCTATCAACTAATGTTTGCAAACATCTTCCTTAGAGAGCTGATATATTGCTATGTAATCTGCAAATGCTATATATTATTTTTTAAGTTCTAGAAAAATGGATGCATTATTCTGTTAACTTGTGCTAAGAATTTATCATCCTAAAAAAGGAAACAGCGGGCTAAATACATTTTTATTCCCCTACAAATGAAAGCCAATGAGTATATTTTAAAAGATTCCTATCTTTAAAAAAAAAAGATTTTAGTCCTATGAAAAACTGAATCTTCTCTGTTCTTAACTAGAAAAAGTATAGAAGAAAAAGAGTTATACTTTTCAGATTGTTAAACAAAATATACTACCCACCACAAACAATTATATTCTCTGCACTCTGTGCATAATTCCTATGTACCTGGGCCTTTAATTGTTAAGGCCACATTCTCTGATTAGATGACAATATTGGAGTTGTTATTTGAGAAAATTCCTAGAGAGTTGAGAGGAAGAGAACTGGGTTCTCAACCATGTATTTTTGGAAGAACTAAAAATATCCTCAGAGACTTTTAGTTTCTGGTCCAGCATGTAAAAAGCTTAAAGTCGCCTGCCAATCCATCATAGCAACATGTAAAAAGCTGAATAAACAAAACCCACAGCTTATATTAGATCTATGAGAGAAGTGAGGCAAACTGCTGTCCGAGAAATTGTAGAAAAATATGAGAATGCAGAGATCACAACTCAGAAGCCCCCAAACCAAAAACCTCTATGTGAATGGGGCTGGGGCAGAGAAACCGGACTTGTAATTGAAGAATTACTGGAGGCTCAGGGTGGACAAGCCTGAGAGCTAAAAGCTCCAGGGGAATGCACTTCTACAGGGTGCCCACACTTTCTGAGTTTTATCTCTGAGAGCTGCAGCACATTCTTCCAGTGAATATTGGAGAAAAATCCCCTCATACTTGCATCAGCGGGAGAGTTTCCATTTGAAATATTCCAGAGCAGCCAGGAAGCTCAGTTGGTTAGAGCACCATTCTGAAGTACAGAAGTTACCAGTTCAATCCCCAGTCAGGGCACACATAGGAACAGATTGATGCTCTGTCTCTCTCTCTCTCTCTCCCTCTCCCTCTCTCTCTTAACAAAAGAAACCGAAAGGGAAGGGGAAGGGGGAGGGGAAGGGAAGGGAAGGGAAGTAAGTTTCCCCTGAGGGCAGGCCTTGTTAGCGCCTACCTGTGGGAAAGTAATTATACAACTTGAACCCCATCTAGACATCCTGACCCATTTAAACGAATAGAGAGACGGAGAAGCACACAATCAAGAGGCATAGGCTGACCCAGAGAGAAACCTAACCATAAAACTACAGAACACTTCTTCTCCCCCAACACCTTACCATTACATCAGTAAAAGCCTACTTACTATAGTCCATTTTATCCGGTATAGCCTGGTCATGTTCCCACAAAAAATTACAAGGCATACTAAAAGGCAGAAAACAGTGAATAGAGACAGCACTAACGTCAGAACCAGAGGCAGACAGGGCAAGAATGTTGACATAATTAGACCAAGAATTTTTTTAATTATTAATATACTAAGAGTTTTAATTTTAAAAAGTAGACAATATACAAGAACAGACTAATAATGTCAGCATAGAAATGAAAATTCTAACAAAGACTCAAAAAGAAATGCAAATGATCTACAGCAGAGTAACAGAAATAAGGAATACTTTTTGATGGGCAGATACAGGAACAGGGGAAAGAAACGAATTAGGAATCTTTTGTTATTTTTTATTGTTCTTTTTATTGATTGATTTAGAGAGAGGAGGGGAGAGAAGCAGAAAACATCAACTCATAGTAGTTGCTTCCTGTATGTGCCTAGGTCTTTTTTCCGAGGCAAAGGGCACTGAGGAGAGCAAAACTACCCTTGAATTTCAGAAGCGCTATATGAGAATCTGAGGTAACTGTGGTTCTCGTGTATCCCTCCAAACTTTCTGGATATCTCAAGTCTCCTAAAATGGTATCAGAAGAATCTACAGCAGGCTGAGTCAGGATGATCAGACACATTAATGCTGATTTCAACCCTACGGAGAATATTCTAATGAAGCCAAAGGCCACAACTGGTCAATCAGCAGAGCTTCACAACTGTTTTACATTGTGGAACAGAATGAACAGGTAATGGCTCTACTGCACTGTGGAGTCATCACACAAGGCTGTCTTTGGCAGACAGTCCCAAAGGCTCAGGGGATGAATACCTCAGGCACACCTGTAACCCATCTGTGGGGCACCGCTGTGACTTGATACCATACCAGTTGAAAGGCTTTTGCCTTAGGATCAAATACCCTGAACATGGCTAGGTTACAAACACAACAAACTACAACGAAAAGCAGTGCTGTGATTCAAAGCACGATCAGTATCTTCAGACTTTAACGGATAAATGCTGCCACCATACAGAGTGCACTTTCCCTAGACAATAGCTCTCTCACATATTTACTTCAGATAAATAAAAAGGGGGAAATACTTTAATCAAGTCTCCATAAAAAATATCATTTTTAAAAGCCTAATTTATTTTCGGTGGACTATTTCTTCATTTTTCCACAAAATTTAGAAACTGTGTTAGCCTGATTTTTCTCACATACACAGGGCTTCCAGCCTCTAATTACTTCCATACACTCCTATACAGAGAGAGACTGATCAGGTTCACAGACCCAAATGGGAGAAATGGGAAAACTAGTGGTCACCTGTGCAGAGATCTTGCACTCCTATGCACACGGCTGTTTATGGATCCTGCTGCACACGTTTCACAAAGAAACATCATGGAAGCTGATTCAATGTCCCTGGGGTAGGAACTGCAGAGAACACTCACATGCATGATTACTCCTTGCTCCAAAACTCCTATTCCTCTTTTCACTATTCATCCTTTCTTTTCAAAAGAGACTAAATATATTAAAATTTGTCACACTAACCAAAGGGCATGAAAGTAGCAGCAATTTCAATAGAGAAAAGGGATGATGGATATCAAGCCACTATCATAGCATGCTCTTCAAGCTCAGAAATGACCATCTCATGCCAGTGAACTATCTTTTCCAAGTTCTTGTGATGTAGCTGTAATGTAAATTAATTAAGAACAGGTCACTCTCCTACTGTAATTGGTTGGGCTAAAAACTGCAGAGCAATTTGGCAGAAAATATTAAAAGCCATAAAATGCACATGCCTTTCACTCTAGCAATTCTAACTCTTGGAATTGATCCTAAGGTAATAATTAAGGATGTGCAAAAGAATATTCATTTCCCTACTGTTTGTAATTACTAAATCTTGGAAGCAAACTAAATGTCCAAAAATAGGATAGTGATTAAATAAATTATCATAAAGCCTTAAAATAAAATAGTACAAAGGGTCATTTGAAAAGCTGTAGAAATATGTCCACTGATATACACAGGTTTGTTTTATATATTCTTAAGTATAGAAATCAAAATACAAAGGCATATAGGAAGTTGTCTCATTATCCTGAGTCTAATTAAAATTATAGAAGATTTGCTTGTCTCTGATGTCTTTTTATGTTTTCTGATATTTCTCTAATGAGTACATAATAAGTATTATCATTTTGATAAACTAGAAGGAGAAAAAAAAACAGTAGAAGTTTTTAAAAATCTAAGACCAGAGAAAGAAAGTAAATGAAAGAGGAAGGATTAGGGATGAGCTTTAGGAAGAACTCCTGACAATGTGATTGTGAAGTTCCGAAATGCACAGTCAGCCAGGGTCATGGAATCTCTTTTCTTGGGGCTTTGTAAGAAAATGGTAGCCAATTCTCATTTCAGGAGAGCTTGAAAGCAGCTCTAACCTCTGTGGCCTTTTGTTGCTCCATGTGCTAAAGGGCTGAGCCAAAATACAATTTTCACTCAGTGACACACAAAACAGTCAATTCTGTACATTGCCCCTGATCCTTCACAATCCTTTACCTTTTCAAGAGAAAGTAAACCCTAAGGTCTTATACCCAGCACTGAAACACAATGACCTTAAATTTATACCCCCAGCAATTTGCTCAGGAAATACAGTGGAACGCTAGTTAATATTTTGTAATGTCTACCTGTCTTTTCCACTATAATAAAAATTCTAAGTAATTTTAGCCACCTAACTACCCCAAAATGAGTGAAAGAAAATGATGGAGCTTATATAAAATCTTATGCATTGTTATCTATGTTTTATAAAACTGTTATAAATGTGTTTTATAAAACTCTCATAGATATTGACCAACATAAATACCAGGACAGGCCCTGGCCGGTTGGCTCAGCGGTAGAGCGTCGGCCTGGTGTGAGGGGGACCCAGGTTCAATTCCTGGCCAGGGCACATAGGAGAAGCGCCCATTTGCTTCTCCACTCCCCCCCTCCTTCCTCTCTGTCTCTCTCTTCCCCTCCTGCAGCCAAGGCTCCATTGGAGCAAAGATGGCCCGGGCGCTGGGGATGGCTCCTTGGCCTCTGCCCCAGGCACTAGAGTGGCTCTGGTCGAGGCAGAGCGACGCCCCAGAGGGGCAGAGCATCGGCCCCTGGTGGGCAGGTCATCGCCCCTGGTGGGCGTGCCGGGTGGATCCCGGTCGGGTCGGGCACATGCGGGAGTCTGTCTGACTGTCTCTCCCCAGTTTCCAGCTTCAGAAAAAAAAAAAATAATAATAATAATAATAATAAATAAATAAATGCCAGGACATGGTTAAAGGGCACCAATGGGAGCATTATGAAAGAGCAGCAACAGCAAAGGTGTGTCATTAGAGACCAAGGCTTCGCTCACCTACATCCTTGTATTCCGAATGCACGTGACGGTGAAGGCTGAACAGTGAAGAAGGCTGGCAGGAATAAAACTGATTCACATGAAATATGCCCTTGGGGGAGAGCCCTTCAGATACCCTGGACCAGATCACCAGAAAAATGAACCAGTGGGTCCTAGAGCAAATTAAACCTGCTACATCACTGGAGACAAAAGCTACAAAATTAAAGTTGTCTTACTTCGGGCATATCATAAGAAAGCAGAGTTCTTCAAAAACGACAGTAATACTTGGGAAATGGAAGGCAGCCGGAAAGGAGGAAGACCATGTATGAGATGGACTGGCTCCATAAAAACCCACAGACATGAGTCTGTAGAGTGCGCAGGGCTGTTGAGGACAGGACATTGTTGTCATCACTCACTCAGAGTCACCAAGAATGGGATGGAGCCTACTCAATGGCATATAATACATATGAAAAAAATTAAAATATTCAATTCTGACAAATTCGTTTTCTTTTTTTTTTTTTTTTAAGATTATATTCACTGATTTTGGAGAAAGGAAAAGAGGTGAAAGGGGGTGGGGGGAGGTGGGAAGCATCAAATTGCAGCTGCTTCCCATATGTGCCTTGACCAGGAAAGCCCAGGGCCTTAAAACAGTGACCTCAGCATTCCAGGTCAACGCTTCATCCACTGTGCCACCACAGGTCAGGCGAGTTCATTTTCTTTAGAAAGGCCAAAAACTAATTTTGTTTTCTGATAAACTCCTATGAATACAAATGTGACATTTTCCAAGTCTATAATTTAATACATTTTATACTTGGGAATCAGTTTCCTGGCCTAGTGAAGGAGCAAAAGGTAGAGAGGGTGACAGCCCAACAGGCTGCACTGAGAATGACAGGTTAAAATGAGCTTATGTAGCCACCAAAACTGAGAGGATGAGTTTGAGCCAGGCAGAGAGCCACAGAAATGTCAACACGGAGGAGCCAGCTAAGGTTGTATTACATAGTCCTATATAAAAAATCAAGCCTGGATGTGTGCAAAGACAGAAGAATGAGGCGAATAATGTGTGAATGTGAGTTTCAGAGACCTAGTTCTGAAGCAAAGTGAAGTGAAAAACAACAACAAAAACTGAAATAACAACAAAATACCACACATTTTCCTGAGGCTCTGGAGCCATCCACCAAGAATGAGCCTTAAGCCATCAGCTTTCTTTCTTTTTTTTAAAAAAAAGGAGTGAGATGAGGAGTGATAGAGAGACAGACTCCCACATGCACCTGGACTGGGATCTACTCAGCAACCTCTGTCTGGGGCTGATGCTCAATCAACCAAGCTATTTTTAGCACCCAAGGTTGACAAGCTCCAATGGAGTTATCCTCAGCACCCAGAGCCATCCTCAGCACCTGGAGCCATGCTTCAACTAATCAAAACACTGGCTATGGGAGGGGAAGAAGGAGAGAAGGAAGAAAAGGAGGTGGGGAGAAGCTGATCATTGTTTTCTTCTGTGCGCCCTGACCAAGAACCGAACCCAGGATGTCCATACTCTGGGCCAACACCCTATCCACTTAGCCACCAGCCAGGGCCACCATCAGCTTTGTAAGCAAGGTATAAGACATAGATCCCTCCTTCCTTTAAACACTTATGAAGGCTTCAGTTCTAAATAAAGCCATGCAGCCTTTAAGGCATATTATTCTGTGTACCAACTCTAAGTCTCATCATTTTTATGAAAGAGTAAGCAGGTCATAAGAGAGATCTCTTTTCTTTCCTCAATAAGCCTCACTTATTGTAGTATTCTTGGAATACTGTATTTTAAAGAGATTAGTTTTCTGGACAGGTAACGGTTTATTTCTTTTAACTTTAAGTTCAAAATAAACAATATTAACCATTCGGGATTAAAATATCCCTAATATATTTTACATAAAAGTCAGAGACATTAGTTAACATTCTCTTGATGACCCAAACCAATAATTATGAACCTCAATGACTAGGCAATACCGTACACATACATAACTTTAGGGTCCACTGAAGTGTCTCTACTCTAAATGACCTGAGGCTGCTGTGTGTCTGAGTCCATATATCTGCATTTTATAGTCTGCCAGGCTTTTACTTCATGATATTGTGGTTTTGTTGTTTTTTTCTTTTTTTAATAGAGAGTCAGAGAGAGAGACAAATAGGGACAGACAGAGAGGAAGGGAAAGAAACGAGAAGCATTAATTCTTCATTGTGGCACCTTAGTTGTTCAGTGATTGCTTTCTCATATGTGCCTTGACCAGGGTGTTACAGCAGAGTGAGTGACCCTTTGCTCAAGCCATTGACCTTGAGCTCAAGCCAGTGACCATGGGGTCATGTCTATGATCCCACGCTCAAGCCAGTGACCCCGCGCTCAAGCTAGTGAGCCCGTGCTCAAGCCGGATGAGCCCGCGCTCAAGTTAGCGACCTCAGGGTTTCGAACCTGGGTCCTCCATGTTCCAGTCTGATGCTCCACCCACTGGGCCACCACCTGGTCAGGCTACCTAATATTTTCAATGTAAATAATTGATTACTTGATATGGTTCTATTTCAGGCCACCCAAGAGCAAAATCTGTATATGTTATCATCTATGCTATCAGTAAATTGATTGCATAATGAGTACCCTAATTTTGAGCCTTTCTTTGCCTTATTAAATATTTGTTTAGGTAAAAGACTTACTTGAAAACATTCCTAAAAGAATGTTTTGTGAACATCCTTGGCAAAATGTAGAGAATATTTCCGCATGCTCCTCAAGATAATAGACTTGGTTGATGATTCAGTACCACCAGCAGGAGCCTGAGAAGCCCAAACCTCAGTCTGCCCCTCTTCTCCCTTCTACACACCTTCCCTGGGAAGTCCAAGTCACTGCCAGAATTCCCTCTCTATACAAACAATCCGTCTCCAGCCCCCACCTCTCTCCTGAATTCAAGATCTCTATTCTCTATCACAACTGCTCTCTAGATTTCCCTAAGTTTAAAAGTATCCAAGGAAGTGCCTGGGCCGATGGCTTGGTTGGTTGGAGGGTCATCCCGAAGTGCAGAGGCTACTGGTTCTATCCCCAGTCAGGGCACGTACAGAAACAGATCTATGCTCCTCTCTCTCTCTCTCTCTCTCTCTCTCGCTCTCTCTCTCTCGCTCTCTCTCTCTCTCCCTCTTTCCCTCCCTCCTCCTTCCTCTCTCACTAAAATCAATCAATAAAAAAACATATCCAAGAAAGTTCATAAAGGCCTCCTCACTAATTTCTCTCCTGACCGCATACTTTCAAAACCTTTCTTTTCTTCTCCACTTTCTCTGTGCATGTTAGTGATATTATTACTACCAAATAAGAAATCTAGGAGTTCCCTTGATTATTCTCACTTCCTGATCAATCTGAAAGTTGTATTAATACCACTTTCTGAAATACCTCTTCACACACTTATGTTTACTATCTCCAATGTTGAAGCCTTAATTCAGATCATCATATTTAACTCAGTAGTATCCAACCTTTTGACTTTTGAGAACAGGTAAGTATAGAATTATTTGGGGGATCACTAAGGTAGGAATCACCCTAAGCATAAGCAAAGTCAACTCAGGTCACTGGGTCTATAATCTTCATACAACATCAGGTGGTTAACTCTTTTACTGACCAGCGTGAAATTTCTGGTGGCCGGTCGCTGTGACTGAGTCTTAAATAGCCCCTAAATGATTTCCCAGCTGACAACAATTTCCCTTCCAGTTTACAGCAGCATCAACGATGCATTTTATTTCTATAAAATATTACCTTCCATCAGCAATGAATTAAATTTTTATAAAACATATAAACTGATGGTTTTTCCCTATTAATATATGTATTTATATTGATATACATTTATATTTTCAGTCTTCCCAAGGTTTAGGGCAACTGTTCTCAATTCTGCCATATTGGAGCTGGAAGATTCTAATCCTAGGGAAACACTGGGCTTCTGCTGAATTAAGGCCCTTACTGCGTGTGAGCATGCATGAATTTGTGTGCGTGTGTGTGGGGGGGGGGGGGTAAGAGAGAGTAAAGGAAAAGCTGTAGGGGGTCGAGATATGAGTCCAAATCAATGAAGGATCAGAACGCAAAACTATGTTCTCAGAGATTCTAGGACACATCCTAGACAACTACTGTGAATAATGAAAATGTATACTGACTATAGTAATTAAACTTAGGAAGATACAAATGCAGAAAAAAAATTAAAAGCCACTGGACCGACTACATGTGCAATTCCCTTCAATATATCCTACCTTTGAGAAGATTTCTGTCAACAGGTCCCAGATTAGCTTCTAAGCACTCCTCCAATCCCCCCCAACAATGTACAATCACTGGAATTGTTTTCATTCCCTTTACACATTCGGGCATGCCTACTTTTAGTTTATTTTAGGAGAAGTATCCCCTCTCTGTATTTAGTAACAGACTACACATCCTTGAAGCCCTTGTTCAAATCTGGGTCTGCAAAGATGCCTCCTATCTCTACAGTTTTAGTCAGCTCAGGCTACTATATCAAAATATCACAGACTGGGTGGTTTCAACAACAGAAATTAGTTTCTTACAATTTGGGGGGGGGCGCTAAAAAGTCTAAGATCAAAGTCCTGGTCTATTTGGTTCCTGGTAAGGCCTCCCTTCTTCTCTTGCAGATAGCCATCTTCTTGCTGCTGTGTCCTCACACAGGGAAGAAGATCTCTCACATCTCTTCTAAAGATAAAATCTCATCATGAAGGTTCCACCCTCCTGATCTAATTGCCTTATAAAGGTCCCACCTCCAAATACCATCACACTAGGGGGATGAGGGGTAAAGCTTCAAACCTGTATTTTGGGGAGAAAAAATTCTGCCGATTGCATCTACAAAACTGAAAGAGTCATTTCCTCTACTGTTTTAAGGGTTCTCTATGTTATAAATTCCTCCTTGGGGCTGAACCCTATGTCTTAATTATCTTAATATCCACAGTTCCTAGCACACTGCTTGGCACCAAGCACATCTACAAAAAGTACTCAGTGCATATGTGCAACAGAAGCCCACCCACTGACCTCAGTTAACTAACAGCAAACCATTCTCAAAATCTTCTTCCCAGGGCCACCATCACATCTTATTCTTTCTAATGCCATACACACACACACACACACACACACACACACACACACACATACAATGTTATTTATGTCAATCTGTTAGATAATCCACAAACATGCATCTTCACTTATCCATTTTTGTTCTCATCATGTAGAGACTGTTTATAATTTCAGATTTCATGTAAGCAAAACTTTACATATCCCATAGTGCTTAGTGAGGATCAACAAATGCTTGTTGCTGAATGAAGTCCTGACGCTGGAAGTCTTGGGTCCTTAATTTGACATATATGTACTTGATACAATTTTGTATTACACTAGGTAAGTCTCCTTCCGATTAACCATGCCTGATTTCCTATGTGCCACAGTGAGAGAGAATACTGAAGCTAGAACCCAATGATGAGAATTAAACCCATGGCACCAACATTTTCAGTTTCTCTGACTGATTTCTAATCTCTAAAATGTATATAACATCATCTACCTCACAAGTGTTTTGATTGATCAAATGAGAAAACACATGACAATGCACTTCATAAACCATAAATGCCAGCAAACATTGTTTTTTAAAATCATAATATATCTTTATACAATCATGACATAGATCTCAGTTGTACTAAATGTCTTATTTACCTTAGATCCAACATAACTAAGTTATTCTA
Source organism: Saccopteryx bilineata (assembly GCF_036850765.1). Lineage (NCBI taxonomy): Eukaryota > Metazoa > Chordata > Mammalia > Chiroptera > Emballonuridae > Saccopteryx > Saccopteryx bilineata. Next base: position 77,175,873 of record NC_089495.1, on the reverse strand, counting down.
CAGATTCTGATTTCCTTGGATAAAAGCCACAAGGGATCTGAAGCCTCTTTGAGCAGACTGAGGAAGCTGAGAGTATCTATATGTTACCAGGCTGATGGCATCAACTTCTGACAGTTGTAACATATGCCAACTGGCTGCACACAGGAGCAATGTAGTGCTACCAACTCCCTGTACACACACCCACTTCCATTCCCCGAGAGGTACCAGACTGTCGGACAACTTGGCCACTAGCCTATACAAATGTGAAAACACTGTAGAAACATTAGCCAATAAAACACATACTAGCAGCTGAGTCAAATATTTTAGCTCTTAGATGTGCCCAAGTAAATGGTTTGTGCATTCTAAAAAATGTTTTATTTGGAAAGCGTTTCCCAGTGCAGATGCTGTCAAAAGTACCCATTTTTAGTGGGTTAAATCAAGGGCAGGTGGTAGCAGCAGGACGGGGAATGTTTTTTAAACAAAATTGCATAAACTGCAAAAAAAGTTAATACCAAATGTGGGAGGGTGTCCTTGCAAAACCAAAAGGTCGTTAGTGGTTTCCAACATTACAATTGTACTGATTGTAAATATTAAAGAAGTATAAACATAAATACCACAAAATGATAAAGTTATCAGGACTTGGCAAGGGAAAAAACACTATTTTTAAAAATATATAATGTATCAATAAAAATACTTGCCAAAAAAATAAAAAAGTTCAATCAAGTAAGGAATCAAGAAGTTAAGCATTATAAATCAAATACTTCACTTGCCAAAGACTTTTTTTTTTTTTTTTTTTTTATTCATTTTTAGAGAGGAGAGAGACAGGAGAGAGAAGGGGGAGGAGCTGGAAGCATCAACTCCTATATGTGCCTTGACCAGGCAAGCCCAGGGTTTCGAACCGGCGACCTCAGCATTTCCAGGTCGATGCTTTATCCACTGCGCCACCACAGGTCAGGCCAGAGACTTTTTTTTTTGACAGAGACAGAAAGAAAGTCAGAGACAGGGACAGATAGGGACCAACAGAAAAGAAGGGAGAGAGATGACAAGCTTCAATTCTTCTTTGCGGCACCTTAGTTGTTCAATGATTGCTTTCTCATATGTGCCTTGACCAGGGGACTACAGCAGAGTGAGTGACCCCTTGCTCAAGTCAGCAACCTTAGGCTCAAGCCAGAGACCATGAGTTCATGTCTATGTTCCCAAGCTCAAGCCAGCAACACTGTAATCAAGCTGGTGAACCCACGCTCAAGCCAGTGACCTCAGGGTTTCAAACTTGGGTCCTCCACATCCCAGTCCAATGCTCTATCCACTGCACCACCATTTGGTCAGGTGCCAGAGACTATTTTTAATAAGCAATCAAACACAGGCCCACTTGAGGGTTTTACATTGAGGTTAATAATTTGGGGGGGAAGACATAAAGCAATCCAAATTTGCGAACTTCCTTAAGAAAACTCGGGACTCAAACGGCAGACAGCGCCTCTGATAAGCTTCCAGCCTGTAAGGAGGGCCCAGTAATGTACTGTAAGAGATTAGGAAATCTATGCACCCTTGTTCTTAGGCAACAATGTGCTTCATATACAATATATCTGGGCTACGTCACTCTTTTCCAGTTTAATTCTACCTCCATGACAATTTTTAGGAAAAGCTGCTAAACTGCAAACTATGAAGCAGATTACTCTAAGGCCCGGGATTATAAAATGCATGGTGAATATGTCTCTTGAGAGCCAAAACAAGGAAATTCCTTAATAATTAATACTGAATAGACGGTTTCTTCACCACCAATTTTCCAATAGATTCTGTTTGTAACTACTGATGGGAATAAAAATATGATACTCATTGTGGCAATATAACCTATGCACAGAGCCAACAGATTTCTCTTTCTTACCTGCTCAGATAATGCAAAGGAAAAAAAAAGTTTTTACCAGTTTTCCTTTGTTTGATATTTTTCCACTCACTAATTAACTGGTTGCATTATGACACTGGCCAAATGATTGGTGTTATGCAGTCAATCAAATTGAATGGTACAGAAAAACTCTCAGGAAAAGAAATGTCAACTGTAATCGTTGTAATGCCAAAAGTTGTAATGACAAAAATACCTTAAAATTCTGGACTGATCACTGTGGGGAAAAAGATGAAAAACAGAACTCAATAGGTATGAGTATATAAAATCACAGAAACCTGTTAAAAATAACATAATAATTGTTATGAGATTTTTAAGCCTCTCCTAACATTGTGAATTTTGGATTATCTGGGTAAAAAAAATTCTGACAATAAAAAATTTTTTCTTCATTATCCTGACACATTTTCTTTGTGAATGTTCCATTACAGAAACAAGAGGGATCGCCACTGACGTGCCAGAAACACTCAAGGCTCTACAGGGTCCCCAAACTTTTTACACAGGGGGCCAGTTCACCTTCCCTCAGACCATTGGAGGGCCACCATATACAGTGCTCCTCTCATTGACCACCAATGAAAGAGGTGCCCCTTCTGGAAGTGCGGCGGGGGCCAGATAAATGGCCTCAGGAGGCCACATGCAGCCCGCGGGCTGTAGTTTGGGGATGCCTGCTCTACTACAATGAAGGGGGGGAGGTGCACAGCCCAGACGAGAGGCGCACCTGGAGCCCCCACCTCAGGTGATCACCAAGGTTGCACCATTGGACCTTACAGCAGTGTTTTCAACTGCTGGTCCACAGACTGGTGCTGGTTCGACAGAAATTTTGTGCCAGTTCAGAAAAGAGTTAATTGCCCTGATGTTGAAAACCACTGCCCTACAGAACACCTACTATAAAAAGCCACTTTACCAAGGTCAGGAGACATAGAGGCTCTATCTAATATGTAGAAACAAACTCAGGGAGACAACCAAAACAAGGAGAAAATGAAACATGTCCCAAATGAAAAAGCAGAACAAAACTTCAGTAAAAACACTAAATAAAATGGAAACAAGCAATCCTTCAGATGCAGAGTTCTACACATTGATTAAAAGGATGGTCAATTAACTTAGAGAAAGAGTACATAAACGTAGTGAGAACGTCACCCATGAGACATAAAAACAGAGATAGAAGACAGAAAAAAGAGCCAATCAAAAATAAAGAATATATTAACTGAAACAAAGAATATATTACAGCAAATCTATAGTACAGTAGAGAAAGTAGATGGTCTAATGAGAGATTTGGAAGAAACAAATCAAAAAACAGCAGAAAGAAAAAAGAATATTAAAAAATGAGGATAAGGAGCCTATAATACAACTTCAAGCATAACATCTGCATCATTGGGGTGCCAGGAGAAAAGAAGGAGAAAGAAATTGAATTTCTATGTGAAAACAATGATGGAAAACTTCCCTAACCTGTTGAAAGGAACAGACATACAAGTCCAGAGAGTGCAGAGTCCCAAACAAGGTGAACCCAAAGGGCCGCACACCTAGACACATCATAATTTAAATGCCAATGATTAAAGACACAGAAAGAATCTTAAAAGTAACAGAAAATTACCTACAAGAGAGCTCCAGTAAGACTTTCAGTTGATTTCTCAACAGAAGTTTGCAGGCCAAGAGGGAGTGGCAAGAAATACTCAAAGTGCTGAAAAGCAAGAACCTACAACCAACATTACTCTACCCAGCAAAGTTATCGTTTAGAATTGAAGAACATATAAAGAGCTTTCCATACCAGAAAAAGCTAAAAGAGTTCATCAGTACCAAACTAGTTTTTATTTTATTTTTTTTACAGAGACAGAGAGAGAGTCAGAGAGAGGGATAGATAGGAACAGACAGACAGGAACAGAGAGATGAGAAGCATCAATCATTAGTTTTTTTGTTGCGACATCTTAGTTGTTCATTGATTGCTTTCTTATATGTGCCTTGACCGTAGACCTTCAGCAGACCGAGTGACCCCCTCCTCAAGCCAGCGACCTTGGGTCCAAGCTGGTGAGACTCGCTCAAACCAGATGAACCCGCACTCAAGTTGGCGACCTCAGGGTCTCAAACCTGGGTCCTCCTCATCCCAGTCTGACGCTCTATCTACTGTGCCACCACCTGGTCAGGCAGTACCAAACTAGTTTTAAAAGAAATGTTAAAGGGTGAAGAAGAAGAAAGAAGAAAGAAGGAGAAGAAAGAGGAAGAGGAGGAGGAGGAGGAGAAGAAGACGAAGAAGACGAAGAAGAAGAAGAAGAAGAATTTAAATATGAATAAATTGCAATAAAAACATAGCAATTATCAATACTTACTTTAAATGCAAATAAATTAAATACTTTAATCAAAACACCTATGGAGGCTGAATGAATAAAACTAGACTCTTATATATGCTGTCCACACAAGATTCACTTCAGATCAAAAGAAACAGAAACTGAAAGTAAAGGGATGAAATATTATATTTAAATGGCAACAAGCAAAAAGCTGGGGTAGCAATATTTATACCAGACAAAGCAGACTTCCAAACAAAGGCTATATAAAAGAGACAAAAAAGTTACCCAGCATACTTTACCCAGTAGATAAATACTTTAGGTATTTATCTACTAATATCTACTAAAACCCAAACACTAATTCAAAAAGACAAGACACCCCAATGTTCACTGCAAAATTATTATAATAGCCAAGATATAAAGGCAACCTAAGAGTCCATCACTAGATGAATGGATGAAGAAGAAATGGTGATACATACAATGGATACAGCTATAAGAATAAAATCTTGCCATCTGCAACAACACAAACCTAAAGAGTATTGTGTTGAATATAATGTCAGACAGAGAAATGTCATATGATTTTACTTATATGTGGAATCTAAAACACAAAATAAGTAAACAAGCAGAACAGAAACAGACTCATAGATACAGAGGTCAGACAGCTGGTTACCTGATGGGAGATGGTTTGAGGGGCTGGGTAAAAAAGGTGAAAAGATTAGGATTACATTGGTAATAAAAAATAGTCACAGAGAGAGCATAGGGAATATACTTAATAACACTGTAATAACTGTATATGGTGTCAGACAGATGCTAGAGTTACTGGGATGAGCACTCAGTTATATAATATCTAATCACTGGCTTGTATACCTGGAACTAAGATTATATTGTACATCAATTGTAACTAAAAAATTAAAAAATATTTAATTAAAGTAAAAAAAAATCAATGCCATTAATATTCCTTAATGCTCAAATAATCAAAGATTCTAAAATTAGAAAACAACACTCTAGTCACTAAGTGTTGTATTTGCATACATTATAATAAATATAAAACAAAATCCTATAGTTGTGGTAAAATACAAATCTACAAAAATGAAAGGGAAGTTTTAAAAATAGTATTCAAATTTTGACTCTCTATAATTAATCCTATCAATATTATTAATGTGGTTGATAATACTCAGGTTAGTATTTTTTTAGCTTTTATAAATTTCAGTTTAATTTTATCATCTTGTATGTCTCCGATGGAATTCTCAATAATCACAGCTACAGTGCGCTACTTCGAACATAAATGAAACAATGGATCGATACGAGGTGACAGACTCCTGGCTGAAATGTTGCCCTCGCATGACCCGCCGCTGCCCTTCCACACCCTAAAGACTTAATGAATCACCGGAGCACACTGAAGATCGTGTGCATTTTTCCCATGTGAGAAATGGATTTATATCAGTACTAGAAAAAAAAAAATCATTCCCTATGAAATATCACCAAGCTCCCTAAGGAATGGCTTCAAGCCACTGAGCTAAAAGGTACAGAAACAGTTTGCATGCCTTTCTAAGGATGTGTTATACCTGCACGGTCTTTGAAAGGGCACTAGTGTCCACGCCTGGTCAAAATGGGGACAGAAGACACAGGACATTTGACACAACTTGCACAAAACCCAGCAGAGCCCTTTCCTTCCTCTGTTTCCTTGGGATAAGCCCCATTTCACCCTTCACATTAAATTACAGCAAAATTAAAGGGACAAAAATTAATTCTCAAAATGTAGCACCCAAGGGGAAATAGACAGGTCTCAACTACATACAGAACGAAAGGAGGGAAGAAAGATTAACCAACAATATGCCCTAGCAAACAGAATGTCTACTCGCATGAAAAGAAGAAACAAACAAACTGTATGAACATGTCACAGGATAGAAAGAAAGAAATAAGGAAGGAATACAAGAGAGATAGGAAAAGAAGGAAACTCGTGGGCAAGGGAGAAAAAAGCACTCACTCTTAAAGAAATACAACCTATTAATAAAACAAAGCTTCACATTAAAGGAAGACTTCCATAAAAATGATTATCAGAACACAGGTGATCAAAAATGAAATAATATTAAAAAGAGAAACTTAAAAATTATTTTAGAGCCATCAAAACATACTGAAGACCAAAACTGTATCAACTCAGTACTAATAAACAAAATAGCAAGGGAATGAGGAAACACAGCTGAATATGAGAAGATGTGGCTAAACACTGAATTACTGATGAGGAATAAAGGCTTACTTCAACTCCAGGCAATACAAAGAAGACAGATAGGAGACGTGAAGCACAAACTGAAAATTGCTGATCTTGTAGACAAAAAACAAACAAACAAAAACTAACTATAAAAATAGTACAAATTTTCCCTAACATGAAGAACAAGTTGAAATAACAGTGTTCCACAAAAAAAATATTGATAGGGAATCGTCTAAAATAAGTTATATCCTTAAGTCACTGAACTTCAAATATATATATATATATATATAATTCTGCAGGTATTCAAGCAGAAAAGAGCAATTCACTGACAGTGGGGATTGGGGGTTGGGAGGCAGACTCAGCCTAGCTTGTTCTTTGAGGAACATTCAATGCAAGAAGTACTTTGGCACTATATTTCTACACAGTTCTAAGTGAAAGTATGATCCAATTATTTATTAAATCAACCTGACTTTAGAGCATAAAAATAGCTGATTAACATTCTCCAGCATAAAATATTTTAAAGAATGCAAACATATGATATTTTCTTAAAATTGCTTGACAATGAAATCTAGTTGACAAAGAAATTAAGAGGGATAATCAAGTTGAAAAAGCCAGGGACTAGAACAAGGATAAAGAGGAAACATAAAACTGATTTACATCTTTTGCTGCTGAATAGCTGATAAACTTTTTTTTTAAATAATTTTATTTTTAATGGAGTGACATCAATAAATCAGGATACATATATTCAAAGATAACAACTCCAGGTTATCTTGTCGTTCACTTATGTTGCATACCCATCACCCAAAGTCAGATTGTCCTCTGTCACCTTCTATCTGGTTTTCTTTGTGCCCCTCCCCCTCCCCCTTTCCCTCTCCCTCTCCTCTCTCCCCCTGTAACCACCACATTCTTATCAATGTCTCTTAGTTTCACTTTTATGTCCCACCTACGTATGGAATAATGCAGTTCCTGGTTTTTTTCTGATTTACTTATTTCACTTCTTATAATGTTATCAAGATCCCACCATTTTGCTGTAAATGTTCCAATGTCATCATTTCTTATGGCTGAGTACTATTCCATAGTGTATATGTGCCACCTCTTCTTTATCCAGTCATCTATTGACGGGCTTTTTGGTTGTTTCCATGTCCTGGCCACTGTGAACAATGCTGCAATGAACATGGGGCTGCATGTGTCTTTACATATCAATGTTTCTGAATTTTGGGGGTATATAACCAGTAGAGGGATTGCTGGGTCATAAGGTAGTTCTATTTTCAGTTTTTTGAGGAACCACCATACTTTCTTCCATAATGGTTGTACTATACATTCCCACCAACAGTGGATGAGGGTTCCTTTTTCTTCACAGCCTCTCCAACATTTGGAATAGCTGATGAACTTTAAAAACACAATGCAAGTTTTCTGCCTCTCCAGAGGTTCTGGTAGGGAGTTCTACACAGCCTATTAATTTGTTAATTGCCCAATAATTCAGTAAAAGAAAATAGTGAAACTTAAGAACTGAACATTTCAATTGTAACATTCTCTTTATGTGCTCATTAAAAAAGTCTTGATTCTCATACTCTGATTTATCTTCAAAGCATATAAATTTTTCACCTTTTACTGAAAAAACAAATTTTTTCATTAATAAATCAAGTATTCTCATCTAAAAATCTAAAAGTCCAATCACCTACATACGTAGTGTATAAAGCAAAAGTAACCTTATAATTCTAGAAGTCCCTTTATCCTTATAAAAATACTCAAAAAGTTTGGAAAGACTTTTTTTTTCTCTCTTAAGTGAGAAGCGGGAAAGCAGACAGACTCCCACATTAAGATCCACCCAGCAAGCCCCCCTATGGGGCAATGCTCTGCCCATCTGGAGCTGTTGTGCCGTTGCTTAGCAACTGAGCTATTTCTGGGCCTGAATGAGGCCATGGAGCCATCCTCAGTTCCCAGTCCAAGTTGCTCCAACCATTTGACATTTAAACCATGGCTGCAAGAGGGGAAGAGAAAGAGAATGAGAGGGAAAGGGAGGGAAGGAGAGAGGGAGGGAGAGAGGAGGGAGGGAGGGAGGGAGAAGCAGATTGTCCCTTCTCCTGTGTGCCCTGACTGGGAATCAAATCTAGGACATCCACATGGCAGGCCTACACTCTACTGCTGAGCCAACCTGCCAGGGCCTGGAAAGACATTCTATATAAAAATGTTCACCCTGTGGATGAAAATAGGGCCTCATGCTGAACCTGGCAAGCTCAAGGGAAGCCTGCATGGTGGCCTTGCAGACTTGGAGACCTAAAGTAACCACACAGGATAGTCTGAAATTAAAACTACCTGACTAAAAGAAGTTCATGGTGGGTAGTCATGTCCTAGGGCAGTATTTTTCTCTAACAAAGGTCTATGCTTACCTTCATTGAGCTTGTCTTTTGTCTTTTTGCATCTATGATAATATACCTTTAACAGGACCATAACAAGCCTTTGAAATATGAGAGTAATCTTCTTTCCCTGACGGTCTCCCATCAGAACAGGAGACCACAGAACCCCTTGTTGTTACTGCTGCCTTGATTATTAACTATCCTGTACCTACCAGTGTAAAAGAAATATGTGTCTATTCGTTTTACTTTCTACTCAATCTCAGAAATTCCCCACTCTGCTTTCTCCTGCTTGCCTACCTTATCAGAAGGGGTTTCCTGTCACCCCTTCCATCTTCCCCTTTGATTCTTACGTATAAAATAAGTAGTGAAACTGTCCTTTTCCGGGGCGTTTTTTCAATCCGTTTAGATTGTGCTTCCCAGCAACTGTTGACAGTTTGGCTCAAGCAAACTCACAAAAATTCTTACAGGTTTGGACGTTTCTTATATCGACAAACTCATTTTTGTTAATATCTGAGACCAGGCAAGTGTAACATTACCTATTATCTTCTTTCTTCTCTCTCTTTTTTTTTTTTTTTTTTTTTTTGAGAGAGAGGTAGAGAGAGAGTGACAGGAACATCAAGCTCTTCCTGAAATTCCCTGACCAGGGGTCAATCCTACAAACTGCTTCAGGATGACCCTACCATCGTATTTACCACCATTCCCCTTCTAAACATAAGAATTTAATAATTAATGCATGTTTACTTTAATATAATGAGTGAAACCAGATGAATAAATTCTGTGTTATCTAATTTCCTTATGTACAACTTGAAATTTCTTTTAAAAAATAAATTGTCAACATCATCCCAAAAACATATTATTGAATTAATAATATTAAGGGTAAATAACAAAAAATAAAAACACCTGCAAACTGCTCATTGTGGCTTTATGATTAATAGATATATTTTTATGTATCTTTACAAGGTATGCTAATGGAATGAATTCAAGTACCTTGAACTATGTATCCTCTAATATCATAATGCATTAGGTACTTTGTAAAATGGCGCCAAAACTGACCTTTCTGTCTGGTCCTAACTAAATTACTCATTTACCATATTTCCCCATGTATAAGATGTACCTTTTTTCAAAAAAATTTAGGTCTAAAAACTGGGTGCATCTTATACAGTGGTTGTGGCATTTCAAATGCCACATATGAAACTGAGGACAAGGCAGTATATGAAGACAGTGATTCATCATCAGACACAGATGAGAACAAGCTAATGGATGGGGTTTTGATAGTGACGAGTTGTATAAATTTTATGATGAATAAAACTTGATTTCAATAACTTTAAGTAATACTTTTTTTTCTCAAATTTCGGGCCCCAAAATTAAGGTGTGTCATATACATGGGAGCATCTTTTTTTTTTTTTTTTTTTTTTTTCTTCTGAAGCTGGAAACGGGGAGAGACAGTCAGACAGACTCCCGCATGCGCCCGACCGGGATCCACCCGGCACGCCCACCAGGGGCGACGCTCTGCCCACCAGGGGGCGATGCTCTGCCTCTCCGAGGCATCGCTCTGCGGCGACCAGAGCCACTCTAGCGCCTGGGGCAGAGGCCAAGGAGCCACCCCAGCGCCCGGGCCATCTTTGAGCCACCCCAGCGCCCGGGCCATCTTTGCTCCAACGGAGCCTTGGCTGCGGGAGGGGAAGAGAGAGACAGAGAGGAAGGAGGGGGTAGGGGGTGGAGAAGCAAATGGGCGCTTCTCCTGTGTGCCCTGGCCGGGAATCGAACCCGGGTCCCCCGCACGCCAGGCCGACGCTCTACCGCTGAGCCAACCGGCCAGGGCCTACATGGGAGCATCTTATACATGGGGAATACAGTAGTAAAAACTAAAGACTTGCTCTTCTTTTCTCCCTCATTGCAACAGTTTCTATTATTCCTTTCTTTAGATCATTTTTTTTCATAAGTGTAAGTTTCCTACAGAAATGTAAAGGGAGATAAAGCACATATACAACAAGATTAAAAATATAATCAATGGACAACTGTGGATATCCTTATTATAGGCCCAACTGTGTATACCAAAAATTCTTTTTTTTTTTTATTTTATTTATTTATTTATTTATTTATTTTTTGGTATTTTTCTGAAGCTGGAAATGGGGAGAGACAGTCAGACAGACTCCTGCATGCGCCCTACGGGGATCCACCTGGCACGCCCACCAGGGGGCGATGCTCTGCCTACCAGGGGGCGATGCTCTGCCCCTCCGGGGCGACGCTCTGTCGTGACCAGAGCCACTCTAGCGCCTGGGGCAGAGGCCAAGGAGCCATCCCCAGTGCCCTGGCCATCTTTGCTCCAATGGAGCCTTGGCTGCGGGAGGGGAAGAGAGAGACAGAGAGGAAGGAGGGGGGGGTGGAGAAGCAAATGGGCGCTTCTCCTGTGTGCCCTGGCAGGGAATCGAACCCGGGACTTCTGCACACCAGGCCGACGCTCTACCACTGAGCCAACCGGCCAGGGCCCCAAAAATTCTTATGTTGAAGTCCTGATACTCAGAATGTGACTATTTAGAGACAGAACGTTTAATGATGTTATTGAGAGAAAATGTATAATAAAATGACTTGACCCTAATCTAATATGACTACTGTCTTTATAAGAAAAGAGATTAGAACTCAGAGGTACACAGAAAAAGACAAGGTAAAGGAACAGGGAGAAAAGGCAGCCATTTCTGAACCCAGGAAAAGTCCTCAGAAGAAATAAACTTTATCAACACCTTATCTGGGACTTTAAACCTCCAGAATATTAGAAAATACATTTCGGCTGTTTAAACCATCCAAGATTGTGGTACTTTGTGATTGCAGCCCTAGAAAATGAATAAAATCTTCATGCCAATAAATTTGAAAACAAAATAAATGGAGACATTTATAGAAATATAGAATTTACTAAAACTGACTCAAGAATAAACTGAAAACCTAAATAGTCTACTACCATTAAAGAACTAAATTTCAAGTTCAGATTTTACCCACAAAGCAAAAACTAGTCTCAGGTAGGTTTGGTAGTCTCAAATATGTAAGGAGTAGATTATTCTAATTATTTACATGCTTTCAAAGAATAGAAAAAGAGTGTAACATTGATACAAAATACCAGCTAGATTATTAAAAAAAATTACAGGCCAATCCCAATTAGAAAAGTAGATGCAAATATCCTATATAAAATATTACGAACAAAGTTCAATAAGGCATAAAATATTATCATAACAAATTGGATTGAAAAAGCACTAACCACAGGACAAATATATAGTCAACAAAATTAAAAATTAAAGCAACATACAGAAAATAAAACAAAAGTCCATAATCTTGGAAAAAATATTTTCAACACAGTTAATCAATTCTGAATATCTACCCCATGGGGGTTGGGGGAGTGGAAAGACCAGCGTTCAATAGAACAAAAATGCAAAAGAAGTGAAAAAAAAATTCCACAGAAGAGGAAACTCAAATAACCACTAAACATATAAATAGTGACAGGAAAGTGCAATTAAGGGCATAAGGAGACTATTTAACACACAATAGACTCACAAAACTTTAAATGTCAGCCGACACCATGAGTAGGTAAGGATGTGCAGAAAATAAAATTATTAATAAGTGCTATTGAAGATTTGCAATTAAATGAGAAAACGATTGGCCATAATCTAGTATGATTTAAAATGTGCATACTCTACAATTCACCAATTCTATTTTGGGTATATATTGTATTTTTCGCTCCATAAGATGCACTTTTTCCCCCAAAAAAGTGGAGGGGAAAATGCACATTCATGGAGCAAAAAACAAGTGTACTTTATTAAATATTTTAACACACCATTTGGTTCAGAATTTTTTTTTCTTATTTTCTTCCTTAAAACCCTAGGTGTGTCTTATGGTCAGGTGTGGTCTATGAAGCGAAAAATACAGTACACCATAGAAACTCTTCTACTTGTGCCCCAGGACACATTGAAATGACCGTTCATAAAAGCATTGTTCAAAACTGCAACAAGCTAGAAAGAATAGATATGTCTATTGCTGAAGAATAAATTACAGTATAGTCATGTATTAGAATTCTATTCAGCTGTGAAAATGAATAGTCCTACCTATATGCAGTAAAGTGGATGAATATTAAAAACAAAAACTTTGAATAAAATAGCCAATCACCAAAAACAAAAACATACATAGTATAGCACTGCTCATTTGATGCCTCAAAACAAGCAAAAGTAAACAATATAGAGCTAATGAACATGCACTTACACATGATGAAAAAGCATTACAAAAAGCAAAGAAATTAATGTTCATATGTGGGACAAAAAGTGTTTTTAAACCTGACCAGGAGGTGGTGCAGTGGATAAAGCACCAAACTGGTCACAGAAGACCCACTTCAAAACCTCGAGGTTGCTGGCTTGAGCACGGGCTCACCAGCTTGAGTGTGGGTCGCTGGCTTGAGCCCAAAGGTCTCTGTCTTGAAGCTCAAGGTCGCTGGCTTGAGCAAGGGGTCACTGGGTCTGCTGGAGCCCCATCCACCCACCGTCAAGGCACATATGAGAAAGCAATCAATGAACAACTAAGGTGCCGCAATGAGGAATTAGTGCTTCTCATCTCTCTCCCTTCCTGTCTGTCTCTATCTGTCCCTCTCGCTGTCTCTCATCTGTTTCTGTCACACACACACACACACACACACACACAGAGTTTTTATTTTTTTTTTATTTATTTTTTTTTTATTTATTCATTTTAGAGAGGAGAGAAAGAGGGAGAGAGAGAGAGAGAGAGAGAGAGAGAGAGAGAGAGAGACAGAAAGAGAGGAAAGAGAGACAGGGGGGAGGAGCTGGAAGCATCAACTCCCATATGTGCCTTGACCAGGCAAGCCCAGGGTTTTGAACCGGTGACCTCAGCATTTCCAGGTCGACGCTTTATCCACTGCGGCACCACAGGTCAGGCCCACACACAGAGTTTTTAAAATTGGAAAACTTTTATTTCTTAAGTTTGGTCTCTTTCTGTTATCAGATCTTATACTTACATATTCATTACATGCAATTTCTTCTATCTATCATATACATAACTTCAAGAAAGCATCTACACCTACTTTTCAACTAGAACACATTCACTGAATTGATTAAATAATAATTTTCAAAATTACTGATTTTGTAAAAAATGGCTGTTAGTTGGGTAGGAATTGCTTTACTACAACTACCGAGTCATCACACAACACAATTATTTTAACGTAAGAATCAAAACTCAATTTGCAATACCAAAGCATAAGAAAAAGAGGACAATTTCTTAGAATATTCAATTTACTAAATTAAACTACATTATCTATTTTTTTTTAAAGCCACATTGCTAGATACCTCAATATCAAAAAGTTAGGCTATCACCAATGTGTAGTCCAGTAATTATAAATACACTCAGCATAAGAGAGTTCTTTCCTCATATGTGTAATTATAGTTAACCACAGCCTCAGCAGCACATCCAGAGCATTCTGCCATGTCATCAGCACAGCTGTCTAGGGTAGCTGTTTAGAAAAACCCTTCCCTTGCCACTGTCCACATAATTAACTCCTGTAAACCAGACCTTTTCCCTTGACTACTATTTACTGAAAAAGTCAGCCTTAATAAAGAAATATTCAGTGTTTCAGGTTCTGTGTGATCCACCTGTCAGTTTTCCAGGATCTCCTCTCTTTGTCTTCCATCATACAGGATCATACTCTTTAACACTTTCTCAAGGAAGGAAAAAGTAACAGAGATGTCTTCTCATTTTCTTTCTTTTCTTTCCATTCAGATTCCATCCATCCATTTATTAAAACATTCATTAAAAAGATATGTTACCTTTTGCTTTAAATTTAGAAATGGGCAGAAGTTAAACCTACTTGCTTAAATTGGCTCTTAAAATCTGTGAATTGCAACCATAATCTCCTTACACCCTTGTTTCTCCCAAACTCTCAGCCTGTAATGCACTATGTAACCTTGAGTGAGGAGCTGCACTGTCATTGATCTTTTTCTTCCTACTTATGCTATACTATCCAGCTGAATGAGATAATTCTTATAGTACCATCCAACTCCAAATTTCTACATTCCTAAGATAAATGTCTGAAATTGTCAGCATCGCTTGATAAGATTATCCAGACAGAAGCTGCTCTTGATGCCAACAATAGCATCATCTCTTTGAAGCACAGATTTTGCATCCTGGACTCCTTAACAAAATTGAACCAAAAAAAAAAAAAATAATGAGAATTAGCTAACCCCTGCTCCCACCTAGCTTTCCCGTCCGCCCTGCCAACACACTTCAATGTGGAGAAAGTGACTGCTGTCACTAGCACTTTCTCCTGGAGCTTTAGCAGTATCTGAATTTTAGAGTTAGAGACAAAATAAGATTGAGATTCCCTGTTTCGTTCAAAAGCACTAGAGACTTTTCGCTTAAAATTAAATTCCTATTTGTTTCTGGCAGAACAAAAAATAAGCATCTCTTGTAAAACTGATTAGGACCAGGAAAGGGAGTTTAATTCTCACCCTTAGCTGTAACACAGAAATCTCTGGCCTTCTCTCTCTTGGCCTCCCCTTGACCACTGGCACCACGCTGGCCAACACTGGGCTGTGGAGCTGCCCAGCAGGCCAGGTGCACCTCGGAATATCTGATACTGTCACTTTCATCAGACTCAGTAGGGAGAGTTGAGAGATAAGCCAGGGCTGCAATAGTTACCTACTTAGACAAGATGCATTTAAGTCCTAGTATAGAACCAGAAGTTATAAACGTAAATCTATTATTAAGTTGCTTTAAGAAGAAATTTTACTCGTAATTAACTCAGTCTTTCCTCTTCCTACACAGATATTGTCACAAGTACCATCTCCACATTAATTTCCCTACTGGGACATTTTCTTCTAACTGAAACTTTTAGAAATATTGTACAAATAAATGTTACAAAATAGAGAACAGATGCATATAGTTCTGCGACTAACTACTGTGCAACTTTAGGCAAGTCCCTTGGTATTTCAAAGACTAATGAAGTTTGTCACAGATGGACACAAATCTGGTCCGGCGGCTAGACTCCCACCTATTTCCTCTACTTTCTCTTATTTAAAATGAGCATATTGTGGAGGAGAGGAGTTTACAAGCATAAATGAGATATATTCTTCAGATAAGATTTTCTGTCCTTCGCATACATCCATAGTCCGGCAACATTAAACCCCATGAGAAATCAACACTTGAAAAAAACTGTCTTAAGTCACATGATCCTGGTGTTTAAGAAATGTGAATTACACTTGCAATTTATTTTAAAAATAACAATAATTACATAAAAAAAAACTAATGAAAGATCAGAATAATCTATCAAGCATTTACCCATAAACTAGAAAATCTCTTTTTCCTCTTCTCCCTCCACTTCTCTCCCACACTCACTCTCTCATACACACACACACAGATATAAAAAGTATAAATACAAACTAGTATAGTTAGTAACTGGTCCTTTTTTTAGCCATCTAATTATCCTGTTCTCTTATCTGATTTGAATTCTACTTCTGAATTTACTCTAAATCACAAAACAAAGTCATATCCTTTTCTGGGGCTATGGATGGAATTCTGGGAATTTAAACCAGGTTGTTTTCAAAAGCTTTTCTTTTTTGTCTCCTGGAATCGTTAGAAGCAGGACGCCTCTCTGGCTACCTTCACTTACCTCCCTCCAAGCGCTCCCTTTATCTTTGTTCCAGGATAGCCCATCCTACAAGATTTCCTAGCCTGTACCATGGCTCAACAAGGACTTCCAGAAAGCTCACCAAGTCAGAAGAGTTGACATGTGAGACAAGAAGCCAGTCCAGCCTGCTGCAGAGCGGCTGCCCATGACCCCGCCTGTCTCAGTGCGGTCCGTTTCCTCTTGGGAAGTGCCACTTATGTTGCCCTTTGCCCTCTAACCTTCAACCATTCTCTCCTGTGTTAGTGCCTCCTGGTTCGTGCACCCCGTCTGAATTAATTCCTGCCTCCTTATTAACTGTCCTCCAGAGACTGTCTTCCAGTTACTGCCTGTCAAGCTCACCGCTAACCTTGCCGACTATAAACTCTTGATCTCCTCTCACTCATCATTTTGCTCCGAACTGTACTACATGGACAAGCCCCTTATGTCAAGACAATTCACACATCTCCACCATGTATAACATCAAAACCCTCAGTTGTTCTGGTCTGTTTGTCTATCCTGTGCTCCCTGCGGCCACATGATCCTGGCCTGAGCCTAATTGGTCTACAACAGTAAGATGCACAGAAGTCCAGGGGCAGAAAGGTCTCAGCAACTGTTGACACCAACGCCGGAGTCAAGTACCACCCGAGCCCACAAATGACCCTGCAGTTTCTCAAGAGATGAGCAGAGCTGGTTTTCCAGGACAGATGAGCCTTCTCTGTGCGGGCCCTCATCTCCCCTGCAAGCCTGAGTCCCCGGGCCTGTGCTTCAGGTCCGCAGAGACGATTAGCAAGATTAAGAAAACAGAACTCAAATAAGGTAATGATTTTTTGATACTCAGGTGGAGGGCAGAGTGGGGCACACGACCTGTGTGTGAGAAGGGAGAGACTGGGCAGTGTGTGGGACTCAGAGGTGGGTATGAACTGTCACAACCTAGCTGAGCTCAACCTGCATTTCCCAGGACTGGCATCCCTGCACAGTTCCATAGCTCCTGGCGGATAAGAGACATTTTGGCGAGATTCAGAAGGCAGACGAGCAGCAGCAGTCACATTCATTTCACACTCAGAAGGTCAATGCAGATGCAGGCGGAGCTCACACACGCTGTCACTGATGTGCTGGCTCACCTTGCTGGTGCAGGGACATGTTGGCCCACAGCTCCTGCAGCTCCCACAGGCGTCCATCAGCATGTGATCACAAGCCATGACACATTGGACTCAGTGAAGGGTGCTGCCGGCTTCTCCCAGACTCCCTAGCATCCCTGACGTTGGAGGCTTATAGGCCAAGAACCTGTGTGGAGGCCCGCTCACCCTCTTCCGGTTTCTGGTTTGTCCTTGCATTCCCATATTTCCTCCTCTACCTGCCTTTTCGGCTGCCTGACCTACGATGTGTCAGGCCCAGCAATAAATATACAGAAGCAACTTGCTTAAACTAGCTTCTACAATTAAATGACGCCAAATTCTGATAAATCCCGTATTCTATACTGTCTCCACAGTTTTGTTTCTCTGATTATAACTGCATAGAAATGTCATTTCTTTTATATGACTTTTTCTCCTTTCTCCCCTTTTGATTCAAACTGGCCTCACCCAGCACCCTGGCTCACTTGCCTCTTCCTCCCCTGTATGACCACTCGCTTAATCACTAAGCCCTCAATACAAAGAGATTGTGATCAGCATCAAACAATCGTAAGAACAAGCCTCGAGTCTGCTGACCCCAGAAACATAGTTTCAATCAAACTAAAAATAACATCTAGGCCTCAGTTATGTTTCAGCTCTGGGCCCAGAAAAGAGTAGAAATCAGACAAAGCTATGATGAGGTCACGACTGACCTCAGCACCAGATGCACCAATCAACCACCCCTTCCCAAGTACTGACCAATCAATAGAGACCATGGCCCTGACCAGACCCAATGGCCCTTCGTCACCATGATTAATGATTTTCCCTATATAGCCCATGCCCTGGAAGCAGTCAGGGGAACCAGGTCTTTGAGCATGCACTCACCTGTGTTGACAGATGTGGGCTACTTCCTGAAAATAAACCTATACTTTCTGTGCTGCAAGCTCCTGTTCATTTCTTATTGGGCTTTGATGGCTGCAGGCAAATGCACCCCTTTATTTTGGTGGCATGATGTGACTGACACAGAATTTAGTACCAAAACTAGTTCCAAGAAAGCCTGTTGAATATTAATAATCAATTGACTCTTCTATTAAAATATTTGTGAATCTTATTTCTATTAGGCTGTAAAGTATACTGAAGGATTAAATTATGTATAAGAAAAAGAACTGCATTCATCGTTGAGTCAGTAATTATTCAGGATTTTATTAAACACAAGTCTCTTTAGAGAATTGTAAGAAATTAATTCTCAGCTAACACAGCTTGGGAGAGGAGAAGGAGGTTATTATTATTTTTTTTAATGTACAGATGCTGATACAGAAAATTAACCAGATAGATATTAAACTTTAATAAATGCTTTTAATAATCAATTACTATGTTGCTTTAATACTATAATATTCTCATTAAATCAAATTGTTAACTAAAATGGTTACATTTAAAAGATGCTTATTTCATTTTTATGATCACTTAAAATCTTCTGGTAAAATATGTATTATATAAACTATTTTGACCATGTATTCTAAATATGATGACCTAAAGCTTAGCTGATGAAATACTATAATCAAGTGACCAGAGAAAGAAAGTGTGAGAGCAAGGAAGAGAGTGAGCCCAAGAGAACGTGAGCAAGGGAGATGCAGAGAGTGGGAGAGATAGAGAGACAAAGGGGTGGGGAAGGAGGGAGGGAGATAGAGACAGACAGACAGGCAAACAGACAGAGACACACAGGGAGGGAAACAACAGGGAGAAAGAGCAAAATATCATTTGGACACATAAATGAGCCTCAAAAGATTCTAGCTGAAATATATTGAGATCACCAAATATCCCATTTACTCTGAACTCCAAGAGGAAATTTTGCAGGACACTTTTGTGTCCAAAGGAAAAAATATATGTAATTTTCCATTTATTAAGAAAGTTTTTTAAACAAAAGGTTGTAACTTTTCTTAGTTGCTGCCGTTTCTCCCAGTCAACGTGATACTGCCATTCAAGGCCCAGGTCAAATGTCACTACATATGTGAAGTCAACCATGGTTTTATGAAATATAATATAGCACTAATCACATTAAATTGTAGTAAGTTATTTACCTCCTGGAGATGATGAAGTATTAAAGACAGGGTCTAAATATAATTTGTCTTGGTAGCCCAATGTCTAACAAATAATAAATGCTAAATATGACTGCTAGATTTAATAACAGTAGAGGATAGATGTAGCGGTTGATTTTCTGTGTCAGCCTGACTGGGCCACAGGGTACCCACATTAAACATTATTTCTGGGTATGTCAGTGGACTCAGAAAGTAGACTGCCCTTCCCAGGTTGTGAGCAGGTGTCATCTAATGCTGAGAGCCTCAACAGAACAAAAGGAGACAAAGGGGGTAATGTAGTCCCTTCCTGCTGCCTAAACTGGGATCTGTGCCTGCTCCTGTCCTTGGGTTTTGATTTACATATTCGGCTTCCCTGGTCCTAAGGCCCTTGGAACTACAGATCACAGGACTTCTCAGTCTCCATAATGATGTGACAATAAATCATATATACCTCATATCTCCTCTATTGGTTCTTTTTCTCTAAAGAAGACTAATACAATACAAATTCACTAATACAAGAGAAGTTGTCAACATTATGTGAGGAAAATAATGCATGTACCAACTACCACAGCACAGCCAATGTCTTCAAGGATTTTATTTCCTGTAAGAGAAAGCCAGCTAAGCAGTAGAGCATCAGCCTGGCATGCGGAATTCCTGGGTTCGATTCCCAGGCAGGGCATACTGGAGAAGGGATCATCTGCTTCTCCACCTCTACCCCTCCTCTCTCTCTTTTCCTCTTCCTGTAGCCATGGCTTAAATAGTTTGAGCCCATTGGCCCCGGGTGCTGAGGATGGCACCGTGGCCTCACCTCAGGTGCTAAAATAGCTTGGTTGCTGAGCAATGGAGCAGTAGCCTCAGATGGGCAGAGTATCACACTATAGGGGGCTTGCTGGGTGGATCTCAGTCAGAGTGCATGCAGGAGTCTGTCTTTCTGTCTGCCCGCCTCTCCCTTATAAAAAAAAGTAAAATATTAAAAAAATTTTTTTTAAAAAGCCATATGTATCTATTTCTTATAAACATAGAACAATTTGAAATCCCCCAGTCAGACCCTAAAAGAGAAGGTGACATGAAATAGGATACCTGGTATCCCCAAGCATCCTGTTCCATCCCAGCATACCTCCAGTCAAAGGAAAAATAAATATACAAATACTGGCCTGAGCTGCAAATTCTCCCTAAAACCAAACTAACTACATTCTAAACATAACATGCCTTAAAATAATAAAACTGGCCATTTTACTGAGCACTTAGTAACTGCTAGGCAATAGGCAACTGTGTTAGCATTTTTCCCATTTTAATCTTCACAACAACCTTAGGGAGTAAGCATTATCATCATCGTCATCATCATCCCCACATCACAGAGGTGACAATGAGATATAAATGCCAGCTGAAGCCCTGGCAGAGTCAGGATCGAAACCCAGGAGGCCTGAATAGAGAACCAAGTTCTTAAATGCTAATGTACACTCAATTCTCTCTATGGGTCCCTTAAATGCATCCAAAATATAGCTTAATAAAAATTGGCAATGTTAAGGCATTTTATACCCTTCCTTTAAATCTCAAAGCATCTTGGCCACAGCCTGTGAAATCTGGAAGGCCCTGAAGGTGACACATAACTCCTAAGACTTCAATCAAGACACAGTCAATAAAGGCTTATCCAGTGAAAGAAGAGAAATGGTACTAAGAGCAAACATTCACATTTTGCAGACAGGCTCCATCATCAGGGGTCTACTAGAAGTGGCAAAAAGAAAGGGAGATGGGAACCTTTGACTCCAGAGGCTTTGCAGTACAATGGGAACAGAGGAAAGACCCTAGAAATGACAGCTTTATTTAGAGAGTTTTTGAAATAAGCTCAGATAAAAGATTTGGACCTATCTAGCCCATAGCCAAAATGTCCCTGCCCCTGCCCACAGTGCTACTTGCAATATCAGGAACTACTGGCCCCATTTAAAGATACATAACAAGCAGAGAGAATCCACAAGGGGACTGTGCAGAAAAGCTGCAAATACCAAAAAGCAAGAGAGAAACATAAGCAAAAGACCAAACATCACAAGAGAAATTACCCAAGGAAACAGATGAAGAATTGAGACAAATAACACGTCATGGACTCAAAACAGAATTACAGACAAAAGGGTCTTTCTTTAAAAAAAGAAAAGTTCAAGGAAGAAATACAAGGGTTCAGATGATATAATATAAAAGGTAACTGAGCCTGACCAGGCCGTGGCGCAGTGGATAGAGCGTCGGACTGGGATGCAGAGGAACCAGGTTCGAGACCCCGAGCTCACCAGCTTGAGCGCGGGCTCATCTGGTTTGAGCAAAACCCCACCAGCTTGAACCCAAGGTTGCTGGCTCCAGCAAGGGGTTACTCAGTCTGCTGAAGACCCGCGGTCAAGGCACATATGAGAAAGCAATCAATGAACAACTAAGGTGTTGCAACGCGCAACGAAAAACTAATGATTGATACTTCTCATCTCTTTCCATTCATGTCTGTCTGTCCCTGTCTATCCCTCTCTCTGACTCACTCTCAGTCTCTGTAAAAAAAAATTAAAATTTAAATTTAAAAAAAAAAAAAGGTAACTGAAATAGCTGAAAATAAGCTGACAGAGCTATCAAATACTATAGAGAAGGAAACTTGACTTGGGGCAGTGAACACACAATACAGTGTAGAGATGATGTGCTGTAGAATTGTGCACCTAAAATCTATATAATTTTGTTAAAAGTGTCACCCCAAAAAATTAAAATGAATTTAAAAATTACATTTAAAAAGCATTATTATGTAAAACTTAATAAAATTTAATGGACTACAAAAAATAAAACACTACAGAGATGAAATGCTACTTTAGGAAGAAAAAATAATAAAGAATTTGACTGAAAACATAGCAAAAAAAGGTTTAATGGAAAAGCACAGTAAGAAAAATAAGTTAAAGATGAAGATCACAGATATGGAAAACCAAGGTGCAACATTATACATATTTTCAGAGTAACTAAAGAAGAAAACAAAACAAATAGAAAATATATTTTAATTATAATTTTAAAATCTGAAGACTAAAAACAGACTACTTCTCAGACTTCAACAGCAGAAGCCAAGAAAAACTAATACAGCATGGTGAAAAACAGATAAAAATCAATGAATTTACTAACTTCTAGCTTACTAAAAAATAGTCCATGGATGTCTGATCAAAAAGCAAAACAAGAATGAGTGAAATATCATTTGGTGTAACACAAGATGCCAGATAATATTAAACCCATGTTTTCATATTTCTGATAAAAATAAAAATTAGGATGAAATAGCTTCCATAATTATGATTAACAATCAGAAATAAAGAGTAAAAACCTCATTTTAAAAAAGGAAGTGGCCCTGGCTGGTTGGCTCCGCAGTAGAGCGTCGGCCTGGCGTGCGGGGGACCCGGATTCGATTACCGGCCAGGGCACATAGGAGAAGCGCCCATTTGCTTCTCCACACCCCCCCCCTTCCTCTCTGTCTCTCTCTTCCCCTCCCGCAGCCAAGGCTCCATTGGAGCAAAGATGGCCCGGGCGCTGGGGATGGCTCCTTGGCCTCTGCCCCAGGTGCTAGAGTGGTTCTGGTCACGGCAGAGCGACCCCCCCTCCCAGGGGCAGAGCATCAACCCCGTGGTGGGCAGAGCTTCACCCCTGGTGGGCGTGCCAGGTGGATCCCCGTCCAGCGCATGCGGGAGTCTGTCTGACTATCTCTCCCCGTTTCCAGCTTCAGAAAAATACACACACACACAAAAAAAAAAAAAAAAAAAAGGAAGTAAAACAGGAGAGAAACGTAGTTAGAAAGAAATGTCATTAGCCTGACCAGGCAGTGGCGCAGTGGATAGAGCGTTGGACTGGGATGTGGAGGAACCAGGTTTGAGACCCTGAGGTTGACAGCTTGAGCGCGGGGCTCACCAGCTTGGACCCAAAGTTGCTGGCTTGAGCAAGGGGTTACTCGGTCTGCTGAAGGCCCGCAGTCAAGGCACATGTGAGAAAGCAGTCAATGAACAACTAAAGTGTCGCAAGAAAAAACTGATGATTGATGCTTCTCATCTCTCTCTGTTCCTGTCTGTCTGTCCCTATCTATCCCTCTCTCTGACTCTCTCCATCTCTGTTAAAAAAAAAAAGAAAGAAAAAAAATTATCAGAGCTTGCAAAATTAGGGTTTGGTTTTGTTTTTTTCCCTTAACTCTTAAATAAAACAGCATCACTTTGGTGAAAGGATATCAACTAGAAATCAATATATATAGTCCTTCATTTATTTTATTTTTTAAATTTATTGTGTTGACTTAAGTTTCAAGTGTCCCACTCAATATAACATCATCTCTACACACTGCATCGCCCCCCATGCAAAGTCTCTTTCCACCTATAGTCCTTCATTTTAAATTTTCTATTTCTTCCACATATATATTACAAGCGAAGTAAAAAATAACTCTTCTTTAGAAATATAATGTATAAATATAATCCTTTTACAATAAAACTGCTTCTATTTACTTTTATATATGCACACAGAGATGCTGTAAATAATGTTCACCAGATGTTAATAGGTTTGGGGTGGGGAGGTGAGAGGGCCCTGCACGTTTTAATGTTTTTTAAATGAGCAATGCATTATCTTTTCAAATAATGAAGCCATTACTCTACTTCAATTATTGCATAATCTTTCTCAACTCCCTGTATATCATTTTGTTCCAATTTCCCAGATAAGAGAAATTACACACCAAAGGTGAAGTGACTTGACAGAAGAGTGACCTAATTTAGGTTGATATATGAATAAATATATGATATACCAGCTGAATCCCTATCATTATCAAAACTACTGATTTGGCTCAATAAGAGGAAGAACTTTTATATATAAGTGTATGCCCACATCAGTAGGGAAGTCCAAGGAGTACTCAATGTAATGCTGAGATAACCAACTCTTACAGAAGGCCACCACAAACCAAGCACAAGCTAGAGCAGGGGTCCCCAAACTTTTACACAGGGGGCCAGTTCACTGTGCCTCAGACCGTTGGAGGGCCGGACTATAAAAAAACTATGAACAAATCCCTATGCACACTGCACATATCTTATTTTAAAGTAAAAACAAAACAAAACGGGAACAAATACAATATTTAAAATAAAGAACAAGTAAATTTATATCAACAAACTGACCAGTATTTCAATGGGAACTATGCTCCTCTCACTGACCACCAAAGAAAGAGGTGTCCCTTCCGGAAGTGCGGCGGGAGGCAGGATAAATGGCCTCAGGGGGCCGCATGCGGCCCGTGGGCCAGTAGTTTGGGGACCCCTGTGCTAGAGAGTCAGAGACCTTTGAGGGCACTTCCAATTTTAGAAGTGTTGACATCATTATGTAAATTCACACTACAAAGTCGTGAATCTCTATCTTAGGCTGTAAAAATAATAGTATCAATACCACACAAACCTTTAGAATTCTACAACTTTAAACTGTTTTCACAAATATGTCATATTTTCTTTCACTCCCATAACAACTCTTGAAATAGGTAGGACAGATGTTATTACCTCCACTTTGGAGATGAGAAAAGTAAAAGTCAGAAAGAAGTCACTGGTCCAAGATCACACAGACAGAGAGTTGCATAGCCATGACTTGACGTTTCTGATTCATGTTTACAGAATAGGCAGCCCGTCCACACAAACGTCTGCCCACATGTTTCACCTCTGCCACTGGGGCTTTCTGAGCAACTCTGTCTACTTAGCTCAACATGGAAGAAAGGCTGCACAGCTGCCACTAGAATCTTTCTATCCTGTGTGAAGAAGAAAGATTTGGAACTTCATGAAAAAGAAATTTAAAGTAACCACACTAAATGTGTCCATCACTATGAAACAAAGTTTTCCTTTGCAATAGGGAATTAAAGCTTTCTTAGAAAGTCTTGCTATTGTCCTTTTAGATTCCAAACACAAGAAGTAGGAATCACCCTTTGCTACACTGGATGGTTTAAGGAGCTGCTCATCAGAGGTAGTCACAGAGCAACGTTTTCACGTGAACCGTGATAAGCGGCACAAATGTGTATGTATGCACATGTTTGGACTTCTGCTCTAAACCAGCTGCTGAGAAGCACATGGTAAACACACCGAAATGGCTAGAAAACAAGTGGAAGAAAGCCAGGTCGTGGAGCCATGTCCACAAAGAAGCCATCTCACTCACAATGGCAGCAACTGCTGAAATGCACTTAAGAGATTATATAGACCAGATTTTATGCAGATATTTGTGAGCAAGAAATAATGGATGACTGGGAGTTTTTAAGAATTTAGTTGATGTTTTCTAATGGCAGGCGGTAAATGGACAAATTCAAGTGCAATGAGACCGAGTAAAAGATAAAACTTAAGAATTGAATACAAGAAAGAACTTAATGTAATATATATATATATATATATATATATATATATATATATATATATATATATGTTGTTGTTGTTGTTTTAAGAGAAAGGCAGATGAAGAGGCTCCTGGAAGTAAGCCTCTTGGTATGGCCACAACAGAAATTCTGCAAATGCTATTTAGGCTGTTTAGAATGTAAAACCTAAGCACAAAGGCACAGTACGATATTCTGTGACTCTTGGCAAGATTTTACCACCACTGGCAAACTGGAAAAGTACAAAATAGTTTTATGAGCCATCTTCAAATCCCTTTTCAATTATGTAGACAGTGGCAATGTTGCTTTCACTGCTAACATTTTTAAAACTTCATCTCAATACCGGGCGAGGCGGGTAGAGGGGAACAGATGGTGATGGAGGGAGACCTGACTTGGGGTGGCGAACACACAATGTAATTACAGATGATGTCTTATTAGAACTGTACGCCTGAAACCTGTATAATTTTACTCACCAAGGTCACTCCAATAAATTCAATTAAAAATTAAAAAAAAAATGATTAAAAAAAAGATTTTGCATAAGTCAATGATGATATGGTTCTACAAACTGTAATCAATTCTGTACATTTAAATCTTTAAAAAAGTGATGGCATTTAAAAATTATGTATGTTCATGTATATATTTACACAGAAATACACACATACTTTCACATTATGTGACCGGAAGTATTTTTACAAATATTAATAGTGGTTTTGTCTGGTTATTAAAACTTATTTTAATTTTCCTCTTCATACTTTCTTGTATTTTCTAATCTCCTCTATAATCAGGAAAAAATTTACTGACCTTGTCATTATATTTGAGATATTTAGGAAAGATAAAATTTCAAACTCTGTAATTTTCTCCCAGAATCAAAACTTCTTAAACCCAATAGAACCAGATTCAAACTGCCTTAAAAATAAGCATCGGCCCTGGCCGGTTGGCTCAGCGGTAGAGCATCGGCCTAGCGTGCGGAGGACCCGGGTTCGATTCCCAGCCAGGGCACACAGGAGAAGCGCCCATTTGCTTCTCCACCCCTCTGCCGCACTTTCCTCTCTGTCTCTCTCTTCCCCTCCCGCAGCCAAGGCTCCATTGGAGCAAAGATGGCCCGGGCGCTGGGGATGGCTCTGTGGCCTCTGCCTCAGGCGCTAGAGTGGCTCTGGTCGCAACATGGCGACGCCCCAGGATGGGCAGAGCATCGCCCCCTGGTGGGCAGAGCGTCGCCCCCTGGTGGGCGTGCCGGGTGTATCCCGGTCGGGTGCATGCGGGAGTCTGTCTGACTGTCTCTCCCCGTTTCCAGCTTCAGAAAAATGAAAAAAAAAAAAAAGCATCAAATGCATTCTGTTCTAAGGCATCTATCACTGAAAATATGGATGAATCCAAAATATGAAAAACAGCAACAGAAAGAAAATAATTCAATGGTACAAACATATTCAGTGAAATACTCACTGCTCCTTCCTCTATAAAGACTTATAAACTCATGAGTTATATAAGCTGGCACAATCATTTAGAGTGAATCACATATAAAATATTACAGTCAATCATGGTAATATTTTCAGAGTTTATCCTCAGGGAAAGAAGTAACACAGTGATTCCCTTTGCCATCACCTTCAGTTACCATAAAATTAGTTACAGAACAATGACACTGTCAAAATGCATAAACTTACAAAAGCTAACAATAATCCATTGAAACATAAAAATTTAATAACAATTGAACAAAAACATAAAGTAACATTATATCAGCATACATAAGAAAGAGATAAATACAGCTTGCATGATAATGAGTGAAGAAGGTTTGCATATTTACATAGGGATGAACCAGGAAAATTTAAATTTACTACCTTTGCCCTATGTGTCTTAAGGAGTTCCGTAAAATTGTCTGACTTTATAAATGAAATTCCAATGGTGTGCAAGATAGAGCAAGCTCAACCTCAGCTCACGAGAGCCAATTGTTAAATATTAAGGATTCCTGCAAGCTAGTTGTTAAACCTATGAAATCAGCCCATGGGAACGGACAAACCCTACAGATCAAGCCTCCTGACCCTGCCCCTCTAGCTCGTTCACTAGCACACTACTGATCTACATACAAATAAGTGCACAGCACAATTAATTCTCACAAAGGGCACCCACACAGGCAAGACTGAGGTCATGAAAAAGAACATTACTATCACACCCAGAAGTCTCCCTTGTTTCACCTTTGAATGAACACTCCCTCTAGAAATCTGAAAATTTTCCAGATACAAGCATGTACTAGACAGAAAGGAGCAATTTTAGCAACGAGGAGGGAGGAAGGCAGTAGGAAGTGAAAGAGAGAACCTGAAAAATTACTTGTTAGTAACTGTGAAGGCAGGCTGGTAGAAAAGCACATGGCACAATGCACATTAGTTTAAAAGTAGGAGTAGTAGTCGGGGGAAGGAGAGGATGAAATTTTATGTGGTTGTGCAGCTATATGAAGAATGACAAGGCACGTGCGTGTCTACTAGGCCTGTTCAGTGTATATAAACCTTATGAAAGGAAGGCAAGTCTCACATATTGTGTTAACATTACCTATGATTTGTATATTAAAATCAGTATGTAGTACAAGGAAAGCTCAAATAACTATCACAAATAAAGTGATACCCAGCATTTGATTACTACTATTGACATTCACTGGATCTTTCCTCTTCTCATTCATACTGTTCCGTGTCTGTGAGAAACCAAAGTTAAAATCCTTTCACAATCACCCTACTCCTCTCAGGAAAGCTGAGACTGCGGGTACAAAGAGGACAGCACCTGAGAGCATTCATGTACCATACAATGTTGGTACCAGGATTATGCTTGTAGGAACTTCTGTATATTAAATACAATTTGACTACTTTTTTTGCCTTTGTCCCCATGATAGGTTGTATCAGTTGGTATATACCATTTTCTAATATCTAGCTAAAAATAGTTTCTTAAAATACCAATGTGAGTCCTGGAAACTGAAGACAGGTAGACCTGCACAAACAGTTTGCCTCCTCATAAATTTCTTTATATTTAAGGGAATAAAAATAAAAATTACATAGTACAGATAGAAGCATTTCTCTTAGCGCTGACCATTCTCATATTCAGACAAGGTGGTACTCTAATGGGAGAATACCTGTCCAAAAGTCAGGTTCAAAATTGGATTTTCACTGTAATCATACAGTCTTGACTAACCAACCTTAATTGTTTTCCTCTTCATATGGATATTCATTCATCCATTTGTTTCTAGAGTCACATTGATCCTGTAAATAAACCAGACAAAAACACACAATGAGAAAATGTTCTATATGTTGATAAATCCTTGCATTGGGGGAAAAACAGAGAACATCTTAATTCTTCAATCCTTTAAGTTCTTAATTAGCAGAGTGACATAAAAATAATAGCTGAGGAATATTTTTTTCTTCGTTTCATTTTGGTTTCCTGCTCAAGCTTTAGCAGCTATGTAAAGGGCAAAATGGAGCAATGGGGGAAGAAAGGCAGAAATACCAGCTAGGACACTGAGACAAATCTCAGACAAGAGAATGAAAACCTGGACAAGTATCAGGGAGAAAACAAAAAAAAAAGAAAGAAAGAAAAGAAGAGAAAAGAAAAGAAAAGAAAAGAAAAGAAAAGAAAAGAAAAGAAAAGAAAAAAGAAAAGAGGGGCAGATGCAACAGAGAGAGAAGCTTGAGGAGAGCACACAGCAGAGAGCAGCTGCAAAGTGAATTTACTATATGAAAAAGGACTCACAAATACTCCAACGGGAGCACTTGATTCCATTTTTCTCAGCAACTAAGAGATTCTTATTCATTCTGTTTCCCAGAGGAAATGTTTCTTTCTAATCTCATTACAGCTGATACAAATGTTCAGAATAATTAATGAGACACTTTTCAGTGGCTCCATGTTGGCCAATACCCAAGTTAACTTCTAAAAACTGATCTAAGCCCTGGCAGGTTGGCTCAGCGGTAAAGCATGTGGAAGTCCCGGGTTGGATTCCCGGCCAGGGCACACAGGAGAAGTGCCCATCTGCTTCTCCACCCTTCCCCCTCTCCTCTCTCTCTATCTCTCTCTTCCCTCCCTCAGCCAAGGCTCCACTGGAGCAAAGTTGGCCTGGGCGCTGAGGACGACTCCATGGCCTCCGCCTCAGGCACTAGAATGGCTCCAGCCTCAATGGAGCAACGCCCCAGAGGGGCAGAGCATTGCCCCTTGGTGGGCGTGCCGGGTGGATCCCGGTTGGGCGCATGGGGAAGTCTGTCTGACTGCCTCCCTGCTTCTACTTCAGAAAAATACAAAAAAAAAAAAACACCCCCAAAATAAACTAAGTAAATACATGTCACCTCTGAAAAAATTAAAAAAATATAAAGTAATTATTTATATCAGTGGTCCCCAACCTTTTTTTGGGCCATGGACCAGTTTAATGTCAGAAAATATTTTCACGGACCGGCCTTTAGGGTGGGATGGATAAATGTATCACGTGACCGAGACAAGCGTCAAGAGTGAGTCTTAGACGGATGTAACAGAGGGAATCTGGTCATTTTTAAAAAATAAAACATCATTCAGGTTTAAATATAAATAAAACGGAAATAATGTAAGTTATTTATTCTTTCTCTACAGACCGGTACCAAATGGCCCACGGACCGGTACCGGTCTGCAGCCCGGGGTTGGGGACCACTGATTTATATGGTCTCTAAAAGCTTCCAAATCTCCAGGACCACTTGGATCTTCCCAAATATAATTCAACATTGCTGGATTGGAGAGTTCTGATTAAAATGCACCATTTGTCCCATCTGGATCTATCTTGTAAGTCTCCCTATTTGTTTTTTTCTGAGTATTATGTAATTTGGTTCAGAATTTCCATTTCATGAAGCAAATTTTCTTTGGCATGTGCTTAAGCCAGCTTATTAGATGCAGTTGACATTTTTTACTCTTTTCATTTGAAATTGCACTCAAGAGGGGCCACGCCTGGAGTCCTTAGACATTCTGAGCCAATGTCTGTACCGCAGTGCTGGGCCAGGCTTCCTCTGCATGTGTTTCCATACATTCGAACAAAAGAAGAGAGCTCACCTGGCCTGTGGTGGCACAGTGGATAAAGCATTTGACCTGGAATGCTGAGGTCACTGGTTCGAAACCCTGTGCTTGCCCGGTCAAGGCACATACAGCAAGCAATCAATGAAGAAATAAAGTGAAGCAACTATGTGTTGATACTTCTCATTTAAAAAAAAAAAAAGAAGAAGAAGAGAGCTCACTAGCTCATAAGGCCCTAAAGGAAATGCAGCATTCACAAGTTCCATGGTCTTGGTCTGTGAGTGGACCTCGTTTTTAATTTTATTCCAGTTTTAAATATATATGTTTCTATCTGTCTCTCTCTTGTAGGTCTCATGTCTCAAAAAACACCTCCTAACATATACTAGAGCTTTTACTACTACTAGAAATGCTACTAAAAAGCAATATAATATAAATGTAATATTTTAATACAATAGTGGTAAACTAGAAATATTCACTTGAAATTTAGAGTATAATTCTTCTACTTTATATTATGAAGCCATAATACAGAATCACATGAAAGAATTTAGAAGTCATTTAAACAATCGCATTCTTACCAAACACATACTGTCCTTTCTTCAAACTATAGCTAAGCCAATCAGCTCCAACGTCTTAGCAAAATGTACCCAGTAGTTCAAAACTGGCTTTTAATCTACATTCTGGTTCCTCAGATCTCAAAGGTGGTTGTGTTATTTTGGTGGGGTTTTTTTTCATATTTTAATACTCCCATGAGCATTTTCATATGAGTCAATTTATTAGTGCTAATCTAGTTTATAGTACTTCATTGTAGGGATACTCCATTGTCTGATATGATTTATTGCTATCACCAGCAACAACTACCCACCCTTCTGTGTACATCTTGTATTCACCCGGGCCTCTGCCAGCCGGAATGACTGTGGCTAGGAAGGATGCCCTCTTCAGAACAACTCTAATCAGAAAGTGAGGACTGGGAGTTAAAGCCCAGGGCAGACAGACTTCCACCACTCACCCCCACTCAGTCATGCTACATCCTATACTTAGCTGCTCTAGTTCATTATTTTCTTAGAATATAATTATATAACTCCTGGATCAAAATAATATGAATTCTTTTCAGGTTGTTCAAGTATATCACCATATTGCTTTTTAAACAGGCCACACCAACTTATATTCCCACCAGGAGAAGAAACAAGCGCCGTTAGCACAATGCCATCCCCACATCTCTTCCCCAATACACAATTTAGGCAGCCAATA
Source organism: Saccopteryx bilineata (assembly GCF_036850765.1). Lineage (NCBI taxonomy): Eukaryota > Metazoa > Chordata > Mammalia > Chiroptera > Emballonuridae > Saccopteryx > Saccopteryx bilineata. The sequence continues at coordinate 77,143,713 of NC_089495.1, read as the reverse complement.
GATGCTGTTGAAAGAGTAAAGCTAATAATGAAAAATGACAGGAAAATCAAGTAAGGGAAACTTCCTTTATATCATTTGTGAATAGCTCTTACCCAAGTATCATAATTAGAGCTTTAATTATGTCATTTGTCTTTTTAGGTACAATTAATCTGCTAAAACATTATATTATTTGAACTAAATACAGTATCACACATTTTCACAGCATTTGGTGCTTTACAAGGTAACCCAATGATATCATTTGTTCTTGAAAGCAGTTCTATGAGTTGAGTACAGGAATTATTTTAAGATCCATTTGATGATGATGATAAGAGGTCAATTTTGTACTCAAGGTAACAAGTTAAATAATGTCAGGGTCCTTATAAATGCCCTTAGTCCCAAATCTTAGTACACAGCTCTTTGGTTTCAACCTGGGGAAAGCCTGTTACAATGCTATTTTCCATTTACTGCAAGTGCCTCAGAAAGCACTCAAGACCAGCTCTGCCTCTGCAGCTCCCATCCTATACCCCTAACACTTTAAGTAGCACCAATGACAATAAATACGCAGTGTAGAGTTGAGAAGACCTGCCCTAGTCTCACTTTTGCCATCCCTGGGCTGTGTGATCTTAAGCAAATCACTCAACCTCTCTGAGGCCCAATTTCCTTCTCCACAGCAGCAGGGATAATAACCTGTCTTATCTACTCCACCTACCCTAATCAAACTAATGTCTGTACAGCAATCAGTCACTCTTTAATCAACAGCCCAGGTATTAAACAGGGGGAAAAAAAAGAATCCCCTAAATCAAGACCACAAAGCAGAACAGATAAATCTCTTATCTTATTCATGCTACGGGGCCTTTATGTTGTTTCCCAAATCCACATCACAATCAGGCCACAATATAAAATAGGAAAATGGCAAATTTCCTACAACAGTTCATATCAATTTCCTAATTAAAAGATTACTTAGCTTTTCCAAATAGGTATGTGAAATTATCAAGTAAACCTTCCCAAGGCCAGGAAGTTTTAAAAGTCAATGTGGTCAAAAATTCATCACAAACGGTTTTGGTACTCCCTTTCCTTGCTTCAAAACAATTCTCAGTTGTCAAGGGAAGAAAAGCAAAGTGCTGGTCACTTATTTCAATAGAAAAAAACATGACAAATAAGAAAAAGCATAAATTATTATATTTTGGAAAGAATTTTAGGTGAACTTTTAGACAAAAAAAATACTGCTGCCTTGAACCACTGGTAAATGCTTGTGTTTTAGTGAAGAGTCTGAGAAATTCTAATTACACCTGTTTCTCTTTAATAGATACAAGCAATAGAGAATGATTTTCTAAGATTTTCCCTTTTAACTGTTGTTTTTTTCTGTAAAATTGCCACACCTGGTCAGCCAGCTTCTTTTAAAAAATTTAAAAAGACTATTTTGGCCTGGCCAGGGTGGCGCTGTAGACAGAGCGTTGGCTTGGGATGCTGAGGCCCAGGTTGAAACCCCAAGGTCATTGGCTTAAGCAAGGGGTCACTGGCTCAGCTGTAGCCCCCCCCCCCCGCCCCTGGTCAAGGCACATATGAGGAAGCAATCAAGGAACAACTAAAATATTGCAACTATGAGTTGATGCTTCTCCTCTCTGTCCTTGTCTGTCTGTCTGTCTCTTTCTAAAAAATAAAATAAAATAAAATAAAATAAAAAAAGACTACCTCGAACAACAGAAATGACCTTGGCCAGAATGAAAGTGGATGCTCCCCAAGCTTCATGAATGAATTACTTTGGAATGATTACCTCAGAATACAAGCCTTATATCACCCTGTAGTAATAGGGTACTAGATCTTCATCACGTATTAAGTTCTTAGTCTTTAAAGGTTGGTGTTTAATACACTGTAAATACTTCAGGACTCATAAGTTCACTAGTTCTAGTTCCTCTGAGAATCCCTTAATGTATCTTTAAACAGAGAAGAAACAGGTTATAAATGTGTTTATAGACATCTGACCAGTCAGGGTATTCCACTCTCCACACAAAGGTAATTGAGTTGCTTTGTTTTGAGTAAATTGAATTCTGGTGCTGATACAGCAATTCCATTTGGAATTCTGTCTTCTAGATTCTGCTTTACGAATCATTGCTTCATTAGCAATGATCTTGTGTTTTCAAATAATGATTTTTAAAAGTCAAATAATAAACTTTTATATACACATTTACTTCAGTTACCGTACTTTTTAAAGCTGGTCAGGGAACTCAACAGGCACTTAAGTTTGAGATATTACAGAACAGATCCATGCTGGCCTTGCTATGTATCAAAGTTTCTGATATATAACTTGCCTTTTCTCATGTAAAGTTACTTCTATTTTATCTGTTGTGAGTTATCTTGGGAACTAAAGATATTTGAAGGTTAATCTAAATATTTCTAGAGATAAATGCAAATCTAACTAAGTACTACGTTTTCATACCTATTTTGACTTAAAGTGAAAAGACACAAAGCAGTAAGCTTGTTGCTAGGTGACAGGTGACACTAAGTATCTCTTCTAACTTGTACAGCATAAGACATCTTACTGCTGAGAAAAGACACAGGGATTTCCATTGAACCTGTCATTCTCTATAGAGAAGGAAACTCGTGTTCACATATTTCTTAGTATAGGCCATTGGTAGACAGCAAATCATGTCCATGAGGATATCTGATTTTAGATATGCCTCTCACAATAAATAGGAAAGAATAGTTTTTATTTTCTGTTTTGGAATACAAAATATAATGTTCTAAGTAATATCTACATATAAAATACATATAAATTCATGATTCACAATTACATATTGCAAAGTAATAATTCTTAAGAATGTTCAAACTTTTAATAGACATCATTTCAGTTAGGGTAGGTGGAATCCATAGAGAAAGCATTATTTTCATAATAAGTAATCCAATTTCCATTAGATTTATTGACACAAGATGATCATAGCAAAGATCTGATGAATTTTTAAAAAGAGATAAAAAAACTTCAATGCAGATTATTACCTGGACATATTTTATAATAAATGATAACCCTTACTTTCAAGCATTACCTCCCTTCCTTGAGACAAAACAAGCACATAGTTCCACCCCTCCTTTGAGGTATCAGTCAATCCAGGTGACAAGAAGAAAACGTCAAGAACACTTTCACACCCAGACTTTCAGGATGTCACATGGATGAATGACACGCCTCACCCCATGTGTAAGAAGGCTGAATGTTGTGATGGAAAAGATCCAGGTGTGAACATCAGACAGAATGAACACTAGCTTTAACATTTGGGGAGAATGGGACTTGGGGTAAGTTGTTTAATTTTCACATGCCTCCCCTTTCCTCTGTATTAAACTGGTATAATAAAACCTAGTTGGGGGAGGGAGCGAGCTAGGAATATTGAAAAGGAAAATGTATACAACATGCACAACAGACTACCTGGCACATATAAGATGTTCAACAGACATCAGTTCTATTCCTACTCCCTACATTTATATAATTTATAAAATCACACACACACACACACACCTACCTTGATATATATACATATATATCAAGTGTCCTGACTTCTTTCCACTTAAACTTTGCTGAGAACTAGGAACAGCAATGACCTACTCTTGCCCAAATTGCACTTCCTCACTACCACCTTTAACAATGATCGTGTGTTTCACACAGGAAGATCCTGGGAATACACAGACCTTAGTATAGTCTACCAATGGCCTACACTATAATAAGAAGTATGTGAACACAAGTTTCCTTCTATATAGAGAATGACATGTGTTCAATGGAAATCCATGTCTTTTCTCAGCACCTCCACCCGATGGTCTCACAACACGGTGTTTATAACTCTTCCATTAAGGGAATTCAATGATGAAATAGCTAATAGAAATATGAAAAAGGGAATGCAGAGGTCATTAAGAACCCAAATTTAACAATAATCTCCTTGGAGTTTTTATATACAAATCTACTGAAAATTTTCCATTTATTAAATTGTTCCTCCCTATGTCTACTTTTATGTTACCTTGAAAATATGCTTCTACCCAAAAAAATCCCCCACAATTAAAAAAAAAAGCAGACAATAACAAAGAAGGAGCACACTTTCAGGTTCCATTGGGAGGAAGGTTTGCCCAGAAGCTTGAAAAATCATTTAAGAACAGAGTTCAATGAACAAACAGCCCATTTTCAAAGAAAGGAGGTAAAGCAAAGCATACCGACAAGGAAATTACGCTTTTAATCTGTTTTCAGATTCCATTACACTCCATTATTCTATGCAGAGAACAAATAAACATTTAAAAGAAAGGAACCATAGCAAATGAGTTGAACGTTTCTTTTACATACACCATACTCAATATAATGGTTTGAAACATAATTTATGCTATGCTTATATTCAAGTGTAATTGCCATTTTATCGGGACTGCACAGTCAAAAATCTGATTTGTATTGCAAAGGACTAACAAGATGATTAAATTCTGTCTTCATATGTCTAATTTATGTGATTTAGATTGCAACAAAAATATGAACATGTGCAATCTGTACTTGCACGTAAAACTACTTCACATATAACTACATTCTGCCAAAAGGAACTTGGCCACATGCAAGTTTGCATTTCCATAGAAGAGCACTGATCGTCTTCTCTGAATCCTATCAGGAAGTGTTTTAAAACATCATGCTAAAATCTATTAATAAGAGTGCTTAGCTATTTACTGATCCCATGACTCTCCCTAGCACTTTATGTTAACTATAATGTGGTTGTATGATTTATGCACAGATGCGTAAACAACGGAAAATAAAATCATGATAAATACATATTTGGCACCAATTAAAAATGCATTATTCACACTGCCTAAGAATTTCTCTATTACTTCACTTCAATAGATGCTATCAGTATACTACTAGGTGTAGATATATGATGGGCAATTACAAATTTTATATACTAAAGATCTACGACATATTCAAGAAAAATAATTTACCTTGTTTATTACACAGTATACATAGTCAGCTTTCCTATTAATTGTTGGCTTCCATGTGTAGCTTGCCAATGCTAAGCAAGATAAATCCCATTCACATGCACAACAAACAGTTTACTTAGGAAGAAAATTTATTTTCTAGTACATCACAATAATAGCTGATTAAAATATGTTGCTCTGACCCAGTTTTGAATTAATTCGCGTGAAATAAAACAAACATTTATTAAATTGTGGAGAAAACATTCCGTCAAACTGTAAAACCTGAGCAGAAGAACAAATGGCACACACTTAATTACGGCTGACATTTAAATGAAATTTGCCTTCTCAAAATATTTACCAATAATTAGAAAATATAAGGCTTGGTATATTTTAGGATACTTTTATAGTCAATCTCTTCATATATCTGACCCAAAAGAAGTTTTAACATGGGAAGATTTTAAAATATAATTTGAAAGACAGATCAAAGAACTGAATATACTTGTTTAACCAACATTTTGACATAGTGGTACCAAAACACAAAGAGTTGATACTTTCAATGAATAGTTCATGGGCTGCTGAGTGCCTTACTGAATAAGAGTTTCAACTTGCTGAACTCATCAATCCAGTTTGTGCATTCAGACATCATAATCACTGCCCTATGCAGTTCATAATATGGTCTATAGCAGATATCTGGCTGCCATAATAAATACATAATTAATTAGTATTTCTCAATGATAAGCAAATTAGTAGACTGTCAAATGGATTGCAAAACCATATGTTCCTCTCATCAGTAAATAATACCAGAAAATCAAAAAACTATTTGTTGAGAATGACAAATGATATATTAAGTAGATTATTTATAAGGGAAAAAAATCTTTAAAAACTGAAAAATACCAAAACAAAATTGGAGGTCAGCTCAAATAGAATCCAAGCACTTGCTAGCAGGTGATGAAAGTCCAATGATTTACAACAGTGGTATTTATTGCATGGTAAACATTCTGTTACTAATTCATCCACGAATTGCCAATATGCCAGGAAGTGAGGATATTAAAAATGAACAGTACCTGATTTAAAGAAGCTCAGAGACAACAAAGGTGAGACAAATATAAAATATACTGCTCACAAAAATTAGGGGATATTTCAAAATGAATATGAAATGATAAAGAAGCATTTGATTTTTTTAAATTAAATAGGAATATCAGAAAAGCAAACAAAATGTCAAAGTTGTTTGATTATGCAAATGAGATGCAAAACCAGCTTTTATGTCATTGGTGAATATGCACTGTACAAAAGGCTGAAAGTAGGCCCTGGCTGGTTGGCTCAGCAGTAGAGCGTCGGCCTGGCATGCGGGGGACCCGGGTTCGATTCCCTGCCAGGGCACATAGGAGAAGTGCCCATTTGCTTCTCCACCCCCCCCCTTCCTCTCTGTCTCTCTCTTCCCCTCCCGCAGCCAAGGCTCCATTGGAGCAAAGATGGCCCGGGCGCTGGGGATGGCTCCTTGGCCTCTGTCCCAGGCGCTGGAGTGGCTCTGGTCGCGACAGAGCGACGCCCCAGAGGGGCAGAGCATTGCCCCCTGGTGGGCAGAGCGTCGCCCCTGGTGGGTGTGGCCCCTGGTGGGTGTGGCCCCTGGTGGGTGTGGCCCCTGGTGGGTGTGCCGGGTGGATCTTGGTCGGGCGCATGCGGGAGTCTGTCTGACTGTCTCTCCCCATTTCCAGCTTCAGAAAAATACAAAAAAAAAACCAAACAAACAAAAGGCTGAAAGTATTGGAGTATCTGCATGTTCCCTGATCCCCTGATTTTTGTGAGCAGTTTAATTTCAACCATCCACTAAACGTTTACCATATGTTTAACACTGACCAGGACTTTTACAGATATTATTTAATAAATTCATGTAAAAACATAGCCATTCCAATAACCTAGGATTAATACTCACATTTTACAATTAAAACAATTATAATCAAAGTCCATATTCTCCAGCCTATATCAAGCTAATATTCTTTTTTTTTTTTTTTTTTTTGACATAGACAGGGAGAGTCAGAGAGAGGGAGAGATAGAAACAGACAGACAGGAAGGGAGAGAGATGAGAAGTATCAGTTCTTCATTGTGGCATCTTAGTTGTTTGTTGATTGCTTGTTCATTGATTGCTTTCTCATATGTGCCTTGTCTGGGGGGCTACAGCAGAATGAGTAACCCCATGCTTAGGCCAGCGACCTTGGGCTTCAAGCCAGCAACCTTTGGGCTCAAGCCAGCAACCATGGGGTCACATCTATGATCCCATGCTCAAGCCAGCAACCCCACGCTCAAGCTGGTAAACCCGTGCTCAAGCTGGATGAGCCTGCACTCAAGCCGGCGACCTCAGGGTTTCGAACCTGGGTCCTCCACATCCCAGTCTATCCATGCGCCACAGACTGGTCAAGCCAAGCTGATATTTTTAATAAATCACAGGAGCACTGGTAAAATGACAAAGTACAGTGGAAAGTTGAGGGAACCCCTAGAGGCTTCATAGAAAAGGTAAAACAAAGCTGAGTCTTAAAAAATGAGGAAGAAAAGGCATTTCAGGAAACAGATGCATTAAGAATTGGTATGTTTAAATCTGAATCTGAAAACATTCATACATATGTGTTCAGTCATAAATACATACATGTGCACACAATATGGACAAATATGAATAATTCATTAAGAATAAGCATGTGCACATCCATGCACACATATATGAATAAGCATCCTAGAACTGGCATATTTACACTAGCCAGCCTATGCCACAAAGAGGGGCTTTATATGGAAGAGACATCTGTAATGTGCAGAGAAGATTCATTTTAAGTAAATAATAAATACAATCCTGAAAGTGTAACTTCTAGTATCTTAGGTACACATTTGTCTTACAATGTATAGGGATTTATATTATGTATGCTAAATCAGGAATGTTAAAATATGATTTAAAAAAGCTAATTCTACAAAAACATGACTTTAAAAAACCTTTATCATGAACTGTGTTATGTTTCGTAATTTAAGATTACTTCTGCCATCTCTGACCGTCACAGATCAAATATTTTAAAATACTTATTATTCAAACATAAGTCAACAAAAATATTTCCATAGATAGTATGCATATACATGCATGCACACACACACAGCCTAGCATCTATGGAAAAACTTACCAGTAAGAAATTGCTAAAGTATATATAAGTTACACAAGTACGTTTATCTTTCTTAAAATATTCCAGAAAATTCAAATGACATTGTAAAATAATAGTTAGCAACCAATGAGTATTAAAAGCATTTTGAAAAATAATTCAAAACAAAAATTAGTCAACTGCAGTCATAAAAACCTACTTGAAGACATACATAAAACTAAAGTACTAAAATCAGGATAAGTTCTATATATAAATAATATATAGATTAATCTCTATTCTAATTCTTAAGAAATGTTCACAAGTAAAATAACTATCAACTAATCATTGGAAGGAAGACAGTTAAGTGCTCACGTGTATTTTCCCAACATATACAGGAAATATATTTTTACATTTTAGTTTAAATATAGTATCATTAAAAAACACCTGATTTTAAAAGGACAATCCTTTAAATTCTCTCAACTTATTCCCAAAGGTGACTAACTACATCTTAGGAGATAGCGCATGGGAAAGCTGCTGGTCAAAGACCTGAATTCAAATTGTTCTCTTAGTAATGTGGTTTCAACTCTCAACAGTTGCAGAAGAGGAGGACGAGGAGTAACTGTGGTTATAGAATCAGCAAATACATAGAATTAAATTTGCGAAAAAGTGCTCTAAATGCTAACTACCTTGCTTGTATATTCCTCCAAACCCGTGCGGTACGTAGTATTAACCCTCTCATTTTACAGATGTGGAAACACAGATTACCCAAATTACAGGGTAGTGTCCAGTACTGTATATGCATGAGTCACTTCAAAGTTAGCTAATCCCCGGAGACATATCAATTATTAAGAGGGGGCTGCATGCATGAGCCACTCTTGGTCCCACATAGGCAAGCCACTTGAAACACAGCTAGAACAGCACTCCAACTCTCTTGAATAACTACCTTTACACCTTGCAGCAGTTTTTAACCAAATTATATGATACATTTTGATTGAAGTTTTAATGTTCTTAGCAACATGTTGAATTTGTACAGCTGACACTAAACACAATTTACTTGGTGAGATTCATGTCAAATTAGATGGAGAAAGCAATATGGTCCCTCTTTCTTTACTATACTGCAACACTGCCATTAACTCAGATGTGCCCACTGGTAACATAGCTAACCTGTCTGGGTCTCAGCTTTGACACCTATGAAATGAAAGATCTTTAAGTCTCCTTCTATTTATAAAGTTGTGGGTCCTACAAATCCTAGATGCTAAAAATGCATAGCTTTGCAAGGCATCTGCTATGAATTAGAATACATTAATATTGGTTAGCAGAGTTTGAGTTCTAATTGAACTAGTGAACTCGGGAAATTTAAACAAACTTCTCATTCCCTGTGGCTCCTAACCTGCTTTGGGTGGGAATAAAACGGATAACTAATATCTCAATTTCAACTTACTATGCCACATATCTTTATTATATGTTACCTAAAGAGAAATGCTTAGGAGAAAAAAAGCAGACGATGGGGTGAAATATTTCCATATTCTCACACCAGTAACGGAATGGTTCTCTGGAGATGGCCTTGAGATTCTCAAGGTGAGCAGGGAGGACTTCTCTTCCAAGCACAGTTCCATAAAGCACTGCATTATAACAGAGTTTATCTGTGACTGTAAATCATTTCTTTCCCAACAGTTCTACCACAGCCCTTCGGAATGCTGAGAAATGTGTCTGCCACTTTGTCTTGTATAATTTAAAGAAGCATATTATTTATAATGGTATCTGAGCAGTAAAAATATAATCCATCATTCAGGTATGTGCCAAGTAGGGTGCCAGGTGCTTTACACACGTTATCTTAGGTAATCTTCACTGTGAGGAGGAGATAATGACCTCCTCCTTACAAGCAAAGAAACAGTTTGATGGCTGTTGAACTGCACAGCCAGATTTTAAACACACTCTGATCCCAAAGTCCATCCTCTTTTCCTCATGCCATAGTGCCTCTCGCCGGATACATCTGCGCTGGGAGCTTGACGGAAGTGCTCCCTCAGGACGAAGTTTTACAGTTACAGACGTGGCCACCTTTCAGGAGTGCCACCAGTCACCGAAATCGCACATATCGTCCCTGCAGGGTTCACTTGGTGGATCCAAGCCACCACCGAAGAGACTGGTGTTCTCGTTCCAGTTCTGACCAGGAACCAGAGACGGTCTGAGTCTTCCTAGTGCTCCCATTTCTCCATGCTCGTCTGGTTCAGCAGAGTTCTGGTTTACCAGAGATTCTCTGGTTAATGTAGGTTTTCTCAGAGATGCAAGATGGTTCCCACATACCCCCAGAATGCCCAGGAGCCTCAGAAGTTACTGGAAAGTAGCCCTCCTGTTTTTGTAATGCCATGAACATTAATTGTAGAGTTTATCAGAGGCGATTAAGCTTCCTTAAATTACTTTACTCAGCTCCGGATGCTAAATGAGATTTAGCATTCTACAGCCCTGAATTCAAATCTCAGCTTTTCTATTTCTCAGTTATATGGCCATGGCCTAGTCATGATTTCTCGAAAATTCAGTTCTTCAACATCCACAAAAATGGCTAAAATAATGCTTATCTTGCATAATGTTTGTTGTGCCGGGAGAATCTAAAAAAATGCAATTTGCAGAAGGCACTAATAAAAATAGTAGTCATTAAATTAGTTGTTTTCTTATTGGTAATACACAGAACTAGCGAGACTACCAGGCCATAGAATCTGTCAAGAGCCCAGAGCCCAAAGGAGATCAAGAAAACAAACAAAAAACACATAAACCTGTCTGGGTATCCTATATTATTAAATTATGATTTAAGACAAGGAAATAGTTACTAAAGGCAAAAATATTTCTAGAAAACACATATAAATATGCCGTGCTATACTCCCCCTCTACAGAGAAAGAGGAGGCACAGAAGATGGGGTTTATAATTTTCCTAGTTATATGACTCAAATACACTCAAGTCCAGAGGTAAGATCACTCTGAAACTTCAGTGTCCAGAGTTCCTGTTTCTGGACATTATTTGGCTCTGTTTTTAAAAACTTGATTACTCAATATCACATCCACTCCAGAATTAGTCGGACTTCGATTTTCAAAAACTTCTACAGTCTCTCTTTTATTGCCTCTTTAACAGCTTCCCTTCATTAATAGGAAGTCCATGCTTTGGTATCTTTTACTATGAACTTTAATCGCTCACTCATTGAGTCAAGTGCTTACCCTCCTCCCTCCTCTTTTGAACTAAACCCCTGGTTTAGTTAGAAACAAAAGAGGAATCAAGGTTTCAGAAAACACATACTTCAGCATACTAAAAAAATTGCCATGGAAGTAGGAGTTGGAACAGTATAAAATCTATGCTCTCAGTACTAAAGAGACGAAAAGCCAAGAACGGCCAGCAGCGTCTCCAGTAGCCATCAGTCAGGTGCCCACTGAGCATGTGAAATGGGGCTGGCCCAAACTAGGCTGTTCTGCAAGGGTGAGATACACATCAGATTTTGCCAAAAGAATTAAGATATTTCATTTATCATTTTATAACGATTATATGTTAAATTAGTGATATTTTGGATATACTGGGTTAAATAAAACATGGTTTAATCACATTAGGAACTCTAAAGTAACTTAAGCTGCTTGCATTATATTTCGATTGAACAGAAGGTCAAGGTCCCACATTTCAAAGCCTTGTACAACACACTGAGAATTTTCCTGGCCTCTAATTGTATTTTATATAGACCTTAATGACAGGTCAACTTTGTCCACTAACCTCCCAAAAGAGAGGTTTTTTTGTTTAATCTAGTATTTAATGTATCTGGATGTAAATGTAACAACATGTACAACATATAAACAACGTGTACTGTTAATTAAGCACAATCTTTAGCTCCTTGGAAAGCTATAATTATACAGAATGTATCCAATGCTTGTGGGTACCTGGTTTTCATCTCACTAGATTATCAATCTTCAGCTCTTTAAAAACTCTGCAAAGTGATCTCAAAAGTGCGGTGTATGCCTTCCAAAAGAACAGTCATTCACACACAGCCTTGCCTGAACCCAAGTGTCAAGGGCTTTCCATAATCCTCAGAGCCTATTAAAACTAAAAGATTCCCAGAGGACCAGAAATATAGCCCAGCATTCACTGTTATGTCCTGGAGCATAGCTGTATTTAAATTGATAAAATAAAATGTAGCCTATTCCGCCTCACATACCCACCCCAGTGCGGATGAGAAATGTATTAGATAATATATACATCATTAAGCTAAACACAGACAGTATATTATGTCACAGCAGCATTCAGAAAGGCCAAACAATCTTCCTGAATTTCTAAATGTCAAACCTACTGACAAAAACATTTTCATCTGTTCTGCGTCTTACTGTGGCTCCTCATATATTTCTCCTCAGGCAGAAATATACATATTTGATTAGCAGAATTTATAACTTTTATAATATATAAAAGTGGTGAAAAATTCACTGTACACTTAAGGACTTTTGCAGCTCCTTCATAAACAAGTAGCAGCACCGGAAAAACAATCACATATTATAACCTATATTAAACCCCATTTTTTCATGGAGTTACATGTAAAGATAATGCTGTCAATCATGTGATCTCTACCAAATATCCCTACCCTGCTGGTTCCAGTCAGACGTACTCCGTGAACAAGAACACTGCCTGCCTGGGACCCATCCTTATCGTGCAACACAAGCAGCGCTATGCTCGACAGACATTGCTCCGCTGACAAATTAAAAACTTTGACATCAGAGATAGGAGCTACCTGGTTAAAGAGCACATGGGTTTAATTCCTCTAAGTCTGCAGAAGGCCTTTAAGAGTTGACAGTTCTCCGCAGACCAGGCCAGATCTGTAGTTACCAGAAGGCCAGGCCAACTCAGTGCTTCCCAAACTTTATCACACCATCTCTTTTTTTTATTGAATTTATTGGGGTCACACTGGTTAACAAAATTATATAGGTTTCAGGTGCACAATTCTACAATACATTATCTGTACACTGTAACGTGATCAGCCCCCCAAGTGAAGTCTGTTTCCATCACCATTTATGCCCTCATACCTTCCCTCCAACAGCCCCATCCATCCCTGCAATCACCACATTGTTATTCGTGTCTATGGGATTTTTTTTTATCTTTTAGTGTGTGTGTGTGTGTTCAATCATCCTCAACGTCTAAGGAAATCAGTATTATCTCAGCATAGCAAGTACCAATCAGTCCACAGTGAACCAGTTGAGAAGCTCTGGGCCCATTAACTCAAGGAGCGACAAATCTAAATACTACCAGGAGCCAGGAGGCTGAAAAAGAACTATGAGGCTGGCCAAAATAAGGCTGGAAGAGGCAGGGACAATTGATGCACTCTCTCAGAGGGTCAGCGCTACTCAGCATCTGAAAAACAGTGGCCCTGCAGTCATATTCTAGTGAAATGAATACTCATGTACAGAATCTCCTGAAATTTAAAACACTGGCCATACCACTATTCCAACAAAAAGGTAAAGAGTAAAAAACCACCCACTTCTCAGCCTGTTTATGATATGTGTTGTGCCTTCAGAGTTAAAATATCTAGGAGGGCAAGGAAATTACAAACCAGAGAGGCATGAGATTTATCTGGGCCCTTTTCAATGGTGTGCCAGGAGGGACATAAATTCACACAATAAAGCGTGGTGCTCCTTATGGACGCATAAATTCTAGGTGCAGTTGTTTTTTGGGGGGTTTTTTTTTGGGGGGGAGGTTTGAGAACTTGTATTAAACAAACAGTATATTATGAATACAGGTAAAAAATCACAGGATTTAAATTAAACCAAGAGGGTCAGAATGAATTAATTGCAGTCAGCAGGCTATGTTCAACCGCACACCTGAAATTAGTATACTTTGCTGAGGAGACAAAAGAACCTCTTAGACTGAATGAAATAAGATATCTAAGGATTCTTCCAGAGTTTGGAATTCTTATCAGCTTTGGGCCACTTAGATTGCTGATTCAAATATAATTTGCATGGTCAAAATGTTCTTCTAGAAGATTCCTGGAACACTGCATTTCTGCAATTCAGGCCTGCCCCCCTCAGTGGATATAGACACCCCACTACCACAGTAATAGATTTGCCCTTTCTACACCAATAAACAGTTTTCTTTGTGTTCTGTGTTTGTTTATTGTTAATGAATAAAACATTAAAATTTCTATTTGGAATATAAAGTACTGTAGTCCTTGCAAATGGTAAAGTTATGCAGGCTGTAGTTTAGGGTACTGAGGCTGTTATTTATAGAATAAAACTCATTATCACTATTCAAATATTGAACAAGAATAGTTTGTCTTCAAAGATAAAATTGCTACAGGGGACTATTGATATAGAAAATACGGCTGGAGAGATACGGGATGCATATGAAAATTTATACACTGAAAGAAAAACTGTATTTAACAGGTATATTTAATATTCCAGTAGCGTCAACTGGAATTGTAAAAGTTATATTTGCTGACATTTCAATTACAACCTCCTATTTTCAGTACCTTCAGTGCAATCCAAAAAATTTTCTGCAGGCCCAAAAGTAATGTACTTTACAAGGTCTCAGTCTGCAAATAATTATTTTTAAAAGTTAGTGTTTATTCAGCACATTAAAACTTTCAGGAAACAGAGCAAAAACAAATTTGGATTTTTTTCCTCCCAGGACCATCAAATTTTGAAATGAGTATAGTAGGGATTTAAGACAATGTTTTTACAAATAAAGCATGGACATTAAGAGTTTGCCATGGGTAGTTAAATAATAAATGCTGGAGACAGGAATCAAACCCCAGGATTTTGACACTAGATTCTCTGTTATTAACTACTATAGTTTATTGCCTTTTCATTACCATAGGGGCTAGAAGAATCTTTAAATATAATTATTTATATATTATATTAGTATATCACATCTAATATACATACTCTCTTATTAATTACCTGTAATTTAAAACAATGTTAGAAAACGTGTGTTCTTCTAATCTATTCTAGTATCTTCCACCTCTTACTGTCACGATATATGGAGCCATAGCTAACTCCTTATCTAACTTAATGCTACTGTATTCCTCAATGCAATTACAATTGTATGTGTAATTCTTTATGCTATTTCCGAAGTCTCCAATACATCCAGTTTTCAGTGGGCACAAAGGCATTCTACAGCTGCCTGAAGTCACTTAGCCTTCTAGACCCAGTTTTCCCAAATATAAAACAGTGCCAAGGTCACAGAGTGGCTATGGGAATTAAACTAAATAATGCAGGTGAAGTGCTTAGCAGAGTGCCCAGCACACCAGAAACACTCGGTAAATATTAGTTACTGTGATTATTGTTGTTGTTAATAATTGTAACCCCCCTTGTGCCCTCGTGATTTATATGGAGTCTGGAACATTAAATAAATTAATGAGGACTTTAAGACTTTTTAAACACTCTCCCCTCCCCATATTCAAGCAAAGGCACACCCTCTCTCCCCAGGAAGTGCCATCTCTCAAACAGGGTTCTGTTGCCTCCACCTGAAACACTAATCCCCATCCTAATTTTCATCTGGCTGACACCTACTTTTCATCTAAATTTTGGCACTCTTTCTTCTTTTATGGCAAGTCTTTTCTTAAACTCAAAACTAGTATGGGTCCCTACTTATGCTTTTTGCACTGCACTCTCTTCCTGTCCCTAATTCGCGAAACACCTGATCCAAGTCTCCTTGAGATCTCTGTACTTAACAACCTAGACCACCACACTGTTTAGAGACACATACTATCTTTTTTACCACTATGAAATACGGAACAAAAAAAGACGGCCATAAACATTTGTTAAATGAACAAATACATACTTTTATCTGAGTCACTTTTCCATAATATTCATATTCCTCACCAAATGAATTACTGGATTTAGGATTTGCTTCCATTTTAGAAATATACAAAAAGGAAAATGGCCAACAAACCAGTTTTGTTTTGTTTTTTAAATAAACCAAAAGATCTTGGACAAGTTCCTCCCAAAAGATGGCCAAACAGCCATTAACATATCTATGAAAGGTGTGCATCAACATCAGCATTAGGAAAATGTAAACTAAAGCTACCCTACGACACTGATGCACGGCCAAGGGAATGGCTAAAAGGCAATACAATATGGGATGGCAACAGTACAGGGCATCTGCAATGTCTGCATGCTATCGATAAACACCTAAACTGGTAGAGTCACTTAGGAAAATTGTTTGGCAACATTTCCTAACATGAAAATAGATTTCTCAAGAATCAGCAATTTTACTTCTAGGATTATGACATGAAGAAATATGTACATATGTGCACTTAAACGCATTTATAAATTTTCAGTGTCGCTAAATATTAGAGAAAAAAAAACCAAAATGCCCACTGTCAGTAAAATGGACAAATTCATAGAAACTTTTTGATAAATTCATATAGTGGAACACGATGTAGCAATGAAAAAGAACAATATGAATGAATATTGAAAACACAGTGTTGATGGAATACTACTCAGCCATAAGAAATGATGACATCGGATCATTTACAGCAAAATGGTGGGATCTTGATAACATTATATGAAGTGAAATAAGTAAATCAGAAAAAACCAGGAACTGCATTATTCCATACGTAGGTGGGACATAAAAGTGAAACTAAGAGACATTGATAAGAGTGTGGTGGTTACAGGGGGAGGGGGGAGGGGGGAGGGGGGAGAGGGAGAGGGAGAGGGAGAGGGAGAGGGAGAGGGAAAGGGGGAGGGGGAGGGGCATAAAGAAAACTAGATAGAAGGTGACAGAGGACAATCTGACTTTGGGTGATGGGTATGCAACATAATTGAATGACAAGATAACCTGGACTTGTTATCTTTGAATATATGTATCCTGATTTATTGAGGTCGCCCCATTAAAAAAATAAAATTATTAAAATGAAAAATAAAAAAGAAAACACAGTGTTGAACAACAAAAGCCAGACAAGAGGACCTAATATACTGCTGTGGTGTTCACGGTCAGAAAGTTGTCTGTGGCAAGGGAGGTTGAGATAGTAGTTGACTCTTTGGAAACAAACAATGATAGTGTTTTATGACAAAGTCTGGGTGGTCGCTGAGTGTATATGTTCACTTTATGGTAGCTCATCTATTTGTACACTTCTAATATGTGCACTTTCTGCATGTGACTGCACTTTGGTGAAAAGATGAACTAAAAATAAGTGAATAAATAAATGTCCTTAACCTAAAAATATAAGTCAACACAGATGATTCATGCAACTCCAGGAAGTCTGAACTTCCCTGACACTGACTAGTCCCTTGAGTCCTACTTGAGATCTCATCTTGATTTTATTTCTAACTCTTCTCTTTATTGGGAAATTCTGTTTTTATCTATTTACTAAATATAGACTATATACACACACAGGATTAACACTGCCATAAAAAGCGATGGAATAGTAGAAATGAGCTTATTACCTTTTTCTTATAAATAGAAGATAAAGAAGAAAAGAGTTTTTCCTGAGATAAGCTAGCAACTGTCTGAAGAACTGGAAAGGATAAACACACACGTATTTATATTTATCCTTACACACACATCTCAAACAAACGGTCTGAGCTGGAAGTACCTGGCCAAAGAGCAGTGACAGGCATGGCAAAGCAGAAGCCCTGGCATGTCACAGAGTGTCCGCCCTCAGAGGGGAAGCAAACAGGGGGTACGAGACGGGGGAGCAGGCCACGCCACTGTGGTCACAAAGGGACTCTGCTGACTCTGCTGGGGACTGGGAGGTGCGGGGAGAGAGAGGCCCCCGGAGTTTTCAGAGGCGCCTGCTGGCGCTCTGCCACTTCCCAGAACACTGTCATAGGAGAACGTGAGAAATTAGATTCGCTGAAACAACCAAGGCCATGAGAGAACCTTTAAAAATCCTTTACTTATTACTCTTTACTTTTGTTAATTTAAAAAAAGAAAAAAGCATAATGCCCTGGCCTGACAGCTCAGCTGTGTAGACCACCACCTGGCAGTGCAAAGGTTACCGGTTCGATCCGGTGTCAGGGCACATACAGGAACAGATTCATGTTCCCGTTCCAAAGTATAAAGGTAACATCTTCAGTAAGCAAACTTCAGGGGCAGCTGACCAATGTTACACTAGTTATAATGTTGCTACCAATGAATTCTTCATTTTCAAAATCTTGCTCACTAGAAATTTTTCAGGATCTCCCTACCTCTCCAGCCCCTCACTCCAGTTATTATGCTTTCTTATGCATGATGCATGGCTAATTATCTCCTGCAAAAGTGACTTAAGATGCCAAAATGCCCTAAGGGGAAGCACAGTACTTTTGAAAAGGTATGCTAAATAAATACACACACATAATAATTTCAACAAGGCAAAATCACCTTTGGGAATGGGTCACTGTTCAAAACGTTCACAAATGTAGTTTTTACCAGACATCTCATTTCCATTTCACTGGAAATTATTTAACCCCTTAACACTCAAATATTTAGGCAATATCCTAGTCTTGTCATAGAAAATTCACCAAAACCTATTACTTTGAAAAGGTACAATATGTTTTTATTTTTTACTGATTAAAACAAACAACCAATGCCATGAATGCTTTATTCACCTAATAGAAATTACAAAAAGTGTATATATCTTTACACTTCATATTAGACAAAAAGCTGAGAATTTTAAAAAAAGATGTATTTTTATTCCCATTCTATTACCTCTCCGTATGATGGCTATAAAGTAATTAAATTACATTTCATTGTACTCTTTTTGGATAACAAATATATTTGTCATAAATCAGTACAATTATTATAGAACTATCATAGAGAGAAAGTAGTTTCTGTTTATGTTGTTCACGTTGAAAATTAGATTTCTCTGTCAAGACACTTACTCAAAATAGGTCTTTTAAACTTACAAGTCCTTGCAATCAAAGAACTATATGTTTAAATAAAAGTAGGAAAGAGATCAATAAAACTTTGCAAATCTTTATGTTATTGGACCAAGAAATAAAAATTCTCTATTCTGGGAATATTATTTTCTTGTGGAAAATGCTTCCAATTTTATGATAAAATCCACTCATCTACTCCTTTAACTATTTCCTCACAGAAGCAAAATAAAAATCTATGCTGCAAACTACCCTGAACCCCTCTTAAGTTTTCTTTCAGCTTCCACTACAATAGTGACATAAACTCTATCTGTGGTCCCTGTGCCCATCTGCCCGCACTGCTCAGTGTCACGGCTAGCGTGTTAAATATAAGTGTCAGGCAGTCATAAAATCTCAACCATTCCATACTCTTTGGGGATCAAACATAAAATGACATTTTGTGGAGCGGGAAATCCCGGAGCCTGTGGCCATGTCTTCAAGGGCTTGACATGCTGCTAAAGAAAAATGCAGACTGCCTTTGAAACAAGGTCATTCTCACATGGAATTTGGTTGCAAAGGAGACTACAAGCCTCACTTTTATATCCACTAAAATATCTATTCATGATATTTCAGAAATCTTAGTTAATAATTTTTTTTATTGCGCAGTATTCATGGCCTGAAGCAACTTTTATAATGTCAAAAAAAGGCAAGTAGTCCATGCCAGTGATGGGTTCAAATAGTTTCTACTCTGAGCCAGCATATCAGCACGCCTCTGAACAAAGAAGATGGGCCCCTAATCACTACAGCACCAGTCCTACAAAGAGAGCAGCAGCACTGCACAGATGCCCACCACATACACTGAAGTTCTTAGCATGGGTAGAATATTGAACAAAATGCAGTGATTAAGAATTCACTCCTGCCCTGGCCTGTTGGCTCAGCAGCAGAGCATGGGCCCAGTATGTGGAAGTCCCAGGTTTGATTACTGGTTAGGGCACACAGGAGAAGTGACCATCTGCTTCGCCACCCTTCCCTTCCCTCCTTTTTCTCTCTTCCCCTCTCGCAACCATGGATCGAATGGTTACGAGCAAACTGGCCCCAGGCACTAAGGATGGCTCCATGGCCTTGCCTCAGGTGTTAAACATAGCTCAGTTGCTGAGCAACAAACAGCGGCCCCATATGGGCAGAACATCACCTGGAAGAGGGCTTGCCAGGTGGATCTCAGTCAGGACTCACGTGCGAGGCTGTCTGTCTGCCTCCTTGTCTTTTGTTTAATAAAAATAAACGAATAAATAAGAATGCACTCCAATTTTTAAGGAAGTCAGTGTTATAACCAGAGAAAGGATAAGCAAAACTCTTAAGACATGGGTTTTCTTAGATTTATAATAAGGTAGAAATAGAGAAGGGAGAGAAGATCACATAAGTGCTTAGATTCTTCCATCAAAATATGGAAAGGGCCCGACCTGTGGTG